>NW_027206068.1:62253274-63680774 GCF_024711535.1 Dipodomys merriami | reverse complement strand
TAAAGAACGGGACAATTTCATACTTGCTCCTTCAGTGGATCTGAAAGTTGGCCTTCCATATCATGAGTCTTCTTTTGTTTACTTCCTTGACATGTTCCCAAGTCTACTAACCACACTTCAGCTCATATGCTGTTGGCTGCTATCTCTATTCCAGAAACACCCAGAATTCTCAAATGATTCAGCAGCTGCTCCCCAAGCTGATATCACCTTGCTAGCCTCAGAAAATTGTTTCTTTACTTTCACTTTCTTTAATTTCGCTTACACACAAAGCTTCTTGAAAGATCACTATTACTCAGGGTAGGTGCCTCAGTCTCTTCCACTATATAGCATGCATTGAACCTACTTACAACAAGCGTGCTGAACCATTATATGACTTCTAAATATAATCAAACATGGCTTTTGTCGTGTCCATTTATTTTTTCATTTATAAAATCTAAAAGTCTATCAAGTATAATCTTTGATGATAGTATATCCTACATCCTATTTTATTATAAAATAGTTCACCAATCATTATGCCATCCTCAAAGAATGTTCACTACAATTGTAGTTCTTACCATTCATAACAATCTTAAAGGTAGTCATAGGCAGTGATACCAAGTAAGATAAACAGAAAGGTAGAATTGTGGGAATGATAGCTACTGACCCTCAGGAAATGAGTCATGTATGTTAACCAGATATTTTGTTATAACCACTTGGAAGGCTATGCTCACTGCTCCCTTACCAAAACATTGAATGCAATAATCCTTTCTTCTTCTCTGGAACTTCACCAATACGTATGAATTTTAGACATTCTTCTAGTAATTTCTGACATATTATTTGTCAGAAAGGTTATATGTTTAATTCAATAGTGTCCTAGCAGTGTAGTGTGAAAATGATTCTGAAACTGATTATTCACAATGATAGCAAGCAAAAAGAGCTAAGGGATCAACATTGTAAATCAAGCTATCTTTCAGTTCCTTTCTCACTCAGTTGAAGTAGGAGAAACTGTGGCAATCAGTACTTCTGAACTTCTGGGCACTAATGTATCACCCCCCACCACACACACATACAAAGTGTTGAGCTTGGAAACCTACAAGATTATATCCTGTAGCCAAAGTACGCTATGCACTAAACCTAAAAAGAAAGTTCAACATATGTCTGATGCATTTTTCTCATAAAAAAAAAGTGAAGGTGATAAAGCTGTTTTAAGAGGAGATGAAGGGGATAAAAAAAAAAACAAGAGGGGAGTGATTACCTTTTTTAGAACAAGTCAAGAAATATTTAGCTGTTCACAATATGACCTTTATTCAAAACCAAAAATCCATTAACTCATTGGAGATGGGGGGGACAAGAACTACTCAAAATTTCAATGTTTCAAAAGGTCAATCTATAAATAAATGATAGTTTTGTTTTGTTTCAATGGAGTCAATTATAGTGATTCACTCTAAGTGAAATTTTAAATGAGGGTTAAAACCCATTGAGCCTAAAAACACTGACAAGTAGACTGGCTGAAGATCACAGCCAATAATAAGAGACATTACTGAAAAGACCTTTCCTTGATACCATGAATATAGAAGCTGAAAAAAAAAAAAAAAGTGGCAAACTAGGGCCCAGATATCCCCTACCTGTCTCACATCTTTGGTAATCTTGTGGCTAAAACACTGTCTAATCTAGCCTGGATTCTGTTACTAAATTTATTTTGATCTTAACTACAAATTAAATCTTCTTACCCCATCCATGTTCTGATTTAAAGCCTGGTAAGACTGTGAGTGCTAAAAGGTTTCTAATTGACATGCAGTCAGACCTTCCATCTTCACATTCCAGCCTCTCCTGGAATCCTTCTACGGACAGGAAACTGCATCTCTCCCAACAGCCCAACAGGATATTCCAAATGGTAACTAACTCTAATTATTGTTAAGTTATTTATACTAGTCAGGAATCCAGCTATCAGATATTTAGCCTGAATTCTGTCTTCTGATAAAAATAGAATTGTAGAAACTACTTCTCCATATGAAAACTGTTCAAAGCACTTAAAAGAAATTACTGTATTTCTATCAAATGGTTCCTTAGCTGTACTATGTGGTCTTCTTCACTCGCAGTGTCCAATGTCTAATAATCACATAATTGACATACACCATCATTCATCCCATGTAAATGTTGCTAGACATGCATTTAATTACCTGTCTTTTATTTCTTCACTTGTCCACCACATTTCCAAATGTTCTTTAGTGCCTGCAATGCTGCACACTGTTCCCTCTATCAACCATAGGCCTGCCCCAACTCACAGGGCCCTAAGCATGCATTCTTCAGCTCCTCCTCCATTCCAACACTGTACAAAGTCCTCCACTCCTTTGTGAGCCTATTGGAACTGGTTACAATTATGTCTTCTCAACTGCCCTTTGGAAAGGGCAGAAATGGGAAGGAACACTCACATGTATTAAGGATGACTTAAGTATTGTTAGGAACCACTGTTGCCTTTACTCTTTCCATTATTTTTCATGGCTTCCCCACACACAAAGAGTTCTTACATGCTAAATAAAGTGACTTTTTAAATCAAGTAGATTACTGTTGCATGTACTCTATACAAAATGGTGCAGGTAGTAGTAATACAAAGATGAATAAATGACCCATTATATCTTCACCCAAAAGATCATAAGAACTAGAAAGAGAAATAGCCACATATGCAAATTAATGTTATAAATGAAGGAAAAAAAGGGATATATAAATTTTAAAAAGTCACTCTAAGTTCCTAAATCAGAACTGAGTTCTGTGCCCACTCTGAAATTCCAAGTTGTTCATATATGCTATAGATGATGTGTTACAACACAAGATGTCGAACACAAGATTATTATTAGAGTCATCTTTCATTTCAAGTTATAGCTCTTTTTCTCTCCCTTAATTCATTCATACTTTACTAAGTAAGGTGTTTTACACCCAGTCTCTGTTTTTCTCAAAAATCTGCGTATTTATTGCATAACTTCTTCAAGTTAAATCTAGCTTCTAAAGTCAAAACATAGGAAGCTATTATTTCATTATCAACTTTTATTATAAAGTTTTATTACTTATATTCCAGAAGACCACCCCACCCCACTCCAACATTTGACATTGGTATTTATTTGATATTTGTACTAATAAAGTATTCTTCAACTTAAATTCTTTGACCAAAAAAAAAAAATTCTTTGACCAAACTTTCTTAGCTATTCTATTTCACCAAAATGAAAGCATGTACCAAAGCATTTCTGTGACTTCCACTATGTTTTTATTTTTCCTCCAAAGTATTTTCTCTTCTCCTTACATCAACTATCACTTTGGATAGCTGTCTTCATGGTGTGTGTGTGTGTGTGTGTGTGTGTGTGTGTGCGCGCACGCGCGCACGCATGCATGCGTGTGAGAAAGAGACAGACAGACAACAGACAAAGACTATGTATCATGTGTGACAACTATATATCTAGGATTATAAAAAGGTAATGTTTTATATTATCTGCATCATACCTTTTTTAAAGAATAGAATGACACAAGTATAGCCAAAGTCCCACTTTCCTATTTTATCCCATTATTTATATTTTGACCATACATTTATGTACTCAGAAACAATAAATGGCAACATTTTATATACTTTAGAAATGTATATAATAAGGAAGCAGATGAAAAAGATGATCAACGCCATTAGCTATCAAAGAACAGCAAGTCAAAACCACAATGAGATACTACTTTATACCTATAAGAACGTTGTAATCAAAACACTAGGCAATAACAAGGATGTGGAGCAAATGGAACTCTCCTATGCTGCTGGTGGGAAAGTTTAAGCAGACAGCCATGCTATAAAAGTTTGGCCAATCTTAATATATATTATCAGTAATCCAGTAATTGCACCCCTTAGGTATATACCCAAGAGAAATGAAAATTTAGAACTCAGTGTGTTGGTACATGTTTATAATCTAAGCCACTTGAGACTGGGATGTGAGTGGATTACAGTTGAAGGCAAGCCCAAGAAAAACTAAGGGAGACTCCACCTCAAATACAAATGACTGGGGACCAGTGACAAAAAGGGTGACATTAATCAAATGCACTGTATTCACAAACTGACATGTAGAATTGAAACTCTTTTGTACATTACAAAAAGAATAAACATAGTGGGAAAGCTTGTAGGCTCTGCTATGTGGAAGGAGGAAGGAGGAGGACTGTGGCTCAAGGTCAGAAGAGAATAAAGCACAAGATCCCATCCAAAACACAAGCTAAAAGGAAAAGGACTACATATATGCGACTCAAGCAAACCCTCACGACAAGTAAGCAAATAAAATCAAAAGAGAAATACAGACTTACATTCACACAAAAACATAATGTTCACAGCAGCATTATTTATAATAGTTTAAAAGAATGAACAGTGAAAACAACTCAAATTCTCATCAACAAATGAGTAGATAAACCAAATGTAAATAAAAATTATCTTGAATTAGAATAAATTATGGATTTATGGATACATTCTAAAATGTAGATTCACCTTAAAATTATAACTTATCTTTAAAAAGGTAGTCACAAAAAACCATAGGGCATTATTTCATTTATGTGAATCTCTACAACAAATATACATAGAAAGTTGAAAAGTGACTGCTTATGACTGGGACAGATGGGAATCTTAAAGGCAAGTAATATGTCTAAGAAAAGTAGAGTTTCTTTGTGGGGTAATGAAAATATCCTAAAACTGGATAGGTGATAGATACAACTCTGTACATATATAAACAGCCTTTGAAATTTGCAGTTTGAATGGGGATGCTATAGAGCATAAGAATATTTAAATAAAACTCTACTTATAAGGTATATATAATTTTATATTACATGCAAAATTATACATATATTACCATACTTTTACAATTTATTTATAAATTCACTTAAAATTGTATTTCTGAGGCTCCTGCATGCAAATATATACACAGCAAGTTAATTATAACTGTTTCAGTGTATTTTTTAAAAATTATACCCCACTAATCAACTCCTGTTTTTTTCTTCCACTTGAAGTAGAGCTGCAATGGGTAGTCTTACAAATGTCTTCTTGTTTTATAAATTTGACCATTTCCAAAACTATTTCATAAGAGCTGAATGTTTGATTTACAGAATACATACATCTTCAACTTTACCAGGTATTTCCAGATTGCTTGCTAAAATGATTGTAGTAATTTATTCCCATAAGTAATACACAAGAGTTCCTGGTTTCTTCTAATCCTTGCCAACACTTGGTGTTATCAAGCTGATTAGGTGATACTAATCAATAGGTGTAAAATGGGATCCCACCAGGGTTTATAAATTCTCATTTCCCTGGTAGTGAGGTTGAACATCTTTCATAATTGGCTCTTCAGTCTTGTTCCTATGTGAACTACCTCGTCGTATCTTTTACCTCTTTTCTATTGAGTCCTTTGTCTTTTTCTCTTTAATTTGTATGACATCCTTCAAATTATAGAGACATATTTTGTGCCATACAAGAGGTACAAATATGTATTCCTAGCCTATGGTCTTCTTTTCAGTTCATTTTTAATGTCTTTTGTTAATTATTCCTGTCCTCTTTCATGGTCTTGGGCAATGTGCTCCGTGAAGTTTCCACAATCTCTGAATAGACTGAGTTAAAATTCTGGGGCCTAATCATTCCAATTTGAACCACAGTGTAGACACCTCCTATTCAGACCCTTCAAAGGACATCAACTAAGCCAAACCCATTAAGCAAGGCCTATCACATCCCATGGAAAACAGAAGTTTACAAAAATTAAGTCATTAACGTACTCTTCTACTAGAGTCAAATGGCAGAAGTGAAAGTCAACCCTAAATCTGACACTGAAGTCAGCAATTCCTATAATACCACTAATAAAATGTCATGGTGATTGTATGGAAGGAGAATCCAGTAAGAGAGAACAAAAGAAAGATTGTGTGCAACAATAATTTCCTAAAAGCCATCTTACCATTTACACGGGTCTTAAAAAAATCATTGACAGAGGGAATGAAAAATGTTCCCTCCCTCCTTACTCTTTTGAATGTAAGCACTAAGCAACATGATGAGGAATTTGGTTTTGAAATTATCAAATTTACCAGTTTCAACATAATCTTCGTTAGAGCTTAAAAATAAGAAGGAAAAAATCAATGAGTTATGGAAAAGGAATATCATTGAACTTAACAGAATGAAGCATTCAGAAATGGAACCTCAGTAGAAAGAGCTCTCCCCTTTGAAGTGTTGTTGAACCATTAAGCAAGGAATTCTAAAATGTTGAAAATACAATTGCTCACACAAATGTTCTAAATACTGGTGCTGATTAAAATGCCAATCACCCTTCTCCTAGGAGCACCAGCATTAACCATAGTGTACTGGTCACATTTCAATCCAGAATAATATTATTATTACACATGAGCAACAACAATGCCTTCAGGACCTCTAATAAAAAAGACAAAAAGCTGAACATGGTGTTATACACCTATAACCCCAACTACTCAGGAGAGGGCAGGAGGGGGATCATGCCAGTCTCAAAGTTTTATTTTGTATCTCAAAAACAAAAAGGTTAGGGGCATGCCTCAAATGGTAGAGCAACTTGCAAGCACAAATCCTGGGTTTAATCCCTTGCAGACAAGAATGGAGGAGAGACGAATAGGAGAGAGACAGAGAAAAAGACAGAGAGGATAATTATTACAAGTTTGTAACTAAAAACTAAAGAAAAAATTGCATTGATGATATGCTCCATTGTTTTTTATTTTATTTATTTGTTTATTTTTTGTCAGTCATGGAGCTTATACCCAGGGCCTGGGTGCTGTCCCTGAGCTCTTTTGCTCAAGACTAGCAACTTCTGGTTTTCTGGTGGTTAATTGGAGATAAGAGTCTCAAAGTTTTTCCTGCCCACTTTGAACCTGCAATCATCAGATCTCAGCTGCCTGGGTACCTGGCCATAATGTTTTGTGAATTTTTTTCCAAAGCTGAGGACCAAACTCAGAGCCTTGCATTTGCTAAATCTTGAGCTAAATCTCAAACCCCCAGCCATAAGTTTTTAAAGGCAAAAGAAAAGACAGCAGGTGAGCACATATATTCAAGACTTTCAGTATAAACAACACTGCATGAGTTCCATATAAACTAGCATGTTCCACTTGACATTGTGACACAGCTTTCCCTAGTGCCAGGGTACTTTGTGCCCTTGAAGATAAGTCTCTAACAATCTGATCATAATTTGTAACCAGAGCTACCTTCACTAGGATACTGGAGAGTGAGATGTCTGTTGAAACAACTTTCTTGGGAATGTACTGTGGGATTTAAATAAAATATAAAGATCAAGAAGTTTTTCTACTTTTGCTGATGCTAAATTCCGATATTAAACCTACAAATACACAATCTGTGATAAGATTGTTAGAATTCTGCAAGAGAATGTTCTAAATGAACTGGCAGAGGTCAGGAAATGCACAGGAAATGGGAAGTGTCCTTATAATATATAAATGGCTCATAATTCTATGTAATGATAAAAACTCTCTAATTTGTTTCTAATGACATTATAAATGATTAGAAAAACACTACAGTAGACACAGTAATTTGACCTACGATGGTACCAAAATTACTTATTTTGCTTTTTGCCCAGATGGATCTCAGTCCTCCTAGTTGACATTACTGCCCACAACTAAGAGGACAAGCCCCACCAGGCCCAACTAATTTCATTACGATGGAATCTCATTTTTAGAAACAGTTTTTGGGTTTTTTTTCTAGACCCGACCCTACAATCTGGCCTAGACCTACAATCTTCCTAATGTCAGCTTCCTGTGTAGCAGAAATGACAGGTGTACACTAGGAACTTTTTGCCCTGTCTGGCCTTGAATTACCTAATCTCAGCCTCCTAAATAGCTAGGATTATAGACATGAGCCAACAGTATATAGCTTAGCTAATAAGATTCTTTGCTTTGTATGCAATAATTACTTTATAAATGTAAAATATGTAATCAACTGTGTGTTTTATTAAATTCCTTCAAACAGGAAAGATGAGTATCTTTGGGACGGCTGATCATGGATCTGGACTTAGCCAGGTGCCCCAGTGGCTCACACCTGGTAATCCTAGCTACTCAGGAGGCTACTTAGGAGTATTGCAGTCCAAAACCAGCTTAGGCAGAAAAGTCTATGAGATATCATGTCCAATTAACCAGCAAAGTGCCTGACTAGAGGCATTACTCAAATGGTAGAGTGCCAGCTTTGAGCAAAAAACTCTCACTACCCTGAGTTCAAGCCTTGGTACGCATGCACACACACACAATTCTGACCAAGGTTAATTAAAACATGTATGTCTGGCTTCTGTAACTTCAACCTTTGAAGATCATAGTCCCATCCAATGTAATACCTCTCTTAAACTCTGAGAAAATAAGATCAGAGAGATCATCCTAGCATGTTTCAAATAAACTATATTTACTGATTGTAAAAATATATAAATAATAAACTTAATTACTATTTGGGGGGAGGAATCATCCAAACAAATACAAAATAAGATAGTAGGATAGATATCTGTGTGTATGCACTGGAAATATATATACATATAACCATAGGCATAGAAAGAAAACACACCCACAGATATACTTCTTCAAACTTAAAGTTATTTTGATAACCTATGTACAACTTTAATTCCCTTAATATAAAGCTTTTTTTCTCTAATATGCTGCTTTTTTCCCCCTCTTCCCTCTGATAGATATCCTTTGAGATATAAGTCCTGGATAAGAAGACTGTGAGCTACCTTGAAACCACATTAATGTGCTACTGGCACATTATTGTGATTCCTGCAGCTAGCCATGTGGTGCTCATAGACATAAAACCATTTCACAAGTATACTTGCTGTGTATGCGCTCAGCAGGATGGTCTGTCTGAAGATAGGGAAGAAATAAAATGCAATAAGCAGGCATGCCCAGATAAACTATGATTTCATTTCTTTCCCTGCCCGCCCCACCCCCAAAAAAGAATGTCTATAAATCTATATTTTCAGTCTCTTTTTATTTATAAAATAAACCTAACTATCCTGAATAGTATCTTAAGAACATCATAGAAATAGGCTAATTAACAATAAAGAACCTGGAAAATGAAAAATTATTTTAAAATGTAAACTGACAACAGGCCTCCCTTTAAGTAAGGTCTTGCAATTTTCATTTCTTCAATTCAGCTCCCTGTCCCAGCCCTGCAAAGCTAACTAGCTCAGAGCTATGAAGGGGAAAGTATTTCCAACATTTATTGAGCTGGCCAATAGGAACATTCCTCAAAATACCAGATCCCGGGGGCAATTAAAATATATAGAAAAGAAAGAAAAAATTAATTGAATGTGTTCAGTCTGACAAATGTGTGAATAGGGCCAGCTGTTAATGTGTTCTCCAGTAAGAAGAGCTGAGGAAGGGTCAGGAGGAGGAAAGCAGAAAGTCACACTCACTACTCAGAGTTAGTAATCCAAAGGTTATGATGAAAATACTAAAGCAAATAAAAGCAGATCAACACCTCTGGCCACTTCTGGAAAGGTTATGAAGAACAACAAAGAAATTGAGCCTTTAGAAAATCTGCCTCTCTTTGCTGGTAAAATAGGATTGCTTTGAGGGGAAGGAAGTGAAAAATCACTGCATTTACTGCAGAGTGAAGCACAGACTATAACCTGGAATACTTTTCTCACTGTGTAGTAGGATTTTCTGTAAGCAGAATTAATTCAAGTGAAAGACTAAACCTAAAGCAGCTAAAAATGTTGTGGTTTTAGCAGACTATCAACGTGGTGGTTGTCCTGTAGGAAAACAAAGCCTCAATAATGTGGTGATAAAACTTGATCGTTTTGTTACTGTATTTTAGCTAAATGCTTATAAATTTACTAGTTAAATGCACAATCCCTTAGGAGCAATAAAGGCACAGCCTACAAGTAAGAACAATGATTTATCTATATACTAACCTGCTGGGAGTTTTATCTGATTTTGACTATACTTCTTTTTTTTTTTTAATGCAGTCACTCCAAATAACTCCAAACACAATTTTTATATAAGATGGTCCTAACACAGAATAGAGCTATTGTGGTTTAGAAAGGTCTTTTGACCTTATAAAGTGATACATTTTAAGACATACAAAGGTAAATGAAAAGAAACATTATTATCACTTAATGCTCTTCTACAGGCCTACAGTACCCAGAATCCATTGCTATTCTCCATATAATCTAAAAATATATGCAATTTACATAGGGTTGATTGAAGAGAATACCAGAAGTGGTGTAACATTTAAACAGAGTATATGAACTTTGATGTCAGATTAATTTAGGTTCAAATCCAAGCTCTGTCATTTAATAGATTAGTAGTAAAAAATGGACAGAGCCTGTCTGCTATTTCTTCATAGCTTAATTATGCATCACATATTTTCAAATATCTAATGTCCCCATAAGCCACAGTGACTTTAATCCAATCATAAACTTGATTATTTTAACCATTTTTCCTGGTATGAATATGTTAAAAAAAAAAACACTCCAACACTTGTTCAAATAGTAACTGGTTTTATTCAAGATTACTACACTAAAGAGAGAGACTAGGCTCAATTCCATTCAAAACAAATACAGCTGAGGATAGATAGGCAATGAATGAGGGAACAGCATTACTAAGAGTAGATACATCAAGGGCCAGGAGAATGCTGCTGAACTAACCTAATGAGATTCTTGCTTCAAGGCAAGACAAGAACTCACACATTAAGATGGAGGGCAAGGAATCTGATCAAATATCAAGTATGAGGCTATTTTCTAAGAACTGCCATGGAGGGTCAAGGCTCAGTAGGGTCTAGCTGATGTTTGATCAAGGAGATTGGTCTCTGTCAAACCAAATGTGGGCCAGAGGAGGTTCCCTAAGAGCATGAAGGCATTGCACACTCTACAATCCGTGGGGGCAGCAATGGACAATTTCTTTCTCTATCTATAGACAGAGGTGTTCAAATATGACTTTACATGGATATTGCACATTACATTTAGCAAACCAGGTATTTTTATCAACTGATAGTGTCAATATAGATGATTACCAGCCTAATCTAAGATCTTTAAGATTATCTACCTCTTACTCACAATCCCCATACCTAAGGTAGCATCTGATTCATAGTAGACACTCAAATATTTCCTCAGTGACATGGATGGAAGTGAATGTGGCTAGTGCTAAACTTCAATCCAAAATTACCTTAGGGTAATATTTGGTGTAGTTGCTCCAAAAGGCAGACAAAAAAATCACATCTGAAAAACAAAAAACTATAATGCCAATATTTGTAAATAATATTTGCATTATTTTACTATAATCTGAAAAGAGTAACCACAAAAAAGAGAAGTTCATGTTTAGCAATTCACATAATCTATCTCAACTCAAATATTTATTATTGGTATTATGATCACTCTTGCAGATCTTTTCCCCCTCCTTCATATTTAATATGCCTCATTGCCTACATACTAACACAAAATTACAAAATTCATTTTATTGACATTTCCTGTTCCTACATCATTAAAATGACTAGTAAAACGAAGTCATGTCATTTTTTTTCCCAGTGCTGGAGAATGAACCCAGGATTGCAAGCACTGTGCAACTTAAACTACATCCTTTGCCCAATGTATGATTTTAATATAAACTCCCCATGGCCTCAGAAACATTGCAACTTGAACTTCATTATCTATTCACTCCCTTATCCAGTCAATATTCCTCTGTGAATTAGGATTACAACTCTACAGAATTCAGTCATCAGCCCATGAAGCCAAGAACAGCAAAGTGCACAAGACTTTAGAGAAGTCCACAAGAAAGACACCAAATGCTCCCTTGACTGTTCAGGAACTGCCTTCCAGGAAGCTTAATACCAAAGCTGAGAAGTAAAAGATAAATGAGACTCCCTGGAGGAAGGAAGGAAGGTAAAAATATCCTAGGCAGAAGGGACAGAACAGGCAAAATCCAGGAGGAAAAAAGCAAGAAATGCCTCAAGGAACTAAAATGAGATGTAAAGGTATCAAAGCCAGGCTGGAAGAAGGCCTTAAAGCTCTATGGCAGGAGTCTGGCCAAAACCTAAAGAATTTTTATGTTAAGTAGAGACTGTCATTTACAAGGATGATCCAGTTGTAAAGAATAAATGGGAACAGGGCCAGATCAGTGAGCAGGAAAATACAGTGACCTGCAAAAAGAAAGGGTCCCCGAAACTAAACCCATGGACATGAAGAACGAAAAATAAGAGGTTGTCACAGATCTAACAAAGTTGAAATATTAAGACTTTTGTGATTGATGTGGGTCATTTTTACATAAGACATCTAGGATAGCAACGTTCGGAAGTTACTTAGCTTGACAATGCAGCTAGTTCAGCACTCATCTCCGCAAAGCAAACAGACAAAACTAGATAAATAATGGTGGCATCAATCTAGTAGCTAATCACTACAATAAGCTAACTACATTTCTAGTAGCATTGATAATCAGAGTCAACAACTTGATGGAGCTCAGGGCCAAATGTGATGCCCCACCAATAGTTTTTCCACAAAAGTAGTGGGTAAGTAATTAGGAAAAGGAGATAGTACTGATCAAACAACTACCAAGGTAACAAATGCTAAAGAAGACAGCAGGGAGGTGTGCATGTATCTTTCACAGAAATGAGAAAACCGCTTCCCTTGTTACAAGAATATACTTTGGGTGTTGCCACTATTAAGTATTCCAAGCAGTACTGGTACCACCTGAGAGCTTAGCAAAAATGCACCCCAAGTGACTCACGCTTATAAAAGCTTGAAAAGAACTGAACAAAACAGGGAACCTGTCCACACGGTAAGTCCCCAAGGACATCAGGAAAATGTCGACATTGCCAACCTTATGCCTAAGTAAAGTAGTAACTGGACAGCCTCCAAACCACATCGTTTACAAAGCACTACACACAGGTACTTAATAGCAATTAGAAATGATCAAAAACTAATGCTCGGGCTTAGACCTATAATCCTAGCTGCTCCAAAGTTAGAAATCAAGAGGATCTGAAGTTTGGTTTTGCTCTTATTTTTGCTTTTTAGTGGTACTGAGGTACAAACTCAGGATCCTACATTTGCTAGGCAAGCATTCTTACCATTTGAGCTGTATCCTCAATCCATTTTTCAAACAGGGTCTTACATTTATTCCTGGACTAGCCTGAACCACATTCCTTCTATTTACCCTTCCCAGAGAGCTGGAATGACAGGCACAAGCCCCCATACCCAAATTTTACTGGTTGAGATTAGGTTCTCACAAATTTTGGGATTAGCTGCTCTTAAACTCATCCCTCCCAAAATTCTATGTCCCACAATGAGTTACCTCACCCAGCCAAGACTCTCAATATGAGGTTAGCATGGGTAAAAAGTTGAAGAGACCTCATTTCAATCAATAAGTTGGTGTGGTGGAGTTTGTCTACACTGGAGGCATAGGTCCAAAGCTGGCCCAGGAAAAAACAAAATTGCAAAACCATATCTAAAAATAACTGAAGCAAAATAATAACAATAATGTAGAATTTTCAGTATTCAGTATACCAGCATACCTAAGCAAACTAATAAAAGTATGGTCTGTTTCTGTTTTCAATACTTTTCCCAGAAAAAATCCATTTCCACTAAACATTTTCTTAGTAGAGCATTAGGTAACTTATATACTTTCTACTCATTCCCAGTTTTATAGTTTCCCCCAGAGACTTTTGCAAAGCTCCTAATTATATACTAGTCTGGAACAACTATTTCATTAGCTAATTTTCTTCCCACCCCCTTTGTCAGGCAAAAATGTGTCACCAGGGTTTTTAAGAGAAGGCACAGTTAATGTGTTTTGGATACTGAGTTGCCTTAAAAGGGGTAATTAATATTCTAGTTTCAAAATAAATAGCACATCTATTAAAATAACACATTCAGGAATGGATTAAAAGGTTGAGGAAGCTAAACTTGAAATATGAACAAAACAAAATACAGAAATCTCCACACATATGAATATCTTTAGTTACTGTTTTAATCTTTCAGATGATTTATCTTCTAATTATTGATGAACTTAAAACAATAATTTTAAAGTAGGACTAAAATCACTGAGAAGTTGAACACATTAAGAGGAGAGAGAAGATATACATCTGAATTCAGATCAATATTAATATAAAAGCCACTGCCAAGAGGCTCAACCTCTTGAGATACCAAATAAAGAAAACATATGGCAAAGGCAACAGGAAACAATACTGTATACAAATAGTGATGGTAACTAAGATTCCTTAGATACTCCAGAGTAGTGATTTTTTTTAAAAAAAGGCAAATCTTCTAATTTGTTTAAAAAAAAAAAAGACATTTCAATAACTTTTATTGCTACCTACAACAGCTCAGTTAATAGATCAGAACTCTGACAGCAAGTATTCTGGTTAAAAACCCTCCCTATACCACCACCACAACCACCACCACCCTGGTCTCATATTTTATTTTCTCTATCCTGCTTTTATCATTTATGTTTTATTTCTTGCTTCTTTTTTTCAGTTCTATGGCTCCTATATAATCTGTTTTCCCAAATAGCCATCATACCAACAATCTATACCTACCACAACTATTTCTAAATTTATCTCTCACTATCCAATGTATTAACCCATTGTGTCATGCAAAACAGAACAACAAGACCTCTTCACAGTGAGGATGAGATAGAAAAAAAGAGCCAAAATGAATCTTAGGTAGTTGTTGTAATCCTGAATAGCTAAAACTGAGGAAAAAGGTCAAAAGCAACTCCACAAGAGATCTGACTTTTGTTTCAAAAATGATAGCATATGAAGGGGAAAAGGAAGGTATGAGTGACATGAAGATCATATTGTAAAAATGGCACACAAAAATTCCCAATGGGGAAAAAATGTACAAGACATCATTAAACACAAAATGGCTATGCCTAATAGAGAGACTGTACACAGGTTCACTATGTACAGAGGTTCACTATGTATTATATACATGGTAGAAGGTTCACGATGAAACTGAAGCTTACATTCATGATCTTGAAAATTCTGGTTACTATTTACCTCTCAAATTTAAATATAATGACTATGACCTTACATGAAACCCTTATCCCCAGAACATGCCACATGCAAAACACCATCATCACCATCATCACCCCTTTTTAAATTTCTCATAGATCAATATGGTCTTTTATCCAAGGGCGCTAGCCCAAGGAGGCAAACCAGCTAAAGCAATTCTAAAAGGACCAATCTTCTCTCCCAAGATATCCTACTGTATATTTTGTCTACTACTCAAGACAAATCTTATCTGTGAATAAAACATAGATAACAATTCTGAGAGGTACATACATAAGTTTCATACGTGAACATCTGAGCATAAAAACCACATTCCAACTACTCATCTTTGCATCTGTAGTGTGTAAGATAGAATCTTGCACCACATAGACATTCAATGACATGTGATCAGAGAGATTCAGAGAGGTATAGGTGTTTAGTATATGGGTTTTTGACAAGGAATCTACTCACTTGCCTTACTTATGTTGCTATAAACAATCTGTACATCACCTTGACAATAAAAAATAAAATAAAACAGCGGAAATGACTGACTTCAAAGAAGCCAGGTATCAGAAAAATAAATAAATAAATGCTTTAAGACTAAAAAAGAAAAGTGAAAGGGGGGGTGAGAAAAAAATCTAAGAACAAAATCTACACATAGGAAGTAAATTTATTTTTGAATGTCAGTTGGAAAGCACCTCGGTAGTTCTAGTACTAGCAGTGTCATTAAGAGTGTTTGTTTACCTTATATAGTTTAAAATTTATTAACCATTTCACCTTTATAACAAGGTGCAGTTTGACTAAAATAAAAATAAAATTCTAAAATTATCATGGCAACATTTCATGGATAATACTGACATCATTTACAGGAATGCCAGGAGGACCAGCTAATTTACATGAGTAAACACTTTGGAAATGTACATGGTATACAAATTCTAAATGATGATTATGATGGTTGAATTACCTGTATTTTAACCTTTGTAAATATAATTAGAAAATACTAAGCACTTAAATATCACTTTACATTCTCTAATCAGTTTAGAGTTACTAATTATGCACAAGGCATTCACCAAAATATATGTAAATATTTCCATTTAGAGAATATAAAGCCAAATCACCAAGGTATTGTTTCAATGAAAGAAATGAAAGGCAATCTAGTTATTTTTGTACTTAGAAATACAGTTGAGAGCTGGTTGGTAGCTCATGTATGTAATCCTAGCTGCTGACAAGACCACGGAATCAAGGTGCAAAGCTAGCCCCTGCAGAAAAGCCTAGGAGAAAATTTTTTTATTATTATATATTTTTTATTGTGAAAATACTGTACAGAAGGGTTACAATTACATGGGCAAGATAATGAGCACATTTCTTATCAAGCATTGTAGCCTCCTCCCTTGTTTCCCTTTCCCATCCCTTCCCATCCTCCCCCCCCCCCCCCGCCCCCACCACCGAATCCACCTCCCCCACTCTTCACCTCTCCCCGAAGTTGTAAAGTTCGTTTTTCAACATAACAACTTGTACATCTAGGAGAAAATTTAATAATGTGCTCTACTCTGTACTGAAAGTAAAAACTCAAGACAACTGAATAACATAAACACAGAGTGAACAAAAAATAAAGGAAAAGGTTTATGTACCAATGTAAAAGTTGTTAGGATCCTGGATTGAGAGGCTAGGGATATGGCTTAGTGGCAAAGCATTTCCTCAGCAAGTACACAGCCTTTGGTTCAATCTCCATCCCCACAAAAGAAAGAATAAAAAAGAAAATATCCTGGACTGAAAGAAACTGTTTGGCCAATAACACAAACATACTTACTCAAATTCTGCCTTATCAAGACAAGGTTGTGAATGAATATATTCCACAAAGACAATGCAATTAGCCAGTAAAGACTTTGTCTGAATTGGATATCATAAAAATTTTAAAATATTAATGATTAGCATTGCAGAAGTGCAATTTACATGTATGAACCATTTATAACCTGTGAGACCACAGGCTCCTATGACTACAGTCAGAAGAGTGTTACTATGTTGTTGAGATTCAAATTTGATTCAGGAAATGTCAACCAGAGATGATTGCCAAGGTAACAAAGTTACGATAGTTAACTCTCTGACACAGGAAAAGCAGAATCCTATTACTAATGACACAAAATCAGTAACTTTCTACCATCTCTGTGTGAGTACATAAGCCAAGTGAAAGGAATTCTATAGTTTTTTTTAAAAAAGGGAATTGTTTAAAATTCCAGAAGGAATAACTAAACTAAGAAAAGGCTGATACAGCCTTATTTCATGATACGACTGTGTATGTTCTGGATCCTCAGTTTATACTATAAATAGAGATACAGCAACATTTCCTGGCTAATACTGACATCATTTACAGGAAAGCCAGGAGAACCAGTCACTACACATGAATAAAGCATTCAAAAGGGGCTGGGAAGGTGGCTCAATGGTAGAGTGCTTGCCTTGCATGCATGAGGCCCTGGGTTCGAATCCTCAGCCCCACATAAGCAAAAAGAAAAAAGCCGGAAGTGGCACTGTGGCTCAAGTGGTAGAGCGCTAGCCTTGAGCTGAAGAGCTGAGGGACAGCGCCCAGGCCCAGAGTTCAGGCCCCACGACTGGACCCCCCCCCCAAAAAAAAAGCATTCAAAAGACACTTTCTGAATAAAGGAAAGTACAGGCATAATTGGGGGGCTAGAACTATTCCAATTTTATACTGTTTTCCTCTTAGTACAAACTTGACTGCTTAACCTCTTGGTACTTTTCAAATGGATGGGTACTGAGTTGTAGAAAGTCACAAGAACATTCCTGTAAAACTATTCCCCTTAAATTCTTTCTGTTCAACAGAAGACAATGAATTTTTGAAATGATATCCAGAATCTTGCTTACAAATTATATGGCTAGCACATAATGTCACTAACATAGTAAGCTCCCAGAAGTCTTGGAGATGGGGTAGGGGTTGAAGGAAATAATACATTTAAATTTTGGACTAGGTCACATTCACCAGCATAAGTTTGCATATTGAAGTTTCTTAAAATAGTACTAGCATTTCCTCACTAGTCTCTAGTTCTCCAGCATATCAGAATAACAAAGGAAGATTTAGTGCCAGGTGGGTTCTCAATCAATAGGTGAGAGGGGAAGCAGTAGAATCTGCATTTATACCTAGTTCCCAAGTGATGCTGATGATACTGCAGACCACACTGTGAGAACCAGTGGTCCATCTGAGGTCATCCCTCCTGCACCTGTCTACCTTGGGAAACCTCCATGATAGAAGAAATTAATATCTCCCACAGAGTTATAAAAAATTAACATTAAAAAATCAACATATTGGCAACAATGCTTAATAAGAAGTGTACTCATTACCTTGCTCATGTAACTGCAACCCTTCTGTACAGTATTTTCATAATAAAAAACTTATTTTAAAAAATCATCATATTGTCATGTCTATGGTTTTACAATTTTTGTTGTCCCCCACTTTTTTCCTCACAATGAAAAATAGATTTATTGTATATAAATCCCAAGTGATTTTGCTGTCAGATTAAATCCAAACAGAAATGCAGATGAAGATCATCTTTTCCTTCACAAATACTGTGTCTGTGTGTGTGTGTGTGTGCGCGCGCGCGCACGTCTGTGTCTGTGTGTCTGTGTCTGTGTGTGTTTCATATATAGAGGGATATTTGTTTGGATGTCCGTCTGTTTTATTTGAGAAGTAAAATCCACTGCCTCCAGAGTCATACAGGATCTAAAAGTCAATCAATCACCTAGGTATATTTGTAACCAGTTCTGGGGTTCTTGGGTTCTAGTCAGTTTCATATGGTGAAGTACTGCTGTCCTGTATCCATCTCATGGATGAAAGGAATTATAGTCAATACAAAACTAAGAAAATAATTAAAAAAAATGTCTCAAGTTCTTCTGGCTGCCTTTGAGCTTTTAGTTCAAAGAAAGTAGCATTGCCCTTGATTGCATTTACTTCATCTCCCTGACCTCTGATAAATAAATAATTTGAAAAGATGAACAAGAGTTCTTTAAACATAAAGGATGGCATTTACATGTGAGCATTTTTTATATGTTGAGTATTTACATGTAAGTACTTTATATTAAAAATGAAAACTTCTTAATGTGAGTGTTTTATGTGTACCTACTTCAGGAAGTAATTTTGCATTTATACTTTCACAAACAAAATGGCTTCTTAATCATCTTCAATTACAACTATATAGACAAAAAAGGGGGGGGGGAGCAGAAGTACTACTGCTTGATCAGCAACAATAACATAATATATAGATGGTGGCCATGGCAAATTTACTCTAATTACCAGAGACTAGCTGGACATCTTTCAATTGAGGCTCTCAGAAGCAACATACCACAATAAACTAAAGCATTTCTAGCTATTTTAATTTCAAATTCTTATAGTTTCTTTCTTCCACCTTTCTATCTCTGAACATAGCTACTGTTTTAAAAAGGCACTGGTAGTTTTGGTGCTGTCTTTTTTCTTAGTGGTGCAGTCTTCTTTTAATGCTAGATTATTTATAACATTCACTTGAAGCTTGAAATTAAAATTCCTTTCTCTTACTAATTTAGTCCCTTCCCATTTGCCAAATATCTTTTTTGACTCTTGCATCTCTAATGGAGCTGAAAATTAATAGGACCTTTTTGTTTAATTATTTGACTATGCAAAAGAATCATCAACATTGTTAGCACAATTCTGTATAGTAGGCCAGGAGTAGTAATAAAAAGCCTTACATTTATTTCTAAAGCACCCTGCTTCTCAGAGGACCACAAAATGTTTCTCAAATTATACTCAGAAATACCTCCAGACCACTCACTGAAAGCTGTCCCTCCAGTGAAATGCATGCTCTGATTAACTAGTTACTTACTCCAAAGAATTATATAATAGAAACTCTGATGATACTAAAGAAAGACCTAACACTTTAAGAAGGTAATTGCACATCAATAATATCACTGAAAGAAGCAGATTAAATTTATAACAATTACATTTCACTTATGTCAAGATTTAAAAGAAAAAAATTCTAATAAGGGTAAGAAAATCAGAACAAAAAAACCCTAAATTTTAAATGTCTTTTTCCAAATGGGAAAGTCTTGGCTAATTTAACTCACTGACTATCAAATTTCAAATACTTTACTGTTCTTCCAAGTCTATTTTTGTCACACAGGTGATGAAAATAAGGTGTGTCAATGAGCGTTATATAGTAATAATATGTAGTAGTCCCAAATATTAATGGTTTCTCATGCCGAAATTATTTCATTCCCTTTGTAAAGAAACCTAAGCTAACCTACCAAATTAAGAAATACTTCACAAAAGGAAACTCTAACTACTAACCATTGTAAGCAAAAGCAGGATGAATTGGTCTCCTAGAAACATAGCAAGTCTTTTATGATTCTATGCTACACAATTTTTTATTTATTTTATTTTATTTTATTTTTTTGTCGGTCATGGGGCCTGAACTCTGGGCCTGGGCACTGTCCCTCAGCTCTTCAGCTTAAGGTGAGCACTCTACCACTTGAGCCACAGCGCCACTTCTGGCCTTTTCTGCTAAAGTGGTGCTGAGGAATTGAACTCAGGGCCTCATGCATGTGAGGCAAGCACTCTACCACTGAGCCACCTTCCCAGCCCCTACCCAATTTTTAAATCTACAAAGTTCAACACAATCTTAAGGAATTTAAATTTTTATCTTGTTTTTGTTTGGTTTGCTGTAACAAAAAAAAAAAAAAAGATGAATAGTTATAAGCAGTAATTTATCCTGTGACAATTCTAGAAACTAGAATGTTCAAGATCAAGACACCTACAAATTTTCTGTAGTGAAGGTCCATTTCCTGGATCACACTCTAGTTGTAATATAACGTGGCAGAAGTGATTAAGGGGTTCTCTGGGATCTCTTATGTAAAAACACTAGTTCTATTCTTGATTATTTAATCCCTTTTAAAAGGCCCCATTTCCAAATGCCATGACATTGGGGATTAGACATATGAATTGAAGGATGAAATAAATATTCTGTAGCAAAACTTAAATCAGACAATCAGTAAAAGATATGGATAGCGAGTACTCACTCACTTCAAAAGTATTTATTAGGTAAATAATGCATTTTAAGAACTTGTACCAAACTCTGTGGGTAGATGGGAGGCACAGAATAAACAAATTACAGTCTCCTCACACAAAAGGCTTTAAAATAAGTTGAATAAAGAATTACAAATTGAAAGAAGTAAATACAATAACACTGTAAGAAAGGTAAAGATGTATAAGAAATGGTCCTCAAGAAAAACTTTAATCTGATTAAAATCAAAAAATGTAGAAGTAAAAAACAAAAGTACCTTGAGTTCCTGAAAGGAAATGATGAATGAATGCTTTATACAGATCAGATAGAGGATTGTAGCACATCAGAAAAAGTATTCTGGGATGAGGGCACAGACAGGAGCTTTAAGATTTATAATACCAATAAAAGTATTGGGATAAAAAAAATAGATTCATATTTGGAGGACAGAGAGAAAGACTGATTCGATTAAAGCAGGGCTTTTTTGGTAGAAAATTTAAAAGTAAGCCTGGAAAAATAAACATCACAAATTGTGGAGACATTGGAATGCCTAGTTAAGAAAACAATCTTATCCAAGAGAATGGATTATACATGGAATATTTGTAATAAAACTGAATCTGAGTACAAAATTTTTGCATGCACATCACTCATTACCATGCCTAGGAAATCAGGTTTGGTTTCAGTAGTTCTTTTCTTGTCCAGGGACCTATAACTGTCACACTTCTAAAGGACAATATAAGTGTCTAAGAACACTTAATCTGCTAAAAGTGAAATCATGAGGAAAATAAATGTGTCATTCACTTCAAAAGTTCTTCTGATCCCAAAGCAGGGCTAGGGAAGCTAGCTAACAACCCTGGTAGATTATAGCATATCTTTGAAAAAGATACTGAGCACATATGTAACAGCCCATTCCAAAAACTTTAGCCACCCTCAGTAAGGATCCTGAGCACTGTATCTCAAACAGAGGGGAGTCATTTTACAAAATCAGAAGATGGTGCCAGAGCAAGAAAAATCCACTTGACACTTATGTCAATCAACCAAGCATTTCGATTATTCCTTAGTATAGACAAACAAAAAAAAATTTCTTTCTCATCACAGCAAGTGAAGGTATCATCAACATGGCCCAGAATTGGATAAAAGATAAACGTAAAGTACCTAAAGGTGTATTCAGTCTAATTCACTACTTATTCAAGTCTGTCATCCAATGAAATTCAATGCTATGTTCCAAGAAGAATGTTCTATGGTCCAATAGTTCTCACTGCAGAAATATTTCCTGACATACTATTCACTTTTTGCATTTCTTCATTTCTTTCTGCTGTGCTCACTTACAGTGTTGAGGAAAGTAACTAATTCCTTTATTTTATATGTGAATTCCTAAAGATTCCTTCAAAATCGTATCCCCATTGTTCTCAAGTTTAACAATTTCAACTAAATTTTCACCAACAGCACCCTGCCTACATGATTCATTATTTTGTGTCCCTTTTCCCACTACAGTAAGCACGGCCGATGTTGATCCTTTGAGAAAAATATTGGTTTGTTTTCTTTTTGGCCAGTCCTGGGGCTTGAACTCAGGGCATGGGGCACTGTCCCAGACCTTTTCTTGCTCAAGGCTAGCAGCTCTATCACTTGAGCCACAGCTCTACTTCTGGCTTTTTGGCAGTTTTGGGGAGATAAGTGTCTCACAGCCTTTCCTCTCTGGACTGGCTTAAAACCATGATCATCAGAGCTCAGCCTCTTGAATAGCTAAGATTATAGGAGCAAGCCACTGGCACATTTGCTTAGTTTTGCTTTACAGCTGCTTTTGGATGATCTGTAAATTGTACAGTTGGGTATAACTTCTAAGAGCACTGTATTAGGCCAGTATCAACTACAAGGATCAGAACTTGCATCTTAGTAACCAGTGATGATATTTCATCACCATCTTTCCCATGTCAGCAAGGGTTAACATCTCTTTGCTGCCATGTTCATTCCTAAACATGTCATTTCCCTAGAAGCAGCAAACTTGGCTTCATGTGAAGTCCTTACTCACTGTAGATGCTCTGTTGGGGACTCCCACTGAGTTGTCTGTCTTCCCGGGGCACGCATGGCCAGCCCTCAAGGAAGCCTCCCAAATGCTGCCTCCTGAGGACTAGATAGAAAGGGATGCTCAGCCCAGCTTGGTGTGAGATGCTGTTTTGTGCAGAAGAGCCAAAAATAGTGCTGGCCTTTTTCATTGCCATATCACGCTGCTAACACATATCTAAGTGCTGTCGTTTATCACCCCCGTGAGGCTGGCTACTTCGTGCTGAGATTTCGTCATTTGCTGTCACTTGGCGGCAGCTCTCGTCTTCCTATAAAATTGTCTCCAAAGCAGTAGATTTTGTTGTTGTTCACTTTGTGTTTTTAAAAACCCTTCAAAACTTTTAGGTAGATAACCAAAAACAGGTGTATGCTACCCTTACTTATATGAACAATGCTTTAATATCAGTAAACACTTCTGGAAAGCTTAGAATAACTTTAAAATAAAGAAAAAACTAGCACCTTAGAGTGTTACAAGATTTACAATACAATCTTATTGGAAAAAAAACTAGAAAAGATTTTAATACAATTTGACTCTAAAAAGGAGGCGTCGACTTTCTTTGATACTTCATTAACTCATTGGTATAGATTTGATAGCAAAATTTTATTTTCTCAACCTGGTATAACTAAGCAAAAATATACACAAAACAGAGATGAGTATGATGTTATTAAACAATTCAACAGATATTCTGAAATAAACTATGTGTCAGGCTTGTGTAACAGGTTTACAAGGGAAAAAACTAGTGTATCAAACACCTCAGTCACAACATTTTTATTGTAAGACTGGTCTCATACTTTCTGTCTTGCTTGCTTCTTCACTTTTTTCCAGGCTTACTAGCATTAATTCCTTCCCTAAGCTGTAACTCTGCATCTCCAAAGCAATCTTCTGAAACACACCTCTCATTTAAGCAGAATTTTGGTCCTGTTCAAAAATTTGCACGCCAAATCACCTGTACATTCTATAAACCATGCAAAAGAAAAGGGAAAATATGGCCATCATCAAAAGAAATTCTAGCCTCTGGCAACTGTCTGTGCTGTTAACAGCTATAGAAGGCTGAACTGATGAACTATTTCAAGAATGCACATCTCACTTCACCAGCATATTTTTTGAAGAATCCATTTAAAAATTCTATGTATTATCCCCTAAATTTCTATCTCCTGCCTGAACAACTCTCTTAGCCTCTCATGACAATGCCTCAATTTAACATCAACAAAGCACCATCTTCAAATCTTAATTCTCAGTCATTCAGGTTCAAAATTTCACCCTGACTTAGGGCTCTTTACTTTTTAGAGTCAATGTTACAAAGTTGTGAAAGTTCGTTCTACTTTCAAAATCTCTCTAATCTCTCTATCCTCTTTCTTTCACTGTTCTGTCTCTCTTCCTATATCGATTGAACTTGCCTTTTGATTAGAATCTCTCTATCCATTTCTTTCACCACAAATTTATTTTGCACACTGTTGGCAGATAAATCATCCTAAAAACACTGGGTTCACCATATTACTCCACTATCAAAATAAAGGATAATATCTACCCTCTCCTAGGAAGTACAATCATGGCCCCCTCAAATCAATTTAAATCTGATCAAGTCTCTAGATTCACATCACAAGACAAAAATAAATAGCAAACAACACCAATCAATGAAAGCCATTCTACAATTAATTCTGCAGAATAAATAATCTCCTTTCATCAATATATCAATTTCAAAGGACAAAAATAAAATGAGAGATGTACAGGAAACTTATAGTTTAAAAGGGTTCTAAAATTTTATTAAATTATAACACTTAAATCCTAGTTGGATCCCAATTCAACTTGTAAAAATCATAATCATCATGTTTGATAAAATGCAAACATTTACAATGACTAGCCACTTAATTTTAAGGATATTCTGTTTCTAGGTATTGACATGCTCTTCTAAGGAAAGTTCCTACCTTTTAGAGATACATACTGAAATAGAGAAAAAAACTGTGATCTATAAGACTGTTTCAAAATACAAAGAGAGGGATAGAGATAAATGTTAACTATCAACTGACAACTGGTAGGATGAATACATTTGGACCCATTGTACTATATGTCTGATCATTTTTTCCATAATGAAGGTTGGGGAGGGGAGTAAAGACCAACTATAATGGTGGCTTACTTTCTGAAGGACCAAGTTAATTCTCTTTTTCAAAGACCTCCCAATCTAGCCGGGCACTGGTGGCTCACACTTAGAATCCTAGCTACTCAGGAGGCTAAGACCTGAGGATCGCAGTGTGAAGCCAACCTGGGCAGGAAAGTCTTCACAGATTCCTATCTCCAATTAACCACCAGAAAACCAGAAGTGGCACTGTGGCTCAAAGTGGGAGAATACCAGCCTTGAGCAAAAAGAGTTCAGGGACAGCACCCAGGCCCTGAGTGCAATCCCCATGACCAACAACAACAAAAACAAAAACAATAAAAGATCTCCCTACCTATTTCAGTTGGTAGAAATAAAGCAATCTTGTGAAAGACTTGTCTTTTCGTTATTGAATAGTCTTTCTTATGATCAAACTGTGTGTCTGAATCTGTTTAAGTCATTTGAATATTACCTAACCAATTTCCAGAGTCCAACATTACACAAGGTATTGTTACTGAGTCATTGTCACAAGTTAGAAATCCACATTTTTCCTTGCCAACTTCTCATAAACTCCTCAATATTATGGAGAGTAAAGTTAAGCTACAATGGCTTTGCTACTCTTCTCTAGGACTGGACTTTCCCTGCCACTGAATCTCAGCAGCTCTTCTGACTCAAAGAATGAGGCAGATGTGATAATGTATGTCACCCAAATCCACAACCCAGCTATCATGTTAGTCCAACTACCCTGACACCAATACACTGAAACATCATATGGAGGAAGAAACGGTGTGGAGAGCACAGAGGCTCCAGACACATAGTAAAGCTGCTCCTCTAGCCCAGTCCACACTATAATACATGGCTATACTAGATAAAGTAGCATTGTGCAGTGGGGCCTTCACAAATTCCTCACTCACCAAAACTTGGAGAAATAAAAAGGTGATTCCTTTGATAAAGTTTCTGAATAAGTCTGCAGGACAGATAATGAAGCCCAAAGAACTATCATTCTTGTCAAGAACTAAGGTATATGCATTTCCTCCATAATCAGAATAGGTTTTAAAAGAGCAAACTTTAAAAAAAAAGATGATGAATTCAGAAAAGTATCATTGTGTTTCTCTAAACTCTTATCTGGTAAAACATGAGCAATGCTAGTAAAGGTCATGGCTGCTGCTTTAATTTCACTCAACTCATAGAACTACTTTATATTACAGTATTTTACCTATGACTATTGATGACTACCACTGACTGTAGCCTCTTGGTTCTTAGAAACTCTTTTGCTTAGGCTTGGGTGCCAAAGCTTGATAAGCAAATCTTGAAGGGACACTTGCTTCTAATTGTCCATCCTCTAAAATCCAAGATAAAGCTAAATAGAGATAAGCAATGGTAGTGATGAGTTGGAAAGAAAATTAGACAGAATATAATCAGGAACAAACAGGGCCATGTCAGGCATCTAGAAATTTAAGAAACAAAGGCTTGCCACAGGATCTATGTATTCTAGCTAACCCCTGCCAACCTACTATTTTCTAAAGTTTGGCTCAGTTATTAAGCCATCCACATTTATGTCAAGCTTCACTGAGCATTAGATACCCGAGCACTCTTACTTGGGCATCTGCCACATTTGCACTAGCCGCCAGAACCATCTCCTTGGCTGCCCATCAGATCCTGCTTGAAGAATTAGTGGTAAACATGAAACAACACAGGGAGAGTCCTGGGGCTACAGAAACTAATTCTGAATTAGAGAAAGGTTTTTATTTCAGCTTCAAATGTTAACTGAATTGTGCTCATGAACTCGAACGCACTTTGCCACATGCTACCTAGCCATTGAGAAGACAGAACAAAATTTCCAGGAGGAAAAAAGTAAGAAAGTAAAAAGTTCCTTTCTGTAGACTAGCTGACAGTATGGCTTTGCTAGGCCAACCAAAACTGAGGTCATGAGAAAGTTGTAAAGGTTGAGAAATGAAAAATAAATGTAAATAAAGGAATATCCTAAAAAGAAAAAAAAACCCACCTCTCAGAAGTTATATAGCCTAGAACACTAAAAAAAAAAAAAAAAGCTAGTTTTTAAGGCAGGGAATTCTCAAGCTAACTAAAATACTGAATGCAACAAAACCTAAGAATAACCTACTTGCCAGCCTGGATTCAAAATGGAAACTGTTTGTCTTCTTGCAAATCCTCTCTAGGTCAAGATCAGTAGCAATCATTTTGTGGATCTTCTTACCTAACAGCAAGCGGCAAGTTCTCCCTCCCTGCATGAGGTTAATTTTATCACTATTTAAACATTTATGTGGCAGTTAACAAAAGTAAAATGATTGTACATTCTGTCTCTGTCACTCCCTTAAAAAAAAAAAAAAGGAACAAAGGCAAGTAAAATTATGAAAAGGTTTGCTCTGGAAGTATCTGTTAGTGGTAAGTAGAGTATTTAGAGCCCACTGTGTGCATCTGCAGACACTGCTCAGTATACCAAGGCATGGTTAAACAAGTCACCCCGCAATGCCTAAGTGGACAGGTTTCTCAGAACCACTAAGGCTGAAGCATTTGAGTTTGGTTAAAGTAATCCCCTTATTTTCACTGTCATGCAGTGTTCAACTCGAAATGAATATTTTGTGTTCCTATGTACCTCCATCTTATCCACTTGAAAATGTGCAGCCATCAGTATGACAGGCATGTCACCATGTAGGTGACATTTTGGAAGGTGCTGCTGCAGCTCAGAAGGGCAAAAACATGTATTTCTATTATCACAGTTTCAAAAGAGTGTAAAACTGAGAAAGGAGTGCAACGGTGTGTAGTCACAGGGCTGACACCAAGAGAAAGCTGTGACACCTTGTTACTCTGACAACTATAGCCTTGTCTCCTCACTGTCTGCCTCCAGACACAAACATGCTGAGACAAATGAGGCTTCCAACTACGCATGGGTCCTGCCTGCCAGGGAGAGTCCAAGCTGGACAAAAAGTGTTGAAGTCTTTAAAAGATCAAGAATTACTTTCTTCTCCAAGATTTAGTATACAAAACTACATTTCAAGTTATTAGCAAAAACAAAAACAAAACCAGTATCTTCCATTCAAATAAACACTGAAATTAGATTCCTAAACACTAACAACTCTATTCACCATATTATCTCATCATTTCCACTCACACTGCTACATACTTAACCACAGGTGTCTGTTATTCTCAATTATTTCATTTTCCAGAAGTAATTTTTAACCTAAACAGCACTCCTCTGACAAGTATATGAAACTAAATTGGCCCTATGTAAACCACTCTACATGGAAACTTAAACCCAAAGTCTCTGTCCTAAATCCTCCATTCAGGAAAACATTAATTACTTCCTCCTGTGTTACCACTTGTGCACTCTCTGAATGTAAGACAAAAGTCTATACTATTTCAGGCTCTCCCTCACTTCGCTGGAGTGATCTCACTGAACAGCTTTTGTTCAGCTTTATTCCTCAGTTAGTAACAGACAGTTGATCCCAATAATTTAACAATAAATCATGTGTACACTGGTTGATAGGCCAACTGTATCATTTCACCAATTTTCTAGAACATTCAAAAAGTTTATAAATCCACTTCTCTCTTCTTTTGGTTTTCACCACCAAAGCATGTGTTACTTACATTACTATTAGACAATACAGCAAGTAATATACTATAGACTCTTCATTAGCCTCTTTGGTAGTTGTCTTCTCCATTCAGTTCCTTTTACTGCTATCACATTAATCTCCTTTCATCTCATTACACCCCAATTAAAATCCGCAAAGGTACAACATTACCTGAATGGCTTGTTAAAACAGACAATGAGAGCCTGCCCCTAGGGGTTCTATACCAGTGTTTCTGGTTCAATAAGTCAAGGGTGAGATGAAATTATGCATTTTAATATGTTCATGAGTAATACCAGTACTGCCAGTTCAAGAAACATTTGGAGGACCACTGGTCCCAAATATATCTGAATCATCTCGGAAGCTACACAACACAGACTCTAGTAATTATCCACCATACACCTTTATTCAAAAGGGGGTTAAGAATCAATCCGGGGATAAATCTGACATGTTAGCAGGTTCAAAAACTACTAATGTGAAATCCCAAACCACTCAAATGGTACTAAAGGCCTTCCAGAAACTACAATCTGAATCTACTTATTGAACCTTTTCTTCTAGTCCACAAAATAAGCCTTCAGTTGCAGCTAAATCCTCCTTTTTCTTATTTCTAAAGACCTGGTCCATTCACTTCTTTTGTACTATCTACTAATATTATCTCATTAGTTTTTCTACTGCAGAGTAGTACCATTCCCCAATTTCTCTCCCTCCATAATTTCTGTACTGATCCAGTTCATCAGTCAAAAAAATTCTTTCTTAATCCTTCTTAATCCCTCTAACATGTGTCATAATGATGTATGATACTATATATCAATGACTGTTTTTTACATTTAATGGTATTAGTCAACATATATATATCATTACATATTCAGCTTATGAATAAATGCATAGTCTAATATTCTCAGTATTATGTAACCTGAAAGAACTTTGAGAAAATTAAAAAAGACAGAAATCTAAAAATAGTTTAAAAGTTGTAAAATCATTTTTTGTATAGTAGTAAGTTAAAACATTTAGATTAAGCTGGAAGTAGAATTGTGGCTCAAGTGGTAGAATACTAGTCTTGATCAAAAAAGCTCAGGAACAGTGACCAGGCCTTAAGTTCAAGCCCCAGGACTGGCAAGAAAAAAAGTAACATACATTTAGATAAATTTCTCAATAGAAAATGCTTTCCTCTCAGACTGAATGTTTTCTTTTAAGATAAAGAACAAGTAAAGATTAGTTTCTATAATGCAATATTAATGTAATTCTAGTGTAATATTTTCTTTTTATTCAGGGATTTTAGTATCAAATCTATAGATTAATAAGTAAAATAGCTGAGAAACAACAATAGATCAATTCTAATTATGATACAGTCATTCTACCAAAATGGTTTTTTTTAATTTTCTAGTAGCCATTTTTTTTATTGTGAAAATACTGTACAGAGGAGTTACAATTACATGGGCAAGATAGTGAGTACATTTCTTATCAAGCATTGTAGCCTCCTCCTTTGTTTACCCTTCCCATCCCTTCCCAGCCTCCCCCCACAACCTCCACCCAAGAAAAACAAGAGAGGGCAGAAAAGTATAGGGCTAAGATGGGAAATTTATGAAGGAAGATAAAGAAAGGAAAAAGACCAAGAATGCTTTCACATTAATCTCAAACCAACTATAAATATATGAAATGTTCTTTCTACATTAAACTTTTTATTAGAATAGTTTGTGTTTTTATATGCTTTATACTTGTCAAATAGCTTATGGAATTGTTACAGGTATTCATTAACGTGAAAGAGCAACAATTTTACCAAGGGATTATAAGTTACTAACAGATAAACATAAAACTGATACTTCTTTAATGGTTCTTCAAGACACAAAAATAGATCTTGTCTACTGTCTCTTAAACTGTAAAAAAAAAATTTAAGGATCTGCATTACAGAAAAACAAAGAATGAACACCAAGATCCAAGATAAAAATAGGAAATCTCGACAATAGATATGTGGATCCAAAAAATTTGGTACCTATATACAATGGAATTTTACACAGCCATCAGGAAGAATAAAATAATGCCATTTGTAGAGAAATGGACAGAACTAGAACAAATCATGTTAAGCTAGGTAAGCCAAGATCAGAGAGACAAACAGCACATGTTCTTCTGATATGAAAAAGTTAGATCTAAAGCACACTGGGATATGACGAATGACACAAGATTCTAGAGACTCACATAAATAGTCTTAGGAGAGAATTACAAAGGTGCAATACCCAAGCAACTCTTCATATATATATAAAATAATATACATACTGAAACGAACCCCAAAGATATGAAAACAAAGGACTCTTCTTAATTTGTGTTTTCTTTTGCTCATGAATCTTTATTCTTTACTTTATATACAGTATATTCACATGCTTATCTGTAGGAGGGTGGGAAGAGGGCACAGAATCTAATTTTTTAAAAGGTTGAAAAAGTGCAGCAGTGGAGCACACTGGACATTAATGAAAGTGAACTATACAACTCATGGGTGGAGATAGGAGGGCAGGAATGGGAGAGAAGGAGGGGATAGATGACACTTCACAAAAGGAAATGTATTTATTACCTAATGTTGGTAAATGTAACCCCTCTGTAGATCATATGTATGATAACAATAAAGTAAATTAATTAAAAAATAAGACTTCTTTAGACAAAGTAACATGTAGTAGCCCAGAGCTAGGTTAAAAGGAGTGGGAAATAGAGAATAGATACAAGGTGATGTTTGTGGGGTGATAAAAATGTCTTAAAATTATATTGAGTTTGTAGTGGTACAACTCCATAATATACTGAACTCCACTTTAGAAAAGTGGACTTCTTGAACCATTAAGCTAGTATCATTAAAGGTAGCAAAATAAATAACCCATTCCATAATACAGAGACAAAGCACAAAAATCACTCCTTCTAATCTAATCGTTATGCATTTCAATGTTGTTTTAAATTTAGAGTACTAGTCCAAGCCAAAGAATATAAATTCATTCAGAAAGTATTTTATAACTTTGCCAGAGAAGATACATAGTCCACCCAACACTTCTTCCTAGGATTTAAGTACTCAAGTTTTAAGTGTTATAATATGATACATATAATTTCATTTAATAATAGTATACCTGCTATGTTTAGGTAATAACAAACTAGCATCTCATGATAAATTTTCCATTTATATCCTTTTAGCCAATCCATATTTTTACATTCTAAGTATGTTTTTAAACAAAAAATAAGAAACATGTTAAGAGAGTAAGAGAGCTTAATTTTCAGCAAGAAAATAAAAAGTAGAAATGTTCACATATAAAGGAAACTAAATGCAATACATAATTTTGGATTGGCTTCTCAACTGAAGAAACAAAAACTCTGGTATTAGCAACATTATGAGATCCTAGGACAAAACTAGAATATATCCAGTAGGTCAGATGAATGGATGCCATTTGTTCATACACAGAAAAAGTGGTCAAATGTTAAGAATAGCTAAATCTGAGTAAAGAAGGACATGTGTACTTCTGCTTTTCTACAAACTGCTTAAAAATTAACAAATAAATAGATAATAAGAAAAGAGTATTTTACCTTTGCCCACATATTTACTTTTCTAGCTCTTATTCATCTTCTACATGAAAAAAAAAACTGTTCATTTAATAAAGTGTAGCTTCAGCTAATTAGTTGGCTTAGAAATGACACTATTTGTAGCACTGGTGTTTGTGTGTCTTTGTCTAATTTGTTACAAAACCTTACAGACAGGTACAAACAGTAAATCCTCTTTTGCAGCCCAGAACTCACTGTTGAGTATGAAATTTTGGAACATGTAAGAAGGAATATGATTCCCACAATAGTTGGCAATGTAGGGGTTTGTTAACTTACACAGGCTGGCTCTGAGAATAAAGCTGATGTAAAAACTTATTTTTTTAAGCCTCTATTTTATCTTCATTCCAAAGGATATTTTCAGTTGATAACAAAATTCCAGATTGACAATTTTGGGGTCTGACTGAATATGTAAGATGAAACATTGATTTTTGGGTTACAGTTTCTGATAAGAAGTCAGTGATAATTTCTATCACTGTTTTTCTATGAGTAATGTGCCCTTTACTCCTGACTCTTGGTAAGATTTTTTTTTTCCTCTTAGGTTTTCAGCAAATTGATAATGCTGTTTCTAAGTGTTGATTTTCTTTGTGTTAAATCTTGCTTGGGATCTGGTGAGCTTCTCAGATCTGGGGGGCTTTTCAATAAATTTGGAAATTCTTTGGCAATTATTTCTTCTGGGCTTTTTCTGCTAGTATCCTAATTCAGATACTAAATTTTTTATTGAACTTCTTTACTATGCTTGTGTGTCATATTTTCTTGCTTTTTCATGAACATAGGAATTGTATTCTAGACACTGGATGCTTCATTATTCAGAATTTGAGTTATGTTGTTCTTATTTTAAAGTTTTCCTCTCTCAGACAGTTTATTTATAAGTGGATAGAGCTAATTCCAAAGGGATTTGGTTTGAGGTTTTGCTGTGTGCAATCTACACTAACCTTTCCATTATACCTAAAAACAGCTGTATTCCTAAAGCATGACCTTTCTGAAGTCATAGATGACAGCAAACAATATTCAATATGCTCTCCACCAAAACTAGCTGGTCTGAATTCAAACATTTCCAAGTATTCAATGTCCATTCGGTTCACAATCCCACGGTAACTGCATTGTGGAGTGCAGAGCTTCATATATAACCAAAGGTTTATTGGCACTCCACTTTATATTTTCTGGGACTCTTTTATTCAATTACCTCCTCTCAGAATCCTAGTCCATAAATTTCAGCTGTTCTGCATCCCTAAACTCAGATCTGTGCTTCCCTTGCTCTGAGTCTGTTGATGTTTGACCATTTCCCTGCACCACAGTTTGGCAAGTGCTCCAAAGAGAAGCAGGGACAAAAGTGGAGCTCATTTCATGTGTTCTCTCTTCTGCTGACTACAATATCTGTGTCCACTCAGGCTTATAGGTGCTAATAGCAAAAGATAATTTCATCGTGGCTAGAACCAGAAGTCCCTAATTCTGTTTCCGAAATGGACTTAAAATATATTATCTCACACTTAAACAGGTAACATAAAAGACAAACATTATTTCCATGTGGTGGATTAACAAATCAGGATATATGATGTGTTAAATAACCTACCTTCAACCCATAAAAGATATTTATAGAAATATTTATCAAACACCGATTACAGACACATAGTAATTGACATATTGGTTACAGGAACTTGGAAAATGTAGTTTCAACCCACATTATTTCTACCAAACCATCAATAAAGTAAATGCACTGTACCAAAAAAATGTCTAATGAATTCATTCTAAGACTCTATCATTCAATCCACCAGGAACGACCCTATATTCTCAAAAATCACTGCAATTTACATTTATGATTTATTTTTTACCATAAAAAACTCCTATTTGCTATCTAAGTAATTTCAATCCTACAGTTACAGTTTTCTACAGTTTTCCCTCCCTATACTTGTATTAGTAGCTACTACCTAATCAAGTCACTTCTATTTAGCTATGTCAAATCTTGAGTTTCAGCTAACTTAATTGTATTTCTAATTTTCATATGGCCAAATCAAGTATGTTTTGCTGGCATATGAAGAAAAAATATAATACAATTCTAAATGCCATTTCAGTAGTATCATTCCAAACAGTAGTATGGTTTCTTCTATCTTCAATCAATCAAACTGGTACATTTTCATCTTGCATATTTATTTTCACCCCTCATACTAACTTCTTGACCTACAGAAGTTTGGTTGTAAGAAAACAGCCCTTAAATGAAGTTCATTTTATAGAATAGTGCTTAAGAACATGTTAATATTTATTATCTTTTTAAATTATTTAATAGTTGTTTTAAAATCTATTTACTGTATATCCCTTGCAAGTTTCAAATTTACTACATAGCCCAGCCTGTTCTCAATCAATAATATCCTCCTTTTGCCTCTCAAGTCATTTACTATCTTAATTTTTGACTGATTCCAGTGAAATAAAGTACATTTGAACACAAAGCCAGATATTGTACAACCTTGACTGTTACATTTTGAGAATCTGTTCTTATTTTTAAAGCCTAAGCCAGAAAAAAAAAAAAAGTTTGCTGAAAGACTTTCTGAAGATGGCAAAAGTGAATGGCCCCAGCAGTATTCTTTAATTCATAGAAACATTACTTTTTCACCTATTTATGACTCTTAAATTAATATTTTAAGTAGTTGATTATTTTGTTATTCTCAAAAGTTAGTAATAGTTGTGCTGAATCAAGACTCTGGCCTTTGTCCTTACCTGCAGCACATCTTGGATCTTCACCCACACATCTGCCATATCATACAATTTGATCTCTTCCTGCTGGGTCACTGGAATCCCAACAGAGTCCTGCAGATACCCCAGAACCACAGAGTGGGCAGTGGCTACAGCATTAAACTTGTCAAACAGCAGTTCCAGAAGCTCTAGAAGTAACCTGTGGCAAAACAAATCAACAAATAAAGAACATTTATACAAACACACACATACACACAAATACATATGCACACACACACACATTCACACACAGACAGAAATGGTTTACATTAGAATACAAGAAAAACATCAAACTCAGATAATACAGTACTCTAAAAACATAAACAGTACAAATATCACACATTATAAACAGATTTGATTTCAAACAGTTGCATGATCTAAGTAATTTCATATGTTAGTATCTAGACCCAGATACTTTCCTATAAAGTTAACATAATTAGATGAGGATTGGTGGTTCTTGTCTGTAAACCTAGGTATTCAGGAGGCTGAGATCTGGAGGACCAAAGTTCAAAGCCAGCCTAGTTAGAAAAGTCAACAAGACTCTATTTCCAAAACAACCAGCAAAAATAGCCAAGATGGAGATGTAGCTCAAGAAGAATATCAGCTGAGCAAGTAAGCAGTGTTAGCCAGCAAAAGGCCCTGAGGTCAAACCCTGACACATTGAGAAAGTAAGTAAAATAAACATAATCAAAGATTTTATAGCCGGGCATGTGTGGCTCACACCTGTAATCCTAGGTACTCAGGATGCTAGGATCTAAGAATCATAGTACAAAGCCAGCCCAGGCAGGAAAGTCTGTGAGACTCTAATCTCCAGTTAGCCACCAGAAAACCAGAAGTGGAGTTGTGGCTCAAAGTTCTAGAGCTCTAGCTGTGACCCAAAGAGCACAGGACAGCTTCCAGTCCCTGAGTTCAAGCCTCACAACCAAAAAAAAAAGTTTTTATACACCAATTATAGGTGTTGAAAGTAATACAATAGACAGTAAAAACTTGTTCAAAGTATACGATGCACATATGTGTAATGACTACAATGCCCCTTTGTATGATTAATGTATACTTTTAAAGAAAGTAAAAGTAAAGCCCCTAAGCCATCAGTAGCAGCTCAGTAAACACTTTTTTCCTTTTAAAAATATTTTATGGTTATTCAGATAGGCAGCTTCTCCAAGGACTTCAGGCAATTTTTTTCAGACTATGTTTTAGATGTTACACAGAATATGTTACACCCTAGTAATAAATTAGGCACTGTGGTAAGGACACTAATCCTTTTAGTCATGGAAAGTGAGCTTACTACCATTCGAATATATGGCTTAAGGTGCTGGAAAAAAAAAATACACATCTGTCAAGCAATCTGACTTTCACTACAGGGAGCAGCTTAGACATCCGCATTATCTCATTTATCATAGTGAGATATGCTGGACACATATTATTACATCGATTTTATAAACTCAAGGACACAAAATGAGGTTGCAAGGCAGATGGGCCTAGAGCAAAAGTTGATTTCCATGTCATTGCTTTTACCTACCTACTTCTCACTACCATTCTTGAATGCAGATATATATTTACAGATAGCTTTATATCATATATACAAAGCAATTCTTCAACTACTGATGCTTACATCTTTCCTGATCACCCCAGCCTAGGATCATCATTTCTTCCTCTAAATTTGTATAATATTTTATCCCACTTTTAAGGAAATTATTATATGTGGTTTACATTACTTGGCTTAGTTAATGTAGATCATGTTTATTCATATACAGAAATTTTGCCTCCCTTCTCTATTATTAGTCTTTCAGGACAAGCCCTGCATTAAACATTTCTATATTCAAGAGCACTTTGAACAAGGGTTAGCAAATATTTGCTGAATGAATTTAATATGCATATTATGAACAACAAGCACAGAAAATCTTGGAATTTCAGATTTATTGGGTGGTTCTCAGTGTATAGCTCCTGAATAAACTAATTTTTTAAAAAACCTGAAAGTAGGAAAAGAGAAGCAAAAGAGCTTGATAGCAGTATCAGGTAACCAGATCTTATTACCATAAATAAAGGGTTATATCACCTAATCAAAACATATAGCATATTATCTATTCCTATAGTTCCTTTACTGCCCAATTATTATAATTTATATGCCAATGTGACAACCCATAAGTGCCTTATATGACAAAAATCTTAATATCTATCTGGCACTGTAATTTGAACAAATAGAATGAATCAAAAGTATGCAGTATTTCTAGTCTACAATCCATAATCTAAAATTACAAATGGTAAATGGGAGCCGTTCTGCCTTTCAAGTAGTATTTTCTTCAACCTGCTAAATGTCAGTTCATATTTATATTCATATGTGCCTAGAATTTTTTTATCTTTTTCATCTGTGTTATTGAAGAAATACTCAAATTATAACATATAGGAAGTACAAAATACAGAAAGATGTATCTGAGCGTAACAGGTGAAATAGTTAATTCAGTCTTGGGAGACAATGGGTATAAATATGGCATTACATACAGTAAAAACCCAGTTACCTTAAGATACCACTCAAGATCTATGGTGACCAGATATAAGTCTTCAGAATATCTATATTTTTCAGTGGTGGATAACAAGGTAAGAAAAAATAAATAAAATACATTTACTTTACACAAAGGTAAAATCATTTGTATTTCTCATACCCTCTTGGAGGGAAACTTCTGTTCTTTTCTATCACGGTGGCAATGATGTGGTCAAAGGCCCTTACTTGACAAAACCATCATTTAATATGTATATGTTATGCTCAACTGATCCCCAACATTCAGATACTAGTTCCCCAGTGGCTTGAAGGTCCAGGCACATACATGGCTGAAAACTAGAGACAGTTTAAAAAAAAAAAAAAACACTGGAAGCATTGTGGCTGCATAAAGAGCAGTTTGATGTCTCTTCTGGTGTATCCAGGATTACTGAGCTCCAAAAGCAAATCTAGTCTTTTAGTTAGGGACATAAGCAGCTCAACACTGCTTTGTTAAGAAAAGAGACCCAAGTGTCATATCTCTGGCTCATAGAGTAGTTAAATGTTTAGTTTTTTTGAGAAATCTCCAAACTGCCTTCCACAGTGGTTATAGCAGTTTATATTTCCGCCAACAGCATATTAAGGATGAGATCATTACATTGTTAAGAAAAAGTATGACTACATATTGTAGGACTCCTATGAAATGTCAGGATGGAGAAGCACACAGAGACAGGTAACACATTTGTGGTTGCTTGCAGTAGGTGGTAGCTGGCTGATAAAGTACAAAGGGTTTATTTTGAGTGGACAAAAATGTTCTGGAGATAGGTACTGGTAATGGTTATAAAACCCTGTAGATATACTAAAAAACACTGAATTGTTTATTTTCAATAGGTAATTGTATGATATGTCAATTTCATATTAATATAGCTGTTTGAGAAAAAAAATCAGAGTGAGATCAGTGAGGAACCAACATATCTCCTGTGGTGAGCAAGAGTAAACAGAAAAGTAAAGGTAGAAGCCTAGGATCTCAAAAAAAGAAGTATCCTGAAAGCACAATCCTTTGAATTCTTACTACTTGGAAAATATTAGCATTTCTCTTTTGGTTTATTTGTTTATTTTGTTTGGTTTAATTAATTAATTAATTAATTTGTTTGTTTGGTTTATTTTGTTTCTTCTTCTTACAAGAAGCATGTAAGAAGCAAAGATTACATTCTTTCTCAGAGCTGATACTTCTTAAGTTTTTAATTATTTAAAAGTAAGTTTATTCAAGTCTCTGCATCAAGGGTCTCCATCTATAAAGCCAAAGAAATAGCATCTCTTCAAAGAGCCTGGTAGAGCTGCCAGGGGAACCAAACCTGAAAATGAACCGAATGAGCTAAAGTAATCACGATATTAAAGAAAGCAGAGGGCTATGGATTCCTCTGTGTGGTTTTCTGGCTTGAGAAACAGTGATAATGATGGCTGTCCTTCTTGAAGGGAAGGGGGACAAATAGAAAGAGAAATAACATATACATAAGTTAGAGACAGAAAGTTAGAAGAAGTTTGAAGTTCAGATCTTGATTAAATTTAACTTGTTTTGCCTTTAGTACTTAGATATGCAAGTCAGGAATTCAAGAGAAAGATAGAGGAAATTTTTAAAATATAAATACTTGAGAGGAGGTGATCGCTGAGAGATATAATGCAGTGTCAAGGCTAGAACCAACACTTCTGGAAACTGCATCCTGAAAGGACAGTTAAGAAGCTGCTAGAGGGGCTGGCGGTTTAGCCCAGCGGAAGGGCGCCCGCCTGGCACGCGCAAGGCCCTGGGTTCGGTTCTCAGCCCTGGACAAAAAAAAAGAAGCTGCTAGAGAGAAAGGAAGCCACAAAATAATTTAGAAGACAAAACAGAAGAGATTTATCAGCAGAGTCAGGGCTGTACAGAGGTCAAATGTGGGCAAGAGAGAAATTTACAACTCACAGGTGTCCAGGGACCTGAGCAAGAAGAGTTTTAGTGGAACATTGGAAGGTGAATTGAGAGGTGGGATGAGCAAGGAATACCTAATAAGGAAAAAGAAGCCAAAGTCAATCACAGGCTTTTCAAAAGCACCTGGTTCCTCACCATGTGCACTCCTGAAAACAAGGAAAGAAAAGTAAAATGTTTCCATAATGCATCAAAGAATAAAAGAGATTAGGAGTCACCCACATAAACAGGACATAAATCTGTATCAGTCTGGCCCAATTAAAGCTACTAGAAATAACCTGAAATATGTCATCAATATTCATATGCACTCTCCTGCTGCCCACACAAGATTAGAAAAAACAAGTGTTTGCTTTCAGCTTAAGACACTCAGAATGAAATGAATATACAGAGTCTCACTGAAAACATTTTCTATCCCATAGCCACTACAAAATATTAAGAAAGAAAATGAAAAACATTATTTTGCAGTGAGCTCAGCTGCCTAAATCCAGTGTGGATCAAGGTTTTTGCCACTGATCTAAAAGACAATAAGTAGGCAAGATCATTAAATTACCTGATGATTCTTTAAGCTGACTTGAATTAGGAGAGGCCTCTTACAGGAACAGGCCTAAAAACCTTGGAGGTTTGAATTTCAATTAGCTGCAATTTCTACCCTTCAGAAGAAAAAAAAATCATACATATATATATACTCCTCTTGTAGGTTATTTCTAGAATCATAGAACAGTACACAGTAATAAGCATTACAGAATCACGAGAAATACATGAATCCTGAGATGGCAATGGTTACTAGTGCCAGCCAGTATAACACACAGGCATGAGAAGCACAGACTTGAATGCCAGGTGTCTGCTAAACAGCCATGGAACTTCCAATATGCCATGGGACACCTCCAAATCCCAGGTTCCTCAATCATAATTTCCTAATCTCAAAGTGATTGTGAAGGTTATAAACAAAACCTTTGCATACTAAGTAGATTTCTGTATCTTTAATGGGAAAAAATGAAAGTCTCCAGATTGTTCCCAGACCCACTCCTATCTGTCCTTCCAAAGTTGTTTAGTAAAGGCCTGCTTGTACTTCACAATGTCCTACGTCATTCCAATTAAAAGTAAATTTGAACCCTCTTGTAAATTAGTAGGAGTTGAGATTTTGTCACATATAACCCAAATATATTCACAGGGTATGCTCCATAGTCTTACCTTCCAAAGAAAAAGAGATGATTAAAATGACCTTCCACAAGAGACAAAATAGCTTCCTAGACCAAAAGGCAAAGATAATAGTTCCCTGATTGATGTTTCTTTGTAACCACACTTCTCTGCCAACACATGGACCAGTGTCAAGAATGGAGAAAACAATCAAATTTTGTGGCCAATTGAGTTCATGAATAAAATTAATTTGTATAAAGTCCAGGATTCAAGATACCAACCTAGAGTCATTATTGTAAGCTAAAGCTATGATTATGTAGAACATCCCTAGGAAAGTGAAATGAAAAAAAGATGATGACAATGATAATGATGACAAACAAGAACAGCAATGTATGCTAATACTGGTCACTAATGACACATAACATGCCAAGTGCTGTGTTAAAGTCCTTTCTTTGGATTATCTCATTAGATCCTCAGGACAACTCTATAAGGGAAATATTCTTTATCCCCTTTTTGTGGACAACAAAACTGAGACTATTAGAGACAACAAAACAGAGACCGTTAGAGAACAAATTTTAGAGAATATCCCTTTTAGAGGCATTAGAAAAAAGAAGGTTAGAAACATACCAGAACTCTGCAATTCAGGGAAATAAGGCAGAAAAGAATGCCAACAGACAACTTTGCTCACTTCAAACAGATTTTCACCTTGGCCTGGTACTAAAACCCCTCTAGCTAAATTCTTATCTAATCGGTTTCCTAAATCTACTACTAGACTTCTAGATCTTTAATCAGGAACTGTGGCCCCTGGTTCCACAGGCCACTCTATCCATTAGCCCATAGCTCTGGGTTTCTGCCTTTCTTCAACTTGCCAGGTGCTATGTCTCAGAAACTCTTCCATACCCCTATCTGTAAGTCATGAACTCTTCATTGTCAACTGCACTGACTCCCAAAAATACCTCCTGGCAGGAACATTCTTGTGAGTTATAGACCTTAAATACTTTCCCCCTCATGTCCAAGTATCCACCAAATACTGACTTCTACCTGACCTCTACATCAGTATCTACCATTCAAATAGGCTAGCTTCAGCTGTTGCCATTGTTATTCAGCTAGTAATGGCCATATCCTTAGAATTATAACAGACCACACATTAGTATCTGTTCTTCTGGTCCTGCCTCATCCCCTCTACATTGCCGACTCACTGGGGATAAGCACCGTTAACTGCTTTATGGCTATACTTCAAGATTTCTCATAATACCCAGGCTGTGATACAGAAAGTAAATGGGTTTATGAAAAGTAAATTCCAGTAGAATGAGAACAAAAGAGGCCTATTGGAGAAGGAAATGGGTGAGGAAAGAAGTCCTTAAGGAAAAAAAAATTCACACAAAACTATGCTCTTTAAAAGGCAACTTAACATGAACAAGAGAACATAGGTGAGTACAATTAGCAACCTGAGAGAGACACTTTTAGAACTAGTATTAATAATATTGCAATAAAATCTATTCTATGTGGAAAACCAGAAAAGTATCAAGGTGAAGAAATAATTTTTTCCTTTAAACACACATCCAATTACCAGGTAGATTTTTTTAATCTTAAATATCTAAATGTCATTTACTCTCTTTCATCTACTAAGTTTCTATCTGCAGCCATCCCTTTAAATGCCCATCTTGAAATGCTACCATGAAAAAAGGGGAGACTAAGAAAAAAATGTTAAGGAGTAGTCATCTGCACAAGCAAGAAGGACCCATTGGATAAAGCTACATCATCAAGCTGTGAAAAATACTCAATATATAAGGTGAGATAAGACTATTTCATTCTAAATTTAGCATCCAGGAAAGTTTAAATTAGTCACTTGGCTAGAAAACCCAGGTTTGTAACCAAGAAACTGCCTTACTTGGTCGGGAAGCAAAGACAACAAAAGGTAAAAATCACTTCTGTTCTACTACTCTTCTGCTGAGACCTTTGTATCATTTATTTTCCCATTGACAAACAAAGGAAATACCCACAGAATATTCCCTAAAAGGTAATCAAGCACTGGGTTTACATTTTTCTTTATATAAAAAAGAAATCAATCTTCAATTATATCATATTAAAATAGTCTTAGTTTCACCTGCCTGTGTCTTACAAACATATTTTCTTAATAAGCTCAACTGAGCTAGTATCTTTCATTTCAAACAGGACACAGGCTCCTTTAATCTTCAAGGTTATCTAAAACCTGCTTTCAAGGGAAAGAGATAAGTTATACCACTTATTAATAACCAGCTTCATATAAAAAGAAGTTCCTATTTGAAGAGTGCTGACTAATTCTCCCATCTGCACTATGAAAAGAACAGGGGAAAAAATTATTAGCAATAGAGTAAAACACAGTAAAAATAAAAAGAATACTGAGCTGGGGCCCAGTTCCAGTCATTCCTTTCCTGCACAACTTCCCACTTTGTCAAGTCAGGAGAGAAGACCTGACCTCAAATGAACTTGTAATTATGATTGAGGCAGAACAGTGCCTAAAATTAGACAATAAACATAGGCCTTCTTTCTTTAAATTACAAGTATCTATGGTATTTTTCTTTTTCATAAATATATTTTATTGTCACTGTAGAGGTGATATAAAAAGGAGTTATAGTTTACATAAGTCAGGTAATGAGTGCATTTTTGAACTCTGTCATCCATTCCTTCATTCTCTTCCAGTTTTTCTCTTCCATCCTGACCCACAAGTTGTATAGTTCATTTTCCACATAGTGTCTAATGAGTACCAATGCTGTATTTGTTCACACCCCTTGTCCCACCTTTTCTGTATCCCCCCTTATCCTCCCAAAGATAAACTAACAAACAAGACAAAAGATAAAGACAACAAAAACAGAAGCAACAAAAAAAAAAAAAAATTGAGCCTTTGTGATCCACTCCTATGAATATCCTCCTGTGGTTTCACTGTGTGAATGTGGAGAGACCTGTATAATTTATCATGTCCCAGTGTACTGTATTATTTTAAACACCCAGTGTGTTTAATTGTAGATTTATAGGCATATTGTAGTTAGCACAAATGAGGGAAAACATGCAACCTAAATTTCTTTGAGTCTGGCTTACTTTTCTTAATATAATTTCTTCCAAGTCTTTCCATTTCCTTGCAAATAGCAAATATCATTCTTTCTGATGGAAGAGGAAAATTCCATTATAGACAGACAGACAGACAGACAAACAGACAGACAGACAGGCAGGCAGGCAGGCAGGCAGGCAGGCAGGCAGGCAGACAGACAGACAGACAGACAGATAGACAGATAGGATAGGTCTATTTGTCCACTGAAGGGCATCTGGGTTGGTTCTATTCCATTGGCCATGACAAACAATACTGCGATGAACATGGTTGTACTGGTAGCTTTAGTGTGGGACTGTTTGTGTTCTACTGGATAAATGTCCAAGAGTGGGATTTCTGGGTCATAGGGAAGCTCTATGTTTCATCTTTTGAGAAACCTCCATAATGCTTTCCAGAGTGGCTGGACAAGTTTACATTCCCACCAACAGTGTAGTAGAGTTCTGTGTTTTTTTTTTTAAAGCCTTCCCACCTCTGTATAGTTCTTTACAATAAAACATGTATGTATGTGTATATATATATATATATATATATATATATATATATACACACACATACATATATATACACACACACATATATTAAAAAAGGAAAAAAATAAAGCCTTCCCCCTATTTATTTCAAAAACAGTATTTCATCATAGTGGAACATTAAAAAAATATGCAAAGATTTTATGTGAATGTTTATTACATTGTTATATATTATTCTTACTTGGTATGAAAACATAGAAGGCCTCTAGAGGAATTATGTAGGTAACTACATTTGGGTCTCAAGTGAGGTAGTCAGGATCCATTTACTCTGTAGTTTCAGATCCCAATTCTTTCTATGTCCTGCTATGTCTGAGAGCCCTGCTAGTGATCAGAATAGGGGCAGTTCGGGAAAGGAAGGGGGAGGTTACGGGCAGGAGAATGGCTATGTCATTACATATATTTCCCTTTCCTGAGCAAAACTAATAGCAGGTCCAGGAAATCTGTTAGAAAAACCATCTGTATATAATAAAACAGACAGCAAAATTACATGGCATAAAGAGACTGTTTTTAATCTTAATTCTATGAGCAACAAACTTTGTGAACCATCAAATTATTTCAGCTTTCACATTTCCTTGGATAAATCTGGGATTTATCATGATGACTCTACCTGTGGTGAGACTCACTCAGGTGAGATACCAGATGGCAGCCTGCAAAACTTTGATTTTTGTGAATTTTATAATGAATGTTCTAAAACTGTAACATGTGTGAAAATCATGTAAGGCCAGAGTTCTATGGTCCTCCCCGCACTCACAAATTCCAGTGAAATCAGCAATGTCTAGACCTGTTTAAAATGAAAGACACTGGGTCAAGTGAGCTTGTCCCCTGGGGACAATCTATATGTCTTTCTCTTAGGTAACACTGGTATAATGTGTCCTTAGACTGCTCTACAAATAATGCTGAGATTTTCGGGGTGAGGAGGAACACTTTGTCTTATGAAAATATTACCTTGTTTACATCTGTTTTGTATTCTTTTGTTGAAATTCTTAGGCACAATCCTAAATCAGGCTATACACACAAACTGAAACCTTACAAACTCACAGTCTAATCTGATTACATCATAATGAAGATCATGAACTAGAGGGGTCTAGATAACACAAGATATGAATAATGATACTTTAATCAGACCTGACACCACCCCTACACATCACCAGGACAAGTATTTCATTTAGGACAATATAGTTTTTTTTTGTGATAAGAAGATTCAGTGTCAGTTGGAGTTTGTGGTACCTTTTATATTCTGACACTAACAAGTACACAGAAAAATATCTAGAACTGAAGCAGTTCCCACTATCTGTCAAGCAGAGAAATGACCTTGATGCAGTATGAAGGACACCATCTAAATAAAGTTATAAAAACCCCTGAAATAGATATTATTTATTACTCCCTTAGCTAGCCCAATCTCTAAGTTGAATCTGCTATTGTATGTAAAATAAGAAATAAAGAGCAGACTTTTCAAGTACAAAACAAAAGTTTAAGAAACACTGTAACATTATATAAACATTATTTATTTAGAGATTTATCAGTAAAAACCAACATATAGTCCAGAAGATAATTGTCAAACTTCATATTTACAAAATAACTGTGAACATTATTGGTATTGTTAATTTAACAAGTTCTCAAGCTATTGTCAGTTAGTTTGAGTCTTACTAGAAAGCACATAGACTTGGGACCATCCTCAGTAATGAACTGTGTGCCTTAGTTAACAATTAGAGTAAGTAATAAGTCCCATATGGAAAGGAATTAATTCCTTTCATTGTTTTAAAAATATTTCAGTAAAGCTGTGGGGGATATAGCCTACTTAAAGAACAGCAGAATTTCTTCAGTATGTCCCTAAATCACCCTAGTCATACCCTTCAATATTTAATAGTCGGGTGTATTTAAAGCATGTTCTCACTGATATGTGTAATCAAAAAGTACAGATTCAATCAAATGGAATCATAATCACTGAAGTTAAATTTACTTGCTTCCCGCTTGCTTTGATTCGAATTAACTACTCATCTAAATTACATAGAGGCCCTTCCTGATTCCAAGCATGTCCAGGTGCTACATGCAGTGCTTGGGAATGGCTACAAGAAACCACAAGGACGAATGCCTGACCTTGCTTCAAAGCTGCTCTTAAATGACTTTTCTGTGAAATGAAATGACCAATTTCTACCAAGTCCTGCATTTCAGACATTTAGGAGAAGAGTAACTAGTATAGAAAGAAAAGATGAAAGGAAATGCTACTTATTTGAAAAAGAAACGTAAGTATGACTCCAGCCACAGGTCCAAAAGAAATCAGGAGAAATATTTCACATATTTCTCTTTCCACAAGCACTATACTTGTATTATAAAATTAACCTCAGGCCAAAGGCTTTAGACTTCCTCCCAGATAAAACTATGTTAAAGGAATTCTCTATTACATCAGTGTGACCTCCCACTAAGTGCCAGATTACCAGCTTTTAATAAGTATATATTTTTTCAAAACTTAAGAACAATAATTCAATAAAATTCTGAAAATCTATAGCCTTCAAAGGCTGAGAAAACTGGGGAGTAAAGTTTGGGGAAATGAGGCAAGTATTAACTTTGAAAAGAACCTTGACTATAAAGAAAGTAAATGAGTCAGTATTAGAATTATTCAGCAAGCAAGCAGCTACTCCTGACAATCAGTTGCATGCCAGAAACACAGGTGGCAGAAGTGAAAGGGATGAACAGCCCATTACAATATGGTGAAATGTCAGATCTGAGTAAAAGTATATGAGCTCTCCTTTCCATTCCAGACCTAGCAAAGATAAGAGGTCTTATTTTCTGTAGTTTCAGTCACTCTGTTTTCAAATGCAACCCTAAAATATTAAAAGAAAATTCCCAAAGTAATTTATAGTATTTAAATGGAGTGCCATTTTACAAATCATGATGAAATCATCTTTTTGCCTATGCATATGTACTCTGTGTATGAAGCACTCATTTGCACTGTGTAGCTGCCTCAGTTATCAGATCAACTAGTAGGGTGTGTTTGTAGTCAAGTAACCTTTACAGAATAGCCTAGTACTATGTCACAGTGACTACATACATCATGCACCTTACTCTTCTCACTACATGTCATCTCACATTACTACAAGAAAAACAAGAACAAAAAAAAGAGTTTGAGAGGGCAACTATGTTCGGATAACTTGCAGCAGGTTCTTCTGACTACCCTATTTTCTTCTTGTTGTTCTCAATCCTTATTGTCCTTAACTTATGAATTAAACTTTACCATAAATATACATATGTGTAGGAAAACAATCATAACATATATAGGGTTTGTCATAGTTTCAAGCATCCATCAAGGTATCCCTTGTGGCTAAGGGAGTACTACTGTAACTACAGGTTTCCAAACTTAAGGAAGGTTTGAAAGTGGTATGGGTTTAATGAACTCACTTCAAATTGTGAATTTTGAACTGCTTCTGGACTATGATAGGTTGTGAGGCTGGGCAGTGGCAACCCCAAACATCCAGGAGTACAACTAATACAGTACAGTGTATTATGTTCAAAGCTATGTTGTTCAGTAGCTTAGATGTATTAAATGCATTTTTGGTGTATGACATTTTCAATTTAGCATGGGTTTACCAGCATATAACAACATCATAGTCAAGAAGCACTTGTACTAAGAATGAGACTAGAAGAAACTGGAAAGGCTTATTCATAATTTATATATAGGTTTGACACAAAATCTAGAAAGCTATAAAAATCATTGATTAATATAGTCTTCTAAAAGTAAAAAGAGATGTCTACGTGACCAGAAATAAAACAAAATAAAAGAAACTGAAAAGTTGTCAAATAAGTTCAAGTTGGTTTCCTAAATATATAAAGAGGTTCTACAAATTAACACAAATACACTAGATAAATTATTGAAAATAAACATTAGTTGGATATTATAATACTGAAAATGTCAAATATCAAAAAATGAACCATTCTGAACCTCCACCCTACTTCAAAAGGAAAATGTCATTTTTGTGACTTGTTTTGTCTGTTTCATAGCCATAAATGAAGTAGATATAGCAGCAACAAATTTTTATAAAAATGAAAAGCTTAACCTCATTCATAATAAAATGCAAATATAAATAATGTTGGAAATACCAGTTTTTACCTCTCAGATTGACAAAGACAAAAACATTTGTCAAAAAAAAAAATCTATTGGTAGGGGAATATAGGAACCTTCGAACTTTATCCATGACATGGTAACATGCCATCAAGAGTACACTTGGCAATACACATCAAAATTCACCCAACCAATCACAGAGGTCACCAAAAACTGAAAATGGCATTCTAAGAATCTGGCCCCTTTCCTTCTCACATTTGGCATGTTAATGTCATGCTACATATACTACCAAAAGAACAAATAGTAGATGCTATCAAATAAATAATGCTTGTCAACTACAGCTAGTATAAAGCTATCCCTAAGTCCCACCTACCCAGACTTAGAAAATGTAACCTATCTATGGTCATGTATTTTTGTTATACACTTTCCTTGTCCTCTCTATAGCTCTAACCATAGTTTGTAGTAAAATATTTATCAGAGGGTTGTCTACATAATGCTTCTATGAGGACATAGAACATGTTTGATTTATTTGACATTTTAGTATAATGTATGGTCCAAGATATTCACTCTATGTAGAATTTATTCTCTCACTAACAAATACTAAGTATGGACAAGACAAGCACTCTGCTAGGTTCTAGAGCTAAATGAGGCAAAATGATTCTATCTTCTCTTCCTTGCTAGAAGCAGACAAGAAATAACCAGATACACACAGATACATCTACTTATCATAAAATGAAATTTAAAGAACAATAGCCAATTAGTCTAAGGACTGATTATTACATTAATTTCATACTAAAATTTAGTTTTATGGGCATGCATACCTCTAAGAAATATTTTCATTTTTAATGATTTCCACTGATTAAAATAACTTGAATGACTTCATTATTAAATTTTGTTTTAATTTAACAAAAACAGTAAAAAGGGAGTAAAGGGAGAAAACAGCCTTACACCACAAATATTACTTTTAATGTTAAATTTTCTGTCTTTTCTAAGTTTCCCATGAACTTTCTTCCATACCACAGTGAGCACAAAACATGTAATTTTCTCTGCCTTCATAGCTGACATTTAATCTTCCTTCTTTATAATAAAGGTCAATGAACATTGCAAAATGGTCTTTTTCCAATAGGGACAAAGATCTCTCTGGCAGCCATGACTCCAACTTGTTCAATTCTTTCTGCCCTCTTGAGACCAACACTATTTTAGTAGAACAGGCCTTCAACATCTCCCCAACCCAATCAAATTTTACCTTCACATATAAACACAATTTTAAAATAGATAAAGTAGCTGCTTTCCACATACCAATCATTTCCCTACATCCTTCTCTCTTCTGTATTCTTGATTTCACAACTTTGAGATAATTTTGTGCTTACTTCTATTCTGCATGTTTTTTCTCTTTTGTTAAATATTACAGAGTCTCATCTGGCTTCTTAGACACACGCACACAGAGAAAATGGTATGAAAATACTCCTGAGCTAAATTTGGAAAATTAGAAGGCATGGGTTATAGGAATTGATTTTGAAATGCACAGGTTGCAGACCACATTTACTATCTACAGTTGGAAGAGACTGCCCACACATGTGGGGAAATAATGGGTAGCAGGTGATTCTACGAGATAAGCAAGGCACCATATTATGCTAATATTTACCATAATGAAGGTAACAGTTGTTGAAGAGTTCCTTTTAGTAGTATGTGAAGTCTTAATAGGTTAAGAATGAACACAAATAATGAAATAGCTTCTCCTATAAATAAACAATGGCTTGTTTGTGAGCTAAAAAATAAAATAAGAAGTGGATCATCAATGTGATTTTTTGAAAATAGGCTGAGTAAGTATTTATTCTGGAAGTGCTCTGCCTACATAGGAATTAAAGTAAGACAGAATTCAATATCCTAGTTCCTTTTAAATACCCAGTAAAATGTCATGCATTACATAAAGACAAATGGAAAAAGGCCTGCAATGCACCACAATCAGAATATACTTAATATGGCATAATGAGCATAATGAAACTTTTACAGAGTTACAGTACTAGTCTCTTGCCTATAGAGGTGTGCTAATGCATTAGTATTTCATTAGGGAGGGACAAGGTATATGCACAATGGGGTAGAAGGTTAGATGATTCTTGCCTGTAATTTTGTTTAAGGAAAACAAACTTTAAGATTTTCTAAATGGCTAGAGAATAAAAGTGACAACAGCCAGGCATGGTAGCACATCTGTAATCTCAGCCTACTGGGAGGTACAACTATGAAGACAGCTGCTTAAAGCCATTCTGGACAAAAGTTAACAAGGCTCCATCTCAAAAACAAGGTGTGGTGTTGCACTAGGTATTAAACCAGCTACTTAGCAGGGCAGTAAGAGATACAATAGTTGAAGCCAGCCCAAGCAAAAATGAAACCCTATCTGAAAAACAAACTAAAAGCTAAAGAAGTAGGGTCTTGGCTCAAGTGGTAATGTATCACTTAGTAAAACTGAAACCCTGATTCAATCCTCAGTACTGAATGATGATGATGATGGTGGTGGTGGTGGTGGTGGTGGTGGTGGTGGTGGTGGTGGTGGTGGTGGTGGCGGCAGCGGTGGTGGCGGTGGTGACAGTCTTGATACCAAGCATTCTAGTCATATTAGAATGGCTGTGATCAACTCAAGGGAATTAATTCCTGAGGTGCTTTAAAGCATTTGACAGCAATCAAAGACTATCCAAGTAATCGGCCATTGGGAAATCTTCCACCTTATAAGGAAGTGACTTACTTACTCCAAGTATTTGCTTCCTTGATGATATTTCATTTTATCTCCTAATAAAGAGTTTGGGACCAAAATTCTTAGATTTAAAGATTTTACAAAATGGGGCTGGGAAGGTGGCTCAGTGGTAGAGCGCTTGCCTTGCATGCCTGAGGCCCTGGGTTCGATTCCTTAGCACCACATAAGCAAAAAAGAAAAAAGCCGGAAGTGGCCCTGTGGCTCAAGTGGTAGAGCACTAGCCTTGAGCTGAAGAGCTGAGGGACAGCACCCAAGCCCAGAGTTCAAGCCCCACGACGGACCCCCAAATAAATAAATAAATAAACAACAACAACAAAAAAAAGATTTTATAAAATGAGATTCTATTATAGAGAAGAAACTGAGGCAAACAGCTTGTTCACTATTTTGTGTCTAATATATCCTGCCTATGAAAGCTTTTTAAAATATGGACTTAAAGAGGGGAAATGCATAAAACAAAACAACCAACAACCAGGCTGTTGACCCATACCTCACAAAGATTTAGTGTTTCTAGGGCAGAGAGCTAAAATTTCTACTTCAAGCGCTAAGATTTTCATACTTGAATCTTGGAAGGGCTGAGGCAATAGAAGAGAAGAGGTCAAATCCTACAAAAGACACAATGTTTTTAAGGGTTCTGTAATGAGATCTGAAGAAAAGTTATTGATCTGTGTCCTTGCATTTTATTTTCAATATATATTATAGTAATGCTACTTCCCTGTAAAAGTTCAGTCTATTCACCTAGGGACTTGTGGAAACAGGGCAAATAGTAAAGCAGAATTCTCAAGTATTCATTAGTAAGGATTCAAATGGTTTTTGCAGAAATCCAGGTACTAGGCAACAAAAGAACAAAAGCAAAGTTCAACTTAGAACCCTTTCCCGGCTTCTCTGGATGATGGCATAAATGATTCCCCATGTGGAAGTTGAAGAAGGCACCAATAGGAAATAGACACGTGTATTCATGTACAGATGTATCTATACATTGCGACGCTGGTGTGACTCTATCAAACCCCATTATCTTTTAACCTTGTCTAAAGCAGGCAAGCCCATAAGACAGATACTATATTCACAGATCACCAACTCAGATCTGCTCCCTAAAACCCTTGCTCAGTAACAATAAATAGTTATCAAAGACCCAAAATATACCCCATCTACCTTGGTTGGTTCTCCACAGTGAGGTTTTCTCCCCTCTGATAGCCACTGTCTGCCACCTGGGTAGTAGACCGTTTCACAATTTGCTTTAGTTCCTGCTCCAAACGCTCTTTGATTGCCTTAACTGTCTCTGGGATCTTCTTCAGTTTGGCCAGACCCTTGATAAGGATTCCCATAAAAAGGGTGCTGTTCTCTTCTGGATCCAATTCTAAGTCCTCTTTGATGTCCTGGAGGCTGATCTCCCTCACTGCAAAATAAAGAAAACATTGTTTTTGTACCATAGAATTCAAAACCAAGCCAACTAATGAATGGAAACAATGCTTTGATTACTCCCTTGAAGGAATTAAAAATAACTGGCTAAATTAATTTACATAGTAACTCTACAACTCACAAAATACATATTCATCAAATCATATGCGTTAGTAACACGAGGTAGGATCTTAGCTTTTGACAAATGACTTTGCCATAAGTCCATTGGTATTATTAAGCACCACTGATGTTATCCATGATGTTATCCATGGTGCTGCAGGAATATTCTGAAGAGCCAGACCCTGCTTCTAGTTCCTAGTCATTAGTTAAAAGTGATAAGCAGCTGGAGTAAAAGATATCACAAATACATGTGGGAAAATATGTTTAAATTACAATCAATATTTTAAAAATGGAGATAAATACAGGCAAAAACATTATGTGCAAGTGTGACAAAACTTTGGGGAAAAGGAATGATAAGAAGATATTTCACAAATATCAAACCACCTCCTATTTTTCTCTAAACATACATGTGGCAGAGTATGATGGCACATGCCTATAATCCCAGAAATTGGAAGGCTGTCACAGCATGAGAAGAAGGGTATTAACAGACAAAGAGCTTGCTAATAATCCATGGAAATTTTCTAAGAAGTACTGTTACATGTCAAAAGCCTCTACAGATCTTTATATCACAGCCAACACATCTGGTTTTGGAGGAACAAATTCCCTGTGACTGTGGCTTTTGATCCTTGTGGGTAGTGGAGAAGATTAGCTGGGGACCTGAGGCTTTACTCAGAAGCATAAACTGGTTCCTTCCAAATACTGGGAAACCTTGTATTATAGATTTAAGAGTTACACAGTTGTCAAAAGAATCACAGGTTACAAATCTCTAGCCTAAAAATGATTTTCTCATTTTACAAATGGCTAGATGAAGACAAAATCAAAAGGTAGTACAAGCCTGAAGCTACAGCCTAACCATTAAAAGTTGTCCCTGTCTTCCCATCCTTCATCCCTCAAAACAAATGGAAACTATATTTGATGGCCTAAAAGAATGAATGCATTCTTTAATAGATGTAAGTTCAAATGGGCTATAAGCCACTCTATGCTGTTCAGCACAAGGGAACTGCTATGAAATCCACTTAGGGAAGATTAAGAATATCCCAGTATATGGAATAAGACTCCTACATAAAGTCTTTAAAATCTCTACTTTTAATTACATGTAGGTCAGCCTCTTTAGAGAGGACTACAAACTCATAAAAGGTACTAAAGGAGGATTGTGGAAAGAAGACAAAGTAAGAAGTACCACAAATATGTCTCCTTATCTAGGCGACAATTGAGCTGGCAGACTCTCTGGTGTAATACTGACATGTACCACAAATGAGACCACATATATGACAGTGCATCCATAAAATTGTATTACCTAATGATGTGGTAGCAATCTCAGTTTGTGTGTAAGTATACTGATTTTTACACAAGGACAAAGTCACCTACAAATGTGTTTCTTGGTTAACATCCCCACTACATTAAACATATATATGTTTTAAAACTACATGCAAGCCAGTATAGTGGCATACTACTGTAATTCCACCACAATGAAGGCTGAGGCAAGAAGATAGCATATATGAGACTAATCTATACAATGAAGCCCGTTTCAAGAGAAGCATTAAAAATAAAGTCTACATGTACAGGGAAAATGAGGAAGTGATTATATGCATACTCAATGAAAGGAAGAGACACAGAAAACACTTATAAGACGCTAAATTATACCCAGCCTAATCTTTGGGACAGAGAACCTGTAACACCAATAAAAATAGAGACAAAAAGCAGCCAACCCTAATAAAGGAAGAGAATCTGATTTCCAATATCATCAGATTATTAGATTCAAATGCCCAGTTTTCAACAACAACAACAAAAATCAGGAAGCATATAAAGAAAAAGGAAAACATAACTCATTCAAAGAAAACCTAATACAAACTGTGCAAAAACACTTGATGATCAATATTTTCAACTATTTAAAATAACTACTAAGGATACTCAAAGAACTAAAAGGAAAGTCAAGAAAATGATGGACAAACAAAAGGCAATGTCACCAAAGAGAAAGCAAAACCTAAAAAAAGACTAAACAGGATTGTGGAGCTGAAAAGTACAGTAATTGAAATAAAAAACTTACTAGATCTGGTGCTAGGGACTTATCCCTGCAATCCTAGCTACTCAGGAGGCTGAGCTCTGAGGATCATGGTTTAAAATCAGCCCAGGCAGGAAAGCCTATGAGATTCTCATGTTAAATTAACCACCAAAAAGCTAGAAGTAGAGCTGTGACTCAAATGGTAGAGTGCTAGCCTTGAGCAAACAAGCTCAGCGACAGTGCCCAGGCCTTTCAAGCCCCAGAAAGGACATTAAAAAAAAAAAAAAAACAAGAGTGAGGAACTAGGAAGAGTCTACACTGAAGAAGGTCTAAGAGTAAAGAGAGAAAGGAGCAAAGGACACATTTAAATAAATAATGGCTAAAATTTTCCCAAATATTATGAAAGCCAAGACTAAACATCTGAGAAACTCAACAACTCCAAGTAAGAAGAAATCAAAGATAGATATTCTTTTTGGTTGGTCGTGGGGCTTGAACTCTGAGCCTGGGCACTGTCTCTGAGCTCTTCAGCTCAAGGCTGGCGCACTCCCTCTTAATCCACAGTGCTACTTCCAGCCTTTTCTGTGTATGTGATGCTGAGGAATCGAACCCAGGGCCTCATGAAAGAGAGGCAAGCACTCTACCGCTGAGCCACCTTCCCAGCCTCTCAAAGATATATAATCAAACTTTTGAAAGACGAGAAAAATCTTAAAAAGCAGCAAAATAAAAGTAATTTCTCATATATATGGATTCTGAATGATACTATCCACAAATTTTTCATCAAAAACTTTTGAAGCCAGAAGCCACTGAGCTAAGGCAATATGCTAAAAGAAAGAAACAGTCAATCTCAAATCCTGGCTTGCAAAACTGTCATTCATAAGTGAAGGGAAATCTAAGACATTCCCTGATGAATAAAAGCTTACAATGGCTCTTTTCTGCAATAAATGCTCAAGGAAGTTCTAATGGTTGAAACAAAGGACTAGATTACAACTAGAAGATGTATAAAGAAAGATCTCAATAAAGATAGTGATAAAAGTCAATAATTAAAATGGCAACTGTACTTTTTGTTTGTACGTGTAGTAGAATAAAAAATATTCATGAAATACAATGATTAGTCTACAGTCTAGTTCTGTTTTAACTTTACTTTGTAAAGCTACATCTTGTTTTTATATAATCTAAGAGGTTAATGCATCTAAAAGAATTATGATTTGGTACATATAACACATAATGCTGTAATTTTATGATATCAACAACCAGATGGGGACATTACTGTTAAAAGAGCAGAGATTTTGCATGATATTAAAGTTAAGCTGATATAGATTCCAGTTAGAGTGGTGTAACTTGAGAATGTTTAATCCCTATAGTATCATCAAAGAAAATAGCTAAAGAATGTATAAAAACAAAATAAAAAGGAAATTGAAATGTGTCCCTACATAAAAAAGAAAAAAAGAAACAACTAAACACAAAAGAGATAAGGAATCCAGGATATGAGCTCTAAAAATCATATTGAAAATAAACACCCAAAGACAAAACTCTCCTTACAAGCAATGACTTTAAATATAACAGATTAATTTTCCATTTATAGTTATAAAACACAGAGATTGGTGGAATGAATTAAAACTTCATGAGCCAGCTTTATGCTATGAAGGCACAAATGACTAAAAGTAAAAGAACAGAAAAAGATACTCCACAGAAATAATAACAAAAAAAGAACAGGATTAGTTATGCTAATACAAAATAAAATAGACTTTTCAAATTAAAAAGGATTACAAGAGACATTAAAAAATACTAATACAGAAAGACATATAACAATTATAAATACCACCAATCAAAGACCAACCAATATATAAAGCAAAAAGAAGAAAAAAGGAAGGAACTTTAGTGAAGTGGACAAATCCTTAAATACATAAACTTTACTAACAATAAATAAAAAAGAGACACAAATTCTAAACAGTTCTATGACAAAGAAAATCCCTAAACTTTGTAGTGTCACAGAAAATTCTATAGAACATTTAAAGAACTTAAAGTTAAAAATTATATTAAGTGAAGTAAACCAGGCCCAAAGAAACATAGGCCCCATGGTTTCCCTTATTTGCAATAACTAGTATATGTCTGAGACAAGCAGAAACGGTCAGAAATGATGAAATGAACCCAAGATAAGGCAAAATGCTCCTCCCCAAGATAAGGACTCAAATGTTTATTCTTTCTTGCTATTGTTTCTAACATATTTATAAAAGATTTCTTTGTTGCTTTGTATGTCCCTCCCCCACAGTATAACCCCTGCTTTCACTGTATTTGATGTTGATATAATTTGTGGGGGGGAAGGGAAAAAACAAATTGTTTAAATAGGGATAGAGGTGGACCCATTACAACAAGACATTATGTCAAAAAACAAACTTTACAACTTGGGGGGGGGGATGAGAGGGGGGAGGGGGTGGAGGAGAGATGGGAAGGGAAAAGAAAGGAGGAGGCAACAAAGCTTGATAAGAAATGTACTCATTACTTTGCCTATGTAATTGTAACACCTCTGTATGGTATTTTCACAATAAAAATGAAAGAGAGAGAGAGAGAGAGAATGAACGAACTTAAAGTTAATCATTCTCAAACTTTTCCAAAACACTGAAGGAAGAAAACTTCCCAAATCATTCTGAGGTCAGAATTACCTTGATAACAAAAACCAAACAAAAAAACTACAAGAAAGCCACAAGCCAATATATTTTTTGAACACTGATTCTCGAATATTGAGCCCATGCTCATAGCAATATAATTCATGATTGACAAAATTTAGAAGCAACCCAAATGAACCCAACACATGGATAAGCAAAAATTATACATCCAGAAAATGGCACATCACTCAGCTTTTAAAAAGGTAGGCAATTCTGACACATTCTAAACCTAGATGAAAGTAGAATGTACCATGTTAAATGAAATAAAAAACAATCAATCACAAAAGAAAAACACCGTATGATTCCCCTTATAATGAAGCATTTAAAAGTGGGCAAATTCTAGAAAACAAAGAATGCTCATTGCTAAGGGGCTAAGGAGACAAGGCAATGGAGAGTTACTATTCAATGGGTACAGAGTTTCAGTTTTACAAGATAAAGAAGGACTCAGTTGGATGGTGGAGTTGGCTGTATTCTTTAAGCATGTATTTAATACTGAACTTTAGGCTTAAAATGGTTCAAATAGTATATTTAATATTATGTGTATTTTGCCACAATGAAACCATGTACTTAAATATGAACCAAAGGCATTTCAGTTAAATACATGACACAATCACTTACATACATTCACTTTTTGCATGCCTTCTATACATCTATTCATGGTCCTGAGCCCCCAAAAGCTACAACGAAAGCAAAGCACATAAAGAAGGATCATATCATGTGGTTTTCTAGTTTTCCTTATAATGTAGAAGGCACTTGATAATATGGTTCTTAGTGAAACTGGTAGCAAAAAAGCCTCAGCAGGTGACAATTCTAAAGTTTAGCAAAAGAAATCATCAATATTTCCAAATGTGAGATTCCAAGAAGAGACATTTCAGTTCCCGATTTTGTTTTATACATGAAAAAGCTAGACATTTCAAGCCACAGAAATTCTCTATCCTGTAAAGTCAACCCCACAGCAAGCAAGGAAATGTATTGGGCACTAACATGACATCTCAATGCAACGTGTTATTGCGGAAAATGAAGCTCAACTACAAGCAGACCTTCAGGTAGGAAGAAGTGTAATAAAATTTTATTGAGACAAAATGCTCATCACAAAAAAATCACACAGAAGTCACAAATAGGACACATACCAAGAACCACCAGAACATCACAGCTACCTTATACTGGGGTGATTGGTGGGAAGATAAGTCAGTTTGAATCAATAAGGACTGATGTTGCATGGCATATAGCTACTTACATGCACACTAATATGATAGATAGCCCATTAAAAAGCAACAAATAAGCAAGGCGCAAATAATAAAATGTCACAGCTCCAAATAACACATGTGTTTAGAACCTTAGCTTTCTCCTAAAATATCCTGGAGCATAAACATTGAAAAGATCCAATATTAATTAATTTATATTACCTATTTCACTAACATCAGCTGAAAAATTAAAAGGCAATTTAAAACGATAATATGATCAACCGTGACTAGTTTAATATTTACAACAATTCTGTGGGGTCAGATGCCATTCCTAGAACTTTATAGAAAGAGTTCTGTACAAAAATAATTTAACTACAATTCAGTAAGGCTTCACATAACACTTTAAACATCTTCCCAAACTATTGACTCTCACGTCATTTCCTAGTATCAATACCACTAAAGCATATAGTCAATATCAGGATTTAGTATATTTTAAAATTAGAAACATTTTACTCCTTTCCCAATTATCTTACCTTTGGTTTGGTTTGGTTTGGTTTGGTTTGGTTTATAGAGGGGTTTTTTGTTTTGGTTTGGTTTGGTTTTGCCCTGAAGATCAAATAAAGTGAAAATTCCTCAAATCTAGCTTAGAAGACTCTCTCTGACAGGAAACTGCTAAATATTAAAAGACTTTGACAGCTAGGCACCAGTGGTTCATACCTGTAATCTTAGCTGTTCAGGAAGCTGAGATCCAGAGGATCACAATTCAAGGTAACCCCAAGCAGAAAAGTCCTGAAGACTATGTCTCCAAAATAAGCAGCAAAAAAGCTAGGCTGGAGGTATGGCTCAAGTGGGTAAAGTCCCCGGCATGAGCAAGCCATCCTATCAACAGTACAGAGTGCCCATTATATTTCTACTAGAATCTTACTGATCTCAAGCGTTTATTATAGACATCTCTTTATGTGTGAATATATATACACATATTAATTACAGAATATCTAAAACCTTTCCAAGCTCTACAATTTCCTATTTCTATAATCTATGGTCAAATCTACACATTTCTGCTTACATGGCTGACATCTGTGTGGCTGGCTGTCTGGATGGATGGATGGATGGATGGATGGATGGATGGATGGATGGATGGATGGATGGACGGATGGATATTTATACTATAGATAGCACATTCTAAAAAAACAGGTAAAAATTTTTTAAAGGTAAAAAAAAAATAAAAATAAACAGGTAAAGTTGAGCATGGTGGTATGCCTCTGAAATAATGGCTACACTGGAAGCTGTGGCAGGAGAATTGTGACTTTAAGGCTACATAATAAGATCTTACCTCAAAGAAATAAAAATAACAAGTGAATAAAGTGAATTATCCATTCATGCAGTGAGTACAAAAAGCTAAGCAGGGCACTAGTCCATGCTTGCTTGCTTTTCATCAGTATGTGCACTAAGACAAGGATAGAAACTTCAAAGTACCATAGCATATATATACATCAAACTATAAAGACAAAGCCCACTAATACAGTTTAACATATCACCAGATTAGCCTAATTATTTGTATTTATATATGTTAGTGAAAACATGAGGCAATAGTAATATTTATTACTGACACTCAGCAGATGACATTTCTTATATTATGATATATTATTATGCAAAGTTAATATGACTTCAATTGTTTAATTTAAATTTATATTGTGTATGTTTATGTTTAATTCAAATTTATGTTAAGAATACTATCCCTAGCTGGGTGCTTGTAACTATTTAGGAGGCTGAAGTCTGAAGCCAGCCCAGGAAGATTAATCTAAAAGACTTTATTAACCAGAAAAGGCCAGAAGTAGAGATGCAGCACACATGGTAGAGTGGCAGCCTTGAATGGAAAGTGAAGGAAAGCACAAGGCCCTGAATCAATCTCCATTACTAACGCCAAAAGTAATTAATAAATAATACCCTTATATAATATGAGAACTGTCTGTATCTAACAATTCTATATAAAAAGGAAACTTTAATACACATCACCAAGCCTAATTAGGTCACTAAAGTATCAAACCAATTGTTATCTATAACACTTTACAGACAGGAACCCATTTCTCAGAACACTGACAAAATTCACAGGTAGGAAATGTAAGAAAGTAACCACTTAAAACTAATCTGTGTGCTTCTGCTCAGAATGACATAATCCTTAAGGTAGCCAATGTATTTAAAATCCAATTATACCTAAAATATAATTTAGGAAATTATAAAGAAATAGTCTGGCTCAAAATTAAGAATAATATACATCTCTGAGATGTATAGAGGAAGCAAAGGCATGTGGATTTGGCCAGTGTGGATTAATGGACATTTAGTGCGCACCAAGGGCCAGGTAAGCCAAGGACATTGTTCAGGTACTTCAAGGCCAGGACTAAATCAAGCTTTTGACTTGGACTGGAAGGCTACAGACCTCATTCAAAATCCTCATCTCCCATTCTTGTCTCCATGGAAATTCTTGGTCAAGAGTATGTCTTAAATACCATTCCTTTCCCCAGTGAAAATTTACTTCTTACATCTTTTATTCTAATTAACACACCCACTGCTACAGACTGAAAGCAGTTATCTGAAGCAGAGGTAGCCTCTGGAGTACAGAACCTTGATTAGGGTCTTTCAAATGTTAACTAACTACCCCTGGAGTGTAGATTCCTGATTAAGGTACTTCAAAAATGTTAACTAAGCACCCCTAAGGTGCAGATTAAATTACTTTAAAGAAACCTATAGACAATGTAACACTCACTCCAGAAAAAGAGGCTGCTGAAGGCTGTGGTAACTGCTACTTGGGGCTATCATTTCCATGAATGAAGGAGTTTACAAGGCCACAGGGTTCAATTCAAGGATGGAGAAGACTTCACACTACAGTAAGTTTTGGAAGCACAAGGAGAGGTCCTTCTATAAGTAAAAGTAGGCCAAGAGGAAAATGATGTTATCAAGACAGGAAAAGTAGGTGGTTTTATTAGAACAAAAGCAAATAAAACTAAGATCTGCTGAATTATTTTCTCTGAGGTCAGTATTTAAAATACTTTATCTCATTGAGAGCAAGGACACTTCATGGTCAAAAAGTGGATGTAGAAGAGGCTACTGAAAGCCAGGAACCATTGGTCCATGCCCATAATCTCAGCTACTCAAGAAGCTAAGATCTAAGGACCATGGTTCAAAGCCAGCCCAAGCAAGAAAGTCCATGACACTCTTATTCCCAACAAACTAGTCAGGAAAAGCCAGAAGTGGTGCTGTGGCTCAAGTGGCAGAGTGCTAGCCTTGAGCAAAAAGATGCTCAGGACTGGCAAAAAGAGAGGGGGTGGGGGAGGAAAAAGGAAGGGAGGGAGGGAGGGAGGGAGGGAGGGAGGGAGGGAGAGGAGGCTACTGAAATAGAACCATCATACAAGATAAAAGGAGAGACAAGAATAGATAATAAAATAATAATTTAATGTGATAATCATTAAATCCTATTGTACTGCAGTCCTAAGCCAATTTTACATTTGATTACACAGAGAAAGGCATGATATAATAAAAAGAATAACAGGTAAAGTCATGCAGTTTCAGCTTCCCTATCATTTTCTAATTGAGGGACATTTAATCTTGTAAGCTCTCCCCTTCTTCAGCCATAGAGATAATATTACCCTCCTTCACACAACTGTACATATTAAATGACATCAAAACTCAGAGTTGGGAGGGATGGGTGAGAATGTTGAAAGACACATTGTATTCATAAACTGCTTTGTTGAATAGCAACTGTTTTGTACAAGTATTTAATTTTTTAAACTCATAAAGAAGAAAAATACTCAAAAATGTACTTTCAGGGCTTTGAACTATACATGAAAGCAGCATCAAGAACATCAATGAAAGTGGGAGGGGGGAGCAAGAGAACAAGATGGGGGGAGGGTGGTACCAGAAGGAGTGGGGAGAGGGAAGGAGAATGATTGTAGGTTAAGTAGCTTGTTTGCATGTGTAGAAATAAAATAATGGAACTGTTTGAAACTTTGTTAGGACAAGGGGAAGGGAGAATAATGGAGGGGGTGGACTGATTAAAATACGTGTGTGTGTGTGTGTGTGTGTGTGTGTGTGTGTGTGTGTGTGTGTGTGTGTGTGTGTGTGTGTGTGTGTGTGTGTGTGTGTGTGTGTGTGTGTGTGTGTGTGTGTGTGTGTGTGTGTGTGTGTGTGTGTGTGTGTGCAGAAATGTCATAAGGAAATCCCACTCCTTCCAGTTTAACTAAGGCATGCCAATTTTTTTTTTTAAAGACTTTCAGCTTTGGGCATTGTCAAAGTTACAATGATGGGTGCTTAGTTCTCCATCTTTCCATATTCCCTCAAAAAAAAAAAAAGGTGGTAAAAGAATTTTGAAAACTACATTAAAAACATGTTCTTGAAATAACTTAGAAGTGAATTTCACCAAATTCAAAATACCTATGAGTAAAAGAAAAGGAGTGGGGGATGGAGGGCAGGGGGAACATCTAAACTCAGACAGTGATCTCCCATGCCAGGCCTGCTCTAAACCAGGGTAGAGTGTAAAAATATAAATGAAAAGAATTAGGGATATTAACATGGATCTAAAACCATATAAACCCATAGTCCTAAGAGAGCATTCTTACTAAGATTAAGCATACTATGAAAGTATCCAAATAGATCAAAGCACTGACTTCAGGGACAGAACTTAAAGGCCAGTACAATCTGATGAACATACCTTCTGAACAGAAGATATGACAAAAGGAAAAAGAGAAATACCCTTTGGCTATTGGAAAGATAGGAAGAAAGGAACATAAAGGAAAAATTAAGGACCCTACAAAACTCAGAATGTATAACCTTTCCCTACCAACGAAACCAAAGAATATAAATGTAAAAATTTAAAAAAAAAAAAAAGTATCTAGACTTTACTATAACAACAGAAGAGGGAGCCAATGAGCTAAAAATCTTGAAAAACATCCCAATACCAAAAAATTAACAGAAAAATAAGATAATGAATTGATTTATATCGAGGTACTGTTTTAGAAGCCATAAAACCCAATGTAAATCCATAAAGGTAAATTACCTCCAAAAACCAACCATGAAATAGAAGAAAACTAGAAGGCAACAGTCCAAATAGAATAATGTCCAACAAGACTTTAGCATTACAAAGAGCATTTCTGTACCAGAAATTCAAAGGCAAGACATGGATAAAAAATAGGAAGTCATAAATAAATGAATAAAGTTGGAAAAGAAATGGGAAGAAAGATCTCAAATAACGAATAACAAATAGCAAATAACTCATAGGTAATTGAGGAAATAGATAAAGTAAAAGGTAGATTTTTTTTTTAAGATTTAAAAGATCAAAGAAGTAGAAATGGAAAATGAAGCAAAGAAAAATAACATCATTAGAGTAAAGAAAAAGAAAAAATAGACAATGGAAAAGAATTAATAATACATAAAATTATAAACCAAGAATATTTGGCAGATACAGTTTTCTGAACATACAAAATAAAAATTACATTGATATCTGGGAAAATGTATCAAAAATAATCAACTCCAAAACATATTTTATGAAAAAGATCCATTAAATTTTTAAGATTGAAGAAAAATATTCAGCCAAGCATGAGTTTATAATCCCAGAAACTTTGAAGATTAAGGTAGAAAAATCATTTAAACGCAGTAGGAGCAATATATTGAGACTTTACCTCAAATAAAAACAAAACAACATCTTTAAAGCCTACAGACAAAAAAAAAAAAAATCAAAATGAAAAGAAAAACTAGGCCTCAAGCCAAGTGTGGAAATACACACCTGCAATGCCAGCAACTCAGGAGGCAGAGTCAGGAAGATTATGATTTGGAGGCCAGCTTGGGCATCTCAAAAATGAAATTAAAAACATAATAATTAAGCATCAGAGCCTTAATATTACATACAGATGGAGAAAACATTGAAACCAATAATTAAAACTCAGTAGGACAAAATTAACCAAGGAATTTATACCCATTAAAGTTCTGTAAGATGATAAAAGTAACAGTTTGCAATTGCACTCAGGAGTCTTTTTTTAGGGAATCTATCAGATGACTAAACTATCATCCTCCTACTCATAGGAAAGTTTCAACAAAAGTACTCATAGTGAGCACAAAATATTTAAAGATTTAAATACCTCTATTTTAAATATCAAGATTTAAGGTAAATCAGGAAATGAGAATAGAACTACACAAAAGTAGCATAAGTGAAAACAATACAAGTAAAAACCCTAGAGAAGATTAAGAATATGGAAAATAGCATACTGTTTGTTATATAGACAAATAGCAAAGGTAGCAATAAAAATGGATAAATCGAAATAAGCATGAAAACAAGTCTCAATACTTGACAAATTGTTTCACAACACTGAAACTTCCAGAAGACCTTGTATGAATCAAATTGTGGCACTGAAATAAAAATCTAGTACATTTAAACTATATAATATCACTCCTAGGACAGTATCTCGTAAGGTTGAAACTATCCAGTATGACTGACCATTTAATTCCTAAACAAGAATGCAGAACAAAAGAAGGGACAACAATGATCAAGGTGGATTATACTTATAAACTGATTGTTGAGTTGAAACCTCTTTGTACAACTACTTCAAGATAACTTTTTTAAAAAATTCACAACTCTTAAAGAAAATACTGGCAAGCCAAGCACTGGAAGCTCACACTTGTAATCCTAGCTACTGAGGAGGCTGAGATCTGAGGATCACAGTTCAATGCTAGCCAAGAAGAAAAGTCCAGAGATTCCATCTGCAATTAACTACCAGAAAACTGTACGTGGTGTTGTGGTTCAAAGGGGTACATTTGCTAGCCTTGAGCAAAAGAGCTGAGGGACAGCTCCAAGGCCCTGAGTTTAAGTCCCATGACTGATGAAAGAAAAAAAGGAAGAGAGAGAGAGAGAGAGAGAGAGAGAGAGAGAGAGAGAGAGAGAGAGAGAGAGAGAGAATGAAAGAATGAGAAAGAGAGAGGAAGGAAGGAAGGAAGGAAAGAAGGAAGGATTATCTCTGATTATCTAAAGACCCAAAGAGAGCTCACTTGCTCTGCCTTTTATAAGAATCATAGTTATTCACATGTTTTTATTACCAAACAAGAACTATAAATCACGGAAATAAGCATTGGTCTCTAGAAGCTAGAAAGATATCAACAATAGTGAAATAGAAAAAGTAAAAATGAAAAGTAATGAATCTAAAAACACAATAAAATAAGAGAACTTATTGTATTAATGAATAAATATAATATTTGAAATGACTGATAAAACCAACAAATCATGCCTGGCACTGGTGGATCACGCCTGTAATCCTAGCTACTAAGGAGGCTGAGATCTGAGGATCGTGGTTCAAAGCCAGTGAAACTCAAAGTCTGTGAAACTCTTATCTCTAATAACCTACCAGAAAACCAGAAGTGGCTCAAGTGGTAGAATGCTAGCCTTGAGCTAAAGAGCTAAGGGACAGTACCCAGATCCAGAGTTCAAGCCCCATGACTGACAGAAAAAAAAAAAAAAAAAGACCAACAAATCATAAAAAGTATATCAATAAAATGAAAAGGAAACACAAATATGTTATCAAGTATCAGAAAGGGATTACAGATGCAGATAACCTTAAAAGTCATACATTATCAATGAATAAAATGAAAACCTTAAAAGTCATATGCGACCAACAAATACTATGTATACCTCTGCAGTAATAAATGTTTAGCTCCCAATGAAATTGAGATTTTGTTGTCTAGGAATAATCTATGGATTCATATGGCCATGGAAAGGGTAATGAATATGAGTAGATTTTGAATCAGAATAGAACAAGAATATGAAAAGAGTTAACATTTCTCCAGCACTTGGTTTGGTTCAGGTATTCTTTGGTCTAGGGCTTTATTTTACTATCTGAATTAATTTGCCACAAAATCTCAAGTTGTAGATGTTACCATGTTACTATGTTTTCTTGTTCAGGTGAATACAGGAGAAGTTAGAAAGCTTAAGAAACTGCCACCCTTGACAAAAGAGGAGAGGAGAGGACAGGAGGGGAGAGGAGGGGATGGGAGGGTGAAGGGGAGGGTGAAGGGGAGGGGAAGGGGAGGGGAAGTAGAAGGGGAAGGGAAGGGAAGGGAAGGGAAGGACAATAAGAATTACAGGAAAGGAAGGAAGGAAGGAAGGAAGGAAGGAAGGAAGGAAGGAAGGAAGGAAGGAAGGAAGGAAGGAAGGAAGGAAGGAAGGAGGGAAGGAAGGAAGAGGGAGGGAGGGAGGGAGGGAGGGAAGGAGGGAGGGAGGGAGGAAAGGAAGGGAGGGAGGGAGGGAGGGTGGGAAGGGAGGGAGGAAGGAAAGGAAGGGAGGGAGGGAGGGAGGGTGGGAAGGGAGGGAGGGAGGGAGGAAGGAAGGAAGGAAGGAAGGAAGGAAGGAAGGAAGGAAGGAAGGAAGGAAAGAAGGAAAGAAGGAAAGAAGGAAAGAGAAAGAAAAAAATCATAGTCAAAACAAGCAATGGACAAAAGCAAATTCTTCATCCTTGATGAGACCCCCCCCCCAACCACTCCCCCCAAAGCTTTTAATGGAGACCATGCCCACAGCTTTGCTTTTAGTTTTGTAGGTTAAATTACAGATGGGGTCACTGCAAGAAAATTGAAATAATAAATTTTAAAATTAGCAAATAGATCTCAAGTCACAGTGAGAAAATAACGCATGATAAATCAAGAGAAATTTTTCCAATAATTTAATTGGTTTAATATTAGGAAATTCATTCATACAGTATTATGAATATATTTAAAGATGAACAACAGAAAAATGAAAAAAAGCTAATTAGCAAATATATGAAAAACAGACCTTCAGTATGGCCTTGTTCAGAGCCATTAACAATTACAGAAATTCAAATTAAACAATTAATACCTATTGTTTATATCCTGGCTTAGAAAAAATAAAAAATACAACATATGTATTAGCAAAGTTGTGGGGAAACAAGCATACTCATCCATTGGTGGTGGCAACTACACTGGCCATCCTTAGTGGAGAATTTAGTAGTACTTCATAAAACTACACGTAGACACACCTTACACCATATATAAAAGGAAGCTAAAATAGATCAAAGACCTAAATGAGATCTGGAACTATAAAACTTTTAAAGGAAAAAAAGATAGCAAGAAGCTCTCAGAAAACTGGATTCCACACAAGAATTTCCTAACAAAAAAAAAGTAAAACCAGAAAAAGTAGACTATGTGAATTACATCAAATCATCTGTTGACCAAAGGAAAATTCGAGAGAGTAAAAAGCAATCTATCAAATGGTGGAAATATCTGAAAATCACACATCTAAAACAGAATGGATATTCAGAATAAGACCTTTCTCCATCCTAACAATAAGATAATGATACATTTTAAAAATTAGCAAAAGACCCAGGCGCTGGTGGCTCACGCCTGTAATCCTAGCTACTCAGGAGGCTGAGATCTGAGGATCGCGGTTCAAAGCCAGCCCGGGCAGGAGAGACGGTGAGACTCCTATCTCCAATAAATCACCAGAAAACCGGAAGTGGCGCTGTAGCTCAAGTGGTAGAGCGCTCGCCTTGAGCTGAAGAGCTGAGGGACAGCGCCCAGGCCCAGAGTTTAAGCCCCACGACCGACAAAAAAAAAAAAAAATTAGCAAAAGATGGAAATAAATATTTTCCCGAAGAAAAAGCAAGTGAAAAGTCATTCCACTTTGTTAGGAAATCTCAATTCGTAGCCAGTCTGGTTCAGAAAAATCTTAATTATTGGAAACTCCATCTCTAATTGGAAAAAAAACAGCTAGACTGGAGGTGTGGTTCAGGCATTGGAGCTCCAGTTCTTAACTAAAAAGTCACACAAGTGCTCAAAGATCAGCATTCAACTTCTCATACTAGCACATAAAAAAATAAAAGTACTAAGACATTTTCATCAATAAATAAGGTGGTACTTGAGTGCTGGTGGCTAGCTACTCAGTAGGCTGCAATCTGAGCCTGGCCGTTTGAAGCCAGCCAGGGCAAAAAATTCCGTGAGACTCTTATCTCCAATAAACTACTCAGAAAGAGCCAGAAGTGGTGCTATAGCTCAAATGGCAGAACACTAGTCTTGAGCAAAAGTTGCTCAAGGACAGTGTCCAGGCCCTGAGGTTCAAGCCTCAGGACCAGCACCAAAAAAAAAAAAAAAAGGTGGTAATTGATTATGACTCATAGAACAGAATCAATATCCATGAATTCCTACTAATTTAAGTAATGAATAAATAAAATGCAGAGAAGACAAATCCATCACTACAGAATTGTAGCTCCTACAAAGAATGAAGAATGACAAAAAAAAAAAAATTGTAACACTATTTCCTTACCACCTCATTTTTGCTGCAGTTAAAAATCAGCTTGGAATATGCCCTGCATTTGAAATGACCAAGAAAAAATAGTCTATAGAGTTAAAGTATCTCTGTAGCACAGTAGATGTTAATACATCAAGGTTAAAATAAAAAGAAGAAAAATGTGATTTATAGTTTCTCATCCAATATATTAAAGTTGGATAATCAGTCAAAAACTAAAACCAAAATGTCATATTCAATGGTGACATTTTAGAAGCATTTCTATTAACGGTAAGACCCATTACTGTGTCTAGCACTGAAAGTTATACTGTACACTCCCAGCTCTGCAAAAATCAATAAATAAATACAAAGGAAAGGAAAGGGGCAAATAATTTAAAATGTGTAAGCACCAAAGAGAAAACTGAGCATGTACAAAATAGAAAATATAACAAAAGCATTCTCAATAACCACAAAACCTAAAGAACTCAATAATGCAGCTAATAAAAGACAAGCAACACACGACTTAAAGAATTAAATGAAGACATGATTTCAAGCTTAAATAAATACCAACCAAATCCCAATACACCTGATTCTCATCTGTAGCTGGAACAGGTCAGACTATTTCTGGGTATTCTTTTAGTCTATTTTGAATAGGATTGTTTTTCCTGACTTCTTTTTCTTTTTTTTTTTTTTTTTTTGGTCTTTTTGTTACTGATATGTGGAAAAACTACTGATTTTCATATGATCATTTTGTATCTTATTATTGTACTGAAGGTCTCTATGAGATCCAAGAGAATCCATAGAATGGTTAGGGGGCTTTAAGTATAAGATCATATCATCTGCAAGTCATGCTAATTTAATTTCTTCCCTTCCTCTTCACATCACTTGTAATATCTTTTTCTTACTTTATTGCTGTAGCCAAGAAGCAAGCGTTATACTGAAAGTGGAGAAAGTAGATACTCTTGTCTCAATTATGACTTTAGAAGAAATGCTTTCAGTTCCCACACACATGCATGCCATTTAGTTCAATGTTGCTGTAAGTTGGATCTATGTAACTTTTATTGTGGTATGTTCCTTCTATTTCCAATTTCCTCAGGGCTTTTTTTTTTTTTTTGGCCAGTTGTGAGGCCTGAACTCTGGGCCTGGGCACTGTCCCTCAGCTCTTCAGCTCAAGGCTACTGCTCTACCACTTGAGCCACAGTACCACTTCCAGCTTTACTGCTATGTGGTGCTTAGGAATCGAACCCAGGGCCTCATGCATGCAAGGCAAGCACTTTACCACTGAGCCAGCTTCCCAGCCCCTCCTCAGGGCTTTTATCATGAAAGGATGTTAAATGTTATAGAAACTTATTTGACAAAAAAAAAAAAATTTTTTTTTTGTCTGTTGTGGGGCTTGAACTCTGGGCCTGGGCGCTGTCCCTCAGCTCTTCAGATCAAGGAAAGCACCTCTACCACTAGAGCCACAGCATCACTTCCGGTTTTCTGGTGGTTTATTGGAAGATAAGAGTCTCACGGAGTTTCCTACCCAGGCTGGCATTGAACCACGATCCTCAGATCTCAGCCTCCTGAGAAGCTAGGATTATAGGCGAAAGTCACGGGGGTCCGGCAGACAAAAGATAATATGACACAGGATAACCTAAGTAGTAGTATGATGCATACTGTATTATAATTTCCTAAGCCTCCAAGAAATAGTTTGCAAACATATCTATGCAATATATACACATATATAAACATGCAACCATGAATATATAAACTATATGTATTTTTAACATATACATGTGAATACATATGCATAGCGAAAGTTTGATAAGACACTGGAAAAAAGATAGAGAACAAATTCAAAATGACCATAGCTGGGGTAGAAGACAGAGGAAAGGAACTGAGGAAGGATTCAAGTGCTGAAAAAGATCTTCAACTGTGCCCTACTGAAGAGTAATGTTTAGTTTTTTAGAAAATTATAATCTGAAATTAAAAATAAGATATTAAGATACATTGAATTAATTAAAAATCTACAGGGTAATGGATATATTCATCTCTACAATATGAATAGAAAGTACTATTCCTGGGCTGGGACGTAGCTCAGCAGCAAAGTGCTTGCCTAGAAAGTACAGCACCCTCGGGGCTGGGAAGGTGGCTCAGTGGTAGAGTGCTTGCCTTGCATGCATGAGGCCCTGGGTTTGATTCCTCAGTAACACATAAGCAGAAAAAGCTGGAAGTGGCGCTGTGGCTCAAGTGGTAGACTGCTAGCCTGGAGCTGAAAAGCTGAGGGACAGTGCCCAGGACCAGAGTTCAGGCCCCATGACCGACACAAAAATAAATAAATAAAATAATAATAATAATAAATAATAAATAACTCAGAGAGTTCAAAAAAAAAAGGAAGTACAGCATCCTCGATTCAATCCCCAGTACCATAAAAAGAAAAGACAACAAAACAGAGTTTATACATATCCTTAAACTGTACTTATGATCAGTATTAAGAAATCAATAAAGAAGAATAGATGCAAGGATACCTTAGGAACTGTTGAGATCAGGGAGGCCCTGATCTAAAGACTGAAGTAATTCAAAATGTCTCAAATTACTCTGGTATTTCACTGTCATAGACATGTGAATTCTAGGAAGAAAACTATTGTTTCCTCTTACATTGGACCCAGTAGTTCCCCTTCCATGTACGGAGAATTGTTTAAATGTTAGACCCTCAATTAAAAAATACCTCCAGAAAAAGGGAGCAAAAGAAAAAAATATCAATTAAACTGTGTTCTCCTTAGGTTTTATTACTTAACCTATGTTAGTACCAAAGGGAAACAAGTAAGAAGTCCAGTTTCATTATAGTCAAAATCACAGAAATCCCAGCAGGAACATGAATAAAATGAATAAAGAAGCTACACATGATATGCCTATGTACCCTAGGAGTAATTGCTCAGTCAAAACGTTTCCAACGGCAGTTTGCCAAATGAAAGGACATACTAAAAGTCTGAAAGCTTAAAGCAACATTTTAACTACAATTATTGGCTTTTTTCCATATTTCCCCATCCTTCCACTTAAGTCATAGTTGAATTATTTTATCTAAATTATTCTATCTAAATTTGACACTTGCTTCCCTAACATTACAAAATCTGATGAGAATAAGAGAAAAACTTGCAAAATTAGGGATAGCATGAGGCCAGGCTCCAACAGTTACTACTTAGTGGAACCTGAACTAATCATTTAATGTCTTAGAAACTAACATATTTTTATAAAATTATTTCAAAATAATGCATACTTAAAACTACAGTATAAGTACTTTTCTATATGTTTAGTAATGTATATGTATGTTTTTTCTGCATATTTCCTAGTACCTTAAGAACATATTATACACTTAAATATAGTGAATATAAATATAATAATCACAGTATTCTGGAAGGGTAGCAGAACCATGACAGAAAATGGTTAGAAATCCCTCCGATCAACACATACAGGGCTTAGCCAGAGAAACCCACCCCAAGAAGGGACACTAGACAGTCTAATAAGTGGTCACAGATCAGTGACAACCAATAGGTATCATCTCATAAAGAAATCTCAATCAAATCTTAGTCTTTAAAAGAAAAACTAACTTGAACAAACTCCAAACCTGCCTCCCTCACCACAGCTGGGCAGAAACATCTAGTTAGCCACTGCTACTTCAGCTTCTTCTTTTATTGTTTTTATACTTTTTTTCTCTTTTTACTTGTTTCTTACTCCTGACACAAGTATCACAAACCAACAAGTGTAGATCTGAAGGATGGGATAGGAGATGTGAAAACAACTTAGAGCCTGAAGCAAACTCATCCAGCTCCCCATCCCCTCTGCTCCACTTTCTAAGGGCCCCAGGGAGGCAGCTAAAAAAAGACCTTCTCATGCTTCTCCCTCCTGGAGGGGTGGGGAGGAGATGACCCATTAGAGAACTCCAGGAAGAACACTGCCCAATCCCAAGGTGCCCAGGCGAGTAGAATGTCTGTGACCCCTTGCCCCACAAAGACAGCAAGAAGTACTCACAAAGGACACACTAGACAGCCTGCTCAGATAGTGCGGGAACAGCCTAACCCCCACCTCCCACCTCCCACGGCTACACAGGTAGTAGTGGATCCTTGCCCTGCACCAGGAGGTTAAGCAACTCACTTTCAGAGCTCACAGGGGCAAAGCCAGTGGAATATGTATGTGTTGAGTTAAAAAGAAGACAGCCTCATCAATAACTGGTGCTGGGAAAACTAGATGTCCATACACAGACATTTTAAATTGGATCCATTTGTCACCATGTACCAATATCAATTAAAATGGATCAAAGACATCAACATCAGACCTGAAACTTTCAAACTACAACAAGATGAAGCAGAAGAAACATTTGAATTTCTGGAGAGTCACAGGAGCACAGTAAATAGGAGACTTGACAAATGGAATTACAACAACTAAGAAGTTTCTGCACAGCAAAAGTCATAGTTACTAAACAAAAAGACAGCCAACAGACAGGGAGAGATCTTCACCAGATTTGCATCCAGCATAGCCTACTATCCAAAAATATACAAGGAGCTCAAGAAATTAACTCCCAGCCAAAATTAATAACCTAATCAATGGACAAAGGAGCTTAAAAGAGACTTCTTACAAGAAGGAAGAATGGATGATACACACTTTAGGAAATACTCAACATAAAGGAAATGAAAACCAAAACAACACTGAGATTCCATCTTACCCCAGTAAGATTGGCCAGCATCGAGAATTTAAACAGTAACAGATGCTAGTACAGATGTGAAGAGAAGAACTATTGCACAGTTGGTAAGAATACAAAATAGTACAACCACATTCCTCAAAAACTTAAACATAGAACTACCCTACAACCCAGCTATATCATTCTTGGGCATCTACCTAGGACATTCAAGTAGGATACAGTACACTTGCACATCCATGTTCACTGCTGAACTATTCATAATAGTCAAGTTACAGAAACAGCCCATTTTTTCCCACAACAGATGAGTGGATCAAGAAAATGTGGAACAACTGAATTTTAACCATTCATTAGAAAGAATAATATTATGTTATTTGCAGAGAAATGGACAGAGTGAGAACAAATGTTAAGTGAGGTAAACCAAGCCCAGAGACAAATGGCCCATGTTTTCTCTCATATGTGGAAGCCAGATCTAAAATACAACTAGACATGATATCTTATACAAGAGCTGAATGCCCTCATAAACAGACAGAATAAAAGAGAACACACTTAGGGGAGTAACTCCTCTGAATATCTAAAGCACAATCTATCAAAATGAATTCCAGGAAATGGAAATATATTTTGTTAGCAGTGTTCCTATTGTTGGTGGTGTTTTGGTTTTGGTTTTGGTGTTATTATTATTGTTCTTATTATCTTTTTAGGGGGAGCCTAAGGGAGCACTGGAAATGAGGAAAGGTAAACAAAAGCAGTCATAGTATTCAATATACACTCCATAAAAAATGAATTATTCAACTTATGGGCAGGGACGAGAAGGGGATAACGGGGAAAGCAAAGGAAGGAGTGACACTGTTCAAGAAGCATTGTACTCATTACCTGACATAAAATTGCAACTACTGTGCAGCTCCTTAACAATAACAATAAAAGAGATCTCAGGAAGATGGTGGAGGGGCAACAGCTGTCTCTGAGAAACCAGAATTTTTAGATTTTTACCAAATTGTCTGCACCAAGAAAGTCACACTAAGTGAGCCATAATTGTATAGAGACTTTTCCCAGAGAGGAAAATTACAGGCATCCTGCTTAAGAAGACAGATCTGAGCACAGGCCAGCGGAGACAGCCGCAGTGGCTGCAGTAATGGCCAGAGATTGCCGGGACAAAGGCACCAAGCAAGAGTACATGCGCTTTTCATTCACCTTCAGCATGAACTGGATGACTAGAAATGGAAGACCTCAGCCTGCTGGCCACAGACAGATGGCAGAGAAAATTCCTCACATCATGGATGGTCTGAAACTCCAAGGGAAAACAAGGATTCTAAGTATCTATACACCAAATGCCAGAGCACCCAAATTCACCAAACAAACACTACTTACTATAAACTCACATAGATCCAAACACACTGATTGTTGGTGACTTTATCACACCACTATCACCTCTGATAGATCAATCTGAAAAAACTCAATTGCCTACGCCAACTAGATTTAACAGACATCTACAGAATATTTCACCCAGAAGTATCAGAAAATACATGCTTCTCAGCAGCTCATGGAACATTCTCCAACAGATGGCATTTTAGGTCACAAAGCAAATCTGTGCAAACTCAGAAATATTGAAATTATTCCCTTCATTCTCTCAGACCACCATAGAATAAAATTAGAGCTCAGCACCAAAAGCCAGCATAAAAAAATTCCATAACTAATGGAGACTGAACAACATGTTGTTGAATCACCAGGTGGTCACTGAAGAGATCAAAAAGGAAATTCAAAGATTCATGATATTTAACAAAAAGGAACATGGAAAATACTAGTTCCTATGGAACACAGCAAAGGCAGTACTCAGAGGAAAATGTATAGCTCTGAGTTCCTGGATCAACAAATTGAAGAAATCTCAAATCAACAAACTCCAATCCAGTAGATGGAAACAAATACTTAAAATTAAATGAATTAGAGTCAAAAAATACCATAACAAGGATCAACAAAAGAGTTAGTTCTTTGAAAAAAGCAATAAAATTGACAGACCCTTACCAAATCTGACACAGAGAAAGAGAGAGAGCACACTCAAATAAATAAAATCAGAGATGAAAATGAGAGCATCACAGCAGAAACAAGATTCAGAACATTGTAAGGGAATATTTTGCAAAACTCTATGCTAACAAATTTGAGAATCTGGAAGAAATGGAAGAATTTCTAGCAAATATTGATATGCCAAAACTAAACCAAGATTATTTAAACCAAGTAAGTAGACCTATCAAGTATTGAAATAGAAATGGCAATAAAAGCCCAGGACCAGACAGGTTCACAGCAGAATTCTACAAGGCCTCAAAGGAGAACTCACTCCAATACTCCTCAAACTCTTCAGTGAAATTGAAAAGGAAAGATCACTACCAAACTCATTCTTTGAGGCCAGCATAACCCTCATTCCAAAACCTGATAGGTACCCATCAAAGAAAGAGAACTATAGATCCCATTTCTTTAATAAACATCGATACAAAACTACTCAATAAAATTCTGGCCAGCCAACTTCAACAAATAATCAAAAAACTCATACATGACAAACAGGATTAATTCCAGGGATGCAAAGCTGGTTCAATATATGCAAATCAATTAATGTAACTCAACACATCAGTAAGAGCAAGGGCAAGAACCACATGATCATCTCAATAGATGTAGAAAAAGCATTTGACAAGATCCAACACTTCTTTATGATGAAAGCTTTGGAGAAACTAGAAATCCAAGGAACATTCCTCAATATAATAAAGGCTGTATATGACAAACCTACAGCTAGCATTATACTTAATGGTGAAAAGTTAAAACTATTCCCTCTAAAATCAAGAATGAGACAAGGGTATCAACTCTCTTCACTCCTCTTCAATATAGTGTTGGAATTCCTAGCCAGAGCTTTAAGGCAAGAGACAAACATAAAGGGGATCCAAATAGGGAAAAAAGTAAAACTCTCCCACTTTGCAGATGCATGTGGTCCTATATTTAAAGAACCCCATAGACTCATCTCCCAAGTTACTTGAGCTGATCCAAAACTTTGGCAAAGTAGCAGGGCATAAAATTAACCCACAAAAATCAGTAGCTTTTCTGTATGCCAACAATGAGAAGAGTGGGCCTGAAATCAAAAGCAACTCTTTTTGCAATATCCTCAAAAAAAGAAAATAAATAAACAAAATATCTAGGAATTAACTTCACCAAAGAGGTGAAGGACCTCTATGATGAAAACTTTAAAAACCTGAAAAAGGAAATTAAAGAAGAGTTAAGGAAGTGAAAAAAAATCTCCCATGCTGCTGGATTAGGAGGAATAACATCATGAAAATGGCAATACTGCCAAAAGCTATCTACAAATTCAGTGCAATACCTATCAATATCCCAATAACATTTTTTAATGAAATAGAAGCAATCCAAAAATTCATATGGAATAATAGTAGACCCCAAATAACTAAAATAATCCTTAGCAGGAAAAACAGTGCTGGAGAAACATCAATACCAAATTTCAAACTCTATTATAAAGCCATAGTTATAAAAATAAAATAAAATAAAAAGGTTGGTACTGGCACATGAACAAGACTGAAAACCAACGGAATAACACTGAAAACCCAGAAATAATTCCACAGACCTATAGCCACCCAATCTTTGATGAGGAAGCCAAAATCAACAGATGGAAGAAACCGTGCTAGCAAAATTGGTCAAATACATGTAGAAAGCTAAAGTTAGATTTTTATACATCATCCTGCACTAGAATGGATTAAAGACCTCAAGGTAAGAGCAGATACCCTGAAATTATTACAGGAAGATATAGAGAATACACTAGGGCTCCTTGGCACAGGTCAAAACTTCCTAAATAAAGATCCAGAAACACAACAAATCAAAGAAAGGTTGGACAAACGGAATTGCATTAAACTGTTGAGCTTCTGCATCACAAAGGACAGAGCTAGCAAGAAAATAAATAGCCCACAGATTGGGAGAAGATCCTCACTAGCTGTATAACAGACAAGGGTCTCATCAAAAATATACTTAGAGCTCATAACAAATCCTCAAAGAAACAACCACCCCATTAATAAATGGACTAAAGACTTAAAGAGAGACTTCCCCAAAGAAGAAATAAGAATGGCCAATAGGCACATGAGGAAATGTTCAACATATGTAGTTATAAAAGAAATGCAAATTAAAACTACATTCCACCTCACCCCAGTTAGAATGGCCATTATCAAGAACACAAATAATAACAGATGCTGGCGGGGATGTGGCCAAAAGGAAATGCTACTACACTGTTCTTGGGAATGTGAATTTATTTGTTCAACCACTATGGAAAGCAGTATGGAGGATCCTCAAAAGACTAAACACAGATCTCCCCTATGATCCAGCAATCCCACTCCTGGGCATTTACCCAAATAACCACAAACAAGGCCACACTAAAACGACCCAGCACAACTATGTTCATTGCAGCATTATTTACTATAGGTAAGATATGGAACCAACCCAGATGCCCCTCAATAGATGAATGGATCAAGAAAACATGGGATATATACACAATGGAATTCTGTGCTTCCAATCAGAAAGAATAACATTGCCCCAGTCATAAGGAAAGACTTGGAAAAAAATCATATTAAGAACCAAGAAAACATAAGTTCCATGGTTTCCCTCATTTATAAAAATTAATAAATGTCTAGGATAGTCCTAGCAGAGGGTCACAATAGCTCAAAAGCTATGTACATATGAACACATAAAATGATGCTAATTGAAATGAACTTCAAGGTATGAAAACAAGAGTGTTTTTTTTAAATGTACTGTGTGAAATTATTTCTTTTTTCTTTCTTTTTTCCTCCTTTGGTTTATCCCCTGTTGTTCCTGCTTTTGATTTTGGTTCACTGTGCCCTGTATATACATTTATCTGATTAGGGGAATGGAAGGGGAATCACAAAATGTTGTGACAAAGGACAAACAGCAATACTAACAAGACCCTCTATTGGAAATGAACTTTACAACTTGGGGGGAAAGGGAGTAGGGGAGAGGGAAAGTGGGAAAAAAACAAGGGAGGGAGTAACACTGTTCAACAAGAAATGTATTCATTCCCTTACTTATGTAACTGTAACCCTTCTGTACATCACCCTTACAATAAAATAAAAAATTTTAAAAGACACAAGCAAGAATTTACAATGGAGACACCCTAGTGGTACTCAGCCAAACAAGTACACTTAGTAAGCACGTGAGGCCCTAAGTTCAAACCATGGTAATAGTAAAAAAAAAAAAAAAAAAAGGAAAAAAGAAATTAATTTTATTACGAAGTAGTATATAAGAAGTGCTTAGAAGGAAGATCCTGAAGCCCCTACCTTTATTTAAAAATAATAATAACAATTAAAAATTATAAAAGCTATTATAAAATAGATATAGCACACTGTTCTGACCCCTAGTGAGAAGCAAAACCAAAATGGCCACCTGACCTCCAGGGTCTCGTTCCAGCTTGGGACCTGGACCCAGCTTATTGTTCTGTGCTGAGGGACTCCTCCCTGTACGTCAGTTCTTATAATTTAAGGACTGTTTTGTCTGAAAATGACATTGGGATTTTGGTGGGTATTGAATTACATTTGAACATTGCCTTTGGCAGTGTGGTCATTTTCCCAATATTAATTCCATCAAATTAGAAATATGTGAGATTTTTTCCAACTTCTGCTGTCTTCTTTAACTTCTTTGAAATTTTATAATTGTCATTGTAAAAGTATCTACTTCCTAAGGTTCACTGCAAAGAATTCTTTAAAGGCTATTACAGAAAATAGAAGTAAGTTTGGGGGTTTGGGCAAAAGGAAGGCACTGAAGTTGAGGTAAAAAGGGTAAGCTAATGAAGTCATTATATTCAAAGTGCATCATGTAAAAATAAACTATACAATCTGAGGGCAGAGACAGGAGGAGGAAAAGGGAGAGAAAAAAGGAAGGACACTGACCAAGAAGCATTTTACTTATAACCTTACTTATGGAATTGCAACCCCTTTGTACAGCTACTTAATAATACAATTTTTTAAACACAAATATATCACAATATTACTGTCAATAGCATCTACCCTAATTACCTCATAGGACCGCTGTCTCCATTAAATAATAAGATATATTTTGTAAATGATCACTTAGGAACTATGATAGGAAAATCTCTCACAGAGAAATCATTCACACCTGTAACTCTAATTACAATATCTGAAAAATGACTCATCCAAAAGCAATCAAAATTCTCATTTAATTAATAATAACATGCAAGTTTTCAGGAATTACCTCCAACCTTAATTTACAGCACCCCAATGGGAAATCTGTTCCACCTAGAGATTCCCTATTGGAATTTATTCTATAAAAGTGTCTATTTTAATGGATTACACCCTCAATCCTACTGTTTCACAAGATGAGGGGAAGGTTTGAGAGGCTATGTTAAATTCCCTGCTGAAAATGTCTATTACTTTCTAGACTGACTTTCAGCTCTCCACACACAGACTCTTAAGATTTACTGTTCTTTACTAGGAGTAAGACAAAATTTCTGCACTGTACTGTAATATTTTTCATCAGCCCTATGCTTTTATATGTATTTAGCAATGTTTTATGCAGTCTTTACATGATTTACATCTTCCTCATTTGTGCAACCCCCTTTAATAATGTGACTTAGATTAATACAGTCATAGAACGCATGACTAAAAAGTTACACTACATTTTTTCAAGAAAGTCAAATTTTTCACACATTGGCTTCAAAAACAAGCTAAGTCTGCTAATCAATAGTGCCACAGTAGTTCCTCCAAGTATTTCCTAAACCTCAAAGTCCAAGAATAGGTCACCATCCATGGAAGAGAGACCTTGCAGATGTGATTAAGGATAAAGACTTGGAGGTAAAGAGATCAGCATGAATTTTCCTGCTCAATCTCATCACAGTAGTCCTTTTAAAAGAAATTAGGAGGCATAGAAGTGAGTCAGAGAGATGCAACATGACATGTATGTCACCCACCCTTGCTGGGTTAGAAAGTAGTCATGAACCAGCAAAGTGGCATCTTTCTCAAGAAAGGAACACAGCTTTACCCATACCTTGATTTTGGCCTAATCCAACCTACAAAACAGTAAGATAAAAAATTTGTGTTGCTTAAACCACTATATGTGAATGGTTGGAAAACTAACACATAGCATACCTAGCTTATTTTCAGCAAAACAAACTGATTCAAAAAACACAATCTGAAAACCAGCTCCAGAGTGGAAATCACATTTCTGCTCCTCATCAGTTGTAGACTTAAGTCAATTATTAGCCTCCCTGTACCTCAGTTTCTCATCTGTCACATGGAGCTATTAATAAACCCATCTTGTAGTCTGCTGGCAGACTGAGTTAATTCATGAAAAGCATTAAGATGTTACCGCACACCTTAAACACATATCTTCCTATATTAAACACATCTCAAGCTCTGCTATAAATGATTTTAATCAATAATATTTTAACTACCTTTGTTTAATTCAATCACAGAAAAAGCATGGAATCAAGTCTCCAGTCTTTCATCAAACAGAAAGATTTGTATATAGCTTTAAAAATAGTTTTCAAATGGTCCTGGAAGAACTGAAGTTCTTCAACAATTACTCCTAATAGGAGAGGTTAACAATGCTCGACAAATGTACTCATTACCTTACTCATGTAACTGTAACCCCTCTGTACAGCATCTTTACAACAAAATAAAATTTAAAAAAAAATATTCCTAATAATGCTGAAGTCAATTGTGTCACCAGAACTCCCCTAGTGATCACTGCTAACTTCAATCTGAAAAAAATGGACCCATCAAAAAGCAAAGATTATGTTAATAAAAATAATAAATGAAGCAAAATTAATTCTATCTGCATTTGCCATAACTGAACTTTTTCAGCTTATTTGGTATTAATGCAGTACATTCACTTCTGAAGCCTAACCTAGCACTGCTTCACAAACTACTTTCATTTTACTTGGGCACTGACTTAGTAATATTTACATAAATTAATATACCCAGGGTAAGGAATAATAATGGCTCACTACAAAAATGTCAAGATGTAGCAGCTGTAATTTCTTTTTTTTTTTTTTTTTTTGGGGGGGGGTCCAGTCGTGGGGCCGGAACTCTTGACCTGGGCACTGTCCCTCAGCTCTTCAGCTCAAGGCTAGCGCTCTACCACTTGAGCCACAGCACCACTTCCGGCTTTTTTCTTTTTGCTTATGTGGTGCTGAGGAATTGAATCCAGGGCCTCATGCATGCAAGGCAAGCGCTCTACCACTGAGCCACCTTCCCAACAGCTGTAATTTCTAAAAAAGGTAGAGAGGTAAAATACAAATCAAAAGTATACATTTGGTGACCATATAAGATGATGTTAAGCAAAATGAACTCCAAGATAGGAAAACAAGAGGCTTTTTCTTTGTGTCTGTTGTTTTTAATGTACTATGTGATTTTTTTTAATGTTTTTCTCCCATGGTATAACCCCTGTTTTCATGTATGTGATTCTGGTGCCCTGTATCTTGTATATACATTTTTCTAATTTGGGGAGGGGTAGGGAAATAACAAAATGTTGAAATAAGGATATAGGTTGACCCAATGAGATGTACAAAATACTATGTTGGTAACAAACATTACAACTTGCGGGCAGGGGTGGGGGGGTGCGGGGGGGGGGGGGAACGCGCATGGGGGGAGATGGGGAGGTGGGAAGGGAAGGGATGGTAGAGGAAAAACAAAGGAGGGGGTAACAAGGCTCGATAGGAAATGTACTCAGTACCTTACTCATGTAACTAAGTATCTTTATAATAAAAAAAAAAATTTAAGCATACATATGGGTTTGCCTAGCATGTACAAGGCCCTGCGTTTGATTCCTTAGTACCACATAAAGAAAAATAAATAAAATTAATTTTTAAAGATATATACATATATTTTGTAATAATTTTAGATTCTATAACAGTTCAAATAATGTCAAATTTTTAATGAAAACTAACAAAATGAAAAAACAAAACCTTTCCAAATTTCAGTATAAGGCTTGGATTTTAAAACCACCATAGTATAAAGTATCTTAAATGTCTAGGATTTTTCAAAATTAATAACTAAGCAAACTAACAAAACCTTATTATTAAGCAATTCCTATGTTTTTCTACAGTAAAACTAATAAATGTTAAGACTCTAAGTCTAAATAATCCTAAAATAATTTAATTAAATGACATTTTAAGGATAATGAAATATGCCCCAAAAATAACCATATTAAGTTCTCAAAAGAAACACTTTCAATTACTTGCAAAAATATATTTATTGAATTTAAATTATGTTTCTATCTATTCTAGTTTTACATTATTTCAAGTTGTGTAGATTCACAAAATTAATAAGAGCTACAAGAACTAATTTTTACCTGAAAGGCAATAACAGACAATACTGCTTTTTACTTTTTTTAAGACATTGAATAGTTTGGCTGCAATGCAGGCACCTGAAAAGCCTGGTAGAAGATATTAGATGTTCTTCTCCCCATCCCAAAGATGCAAGGCAGAAACCCTCCACAGAGGCCCAGAAGCTTTTTGAACTCAAGCAAGCTGTGTTCTGCAAAAAGGTCATGTGTGAGCCACTCCCCTAATTCTTCACATCCAAAATCAAAGAAGTTGTACCAGATCAAAATGGCTTTCCTTTATGTTATTCAACATGATACTGTCACCCCCAAAAAGAAACTATTAATCTGTGGATTAAAATGTATTATGTGTGAGCATATAGGTATGCAGATACATTTGGCAAGTATGAGGCCACCAGAAGCAAAAAACTGAATGAGGTCCTAGGACAGGAACCACACTCACTCTCAAGGACCAGATGTAAAATGTAATACATTAAACAACTGCACAAAAGCCCATAGTGAGACAGGCAAAACATGCCACAAAAGCCGGGCACTGGTGGCTCACGCCTATAATCCTAGCTACTCAGGAGGCTGAGATCTGAGGATTACGGTTCAAATCCAGCCCGAGCAGGAAAGTCCATGAAACTCTTATCTCCAATAAAAACCGGAAATGGTGCTGTAGCTCAAGGGGTAGAGCACTAGCCTTGACTAGCTTTGAGCTGAAGAGTGCAAAGACAGCGCTCAGGCCCAGAGTTCAAGCCTCATGACTGACAAAGAAACAAAAAACAAAAAACCCTACCACAAGGGAATAAAAGGCAAATAAACTCTGGGTCCTTAAGCTGTTACCCATCAAAAAATATGCTTTCAACAGCTTTGCCATCAAACACCAGGTTAGGCCCCAAGGTCAGAATGATAACAGATTACTCAGTACCTGTTATTCAAATTAAAACCTGTGGGATTCAAGATGGATACAAAAATTACCAACAAAACAAGAAAGAATTGCTAAAACATGAGACAGAGACCTAAACAAGTCCTACAGCCCCTTTGCAGATAAGATCTCCAGCATAATATGAATTGCCCAGGTTACTTTATAAAACTTAAAAGCTGCTTTTGCTTCAAAACAAAACAAAACAACAACAAAAACACCTTGATTTTTCCTAGCCTATAAATCTCTCCAGAGTGACTAAAATGGGACAAAAAGTTTGACATCTGGGTCTTCAGACTATATCTATCCCTTTTGCTGCCTCAACTTCTCCTTCAGACCCTACCCGGCTTTGCATGTAGACATGTTGATAATTTTGTGTTAACTTGGCTCCGGCATGGTCAAGCTGGGGTGTGTTTCTTCTACCTCACTGCTGTACTTTTTTCAGCAGCTTAAGCAATGAAAGTTCTTTTGAGCCTTATAAATTATGTGTTTCACTAAGAGCAGAACGAATGCCCCATGATGATGATGCTGGAAACATAAGGAACTCAGTTCCTGGATTAAGTCTCTGCCTGCTAGCCAGCAAACTTCAAGGCCAGAAAGCTTGCACACAGGAACGAAAACATCTTTCTAATAGTGTACCCAAGACCAACGGGCAGTTACCCAATTTAGCAAACCCCAAATAAATCAATAAAAGCTTGCTGCTTTCCTCATTCTTGAGTGTAACCTAGTTCCTCAGGTCAATGCTAACTCCTTTTGGCTCAAGTTGACTGGTTGGAGCTAAAGTTACAAGAAAGGAGACTTGCTTACCTTTGTTCACAAATACAAGGTTTGCCCTCAATTCTACTGTTTCCATGCCATAAAATCCTGCCATCCAGTATCAATAAGAGCATGAGAGATTACAGCAAAACTTACAGGCTCTTCCAAAAAGCACTCAAGTGCAACTTGAGGAAACTAAATGGTGCTGGTGTAATAAAACACGTTCAGCACTGGAATGTGCAGACACACTGAGACTAGCAGCCAGTTTTCAACCTAGATAATGCAACAGGCCCACCTATGGTTTTATATCTTATTTCCTATGAGGGTTACAAAGGACTCATCGGGGTCCAAGGCACTTAGCTCAGACTTTCCCTGTCCCAGCTCCAGCCCCACAGGTTTTCAAGTTGGATTTGCAGCATATAAAAAGTTTAGTGGCTAAAGCATAAAAACTCACTAGTTGAGCCAGGCACCAGTGGCTTATGCCTGTAATCTTAGCTACTCAGGAGGCTGAAATCTGAGGATCACAGTTCAAAGCCAGCCCTGGCAGAAAAGTCCATAAGACTCTTATCTCCAATAAACCACCAGAAAACTGGTGCTGTGGCTCAAGTGGTAGAGCGCTGCCTTCAGTGGAGCTGAAGAGCACAGGGACAGCACCCAGGTCCAGAGTTCAAGCCCCATGACCAACACACACACACACACACACACACACACACACACACACACACACACACACACACACACACACACACACACACACACACACACACACACACACACACACACACACACACACACACACACACACACACACACACACACACACACACACACACATATCTCACCAGTGGAGTTCCCAGCAGCAGAAAACTGAGTGGCGTCAAGGAATTTGCGTGGAGTAGGAAGATTTGTAACATCCATCAGAGGACCAGGAGAGACATCTTTCACATGGGAACTGCAGAGACAAGAAGCAAGTTACATATCTTAGCTATGGTAAATAAGGCTACAATAAACATAGTCTTGCTGGCAGCTTTAGTGTGGTCTTATTTGTGACCATTTGGGTAAATGCCCAAAAGTGGGATTGCTGGGTCATAGGGGAGCTCTATGTGGAGTCTTTTGAGGAACCTCCATACTGCTTTCCAAAGTGGTTGAACAAGTTTACACTCTCACCAACAATGCAGTAAGGTTCCCTTCTGTCCACATCCCCTCCAGCATCTGTTGTTATTAGAGTTCTTGATTATAGCCATTCTAACTGGGGTGAGGTGGTATCTCAATGTTGTTTTGATTTGCATTTCTTCTATGGCTAGAGAGGTTGAGCATTTCTTCATGTGTCTATTGGCCATCCTTCTTTCCTCTTCAGAGAAGTTTGTCTTTAAGTCTTTAGCCCACTTATTTATTGGGCAGTTGTTTCTTTGAAGATTTGTTGTTAGGGGATTTAATTTTTGAGTTCCAGGTATATTTTAGATATGAGACTCTTGTCCATTTATATGGCTAGTGAAGATCTCCCAATCCGTGGTCTTTCTATTCATCTTGCTAGCTATGTCCTCTGCCATGCAAAAGGTCTGCAATTTCATACAGTCCCATTTGTCCAACCTTTCTCTGATTTGTTGTGTTTCTGGGTCTCTATTAAGAAAATTTCGGCCTGTGCCAAGGAGACCTAGGGTTTCTCCTTTTTCATCCTGCAATGCCCCTCAGTAGATGAATGGATCAAGAAAATATGGTATATATACACAATGGAATTCTATGACTCCATCAGAAAGAATGACATTGCCCCATTTGTTAGGAAATGGAAAGGCTTGGAAAAAATTATATTAAGTGAAGTAAGCCAGGCCCAAAGAAACATAGGTCCCATGGTTTCCCTTATTTGCAATAACTAGTATATGTCTGAGACAAGCAGAAAAGGTCAGATAAGTCGATGTTAGGGAAATGAACCCTAAGGTATGTATTCAAATGTTTTTTTTTTCTTTCATGCAATTGTTTCTAACACATTTATAAGATTATTTCTTTGTTGCTTTGTATGTCCCCCCCCAATGGTATAACCCCAGCTTTCACTGTATTTGATGTTGTTATAATTTGTGGAGGGGAAGGGAAAAAACAAATCGTTTAAATGGGGATACAGGTGGACCCATTGCAACAATGAGATGTACAAATCCTTTACAACTTTGGTGGGCAGGGGAGGAGGATTAGGTGGGGGGAGGGGAAGGATGGGATGGAAAGGGGAAACAAAGGAGGAGGCTACAATGCTTTATAAGAAATGTACTCATTATCTTGCCCATGTAATTGTAACCCCTCTGTATTTTCACAATAAAAAATAAATTAAATAAATTAAAAATAAATTTTAAAAAAGAAGCAAGTTACTAGTTCACCCAAAACCAACTGAAGTCCAATCAGTGCCAACCCTTCCCACTTTTCTTTCCTCATGAGCCCTCTACACAGTGAGTTTTAACAATTCCCAAGCATATTTCTAGCAAAATGGTATTTGTCACAGCTAACAGCTAACAGTGTAAAAATGTATTCTGAGATTATGAAGTGTTTAAATTACTTTCTCTTTTCATTCCAATACTACGCTTAACACATAAGGACAACCAAGATCCTGTGGATTACTACCTAATAATGCAATTAGGCCAAGTTATTGCACCTTACTCCTTATTGTCCCTTACTATTCTGCTACCAAAAAAAAAAAGCAATACAAATCATATCATGATAACTAAGCAGAGGTTTATTAGTACTTCGGGGGTGTGTGTGTGTGTGTGTGTGTGTGTGTGTGTGTGTGTCTGTGTCTGTGTGTCTGTGTCTGTGTGTGTGTGTCTGTGTGTCTGTGTGTGTGTGTCTGTGTGTCTGTGTCTGTGTGTGTGTGTCTGTGTGTGTGTGTCTGTGTGTGTGTGTGTGTGTTGGTCCTGGGGCTTGAACTCCTGGGCACTATCCCTAAGCTCTTTTTTTTCAAGGCTAGCACTCTGCCAATGAGCCACAGCGCCACAGCTCCACTTCTGGCTTTTTGGTTAACTGGAGATAAGAGTTTCATGGACTGTCCTCCCAAGCTAATTTCTAACGGCAGTCCTCAGATATCAGCCTCCTGAATAGTTAAGATTGCATCTCTGAGCCACCAGCACCCGGCTTAATAGTACTTTGGGGGATTTGGGTGGTTGTTGTTTTGTTCTTTCATAGATACTGGGTGCCTGAACTCAGGGGCTTGCTGGGCTTGCTTGCTCCTTCATGGACTTGCTTGCTCATAGCTGCTGTCCTTCTGCTGTAGCCCAGCTTTTCTAGTTAACTGGAGATGGAATTTCTCTGACTTTTCTGTCTTGTCTGTTCAAATCTTGATCCTCCAGTTCACAGGCTCCTGAGTAGCTAGGATTACAGGCATGAGCCATTAGTGCCTGGTGGTTTAACAGTACTTATTCCTCTTTCAAGCTTGTGTTTTAAGAGTTTTTTGCATAGTTGAGGAATTCACAAATCTTAGCTTTTTTCTAAAAGAAGTTTATAAATTTCAACAAATTGAAAACCCCAATAAAGGCTGACTTAAAGAATCTCACACAAGTTTATTTAGTATTTAATACCTTTCCCCACAAAAATAAGCTAACCTCTCTTCTTAATGATTTAAAGTTGTCAAAATAAATACATTGATTTTAAGTGACACAAAGTTTACAAGTTAACTTTCAAAGTAAATTATTAATTTATGAACGCACATGCTGAGTACAAAAATTAAGGCAACACTAAGACAAATAATATCCCACCCTGCTTCTAAAAAACAGAATCATTGCTGAGGGCTGGTAGCTCATGCCTGTAATCCCAGCTACTCAGGAGGCTGAGATCTGAGAATCAGAGTTCAAAGCCTGCCCAGGAAGGAAAATCTTTGAGACTGTTATGTCCAATAAACTACACAGTATAAGTAAGAAGTGCAGCTGTTGCTCAACTAGTAGAGCACTAGCCTTGAGCAAAAGAAGCTCAAGCACAGCAAGCACCCAAGCCCTGCATTCAAGCCCTAGGACAGACACAGCAAAAAAATAAAAACCCACAATCATCTGACTACGAACCAGTGGTTCATACTTGTAATCCTAGCAACTCAGGAATCATGATTGGAAGCCAGTCTAGGCAAGAAAGCCTGTGAGATTCTTATCTCTAAGTGTCAAAAAAAAAAAAAAAAAAAAAGGCCTGTAGTTGAGCTGTGGGTCAGGTGATAGAGAGTTAGCCTTGAGCAAAAAATATCAGGCATAGGATTCAGGCCCTGAGTTCAATCCCCACCCAGGATTAGCACACAAACACATATTAACACACACACACACATACACACACACACACACACACACACAAAATCATCTAGCCACACTTCATATACCACAGAAAAGCTTATACAATGCAATACATAGCGCTTATTTAGTCCCAAAGGCCATTAGTAGTAATGAATGACTATGGCACAGATTTTCAAAGTGTTTGTTTGTTTGTTTTGACAGGGCAGGGCAGGAATAAGAGAATAAAAAAAGATAAAGTAATAGCAAAAATATAATGAATATCTGTATGTTCACTCACAGTAAATTACCCACCCTACCTCCAACAGCCTTTTTTGGAATAAAAGTACTAGTTATGCATGTATTTTATTTTATTTATTTTACTCTGTGCAGTGCTGGGAATCAAACTTCTTGTTAGGCAAGGGCTATACCACTAAACTACACCAGCAGTGTATATATTTTTAATTAATTTTAAAAACTACTTTCAGAAACCCTGAAAAAAATATGCTTTGTTAAAATGAAATTATCCCTTAAGGCAGTATTACTTTTGTTGGGTATTAATAAGTGTGATCCACTGTCCCAGACCTTGAGGATAATTATGATGATTAAAAGGAGGATGAGTCAATTCCTGATGTCTATGAGTGGATGGTGCTCAGTGCTGAGAACTCAAGAACAACCAAGATATGAGCTAAACTAAACAACACAATTCTAGTACTTACAGTCACTCCCAAGTTAATCTGAAACTCGGGTGAAGAATAAGATATACAAGTAACAGAAATGGTAATTATCAGGAATTTTAAAGCTGAGTTATTTCCAATAACTCTTTGCCACCAACATAAAGCTTCAAGTCTCAAATTGCCTAAGCTATCTTATGCAAATCCAACAGTCTTCACATCCAATGGCTTTGCAATAGTGTATATATTCTATAAAAATCTGTTTGATCACAGATTTATCTGTTCTTTCATCTTTTATGACTACTGTTGTGTGTTAGCTCTCCGCCGGGACCTGCAAGTATTTAAGACAGGATCTCAGCATGTCACTTTCTACAAGTCACAAATCTCATCCTCCAGTATGTGCACGACACTTGCCTTCTAAACTTGCTATCCTCAACTACTTTTTTTAGCCACTATTGTTTTAACCAACATTGGAAAACCAGCTGTTACCTGCTATTTATTCTTTGGATATACAAGCCCAGAGAGAAACAGTATTATCACTGAGGTATATAGTGCTGCTGGTAAGAAAAAAATAATTTCCACTTTAAATGACAGGAAATGTATGAATAAGGTGTAATCTTTTATAAATAGTTAAATAACAAAGAAGCTATTTATAAAGCAGGATAAATGAAGATATCAATTAAGAAAATGCAGGTTTGGGTATTGCCTATAATAAATGCAGGTTAGGGTATTGCCTAATAATAAAGCAGTACAGTTAGTACCTGTGTGTGCATTGATGAGAACCTATAATGGTGAACATCTCTATGCACACAGATGTGCACATGATTCACAATAGATTAAAACCTGCTATTATTTTCTCATCTCTAACCAAAAAATCTATTTCAGTTAAACATAGGGTGATAAATGACTTGCCATTTCAACTTTGAAAAACATAACCTCCCGACTTTATAATCAGAGCCAGAAGGGTCCTCAAACTCCAATAAACTTTTAGAAAGTCAATTTACTGCAAAACTATTTTCATAGAGTCATCTTTCTCTCTCTAAAATTTTTTCCCTCAGGCCTCAATTTTCTCCTTTGTGAACACTAACCCAAAGGCAAGTAACTTTGGAAATGATTTTCTTTCTTTTTTTTTTTCCTTCTCTCTTATGGAGGACTTGGCTTTAAAAGTCAAGAGAGAAAGGGGGAACCCCACTCATTTAGTGACCACAGGCAGGAGAGCTAGGTGGTGTGACCAAGTATCACACTGAAGTACTCTGCACCTTAGATTTCAACCTGGAAGAGAGAAAAAGGCCTTTTCTCCCCATATATCAGAGATAAAGTTGGAAAAGTGTTTATTTTTTTTTAATTGTGAGAATTCCGTAAAGAGGAGTTACAATTACGTGGGCAAGATAGCGAATACATTTCTTATCAAGCATTGTAGCCTCCTCCTTGTTTCCCCTTCCCATCCCTTCCCATACTCCTCTCTCCCCCCAGGAAAGGTGTTTATTGACTCCTTAAAAGACCTTTAAATCTCTCAAAGTGTTTTAGAAGAAAATAAAATTAAAAGATTCTTGTTTTGAAGTTTGTGATTAATTCAAATGCTCTGGCTGATTAACTTTGGAAGAAATATTGATAGGAATTTTTTTCTTTTTATGTAATATCATTACAAATTTTTCCTTAAAATCCACTCAAACTCACAGTCAAGAGTTGAAAATAACAAGTGAGACTACATCCCTCCTAGTGTAAGACAGTGTCACCAAAGCCACCAACTGTGCGGTCGCAGATACCGTTTTGCTATTTACTGACAACATGGTAACAACAGTACAAGTAAGACAAGCAAGAGTTACCTCCCACCTTAACCCTAAGAACTTTCTGGCCATTAGTCAACAACCCAATTTGCTTCTAAATATGTTTGATTTCAAAGTTTCAACCCATGAAAACTGTTCTTTAAAAATAAAACAAGTTACAAGTGCTGACAGCTTATTAAACATTTGCTCTTCAGCTTATTAAACATTTGCTTTTTAATTAGAGTGTATTTCTGTTCTTTTCCTTAGGAGTAGTTTCATGTCCAAAATTTATACCTGGACATCATCTGGCTGATTTTATTGTCAAACAAAGATTGACAGAGGTGGTTTGAACTTTAAGCTGTAAATCTAGAAACTAAAACCTTCACCGCTATAATCAGAGCAGCTAGCGCAGTGCCTGTCAAGGAGCAAATGCTCATAAAAGTGAGGTAAATCAAACTGAACTGAGAAATGTCTGACAGAGATAATATGCCCTTAGTAAGAAATTTTTAAGTAGACAATGAAATGGGAATGGCTGGTACAGTAATTCTGTACAGTCCTAAGATCTGGCTGAACATAACAGAAAGAATACTGAGTGGTGTAGAGGATATAAAAGTTAAAAAAGAATCATGATTTCAAATGTCCAAATGTTCAAATAACTAAGAGTGAAGACACAGTGACAGACAACTAAGTGAAGTTAAAATTTTAAATCTGAGCAGTTTTTTTAGAAAAGTACTAAAAGATTATAAAAATAAAAGACATATGTAAAAAAAAATCTTTAAAAATAGGTAACAAATGATTCAGAAGGATATCTAAGGATGTCCAAAGAAGCAAGGCCAAAACAAGGAGTAACTCAGGAAGCATGCATCGATAAAAGGATTAACTTCAAAACGATTCTGTTTTCATTTTCTATGGTTTTATGTAATTTTATAGGTCTAAGTTCTGGTTTGAAAACAGAGAATTTTATTTTACTCCATTAACATCATTTTGGTGAAATGTTTTTTTAAATACTTTAGGAAAAAAAGTATCTATCCACCCCTACATAACACCTACATACACATACACACACACACACACACACACACACACACACACAATCAGAAAAGTCGCACACACTATAACATTCTTTGGATAACTTTGAATCCTAGTTCTTCCTTTCAACAGTATAAATATTTTCTTCAAATCAGCAGCCATATTGGCCTCATTTCCTGTGATAGTTCATCTTAATTGTCATCTTGGAAGGATTAAGAAGCACCTAGATTAGTAAAGAATGCCTCTGGACATATATGTGGTAATTTTCAGAGGTCATGACGGCTCTGACACAGTGAATAGTGGATTCAAAATCTGAACAGACTATTGGGAGGTAAGAGAACTGTGGAAAATGCAGCCAGGTTTTTAGGGCATATTCTTGGGCACTATACACCCTCTTGCCAGTCTATATGTTTTGTTTCCTGGATGTCATGAACAGCTCTGTTCCATCATGATGGAATAAAACCATGAACTAAGATAAAATAAAAATAAATCTTTCCTCGCCTTAAAAGTTGGTTTTCAAGTGTTTTCATACAATCATGATAAAATTGACTAATACATCTCCCATGCCACTACTTACTGGTGTGAACTCTGTCTAAGAATGTTGAAGTCCCATGAATTCTGAGGGTGGGTTCTGAATTCACTGTAGTCCTAGCAATCTAATTTTCTATTTGCATGTTGGTACTGTTTTGATTAAAGTCACTTTATAATATATTTTAATATAAGAAGAGCTTCCTTCATAACTTCTCATTTTTTTTATATTTAATTTTTGTTGTTGTTGGTCATGGGGCCTGAACTCTGGGCCTGGGCTCTTCCGATCAAGGCCAGAGCCCTACCACTGGAGCTAGAGTGCCACTTCCAGTTTTTCTGCTTATGTGGTTGCTGAGGAATCAAACCCAAGGCTTCATGCATGTGAGGCAAGCACTCTACCACTGAGCCAACTTCCTAGCCCTACTTCTCAATTTTTTAATAATTCATTATATTTATTCTTCCATCTGAACTTCCATGAAAAACTTCTAAGATTCAAAAATCTCAATGAAAAAAGAAATCTCAACAATAGTATTATTAGAATTCACATACTTATGTTCTAAGAACAGAGAGTATTTACTTATTTATTTATTCTATATACGATTTTTCTTATTGTTTCATGTAGACAGGTATATTTCTTTTGTCAATTCTACTGGACATATAATTTGTACTTCAAAAATCTGTTATTCATGTGATACCTTTTATTTCGTTCTGCAATAGAAATTTGTTCTAGGTGTTTTATTCCTTTGTGAACCATCTGAGCAGTATGTATTTGGACTCAATCCTCATTGTCCATGTCAAAACAAAATCAGGGCCCCACTTCCTCTTATGGAAGCTAAAGGAGGCCTGATCTGGCCTGGGCTGCTCAGCAAACTGATATACCCAGGATTTGAATTGTGAAGAGATAAAGGAAACAAGCAGAATGCTAGAATCATTTACAAGGAGTTTAAAATCCAGCTGTTGTCCACAGTGTCAGGAACTCTAACAACTCTCATCCTGTAGTTTGTCTAAGACTGTGTGCTCAGTTTTTTAAATTATCTTGGCCCCCTACTGGTTTGAAAATCTGATTATACAAATTTCCCATCGATTTTGTATAATATCTAATAATGCTTCAACAAATTCCATTCTTGGTTCAGTTATCAGGACTCATTTCCACTAGTTGTAATCACAAACTCTAACGAACACACGATCTTTTGAAAAAGTATGTTTTATGTCATTCTATTTGATTATTCTACTCTTTTAAACATTTTTCCTGTATTATACAAAGGGGTTTTTTTCACTGTGATATTTGCATACACGCATATATTGTCTCTGGGTCAAATCCATGCTATCTATAGCACTGTTTCCTAACTTTCCTCTCTGTCCATTCAGTAAGTTTTTAGTGTGTTTCATTGTGCTATTTTCATAGATATATAAAACATATTTTATCATAATTATTCCCACAGGCCTCCTCATCATCCTCTCCTTCCCCCTTATTTCCTCCCTCTGGACCCCTCTCAATAGTTCCTTTTTACAATCATGTCACATTATTTTCTTAAGTTTGGATTTTACATATGAGTGAAAACACAGTATTTGTCTTTCCAACCTTAGCTTATCTCACTTAATCTGATAATCTCCAATGCTACCTATTTTTCTATAAATACTTCAGTCTTCTTTTGGCTGAAAAATATTCCATGTATATTGTACTTGCTATAATTTGATCTTTGAATAATACAGAAACTTCCAAATATACATATCTAGAATACAACTAAGTAAATGAAATGTATTTTCTTTAAATATTAGAAGTCTAAAACAAATCAATTTCTGACTCACTTTAAACAAAAAAAGCATTCCTTTTTATTTCTTGCCTACTCAAATTTCCAAATCTCTACTATTTTAGTATAGGTATATAAATGTTATTTATTTTAAGAGTATTCCTTGACCATGTAAGCTTTCTTTTTCAACAATAGTCTTCAGTTTATGGTTTTGATCTTGTGTAAGAATGTGTCCATTTACATATATACACATATACATATATATACACACAAACACACAAAACATACACACATTTAACAATATGTATGGTCATCACAGTTTTTTAAGCTACCTATAACTTTATTGTTAAATTACAATTTTAACTTATGTCTGAGAGTTCATCCTTGAATATTTTTCTTAGAATTAAAAACACTAGTCATTTATTTCTTGTTTGTAAATGTACACAGTTACAAATGTACTCCCTGTTGCTGCTATGCTTATCAATGTCTTCTTGGCTAGGTATAGAAACCTATAGTTCTAATTCCTTTATTCAACACTGCTGACTTTACTGTCTTTGGATGTTTAATATTCAGTAAATGCTGTTGTACTGGAGTTTTGGTTCCTTTATATAACTAAATTGAGGTTAATTATATTTTTAAAAATAGTATTGATCTGAATACAACAAAGGTATTTCTTTCCTCTTATTAATGAGGCAGCCCATCCAGAAATCAAAAAGAAGTTAGATGTTATCAAAGAGTTTAGGATGTAGCATCTATTCTCAAGGTCATCTCAGACAATTTCCAGGTGTCAATCCATGTTCCAGATTAGAAAGAGAGCTAAGAGACAAATGAAGAGCAAGAGGGAACATAGTAGTTTGGTTGGCACCTTTGTCTCTAAGTCTTCATTCAATTATTTCCAAGTACAAGTTCCAATAATAATAGTTCCTCTAACCACATAAAACAATGGAAAGTGAAGCCTTTTAGCTGAGCATTGTTTTAATGTAATACTTTTGAAAATCAATCAGATTAATCACTGTATTTTTCATTTTCGTATTTATCACCTTTATCACCTGTCTTCTTCCTTCCTATGATGAGTCCATTTTCTACCCATATAGTTAATTCTTTTCTATAATCTTTTAAATCAAGATGTAAATTTTCTTATTTTTAATGTATTTGTGGTCTATTTCTATCAGCATCTCTCTGTATACCATTCTTATAGCCCCACATTGCTATTTTACACAACAAGGTTTGCTGCAGAAAACTACAAAAATTCAATGATGTGTAACAATAAGCACATACAGCGATGGCATCTGATCCAGGCTGTGCAGGTCTGACGGTTTGCGGATGGTTCCACATGTCTCTCCTCCTCCTCCACTGTCATTGTCATGCATGAGAAAGCACACCTAGCAGCACAAGCAGGTTTCAAGCTTATGCCTAAGGTCATAATGATCCACAAAAGCAAAAGCTCCAAAAGCAAAGGTAGGAAATAGACTTTTTTCAATACAAAGAAGAGGGAAGGTGAGGTTATTTGGAACAATCATCTGATGTATAACAACAGGTTTCTTGAATCATTTGAGAAACCTTAAGCTTAGTCTGTAAGTCCTTGTTTTCTTAATTAAAAAATTCAAATAGATCTTCTTCTGAGATCTGAAGGAAATGGCCATTTTCTATAGAAATTCACACAAGTCATAATGATTCTGTTTTATTGTTTACACAGAGAGAGATTACTTCGTACTCTGCTGCAAGAGTTACTGACAGAATAACACTATTTAGATCTAATCTTCAAGTTACATATTCACCTGCCCTATTCAGATCTAATTTTGAAGTTAAGTCTCAGGTACATACATAGTCCCTAGCACAATTTGTGTGCCTAGTCCAATTTTTCTAATGAACATCTACTGAAAAGAGATAGAAATTTCTCTCTTTTGTCAGAGTATCTGACTAAACTGAAGTATCACACATGAAGTTGGCAATTTTTGTTGAAATAAAATAGGACTTGAAAAGACTTCATTCCCAGCATACACTGCTTCCAGTGATTTTCTGATACACTGCTGGATGAAAAGGCACACACATGTGTATTTCAGTAGATAATGCTTAAAATCCCCTCTGAAAAAAAATATAATGTTTACTTAAAGAAATTCTGGAAGAACATATATCAGCTACCTGATATATACATATATATATATATATATATATATATATATATATTAATGCCAATGAACAAATCTTAAGATCTAATGAATTTTTTTGTACCCATCGAGATCCTTAAGTATTAAGGTATTGATGCTACAAGCAGCCATGTAGTCAAAGAAGAATGTTCTCTCTAAACCTCTCCTCAACTATTTCTTAAGAATTATTGCTTAAAGCTGAACTTAACCCTAAGTAACAAACAATCTTACAATTTTAGCTCATATTTATCTGTAGTTTTAAGTTGGCTAACTTACTGTCTAATTTAAACTTTTTTTTTCACATTCTCTGAGATATACAAGAGTATCTCTAACCCAGAATGTAAGAGGTCCATAAGAACTGGTTCTTATAGGTCCTCACAGTAAATGAGCAATGAATACATAAGCAATCCCTGATGCCAGCCTTAGAACATGGAGTACTTGCTACTATAAAACCATCTTCAGCCGGGCACTGGTGGCTCACGCCTGTAAATCTAGCTACTCAGGAGGCTGAGATCTGAGGATAACAGTTCAAAGCCAGCCCAGGCAGGAAAGTCTGTGAGACTCTTATCTCCAATAAAACACTAGAAAACCGGAAGTGGCACTGTGGCTCAAGCGGTAGAGCCCTCACCTTGAGCTGAAGAGCTTAAGGGATAGCGCCCAAGACCAGAGTTTAAGCCCCATGACCAAAAAAAAAAAAAATCTTCAAGTTTCAGAGACATTACATTTAATACACACACACACACACACACACACACACACACACACACACACATACACACACACACACACACACACACACACACACACACACACACACACACACACACACACACACATACACACCACAAAGTAAATCAAACAGCCACTAGTAAAAAGGCTCTGACCAACCTCATTTTCCCTTTTTCCTTGTTCCGTTGCACAACTCGGCTAGTGGATTTGATGTACAGGTGTCGGTGCAGTTCATCTATGAGAACCAAGTGCAGATTCATCTTCTTGCTGTGAAGCTCAAGCCTAAGATCACTCAGTCCTTCTACTTGGAGCAGGGGGCCCTCCAAAGACTCCACTGCTGACACCTGACAAGGAGGGGAAAAAGAGCCAATCAAATTACAAGTGAATAACCTACAATACTATAAGTAAGAAAGACATGATCAAAGTACATCATATATATGTGCAAAACTGTCATAAAGAAGCCCACTGTTTTGTACAATAGAAAAGAAGAAAGACCACTTTTAAGATACTACCAAAGAGAGTTTCTCAGAATGTCAGTATACATCAGACTTTATACAGTACCATGTAGATAGACCTAGTCTTGTCCTTCCAGGATTTTCCATGTAAAATAGATAAAGCAAAGAAAAAACTCTACAAACAGATAAACACAAAGACATGTAAAACACCATAAAAGGGCTACAAATTCCATTTACACACACACACTGCTTGTCAAAAGACACTTGTAAATTGACTTCGCTAATTAAATGATATGTCACTCCTATTATTTCAAGAATCCTATATTCTAATGGTTTAAATCAACTTTTAATCAAAGTTAGCCTTTTAAACCTAAGCCTAAATTACAACACATTGTATGATTGGTTTAATAGCTAATTCTCCTGGTGACCAAAAAAGAGCTTGGTGTGAGCCTATTTTTCTACATAGAACTAGGCTCCCACTTTTTCTCATGTACAATACATACAGAGTACAATGACTTTTTTTTGTACCTTGATACTATAGGTTGAAAATAGCAATCATCACCTCTTCCTGGCCTAATGTGATAGAAGAAATGGGATTTGAATGGTAATAGAAGAAAGACTACAGATAGAGACACTCCTGGTGTGAAGTGGCGTAAGAGATTTTTTTTTAAAGAAAAATGTTGGATGAATCAAATTGGTATAGAATGTCTACAATAAAGGGAAAGATGAAAGATTCTAGGAGCCTAAAGTCACTAATTTTTAGATTTAAAATATTACTACAAAAAGGAAAGAAACATGTATGGTATAATTTCATTTATTCAGGTGTATGAAACTATGTCTCTGTGTATGTATATATATATATATATATATATATATATATATATATATATATATGTATGTATGTATGTATATGTATAGATAGATCTTTTATATCTTTTAAAGGAAAGGTAAAATGCATACTAGATCTAGGTATTATTACTTGAGAAGGAAAAAACAAGAAGGAGAGAATAGTATAAAGAATTTCAAAAGAAAAAGCATGAAGTATAATAGACTCTATGGATAGAAAGACTAAGTCAATGAAACAAAATAAATACCAAGAAATGGGTAATTGCAAGAGGGGAGTGTGTGGCCAAGGAAAGAGGAGAGGAAAAATGAAAGGGGAAGTAAAGAGAATGTAGGCAAGGCTTCATTGTATGTACCACAAAATTAAGAAAAATGAGTGAAGAGGTAGGTGAAGGGTGGGGGGAGGGTAAAATGTATAAAAAAAAAGATCACAGATCAAGGTGCATTGTATAAACAACTATGTTAAATGGCATAAAAATCGATAAATATCATACAAAATTAAGAAAAGTGAGGGAAGGGGTAGGTTGGAAGGGGTGGTTGAAAATGTTGAAATGGGTGACATTAATCAAGATGCACTGTATCCATAAACTGAATTGCTGAGTGGCAACTCCTTTGTACAACAACTTAAAGATAATAAAAATAGCCAGGCGCAGGTAGCTCACACCTGTAATCCTAGCTATTCAGAAGGCTCAGATCTGAGGAGCGCAGTTCAAAACCAGCCCAGGCAAGAAAGTCCGTGAGACTCTTAGCTCCAATTAACCACCCAAAAACCAGAAGTGCTGCTGTGGCTCAAGTGGTAGAGTGCTCGCTTTGAGCCGAATTGCTCAGGGACAGCGCCCAAGGCCAGAGTTTAAGCCTCACTACTGACCAAAAAAAAATAATAAGAATAATGAAAGTATTTTTTAAAGCATTAAGAAGAAAGCAAAAGAGGTGATAAATAGCCAAGTTTGAAAAGAAAATTACCTCCCTAAGAAACTTTTGACCTCTTGCTATTCCCTACTCAGGTTATGCTTCTAAATACTTCTAAAAGGTAATGTAAGAGGCAACTTAAAATATGCTTTAACTGGGCACTTGTTCCTTCACCCCTATCCTTTTCATCTGTGCTTTTTGATCAGAGCCTTTCCCTGCTACAGTCACTTTATCATCACTGTGGTCTCCAGAAAGAGTGGGATTCACCAATAAGTACCTTCAAACATGCACTGACATATTCTTACCATCTTACAGAAAACAACCAAAAGCTCAGGAGATCACCCACCAGGCAACTTATGCCTGCTCTGCCCTAATAATAAAACTATAACAACTTCTCTAGAACACCTCAAGAGACAAAGACTGAGCTAATGGTCAATCAGGCCAGACATATGACTTATGACTGTTTTAACTAATCATATCTTTCTTACCACCTACCCACAATTCTATTTACCCTGAGCCAATGCCTGTACCCCTGAAAATGGCTGAAGATGTACTGAAATGCTGTTTTCCCATGGCTGCCATGTAATAAATCTCCTTTTTCTTTCACCCTGTATGGACCTAATGAAACACTGAACTTTGGGGGAGGGGGGTGTCTAAAATGCTGGTTTCAAATACAGGTAGTGGCAACAACTAATGAACACTACCTACTCAGGGTAAAACTGTCCAGCACAACTATGGATACAAACAAGCCCTTAAGAAAAACCACTGATACAAAACTGATAGGGAAAACCATGAAACACATTGGTGATCAATAGTGTTGACCACCAATTCGCAATAGTTTGAGTCATCTAGGAATTTATGGACAGTGTTTAGGGGCCAAATAGAAACCAGACTGAAATGGGTTTTTTTGTTGTTGTTTTCTTTCTTTTTTTAAATGCAATGTCTTACCATGCAGCACATTACTTGTTTTGTGATGGGCTATCAAATGTAGCAAAGTAAGTTCCCTTAAGTTAAACAAGAAAGAGTTGAGGAATGGAAGAGTGACAAGCCGTGGGCCAGCTCTGACCTGTGAAGCCTGCCAGTTCATTTTCACGCTGACTTGCAACTGCCCCTCCATGACAGCCCCTGGGCTCTGTGCAAGAAGCCAGCAAGTCCAAATGGAAAAACAGCCCCACAAAATGACCAACATGTCCCCAAGGAGGAAAAACAACAACAAATTCATTTACACTTATGGCCTAAAATGGATTTTAACTCGGGTCTCTAGTGAAGAACAGAGGATGCATTAACCTTCAGTGACATCGAGATCTAGAAAATGAAAAATAATTTGGCAAACCACTGGCCCATCATGTAGCCTTATCCCTTAAGGTAATTAAATCCAGCTGAGATGGTTAAGCTTAAAAACCACCCACTGTACATTCACACTTGATTTGTTTGCAGGAATTTGCATGAAGATTTTTTAACCCAAACATCTTATGTTCCAAATAAAAAATTAAATGACAATGTCAACTGTCAAAACCACCTAATTGAAATGTGTCTTAAATTCAAGTAAAACACTTAAGCCTGTACTGAGTGCTCAGAAATTAAACTACCATAGAGAGGACCTACATGGTGTTTTAATGCATTGTTCTCAGCAACGGTTCTTTCTTTCACCAAACCACCTTGCTCATTCAAATAACCCAAAATATAAGCACTTAGATAGATAGACAGACAGATAGATTAGATAGATAGATAGATAGATTTTATATATATATATATATATATATATACATACATATATATATGAGATCATGGATACTCTTAGATCTTTAAAGTTTGAAAACTTGCCTCAAAAGAGAATAGAAAATGGCTTCTTATTTCTATAAGAAAATACAGTACTTTGTTTTCTGGCTTTAACTTATTAAAAGTATATTTATAATCTAGTATTATGGAAGGTAGGCAAGGTCATTGTTTGCTCCTATCCTAACCTTACTAAGTGGTACGTAAGCCAATTTAAAGAAAAATTGTTACCAAGTCAACATTTGATCTCTAGAATATCAGTTTTAAAACCTGACATTTTTCATGTCTGGTTTTAAGTAACCAGTACGATAAAATGTACATATTTTAGAGAGGCACTAATCAACAAACCAAGACTGATGGTTAACTGTATTGTACCATTGGGTCTTGTTTCCCAGTATTTCCTAATTCTTTCCAAGTATTAAGATTTACTAGAAATCACTAAATGATCTTTATGTAAAAACATAACTAAACAAAGATTATTTCTAATATGGTTATTCTGCAAATTATTTCACTGGGCATATCAGTCAGCTTTCCAGCCCAGGGACAAAATACCTGATAAAAACAAGATATTTAGAAGGAGATGCTAGCTAGGTTGCAGTAGCTCAAGCCTGTAATTTTGGAAGGGAGAGATCAAGGAATAAGGGCTCAAAGTCAGCCAGGGCATAAAAGTTGGCAAGACTGTTTCAATCAATAGCTGAGCATGGTGGCATAAGCCTGTCATTCCAAGCTATAGAGAAAACACATAGCTGTGTGCAGTGACATGAAGAAACACAAATCAGAAGCTTGCAATCCAGTCCTGTCTTCCCAACTGCACCAGAGACCAGCTACTAAGCCTTTAGATATGAACGTTGGGGGGACATTCAAGATCTAGATCTTAACACTTGGGTTTTCTCAATTTAATAACAACAGATTACTTTTTGAATAACATGCTGGTCAATCTCAAAGCATTTAGGAGATGCTGTTGGATTAAAACAGAGATCAACAAAAGGCTTCCAACAGGCATTTGCTATTGAAAAAAAAAAAAAAACTACCAGGGATGGAGGACAAAAAGAGTGAAGGAGGAGGTGAGATTGGTTGGAATATGTTATAAATGTGTAAAAATGTAACAATGAAATCCCCCTGTATAACTAATGTAAGGTAATAAAAAGTTATCAAAATTGGGTTCATAAGCATGACAGTCAATAACTGAATAATCTCACAAGTATTAAAATTATGAAACACAGCAGATGAAAGATCAAAGAGACTACATACAGTGTACAGTGAATTGGTCAGTGCTGTTTATGGAATCTATTCACTAATCAAACACCGTGCATTCAACATCCCAAATGATCTTTAATATGAACCACCTAGAGTTCTCCAATATGCCACACATGTCTTAAAGTGAGATTACTGCTTAATGATATGAGTCAACTAACTGCATTTGAGATTTTTCATATAATATGTATTCAAATAAACACTGAAGAAAAACAGACACTACAACCAGAGAATTTTTTTCACAAAATACTTATTATCATTATCATCTAACAGAATTAGTGCTCTGGACACAGTTAGACACTGCACAGACAGATAACAAAAATCTGGCTTAGACTGAAAACAAATATTTCCTCTAGGATTATGAAGATAAGCAAACATTTTCAAAATGTTTTAATATATGATATTGAGCAGGAAAGCATGTTTTGCTATTTAGAAAGTTATCCATATAAGAAAGCAGAAATTCTGGGGGAAAAAAAGTCTCTGTAACAAAAATTCAGAATCAGTTGTTCATTTAAAATGTAGTTAATAAAGAATTTTAAAATGCTTGCTTCAGGTTGAAATATAAATTTACAACAATGAAAATTCTTCATAATTATAAACAACCATACCCATAAGTTCGTTCCCAAATTTCATTTCTCAATTGAATTTTACAGTAAAGAATAGGAAATGACAATTTCATACTTAAGTGCTTCTCTTTAACTAGTCGAACTGAAGTTTTATGATAAAAGGTCTAATTTTGTGCTGTCATGATCCAATGGAATGTTCTGGAGAAACTATGAAGTTGGCCATTCTCAGCAGTTGACTGTAAAAATGTTATTTAAAATAAAAGAAAAACTACTGCCATTTTTTTACTTTTTTGGGGGGAGGGAAAGATGAGACTCACAAGGCTAAATGATATTAGTAACTGTTACTAAAATGAACTAAAATTCTCTCTCTCCTTCTCTTTCTCTCTCTCTCTCTCTATATATATACAGAGAGAGATAAACAACCTGACAATAAACTAACCTGCAGCTAAACCAACTAAACCATTAGCTAGGTAATGCAAAGCTAATATTTACAACTATGTTCTTGGAAGAAAGCAACTGTGGAATCAAGAAGAAAGCCATAAGTGAGTCAAAAAAAAAAAAAAAAGAATTTCACTCAAGACTGTGATAATTACTTAGTTCAGAAATGTTCTAACACTTATCCTATTAAAATAGGCCATTAAGTCCTCTGAGTAAGATAACATAACCATTCAGAAAAGTTTATCAAGGTTCTAGTTTAAGGAAGTTTTTGGTTTGGGATGGGGTTTTTTTGCTTTGTCTTGTTTTTGTCGGTGTAGGGCTTAAACTCAGGATGTGAGTGCTAACGTAGAGCTTTTTTGCTCAAGACTAGCACTCTACCACTTAGAGCCAGCTCCACTTGCAGTTTTTAGGTGGTTAATTGGAGATAAGAGTCTCATGGCCTTTGCCAGGACTGGCTTCAAATCATGATCCGCAAGTCTCAGTCTCCTGAGTAGCTAAGGTTACAGGCACGAGCTACCAGTGCCCAGCCTATGAATGAGACTTTTTAAAAATGAAATTTCACTACCCTAGAGAACTGATACCTCTCCCTGAATAGTCTCAATGAAAATCAGAACTCTAAAAACCCTTCAGCTATGATTAACTTAGTGCTCAGATCTGTTCACTGTTTCTTTGCCCATGAACACTGTAAGGCAATCTCCAGTGACTTCAGGCCCATATCTCCTAGGTTACCCTCTGCCCCAATGTGCCTGCTTCAAAACACTGGAAATCCTGGATGAGCACAAGAAGCCCACCCCACCCCCACATTCCCTGTGAAGCACAGTGAGTCAGACCACCTCTAAAGCAAGCAGAGTTGAGAAAGATAACAAACACTACATGTTTCATGTATTAATTTCAACTATATGAAAAACATTTTTATAGGTTGAACATGATCAAATATCGACTATTTTGCATAGTTTAACCTGTGAAAATTGTCAAAATCAAAATGAAGTCAATTATGGCAAACTAACTAAAAAGAGTAGGGAGGCAATAAAGGAGACAGTCACACACACACACACACACACACACACACACACACACACACACACACACACACACACACACACACACACACACACACACACACACACACACACACCCCTGCCTGATAAAAATTATTAGAGACTGAAAAACACAACCTTGCACACACACACACACACACACACACACACACACACACACACACACACACACACACACACACACACACACACACACACACACACACACACACACCCCTGCCTGATAAAAATTATTAGAGACTGAAAAACACAACCTTGCTCCAAGATTACAGAGTTACACAAAGAATACTTCTGAAAGGACACTTTCCCAGCAGGTGCCTATTTAAAACCTGGACTGCTAACACTCTTGTTACTGATCTTTGTAACTAACAACTGTTTCAAAACAATACATAACCTTAATCATTTTACTTCTAAAAACTCTTGTCTTCCACTACCACTTGGATGTGCCTATGATTTGTCATATCACATGTACTATCCTGGATTGTAATCCTCTGTTTCTTCCTGAATAAATTCATTTCTCTAGAGAGCCATGCTCTAAAGTTGACACACCTGAAAATTATAGGGATAAATTGAAAGCTTTGGTACATCACAGCACTCACACAGAACATTATGAATTTTAGAGAACTCTGAATTTTTAACTACCTCATATAAACTGAGAGCAATTTTACTAAAGGGATTAATACCAAATTATTTGTAAATAACATAGAAGTACAAGCAAGTGAAGCAATGTTAAACATAAACTCTGTATTCCTTCAATTTTTGTTTACAGCATGACTGGGGGAGGGAATTATCAAAGGCTAGACTAATATTCATGCAAAAAATCTTAGTCGGGGTGAGAGGAGAGAGGGACATGTAAAATAAGAGAAGAATAAAGAGAATCCATTCAAGGCTCTGAGCTATAGCCAAAGGTTTAGAGGAGTCCTAGGGGATCTAAAGGAAAAACAATCTCTGATCCTTGCTTTACTTAGGACAACTAAAGAGATGTTTTTTGTCTTGGCCCTGCTAGAGTCTGGAGGCCTGGAGGCTATTGGCAAACTGGTACTTAAGATGGGCTCCTCAAGAAAATAATAGCTATATCACAGAGCAAGGCTAAGTGCCTGGAGCAAGAACACCTCCCCGCCCCCCAACTCTACAGCCTGTATGCTAATCAACACTGATCAAATGGGCAATCAAAAATGCCCATTCTTAAATCAGTCTGATAACATAGTATTGATCAGACCCATTCAGGTGCCCCATCTCCCTCAGGAAACCCAATACCTATAATGCAGACTCAGCCAGCTCTCCTTGCCATTAGAGGCAGGAAGCTGTCTACTTCCAGTCTCCCTTCATTAAGAGCAGGGTTATTGCATGTTTTTATTTAATAAACTTTCATCAGCCCAAATGAAGGGTTGTTATTAGTTGAGCTAACAGCCAAATGATAATGCTCCAGAGAGATCTCAGTGCTTGTTGGTGCATTAACAAAGAGAGAAGAAGGGCTGAGGTCAAGCATGTGTCAATGTAAATGAGAAGATATTAGGTACTAAGGGCTTAAAGCCATAGACGGCCCAGGAGATAATGGAATTTACAGGATAAAGCAAATGAGATGAAGTTATTGATAAGTGAATGAAAGAAGGAGAGTCTGTAAAATACAATGCTGTCAAAGAAAAGGGCCTTTTACTAGTGAATTACTTTTTAAAGCATCTTCAAATCTATATTACAGCATAAAATTCAAGAGATCAAATAGTTCGAGCCTCATCAAAGATGTCATCCCATTACATGAAAAACAGACTTGTTCTAAAAGCATACCTTTCAGTATGCTATTCTTAAGCTTTCTTTGTCTCACCACCTCTTTTTAATATTTTTTCCTATTAAACATGTGGCATGTTACCACGAGTAATCCCAATTATTTTATTAAAACAAAAATTACCAGTTGTTTCTTACTAAAGTAGGGACAGCCAGGTGTTCTAAGATATTCCATTAGCCTAAGATATACAAAATTATAGTCACTGAGAGATGAACTGTATTGCATAAGATCTCTAAAAGAGGTCAAGACTAGGATTCCACTTCAATTTCACAAATTAAAAAGGGAAAAAGGCAATGCCGACAATGAGACTTCTTTCTTAAACTTAATTTTTATTCCAAATTCCAAAACATATGTTTAACTAAGAAAACCTGAAAGACAGACACTCACAAAGGAAAAGAAATCATGTGTAACCTCATTCATCAGATGAAATAATTTACAGTACTTTAACCTCATTCTATCCAGTTATCTTTGCAATCAGTTTGACCAAAATAACAACAATAATAGTAATATTTTAAATACACCATTTCATGTGGTAATACATTGGCAACATATATCCATTCCCAAAATACATGAGTTTTTGTATCTGCATACTATTCCACAATATACAAACTTAAATTCTCTGTATTTTAACGTATTGCTTTTTTTACTTTTATAATTCTTACAATAAAATTCTAAACACAGAATAACCAAAACTATTATTTCTTCCTTTGACAAAAAATTCTACAAGTAGAATTCTAAGCCTAAAATTACGCACCTATTTAAGGTTCTAAGGTATAGTAATAGCAAATTGAGAATCTCATTTATCTAAAAGACCTTAAAACAGATCTGTTCCCAGTTATTTCCCTGAGGAAAATGAACATTTATAACATCTTCTGAGATAGATACATATTGTCAACTGCTTTTAGAAAATCACAGGGGAAAAAAAAAAAGGCTTCCTTTTCCCAAACCTCAAGATCCCTTCAATTTGCAGTTGTTGTCAATACTCTAAAAGCATTAGAACCCAGATTTCTCCCCCAAAATTTAAGAGACCACCAGAAAAGACATTTTTATTCAACAAGTATCCAAAAGTCACTTACTCCATCATTTTATTTATTATTTGGGGACAAGAAAAAGTTTCAGAACTCTCAAGAGTTGGCAAAGGAGGTCTCTGAGAATCACTTCAAGCTCATACTTACATCAAGACAATTTCACCCACATTCAGCAAGTGTACCAAAGTCATTAGAAATGTTCAGCACTTATACAGCTCTTTACTAATATGAACTCTTAAAAACCCATAATAGAATATGAGTCGAATATGCCTATTCATTTTAAGAGCTAGGCAACCACAAGTAATTAGTATTGGAATGAACCTTCAAGAAAATAGACTCCTTAGCAAGCTCCTTCTATCATGTCAAGCTCTCAAAAGCTACTAGTTGGCATTCTTAGACCACCATCAAGTGAAGACAGAAGGCTCCTATCAATAACATAGATTATTACTGCTGCAATTGCCACATATATTTGGTTCCCATCTAGCCAAAGACAGACCCACTAAAAACCTGATCAAAAAAGCCCACATGTGAAGTTTAAGTCAAAGATGGAAGACAGCAAATGACTTGGGTATTATTTTTTTATTTTACAAAATAATGTGTTTCATTATGATGTTTTCATACATGTATACAAGGGACTTCAATTACACTCAACCCCCATTGTATCTCTTGTCCTCCTTCAGTACCCCTTTTATGTTACACTGTTTTGTTTTCAGACTTTGCATATAATAGAAAATGTGTTATCTGTCTTTTTGAGTCTGGCTTATTTTGCTTTTCATCTACTGATGGGCACTCCGGGCTGATCTGAGAAGTAGGCTGTGGTGAATAATGCTGCAATAAACATGGGTGTCAGAGTGCCTCTACCCTATGCTGACTTTGATTCCTTCGGGTTAGATGCCCAGGAATGATATAGCTGGATTGCATTTTTTCATTTTGCAAAGCACCTCAATTCTGATTTCCATAGTGGTATGCAACGGTTACATTTTCCTGACTTGATCAAGATCATTCCTCCTAAACAACACATATACATATACATATATACATTAGTAACAGAGGCACCAGACTGGAAATGCTCCTCAATATAAACAAGCCCAAGACTCCTTTCCTGCCTTTTCTTTTCCCTGGCATTGGGTAATGCTGATGACAGTGGTGCCTACACTATTTTGAATTTGTTTACTGCTTTATATTTAACAAAGCATTTTTCCACACAAGCTCATTTTCAGTCTCATAACAATTCAATAATGTAAATATATATGTATCCTCTTTACAAATAAGGACGTTGAAAAGCAGGGAAAGAGTGTAATTATCTAAGATCATACTGATGAATCAAAGCTAGAACTTGTTACATTTCAATACATTTGCTTCCACTTTTTCACAATGCACACAGCCACCATTTGGGCCCTAATTTATGAAGCCCCTGCAATAAATAAGAGGAGGACAAACAGTAAAGAAGCAAGAATCTGGTCATCAAGATTACAACTCTAAGAGTTCCAAGTCATGCAAACTTTCAGAGACATCTAGCTGAACAATTTATTAAATAAAGCTTATTTTGGCCAAGTAATCAGGCTAGAGATCAGAATTAAAACCAAGTACTGCTCTCTGCTCTTTTCTAGCTCTTTCTCAACTCTTTCCTTCTCTTCTCTCTCTGCTCTCTCTCTGCTCTTTTCTAGCTCTTTCTCAGCTCTTTTCTTCTCTTCTCTTTCCCAGCTCCCTACGCCCCCCCCCTCTCTCTGCTCTTTTCTAGGTCTTTTCTAGCTCTTTTCTCTCTCTTTCCGCTCTCTTTCCCAGCTCTCTCTCTTTCCCAGGCCTTTTCCAGCCACGTAGAGTGCCAACCTTGCCTGGCCCCCCCAGGTCTACTGAATAAACCTACCCCTTACCTGAATACCAAGTGTGTGATGCTGTTCTTACTCGGCTACCTCTTTTTTAAAAACCTAATATAAATGGTGTAAAAAAATTTTTAAAAAATTTTTAAAAAACTAAAACCAAGTACTAACCATTCTGTACAATAGAGACTGGCAATAAAGCACCTTCAAAGCCAAGTGCCAGTAGCTCACACCTGTAATCCTAGCTACTCAGGAGGATGAGATCCGAGGGTAGAGTTTCAAAGCCAGCCAGGGCAGAAAAATCCCTGTGAGACTCTTATCTCCAATAAACTACTCACAAAAGGCCAGAAGTGGCACTGTGGCTCAAGTGGTAGAGTACTAGCCTTGAGCACAAAGAGGCTCAGGGACAGTGCCCAGGTCCTGAGTTCAAGCCCCAGCACCAGCAAAAAAAAAAAAAAAAAAAAAAAAGCACCTTCAAGCAATATTTCTACTCCAATGTGAATATCACCATATGTGTCATACACAAAAAATACTTGGTGTTTAACTACACAGAGCTAGTATTCAATAAAGACAAGGACAATGAGTCTTGCTCTGTTCTAAAGAATACGCTGAACTCTACACTAACAGTTTCAAATTTCTCTGTATACTGCCATCACTGAAGTCAGTGCTGTACCTTCAGAGATTTTGATATAATTAGTCTGGGATGTGGTCTAGACTTTAGAATTCTAGAAAAATCTCCTAATGTGCAGTTTGGAGATCTCTGTCCTATAGCTAAGCAAGCTAAATGAAAATTGCTAAACTTTATCAGGTTTAGTACAATAAAACAGAATTTCTATTGGCTTTAAATTAAGAGGCAAATGAATAGCAAATAAAATCTCAAAATAAAGGAGTAGAAAAATTAATGCAATACGCAGGTACAGTACGGTTTTGAGAAACCTGTCTTTAAAAACAAACACATTTAAAAAAAAAAAAAAAAAGGCTTTGACTAGCATGACAAATAGTTCCTACAGAACTCTGCATTCTTACTCAGTAAGATAAAAATAGAGCCAGCACAAATCTATTCAATTCATTTAGGACACAAACCCAAGGTTTAATAACTTTTCTTTTTTTAACTCATGTTGACCAGATGATCAGACTTAAGTGTGAGGGGATAAGGAGACTCAAAACCATACTCCTTTTCCCCCAGTGTTCCCAGTGCACTTTCTAATTGCATGTTTTGGCATTATACTCACCTTGAGTCAATATTTATATGTTTACCATCTGCCTCTCTCTACTATTATATATGTTCCTTAAAGGTTAAGGCCACCTTTATAGAACACATATAACAGTAACAAAAATGATCAACAATGGCATGTCACATGTCAAATGTCAGATTATTTGTCCAAATATCAAAATATATACCATTCTTTCTTTATCATGTGCATCAAACATTCATAAACAGAGTATATAAAAAATTTGAAACTAATAACAAAAAAGCAAATAACCCACTTTTGGTAAATGATTAACAAATACACACTTCTCAAAAGGGGCAATTCTGGGTCTATAGATTAATTCAAACCATAGTATTTCTCTAGTATGTGTGAGGCCCTGGCTTTCATACCCTACGCCACAAAAGAAAATAAATAAAAGAGGAGAGGGGAGCAGAGGGGATTCAAAGTCAACAAATTTATGAGAAATACTCAACATTAACAATTAGAGAAATAAGCCAGAATCACAATGAGATATCACCCATTTAATTATAATAGCTATTATCAAAAAAAGAAAACCATTGGTAAGGATGTGAAGAGGGAATTCTTACAGAGCTGATAAGAGTTATATTAACATGCCTACTATAAAGAATAGTTTCCTCAGAAGCCTAAAAATAAGCCCCAAGTGATGGTGTGCATCCATAGTTCTGGCTACTCAGGAGGATCACTTAAAATCCAGGGGCTCAAGACAAGCCTTGAGCAACATACTGAGACTGTCCTCAGCCAATGAGGTTCAGCATATCAAAGAAGGATACTTCTTTGCTCATACATATTATTGTTTGCACTATTCACAATAGCTGAGATAGAGAATCAAGTTAGATACATGTCAGTGGATGAATAGGTAAAGGATATGTGGCATAAGTACACAATGGAGTATTATTCAAACATAAAAGCATTTGTAGCCTATAATTTGCAGCAAAATGATGGAACTGGAGAATATGATCTTAAATGAAACAAATCATAGAAAGACAAATGTCACATCTTTGTTCTAATATGAGGATAAGAGAAGTCAATCTGAAAATAGAAGGGGCTACTGGAGACTTGGAAGTGTGAAGACAGAATATATATAATTATCATACTGTATATCATAAACTATGTACAATTAAAATAAATTTTTAGAAATGCTAAGCTAGTCTTACATTCAGATAATGTCAAGGCTGGACTAATTTATTTATTTGCACAAAATAAGTCTACAGAGTAGTTTTTAAGATTATAACATCAGAGCAATTTCCATATCCTTTCTAACAGTGCCAACGAGAATAACCAAAGTACAAAATGTCAAAGAACTTACCATGTATATTACAAATACTTTTTTCTTTGTTAAGTGATTACATAAATTTCACAAAATTCACAGTATTGTGGGATAGTGATACTTAGGTAAAGTCACAAACACATTTTAACCTTCATGAGGTGCACTGTCATTATCATGGTCTATAAAGCTTATGATCTTCACAAACTTGGACACTACAGCTATTTTTTCCAATTCAGGTGATAACACAAATACTTTCATATTGGTTTAATACCTCATTTAATGCTTTCAATTACCTTTGGAGGCATATAATTATATTATTCTTCACTCCAAATGTCAGCAAATATAAACAATAAGCTATGAGTTAGTTCAGCTAGTAAGAGCCAGAACTGGGGTACCAGTATAGGGCTACCCAAACTCAAAGTAAGATCCTTGCTGACATTCACAACTCTCAACATTATCCAAACATCTTATGAACTGAAAAGACTACAAATGCACTTGTTTTTATTGCAGAATTCTATTCAAATAAATAGCTGCTATACTCTTCTTGATCCTAGATATGCCTCATTTTCAAAGTGTAAGTCAAATAATTCTCCCACACTATTCTCTCAGAAAAGCACTCTGAGATGCACTGGAAAGAAGGCAGCTAGATAAAAGAAGGCAGCTAGATAAATATGTTATTGTTACAATTATCATAATCATCCTTCTCTGACTATACTGATATGGATTCTTTTTTAAGACCTATATATAAAGACACAATGATTAAAGACACTCAAAATCTCTGTAATCTCAAGAAGGCTTAGCAATAAAAATTATTTTAGTTTACAAGTCTTGTGACTGTCAGCTAAAGTGCTTCAAAACTACTCGCACCAACTTGGTTTCTACTGATTTAATGCAATTATGAATTGACTTCTATGGGCTGATAAATCAGAACTTGTGTAAGTGGTTTTCAAAGCTCTCTGTGCAATTTAGTATGATGCAAACTTCGACACACGAATTTTCCCTGGGAAAAAGTTTATAAAAATATTAACTAACATGAAATACCTTCCTGGTTAGCTCGTGCCACTGGGAAGAAGCGGCTATTCTTATATTAATAATTCTTCCCAGAATTAATCAGTCATTGTACATTAGAACCAGCAGCTGGAGTGTTTTGAGTGATAATGAAACCTGTAACAAGGCATCTTCAGCCGTCTTTTCAAGACAATAAGGGAATTAAAATTTCAATTTAAATGCAGAGGTTTGAAACACGCTTCACTGGCAAAATTACTTCAATTAATGTGAGTGGAATACAAAGGATAGACTGCAGAAATGTGATGCAGCAACCAGAAATTATGTCATTAATGTGCTTGCATCAACCCAGCACAATGACTGCAAAGGTCTAATTTAAACCATACATATCACAAAGCTACAGGCTACAATATTAATCAAGTCTCTGATTTCAATGTGACGGATACGGGCTTCTTGTTGGATCACTTTTAGCCTTTCATAAGCCAACAGCAGCTGTTTACCTTGCTGAAGAAAACAAAAGGCCAGGCCTCTTTGCAGACATTCCCTGTCATGACAATTTAATTATTTTATGCAATGCTAAGGTTATCATATCAAAAGAAGAAATAAATATTCTCACCTAGAAGACAATAGTTATGAGACCAGCCTGATGGTGAATCAGGATAGCAAGAAAGGGTCACCACTGATTTATGTACTTTAGGTTTATTAACCTATAGTGAGTAGGGATCAAATTACTACATATCTGAATCTGCACCTGCCTTAAAATGAAAATGCAAAAATTTCTGACAAACGTATCCAAAGGAATTGGGGGAAGGAGGTCTGAAAGACTAGATTGCTTTGTCTTTACTTTCTTAAGAAGTACTTTAGCAAAGATTTCCCTTTGGGTTCTTGATATTCCTTAAGGAGATTTTACATCTAACCATGGGGAAAAAAAATATGATTTTTTTTGGGGGGGGTCCGGTCGTGGGGTCTGAACTCTGGGCCTGGGCGCTGTCCCTCAGCAATTCAGCTCAAGGCTAACACTCTCCTACTTGAGCCACAGCGCCATTTCCGGCTTTTTTCTGCTTATGTGGTGCTGAGGAATAGAACCCAGGGCCTCATGCGTGCGAGACAAGCACTCTACCACTGAGCCAACTTCCCAGCCCCAATATGATTGTTTTGTATATATCAATTCCAGTGGGAAAGTAATTATAGACTCTACTCTTCACACTTGCATACAAAAGGCCAAGAGAATACTTCCAGCCTTTTAGGTACACTTTAAATCCTACCTCCATAAAATCCTTCGTGTTAGAATAGACAAATCATTGTTTGTTTGGGACTTCAACTTCCCAGATCATACAAAGAATCTACTCAACTATAAAATGGCAAAGATATAAGAAATCTCTCTCTCATGTACTTTTTGGAGAATTAAATGAGTCAATAAATGTCACATACTTAAAATGGTATCAGCCCATAGTAGATGTTGTTCATTTAAATATTACCCATAACAGGGATGAGAGAACTCATGAGAGAATTTTGTCATTTAAAAAGAAAAAGAAGACATAAAGAATTTCAATGAAAGCTGTTGATCAGTAGGGGGTTGGAGAAATGGAGAAAAAGAAAGCAATAGAGAGGGCTGCTCTGATTAAAATTTAATAAGGGCACATCTAAATACCATGGTAAAATCCTTTGGTACAATTAACACACAGGAAAGAAAAAAAGTGACAGGAAAGTAAAACAGGCTATGTTGAAAGGCAGGATTGTGGGAGACTAGGGGTAAACAGAAAAGTTTGAATGAAAATGAGTAGGGCCAGAAAAGGGTAGGGGCAAAGGAGAGGAATGGAACAAAGCCTACCAGTCTGGCTAGGACACATTGTAGGCATACACAGGCAGGGATGTCACAAAGAAACTCTTCCCTTGTCTAGTTAATATAAGCTAAAAAGAAAAACTGTGTGAAGGGGTGGCACTCGTCAAGATGCACTGTGTTCATAAGCTGCTTTATTATATGGTGCCTCCTTTGTACAACTACTTAAATATAATAAACAATTATTTAATTGGTGGAATAAAAAGCAAATCAAAAGCAAAAAATACAAAGCATCGCTCCTGGGAAAGAAATACCTTTATCTCCACATACTACTACTAAAGGTTCACATAGTTATGCATTTAGGTAATGATATATGAACTCTTCACATATTCTATGGTGTATGTAAAGACAGAAAAAAGTTAAGACATACCCCCTACACTGAATGATTTACCACACAAACAAAAGCGATTGTATTACAACGAGAAAAGGTAGCTTATGAAAATATAAGGGAAAGCATCTAGATATTTCAGACAAATATTGTGAATCAGCTCAAGGTAATATATAGTCAATTAAAAGAGAAAAACCTAATGCAATCTTATAAGCCAACAATAACTAGAAACCATAATTTATAACAAGCTATTATTTTTAAAGCCTGCAAAAAGCAATAGCCTTATTAAATCCAATTAAATATATGTACCACCTCTAAGCAACATATTCCCAAGTATTATCAAAGAACACAAATGAGGGCTTCAGTATGTGAGAGGCATATCCTATGTACTTATAGGAAGATAATGTTGGTAACACAGTGATTCCCTTAAATGCAATGAAAATCTTATCATACATTTTGTGGAATTTAACCAACTAAACTAAAATTACTGTGGAAAAGTAAAATGCCAAGAACATCTTTCTTTACCTCCTATCAAGATATAAACTTACAGTAATTAAAGTATCATGGTTTCAGTATAGGTATAGATGAATCCAACTGAACAAAGTAAAAAAATCTGGAAATAGATTCATGCATATGTAAAAACTTGGAATGTGACAAATGGCATTATAAATCAATGGAAAAGGGATGCAGTAAACAGTCTAAGCCAACTGGCTACAAAATTGAAAAATAATTTTTCTCCCCACTGGGTATCAGTGACTTATACCTGTAATCCCAGCAATTTAGGAGACTGAGATCCAGAAAAGTGAAGTTGAAGGCCACTGACAGCAGAAAAACCCATGAGACTCTGTCTCCAAAAGAATAAACAAAAAGCAGGACTAGCAGCAGGGCTCACATGGTAGATTGCCAGCTGAGCAAGTAAACTAAGCAAGTAAAAGGCTCTGAGTTCAACTAAAAAGTTTTCTTTTTTCCCCTTTTCTCTTTGCCTTGTCTTTTTTCTTCTCTCTTTCTTATTAGTATATTAATTGTGTAAAGAGAAAGGTAAATTAGATCTCTAGTCATATCAAATAAAAATGCACCTCAAAAGAAAACAGTAAATTCTCTTTAAGACATTGGAATTAAACATTTTTCTCAAAGCAAAACAATATAGCATAAAAGAAATTTCATTGAGTTACAATAAAAAGTATAACAAAAGACACAAAAAGTAAAACCATAAGCCATCAGTTGTAGGAAGATACTTGTAAATCTACCTAGCAGGCAAGGAATTTTTCATGTTAGTAATATAAAAACAACTACACATAGTTTTTAAAAGGGGGGAATGGAACGAAACTGCTGGCACCTCTATATGACGGAAGTGTCCTTCCTCCCCAGTCTTCCTCATACTATCCACTGTGTGAGTCCAGCTACAACTGACCACCCCAGTACCCGACGGCCTGAAGCCCACATCTAGGGATTTTTTAATTAACAAAATAATTTTTTGAAGTCTCTTTCCCTCTGAAAAATAAATCTGCAATTTAAACCTAGAATTCTTAATGAGGAAAAGGGAAGCTATTTTCTTCTACAACGCTGGAAAGACACAGAACACAGCCTATACTATACTGCCAGCCTACAGGAGAATGATGAAGACACAGAGAAAACAGGTGGAACTTACACTCCTGTTCATCTATGTGTCAAGAATTCTTGTTTTCTTCCCTAACATGTACTGAAAGCTTGGTCCCCTGTGTGTGGTACTTTGGGGAAGCAGTAGAGGGTGGAATCTTCAGCAAGAGGTGGAGCCTAACAGAAGAGAGGCCCTTTCCTGCCTCTTTACTTCCTGCCCACCATAAGGTGAGTTGCCTCCTCTACCACAAGCTCTCACTGTGAAATACTGCCTCACCAAAAGCCAATGGCAAAGGGCCCACGGAACCATGAACCTCTGAGACCATGAACCAAAATAAAACCTTTCCTCCTTGTAAGTTCATTTCCCTTAGGTATCTGTTATACGGATGGAGGGCTAACTAACACAACTAGAGTCAAAGTTCTCTAAATACTAAAGCTATTTAATAATGTCCTGAAATAGAATATTTAAGTAAATAAATTAGCCCTTAATAAAACCATAATATAAAAATCTGGAATCCTAAAAGTAATATAATTATATAAACAGAAACACATGTTAGCAACCGATTGGTAGCTAAAAGCAAGCACATTCCAAAACATGATTCTCCAAATAAACGTATAAATGCATATAAATATGCATAATCATATCTATTCTGATTTCTAGATATTGATAATTCAGCACAAATATGCAGAAACCACCACTAAAACTGAAAAGTAAACTAATTTATGTCAGACAACCTAAAGTCCTATTAAGTAAAATTATTATCACCTGTAATAAAAGGCTGGCAACAACCAATTCTTTTGCTTCTCCCAAAAGAGGGCCATTATTAACCTCTTTCCACCTGTCTATGGAAACTGACCACTGAGTGTAGGGAAAACCAAGTATTAATATAGCATAGTACAGTGCTTCTTACCCTTCGGTTACCACATTCCTTTAAAATGTCTTATAAAAGGTTCTTGGAAAATTGAACTAATTGGAACTACAGCATTTAACCTGTGTCTCCAATTCCCCTCAGTGTTTTGATCAGTGCTAGAACCAATCTAATTTGGTGAAACAAAGATAAAGGGCTTTGCATCATTTAGAGAAGAAAACAGTTCAACCACATTCTATCTACAGCTGGAGACTTCTGCAGTCCTTGTCTACTTGGAATGAGATGAAAGTAAGCATGTATTAGTGCAGAATAGGCAGTACGACAGCACAGCCTATCTTTAGGGACCAAAACGTGTATTTCTATTCTTTATTCACCTGCTTGACACTCACCACTAATTGCAACCTTCTAGGAACTTTCGTTAATTCAAAAAGTAGAACTCAATGGACTTATGAGTCTAAAAGGTAGGTTGTGAACTTCTCTTGCTCAACCAAGGTATTCCTATGATTCTTTTTTTAATCCATTTTCTTTATCAGTTGACATGAACAAAACAAAGCTAAAATGCAGGAATTCATTTAAAAAAAACTGTGAGATACCTACTTTATAAATCTTCAGGTTATTTGAATCATGTAGATTTCATCCTTTAAAATGGGGTTATCTTGTTCAGAAGCTAAAAAACACTTCTTATTAGCATTGCAACATGACTGAAGTATTGGGTTTTTTCCTATTATACTTCTTGCCACTTACTACAAAGGAAGACAAGACATAAATAATAACCAACTACCATTTCAAAAATTGCCATTAGGAAAAAGTATCTTCTACAAAGATTTGGGAGTCCTAAGAGGACAGTTTATTGTGCTATATGCATTACAGGATTAAGAGGGAACAATAGAACAACCAAAAAAAAAAAAAAGAGTGTTTTTACATGTTAGCAGAAGTGGCCCTTCCCACAGGCTGTTCTCTTACCAGCATATCAGTGGCACTGAGATAGTGCTTGCTGGCCATGCACTGTTCCAACTTTTGAGGCACTTGCTTGATGTTCTCAATTTCATCCAACAGGTTCAAGACATACTTATGTTCAATGCCTTCAATCCACAGTTTCCGAAGTTCATCCCGTTTGCAGTGTAACAGCATTTTGCATGAAAGCAGATTCTCTTTCACCTACAATAAAGCAGATTTAGTTTTTGGGGTCAGTCTGCAATCTTACCAGCCTAAATCTACAATTTGCTTAGCATTCTTCATTGGCCCTACTGTATGTAACAGTCCTAATTCCCATCCCCATTTTCTTCCCTTCCTTGGTCTGCTCCCAAAATTCTAATTTTGTTTCTGGCACTGACTCCCTTGAATACTTCTCTACCTCTCTGTGACTGTATTTTCTCTCCCATGAAATAAGAAACTTGTTCCTAACATACCTTTGAGTGGACCTACAAATAATTACTAAGTATATAAAGCATTTCAGGGGCTGGGAAGGTGGCTCAGTGGTAGAGCGCTTGCCTTGCATGCCTGAGGCCCTGGGTTCGATTCCTCAGCACCACATAAGCAAAATGAAAAAAGCCGGAAGTGGCGCTATGGCTCAAGTGGTAGAGCGCTAGCCTTGAGCTGAAGAGCTGAGGGACAGCGCCCAGGCCCAGAGTTCAGGCCCCACGACTGGACCCAAAAAAAAAAATAATAAATAAATAAATAAATAAATAAAGCATTTCACATAAATATTTAATAAATATAAAGCTCCAAATATAAAGCTTCACATAAAAGTTAGTACATCTAAGACAGGAACTACAGCTCTGAAAGTATAATGCTATTATTCTTTCCCCCAGTCCTCCTTGCACATGTCCCAGTCAACTGACAAATCATTTGGTCTATGCTTCTAGCTCTAGATCTCTAGGAAAAGTTGATAAGAAAAGATCAGAGCACTTTTCTCAACTAATTACAACAAAAATAACCCAATTACCTAAAAAGGGCACATTCAGAGTTATTTCAAAGTAAGAGGTCTTTTTTCTGTGCATTTTGAACAATAAATATTAAATAAGACAATCTGGGCAGACAAATCTGCAAAACTCTTATCTCCAATTAACCAGTAAAAAGCCAGAAGTGGAGGTGTGCCAGCATTGAGCAGAAAAAGCTAAGCAAGCGTAAGGCCCTAACTTCATATTCCAGTACTTGTAGTGAAGGGAGGTAGGAGAGAGGAAGGGAATACTTGGAGGGAAAAACTAAAACAATAAAAGACAGTTTCTCTGAATTATTTGAATTGGAAGTAGAGTAGCACGAGCTAAGGAAATCCCGGTTTTTTATCATCATCTGTGATTTATTGGACTTTAAGTCTATCTCTCAAGAACATTCCTAGATCCCAGTGGAGTTACTGATCTCTAGGTCAAGAATTCAGCTACTAAATTTAATACATTTTATTTTTTTCCCATCCTCCCCCTACCCCCTTACATTTTAAATCTTAGTTAAAATCTGTTAGAATTTGTTTTCTAGTATTGTACTTCTATCATCTCAGTACTATAATTCTCAGCATTTCCCTCTGTGTATGGTTACTATGAAAACAGATAAAACTAAATTTTATGTCATACAACACCCAACTAGGCTGTTGATCAAGGAAACAACAGATAAACTTACACAATGTCAGTAAAACTTGGCTAACTCTTATATGATTGGCAAGTGACCATTATGGAATTTCACACTAGCATAAGGAAGCAAGCTCACTTCTTATTTTTGCTCACTACAGAAAAGCAAAGTAAAAGTAAGGTAGAATTTTTTTTGTGGAGGATACATTGGCATAAGGCTATGGAGGAAATGAGCATCATCAAAATTATTCCCTAAACTGAGATAACAAAGTTGCAGACAGGAGAAGCTACAACAATTTTTATTACTAAATTTCCCTGGGGGTTTATAATTTTTTATTAAAAGCCACAATTATGAAATGTTATTCTAAAACTTGGGAGATTGTGTCAACAACAGAAAAAAAACAAGGAATCACAGAAATACTATGCTGAGTAAAAGAAGCTAGATACTCATGACATTAGAATCCAAATCAGTCATTACTTGAGCAGGCTATGGAAGAGATGTCATTGCAGATAAAGAGCAGGAAGAGGCCAGGTATAGAAGTGAATCCCTTAGTTTCAGTATGAAGGAGGCTGAGGCAGGAGGGTCCCAAATGAGAGGCCAACAGGTGGTATGTAATAAGACTCTTTCTCAAAAAAAAAAAAAAAAAAAAATGGAGGAAAGAACTCCCTAGGAATAACTCCCTAGGTAAAAGAACTCGGTAGATAAAAGAACTCCCTAAGTAAAACTCCCTAGGTAAAGACTCCCTATGATGATAAAACATTCAAGGATATATACATTCACTAAAATTACTGAACTGCACTATCAAAATATGTTCATAATATATGTAATTTATACATCAATAAAAATAGGGATACAGGAATTATGGAAAATATTAAAGTAGTATTATTATACAACCCAGTAATCCCACTACTGAGTATACAGACAATGGCCATCTTAACCTCATAGTAGGGAGGAAGTTGTTGTACACATTCAATAGAAACCATACTCCAAATCATATCACTTCGATCATTTCTGGGGCTAACAATATGCTGTTTGATAGTCTCTGAAGATGCTGCACAGCAGCAGTGAGCGGCAGCTCTCATTGCACCTAATCACAAAGGTAAACACCAGATCTTTCTAGTGCACTGCATTACTAAGCCAGGGTGCTTGATAGGATGTATGAAATGAGTCCATTTCTGGTGTTTTCAATTTATGATGGGAGTATCCGGATGTAACCCTATCATAAATTGAGAAATGTCTGGATATCCAAAGGAAATGTAATCTGTATGTCAAAGAGACAGCTGCTCTTCCATGTCCACCACTGCAGTCCTATCCTCAATAACCTAAACAGAGAATTAATCTAAAGTGGTTATCAACAGAAGAAAATAAAATGTCAGAGAATATAAAATGGTAGTTACCGAGGGACAGAACTAGAGAAATGTTGGTCAAAGAATACAAGATTAATAAGAGAACTAGCTTTGAGAAATAACATTGCAGAACATATGGACTAAAGTGAATAAGAATATATGGTAGCCAGGCACCAGTGACTCACGCCTGTAATTCTAGGTACTCCATAAGCTGAGATCTGAGGGTTGCGGTTCAAAGCCAGCCGGAGCAGAAAAGTCCATGAAACTCATCTCCAATTAAACAGCAAAAAAGCCAAAAGTGCAACTGTGGCTCAAGTGGCAGAGTGCTAGTCTTGAACACAAAAAGCCCAGGGACTTTCCCAGGCCCAGAGTTTAAGCCCCAGGACCATGACCAAAAACAAAAAAAAAAAAAGTATGGTACATTTAAATATTACTAAGAGATAAGAAATAGAAAATATTTAAGGAAACAAATACATTAGAGTGATTTCGCTGCTATGTAAGCATTCTACGATATATAAATTTTTCTAAAAGCTATGTTTCATGCTATATAGCTATATACTTTTGTTAATTAACAAAATTTCAAATAAAAATTCATAAAGTTTTTTAATGGCAGAGGGGGAAAAAGAATTGTGCCCACTGATGAGTAACATCCAAATAAGAGAAAGATACATTTACTCTCATAAATGCAATGACAGTACTTCCATTCTATTTATTTAATTTAGAAGGATAATTCAGATCGTAAAATTAACATGACTCTCTGTTCCATCCCTAAAAACAAACTCATCAAAGTCAAGCTCTTAAATTATGACATCATATTAAGAGACAAATATCCTTTACTTCCTCTGAATTATAGTACTTTCACATCTGCTCCTACTCACCTGTTCAACAATACAAGGAATTTCCATCTCAATATACAGGCACTGAAAGTCACCCTAATTACAGAGCTTTAGCAAAGAAGAAGTCATGGGCTGGGAAGGTGGCTCAGTGGTACAGTGCTTGTCTTGTATGCATGAGGTTTGATTCCTCAGCACCACATAAACAGAAAAAAACGGAAGTGGTGCTGTGGCTCAAGTGGTAGAGTGCTAGCCTTGAGCTGAAGAGCTGAGGAACAGCGCACAGGCCCAGAGTTCAGGCCCCACAACTGATAAAATGAAAAAAAATTTTAAAAAAAGAAAAGAAAAGAAGTCAAGGAAGACAGGGCCCAAGAAGCCATAGTAGAAAAGAATGATAAATGGTACAGAAGGCAGAGATTTTTACAACTATAGCTTGTAAGCAGTATTGCCTTAGCTTTCTCCAAAGAGGAGCAGAGACACATTTCAAAGTGTCTGCTAAACACAGGCCCAGAGGAAATGCTGAAAGGCCATAAACCCTGAGTCATAAAAGAAAAGCACTGAATCTAGACCAAGGAGAAATAAACAGGCGATAAGTGCCTCCTTTTTAAGTCTGAATATTATCTTTAATAAAACACAAATGTACACACAGCTTATTGTACTGGGAGAACAGAATGATCCTGAAAAGTGCCATATTAGCAAGAGATGGTCATTGAAAATTAATGTCGATATCATTATTTTAATCATATAAAATATTGTTATATCGTTTTCCTCCTTTTTTGTTGTTGGTGGTGAAAGAAAACCTGCATACAAGTGCTGTCACATGTATTTGCCTGCCACAAGTGTCCAACTGAGTGTTTTCCAAAGAGGTTCATAGGAAGTGACTAGAAACATGCTCTACTGTTTAAAAGGCCTTTGGAATTACAAACCATTTTTAAATTATTTTTTTGCCATGTTTTCCTCAACTTTAGGTTTTATTTGGTTTTGTTTGGTTTTAGCTGCCAATATAAAGTCTTAAATTCTCTGAGAATCTTCCCTCAACCCAATCCAAGGGCAATGCCTTTCAGAGTGTGGACTCAGTATACAAATGAAGAAACCCTTAGCTTAATAGCACAATTATCGCTGGGTGCCAGTGTCTCAAGCCTATAATCCTAGCTACTCAGGAGGCTGAGATCTGAAGATCAAGGTTCAAAGCCAGCCCAGACAGGAAAGTCTGTGAGACTCTTATCTCCAATAAACCACCAGAAAACCAGAAGTGGTGCTGTGGCTCAAGTGGTAGAGTGCTCGCCTTGAGCTGAAGAGCTGAGGGACAGCGCCCAGGCCCAGAGTTCAAGCCCCACAACAGACAAAAAAAAAAAAAAAAATTACAATTATCTCATGATTTTTAAGACAATATTAATGGACTCCAAACTAGTGTCCAGCTATTAAATTATGGTATCTCAGGGCTGGGAAGGTGGCTCAGTGGTAGAGTGCTTGCCTTGCATGCCTGAGGTCCTGGGTTCGATTCCTCAGCACCACATAAGCAAAAAGAAAAAAGCCAGAAGTGGCACTGTGGCTCAAGTGGTAGAGCACTAGCCTTGTGCTGAAGAGCTGAGGGACGGCTCCCAGGCCCAGAGTTCAGGCCCCATGACCGGACCAAAAAAAAAAATAAAAATAAAAAATAAATTATGGTATCTCATTATTGTCCACTGGTTGGTACATCCATTTCTAAAAACCTGAGGCTTTCTTCCCTTTCTCATATAAGCAGCTAGAAAATTCATTTCATATACAGGCTGTAAATAATTTCCTACAAAGACCACAGTGTTCTACTATGACATTCTTTATATTAATTAAGACTATTTTTCATTTTAATTCTACCTTTCAAGGTACAGTTTTATATAAAAGCCAAAAGTTATTTTAGGTAAATGCTAAGGAATGAATAATTAAGACCTAACAACTTCACCTGAAGTAGTTATTTCTAGTTATGGGCAAAAAAAAATGAGTTTCAGAGATGAAACAGGCAAAAATGGGGTGAAATGTTAAAAGTTTTGTACATATATCACAACAGAGCCAAGTCTGTGCCTTCTTTCAGCCTACCCTACTCCTCTATTAAAAGTATTAGGTTATTATCTTTTAAGAAATTTAGGCTGAGCTCATCTTGTCTACCTAGTACATCAAAGAAAAACTCAAGTTCAAATACCAATACACATCATCTATATTGCCCACCTCTATAATAATCTACAGATTATGAGGTTTCCTAGTGCAATAATATCCTAATTTACCATTTTATACTATACTCAAAAGTAATGGAACCACACAAATATTTTTCTTTCTTATCCACATTACTTGACCTGATCGTCCATCCATGATTTTCATTTGCATATTTTTAATCTTTAAAAAAAATTCAAATAGACCTAGCCAGCTAGGATAAATACTATATTATAGCTTACATTTATTCTCCAGACACAGGTTCTGTCAATATAACATAAGTGTATGAAAGTGATGTCAAAAATGGCAGTGTGCCAGTGGCTAATACCTGTAATACTAACTACTCAGAAGGCTGAGATCTGAAGATCAAGATTCAAAGTCAGACAAGGTAGATAAATGCAAGAGACATGAATAAATCTTCAATGTCCTTAGCCATAAAGGAAATGCAAATCAAAACAACTCGAAGATTTCAACTACCGTCGTTAGAATGAAAATCATCAAGAAAAAAACAATAAATGCTGGTAAGGATGAGGGTAGAGAAAGGAACCCTGTTGGGATAAATGTAAATTAGTTCAGCCATTCAGGTTCCTCAAAAAATATAAACAGAACTACCATATGATCTTGCTATACCACTCTTAGATATATAACCAAAGGAATGTAAAGCAACTTCTAAGAGAGCTACCTGTACACTCATGGTCACTGCAGCACAATACACAGGGTAGGAAACCAGACTAGGTGCCCAACAACCACTGAATGGATAAAGAAAATGTGTCACATATGGACAATGGCATGTTATTCAGCCATAAACACGAATGAAATGATGTTATTTTCAGAAAAATGGATGGAATTGCAGAAGCTAAACCTTAAAAAATATATAAAGTAATCATTTCCCATTATTTTCAAAGAAAAGCTTTCAGGAGCACACCAGCAGGAGAAAGTGATAAATATTATAAAATCTCTCTCTCTCTCTCTCTCTCTCTCTCTCTCTCTCTCTCTCTCTCTCTCTCTCTCTCTCTTTCTCTCTCTCTCTCTCTCGCTTACTCTCTCTCTCTATCCTCCCTCCCCATATATGTGTGTATGCATGTTTGTGAAAATGGCATGATAAAATCCACAAAAACACTTTAAAAAGATGAGAAAGAAGTAGAGTTAAGAAAGAGTGTGAATTTGATCAAAGTACATTATATGCATATGTATACATATCATAATAAAATCCCTTTGTGCAGTTAATTTTGCTAATAAAGACCAGGAAGTGTAACATTTCTATGGTGATGCATGAATATGAACTGATCTTTACCTACTTTGTCCCCCCCCCCCCATTAAAACTATTCCTAGCTCATCAGCTAGAGTGGCCTTATTAAGCTCATACTCTTATTATGGCATTTTTTTGAGGATTTTTTTTTTATTGTGAAAATACTGTACAGAGGGGTTACAATTACATGGGCAAGGTAATGAGTCTTATCAAGCATTGTTGCCTCCTCCTTTGTTTTATTATGGCATTTCTACACACACAGTCTTACAATGCTTTCCCATCCTACTGAGACACTCTCCAGACTCACCCTATTCTTCACTTTACCCCAATCTCACTGGCCTTTCCATTGGCTCCTCCTAACTTCCAAGCATGCTACTGCCTCAAGATCTTTGCATTTGATATCCATTCTTTTTAGTGTCTCCTTTGACCCTCTACCCCATTCCTTCAAGTACTGGCCTTCCCTGACCAATCTAGTTAACATAACAGATCCTTAGTCTCTCTTGCTTGCTTTTCTTCCCCATAGCACTTCCTACCATTTTTTATTCCATCTAGTTTCTTATCTATTAGTTTACAGTCTGTCTTTCCTGATTAGAATAAAAACTACTACTCTCCAGATATACAGACTACGTAAATGCTGATGAGTGCTACCTGTTTTTCCATCTGTTCCTGTACTGCTGGATGGTCCATGAGAACTGGAGTTAGTATCTTCCACTTCATGGCACCAGTGCCTAAAACAGAACCAGGCACAGCACACCCACTTGACAAATACTTATTGGATGTGGTAGAACACAGAAAGAAACTTAACTCAGATTTCAGCATTCTTAACATCTTATTTGGCTCTAGTCTAATGGAGCTTAATGATGACTGAATCATCCAGCTATTTACTTTAGAAAAATATATGCCTACACTTGGTGTATAACCCAAAGCATAATTAAAAACCAAAAATGACAAGTAAAGATCACTGAGGAAACATCAGTGTTTCCTTGGTGATAAGAAATGGACTTTCATGGTACAAACTGTCAAATTATGCAATAAAAACAAATTCACTTTCATTTTTCTCAATCATGTTTCTCTTCCTATTAATCAATTATTAAAGGCTTTTTTGCAAAGAGCTTTCACCCTTTCTCTTCCCAAATGAAGCTAATTCATAATACTGAATTAGGTGACATTTACTTTCTTGACAAACTGTCTGATAGAATAAAGGTTTCTTTTGTTTGTTTTCTTTTGCTCACAACCCCAGCATACTGAAAATAAGGATAGTAAAAAGGCTGTGGCTGCTAAACAAATGCACAATCCTCAAGAAGTGGCTTTCTTTTTCAGTACCAGTACCAGGCGAACCCTCTTTGTTTACAGCAAAGATGCTATCGACTCAGAGTGGTAGGGAGCAAAGCAGAAATCACTGCTGGTGCTCCCCTTGAGATTAGGACAAAGTCCTTTCACTCAGCCAAACTAATCAAAAAACACAAATACCAAAAGGTCCTTCACCCTTGCTGTGATTACCTGAGGCAAAGCCAGAGGTCAGCAGCTCCATACATTCATTTTCTGACCCCTCTTGAGCTTACTATATTGGGTCACAATGGACTACAGTTTACTTTAAATCTAGAGCAACTGATCTATAGCTTTACTCAATGTCACAGATAAATCCATAGGATGAACTTACCACTTGCAAAGGCTAAGAATTAAAGTATTCCTTTCAAAAATTCCCAGTTATTTTTTAAATGTAAAGAGGTCAAAATATTGCACAAAAAAAAGGTTAAAAGCTTACTAATTCTAGAACTGGATTCCTAGTGGCAGATACATGATACTGATATATCAATAGTGTTCAAAGAAAGATAGTTTGTGTATCTACTTACAAAATCACAATATAAGGTGAAGATAACAGGAAATAGAACATGGGAGAATGACATATGCACACCCATTTCTAAGTAGGCGCAGGCCAGCGTGCTCAATTTGCTGATAGGAAGGGCAGTAAGTTTTATATTATGGTCTGTGAAGCCCATCATCCCCCAGAGCTACCTGAGAGGCAATTACTGTGTGCTGAGTAGGGAACTAAGCATGTTGATCTGGATCTTTCGGTTCAATCCCAAGTAAGCAGAGAACATTGCCCCACCTAATGTTTTTAAAAGGGAGTATTTTTTTTTTAAGGAAGTATTTTTTAAAGGAAAAAAAAGTGTGCTGCCTTAAAAAATGAATGAAAATCCCCGGCAGCAAAAGCTTTAGAAGTCAGAGAACAGAACTCAAATTCTAAATTTATTGAGCCTAAAGACACAATTATGCCTGGCAAAGAATCTGTATTTCTAAGTGGCAATTATTGCAGCTTATCAAATAGTACAAAAAAGAATTAAAGGAGTAGTACTCAAAACACACAGCCAAGAGACACATAACTGCGATGTGACGGTACATAAGCCATTTTTGCTCAGTTCATCTCCCTGGCCAAATATAAAAATACCTCTTACAAGCCCAGTTTATCCTTTATGTACTAAAGGCCAGATACGCAGTAACCATGAGCTTTTCAAGGGCTTACAACAAAAGGAAAGGAGGAGCTTAGAGAAAGAGGGAGCAAGGAAGAAGGAAAGAAAAAAGAAAAGAGGCAAAAAAAAAAAAGGAAAGGGAGAAAGAGAAAAAGAGTAAAAGACAGAGACAGAAAACAAACAACCTCAAAACAAAATAAAAATTAAAACCAGTTCAGCACAACTAAAGCATCATATTCAAGAATATTAGCCAGGCATTGGTGGCTCACGCCAGTAATCCTAGCTACTCAAAAGGCTGAAATCTGAGGATAGCAATTCAAAGCCAGCCGGTTAGGAAAGTCCATGAGACTCTTATGTCCAATTAACCCCTAGAAAACTGGAAGTAGAGTTATGGCTGAAAGTAGTAAAGTGCTAGCCTTCAGTAAAGAAGTTCAAGAACAGTGCCCAGGCCCTGAGTTCAGACCCCAAGACAAAAAAAAAAAAAAAAAAAAAAGAATTTGTTTTCATAAACATTTCATGATATGAAGTATTTCATATTTTGAATTCCCTTTCATAGTATGAAATGTTTATATTAGATCTAAGTAATTTATAAGATTTTCTTCACAGAAAAAATACCGACTGCAGAGAAATCACAACCAACTTCAAATTCAGTTACATACTCAAAGTTAAAACTGCAAAAACGTTAAAAAAAATATACTGAAAGAGATTTTTTAAAAATTCAATTACAGCAATCCACCAACACTTGTTAACAATAAAAAAAAGGTGGAATGTGCACACATTAACTACATTTGCTATACTCTAATTAGAGGCTCTGGAGTCTTAAGGAGCTCTTCTCTTTGGTTCAGATTCTTGTCAGCGTTTCTCAAATTGAGATTGTCTGCCTTATCCTATTTCACTCTTCAGTGATGAGAAGGGCCCCGCCCAGGGTGCTCTCTGTGGTCTTCCTCAGCCTGGCTTTCTAGATACCTGCAAAACTCTTGAAACTGTCATTGTAAAGCCAACACTAAGAACCATTAGTCACTGTGACACCTCTCCAAGCCACCACACCTGTACTAATGGGAGGTATCACAGGCTTACCTGTTTGATTTTATTGCGGGAGTTAGTGATGCGCTCTGTGATGCTCTGGTAGGTGCGAATGGCTGTTGTCAATTCTGTATAGTGCTGCACAATCAGCTCATCTAGGTCACGGTCACATTTCTCATAGGCTTCTTCAAGGCGACCCTTCTCATTTTCTCTGTCTTCAACATCATCACTGGTAGACAGAGTCCTGGAGGAGAGAGAATAAATAGAGCTAAGAAAACTTAATAAGTAAAAGAAAGGTAACTCAGAAAAGTAACAGAAAAAAGTGCCTTTCCCCCAATCCTTGATGTTGTTAAACAAAGCTGAGCTACTCAGCCATCTTACAGTCGTGGAAGGAATAGCCAAGAGAATTGCCAAGCTATTGAAACTACCTCATGGGACCATTGAAGGGGCCAGGTTTGAAGCTGCCTCACCTCAAGACTTCTTGTTAGGGGAGCTAATGAATACATTGTTTATATAACTTTCTTTTATAGGTAGCTGCAAGTGTTCCAATTGAAAAATCACTCATACACTAAGGAATGACCTTCCAAAGAGCTCATCCAAATGACCTGAATTTGATACAAAGACTTTAGCAGCCTGCAAATAAGGTCATATTTATTCTAAAATCTGTTACAACAGCAATAAACTAAGCTATGCTACAAGACAGACTGCATTTACTATTCTTCAAACAGCACTAACAAGATTGATATGAATCAACGATAATGAGGGAATGAGATACTTATTAAAATATTTCAATTACTTAGTTTGATACATGGGCCACAGATTTTGTTTCTTCTATTATTTTTCTTGGGTAATTTTTTTTTTTAATTTAGTATTATAATCAGTAACAGAAACCTTTTCCTCTTATCTGTTGACTGGGGTAATTTAGAGTTTCATTAAATTCCCTCAGATTTGTCAGCTTATACATTCAGTCTAGTTTATTTCATTTATCTTTTTTAATTTGGAGGGGGTGAATTTTAGGCTCTCAGTGATGGATGCAATCAATTATAAGTCCATCATTAGAACTGCTTTCGGAGATGGACTGTCAGCAAATCAATCATGTATACACCTCTTGATATTAGCAAGCAAAATACTGTACAACAGTCTTCTTCAAACTGTCAGTCACACCACAAGATCTTAATTCATGTGCCACACAATACATAAAACTACTTTTTCAATTTAGAAAGGAATTCAAGGGGCCAGCCTTTGCATTCAATCTAACTTCCAAAATGAATTTTGCAAAAAGTGTTAGGAATGTCAAGAGACCATGTATTGCATGAAATCATGAGTAAGAGATACGCAATGAATAAAAATGTAAAAGCTACCAAGGACAGTGTGACAAACTCAGGAAAACAATTATCACTAAAATCTACAAGACTTAAATTAAGGGCTTCTCTGTGTCAGATCCTGCTTCCATGTTCGTAAACTGGTGATCCTAAACCAGAATAAATGAGGTTATTTTCAGGTAGAGAATACCATGCAAATAGCTGACTACTAAAGTAAACCAAAATCAGAATTTTAGAAAAAACTAGACAGAGCTACCAGGATTACAAGTAATATCTGGATACAGAATAGCTTAGCATGTCTTCTTGTTGTTTTAATAATATATAACTTTGCTCTTTAAATCTGAAATCTTCCAGGCTGTTCATCTAAAGTAAAATACAATCAAAAAAGTGCTCTCTATCAACTGTCCCAAAGGTAAGAGTTCCTTAACATTTAAGTCTATCGTTTCCTCTTTTAACAGGTCTCCAAACCTATATTGTGTCTGCCTGCCATATTTGCAATGCTTTTCATAATTTCCTCTCTCTACTACCATTTGTGAAAGGAAACCTGCCAAGCATCTCACATTGTTTACCTTAACTAGGTAGCATTACCATTAAGGAAAATGTCAGGCCCACTGTGGATACCTTCTGTAGTATCAGCTGTCACTGCAAGACATTACTGGGTCATTAGGAGTTATTTAGGAAATAGAAAGGGTTACTAAAATGAAGATTAGAGAGTAAATTGAGTCCATAGGGGATTTTTGCTCCTGTTTTTATTTTCAGAGAAAACATTTATATAAGGAACATTGTGTGCCAGGTTTGCTCCACACTAGAAATCTATCCTCTTCATATAACCTGGAATAAATAGCAATTTTCTTTCATTAAAAATACTTACATTTTGAAACTTTGAATACAAAACTATACAGTCTTTTTTTTAATTAAAGAAAATGAAGGCAGTAATGATAATAAAATACAATAATAGCCTCTAATATTTAGAGAGGCTTACTAGCTGCCAAGAACCAGCTGTGCTGAACGTTTTATAAAATGTATGTATAATCCCTTTGGAGCAGTCCTGCATTCTTTCCCTTCCCCCTTTTTTTGCTGAGACTGAAGAGGTTAAATTAACTTGCCCCACCTCACACAATAAGTGCAAGGATAGAACAAAGATTTAAACCCAAGTGAGTCTGTTCACAGATGATGTTTTTAACTACTGCAGTGTTGGAGGCGCTAGAGTCAGCCTTGCTCACCATAATGATCACCCATATGACCCTGGTAATCACAACTCATTTTTGCTCACCTACAAAATGGAAACAATGAAGTACTTCTAGGATTATGGGAAAGTATTTAAACAGGATCAAATAAGCCCTAGTAGTTCATAGTCACACAATGTCTGTTGTAGTTGTAGGCTATTGTTGTTACAACAGTCGTAGTTGTTGTTATTGTTATAGAAGTTGTTATTATGTTATAGCAGATCGAATGTCCATCCAGTTCCAAAGGCTTGGAACTAGAAGTGTTTTGGATTTTGAATTTTGTCTTTGTATTCTGAAATAGTAACTTACAATGAGACTGGCTGAGGATTGAGCAAGTCTAAACATGAAATGTATATTTTATATACATAGTCTCAAGGTAATTTTACACAATATTTCAAAATTTTTATTCACGAAACAAAGTTTCAAGCTAAGGAATCCTATTTGCAGCATCTTGGGTCAATACTCAAAAAAATAGAATTTGGGGATATCTCAGATTTCAGATTTTTACAGTGGACATGCTCAACCTATAGCAGCAGCAGCAGCAGCAACGGCAGTAGCAATTTTCTATATTAAAATGGAAAGCACATCCTCTAGAAAAAAGGTTCAAATTTCATGACCCCAAAATGCTAGATTAGTTATCTCTGGACATGAGATTTAACCTCTCTGATTCCTATTTTTCCTTAATATTAAGAACTGTAAGAGACTGGGGTGGGAAGGTGGCTCAGTGGTAGAGCGCTTGCCTTGCATGCATGAGGCCCTGGATTCGATTCCTCAGCACCACATAAGCAAAAAGAAAAAAGCCAGAAGTGGCGCTGTGGCTCAAGTGGTAGAGCGCTAGCCTTGAGCTGAAGAGCTGAGGGACAGCGCCCAGACCCAGAGTTCAGGCCCCATGACCAGACCCAAAAAAAAAAAAAAAAAAACCTGTAAGAGTTTGAGATTTTATGCTATTTGCCTCTAACACATGACCTGCAATAGTTTCACAGGTGCTAAAAGAAGAAACCAAACTCCTGGGTTGGAGAATAAAGGCTTCATTACCCACAGCAAAAGCAGGTAGCATCAACATCAGTTCCCTTTGTCCACAAGTCCCATGCATCTCAGACAGAAAGGACCCAAAATGAATGCCTGCCCCCATTGCAGGTAGTTAGCAGAAAGGAATCCAGTGTTTAGAAAAGCAAATCTTTTATAAGGCCTGGAAGCATGCCTGCCCTTCAGTAAGAAAGACCCAATCTACCAAGGCACTTTTTTAACAACCATTCTTGAGGAACAGAAATTAAAATAAATGATGTTCACTGCTGTGCTCCCAAAACTTTCAGACACTACCAAAAACACATCAGACACAAGGAAAACTGCCCCCAAATAAAAATGAAATATTAAGTCACTAAAATCCTTCCAGGATTGAATGTTAGTGTGGTGCCAAGCAATAGCACTAGGCAGCAAAGATTCACTCCCAAACTGTTTCCCCTTTGCTACAAAGTGAGTACAGAAATGCCTCAGATAGCAAATCCGTGCAAAATGACTGAATGATAGATCACACAAAACTGAAAGAGCACACAAGTCTAGACATGAACACCATGCAAATGCTAGTAAAACCCCGTAAATTTCAGTATGGGATTATCATACTTTAATCCTGGCACTTGACCTAACTAAGAGCAGGGTGGAAGAGAACACTTGTCATCTAGCTCACCCTGCCAGCCAGGTCAGGAACCCCTCTTCATCCTTCTAAGCTTTTGTGTGTTACAAAATGCTCACTAACTCATGCAATTCACTGAAATTCTCAGCTGCTACACTGTGACAAAGCCTTCCAATAAATAAACAAACAAACTAATTGAAAGACCCCAGACTCACTGGGATGCTTTCTTCAACGGGAGGGCACCCCAAGAACCAAGACTCCAAACCAGCAGATGCAATAAGCAAGAGGATTTTATTAGGCGTTTGCGCAAACGGGCTCCCTGTCCAAGGCAGACTGGAAGCCCCAAGCAGAGGTTACAGGCACTTTTAAAGACAAAAACCACAGGATTAGCATAAGACCCCAGGCTCCCCAGGATTGGCTCAGCTCTGCACGGGAAGTTTTGTAACACTTGTTGAAAACTAGTTGGTTCCCTAAGGGGGGAGGCCTCTCTGGAGGGGAGTCCACATAGTTACAGGCTCCCTAGTTTGCTGGGCTCCCCAGATGGTCTTTATTTTGAGCCCCCTTGCTGAGAGTTTCTAAACAGGGCTTTAGAAGAACATATCTATGTTTGCAGACCTTGTCCCTGGGCCGGCCTGCATCTGGACTTTGTAACTTTTTAACTTATTTCTGGGAGGGGAAGAGTCAGTGTTAGCGCAAGCAGGTTTACAGAAGCAGAATTAGAAGTTAGCATATTAAAATGGACATGGCCCATATTGTAAAATGGACATAGCCCCAATTTCAATCTTTCACTAATAAATAAACAAAATCAGGCTCTTTAGAATTTCTACCCACTGATTCTAGGTCCATCTTTTTTGGTAAGACAAAGTAGGTCTAATCCCTCTTCTTTTTAAAAGGACCCTAGTCAACTGTTCTTTTCTCAAGTTAAATACTTCCACTTTCTCCCACTGGTTCTTCCATATCATGGTCTGAACACCCCATGCATTTGTTGCTTCAGACCAAAGTCCCCTCAGAAACAGGAAACTCTCATACAGAAATTACTATGGGTTAGGTGCTAATTTGAACGCTTTACCACAAAGATTCATTAACCCCTGATGACCCTATGAGATAGGTACCATTGTTTGCTTCTTTCTAGAAATGAAGACGTTACACAGTTCAAGGCACATAACTTTATGTAACAGGGCTGGCCTCAAACCTGGAACATGTGGCTTCAAAGTCCATCTCATGATGGCCTCATTACCATTTGTCTTGAGGTTTGGTCAAAACTGAACATAAATACTTCCAATTGGAAAGAGGTTTCACATCTCACAACATGGTCATGATAGCTCTAAGAATACACTCTAAATTTATATCGCATTTTTAAACTAAGTCCACAACTTAGCCAAGATCCCTTTGACAGTGAGTGCTGGGAGGCCAGCTTTTACATATCAACTGTAAACTAAATGTAGAAATTAACAAACACCTATGTGTTCTCCATACTAGAAAGAGGTGGGGCACAAGGTACAAATTACTGGGAGTAACAAAACAGGGCATGTAATGGCTACTTTGTACACATAATCTAAAATATTCTCAAAATAGTCCAGTGAATTACCTCTTACAGGTAAGGAATCAGAAGTTCAGAGAGATAATCTGCATATATCTACATAATAATATCAAATAACAAATAATCAAATAATATCAAAGCAGAATTAAAGCAAAGTATACTTGACTACATAGTCATGCTCTTTCTACCATCCTCATTATAAAATTCTGTCTTCCAGCCTTCAGCTCCCAGGCTATATAGTACCATGCCCCAATCACACGGACAGCTAGAGATGGACATGTCTACAAGCAGCTTTTTAGAATAAACAGTCTTAAGTCAGGGCAAAAAAAAAAAAAAAGATTTTAAAAAACAGGAGATAAAGGAAATGAGTAAATGGCAAATGGTTTATAGTTGCTGCTCCAAGACAAATTCAAGTTATTCAACCACTCTTCAGGTTTTTTTCCATTCCAATTTCAAAATGATTACGATTTACAAACTTCTGTCAAGTTCACCAAAGAGCAAAAAAAAAGGGAGAGGGGTAAGCTAGATTGCAAAGACATTTCTGGATCACTAAGAATTTTTCACTAAGACAGCGCTGGTATTTTGCATGATGAATTACACCCCTAACCATGACTAATTAATCCCCAGAAAGGCATTTATTTACTTAATAGACTCAAAGGGCCACTATACTCGTGTTGAGCTACTGTTAACAGCATCTAATAGAACAAGTGTCTATTAAGTGATTCCAGTAGATTCACAAGCCACCAGCTCCAAACACGTCCTAGGTACAAGCATTAAACTCAAGAGTAAATAACTAAAGATTGAAAATGGTTTGTCTGTTTCCTTTTTTAATACCAGCTTCTGTATTTCAGTTGACCCATCAAATGTTTTGAAAGGAAAATAACCAGTCACCACCATTCCTGGTTTCTTCTACAGAGCAATTTTGTTTTCACTTTGGACTTAATAGAGTAATGGAGTCTAGACAGGAGAAAACACATAAAAGTCGATATTATTCTTTAACAAGACAAAAGGAAGACCAAATAAAACAAAAAGCACACCTATAAAAATAAGGTTAGTCCGCATTTATAAGATTATTTCTTTGTTGCTTTGTATGTCCCTCCCCCACAGTATAACCCCTGCTTTCACTATATTTGATGTGGGTATAATTTGTGGAGGAGAAGGAGAAAAACAAGTCATTTAAGGATACAGGTGGACCCGTTGCAACAATGAGAAGTACAAATTGTCATGTCGAAAACAAACTTTACAACTTTGGTGAGGGGGTGGGGGAGGATTGGGTTAGGGGTGGGGGGAGGCTAGGAAGGGATGTGAAGGGTAAACAAAGGAGGAGGCTGCAATGCTTGATAAGAAATGTACTCATTAGCCGGGCGCTGGTGGCTCACGCCTGTAATCCTAGCTACTCAGGAGGCTGAGATCTGAGGATCGCGGTTCAAAGCCAGCCCGGGCAGGAGAGACCATGAGACTCCTATCTCCAATAAACCACCAGAAAACCGGAAGTGGCGCTGTAGCTCAAGTGGTAGAGCGCTCGCCTTGAGCCGAAGAGCTGAGGGACAGCGCCCAGGCCTGGAGTTCAAGCCCCATGACCGACAAAAAAGAAATGTACTCATTATCTTGCCCATGTAATTGTAACCCCTCTGTACAGTATGTTCACAATAAAAATAAAAATTAAAAAAAATAAGGTTAGTCACCAAAAGGTGACCCAACACTCAAGGGAAGCAATAATTTTCAATCAAACATAGAATAAAAGGATGCAAAAAGGAAAAAACACAAAGCTAAATGAGTGCTATGAGTGCTATTATGAATACAGAAGAAAATCTTGCTACACCAGCACTGAGGAGGCCAAGGCAATAGGATTGTGAGTTTGAGGCCAGTTGGACCCCATAGCAAAACCCTGCCTCAAAAACAAAACAAAACAAAAAAGTGATAAATAAAAACAAATAGAAGCTGGGCATAGGTGGCTCACTCCTGTAATCCTAACTATTTAGGAGGCTGAGATATGAGGATCACAGTTTAGAGCCAACTCAGGCAGGAAAGTCCAGTGAAACTCTTATCTCCAATTAACCACCAGAAAACCAGAAGTGGCTCTGTAGCTCAAAGTGGTAGACCACTAGCCTTGAGTGATAAGACTCAGGGACAGCACCCAGGCCCTGAGTTCAAACCCCATGACCACAATAATAGTAATTAATTAATTGATTGATTGATTAATTAAAAACCTGCCAAATAGGGCTTTGCAACTTTAAGCTACCTGACCAAAACTGAGTTATTTGACCTCTCTGGGCCTGTTACCCTTGTAAACAGGAAAGATAATAAGAATACCTGGTTCACAGGGATGTTTTAAGGAATGGAGAAGTGCATGAATGTGCTGTGAAAATGTTGACCCATGTCAGCATTATTATTAGAATCAAAATAAATAATCTATGAATCACAACATGGTTAGCCTCCCTCACTCTAAAGTTCCTGGGGATATCTACATATGGACTGAGATAGACCATTGTTCTAGATTCTTATGGTGCCTTATATATTAGATGTTTAGTAAAAGCTACATAATGAGCAGCAGCCAGATTCAGGCTGCAGAGAGGTCATGGAGGACAGCCCTAACAAACAACTGTTAGGAAATGGTCTCATACAAAGAAATGCCTATTTGAAAATCCCTAGGAAATGAAAAGTAAAAGAATTAAATAGGTACTGATTCATTCATTATTACCAGACATATTTCTAAGCAGCTAGAGATACAGCAGTGAACAAAACCCATCCGTCCCTCATGTGTGGGGAAAGGCAGACAACAAAGCAAACAGGGAGGCACTGAACAAGGGAAGACAGGAGGAGGTAGGAGCTGTGGAAACACAAAGGCAGGAAAGGAAGATGAGAGGTATTTTAGATGAAGGCACAGGGGACTCTTAGATGAAGAAAGCATGAGGACAGAGTTTACTGGGAGGTGAGGAGGAAATACACACACTATCTGTGGAAGCTGTTCCAGGGAGAATAGAAGACGTGGGGGCTTGAAGGAGGATGAGCAAAAAGGGAGTGGCAAGGAGGTCAATGTAACTTTAGAGACTCAAGGAAGAATGAAGTAGGTAATAGGAGATGAGGTCAGGGAAGAAAGTGGGAACCAGACCAGACACAACTTGATGGGTTTTTACAGTAGATGTTCTGTTAAGCCACTAGGGGGTTAGCAACTGGCCTGAGAGTGAAATTTATCAGCCAGTACTGGTGAAACTAAATTAATATTACTCAGATTGGTCTTGTTTTAAATGTGGTTTCCTTTTTCAAATTAAAAAAAAAATCTGAGATGGTTTCTAAAAATTGTAAATAATAAAAAGCAAAATACACAAGAAAAAGTAGAATTAAGGAAATGTAGGACAAAACAACAACATACAAAGTACAGCAGGTCACATGGCCAAGCAGAGTTTACATCAAATGAGGCCCTAATTTAAATTTGGGGTTTCCCAGTAGTCAAGACAAAAATGAACATAGTATTATAATTCTTACCATGAAAAAGACAGATTCTAGTTCCTCCACAGAAAACAAACTTACATATTCCTAAATTCCAAAAGATTATCTTTCACTTAAAACAAGGGAGACATTGTACAATACACTGAATGACATTCTCAATAATCTTCTGGAAACAAAGTAATACATTTTACAACACTAGTTCTAAATCTCTTTGGGAACATAACATTAAAAAAAAAAAAATAATTCAATCCCCGAGATTTTGAAAGTCTCTAAATTTAACCCAAACATAAAGTTTACCAATGAATCATTTTAATCTAAGAGCAGAACTAGGGGAATTTTTAGAATTTTTAGAATTAATTTCCTCTTCTCGGCAAACATTTTGCTAGTTCAAGCCAGCAAGTCTTTTTTTATTTTTTTTTTTTTGTCAGTCGTGGGGCTTGAACTCTGGGCCTGGGCGCTGTCCCTCAGCTCTTCAGCCCAGGGCTAGTGCTCTACCACTTTGATTCAAAGCACCACTTTCCAGTTTTCTGGTGGTTTATTGGAGATGAGAGTCTCATGGACTTTCTTGCCTGGGCTGGCTTTGAACCATGATCCTCAGATCTCAGCTTCCTGAGTAGCTAGGATTGCAGGCATGAGCCACCAAAGCCCGGCAAGCCAATAAGTCTTTCAAGAGTATGTTGGTATTAAATCAACATCATGTGTAGGTATTAAACGGTTATTCAAAAAATATCATGTATTATAAGCTAGAAAACATGCATTAAGGTTGAACAATTGATTTTGATCATTTAAGAGACAAACTATGACACTGCCTGCACATCAAGATTACCTGTAAGTAGGTGATAACAGACAGTTGTTTATATTGTTTTGGTGTGTGTGTGTGTGTGTGTGTGTGTGTGTGTGTGTGTGTGTGTGTGTGTGTGTGTGTGTGTGTGTGTGTGTGTGTGTGTGTGTGTGTGTGTGTGTGTGTGTGTGTGTGTGTGTGTGTGTGTGTGTGTGTGTGTGTGTGTGTGTGTGTGTGCTGTCAGTCCTTACGCTCTACCACTTTGAGCCATGGCACTACTTCCAGTTTTCTAGTGGTTAACTGGAGATAGGATTCTCAGACTGACTTTGAGTCACACTCCTCAGATCACAGCCTCCTGAGTAGCTAGGATTACAGGTGTGAGTCACCAGTGCTTGGCTGTTTAAGGTATTTTACAAAAGTGATAAAAAGTTCTCTGGTTCAGTTACAACCTGAGCTGTGTCTCTCCACATAATGTGTATGAAGCTCAACCCTCAATATGACAGCATTTGACAGTAAAGTCAAGAAGGGGTGTAGGACTGAGTTCTCTCATTCTCTCTCTCTCTGTGTTTCTGTTTCTCTCTGTATTGTGTCTCTATGTGTATTTTTTTCATCCTCTCTCTCTCTCTCTCTCTCTCTTTCTCCACACACAAACAGTCTATGTAGACCAAACTGGCCAGGAACACTAGCAATCCTAACTCAGCCTCCCAAGTGCTGAGCTTATACCATGTTCAGTTTGGTTAAATTCTCAAGGCAAATAGTATTTAGTCAACCTTCTTAGTCAAAAACAGATATTTAGGGAATCCACAAGAATTAGCTGCTTGATACACCATAGGTAACTAAATTAATTAACCTACAACAAGAAATATTTAACATGATACACCTGGAATTTTGGTGACACCTGCACAATGATTCGATTAAGTCATGTTTTCTGTACACAGATTAAATTGTCTACCAAGAGCATTTCTTGTTGGCTCCACTGACCTGTCTTCCAGAAGTAATAAAGACTAACAAAGCAATTAATGGAAATCCCTTCAAGCTACTCAGAAAAACTAATTACAAGCAAGTCTTCACATATCTAAAAATCAGTATCAGAATGCAGAATCTCTATAGAGCAAACCTCTTCAGTCACCTCCATTCTGACAGGCACTCAGAATTGGCCTAAGAGACCAACTAGTATCACATAGTCTCTCATTTTTTATCTATCAAGCACCTCAGCACCCCAGTCAACATTACTTTCTAACACATAACCACAAACAGAAACTAAGCACGATTAAACATTTTAATGTATTTTTATTGTTATTAAAAAGGTGAAGTACAGAGGGGTTACTATTTTATAAGTCGAGTAATAAGTACATATCTTTTTGGACAATGTCACCCCTACCTTCGCTCCCTCCCAGTTTTTCCCTCTTATTGTCATCTACAGTTGTATAGTTCATTTTCAACATAGCATCTAGTGAGTACCTGTGCTACATTTGTTCACTCTTTGTTCCTCTATTTCTGTGCCTCCATTATCCTCCCAAAGACAGATAAACAAACAACATGGTTACACTTTTAACAAGTTCTCAAGCATTAACTAGGTTCAGAACTCACTCCAAAGAAAAAGATTAGGTATCGGTTTACTGTTCTTTCCAGAAGATAATGTTCCTTTGTATCACTGATCCCAATTAAAGCCAAAATCTTAAGTGGAGGAGATTCTCCAAAATGTGAGTTCCAAACCAGAAGACATTTGGTGAAATCCTTATTTTCCAAAGTGTAAGTCTAGTTTTCTTTTCCTTTAAAATATAAAACATCCAACCTAAGAAATGCCTGATTATAGCATATGCCTATATTCAGCAGGTGACCTTAAGGCAGTTCTTCAAGTGAGTAGAGTATGAGTACAAACTGCAGAGGAAAAAAAGAGGTTGCTGGTTTGATAAGCACTAACTACACAAGCTAAGACACAAGACTTCCACAATGATTATACGAACTAGGAATAGCGTATAAATGCTTCCAGTGGATTACAAAAACAAGAGACCCTCATCATAATTCTGAGTTTTCATAAAATATCATACATTAAAGAAATATTTGAGATGTGGATCATTATATAATCACATGAGATATGGCCTCACTTAAAGCATAAAAAAATCAGATTTTAGTCTATTCAATTATTTACTGATTGCTTGCTTCTTAATTATGCCTATTATAGCCAACAAAATATAGGAAACTCCCAACTGATAGCAATTAATAATGACAAGTCCCTCTGAAAAAGTTTTTGATGCATATGAACAATTCCCCTTACCTTACCAACATAAATAGATTCATGTAATATCAAATGACAATAAACCATTTCCTTTTTAAAACCAGTTAAAAATTCACTGTCTTGCTTTAGATAGCACTGAGAGCCAGTTGCTACATTCAACACATACACATATAGTTTTTTCTTTTTCCATATTTCAATTCACTAATTTATACAGAACACTTCTAAGGACCAAAATCCACAAGTCTTTTAGTCAACCAAGAAGGCCATTGTTTGAAGTGAAGTAAAATCACCCCCACTCCGGAATACCACTGAGATCAAGGATAACAAAGTCAACTTAAGACTTATCCCCAACTTTTACCCACTCTCTAACTCTTTTTCCACCTCCATTTTAAGGTCCACATCCTAGATGATTATTTTCTGGTGAGTTCCTCAGAAATAAGCTATTAGGAGTTGTGTAATTTTTGAAAGCTGAATTATACAAGATGAAGCAGGTTAATTAACGGCAAATATCCACGAGACTTCACTGTGTCAATGGGGCTAAAACAGAACCTTGTTTCTCATACTCTTCCCCTTCTGCATGTACACATATAAACACAAATGCCTTTTTTTTCAAGTGTTGGGAACTGAACTCCGAACCCAAAGCCTTGGACAGCTAGGCAAGCATTCTACCATTGAGCTGCATCTCCATCCAGGCCTTTTGCATGTATTTTTGTGGAAAATTGGGCCATGAATGAGAATTAAGGAACTTATCAAAAAAAAAAAAAAAATCCAGCTTCCTACTGACACATTCTTATCTTGGAATGACCCTAACTTCCTCTCCAATTACTTCATTACAAACTGCAGACATGTTTTTGCTTTTTAATATTTTATTCTCTTTAAGTAGTTGTACAGAGGAGTTGCCATTCAACAAAGCAGTTTCTGAATACATTGCATCTTGATCAATGTCATACCTTTCAACATTCTCACCCACCCCTCCCAACCCACTTGTCTTAATTTTAGATTATGTATTAATTTTTTGTCTTTTAACAAAGCAGCTTATGTGTACAATGCATCTTGATCTGTGTCACTGCTTCAACATCTTTACCCCCTTCCACTCACCCCTTCCCACGTATTTCTCAATTCTGTGGTATATACAATGAATTCTTGCCTGAATTCTCCCTGCTTCTTCCCTTCATTTTTCTACCTGTCCCCTTGGCCCCACCCTACTCTCTTGCAAGTACCCATTTCCTAGTATTTATATTGTTAGGCTCTGACTTAAGTCTTTTTAAAGAAGTACACCATTTGTGCTCTTCAGAGAGTCTATTACACTTGAGTCAATTCATTTGTAGCCCCTTGCTTACTACTCAGTGTGTTTACTTGTAGATTTATAGGCACATTCTAGCTACCACGAATAAGGGAAACCATGAAACCTATGTTTCCCTGGGTCTGGCTGACTTAATATAAATTTTTCCAACTCTTTCCATTTCCTTACAAATGGTACAATGTCATTCTATTTGATGGATGAGCAGATTGCCATCGTGTATACACACCACATTTTCTTGCTCTATTCATCTATGAGGGGGCATCTGGGATCTTTATCTTGGCTATAGTAAATACTGCTGCAATGAACATGGCTGTGCTGGCAGCTTTAGTCCAGCCTTATTTGTGCTCTATTGGATAAATGCTGAGGAGTGGAATTACTAGGTCTAGGGTAGCTCTATGTTTAGTTTTTTGAGGAACCTCCATACTGCTTTCCAGAGTGGACATGATTATTTATTGGAATAAATTTCAGTATATGTATACATCTTATGAATGTTTTAAGCATAGGCATAACAGTAAGAATAATTCCACTTAGTTTCTTATATGGGAAGTAATTCCCCACCCAAATTATGTTTTTAAGACTACTCCAACTTAATCATGCTTTGGAATCAATCACCTGAACTCTGGTTAAAATGCACAGTCAAATCAAGCACTGCCTGTGACGTGTCTTCCTAGCAAGCTCCAAGGCATCTGCTGAGTACTAGGTAATGTCTCTCAACACACTGAGAGAGAACTAGTCTTAAAAAGAATTATGTTCGACCTTTTGAATTGTGTTCTACTTGACTTCTGACAAGAGCTTTAAAAATAAATAAAAGTCAGAAAAGATCCTTACCAGAAGCAATGAAGTGTTAATGCTTTTTTAAGCAACATAAGTATTTTCCTGTATTACTTTGTGTTAAGTTGTGCCTTTCTACGTTATTAAAGACAAAATCCCCAGGATAAAAAGACTGGCTACTAGAATAATAGCCAAGGTCATAACTCATTTCATAGCTTAACAGCAATTAACAAAAATGTAAGCAGCACACTATAAGACTGTAACAGAGAGCAGAGTTCAGCATTACATTCAAATGCAAACAAAAACAAAACAAAACAAAAACACTAATGGATTCTTAAATATTGTACTGCCCAAAGAAAGTCCATTTCAACCACATTAAACCTCAGGCTAACATTGCTATTACAGATATTAAATAAAACAGAACTATAAAACGAAAGAAACAAACATGCATGAGAGTTTCAAGGCATTTCTCAGCATTCTGAAAGAAGAGTTCCTGAAAAAGTTAAAGGAAGTGAAGGTGTTCAATTGTTCAATACTGTAATAACTAAGACCCTTCATGTTGAAAAATCTTGTTCTGCTCACATCATAACTTCCAAATACCACATTGAAATATCTTTTTCCTCTCAGACCACATGTAACCCAAAATGGTACCTAAGAAAACGAATATTTAAAGATACTTTTTAAAATATAAAGTAGTCATGGATTTATGCTTTGGGTGTGGAGACTAACAAAGAAATTAATAAATAAAAAGGTTTCCAAACACTGGAAATAAGACTATTATTTTCATGGCAGGAAGGGGGAAGAAAGAGAGCTCCACAGAGAACACTTACATCTGTGGAGGGTTAGTATGGAGCAGCTTAGCTCAGTATGCAGCAGCACATATGAGAAGGACCTACAGAAGGCCCAGAAAAGAATAACCTGAAAAGATTCGAGGAAAACAATAAATCCACATGGGGCTGCAAATAGTGCCTATTCTCTCTCAGCCAAAGTAAAAGTCTCATAATTCTTAGGGCACTAAGTAGAGTATACAAAAGAAAAAAACATGAGAAAGAACACTGTAGAACACTAGAATTTCTCTCACCAAGTCATATACTAAGACTTGTGTACTTATATCTTACATACACACACACAGACACACGCAGGCACACACACATATCTATGTATATATGCATGCCTCAAAAAGAAAATAAGGTTAGGGTAGCATAAGATTCCATAGATTGTTTTTTAAAAATTCCAGTTATCCATCCCACATTTTAAGTATTATCTTTACTTTTTTGGCATATTCATTGCTGGAATCACTTCTCACTAGTATGGTCTTTCTATAGAAGACTGATTTTTGTTTTGAAGGTTTGTTTAAAAGTCTTATCAGTGCTTAATTCTGAGTTAAGAGTAGATGAGGGCTGGGAAGGTGGCTCAGTGGTAGAGCGCTTGCTTTGCATGCATGAGGCCCTGGGTTCGATTCCTCAGCACCACATAAGCAGAAAAAAAAAGCCGGAAGTGGCTCTGTGGCTCAAGTGTTAGAGTGCTAGCCTTGAGCTGAAGAGCTGAGGGACAGTGCCCAGGCCCAGAGTTCAGACCCACGACCGGACCCAAAAAAAAAAAAAAAAGAGTAGATGAGAAGCTGGGTACAACTGACTGTTAGCCTACATCTGAGAGGCTGAAGCAGAAGGAGCACAAATTCAAGGCCAGCCTGAACTATATAATAAGACGCTGACTAAAGGGGAAAGTGAGGAGGAAGTGAAGAATAAGAGAGAAGAAAAAAAAAGGGAGGAGAGGAAAAGAGGACAGTAAGAATATAGGTAATTTATCTACTCTATGACTATTAAACTTTAGTAGCTGGGTACCAGTGGCTCACACCTGTAATCCTAGCTACTCAGGAGGCTGAGAGCTGAGGATCACGGTTCAAAGCCAGCCCAGGCAGGAAAGGCCATGAGACTCTTACTTCCAATAAACCACTAGAAAACCGGAAGTGAAAAAACTTTTGTATCTGTAAGACTAAAAGAGGAAAACAGTATTTTGAGAAATGGAATTGTTGGACAGCATTCTTCTTTTATGACTACTCTTTTCACAAATTTTTACAATATAATTTTATAACAGAAAAAGGCTGCCATGAGACCCTTGATTCTCTATGTGTAAGGTATTTATATCTTGTGTGTTTTACATATATACACATGGAGTATATATATATATATATATATACATATATATGTATATATACATACATACACATATTTAAATCTAGCTTCTTTAGCTTTATTTCAGATTATCAAAGAGTTACCATCTTAGTTCAGTGCACAAAACTTCCTGGTCACAAAGATGCTCACCTGGAGTCACTGTAATCAACCTAGCAAGGATATTTATAATGGAAAACATTATATTCTAATTGCTATCTGTAAATTTATCCAAAAATCAAGTTTTTAATCAAAGAAGCTAAAATATGAGAAAGGAGGAAATGAATGTTTAAGCACCTTCTCTATTACAAACTGTTGACACTTTTACATGTTCTTTGATCATCTATCATCCCCCAAGACCACAGGAGATCATACCATTATCCCAGTTTACAAATGAGAAAGTAAGACAGAGATCTTAAGTAAGTAATCCAAAGTTGTAAGAAAGCATGTTAAGTTTCTACTAAATTACACTGAAGTACCTACTGAACCTCTGACTGAAGGGTATGCCCATACCCATGCTCAAATAATGGCTTGAAAAACTTGCTCCTATCATCCACTATTAAAACTGCATGCTTCAAATCTTTCAAGAAATCTCAATGTAACTAATTACATATGGGGCTTGACACCAAGATCTAGGTCACCAATTTAATTCTGCATAGTCAGTGAAAAAAAAATGTGATCTCCCCTCATTTCAACATATTGTTCAACATGCCAGAACTTCCTGATAATAGGCTACAAAGTTTTCTGATAGTAATGTTCAAACAACACTGGCTACATCACCAGTGTCTACACTCTGCAGGCTAGAAACCTAAAAATCACTATGATATGGGTTGAAATGAAGAAAGGAGCTGGCACTGGAAGCGGCGTGAACACCTGGCCACACCTTCCAAGACTTGGCTCAGGAGGGAATGACCATGTTCCTTTCCTGCCACAACTGTTACAAACCTCAAAGCTATCCGTTCAAAGTCCAGATCAAAGCCTGGACCCCTTCAACAAAGTTTACTTTGAATTAACTACAGGCTGACCAAAATATATTCTGCAGAGGAGGGGAGTTTTAACAGGTATCTACGATAAAGGATTTCCTAAGGTTTTGAAATCTCAACTTCTGAGAAGACATAAAAGTTGATGAAAATATGAGCTTTCCACTGCCTCTAACTCTCTTTACATCTTTAGCCAATGTCTATCTACAAAAGCTCTGCTGCAAGGTTTCAATTAGGTCTTCCTAAGTCACAACCAAAGTTTGTCTCCCAATTAAACTGGCTATTACAGGCCAACTTACAAAGGAGAGAAGGACAACATATAATTGGAAAGCAGATCACCTAACACTAAGTGGTAGACTTGTTTCCCAATTAAAAATCTGACAAGAACTCACAAAAAAAAAATAACCTCTCGAAAAAGTCACTTGCTTATTTCCAAACAAAAGATTGGTGGTGGTTAGATCAATAGAAGGAAAATGAAAAATGTGCATGTGTGTGTATGTGTAAAACTGGCCAAAGTGTACATCAACAAGTGATCAAGAGTCTGTCCACACAGTGAGCTGTTTTAAAGGTCTAGCGGCCAAACTTAAAAGGTGACAGCAGTAGCCTCTTGCAGACTATAACCCAACCAGCATTTGCTTCCTCATCAGAGCCTTTCACACAAATCTAAAGACTTCTGTAAAACCTTCGGAGTCTACCTATGAAACAACCAACTCTCTTGAAATACTTTTACACAGCATTTCTTAAATTACATTTCTTAAAGTACATTGAGTCTCAATGTACTTTCAAAACATCTATCGAGTGAAATTCTTTGCCAACATACTTAATAAAGAATAAACTTAGCTTAAAAAAAAAAAATAGCGCCAGTGGCATACTCCTGTAATCCTAGCTATAAAGGAGGCTGAGATCTGAGGATCATAGTTCAAAGTTAGCCTGGGCAAGAAAATCTGGGAGACTCTTATCTCCAATAAACCATCAGAAAACCAGAAGTGGCGGTGTGGCAGAGTGCTAGCCTTGAGTTGAAGAGCTGAGTGACAGTGACTAGCAAACATAATTCATGAAGTTATACCAAATAATTCTGGCTTTTTCTTTTCAGGACTTGGACTTAAATTCAAGGTCTCTCACTTGTCAAGCAAACCTTCTAAGTTTGATATGCTGAGTCATATCTCCATCCTTTTCTGTGCTAATTGTTTTTGAGACAAGAGACTCTCTCCATGCCCAGGTGCAAACCTAGGTCTCAGTCACTTATTTTAGGCTTTCCACCATAGCTAGGATGGCAGGCCCACATCATTATACCCAGCTCTCCACTGAGAAAGGATCTTACAAACTTTTCTACTCATGCTAGCAATATACTGTGATTCCCAATCTCAGCCTCCCCACTGATAAATGTTGGCTTATAAATACTTTAACATAATGAACTATGAGCAGAGCACTGGTGACTCATGCCTATAATTTTAGATACTCAAGAGGATGAGATCTGAAGGTCATGATTTGAAGCCAGCCCCAGAAAAGTCCATGAGACTCTTAGCTTCAATTAACCACCAAAACGCTGGAAATGGAGGTGTGGCTCATATGACAGAGCAAAAAGCTTAACCAGAAAGCTAAGGGACCACATGTAGGCCCTGAGTTCAAGTCCCAGTATCAGCACACAAAGGTAATGAACTCATATTAGCAAAAATAGAGTCATCATTTAATAATTTAATACCATGATGAGACACAGCAATGAGCCTTGGATATTCTTTCCCTTTGTCTATATCTACTCTGTCCTTAAAATAAACTTAGTCTATCTGTAGATTTGTCTAATCCAATATTAGAAGATGTCTGCAACAAAAAGTGCTGTTGCCAACTATTAGGAAAAGCACTTTTAAAGCAGTATAAAATGTATCTGAATTACCAGAGGCTACGATTTGGAGCATGGTTCCAGGCTATCCCACGCAAAAAAAAGTTCTAAGTTTCCCAACTTAACAAAAATACCTGAACACGGTAGTGCACAGCTGTCATTCAGCTATGGTTCTCACTGCCAGGGCAAAAAAGAAAGACATGGTCTCAAAAATAACCAGAGTAGAAGAGCTAGAAGTATGGTTTCCAGCAGGGGAGTTCATGCTTAGCAAGTGTGAAGCTAAACCCAGGATCGTTAAAACAAATAAAAAAGCAGTATGTTATAATACATAAAGTAGTATAAAAATGACATCTTTTTACATATTTGTGCAAGATAACTGAAGGGTGACGTTTAATATTATTCAAAACAACAATTGCTCAGGGACACAAAAAACATAAAGCTAGGGGTTGGAGGCCTGGCTCTGGTCATAGAGTGCCAGTTAGCAGGCAAAAACAAGCATCAGATACTGAGTTCCAGTCTTGGTCTCAAACAAAAATAATAAATAAAAATAATAAACCTAAACTGATCATTTTTAAATACACTGTATTCTAAGAAGCAATATATTTTGTGACAATAACAGGCTCATGGAAATGTGAAAGAGAACTGACATGTACCAGGTTCATCTTCAAGAATATTCAGACATTATAAACCTACTACAAGTTTTACTTTTTGAGGACTGTTGCCAAAACAACCAGGAAAGTTACTATTTGACAGAACTTAAAGACTTAAGCACAGAAGGAGTTAATCAGAGTATACAAAACTAGAAATAATTAATATGATGCCATAAAATGTGAAACACAAAGGATACAGGTTGAATAGATGCACAGAAGAGCAACTTCAGAATGCTAACACAGTTTCCTAAAAAGAAATATACATTTTTGGGAGGTGGGAGAGGGAAGGAAGAGTAGGAGAAAAACAAAGGAGTGGGTAACAATGTTCGACAAGAGATGTACTCATTACCTTACCCATATAACTGTAACTCCTCTGTACAGAATCTTTACAATAAAATAAAATTTTAAAGAAAAGAAATAAACATTTTGGAGTTCCATTCTTCCAAGCAGGCCTTCCCCTTCACCCCATCTCTCAAAGGACAAAGTCATACTATCAATCTTGTTCACTGACACTATTTATAAATTTGCAAAAGCAAACCCGGAAGGAAACAAGGAAATTGCATTGGCAACATCCTCATTCCAGACAAAACTTTTCAATGACTCAAAAAATAAATAAATAAAGGTAAAAGACAAACACCTACTCTACAGCTTTGAGAATATCAGACTGTGTTCATTTGTAACCAATCTTTACTAAACTTGCCCTGAATCTAGGTCTGAATATTCCCTAATGCCAAGCTTGTAACAAGTATGATAAGATAAAGATGTTAGTTACATGTTTAGAATAGTTAAAGTTAAGGAAGAAAAAATTAAAACGATACATAACAAAAGTCCAAGTAAAATTCCTAGGCCAAAATGATGGTGATACAGTGAAGGTAATACTGATTAGCGTAAGAAATGGATGGATAACCACAAAATCATGGTATGCACCATTCAGCAATAAGAGATACCCCCTGAAGAACACAAATGAATGGTCCACCAAAGGCAATGTATATCTCTGAATCCATATCAGTCAAAACGTTTTACAGTGGTTTCCAGGTTTTTTCCAAGATGAGACATTTATTTGGGCTAAGTTAACTAGCACTGAAGAAAACAGACATAGCACAATAGAAATGAAAAAGGTCAGGGGGAAGCCCTAGCTTAAGCAGGAAAACACCTACCCAGGAAGACTTAAGCCTTGAATTCAAAACCCTAATACTTTCCCCCAAGAACTGGAAAAAGTCTATCATTTTTTCATAACAGTCTTATGCCATAATTTTATACATATTTTATTTCCAAATAAAATATACTCTCCTCAAGAGTATATTTTGTCTCTGCAAAACTCAAAGCATTCCATCTATTCACTCAACATTTACTAAGGATGTACGTAGTATAAGTGCCAGGCACCATACTACAAACTAGCACTGCAAACCTATTATTTAAGTAAATGTTAACTATAAGGCAGAAAAAAAATGAACAAGTCCAAAGAAGAATACAAACAAAACATGTACTATAATTCTACAGAGGATTAAGGTGGAAAACTACAAGTACTCTGGCTGAAGTTTAAGTACCATGAGATCTATCTATACTAGCTATGTACTGTCAATTAAGAATGTGGGCACCACCATTTCTTCTGCAAGGCCTACCAAGTATATTGTTTCCATAAAACTATTATTACTTGTAAAAGACAATTAAAAATAATGATTTAACAGGCCATAATCTTAAACTACAGTCCCTTAAGAAAGATCCACAGGATGGTTCTTTTATCAGTCCAGGATGGATAAGAGTTGTTTTACGTTTGAGATACTCATACATGCAAATGCTTACTACCTACCAGATGCTGTTGGGCCCTGGGTTTTAAAGAAGTAATCAGGACTGGACAGGATCCCTTTAAGAACCCAAACAAAAGTTGAGCAGAGGTTGAGGGGAAGATAAGATGAGGTGTACTTTTCACCCGACTCCCCCCCTCAAAAAAAAAAAAAAAAAAAAAAACTTGAGTTGAAATTCCATTGCCAACAATGTGAAACGTGTCATAAATATACATTTCATTCAAGCTGTTTTTAGTTATTCCTGTAATATACATTTCACTCAAGTTGTTTTTAGTTATTCCTATATCATCTTTACCGGTGCTCAATTTATTTCACTTTATGAACAACAACAACAACAAAAAGATCCCTTGAAGGTCCACCACTCCACTCACACCTTACTGTTCCATGCATAGAGAATTTGAAAGCTGTTTGGTTTTTAAGGAATAGGAAGGCAGCAAACAACAGAACGAAAATCAGAAACGAATGTGAGCCTTCAAAACCCACAGTGGTAACCAGCTCACGGCAGATCCTTGAACTGGAGGCCGTGGCCATTCACAGGTGGGGAAGAGTGTCCGCAGTTGGGACACCCTGAAACTCGTGACAGGAAATGCCCAAACTTCTGGAAGTCCCTCTGGACTGGGAAACGGGACTCCTTCCCTGGTGCCATCAATCCACCAATGTGTGCATACACGTGTGTCCTCGTTGACCATGCCTTCCCCAGCCTTCCTCTGCCAGGCCCTGGGACCCTAAAAAGCTCTCTGCTCCTACAGAAGAGACCTTGAGGCGCGGCTCCTCCCGCTAAAGCCCAACCTCGGAGGTAAAAAAGTAAAACGGGTGTGTGGGGGGGTGGGGGGTGATGGAGGGGCTGAGCCCCAGCGGGGGTAACCACGGGCCCTGGGAGGAGCTGGGGGAGGCCAGGAGCGCACGGAAGGGTCGGCAGGGTGGACCCCGGCTCCCTTCTCCCTTCTAAACCGGAGGTCGAGCCGCTGTCCCCTGACCCCTGACCCTGCCTCCTGCCTCCCTCACCTGATCACTGAGATGAGCAGCCCCGAAGGGTCTTTGCTTTTGCTGACAGTGCTTCTGTATTTCCCACCAGCTGCTTCTGCCGCCATCTTGGTACGGGTGGTGAAGAGCCGCTGGGCTTGACAGGACCGGGCGAACGTAAATTCCGTATTTGACGCCCCTCGGGTATAAGCCAATGGGAGAAGAGAATTTCAGACATGCGGAAGTGAAACACCCAATAAAGGGAGGGAGGAGGTGGGACTAACACTGCAAGTCTCTTTGCCGCGGCAAGCGTGTTTTCTCCTAAGCACACTGGGAGTTGTAGTTCTTTTACAACAACTAAGTAAATCAAAGATAACTTCAAGTCTTCTAAAGAGCACCTTCACTTGTATAGACTTTGATCTTTTTTCAGTTCACTTGCTTTTAGTATGCTGTCAAGCTTTTTAGTCAAATGTTACGTGATGATGCTAATTAAATGTATTTGTAGATAAGGGTGATGTTTGATGTCCATACGCAGGTTTGAAACAAGTGATTTTTAAAATCTAATCCAATGCAAAAAGTAACAGGCATAGAAATTCTTTATTTCGGTGTTTTCTGAACTAAATATTTCTAGTTTCATATTACATGTGAATTCAATTTTTTCATCGTGCCTATTTTTCTAGATAATATTTTTTGACACACACTGGAACACACAAATGAATATTGGTAAAGCTGAAAAACAAAGCTGACCAGATTGTAGATTCCTTCTGTTCCCAATGTAATAAAGCCTATATTTATATAAGGCCTATATTTATATAAAGCCTAATATTTAGACTTTATTTATAGCTTCACTAGTAGGTTTTACTATAAATGGTTTGATTAATACTACAGGAAAAATTAGTAGTATTTCCTGCATTGACATCTGTTGCTTAGTCATTAAAATCAGAGACTAAATAGACAAAAAGATTAAAATGCTTAACAATAGTGGGTAGAATAAAGACCAAGAGGAAGAAAAATTATTGAAAAGAAAGTGGAGATTTGCTTAATAACAGCAAAGACTATAGAATGACAGATATAATTAGTAAGGAGACTCAGAGGTCCTGAGTGTTATACAGCACTAAACTCAGAACACAGCTATTTTTACTATTTATTTTTACAAATTATTTAGAAATTATATGAATATATTATAACTTCAAAATGATCCTAATATTCCAGTCCTGTGACCTTAGTTCTGAAAAAAGATATGAATAAAATATTAAAATTTTGAAATATAAATGTATTAAATAAGTTATGAAAAATTCATATGAGGAAAACCACATATAGCCACTGGAAGTTGTAATTTTAATAGTCCTTAATCAAAAGATTATGGCATAATGCAAAAGACAGATTATAAAATTAAATAATTCAGAGAAAGAGAAAGGAATTTTTCCTAGTGGTTAGGGTTTCAAATGGAGGGTATAATCAATTGGTATGTAAAACTCACTCATAATAAAAATACTCAGAAAACTTGAAACAGAAGGAAACTCTTTCACATAGTAATAGAATTTCTTTAAAACACAGTGAATATTATACTCAATAATGAAAAACTGAAAACTTTCTCACTAAGATCAGAAATAAGACAAGCACGTTTACTTCCAAGGAATCTATTCAATAAACTACAGGAAGCATAATCAGGGACCATGGTCAAAATATATATATATATAGGTATCGAAGTTGTAAACAAAAGAACACACAAAAATAATCTCTATTTATACATGACATCCTCTTATATAGAAACTATCATAAAGCATATAGAAAGAAAAACTATTGAAGGTCATAAAAGAATTCAGCAAAGTGTCAGTATACAAAATTGCCACCAAAAAATAGTGATGATTTCTACATATTAGTAATAAAAATTAACAAAACAAATCCATGTGCAATATCATTTCCTAAATAAAATATCTAGGAAAATGCAATCAAGGACATCAAAGACAAGGATGTCAGAAACCACAAAACACTGCTGATAGAAATTTCAAAAGAACTAAAAACAATGGAAAGACACATTCAAAAGTTGTATAACATTGATATTAAGATAGGAAAACTCCCCAAAACTATCTATAAATTCTATGTAATCAATGGCCTTTTTAATAAGAAAGGAACAGCGGATTCTAAAACTCCTGTGGAAATGAGAAGGGTCCAATAGTCAAAGTAATCTTGGGAAGGAATACATGTGGAAGACTCAAATTTTTCCATTTTCAAACTTACCAAAAAGCTACAGCAATTAGACAATTAGATAGGAACATTAAAGTAAAGATAATTACATAGGAATTACAAATTACAATGACATGGAATACAATTAAGAACCCCAAAATACACTAATGTATGATCAATTGCATTTTGACTAAGGTGCCTATAACACTATATGGGGTAACCAAATTCTTTTCAACAAATTCTTCTAGAATACTAGATATCCATACACAAAGAAACAAAGTTGAACGTCTACCCCATACCATATGCAAAAACTTACTCAAAATGAAACAAAAAGCTAAATTTAGGAGACAAGCCTCATAGAAGAAAATAAAAGAAGTGGCACTGTGGCTCAAGAGGTAGAGTGCTCGCCTTGAGCTGAAGAGTGCAGGGACAGCACCCAAACCCTGAGTTCAAGCCCCACTACCAAAAAAAAAAAAGAAGAAGAAAAGGAGGAGGAAGAAGAAGGAGGAGGAGGAGGAGGAGGAGGAGGAGGAGGAGGAGGAGGAGGAGGAGGAGGAGGAGGAGGAGGAGGAGGAGGAGGAGGAGGAAGAAGAGGAGGAAGAAGAAGAGGAAGAAGAAGAAGAAGAAGAAGAAGAAGAAGAAGAAGAAGAAGAAGAAGAAGAAGAAGAAGAAGAAGAAGAAGAAGAAGAAGAAGAAGAAAGAATAACTCTTGATTAGTTAGCATAGGTTTAGAACAAACAACACAAGAAATATATTATTAATTTAAAATTATAAAATTGAATTTTTTGTGTATCATTGTATAGTAGCAGAAAAGTCAAAAAAATCACCTCAGAATGAGACAAAATATAAGCAAACCATATATCCAGTAAGGATCTTTTATCCAGATCATATAAAAAGAAAACATTCTTACAACTCAACAAAAAAGGATTTAAAAAATAAATAAAACCAGGCAATAGGCTAGATAACATTTCGCCAAAAGAAATACATAAATTACAAATGGTCAACAGGCATATGAAAGGATGCTCAGTATTAGTAATCATTAAGGAAATGCAAATTAAAAATATTTAATGAGTTACCACTTTATATTCACTGGGTTGGCTACAGTTTAAAAAAAACATAAAATTAATATTGCAAGTAGATGAAGAAATTAGAATATTTACACATTGCTTTTCAGAATGTGAACTCGTTCAGCCATGGTAGAAAACAGCTAGTGGCTTCTCAGATAGGTTCAACATAAAATGATCATATTCATCAGCAATTCCAATCATAGTTATATTTCAAGAGATTCAGTGTTCAAAAAATAACTGAACATTCATAACAGCACTATTCACAATAAAATTTGTTATATGTTCTGTAATTGTGGTATAAGCAAATTTGGAATGCCCTCACAATGAGCTGTGACTTGTCTTTAAAAATGTCATAAATTACTGACACACACTAGAACAACTAGAAACCTCAAAACATTGTTCTAAATCAAAGAAGTTGGGAAGGCCACATTGTGTTTGAAGCTATTTATGAAAAACTAGGATTTTGAAACTAAGCAAATTCATAGAGACAGAAAGCAGGTTAGTCATTGCTTAGAACTGGGGAGGAGGAAATGACTGCGTAATGGATCCAGGTTTTCTTTTGGGGGGGCTAAAATGTTCTGGAAGTTGACAGTATCAGTGTTAATGGTTACATAACGTTAAGCTGGAATAAACTCACTGAATTCTACACCTTGAAGTGGTTAAAATTGGACAGCTATATGTTAGGCATATTTTCCAATAAATAATACCGAAGTAGTAGGACAGCTTAGATTTGGTCTCAAGCTCGCTCCATATTGGCTAATATACCTTTAGAAAGCCATTCTGTGTTTTAGTTTCCTTATCTGGTGGACTTTTTTATTTTTTGAGCTTAAACTCAGGGCTGGGGGCTATCCCTGAGCTCCTTTGCTCCACCACTTTAAGCCACAGCTCCACTTCTGATTTTTGAGTGGTTAACTGAAGATAAGAGTCTCACAGGGACTTTTCTGCCCCAGGGGGCTTCCAACCATGAGCCTCAGACCTCACTAAGAGAATTGGCAGCACATGTCAATACCGGCCAAGATGCTAAACCTAGATGCTAATTTTGTTTAAAATATATCACATGATAAGGAGAAAAGGGGAGGAAACCAAGGAAGAAGACATTGACCAAGATGCATTGTACTCATAAGCTTGACTTATGAAATTGTAACCCCTTTGTACAACTACTTAATAGTATCAATAATTAATTAAATACATCACTGACAGTTAAATGAAGTTGTTTGAGGTGCAATAATGCACAATAATGTGGACAAGTTATTTGTGGTTCCCAATGTTTATAAACAAGAATACAGAAGTACTTTTTTAACAGCAAGAATTAGGTAAGTGTCAAAACTAAGAGCCACTTCTATTACATGTTGGAAATACAATCAAGTGTAATTAAGTTAGCACATCAAAAATAAATCTTCAGGGCTGGGAAGGTGGCTCAGTGGTAGAGCGCTTGCCTTGCATGCATGAGGCCCTGGGTTGGATTCCTCAGCACCACATAAGCAGAAAAAAACAGAAGTGGCGCTGTGGCTCAAGTGTTAGAGTGCTAGCCTTGAGCTGAAGAGCTGAGGGACAGCGCCCAGGCCCAGAGTTCAGGCTCCACGACCAACCAAAAATAAAAAATCTTCATTAAAGAAATTGTTTTGGTTTTTTTTCTACCTTCACATCTTACCTCAGGATATTTTGCCTAATATGTCTTTAATCTTTAAGGGACAACATATTCTTTTTCTGGACAGTACTGGAATTTTAACTCCGGGACTTGCTCTTTCTTTAGGCAGGCATTTCACTTGAACCATGCCACAGCTTTTTGTGCTCTGATATTTTTCAGACAAGTTCTCACTTTTTGCCTAGGTTGGCCTCACCTGTGATCTTTCTATTTATGTTTTCCTCCAAAACTGGGATGACAGGTACATGACCACACCATGATTTTTCTCTTGAGATGGGGCATCTCACAAAGTCTTTTTTATTTGTTTGTTTGTAGGTATTTTGGTTTGGGGTTTGGTTGAGAGTTGTTGGGTTTTTGTTTTTGTTTTTTGTTTGTTTTTGCCAAGGTTGTGTTTGAACTGCAATCATCCTTATCTCAGCCCTCCATGTAATTAGGGTTACAGGCTTGAGCCACTGTAACTGGAACAAACATACTCTTTAATATCACTTCTGTTGTAGATGAGCCCACAGGATAAGTTCACACGTGCACTAGACTGGGAAAAGAATGTTGTTTTTCATTCTAGGGAAAGACCAACAAGTGTACCACCTATAAACATTCACCTTTAATACAGACTCTCAAACTCACTGGACTGTTGAAGCCAACTAAGATTTATGAATCTCTGAAAGATCAATTACACATAAGTCTGTGTGAAAATGTTGACATATAAGAAGGAAATAAAAAGCAATGAAACAGTCGAAATAATCATAAACCATAGCATTTATTGAATGCCTAAAAGGATGAGATCTTAAATGTTGCAGATGTTTCCATGGAAAACAATCAGTGATGGTGAGAATGACTAGAGACATTTTCATGGAATCATAGATCATAAGACAAACAGAGGTACAATGGGAAGGACATGTTTTCTATGTTCAGGGATATACTTTGCCTGCAACAAATGGTCTCCTGGGGAGTGGAGGGGGGGCAGTGACTGGGGCCATCCACTGAAAGACACATAGAGATCGTGTGAGATTCATCTCAGAAAAGACCTTGTACCCCTTCCCAGACACTGGATAGCTTTGTACAGTGAGGGCAAAAAATAGAGCATGTGCAGGTCTTGTTTTATGTTGTCTTATTATTTGTAAACCAGGAGAGACTGGTTTTTTTTTTTTTAATGATTACATTTGTAAATATACCCAGAGGCTCTTAAAGCTACAGAAACATTCAATTAAATGAAAATACTTTGACCTCTTTGGATGTGCAGCTTTATATAAATCCTGGATATTGATACACTTATTATTGTAGATAAATGGAATGTGTGAGTAAAGCTAGTGTAGCAGCAGAATGGCTTCCCAGAGATTCATAAAAAGAGTCCATCCAGCCCCATGGTGTTGGTAGAAAAACCAGTGCAGATGCAGACTGGAAAGCAAGAGCCTCAAAATCTCCATGTGAAGACAGAACTCTAGAAAAGAGTTCTGCCTACTTAGGAGCAGCAACTCAGCTAAGGTATTTTTTTTTAAGTACTATAGGCAAGGTTGAGTAAATCAGTACATGAGATGTAGATTATAAACTGAAGGAAAAAGTCCATGATAACTTACCACAGGGGAACAATTCATATTTTATACCAACCTTTTCAATTACGTGGGTTCAGATGAAACTGATATAAAGGCTAGTTTAGTTTAATTGTACACCTATTGCCTTGTATTTGTAGTGGAATTTTATAAGTAGAATTACACAGTGCTCTTTCCTTTGAATGCTTGGGGGCGGGGAGGGGGGGAGGGACGGGGCAGAGGTGGGGGTAGAGAGTAAGGAATTGAAATGGTATCTTGTAATGCTGACCTTAAACTCCCACATCAGCCTCCCAAGGGATAGATTACATATGTACACCACCACACTCAGCATGCACAATGCTTCTACCATCTCCTCCTCCTCCTCCTCTTCTTCCTCCTCCTCCTCCTCCTCCTCCTCCTCCTCCTCTTCTCCCACCTCCTCTTCCTCCACCTCCTCCTCCTCCTTCTCCTTCTATCTTTTCTTCCTCCTTCAAACCTTCCTTCCTCAATCATTCCTTCAATTAATAAACTGAAAGCTTATTAATTATTCTCACATTCTCATTGGAGAGAATAATTAATCATTACCGCTCTCTATCCAAGACCTGGAAATGCCAGACATTGTTATATTTTCTTTCTTTCTCCATACTTCCACTCCACATAAAATGCCTCTGAGGTTCACATTGTCTGTGAAAATGTGGCCACTCATTTCTCCTAGGTTGTTATGAGATTATACACAATGGAGACAGTCAACAACTGGTTCTGTTTTTGTTTTTCTTTTTCATTTGCATCTCAGCAACTCTCTTTGGTGTGTGAATGTTTAGGTCCCATTCTCAGGTTTACAGATTTCTCCTTGAGGGTGATCTAGGACTGTGTGAGGTTGGTCAGGTAGGTCACCATTAGCAGGTCATTGATTTTGCTGCTGAGCATGGTCTCAAAGCTATCAGGAATAATTTGGGGTACCTGGGTATAACCATACTCATCTGGAAGTGGCTCACAGTAGTGTCAGCTGACACTTTTCCAGACAGCATGTCCTTCCCATGTCCTAGGTGCGGGTTCTGTTTTAATGAATGTTTCTTTCAATTTCTTTGCTTCAGTGTCTACTTAAGCTGGGCACCGGTGGCTTACCCCTGTAATTCTCACTACTCAGGAGGCTGAAGATTGTGGTTCAAAGCCAGCCCGGGGCAGGAAAGTCCAGGAGACTCTTATCTCCAATAAAGCACCAGAAAAGTGGAAGTGGCACTGTGGCTCAAGTGGTAGAGCAATTGCCTTGAGCTGAAGAGCTGAGGGACAGCACCTAGGCCCAGAGTTCAAGCCCCATGACTGACCAAAAAAAAAAAAGTCTACTTAAATGCCAAAGGTCAGTAACTCACCTATGCATTCACTCGCCCACACATACACATACCTGTAAGTGTGTATATACTACACACTTCACAGCATGGCTTTCTTAGTTTACCAATAATATTATGATAAATTGGTATTATTATAGAGGAAGTGTCTCATTCATTCATGAACTTGAGTAGGAAATGATTGCTGCATTTATTCTCATCCTTTAATGTCCACAGAGCAGAGCTCCCGGGAAGTATAGGATTTGTTGAATTGAAGCATTGTCTATACTGCTTTTAAAAAACAAACAAAAAAAACCACCACAAAAATAAAGAAAACATCATTTTTTAAGGAAAATTACACCAGAGAGACTGGTAAAAGTTGTTGCAGTGATCAACTAATGATAAGTGATTTAAACAGTATTTTCTTTAGCAATTTTTAAGAGACTTCACTGTTTCAGTGAATTAATTCAAACTGCCTTTGGGAACAATAATACAAACAGAATTCATGTTTGATTGATTTATGGATTGCTACTCATTACAATGAATAACACTAGAAAGAATATTAAAACAGAATCAGCAACATGATTTCACATCTGAAGTTTCTCATATTGTCTCAGGTAAAAGCCACGGTTTTGTCAAATTTTCACCATGTATGGCTGAAACTATAGATAATATGAAAAGCCACATGCTTATTTAATATAAGTACTTATAGATGATTGTCATGCTGCTAAAACAATAATTCTGCTTGCCTCTTGGAAGGGAATTATTCACTGAAGGGCAGAGGTGTATTTCTTAAATTTTGAAACACATAAACATTACTTACTTAAGATTATAACTTGAATACGACATTACAACAAGTTTACAGACAGACCTGAATGTGTTTGGCATTCTTGCTTTGAATTTCATTTTGTCAGTCCTTTCTTTCATCCCCTGGAGCTCACTCACGTCTATGCTCTGGAAGGTGATAATAGCCTGTTGACTTATAGCACCCATGTGAGAAATCCTGCAGCATCTCACTTTTTTATTTCCAGCCCTTCTCCCATTCAGGTACCATCTGAAAAATCTCTTCCAATATTTGATTGCCCTTCTGAAAAGCCTTCTCAGGATCCTACCTACAGGTCAGTCTCTTTCACATCCAAAAGCTTCCTGTAATGTATTGTATTGAGACTGTTGTTGGAAATCTCACCAAATGCTTTGATTTTGGACATGATTTCTCAGCAGCAACATTTCTCACCTGGATGTGCTGAGTCATGCAGAATAGCTAGCATTTGTTTTGCTTTATAAGTTTGTGAAATGCCTGAATTTAAATATATAAAGTAAATAAATGCTCAAACACACACACACTTCTTAATAAGCAGTCATTACCACCTGTTATCTGTTCACTGCCAACATTTGTAAATTAATAAATGTCGTTTTTACCTAAGAACTGAATGTTGGGTTCTTTTTATTCTTTTTTCTTTGTGGGACTGAGGTTTGAACTTAGGGCCTCTTGCTTCCTAGGCAGGCACTCTACCCCTGAGCCACAGCTGCAGTCCTCCTTTTGTATTGGATACTTTTGAGATCATGTCTCACTTTCAGCCTAAGTGTGCGCCTAAACAGTTATTTGCCTATGTTTGGCTTCACATTATAACTGGTGTGATCCAGTACATGCCACCATGCCTAGCTTTATCTGTTGAGATAGACTCACATGAACTTTTTTCCTGGATTGTCCTGGAACTGTGAAATTCACAATCTCACCTACAGGCATAGCTAGGTACAGTTATAAGCCACCTGTACCCAGTAGAATGTTGGGTTCTTTATGTGGAAAATGTCCTCTACTTTGGAGAAATGTTTTTATAGAGATGATAGATATAGATGATAGATAGATATCTCTTATAGCTATGATATATATATGATTATAATTACATATATATACTGTTTTTATTTTGGGGAAACGTGTGTTGAAGTTTTTGCAAGTGAAACATGATTTGTACAGATGATTTGGAAACAGTTTAGAAAAAAACGAGGTGTGCATAAACAGATTCTGCAAATGTGGCCAAATATTAATACTTGGTAAGTCTAGGTAAACATTATACAGATTTCCACCATTCTGTTCTTTCAATTTCTCTATAGGCTTGACATTTTTCCAGAAAAATATTGAGGGAAGAAGAAAATATATAAATTATATATGGAAAACATGTAGTTACTGATTATTGCTGCTCATACAACAAAGGTATGGTCATGATTAAGGAAATGTGAAAGTAGTTCCATCCTGCTGAGATATACCAGCAAACTGGGGACTATTTCAAGCATGATACACAATTACAATTTGATGTTGTGACCTGGCTTGAGAAATGAAATATTTAAATAATAACACCTAGAGTCACTGGCACAGAGAGGAAGAAGATGTTTATTGGTACTACCCAGAATATTCCATGATAATCTCAAGGCAGGATCTTTAAGCATAGCTTTCAAATGGAAGGCCATTCTTCCCACCAATGTGCTCACAGTTTTGAAATGGCCACAGGAAAGAGAACATGGACTGTGCTAAGGCTCAAACAGAGGCTAAAGAGACCAAGGATGACCACATGTTCAACTGAGAGAGGAGCTCTGTTTCTTACCATGCACCACTTTTAACAGGAGAGCTAGAAACTAACAAATAAATTTGTATAATATGTGGTAGGTGGGGAAATCTTCCACAGTAGATATGTAATATTCAGTGTTTAGAGGCAATGGATTGTCAGGCTAATGCATCTGCATTTGCAGCAAAAGAAAAGAACTGGGCACAAACTGGACTGGAACCATCCTCTTCAACGTCAGGAATTAAGGATTTCCCCTTTATTGCATTAGGCAATACACATTAGTATGTGTTTAATACACGTGCCTAGAGAAAAAAAGATGTTTTATTCCTTACAGAGAACACATTTATTCGTTCTCAACAAACTTGTGGCCATTTGTATAAAGTTCTGCAACAAGGCACTTTTCTAAATACTATTAGAATGGGCTACCTGGACCCAATGAACCCTATATCATTGTTAAGTCCATAATATTCTAGGCAAACAAAGGGCTATGCAGCCTCCTTTGCAAGATCTGATCTCTCTGGTCTTATTTCTGTCTCATGTGCAATGCCAGAGTCCAGAGACTTTATAAGATTGGGAGGTAAGAATGGGCTTAGAAGAAACCAAAGAGAATGCTACAGGGAGCCCAACAAAATGTTTTGGTGTCATGTTGAAAGGAAGGTTTTTCATGACTATAAAATGTATGTAAGGGATGGGAAGGTGGCTCAGTGGTAGAGTGCTTGTCTTGCATGTATGAGGCCCTGGGTTAGATTCCTCAGCATCACATAAGCAGAAAAAGCCAGAAGTGGCACTGTGGCTCAAGTAGTAGAGCACTAGCCTTGAGCTGAAGAGCTGAGGGACAGCACCCAGGCCCAGAATTCAAGCACCAAGACCAAAAAAAAAAAAAAAAAGTATGTGAGTGTGAAGAGATACACACTCCTCACATGCACACACACACACACACACACACACACACACACACACACACACACACACACACACACACACACACACACACTGAGTTTAACTAGGAAACTGTGTTTAGTGTAGGAAAATTCTGATGGCAACAATAACAGTGGAATTGTGCTTCTTGCAATAAGAAGCCCTTCCAGGCTGACCTTTCCCTCACAATCATCAACCACCTCATCCGCCCCATCACTAAAATAAGAAAACAGAAGCATCAGCCTACATCAAATTCTAAAAGGCCTTAGGCAGATCACATTGGTTTTGCATCAAATTTATTGCTGCATCTCACTGGCTTCTCTTGATCTGCTTTATTGCTGATTTTAATCTTGTTTGTTTTAGGCTTCCGAGCCTCACTGCAAAATGCCTAATATACTCTTTGTAGCTAGAGACTGTATAAATAAAATACATCATATTCCCATTATAACCACACTATATCATCCACATTTATGCAGCACCCATAGGTGGCCTATATTTTTTAATTATTTCCCCAAACTCTAAATTAATACAATGAATTTAGAAACCCTTCTACCTCTCATCAGAGCAACTAATTGAATACTCCATTATGATAATAAACCATCTTTCATGATAAGTGCTCATTCCCAGAGGGCTTTGCTCTGTGTACTAAGTCTATAAGGCAATAGTTCCAAAAGGGCACTGTGTGCTGTGGGAGGAGATAATAGCGCTTTGTTATTTTGCCTTCGATCTTAAACTATTCTCACTCCAACAAACCCTTCCAGTACTCTATGGTAAAAACTATCAAAGGAGCTCCTTTTTTTTTCCCTGCCCTACAAGAAGGCAACATCTTTTCCATAGCATCCTGATGATTCAAGGATAATGAGATAAAACCCAACTCAGGGCTGCAATGAGTATTCCTTAATTTAAATCTGGGCATTTTCTAAACATCCCTGCATCCAGGTGACACTGTAAGAGCCTCCTATGTCAGGGATTAGGTCTGGTAGACCTCAACTATTTTCAATGCTTTGCCTATGGTGGCTACTCTGTTCAATAACTGGGCAAGAGATGATGCATTCCACTTGAAGCACAGGTGAGGAACTACCGAAGACATACCCATCTCTGAACCAACAAAAAACTAGATTTATAGTAACAGTCTACAAAGCTGCAGACATACTCAAAGGTTGACCATTAAATGCACTTTGAAGCCTGGGTGATACAGCTCAGTGACAGAGTGCTTACCTAGCATGTGAGTGGTCCTGGATTTGATCCCCAGCACCACACACACACACACACACACACACACACACACACACACACACACATGCACACATATACACACATACACATACATACACACATGCATACACATACACATACACCACACACACACCGCACACCACACACACATACACACACCACACACACATACACACACCACACACACACCACACACACTGCACACCACACACACACACACACACACACACACACACTCTGAAACTTTGATATAAAGTATCATAAAATTCAGAATATGGTCTGAGGAGTCAGAAACACCCACCTTGATGTAAGTCTTGCTTCTACCACACATTAGCTAGTAATAACCTCATAGTGCCTCACTTTCCTTATTTGCTAAGTGGGAATAAGGATAGTGTTGATTATGAGAGCTATTATGAAGGTCAAACAGAAGCCACTTAGTACCATGCCAAACACAGTATCAACACTGTCAGCTGTTGTGGTTGTTATGCAGTCCATGTTGGTTATCACTGTGCAGGAATCAGGGTAGAAGACATGGTGTAGACAGCCAACTCAGTGGTGCGGGGGGAGGGAGAGAGGAGGAGGAGGAGGAGGAGGAGGAGGAGGAGGAGGAGGAGGAGGAGGAGGAGGAGGAGGAGGAGGAGGAGGAGGAGGAGGAGGAAAAGATGAGAAGGAGCAGGAGGAGGAGGTGGAGGAGGAGGAGGAGGAGGAGGAGGAGGAGGAGGAGGAGGAGGAGGAGGAGGAGGAGGAGGAGGAGGAGGTGGAGGAGGAGGAGGAGGAGGAGGAGGAGGAGGAGGAGGAAGAGGAGGAGGAGGAAAAGAGGAGGTGGAGGAGGAGGAGGAGGAGGAGGAGGAGGAGGAGGAGGAGGAGGAGGAGGAGGAGAGGCTCCTTTGAGCAGAGTTGTCTTCCACCAAGAAGTCACAGGAGTGAAAAACTCATCATATGCCTATGATGTATGTCAGAAACCCCCTATATGAGATATACAAGTCGTTATGTTGAAGAACAAACTTTACAACTTAGGCAGGGATGGGAGGGGTGGGAGGTGAGGGGTGGGGGATGGGAAGGAATGGGAAGGGATGGGAAGGGGAAACAAAGGAGGAGGCAACAATGCTTGATAAGAAATGTACTCATTATCTTGCCTATGTAATTGTAACCCCTGTGTATGGTATTTGCACAATTAAAAGAAAAGAAAAGAAAAGAAAAAGAAAAAAAAACAAATAAACGGTGTAGAATAAAGAGGAGAATTAGTCTTGATCAGTTTATCTCACAAATTGGGCAGGGAAGTGCATACTTGTAATCTTATTACCTAGTAGAATGAAGCATGTGTAAAGTGCAGCCTGACCTATACAGCAAGACTTGTTACCCTTCCCCACCACCAAAGAAAAGACTCCACCCAGCCCCTTTCTCTTCCAGCTTTGGCTTTGGAAGGTTCATATTGTATGGCTCCAAACTGGCTTTCCACCTGAAATTCTAACTACTTTTCACATTGATCTTGGCTTTGGATTTTCTGTTCATCTGGTTGTTGATATTAAAGTCTAGTCCAGCTCTTTATCTAGCTGCAGCTCTTAAATTCTACTCTAGTTAGGAAGGATTCATCTCAAGGTGGATTTGGCAAGGAAAACTATTTCCTGTCTCCCCCAGAGAAACCTCCACAGAAAAAGACATAAGGCCCCATTGAGTTTCCCTGTCTATCCCTGCTAACACTTAAAAGGCTTTTCATAATGAAAGGATTAATTGCTCATCCAACATGGGAAATGTATACTAGAGTTACTAGCTGGCACAAACTCAGCTACAATTGATTCAGTGTCATTCTCTTCTACTTTGAATTCCTTCACACTAAGGGGCAAAGTGTCCTGTCTGCTCAGCAGTAAGGAAAGACTTTGTTTCTGCTTGGGGACAGGGGGAATTCTAAGCCTCTTTCTGAATCTCAGCATGAGGCAGAAGGTGAAGATGGACAAATAATCTGTACAACATGTGGTAGACAAGTTTCTCTTCCCCAGAACAAATAGATTCAGGATGTAAAGACAAATCTTTCACAAGAAAATAAAAACTCTCATCAAAATCCCAGCAACACTGGGTACTGGTAGCTCACACCTCTAATCCTAGCTACTCAGGACTCTGAGATCTGAGGATTGTGGTTGAAAGCCAGGCTGGGCAAGAAAGTCCATGAGACTCTTATCTTCAATTAACAACAAGAAAACTGGAAGTGGCACTGTGACTCAAAGTGGTAGAGCTTTAGCCTAGAGCAAAAGAGTTCAGGGACAGCACTTAGACCCCAAGTTCAAGCCCTACAACTGACAAAACAAAACAAAAAAACCCCACCAAAACCCCAACAATGTTCTTCCATGATATAGAGAAAGCAATCCAAAAATTCATATGGAATAATAAAAGACCCCCCACAGCATAAACAATCTTCTCAGGAAGAACAGTGTTGGAGGAATATCATACCAAACTTCAAATATTATTATAAAGCCATAGTAATAAAAATAGCTCAGTACTGGCACAAAAATAGGCCTGAGGACCAATGTAATAGAAGACTTAGAAAGCAGCAGAAAAACATCTAGCAACCAAATATTTGATGAGGGAGCCAAAAAACATAGGATGGAAGAAAGACAGCCTCTTCAACAAATGGTGCTGGCAGAATTGACTTTTTTTCTTTTTTTGTCGGTTGTGGGTCTGAACTCTGAGCCTGAGCACTGTTCCTGAGCTCTTCAGTTCAAAGTAGTGCTCTACTACTTGAGCCACAGCACCACTTCCAGCCTTTTCTGCTTATGTGGTGCTGAGGAATCGAACCCAGGGCCTCATGCATGCAAAGCAAGCACTCTACCACTAAGCCACCTTCCCAGCCCCAGAATTGGCTATATTTATGCAGAAAATTGAAGCTAGATCCTTATATATCACTACGCACCAGAATGCATTCTAAATAGATCAAAGACTGAATGTAAGGCCAGATACCCTGAAAATATTACAGGAAAGGATAGGGGAAACCACAGGTTTCTAAGGCTCCTTGGCACAGGTCAAAACTTCCTAAGCAAAGATCCAAAATTGCAACAAATCAAAGAAATACTAGATAAATTGGATTGCATCAGACTGAAGAGTTTCTACATGGAGAGGACATAGCTAGCAAGATAAATACGAAGCCCCAAAAATGAGATATGATCTTTACTAGCTATGCATCAAACAAGGGCCTTATATCTAAAATACACTTAGAGCTCAAAAAGTTAACCACCCCTAAAATAAACTCTTAAGAAACAACAACCCAATTAATAAATGAGCTTACAAACTCAAAGAGAGACTTCTCAAAAGAAGAATAATGGCCAATATACACATGCAGAAATGTTCAACATCTCTGGCCATAAAAGAAATCAAATCAAAATAACATTGAGATTTCACTTCTCCCCAGTTAGAATGGCCATTATCAAGAAAACAAAAACAATAACAGATGCTGGTGGGGATGGGGCCAAAAGAGAACATTATTGCACTCTTGGTGGGAATGAAAATGTGTCAACCACTCTGCAAAGCAGTATGAAGTTTCCTCAAAAGACTAAACATGGAGCTTCCCTATGACATAGCAATTCTACTCCTGGGCATTTATACAATAGAGTATAAACAATGCCACAGTACAGCTGTCAGTACAACCATGTGATGCTCCTTGGTGGCCAAATGGATAAAGAAAATTTTACACACACACACACACACACACACACACACACACACACACACACACACACACACACACACACACACACAATGGAATTCTATGCTTCCATCAGAAAGAATGACATTGCACCATTCCTAAGGAAATAGTCTTGGAGAAAGTTATATTAAATAAAGTAAACCAGACCCAAAGAAATACAGGTTCCATGATTTCCCTCATTTGTTGTAACTAGAATGTGCCTATAAATCTATAAGTAAACACACTGGATGGTAAAAGACAAAAAAGTTACACTTAGATGTGATAAATTAAACAGGACTCTAGACTGTCACACAGTGAGACCAAAGGAGGATATTCTTAGGACAGGATCACTAGCTCAATAGCTATGTGCATATGAGCATATAAAATGTTTATTGAAATGCACTCCAAGAAATGGAAACAAGATTTTTGTTACTTTGTGTTTTTTTTTTCCTTTCTCTCCTTTGTCACTGTTTTTTTCTTCCTTTCAATTTTGTGCCTTTTGTCTTGTATAAAAGCTTATCTGTTTTGGAGAGGGTAAGGGGACACAGAAATGGTGGGACAAAGGGTGAACAAATGCAACAGTGGTACTCACTAGACACTATGTTGAAAATGAACTATACAACTTGTGGGGGAGGGGTTCAAGAGGGGAAAACTGGGAGAAAAGGAGGGGAGAGGTGACACCGTTCAGAAAGAAATGTATTCATTACCTGACTTGCATAACTGTAACCTCTCTTACAGCACTTTTACAGTAACAATAAAGAAAAGAAGAAAATAAAAAGTGAGAGCAGGAGGGGCTTATACAGGTGTGCTCACCTGTGCAGATCCAGGCAACGATGGGCTGATAAGTTGTGTCCCTTTTTATACAAGTGTTATATTTCCAGTAAAAGGCTCAGTAAAGTAGTAAAGAGTATTGAATATGCTACATCTATGCATGCTGTTTGAAATTTTAGAGTAATTTACTATATCCACAGACTATATATTAGTTTAAAAATTAGCTAACATTTGTCAATTCTATGAAATGGAATAATAGAATATATAAATGATAGGTTAAGGAAAATACTGTTTATCCATGAGGAAAAATAAAGCATTGATAATCTACAAAGAGAATGAGCCTGTAAAACAAAAGAAGTCAGACACAAAAGGCCACGCTACCATTTGTGGGAAATGTCTGGAATAGAAAGTTCACAGAGACAGAAAGCAGATCAGTCAGTGAGTGTTTGTGGGGAGGTGGGCATGAGGAACAGTGGCTTCATGGATTCTAGAGCTGGAACAATGGAGAATGTTTGGGAACTTGATAGGGGTGTTGGCTGTCCAGCATTGTAAATATATTAAACATCACTATGGCTTTAAAATGACTTACTTCATATGAATTTCACCTCAATGAAAATCTGAAGGAAGATTAGATTTTGATTTTAAATTAACATGTAGTACATTTTGTAACATATTTTAAAGCCCTGTATGGTGTGTGTGTGTGTGTGTGTGTGTGTGTGTGTGTGTGTGTGTGTGTGTGTGTGTGTGTGTGTGTGTGTGTATCAAAACCACTTCCAAGGATCATAGAACAGTAATACTTTTTGTTTTCAAAGAGAATTGTTAGGGCTCTTGGTCGAGTCATGCTCAGGTGGGGGCAGGGATAGGCATGTTCCTTCACACTCTGTGTGAGATGGTTTATTATTCTGGCAAGTCCAATTTCATAATTCACTCCAACAAAAGGAAGAATTTGATAAAGCAAATAAAAAATGTAATTGATGTATTCTGGGGAGTTGTCTAGTCTTCCGTCCTGCCATGTTGTGAATCTGACTTCTATCCAGGTGGGATGCCATCTCTCAAATCAACTAACTGCCAGGAAGAATATGCTGCAAACTTTTTGTGATAAATCTTACATTCAGATAATTGGCGATTAAATCTTCCTAGGCATATATGCTCATGTGATCCATTAGGAAATGAATACTAAGTTTCTAGGAAGTTCACTCCAAGTTCACTTTAACTAGAGAGGTCTGCTAGTTTGGACACAGGAAGTTGATCTTGGTGGTAGTGGAAGGCGTTGAACATTTCTGGAATTTGGAGAGAACTAATTCCTAAATGGATCTCTTCTCCTTCCCCACCCCCCATCTTCAGAGTGGAAACTGAGTAAAAACTGAGATATAGTTAGGAACAAAGAATTCTTTGCCAATGAGTACATGTCTGACCCCAAGAAAAATGACTACTCCAACACAGGCCAGAGAGACAGTAATAACTTCAATTAGATTTTGCTCACTTTAGCAAGTTAGTCTGAAGTTTAATTAGGTTACAGAAGCCAGATTTAATAAACAAAAATACAGTACAGCCTATTAAATTTCAACTTAAGATGAAGAATACATATATGCATGCATATACACATATATAACATGGGATATATTTAGGTTTAAAAAACCTGAAATCCACACAGGCATTGGTAGCTCACATCTGTAATTCTAGCTACTCAGGAGGTCAGCGTTTGAAGCCACCTCCAGGGCAGTAAACTCCAGGAAACTCTTATCTCCAATTAACTAGTAAAAACCTGGAAGTGAACGACTGGCCACCTTAAGTGAAAGAGTGACCACCTTCAGTGAAAAAGTAGACCAGAGTTCAAGCCTCAGTACCAGCACACATACACACACACACACACACACACACACACACACACACACACACACACACACATGCACACGCACACACAGAGCAAACTTAACTAAACATCTTGTGTGTGTGTGTGTGTGTGTGTATATATATGTATATATATATATATATATATATATATATATATATATATATTGGGGGGGTTGGTTGTGGGGCTTGAACTCTGGGTCTAGACACTGTCCCTCAGCTCTTCAGCTCAAGGCTAGTGCCCTACCACTTGAGCCACAGCATCACTTCGAGTTTTCTGGTGATTTACTGGAGATAAGAGTCTCACAGACTTTCCTGCCAGAGCTGGCATTGAACTGTGATCCTCAGATCTCAGCCTCCTGAGTAGCTAGGATTATAGGCGTGAGCCACTGGCATCTGGCTATATATCTTGTATTTTTATCTGATAATTCTAAATTTAAGTTTGTGTATTTGTGTTTGTATGTGTGTGTGTGTGTGTGTGTTTAGGGGGAAAAGGTGAGATTCCTAGACATAGTGAAATAAGATCATTGTTCATTTACCCTATGATACTAAAAAAAACAAACAAACAAAACTGTAGTGTGAAACAATGGGCTTACTTTAGTCTGACTCATCTGGTCCCCTGAACTGACTATCTTTCCTGCCTTACAGCCACATAGACATGTAGTTAACCTCCTCTGTCCCCATTTTGACAATCATCTTCTTGGTTTATGTCCTCCCATGAACCTGTCTCTCCTTCTCTCTATTTTCTTATCCTGCCCCTAGGTTTAATTTTGTTTAGGAGTCTTCTCAAAACAAGCAGAAAGTAAATGAGAACTGTCAGCTTGCTGCAAGCAGGGCCAGGTAGAGTTAAAGAGACAGTGAACACAGGAAGCAAAAGAGAAGGGAAAAAAATCTGTTTTACTTGTCTCTTTGTCATATATCACAGAATACTGGACCTGCTGTGTCTGTGATATTTACTGTGGAAACAGGCTTTGTGTAAATTGGATAAACCACTTGACCTCAATTTTTTTCAATAGTAAATAAAAATAATCTCAACCTAGAACTGCAGGTAGGTTCCAAGGAAAAAAGGATATGAAAGTATTTTTTAAAATGATGAGTTATGATTGTAGGAATTTGTTGCCTGTTGCAATACTACAACTAATACAGGCTTTGAGGTCTTTACAGGAAAAGCTATCAATATTTCCCCAAATCCTAAATTTAACTGGTCTAAAGTATTATAACAGTGTTAAGAAAGTTTAATCAAGATTCTAGGACTTTCTAGTTTCCTTGAGGAGAACAGGGATGGTTGGGAAGAAACAGTAATATTCTCTTTTAAAAGCCACATTTGAGACTCCAGGAAATTACAATGTTTCTGAGGCATGAAAAGAAATATTCTGGAGCTGAACACCAGAAAACTTCTATCAAAACACAAAAAGAAAGTGACAAATTGCCTTATCATATGCAGAGAAAATGCATTTGAATGATCATCTTAAAAGACTTTTTTTGTTTGAGGGAGAGAGAATAACACATTTATAGATGTCAAGTCAGAGGGTGGATAATGACCTACCCCTTCTTCTATTAAATCTCCTCAGAAAAGGAAACTTCAGAGATCCCAAAGATGCCTAGGTGGCTCTTTGGGATTTTTGCTTTAAACTAGGCACCACAGTGCAAAAACGGTTACAGTTATCAGCTACAGCTGGTCTTTGCTGCTATATATTTACTCATTTTGTAAACCATCTTTCTTCAACTGGGCACCTGTGCTCATACCTGTAATCCTAGCTACTCAGAGGCTGAGATTTGAGTATCATGGTTTGAAGTCAGCTTGGGCAAGAAAGTCCATGAGACCCTTATCTCTAATTAACCCCCAAAGTGGAGGTCTGGCTCAAGTGGTAGATCACCAGCCTTGAGAGAAAAAGCTAAAGGACAGAACCCAAGTTGTGCATTCATGCTCTTTTAACAGTAAACATAAACACAGGTGGGTGTACACACACACAAACACACACATACTGAACATCCTCTTGTGGTCTCCCGTTTGCAACATTACAGATGGAGCTGTATTGTCTACTCGTTTATGTTCTTAGATCCCTTGCATGTTTATCTGGCTTTGTATAATGACTCCCTACCTCTGATAAAAGGGGATAAACCTCTCTGGAGCCCTTGTTGGAGTCTCTCCACTTAACACCATTTGTCAGCATTGGTTGCCAGCAAAGAATGACATCATGGGTGTCCAAGGAGTTGGAGAGATATTATGTTCCTGGGGTTGGATAAAATGATCCATCCACAGATGAAGAACAATAAAACATCTACTTCTTTTTAAATGAAAGGAGTGAAGCTTTCCTATTTAGCTACGAATTGACACTACCACACCGTACTTGTTCTATCCAGTCATTTGTCACCAGTGATGTGCCACGTGTCCTAGAAAGAGTGGATTCCATGGTGAGCTGGCGTGGACAATGGTCTCATTCTCATTCCTTCTAAAACTAGAATTCTGTAATGATGTCGTAATTTGCATGTAAACAGTTACATGTAAACAGTTATTTAGTTTTAATCCACAAAATGAAGACATTCCTTAAGATATTCTTATGAAAAGATTCTGAAGTGAATTGAATTTTAATAATAAGATCATAAGAAACCAGAAGTTGGCAGAGTTGACACAGTCTTTTACTTCTGGAACTCAATTTCAGCCAAATGATAGGTGAAAACACTGATGGTCTAATAAAAAGGGCGTGTTTCTCTTGCTTTAGAAGAGTATGTTTTTACAGACAAGAAAAATAAAGGAATTTAATTAGAAGTATTATTTTTTCTTGGTGGCTCATGTATGTAATCCCATTTACTCAGGAAGCAGAGATCAGGAAGAGTGAGTTTCAAGGTTAACCTGGGCAAAAGGTTAGCAAGACTCACCTCAAATCAATAAGCTGAGCATAGTGGTGTGCACCTGTTATCATAACTACATGAGATGTATAAATAGGAGGATCTCAAACTAGGCTAGTCCTGGGAAAAATATGAGACCCTAACTAAAAGCTGGCTAAGGCAAAAAGGGCTGGGAACATGGCTCAAGTGTTGGAGAACCTGCTTGGCAAATGTGAGTTGATAACCCCAGGACCACCAAAAATATAACTAAATAAGTATATATAATTGTATGAAATACATGTATATATGCAAACATAGCTACATTTGTAGGGGAACCTGTGAAAGCAGCTACAAATATTTTGCAATTTTAAGGTCCAAGAATAATTACTAATAAGTCTGTTCAACCTAAAAATTTACATCACCAGATGAGAACCAGTGGTCTGCTAGAACTGGCTCTAAGAACTAAGTTCATGAGCACTTACCTGGCATGGACAAGACCCTGGATTCAATCCCCAATTCTGCTAAACAAACTAAGAAAACAAACAGCATTGTATAGGCTCATAAGATCTAATTGTAAAAATTTTAGAAAAAAATTCAAAACTGGTAAACACAGTTATTACTAAATTTTTAATTATAAAAATATACTTATATAGAGTATGCTGTATATAGATGACATTCAGCATTTCCTAATTGTTCTATTATTATCTGTGCTCTTGAGGTTATTTACATGTACTCAATCTATATAGGATATATTAGCTATCCATTGCTGTATAACAAATGAACCCATCATTAAGCAGCTTAAAGGAAAGGTCATAAATTAGATCCCATAACTTTTAAGTTAGGAACCCCAGAACAGTTTAGCTGGGTGTCTTTGGCTTGGGATTTCCCAGAAGGTGGCAGTCAGCTGGGTAATGTGGCCATCAAGACTTGACTGGAGCTGGAGAGTTTACTTCCAAGAATGTTAACTCATATAGCTATTGACTGTTTCTCCCTCAATGGGCTGCTTCAAGTGTTTCCTAGCCTGCCAGCTAACATCTCCCAAGGTGAATGATCTAAGACAGAAAGAATTTCACACCATCATTTCTGTCACCTTTTATTCATTATACAAACCAAACCCAGAACAACATGGGAAGGAAATACACATTGTAAATGCCAAGATGGCATCTTAGAAGCAGTCGGATACAGTGTAAAAGCTATATAGTGATATACATTATTGTATAGCTTCCCAAAGCTACATCCAGTGACATCACATTTATTTCCTGATCTTAAATATGATAAGATATATTTACACTACAGAAATCATAAAATACCCACACACAGAGATAGACATACACACACATGGCGTATGGAAACAGAAATGTTCTAGAGAGTATGGTTAGCTTCTTACTATGTTACTGTTCATACCTGATAGCTGGATGTACTTTGGGTTTAGTCTTAAGAACATAGAAAAACTCTGCAGAGGGACAAGTAGGTGGGTCAGAAGGATAAGAAATGTATACTTTGGCTCAATGTTGTCTTTGGTACTTTGAGTTTTGCCAGAAATAATCTCAGAGACAAGCACTCATGTGTAAGCAGTGTATTCTGGAAGGTAACAACACTTTTACAAAGCTGTCGGAAGGTGCAACTGGGAAGAGGGTGCATGATCCAGCCAACTACCACTTGGGTGACTGGAACTGAATCCCATCAAGAAACTCTGGGAAATGATACAGAAAACATATCTGAACCATTCCGGCCCAGAGTATAGTCATTGTTTAAGACCTGCTCTCAGGGAGCAATAAAAATTGGGCTTACCTTTGGAAACACATGATAAAATGAGAGAAGCCAGAGTTTGCAGGGACTTTAAAAGCTGATGGGTAGTTGGCATTTTATTTTTGAAATTCTGAATGTTACTCCATAAAGTATTGGCAATAAAGAAAATTTAATATGGTTGTCATCTGGCTTGGATTTGTAGCTTTTAAAGATTGCTCTGCTTGGTGTGTTTGTTGAAAAGCAGCAGAGACAGTACAGGAACTGTAGAATAAAGTCATAGATATTTGAATTTTCAATAAGGACAAAAGATAGTGGGAGCTCAGGCTTGGATAATGGCCACAAAATGGAGAGAAATGGTATTGTGAAGGTAAAATGAACAGTATGATAAAGAGTGAGTGAAAGAGGAAATCAACAGTGTTTCTTAGGCTTTTGACTTGAAAAACAGAGAAGACTGGAAGTGCTATTTCTAATTCCGGAAAGGCTGAAGAGGTGAGGTACTCATTTGGGGCTAAAAAAAAAACACAAATTCTGTTTTCTACATTTTATATTCAAGATGTCAGTTAGTCACACAAGTGAAGCTATTAAGTAGGCAGTTAAAGCTATAAAATCCAAACTTTAGAGAAGTCTGGCATAAGGTATAAATTTAGGCCTTAATAACATTAATTTAGGTGTCAAATGAGAGATATTATTTAAAGCCAGGAAATCAAACTTTAAGTTTTAATACTATTGTGGAAAAGATTTCTAATCCAGTACCAGACATCTTCCAATTGACACACCGGAGTCACTCTCTTCTTCCTACCCTACTTTCTGCTCCATGGGGGTTGACATGGGGCTTCAGTTCTGTTGTGCATTGCTATAATAAAACATCTGATGCTTGGTAATTTATAAAGAACAGAGTATAAACTTGGCCTCATGGTCCTGATGGAAGGAGAGTCAAACAGCATGGCCATGGCATCCTGGTGAGAGTATTTAGCCTGGCTGCTTCTCAAGAGAAACAGGAAAGGAATAAACTATAGGCAGAACGGTCCTAGGGCACAGAATACCCTTGTTTTCTAACAACCTGTTCTTCAGAGAACAGATCCAGTCATGTAAGACTTTACCCACTCCTAAAAAATGGACACAAACCGCTTCTGGGAGTGTCACCCTCATGATTAGATCATCTCTCACTAGATCCCATCTCCTGAAGTTTCTACCACCTCCATCATGTTAGATTGGTACCAAACAATGAATGAACTTTGTGGATGCATCACATCCAAACTGTAGCAATGTCTATGTATAGAACCATGAGCGACTTCTTTCTTTTTTTTTTTTTATCATCTGGCTCTTACTAGAATTTCATCTGTGGGAAATTTTAACCTGCCTCACTCTCAAGATAGGAGAGGAAAAGATGAAGCGGTCCATTGGTTGTCATAGTCTGGAGCCATGCCAATCAAAAATTGTTACTACTCTCTTGGGATGATTTTCTCTGCTCTCTTTTCTCCTGTTTTCCCTTTCAGACTGGGACTTGGGTGAATAACAGCTCTTCTGCAGTAACCCCTTGCGTTACGTACACCCAAATTATACCTTTGTAAATAGTTCGTTTATTGGACATTCCATTTACCCTAAGTTGTATGAATAATACATCCCTCCTTTTTCCTCTTGAACATAACCCCCATACAATGAGAACCATGAAGACACTCCATTGTGTCATTTATAGCCCCAAACAACACTACATAAAGATGGAAATATAGGTAAAGAAATATAAATGGCTTGATAAAGCTTAGCAAAGCTTTAGAGTTAGAAGTTAGAAGTATCACACCATTTGGAAGGATAAAAGCAGGAAGATAGTTTTAAAGGCTCTAGGCAATATTCATGTCCCCATTTCGACTTCAAATCCAAGACACTGATTCTCATCTGTTTGTGCATAAGATGAGAGATTATTCTCTGGAGAAATTGAGCTAGAGAGAATTTCATTTGGAGTGGGCAGGTAGAGGCTCTAAAAGAAATATTTCTGGGAAAGAAAAATTATAATGGATCAATTTCCTAACACATTATGTAGGAAAGTCTTGATAGTGGCATTTTACATTTCTCTGATTGCATGACTAGCCTAAGTATAGAATCAAAGACCATTAAGTACACGAAACGATGACTATACTTTTAATTCCAGGTGAAACAAAAATTTGTGCAAGAAAATAGATGTAATTATGATACCTCAGTTGGATGACCAATGAACAGAATATATATGTTCAGAATACTGACAACAGACCTCCACAGTACCATGATGGAGAGAATAGCAGAGTGTCTCTCAAGAATATATGTACTTTATGGTTCAGTATTGTACTTCAGATAATCAATTCTGTATTGGCTCCAAGTTTCACCACAAAGTCGAATAGCTTAGCTGATGCTTGTCCCTGCTGTCAGTGAGAAGGTTTGAATCTATCTAATGTTCCATTGCTTATGCTGGATTGATGGCAGGTATTTTGCCAAGCTTAAAGATGAGAGATTATTTTCTTCTTTTATTATTTTCATAAAAGATATTGTTTTATGATGAACAGAAATATGAGTTGAATTTGAGCAGATTTTTAAAGCATAGATCCATATCGATTTCCTCATTTGTTAATAATAAAAAGAGATTTCCTATCATATTAATGGGATTAATTCATATAACATGGGATTGCACATTTACTTTATAATATATTATTTAAGATACTTATGTTCATTTGTGGTCATGTTACTTTTTGTTCTATTTATGTATAATATATTGAGAGGCTTTACATCTTTTCCTGTTCCTGGAAAAAATTTATATAAAGTAAGAGTTATTTATGTTCGGGGATTTGCAAGAAGTCACATAGAAATTATCTGAGCCCGAGCCTTTTAAAGGTTAGATATCTGATTACCTGCAAAATTACTTTTTATAGGTATTCTACTATTAAATATTCTTCCTCTTATGTCTCCTTCAGTCAATATGGTGAATTTATATATATTTTAAAAACCATCTATTTAACCTATGTATTCAAGCATACTGCCATAAAATGTATATACCTTTTTAAACTACTGCTAAACTTTAATTTTCTTCAGTTTATTTTTTTTAATTCCTTTAAGGTTGTCTTTTTTTTATTTTGCCAGTCATGGGTCTTGAATTCAAGGTCTGGGTGCTGTCCCTGAGCTTCTTTTGCTCAAGGCTAGCTCTCTACCACTTGAGCCACAGCACCACTTCCAGCTTTTTCTGTTTTTGTGGTACTGAGGAATTGAACCCAGGGCTTCATGCATGCCTGGCAAGCCCTCTACCACCAAGCCATATTCCCAGCCCTATTGTCTTTCTTTTTTCCCTCTTATAAGAAATGCCAAAAATTTGTTTATTGTTCTTATAAAATATTCATTTGTGTTTATATATTTTCTGTTTCATTAATTTCTTTTTAAAATTTAATTATATTGTATAGGTGATGTACAGAGGGGTTAGTTACATACATAAGGTAGTGAGTACATTTCTTCTTGAACATTGTTACTCCCTTCCTCATTTTTCTCCTGCTTTCTTTCCTCCCTCACTCCTGACTGCCCCCCCCCCACAAGTTGTAAAGTTCATTTCCAACTTAGTGCCTTGTGAGTATCGCTATTGCATTGGTTCACCCTTTGTCCTTTGTCTCACCATTTTGTGATTTCCCTTCCTATCCCCAAATCAGATAAACATATATACAAGACATAGGGTACCATAATCAAAAGCAGGAACAACAGGGGATAAACCAAAGGGGGAAAAAAGGAAGTAAAAGGAAATAACTTGACACAGTATATTAAAAACAGCAACAACAAAGAAAAACCTTGTTTCCTAATTTGGAATTCATTTCAATCAGCATCATTTTATATGGTTATATGTACATATAGCTCTTGAGCTATTGTGATGCTCTGCTAGGACTATCCTAGACATATATTTATTATTATAAATGAGGGAAACTGTGGAGCATCTGTTTCTTTGGGTCTGGCTCACTAAATATGATTTTATTAATTTCTATTTTTATTTTTATATTTCCTCTTTGTATTTTTGTTCATTTCTAAGGTTCCTGTGATGAATGGCTAGTTAAATTGTTTCTACCTTTCACATTTTTAATTGGTATACGTTCCAAATATAGTATATTATTCCAATATATTCCAATATATTAATATATATTCCAAAGTATATAAGTCTAGAATTTTTCCTTTGATACATCTAATAGGTTTTGACATGTGGGCTATTATGGCAGCCTGTTTCTCACTAATTTGTAATTTCTGTATTGTTATCTTCTTTTAAAATTAATACTTACTAGATAGAACTACTAGTAATTATTTAATTTAGCAATGGTACTCACTGGACACTATGTTGAAAATGAACTATACAACTTGTGGATGGGGGGAACTGGGAGATAGCAAGGGAAGAGGTAACACTGTACAAAAAGAAATGTACTCATTACCTGACTTATGTGACTGTAACCCCTCTGTATATCACCTTTATATTCACAATAAAAATTAATAAAAAACATGGCTAGACAAAGAAAAAGGAAATTATTTAAATAGCCAAGTCATATAATATCTTGGCGGTACTTAAATTTTGATTTTTAACCTAAGAATCATCTAATGGTATAACAGTGTGAATAATGCTGCTGATATTTCCACTGAAAACTAAGGCAGTAAATGTAATATGTATTTACCCATATTTTCCAAATAGACAAAACATGGGCTCATCATTTTGTGCAATCATACTGAAGCACTTGGATAGCCATAACTGGATAGTACCAAGAGTTTTTGAGTGGTCTGAGTTCAGCAGACTTTATTGATGGCAAGTGGCAAAGTAGCTTTCTAAGCCCCTCCCCTTCTTCTGTGGTCCAGGATGGAAACTGTATGGAAAGGGGGGGGGACGTCAGGGGAGACTCTCAGTATTTTTGAGGACTGAGTTGGGGTAGGGACTCTACTGTAGCTGAGGGCCTTCTATTACTAAGTTCTTGCTAGACTAGGTTGTCCAGAGGCTTTCACTCCTTAGAGGTCAGGTATATCATAAAGTCCACCATCCCATTTGCTGTAGCCAAATTCATTGTCAAAGCAGGAAATGAAGTTTAAAAAAATGGTCATTGAGGATAATGCCAGCCCTAGCATTGAAGGTGGAAGACAAGTGTCACTGTTAATGTTGCAGGAGACAACCTGGTCCTATGTGTAGCCCAGGATCCCATTAGAGAGCTCTTGGATCCCTCTTCACCACTTTCTTCATGTCATTATATTTTGCAGCATCAAAACCATGGGAGGGGGTGGGGCTCAGCAGAAAAGACAGTGATAATGATCTTTTTGGCTCTACAAGTGATCCATGGCCTTCTCCATGATAGTGAAGACACTAAGGGGTTCCACAACATATTCATTACCAGTATCAACCCAATTTGATGTTGGTTGGTGGGGATCTTACTCCCATTGATGCCAAGCTTCCTGATCTTAGCCTTGAGTGTGCCATGGGCAGCATCATACAACAACATGTAGCCCATGAAGTTAGTTGCCCCTAAAGAAAGGAGTCATCCATGGTGGCAGTACCTACTTTGCCAGAGTTAAAAATCATCCCTGGTAACCACGTGACGTATATGGCCAGATCCATCTACTTTTGACATTCACCATTGTCTCAGGGATGCAGCTGGCACCACACCAGACGATGCTTCTGTCTGGGAGCAGGGAGCAGCATCCAAGTTCTTCAGTGAGAACACACTGGCAGAAAGAAGAAAGTTGAGCATCCAGCCCTCGGGATCAGTGATGAGCGAGAGGATAGACCCTTCTTGGCATAACTATGTCCCTGGTGCAGAATCCACTCTCAACAACCTCCAGAATTAGGTCCACACAACCAGAATCAGAACCCAAAGATACTGGCACCCAGTCTCAGTGAGGTCCATAACATGAGAGCTGGGAAAATATTTCATCTGAAACACTGTCAAGATTTTCATCTGTTGGTGTGCAGAAAGGCAGTAGGTCTGTGAGCCAAGCAACGAGCGAGAGTGAACAGGCTACAGCTTTCCAGGCTCTCACTCTCTTGAGGGCTTAAGGGACTTTCCTTCCTAGAAATGTGTACAGAGCTCTGCCCCTGTGTCTCAGATGCGTCCCACCTGCTTATCCTTTGAACTTTAGATTGCATTATAAGAGCTAACATTTGCTCATTTGGAAGGCGCCTGAGCCTCTTCATGACCCTTTTCCCTGGCTATTTGAGAAAGGTCTGAGAGTGAGAAGGATTCCATTAATAAATGGAGACAACGTTTCATCTTGCCAACAATATGTTCATCCATCTCTCGTTTTCCTTTTTTTAAAAAATAAAAAATAGAGTTCAAAGAGATTTTCAGATTCCCTATAATTCCTCTGACCTATGATGCTCTCATCTATGGTTCATAGATTAGTTCAGAACTTTTTGGCTCATAAAGTGGGAAAAGCAAAGTGGAGAGTGCGGGGCATGATGGAGGCAAAGTTACTGAAGATTGTTTGAGGGGGAATTTCAAAGCCTGGGATGGAGCAGTGCGTTGTTTGGAAATGTAGGTAGGTGGTTTCAAATTGTTTTTGCCCCTCTGCCCTTCCATGATTCCTTGGCAACTTACAATGATTACTTCCTAGACTCCATCAAAGCATTTTCTTCAGGGCAGAAAAGGAAGATGAAGATGGGAACTCATGTTACAGGCTTAAGTAACACTTCCGCACCCCCCCCCACTTTGAATCATCCAAATACTAACTGCCCTCCTTGAGTCCTGAAAAAAAGCATTTAATTTGAGGAATTAAAAATGGTAAGCCAAAGCCCGAATACTTGCTCACAATGATTTTTTTTATTAGGATTCTTTTACCACTTATAATCTGTACAAACAATTTTCATTTGTAATCTTCCTCAGAAAGTAGATTACTTAAGAAGACAGTTTATAAAAGTTGTAAGTTTCTGAGAAGTTCATAAGGAAAATCATTTGTGTGTAAAATAAAGTATCGATCAAATGGTTATAACTTAGAGGGAGCTCTCCCATAAAAAGAAAAATAAAACACAAAGATGTAAAGGCACTCAAGGGAAGAAATACCTAGAAATAAAATTAATTACCAAGAGGATTTTTCTTCTGAAGAGCTAAAGCTGCCTTACCTGCTCAGAGTTTTCTTTTCTTGCTCTGTGGAAAGAATCAATGATAAGACCTGAAACTTACAAGATGATGCTTCAGCAGAACTGGGGAAAAGGAGAGACACTGAAAAAATATCCTAAGATAAATCCAATAGTTGATGGAAGCTATAAAAACAAATTTCATCCTAAGGCAACCTACAGAGCCATAAACAATACCCATGTGGCATGTTAATCCATTTTAAAATAAAGATTGAAGTTCCCTCTGAGTCAGAGATTGGGAGGATGAGAGTTTGAGGCCACATTGGGCAAATAAGTAAACAAATATATAAATTAGCAAGACCTTCATTTCAACCAATAAAAAGTGGTTCCAAGCCAGGCGCTGGTGGCTCACGCCTGTAATCCTAGCTACTCAGGAGGCTGAGATCTGAGGATCCCAGTTCAAAGCCAGCCCGGGCAGGAAAGACCGTGAGACTCCTATCTCCAATAAACCACCAGAAAAGCGGAAGTGGCGCTGTAGCTCAAGTGGTAGAGCGCTCGCCTTGAGCTGAAGAGCTGAGGGACAGCTCCCAGGCCCAGAGTTCAAGCCCCATGACCGACAAAAAAAAAAAAAAAAAAAAGTGGTTCCAGTGGCCTGTGTTTATTATGCAGCTTCATGGGAAGCAGGAAGTATAAACAGGAGGATCACATTCCAGGTCACCTGGGCATAAATGCTAGACTGTGTCCCAAGAGTAAAGCAAAAGAGATTTCATATGTGGCACAAGTGGTAGAGCACATGCTCAGCAAGTACTAGGCCTGAGCTCAAAGGGGAGGGGAGAGGGAGAGAGAAAGAGAGAGGAAGAGAGAGAGGGAGAGAGAAAGAGAGAGATAGAGAGAGAGAAAAATGGGGAAGAGAGATTGAGAGAAAGAGAGAAGTCACCTGAATGCAGAGGGATAGTGTAGGAGGTACAGTAGTGGGAGAGTGGAGGATCTGAAGCAGGTTTGCTATATCTGAAAATAGAAGAGAAATTTTTGAGAATGTACTAGAAGTTAACATCTGTTAGTGGTCCAGGCCTAGCCGCAGAGAATGTAGATGGTGCCTTATTGATGGATGCTATTGGTCCAGGTGGTTGAACTGGATACTGTACAACAGGAGATTGGAGGAAAGTGAAAACACTGAGGATAGGGAATTGGAGCTTCTGGATATGGGGAAATAAAAAGGTCAGATGTCGGAGTAATAAGAGGAGAGCAAAGATGGCCAGGGAACAAGTACTTTGAATGAAGGACACCTCTCTAAAATGGAGAAACTCCAGATGGCAACAAGGTCTAGAGATATGACCTTGTAAGTTGTGAGATGGCTACACAGAAATGATAGAGATATTTATTGGTGTTATGGCAATCAAGAAGTCTACCATATGGAGTGAGACTGTCATGTGTTCTTTTTACCAGCTGACATCAGTGTCTCCTACTTGCAGACTTCTCTATTACTAACGATACAGTGCCTGCAGAGAAAACGATACTCCTAAACACATAAAATGATCATGGAAAAGATGATGCTTAAAATACTATGACCAAAGCCTTGGGTACAGAGCTCCAGCTGGTGTAAGCCTTCTTTGTCCTTTTAGGATATCTCTTAGCCCTGCAAGCTATAGGGCTTTCAAAGAAAATCTTATTAGAAAAGTTCCTTTGCTGTGATTGATCTTTCCTAAACCCTCACCTGGCAGCCTGGTGTTAGCATGGTAACTTGAGTTAGTTATGATTGGATGGTCTGGAGGAAATGAGGGCATTCAATTAGATCAGTGAGAGGTGCAGGTTTTTTGGTGGTGGTTTTTTTTTTTTTTTGCTTGTTGACCTCTTGGGAAATTTGATGAAACTATGACTTCTTTTTCTAAGAGAATGAACATTTGCACATACCCACACAACACTGCATTCAATTTTGAGGTGTCTCACAGACTGTCACTTAATATAACCTGAATTTGATTACTGTGTGTATCGTCTCAGCTCTATAATATTATGACTATATTACAAAGTCAGCTAGCTTGTTAGCCCAGTATTTTTTTAAAGGAAAAAAACTTTATTGCAATCTTTCCCCCCCCTCAACTTGTCTCTGAGATCCTTTTTCTGTAATTAGTGAAGTCTACAGCTGTTGCATGAATTCCCCCCTCTGGTTATGACCTGATTTTTCTCTTCTAGAGGGATTCTTACTTGTCACAGCCACCCGAGAGCCTTGTACTCTTCACCCCAGCAGATTTTATTTAAAAAGGATCAATCTCTTCAGCTGAAACAGCTGAGCCTGACATCCAGTTTGTTGATTGGCAACAGCCCAGCTTTGCTGCCCAAGTCAAATGAGAATTGTCAGAGATACTTGCCATCCAGCCAATTCATTCTGGCCTGGGAGATGTGAGTTAGAGAGAGAGAGAGAGAGACAGAGACAGAGACACAGAGACAGAGACACAGAGACAGAGAGAGACAGAGAGACAGAGACAGAGAGACAGACAGAGAGAGAGAGAGAGAGAAAGTCTGGGCACAGAAGGCAGCATGGGGACCAAAGAACTGAGAGTGTATCTCTGTGGAGCACTCCTTTGCTCCAGGTCTCTAAGGCACGAGAAACTCTAAAAGCCTAGAAAGAAACCATGGAATGAAATAAGAAGAGAAAAATCGCCCCCCCCCACAATAAACAAACAAACAACCCACATAAACCATTAAAAAAAACAAATATAAACAAGCCACCTTTTCTTAAAATAGTTTGTGATAGGAGATTTTCTCTATTCAAACTGACTACAAATACTAATGATTAAAAAGAAAAAAACTGAGGTGCATCAATCAGATTATTTCTTCCTGCATTTCCCTCCTGGCAGAAAAGTTACCTTTATACTTTCTGTCAATCTGTGCCTTCTCTTTATCTATGATAATTCATCATCTCCCCAACACTAACTAAACTCTATCAAATTCCTAGAATGGTAATAAGAGTTTCTTATTATTTTGATTTTTATCTATTGCCCCAAAGGATTTTAAATGATTTACAACAAAGACTAAAATTCTGAAAAGAACTAGTAGAAGATAGCAACAGAACGAGAACCAGCCACTAGGTGGATTATAGCTATGTCATTAAAAACTTAGGCATAACAAAAATGCAATTGATCTCAAAATATAGCTCTGAGCATCCTGGGAGCCAAGATTTTAAAAAATACAAAGAGAGTTGATGACTAAAACAATCTTAGTCTTTATTACTTGAGAAATTAATTATACCAATTTAAATGATTTTACAATTATTATGCCCTAAAATGAATTTATGTGTTATGGAAATATCCAACTAATGTGATGAATTTATTCTTTTCAATTTTACTTGAGATATAGGAACTCTTTCATGTGGAATTTTCCCAAGTATCAATCCCTTAGGAATAATGTCATATCGTGGCATTGTTAAGATTTCCTCATAGTTGGCACATAGATATATTAATTGTTTGTTTGTTTGTTGATTTAGTATGGGGATAGAATTTAAGTTGAAAATTCCTTTCAATTACCTATTGTCTCAGATTAGTAATTAACAAACAATAAATACCAGGCAAATTAAGATCTCAAAGAGTGTGGCTCAAGTGATATAGCATCTGTCTAGCAAGGATAAGGCCCTGAGTTCAAGCCCTTATACATAAATAAATAATGAATAAACAAAGCTTCAATTTCCCTCATTGCTGATAGACGATTAGTGTGCTTTAGACATCTCGTATTTATGGCTAAGCTAAAATTTTAGCAAGAAATTGAAGACCTTGATTAAGGTGATTATCTAGAGGGAGGGTCTTTCTATACTTGTGCCCCTGACTGAGTTTGAGGTGCCTATACAAATAGTGCCCAACTTTTCTCAAAAATCAACTTTTGAAAACTACATATCTCTGATGACTACATTAAATAAGGAAGTTGGTTAGTCTGGAAGTTGAAGCCTATCTGCCCATGGTACGGTCTATATTGAATTTGATACAACTGATCAACTATTTTTTGTTTGCAGTGCTATAGATCAAACCCAGGGCAAGAACTCTACCACTGAGCTGCACCCCAAGCCCAGGCTTTTTCTATGGGTTAAACAATGGGATTATTTACTTTAGAATGATTACTGTAGAGAGTAAGACTATGTTATCATCAAAGAATGATGCTTATCTCCCTGTTGGCATGGGAAGGTAACTGTACCCCACCCATCTAAAAGTTATACCAACATATTCGGTATGAGGGAATAGGAAAAGAATTCATTCTACTAAGAGAACCTGTGCTACTAAGCCACAGGTTTACCCACTTCTGCTTCTTAGGACTCTCTAGAAGGTAAAGATGAAGTTAGGGCAGGATCATATTTATGTCATTCTTTTCAGCAAGGGCAAAAAGCAACATGGTACAAGCTATGAAAAGAAAAAAAAAGATCATGTACAATTCTGAAAGGAAGAGGAATTCGGCTCACTGTTTTCCATATTATGAAAATAAAATAATTTTCTTTAGATTCGAAGTCCACTCAAAGAGCATGTCATATGAATTCATCTTTAAGAGTAAGGAGCTTTCTTGCTGTGTATCCAGTTATGTCTTCACTGGAATTTGATTACTTTGTTAATCTCTGAATAGGAAGAATGGAGATCTCAACAAGAAAATGTTTATGATAGAATTTCTTTGAGTTTCAGTACTTAAAAACCAAACTCAACCAATATTGATAGCATGCCAGAACACAAGAATCAATAACAGAACTCTGTGAACCTGAGGTCTACACAAACAACAAAATATCTACATCTTGACTTGAGGGTTCATTGCAAATGTAAGAGAAAAAAAGAACAATAATTCCATTCAAGCCGGGTGCCAGGGGCTCAAACTTGTAATCCCAGCTATCCATGAGACTTGAGATCTGAGGTTTGAGGTTCAAAGACAGCCCTGGCAGAAAAGTCCAGGTGATTGATCTTCAGAAGTGGAGCTATGATTAGCCTTTAGCACAAAAGCTCAGAGAGAGTACCCAGACCCTGAGTTCAAGTCCTGGGATCAATGCCCACCACCACCCCAAATCCACTTAAATACAGCAGCATTCCCTGAAGTATGTGTCCCTAGAATTAGGAAATTCATACTAGTTTCATAGCAGATCCATGTTAAGCCAAAATAAAGTTTGGGAATTTATATACCACCTCCTTAGGTTCTGGTGGTTATAATGTACCTTAGCAAAGACAGAGCAGCAAATTGGATTCAACTCAGTTTTGTGAACTTATTTCACCAGAGCATTTTACTATTTGCTATCAAAACATTTTCCAAACACAGGAGTAAGTGAAATGTGGCATTTTTCTAAGTAGAGTATTAATTCTAAGTAGAGTAATAATTCTATGCTTATGTTAGAGACTAGAAGCTCACTGGTCAAAGATGTTACCTCAGCGAGTTTCCTACACTGCAATGAAGACAAACTTCTGCCAAACTAGGGTAAGGGACTATCTTTCTTATGAGCACATTTGCTTTGAGAAGAATCTGGCCTTCTTCTTATCTACATGCCCAATTTGTTCTGGATCTGTGATAGAAACTAACCTTGAAATCCAGATAGTGGAGACAGCTACCACTCAATAAATGCCTGGAGTTAAAACTATAATACTTTGTTGTAAAATTTGTAGATATCTCTTTTAAAATAGATGAAAAGTGTTTTCTATAGTTAAAACATTTTCCTGTAATTGGTAACCTTTAGGTTATTATTTGCCACTTTGCATAGTGTTTATTTTATGGAAAAGAAAAAAAAGAGAAGAAAAGAAATTGTGACTGTGTATCAGTAGCTCATGCCTATAATTTTTGCTAGCTAAGAAGCTGAAATCTGAGGATTAAGGTTTGAAGCCAGCCTAGGCAGAGAAATCCAAGATTCCTATTTCCAACTAACCAGCAAAAAGCTAGAAGTAGAGTTGTGGCTCAACTGTTAGAGAGCCATCCTTGACCAAAAAAGCCAAGCAAGAGAATGAGGCCCTGAGTTCAAGTCCCAGTACCAGCAGGAAACAAATAAAACAAAGGTGGAGATGTAGCTAACTGATAAGCTAACTCTTATCAGTTAAGGTGTAACTGTAAGGCCCTGAGCTCACCACTCCAGTACTGCCAAAATGAATCAACAAAAGAGGCACCAGAGGCGCTCGAATAGGGACAGGATACAGAACAGAATATCAAGGTCACTCAGAAAAAATCATGATAAAAGAGAACAAAATTAGGATGTTGGTCTGGACTTAGCATGAGCAACTTGGCGTTCAGAAAAAAGCACCGATTTAGAGAGAGTCCACGTATCAATATTTCTCCCTCGGCCTTCCAAACACTGTGAAATGTCCATGGTGAAATGACAATGAAATCAATGATTTGGTATTCCATTTAGCCTTGGGGCAAGGAGGCAAGGGGAGACTCCAGGTCAGCAAGATGGCCCCGGAATGCCCCATTGCCGCTGACTGGTGGGTGGCCTAAGGACATCTATGTAACCCTTTTCGGGCTTCTGGCAACTGTAGACATTGAAACAGCCTTCCATGAGAAATAATGGGGATCTTGAGATTTGGCAAGTAGGGCTCAGGACTCTGGTGGTCTAGGGTATTCAAGAAAATGGAAGCTTAATTTTGGTCAGATGCTTGTGGGTTTGGTCACTTGGGATACTTCAGGGAGCTAATCAGTCCTAGATTTACTTTACAAAGCCTGTACAGGTGATGTGCTAAAAAGACTATGTCCCAGAAAGGTAGAGATTTCACAGTACCCATCACAGTGCCACGGAAAGTGGCATCTTTCCTGGAGAGATAGGCTTTGTCTTATCAAAGAATAGTTACTTCCGCAGAACACCTGTAAATTGAAGAGAAAGGCTACCCATGGCTGTGAGGTTCTCTGGCAAGATAGCTCCAAGTCGATATGTCTTTGGATAAGGCTGGTCTCTGAGGAAAGGGTGGAGGCGCTGACACAGATGAGAGACAGCCCAGAGAGGAAAACATAGATGGAGGAAGTAGGAAGGAGCTCAGGGGAAGGCCTGGTTCGCACACAATTACAGATTGTCAAAGCACAGTCAACTAGGCTCCTGGGCAGTGGCCTGCTATAAACGAGTTGTCTAGAAGGGCTGTCATTGCCATTGTCAACACTCTCCCCAGGAATTAAGCCGTTGACATGCATCGCCAATCGAAAGGTATCAGGGTGGAACTCAAGATAGACATCCCCTGCTTTCTGCCATGGGGACGTTTTGCTGTAGGGCAAATAATAATGGGAAAATAAAACAACTGTGAAGATATTTGTGCCTTTAGTTGTTATACTAGCTATATAAAGAATCATTTCTCAAAGCACTCAGTATTCAGTGCAATGTTTGGGCTCCTCGTGTCACTCTGGCTCAGATACCTTGTTGCTGAAAACCTCAAGGAAGATTGTCTTCGGAGTAAAGGTTGGGCAATACAACCCTCTGGCTGCCATCCTTTGCAAATAAGACCGCAGACAAGCATCACTGGGTTTGTCTGACATTTGCCAAATTCTTACATAAATAACCATTACCTGAATTTCTAGCAGCTGGGAAATAAACAAGATTTAATAGGTTCAGATGGCTAAGGTGGTCCAATCCAGCTTGCCTTTGTTTTGAGACAAGACGAGATACCTGCCCAGAAGCTGTAAGAGTGTAAATATGTGCTAAATGTGGCATTGGAAGCTTGTTAGACCCAGTTCTGGGCTTCACAGAGGTGTGAGGGGAAAGAAATTTCCTTGGTATACAACTGTCGAACATTTTAACACGCTGTGTCTCTGCAGATGAAATACTGTCATCATGTTCAGTGCAAACCCTCTCTACATTGTTTAATACTTGGTTTTATTCGAAGAAAATGATCTGCAGTAATTTTAAAGAGAACTGCTGCTAGAAGCGGTCAGCTTAGGAAAAATTAACCACTCAAGGCTGCTGAAGCTCTTATTGAAGAGACAAAGTGCTACCAGAGGAAGACAAGACATGCTCTGAAAAGAAGAATTCTTGGAACAGGTTGGACAAAAACCAAAAACCAAAAACCAAAAAACAATCTAAAGCCTTTTTCTGATTAGAGAATGACCATTATGGGTTTCCAGGCTGCTGATCAATCTCAATGCCATAGCACTGAGCTCAAGCCAGGGACTCTGGAAGTATTTAAGGAAATTCTATAGGCACTCATTTGTATGCAATGAAGAGAAAGAATTGATAGAAGTAAGAGGGAGGGAAAGAAAGGACATTCATGATGTGAAGGGCTGTAGGAGAGTGGGTTTTTCTTTTTCTATTATTTTATTATTTTTTATGATCTTGTAGTAGCTGTACAAAATGGTTCCCATCCAACATGTCTGCTTTGAGTACAATGTATCTTGATCACTGTCACTGGTCTCCCCCATCTTTTCCACCCCACCCTCATCCCCTCGACTTTTCACTTATGCGATTTGGGTATTATGGTTATATTCTCCATCTACTTCTTCTTAAACGTCTTCCAGCTGTTTATTGATGTTATGCTTAGCAATTCAAAGCAGCTTTTGATGCCAATAGGTGAGCTCAAGGCAGCTTAGGCTCTGCACCTGTTCACCTGGCTAGGTGTGAGCTTTCTACCAGGAGGAGAGTGACTTGGCTAACAGCAAGGGACAGCAAGTCTCTGTTCAGAGGAAGGACTTTACAGGATAATAATGGCTGGGCTCCTCCTCTGTCTTGGTGTGGAGGCAGAGGTGAGGGCATCTTCAGTGTCACGGCCACTCATCTCTCAGGTGATAAGGCCCCAAGTTTCAGGACCAAAGCCAAAAGTGTAAGCATTGGAATAGACATAAAAGGCAGAAGGCAACATAAGCAGAGTGAGAAGTGTGGGTGGCTTTGTTCTGGTAACAATGGCAAGCATAATAAATAGAAGACAGAGATGGACATTGTTCTTTGTTCAAGTGAAACAGAGTACACACCTCTTCCCCTGAAGCCTTTTGATTTTTGCGTGCTTAAAACTCTAGATCCCCTTCCTCAGTAAGAGCTGGATGCCACGTTTTGTTGGTTGACAGGCTGAGACCCATCAATTTCAATATCCCTAGATTATGGAAAAATCGTTTAGAAGCTCCTCTGACGGATGGGCTATTCTTTTTCTCTTTCATCATCACAGCATGCCAACTATGTGCTTGCTATAATTAACTAACTTAACGTTAATAGCAAACTTCAGTGATGTATATCGGCCTTCAAACTCACTAAGATGGAGGGAGTTGGGGGAAAGATTTTTTTCCCCCTGGCTTAACACATAATCCCCTAGGGAAATCAGAGGCTAAGAAATTTCCAGCAATGAAATAAAAAAAAAAACTAGTCCCTCAATAGATTAAATCAAATAATAGGGAACAAGAGTGACTATAAGTTAAATGTAAGGGACATTTTAGTGTCATTTCTGAATTAGCAATGCTGGCACATAGGCCTTCAATAAATGGAGCAAGAAGGAGAGAGAAAATAGAGGAAAAGGGATTTACAAAAGAAAGAATGACTGACTCAAGTGACTTCAGATTTTTTAGAAAGGCAGTGGCAATGGAAAGAAAGACTAATATACATATATATTATTTAAGAATATAAGAGAAATCCAATTGCTTCCAGACATTTCTGACACATCAATAGAGAAACTGACATGTAACTAATAATTGAGAGGATCCTATAAATGTTATTACAATGGGAGGAGGTCTCCAAGCATTGCCTTCAGTTAGGATATTAAGCAACAATTTAAATTGGATTAAGAAAAGCTTCATTGAATAAATAAATATAAATCTTGGCCAGGCACTGGTGGCTCACACCTACAATCCTAGCTACTCAGGATGCTGAGATCTGAGGATCATGGTTTGAAGCCAGCCCAGGCAGAAAAGTCCACATGAGACTCTTATCTCCAATTAGCCACTCAAAAACCAGAAGTGGTACTGTGGCTCAAGTGGTAGAGCGCTAGCCTTAAGCACAAAGAAGCTCAGGGAGAGAACCCAGGCCCTGAGTTCAAGCCCCACAACTGACAAAAAAAGATAAAATCTTAGCAGGTAAAGTATTTTCCTCAAGTCATACCCCATATTCTTTATATGAATTAATATATAGTTTTAAAAACTTCACAGGGCCAGGCACTGGTGGCTCACACTTGTAATCCTAGCTACTCAGGAGGCTGAGATCTGAGTACAGTCTGGGCAGGAACAGTCTGAGAGACTCTTTTTCTCCAATTAATTACCAAAAAGCCCAGAAGTGGAGCAGTTACTCAAGTGGTAGAGTGCCAGCCTTGAGCAAAAGAGTTCAGGGACAGTGCCCAGGTACCAGGTTCAAGCCCCAGAACTGGCAAAAATAACCCAAACAAAAGTCCACAGGATGTTGGGGGGGGGGAAGTGTTAGATTTTTACTATAATAGGTATTAATAAGCATTTTTAAATTATTGAATATAGGTATATTCTTGGAATTTCAAGGACCAGCAACTTGGTATGGTAGATCTCCTGAAGATCATGTTCTGGGCTGTCTTTTCTAATAAGATCATGTAACATTTGAAATTGCAAACTTAAATATCTATGGCAACCTAGCAGGTTGATAGAAATGAGAACAGAGTTAGATATCAAACAGGATGACTGAGAGAGGTTATGGCAAAGTTGAGCATGCTTGGCCTTTCCACTGGTTGTGTGGGGTGGCTCCACCGTTCCTTACCAGTGTGACCATGTACCATTTGATCGCTGCACCTCGATTTCTTCCCTGTGAAATGTACATGCACTAGCACTTGCCTTGTGGGATCATGATACTCACTATGTATGTATATGTATGATACTCACTCAATATATGTAAAACCTTTGGAAAGATCTTGGCATGTAGTGAACAATATAAATATTGATTTTTTGGTATGTGTGCCAGTCCTGGGGCTTGAAATCAGGGCTGGGCACTGTCCTTGAGCTTTTTTGCTCGGAGCTAGTGCTCTACCACCTGATCCAGAGCTCTACTTTCAATTTTTTGGTGGTTAATTGGGGATAAGAGTTTCATGGACTTTCCTGCTCAGGTTCAGTTCAAACCACAATCCTCAGATCTCAGCCTCCTGGGTCGCTAGAATTATAGGCATGACCCAGCAGTGCTTGATGATTATTTTTAAAGCAGCCAATTGTTTTTATCCAGGGAGGGGCACTGTCTTGTAAGATCATATACTATTTTAAGATAAGATAGAAATACAATTTTTCGTGCTATGTTTCTTGATTATATATATTTGAACTAGTTGTAAAAAAAATTAAAACACCACCCAGGAATGCATTCACCTTCAAGCTTATAAGAGTTAAACAAAGTTTTTTCCACATAAAAGATTTCTGACACAACCATTCTTGCAAAAATGCTTGCTAATGCATAGCCTGTGACTTAGCAAACTAGCTTTCAGGTATACACCCAATTGAAATGCTTGCTTGTGTTTTTATCATTGGACGGTATAAAAATGTTCACCAGTAATAACCAGCAACTAAATAATAAAGAAATGCTCATCAATAATAGTTGGATGCATATATAAATTATGATGTATTCACATGAGATCTAATGGAAAATGAACACAGTAAAATTACCCACAGCATTATGGAAGAGTCTCATACATATTGAGCCAATGAAGCTAAACACAAAATAATGCACACCTTACAATTCCACTTAAGATAAAATGCAAAATAGAGTGAAACTGATTTTTTAGTGTAGAGCTTCTGTAGTGTTAGAAGAGGAAAGGATTATTTTCTAGAAATCAAGACAGAAGGAAGACAAGGCAGGAGCCCCAGAGTGCCTTTTCTGATGTCTGGTGCTGACTCAAGGCCCAGAAATCTTTTTGTATATGTCTACTCTACATCCTTAGCTATTGACAGTCATCTCCTTCAGACTGTCATGTCATGTGACTATCACTACAGTCCTCTAGGCAATGCTCATCTTTTTGGCACTGCGATTTTTATTAGGAAAAAAACCTGGTCCAGCCGTCACCCACTTACATCTCAATGGTCCAAACTGAGTCTTAGTAGCATGAGAGCCTTCCCTGGTGGGAGGAGCCAAGGAAGAAGACAGTGGTGAAATGTTTTGTCAATCAATCATCTATCTACCAATCAGAACAAGGAAGATAGACATCAGGTTATTAGACATCACCATTGTTTCTTCATTCTGGAGCCAAAGACCAGGGTGTTTTCCTCTCTGTGTTATGGGTGAAACCTATCAGGTTAAACTTAAGATACACTTTGGAGATTACTGTAACTGGTTGCTGAGCTATCTCACTAATAAGTCAGGCTCATCCAACGTGATAAATGAGAGCCAAGGGTGGGCTTGAAGGTGCTCCAACATGATGAGGTCCTGTGTCATGAGTTATGAGACCTTCCCTTTATTAAATGAAATGCAATATCACTCTTTTTACCAATCGCTGCACTTAAGTATCAATTTTGTGCATAAATAAAGGCAGACCTTTACTTGCTTTGAACACTGAATGCCCCTTCTCTAAAATCCTATCTGGTCCAGACATTTTATATTAAAACCCAGTAAATCAGACACATTATGACATGGGTAGGGTTGGGGCACTGTACAAGGGACTCTAGTCACCACTGAGGAATAGTAGCAAAGGTTAAATCTTAGTAGTACAGTTGGGAGCAATAATTAAGGTTGTTGAGCTATAAAAATCAAGTGGAAACAATCCTCTCCATCAGGCCTAGACTGTTCACTAAGATGAAGTTTTATTGCTGAAGTTAATCCATAACGAATGGATTTTTCTTTTCATTCAGCTCCTCTTCCCTCAGACACTTTGATTTGAAGCCTGGTTCCACTGCCTAGTTGTTTTAGCATTGTGTACACGTGAACTTGTCCTTAGCTGATCGCACAGTTATGGAACATGGGCGCGCTCTCTCTCCCTCCCTCCCTCCCTCTCTCTCCCTCCCTCCCTCTCTCTTTCTCTGTCTCTCTGTCTCTCTGTCTCTCTGTCTCTGTCTGTCTCTCTCTCTCTCTCGCCCGCTTGCTCTCCTTCCTATTTTCCTTCCTTTCTTCTTCTCCTACCCTCTCCTCTCCCTTTCCCTCCTCCTCTCCATTCTGTCCCTGTGAATGAACTATATAGTGTTGCACATTCATTAACTGCTCAATAAATACTTGGCTCTTGACACATGGTCTGTCCTACCTGGGGGGGATGGATGAATGGATTCATTTGTCATGCTCTTGGAATGTTTGCATTCTAGAAGATGAAGATGACAGAAGCAGACCACTGCAGAACTGACACAGCCCAAGATTGGTCTCTGACAGTGATACTGTGGTTAAAATCCTGGACTCTGAGGTCTACCTAAGGCAGGACAAACATGAGCATGTGGCTTCCCATCCCACTTCTGACACTCTGAAGCTGTGGGGCTGTGGGCAAGTTCCTTATGAAACCTAAAACCTTCTGATTTGTCTGGCTAATTCAATGGCAAAAGGAAATTTAACAATGATTTGGAGTCCTGTCAGTTCAAGAATCCAATGATAAATTTAAAGGCAGCCCTAGAAGCTGGCTGAAGAATGTATGTTTTGGATTGTCATTTTTCTCTTTGTTTGTTTGTTTCTTTCTTTCTTTCTTTCTTTCTTTCTTTCTTTTATTTTTATTGTGAAAATACTGTACAAGGGGGTTACAATTACATGAGCAAGGTAATGAGTACATTTCTTTTTTTATTGTTATTTTTTTCATTGTGGTTATATATATATATATATATATGTACGTATACACACACATACACACACACGCACATACAATGTCACTGTTTTTACATGTATAATTCAGTGGCAGGAGTTACAGACCTAATGTGGATGAACCATCACCACAATCTTTTCCCAAAACTTCCAGCACCTTAATCAAAACCTTTGTATGCAGTAATGGAAACTTACCTACTATAGGTAGATATTTTATGTAGTTGGAATTAGACATCTATTTTTTTTTGTTTTGTTTTGGTCCGGTCTTGGGGCCTGAACTCTGGGCCTGGGCGCTGTCCCTCTCAGCTCTTTAGCTCAAGGCTAGCGCTCTACCACTTGAGCCACAGCGCCACTTCCAGCTTTTTTCTTTTTGCTTATGTGGTGCTGAGGAATCGAACCCAGGGCCTCAGGCATGCAAGGCAAGCGCTCTACCACTGAGCCACCTTCCCAGCCCCACATCTATTTTTTATAGATGGCTTATTCTACTTTGTATGATTTGTCCATATTGTGTATGTACAATTATGTATTATGTATCCAAACTATCCATTTATACAATTGAATAATGTTCCATTAGGTGGATAAATCACAATTTGCTTATTCATTCATTTGTTGTAGATACTTCAGTCACTTCCACTTTTTGGCAATCGTGAATAATATCATAAATATGAGTTATATTTGAATATTTGAATCTCTCTTTTGCCTATATATGTAGGAGTAGAGTTTTGGGGTCATAGTTTTGGGTAAAACTAGCTTCCTCTTTTGTGATATGGGGACAATTATATTTAGTGGGAATATCCATAAGGATTAAATAAGATAATGCTCTTGAAGGTCTTTGAAGTAGTGGGAGCAGCTGATTTGAGTGGCAAACAGGATGCTTTACAGGCAAGCAAATGCAATTCCCTGTCAAATGTCAAGTATACCTCGCTTTCCTATTACAAAGGAAACCTCGGTTGTAGATTTATAAGTCTTGAATTTATCCAGAGCAATTTTTGAACCTATTTCTATTTTCAGCCTATATTGCCTTCAGGGGCAACATGTTTCATTGCTTTACTACTTGCTTTGTTGAGGAGTAATTTGTTGTATTTGTCCTAAAACCACCCCTTTCCAGCTACTGAGACAGCTTTCTGGTTCTACCTCAGTAGCCCTGGAGACCTGCACTACCAGATCTGTTCACGTTTCTGAATTCAAGTGAATGGGAACATTTTACCAGCTCCAGGCTTTCTTCCGGCATGCATTCCCAATCACATACTTCCTTTGCATATCTTCGCAGACAAGCTTAGGGCATTTTGAGCTTTAGTAAAGCATCAGACGAGAATTACTCGTTTGCAGCATTCACATGTGTGACTGTACGGGAAGACAACGCTGGGTTGCAGTGTGGCTGCTTGAGGACTGACTAGGTGCCATCACCATCTTGTAGACAGGCCTCTGCTGTACAACTTGTCACTCACCGTAGATGATCTAAACCCAGGCTTCAACAAAATGATAAACTTCTTCCCCCTCCTTTTGGGGTAACTTTCATCACAAGCCAAAAATTTGTGCATGCAAAAATCTACTGGTTTAGACTTTAGTTAATAGGTATTTTCTTCCCCCTCTGTATTTCTTTTACCATCAGGAGTATAATTGGGGACATTTGAAAATAAATTTTCTATATGTAGAATGATAGGGATCTGACTCAGACGCTTCCTTGGGCTCCAGCGACTGAGTTAATCATATTAACCCAAACTCTGAGAAACGCTATTGGGACGTGATCCACACATGTCAATGGTGTTGCTTCCTCCTATGTAGTCACCTCCCAATTATCTGCACAAATGCAGGGATGCGGTGGTGCAGATAATTCAAAACAGCAAACAATCCAAATGCCATTTCTGCTTGGCTTGTGAATACATTATGTAAATTTGGGGGCAGCAAATTTACTTTCTTTATTACATTTTGCTCCAATTCATATTAAAAAATTGTTTGCATTCTCCATGACTCTGTGTATATGTGTGTGTGTGTGTGTGTGTGTGTGTGTGTGTATGTGTGTGCGTACATACACATACATATGGGGGAGAGGAAGATTAGGAATGGTATCCCAGGAGTTCAAGAGAACTACTAAAACTTGATACTGAAAGGAGCCTTTGAAATCATAGTGCAAGTTCCTACCTTTTTTTAAAAAAAAAAAATGTGTTGATCCTGGGACTGGGTGCTGTCCCTAAGCTCTTCTGCTCAAGACCATATGTCGTAGCCAGATGTCTGGCTTTTTTGGTGGCTACCTGAAGTCTCAATTATGTTCCTGCCCTAGTTGACTTCGAACTGCAAACTTCAGATCTCAGCCTCCTAAGTAGCTAGGATTACTGGTGTGAACCACCATAGCCTGCTCCTCCTTCATGTTTAAAGAGGAAACAAGAATCCCTCCCTCATTCCAGAAGAACAAAACCACTGTTAATTAGAAGCCTGCCTGAGTGGCCTGTCCTTGTCAGGACAATCTTGTTAGTGCCTTCGAAGAGTGAGACTGCATTCTGATTTCCTAATGAGGCTAGAGCAGAGGCTCTGCCTCCCTGTGGCCTGGCACTCCTGTTTCTCCAGTGCAGCCTGGCAGCTGTGGTGGGCTTTCAGGTTTTTAGTATATACTGTTGGAGTTTGAATTGCTTTGCCTCCATCCACCACGAGTTCTCAAGGAAGCTTATTCCAGTTCCATATTAAGATGGGAGGTCACCTGATTTTACTGCGGCATGAACAATAATTGCTAGGAGACCACAAACACCAGGGTGACTTCTGTACCTTGGGTAATATGGCACTGGTAGGCACTCTGCTTCAAATCAGGGTACCAGCAACATATGCCAGCTTCTAGGTTATCAGGAGCCTGGATACTGGTGTGTTTACTTGACCTTGAAATAACAGCTAAAGCACAGACATGAAGCATCTAGGCAAGCCTCCACTTCTGGCTCCCCTCCCAAGAAGCACAGCAGTGAGATGGGAGAAAAGACATTTACAAGACCAGCCAGGCAGCAATCATCAGCTCCAGTGCCTCTGGGGAGCTGGGCAGCTGGAGAGGACAGTGATGGGCCTGTGGCAGAACTGAGGGTCATTAGCACACAATGACACAGCTCTCTCTCTCTCTCTCTCTCTCTCTCTCTCTCTCTCTCTCTCTCTCTCTCTCTCTCTCTCTCTCTCCTCTCTGTCTGTCTCAGTATATGTTAATTGTACAAAGAGGGTTTCACTGTAATAGTTCCACACATAAAAGTCATGTACTTTGTTCATATCTACCTCTTCTATTTACCTTCTTTCCTTTTTTTTTTTTTTTTCTTTTGCCAGTCCTGGGGTTTGAACTCTGGGCCTGGGCACTGTCTGAGCTTCTTTTGCTCAAAGCCAGTGATCCATCACCTAAGCCACAGCCCCACTTCTGGCTTTTTCTGAGTAGTTTATTGGAGATAAGAGTCTCATGGACTTTCCTTCCCAGGCTGGCTTTGAACCTTGATCCTCGGATCTCAGTCTCCGGAGAAGGCAGGTGTGAGCCACCAGTACCTGGTACTCTCTATCCTTTTGAAAAAAAAAATGTAGCAGGTTTTCATTATTCTGTTTTTTTTTGTCTTTTCTTTTTTGGCACTGGGATCGAACCCAGGACGTTGCACTTGCTAGACAAGTGCTTTGCCACTGAGCTACATCCCAGCCCAATTATTCTGTTTTTTATGTGCATATGTAGTTTGATCATACGTATCCTCTATTCAATCTCCTTTCACCCTTCCTTCCCATGGGTTCCCATCCTCGAAGCCCTCCACCCCCTTGTTTTAAATTTATATCATTTTTAGCTTAGATTCTGCATATGGGAGCCTATATTTTTTTCACTCTAGCCTATTTCACTTAACATAATGATATTCTTTTTGATGTTCCTGAAAATGACAACCTTTGTTATTCTTTATGGCTGGATAATATTCCATTGCGTGGGTGTGGGTGTGGGTGGGGGGTGTACTACATTAAAAAAAATTCATCTTTGATGGATACCTGGGCTGGTTCCATAACTTGGCTCTTGTGCCACAATCAGCATAGGGCACAGAGAGGCCTATTGCATGCTGCCTGAATCTTGTGGTTGTGTATTCATCAGTGATACAGCTTTTTTACATGGTAGTTCTATTTTTAGTGCTTTGAGAAACCTCCATTTTTATTTCCATATTAGCTACACTAATATACATTCCCATCCATAGTGTATAGTGGTTTCTTTTTCTTACAACCTTGCCAGCATTTGTTGTTTTCTTGTGGTTGCCACGCTGACGGGGACGAGATGGAACTCCAGTGTAGTTTTGATTAGAAAGGGAATAGCTTTGTTGTTATTGTTTTTCTGGTCCTGGGACTTGAACTCTGGCCCTGAGCACTATCCGTTAGCTTTTTTATTCAAGGCTAGCACTCTACCACTTGAGCCATATCTCCACTTCCTCCCTCCCTCCCTCCCTTCCTTCCTCCTGTCCTCCCTCCCTCTCTCCCTCCCTCCCTCCCTCCTTCCCTTCCTTCCTTCCTTCCTTCCTTCCTTCCTTCCTTCCTTCCTTCCTTCCTTCCTTCCTTCCTTCCTTCCTTCCGTTAGTTTCTTTCTTTTGTTAGTTAATTGTAGTTAAGAGTCTTCATGAACTTTTTTGCTTAAACTCAATCCTCAGATCTCAGCCTCTTGAGTAATTAAGATTACAGGTGTGGACCACCGGTGCTTAGCAAGAGCATTTTATTACACCCAGGACAAGCACAGAAGTACAGTAGAAACTTGAAACCAATTCTTTTCATTCTTTTCCAGGCCTTGTGGCTCCTCCTGCAAGTACTTGTGAGGGAAGACTAGGTGACTAATGACAAGACCAAGAGCTCAGAGCTAAACCTCAATGCTTAGCAGACAGAGTGCTCAGTTACAGCTGCACTGAACAATATCCAGGTTATGTTTGGCATCCAAATGGAGGAGTTTCTGTTTCTCCACTAACAGAAGACACTGCCTACCCAGGGTGATTTGCAGAGTACTACTAAGAATTTGAAATGAGAATTCTTGAGCCATCCAAAAACTCTGAATCTGAAATCTTGAAGGCAGATACAATGGTCTATGTTTTAACAGGTTCTTCAAGTAATTCTAGTGTGCACTACTTAAAGTGCAAGAGCCACTGGCTTAGACTAGAGTCACCAAACTTTTTGTGGAAAGGACTAGATCAGAAATACTCTAGACATTGAGAACCATACAATTGCAATATTATTCAACTCTGCCATACAGCATGAAATCAATTATAGAAAACGTGTGGGCGAATGGCTAAGGCTCTCTTCTAATGAAGATTTACTTAAACGAATACACTTTATTTAAACTACAAGTTCATGAAAGTAACGTATACCAGTGTATCTATAGAATACATGAATTTATCAATGGGTAATAGATACTCAGTAATTTTTCAAGGTATACTTTTTTAAGGTAAAATATAATATTACTTTCACTTAATTCATTTATGAAGTCTTATTTATTTTTTACTTTAGGATGACTCATCTCTAGTCTAACATACTTGTATTTTTAGTATTTTAAAGACCCCTACAGCAAGCTGTTTTTTCTATACATATTATTTTTATGTTGTATTAGATAGTTTCTGCTTCGTGACAAATAAGTGACTTAAAGCCCTTAACCATCATCAGTTATTATTGTTTTTAGGAGGAGTTATTATTGTTTTGAGGAGTCAGCAAAGGTCCTTGCACACATGAGAACAAATGCTTTACCACTGAGCCACAGTCCCAGTTCTGTTATTGTTCTGAATTTTATGCTTTTTATGGTTTGAGTGATGACTTGGCTGATCTTGCCAGGGCTTGATCATGTATCTGTGGTCTGATTAACTGGAACACTTAATGGTTTGAGTGGCCTTATTCATGTGTCTGGAAGTTGGCACATTATTAGCTGTGATGAGGCTGTGTTTCTGTCATGTGGACAAGCTTGTAAAGATGGTAGGTGAACAAGAGAATTACCAAGAGATGTGAAAGACTTGGACGATCCATGCTTATGACCTGCATAAAGTTACCTCCTCCCTGTGCTGTTGGCATTGCAATTTACCATCCAGCATAGATTCTGCTTGCAGAGAGCTAGGCTTCTCTTGATGAAAGGAACTGTAAGGATGCATGGAAAATTAGAAGTCATTGTAGCCATTTTCACAGAAGATCTACCGTAGTGATGTTTGTACTGTTTAAGGTTTGACTTTTGGAGAAAGTTCTAAGAAAAGCTAGGTTGATCATGAAGCTAATACAATAAGTTCTTGCTTGATACTTCAGGCTTTGTTTTTTAAATCCCATCTGAGAAATCTGGGAGAGAAGATCTTATAGAATGCTAGTTAACATACCAATGTAGTAAGAGGAGAAGTCCTAGCTGGTGAATTTTTTTGTCTCATTTGAGCTAGAATTATTTTGGAACCATTATCTAGCCCCGCTCTCTTTTTCTGTCTCTCCCCATCTTTCTCCCTCCCCTCTGTCTCCAATTTAATGTATATGAAGTAAAATTCATTCTTTTCAAACTAATGAGTTTGACAACTGCTTAATTGGTTAACCTCAGTACCTCTTCTGTAGTTTGCCTTTCCTAGAATATTATATAAATAGAAAAACACAATCTATGTCCTTGGTTTCTTCTATTTAATTTATTTAAGATTCATCCATGTTGTGACATATAGCAGAACCTTGTTCCTTCTTATTACTGAACAGTTAATTCTGTTTGTACTCTTAAATTACTCTTCAGGAAGTTAACCTAGACCAAGTTTATATATGGGTCTTCCTCACACAAACATTTTTTTCTAGTTCAAAGCTTATGGAATTAACATAAGAGCAGAATAAAGAACAAGCTTATGCAAGAAAACAATTAGCATGCTACTTACTTTTCATACTCTTTCAAGTGGTTTCTTCCTTTTGGAAGTTTGCAGTGAGTATCTTTTAAAGTGAGGGTAGTTTGAAAGATTACCTAATTATCTGAACTTATCATTACTTTTAAATAAACAGGGTTACACCACAATTTAAGGTTAAGCTGACATTTGTATTTATACCATATTCTTAAGATTGTACAGACTCTGTGCAAAGTAGGTACACCTGTGGGTAACTATGATTGTTGCCTTTCTCAGGCATTTTCCCCTGGTGTTAACAATTGCCTTGTATTTTTCGTTTCTTATTTTTTTAGTAAATATCTAATTTTTTCCATCAACTTCTCAATCCAATTTCCATGCTGATATTTTCATCAGTTTTTTTTTCTTTTTTTCTGGCAACTTCCATCTTCTTGTTCCAACTTAACTCTCTGGGCTACCTGAACGTTCCCACCATCCTAAGAATGTTCTCCTCCTATGTTGGATTCTTAATTTATAAGGAAGCTTATTTTCTGTTATTATTTTAATCCTTTTTATGAGAAACATTCTTTAGTAGCTTCTTGAGATAAATAAAAAAAGAACAAACATTTTAAGATCTTTTCACATGTGCAGATACCTCTATTTTACTTTCTCAGTTGATATTTTGGCTGGTATAGGTGGGATAAATTTTCTTTCAGAATTTTAAGGACATTTTCTCATTATGTCTTAATTTCCAGTGATACTCTTAAGAAGCCCAATAACATTTGGATCAAAAGAACATTATGCTCTTTTGTACATGGTTTAAAAAAAAATCTCTAAAATACTATACAGTCTTTATTCCCAAAGTATTGAAATTTGGCAATGATATCCTTTAATGTGGGACTTTTTCAGTATTAGAGACATGCCCCATACTTTTCTTGCATTATTTCTTAGATGATTTCCATTCCATGATGATCATTCTGCTCTGTTTCTCAAATAACAATTAATCAGATGTTGGACCTCTTGATTTGAATCTTTAATTTTGAAATACTCCCTAAAATATTTCCGCATGTTTTTCTTTATCCTTTCATTAAAAAAAATCAGTTTTTGGCTTTAATAGGTTTAATTTTTAAGAGGTCTTTTCTCTGATTGTCTTTTCATAGTTCAATGAAATAACATCTTCAGTAATATCGATTATACTTATTTCTGGAGCAAACAATTGTTAATATCTCCCTTTTCTCTGTTTCTCCCAAGTTTTTTTCCCACACAAGTGTGTGTGTGTGCACACATGTGTGTATGTATATGTATGCTTCAGTTCATATTTTTAAAAGAACCATTTCTGAATAGAAATCCTCTTGTGAGATCAAGCTTGTTGGCTTTATCGTAGGTTAATGAATCAGCAGCAGGCTGCTTGACTTTTACTGTGGAATCCATACCTATCTCTGGAAATAAGGCTTGCTCTGTGTCTGGCAGCTGGGCATGCACCATGGAGTGAAGATTTCCATGGCCACTTAACATAAAATTTGTTTTTGGTTTGGGTGTCTGTTACTTGCCTTCCCCTGGCTGGTGTCCTTGGTGCTGAAGCGACAATGGTTTAATTCCTTATAGGTACAGGTTATAGTGGAGTATGGCTTTGGAGGATTCTTATTTTCCTCGTATAGACTTTTAATCAATTCCCCACTTTTAGTCCCTTCTGTAGTTTCTGTTTTCTTTCTGTTATTTAGTGTCTCAGACATCTTATTGTTAACCAATAATGCAGGCTTTCTTCACTCTGCTACACTATCTAAATTCCTTCCTCAATTTCCATACACTTCAATTTTCCCCAATTTCATAAATTATGGAATCCATATTTTGTTTCTCATTACACTTGTTAGTTTAAGGTCATTTCTGTATCAAAAAGAGGATAGGAAAAATATTTATTTTCTCTGCCTTCTCAAAGTTGGAAATCTCTGATTGCATGTTTAAAGTTGGATAGTCTCAAATTGCCCTCCATAAACTCTGCAGTAATTTATATGTAACAGTATTTTTAAAAAGTGTCCCTTCTCCATCTTAACATATTTAGCTGTTAAATGTCAGTCTTAATGAAAAATGAAGATGATACAATGAATTCTAAATTCATCCTAAATTTGGCCATTCAGTAAACACATCTCCTCGCATACCATCATTTGTAGATAAATGACTGTAAGACCCTCTGGAAACTATCTTGAAGGGCTCACCTTTCTGACAATGTATGTAACATTGTATATCTGTGTGAAAGATTGCACAAGTGGGTTTGTTCATGCACAATAAAGGGCTCAGGGAAAGTGGAATCTTAAGAATGACAGATCCTATGCCATTTTCCCCTCGTTTGCTTTCTTAGAATTTCCTCCCAGGAGGCAGGCAGAGGTGATGGAGCAAAGGTGGGAGACATATTCTACATTATGTTTTCTTCTCAGATTCCTGACTTCTTAGCTCTCAGATTTACACAGTATGTGTCCTCTAAGCTGTTCAAGATGCTATATAATCTCTTTGACAGCGAGCATTTCAGAAACATCACAACATCCTAGCTGTCAGATACAATGCAAAAGTCGAAAAAATGGTATGGAAGTTAATCCAAACACTAGGCTATAGTCACTAAGGAATGTGGAAGGAGATGTTTAAAAGAGAAAGATCTGGGGCTGGGAAGTTGGCTCAGTGGTAGAGCGCTTGCCTTGCATGCCTGAGGCCCTGGGTTCGATTCCTCAGCACCACATAAGAAAGAAGCCGGAAGTGGTGCTGTAGCTCAAGTGGTAGAGCGCTAGCCTTGAGCTGAAGAGCTGAAGGACAGCGCCCAGGCCCAGAGTTCAGGCCCCACGACCGGACCCAAAAAAAAAAAAAGAGAAAGATCTGAGCTGGGCACCAGTGACTCATGCCTGTAATTCTAGCTATTCAGGAGGCTGAGATCTGAGATCTGAGATCTGAGAATGGTGGTTTGAAGTCAGCCTTGGTAGAAAAGTCTGTGAGACTCTTATCTCCAAGTGGTTACTTGGGGGAAAACAAGTTGGAAGTGGAACTGTGGCTCAGGTGGTAGAGCTTTAAGCCTAGAGCATAAAAGCTCAGGGCCAGCGCCCAGACCCTGAGTTCAAGCTCTGGGATGGGCACAATAACAAGCAGGAAGACAGGAAGACAAGAAGGCAGGCAGGAAGGGAGGGAGGGAGAGAGAAAGGGAGGAAGGAAAGAAGGAAAGAAGGAAAGAAGATCTGATTAGAAAGTTATCTCCTCAATTTTGAAAAATATTTGATGATTGGTCTTTCTATTGAAAGATCAATTCTCCTCCAATGAGTACCCATGCTATCTAGAACAACATAGATAAAGTACCAAAACACTAATGGAAGGTATAGAAGGGAGACTGTCCACATTTTAACAAACTAAGTACCCCTAGTTGTAAAAGTACTTTACTAGTGTGTGTGAGTGGCCTGCTTTTCCCCCTTTTATTGATAATTTATAGCATCTTTCCCATCTATTTTTGAATTGTGGCTAGATTGTATTTATGGCATGGTTTATTTTATTTATTTATATTATTTTTGAGTCCTGATGACTGTCTTTTGTATTCTAAGATTTAAATGTGTCTTTAATGTTCCAAAGAGTTTAAAAGACAAAAATGTGATGACTGTTTTCATTTAAGGTTGATTGATGGTTCTGAATCTACTTCACCTTCAAAACAGGAAAGTGAATAAAAAAAAGTGCTTGTCTCCTAGACTTCACATGAGCATACATTAACCACAGACTTTTCTAGATGGAGCAGAGACAGGAATATCTGCATTGCATTTCAGTTTCTAAGCATAATTTTTAGGTTCCCTAGTGAATGCCTAGCACCTGTGGATCTCCAACGACATAATGCATTTCTACCTTTTTAAAGACACATCCAGCAATTTCATCAATAAGGATTTTTGTTGTCACTTGACAGGTGAACAATATACTGACAGGCTAAAACCACAATAGCTTCTATCAATCAAACACTTTGGAGGATCAGAAATGACAATGAATCCACTGCATTGAATAGCGATGGTACTGGGAATTATTCAGAAATCTGGTGTTTTGAAAATAAATGAGTTTTTAATAAATTAGCTTTGAGAAGCTGTGGATTGTGGGTTGTGTGGCGGCAGCTCCCGATTCATTCATTGCTGCACAAGGAGCAACTTCTGCTGAAGCAGGCAGGAGTATATAGTTTATTTCTCTGGAGAAAGGCCAAAGGAAGAGGAAGCTGTTCCATTACGTGTTAACTTCTGCTCTATGGTCCATGCAAGATTTTGTGTGTGACCCTCCAGTACTCCATACTGACTATGGTATCCAATGAAGAAAAATATTGGACTCTAACTCTACGTCTGCTTTTCATCTTAGATTTAAATTACCTGAAATTTTTGAGCAACTTATTTAAAATCTGATGGTACCCAAACTCATAATTAAATTAATGAATTCAGTTTGTTTGGGAGTCATTCAATTAATGATCTACAATAGTCAGCAAGATCTGGCCCATCGGACCCTGATAATCAATTAAATTTAATTCAAAGCAATACATCAGCTGTTGGTGGAGTGCCTACTGTGTGCGACACACCATGCAACGTATCAGTGTGAAATGGTCCACATTACCTCACAGGCATCTAATAAAGAAAGCTGGATCTGAATACACAACAAGGTTTCCAACATGCTCAGGTGAAGTTACAGTTTGCTATACAGAATGGCAATGGAGGCCAGGAAATTCTAGCTGGAAGCCTATCTAGGAATACTATGAAGAATAAGTATCTAGGAAGACTTCCTAGATATTTAAGGGACATTTGGAGGATTTAACTGAATTGCAATAGATCTGAGATTGGTTACAGTTATTGTAAGCCAAAGGAGTAGTATGAACAAAAACTATGATTAAGTCTTGAAAGTTCAGGATATTTTTGAAATTTTTAATTCATCCATCCAACAAGCATTGGATACGTATCTAACTGAGCTACTAGATAATACAGCTGAGGTATAAGGTGAAGCAGAATTATGGAAAAAGATAAAGCAAGGGAAGAGTTTGGGATTAAAAGTGAAGACTAAATTAAAAAGAAATGCGTACTTCTATTTTGCTTAATATAGATTTTTAAACCAAGTTCTACTGTGTCTCTTTCTTTTGCTTGAGTTTTTTCATTTAATGTGTCTTGAAGATAATTATGCGTTCATAATTACACAATGGTCTCATTCTTTTTTCTTTCTGTATCATATAGATGAGTGATACTTTAATTATTTGCCTATTGATGAATAGTTAAGATAGGAAAAAGATCTGAAGCATTTTCTTTCATGAAAAGAATTCAATTGAAATGTCCTTAACTAGGTTGTAGAACTTTTTTTTTTTTTTTTTTTTTTTTTTTGGTCAACGGTGGAGCTTGAATTCTGGGCTTGGGCGCTGTCCCTCAGCTCTTCAGCTCAAGGCAAGTGCTCTACCACTTGAGTTACAGCGCCACTTCTGGTTTTCTATTGGTTTATTGGAGATAAGAGTCTCACGGACTTTCCTGCCCGGGCTGGCTTTGAACCAAGATCCTCAGATCTCAGCCTCCTGAGTAGCTAGGATTACAGGCATGAGCCACTGGCTCCCAGCTTGGTTGTAGAACTTTTTAAAGGAAGGTATGTTAAAGAGAAGATTCAATAGTATTTATCCCACAATCAGTCAATCAGCATGTCTCATCAGAGTCCATGGCGGGGAGGTGAATCAGAAAGGATATTGTATAATTCAAACTGCATAATTGAGAAGAGTTTTAAAAAGTGAAAGTTAAGGAAGCATCATGAAAGCATTGGTTACATAAGTATAGGCAGGGTTTGTGGGACGAAATAATACTCCAGAAACTAATTACAACAGAGAGCTGCCTTCAACCTTTAAGCCAATCTAACAAATAGAGAGAAAGGTTACTGCGATCGAAAGCAAGTAGCTGTACAGGAAGAGGTAGCACATTCACCATGGTCAGGCAAGGAGGGATCCAGGGTGAATAATACACCTTAACCTCACTCTCTTCCTGCCTACATACTCCCACCCCTGTTCTTCATGTTGGCCAACCCATTGAGCAACTTGAGGGAAAGATGGTCCACAGAGCTCAGCCTTCAAGGACACCAACTAGGAAGGAAAATGATGGAAGAGAGAATCTGGAACTATACCTACAGAGTCTCTAGTACAAGGAGCAGTTAGGAATTATCAAAAATGTTTTCATCTCAAACACTACTGAAATATGAAGTTTTTTTAAAATTTAGAATTTCATAATGAGTGCCTATTGGTTAAGAATTAAATATTTTTGAGAATCAGAACATCTAGGATATTCTGCAGTGTGTCTGACCAGTACCCAAACGAGCATAATAAACAAAAACTGGGACCTTTAAATCTGGATTTTAATTCTTGTCTTTTCTCTTGAGTTTCAGGTTCAGAGTTTAATTATGTCTGGACATAATTTCTATGTCAAAACCAGTATGTCTCATTCATGGCTCTGTAAACCTTGTCCCCAGCTCCAGGTTCTTTCAATGGCTTTCTTTTTACCTTGTCCCTGAATTTTTCTAGTTCTCTTGCTTTATATTGTCAGATCTTGTTTTTTATATTTCTTTCTCAATTAAGTTGTTAAGTCCTTGACAAAGATGTACCTCCTGTAGTATCTTCTACAATAACATGAGTAAAATCTGTCTATTTCTGTGTTATGGAGAAATAGGAACTTTTTCCCCCAAAGGCCTATTTTTTGAAACTCAGCCCAGTTCATATCACCTGAATTATGACCAAAGCATTCAAAACCTTAGCTTATTCCTTCGCTACATTATATTATGTTATTTGAGGAGAGAGTATATGTTTACTTCTCCAGTATTCTGAACGAATTTAGCACTCAATAAGAGTCCAATGGCTATTGTTTATTTATTTATTTTTGTTTCTGTTGTTGACTATGTCTGGACAAACCATATCTCAGCTTGAGTACCTTCTGACCTTCCTAGACAAACCTCAATGTAAGAACTAAGTTTGGAATTGTTATATTAAAGATGGATTCCTATTGTGTCAGAGCTCCCAGCTGGGAAAATTGCTTTCAGTAAAGCCAGCATTTAACTACTTTTTCAGCTGACATAAATATGCAAAGAATTTTAAAAAAGGCCACCAGTAGGTGCTAGCATGGCTTTGTGATTAGACACAGAGAAAACCTGTGGACAGACGGAATCTTCTAATGCTGCAAGTATCAAGCCAAGGTACTAAATCATTCTGATTTCACTGAAATGGCTGTTAGACAAGACTGAAAAATACATGATTATAACTAGTCCTTGGTGGGTCTTTTCCACATTCATTGAGAAGAAGTATGGCAGTTCATAAAGAAGAGGAATACCCTGCAAGCCAGAGGGTTCAATGAAGAATTAAGGATATTGCAACCTTGTAGCTGAAATCACAGAAAGAAAATTGAATTATTATTCTCCCATTAAGTGCATATATTCCTGGGTTTTTCTGCCAAAATGGCTTTGCTGACCATGGAATAAAATACATTTTGTTGTCATCTGGGTGCACTAAATGAAGCCCTAGTACCTTGTTTTGAAGGGAAACAAAGAAAAACATCAGAAATGAAAAAGCACCCTCGACGGATGGCTTCATCAGCCCTAAATTGTATCGCAGCTACTTCTGGTACCATTAGATGGTACCCTGGGTAATTTATAGTCATCATTTTTTTTAACAATTTGATTGTTGTTATATATCTGCCGAATTGATTGGTTGCGGGGACAGACTTTGTTTTTATAATAGCAATAACATCCTTTGCAGATTACTGTTCACTTTATTCCTGATGCAACTATTACCAATCAGTATCTGTCCATTTATATTAGGAAAAATACGTCCTTGTTTCTTAATTATTGGTTTAATTGTGGGGAGACTAGCATACTATGATGCACGGATTTGCCAACCCAAGGGAGCCTGGGGGGGGGGAGTGTCAATGGGAGTCTCATGATTTGGTTTCTAGAAGGTTCTGTGCCATGTCATGGTACTGACAACTTTTTTTCTGATGTCCATACATAGGAAGGCACCTGAGTCCTACACAAGGCCATCAGTGCAGAAGGCTCCTTCACATCCCAAAGTCTTTGTAAAGACCCAAATGGCTTCTCCTTGGGCCTACTTTCATTCTGATGTCATCTTGCCAGCTCTAGTCATCAAGAATTTTGCTGATGACACCATTCAGCTGGTCTTATACTGGTCTTGGCTGGAAGGCAGGACTGCCCAAATCTTGTGATAAATTATAGGCCTCATCTCTGAGCTGTAGATTATGGATCAGTGGCAAAAAAAAGAAATGACTTTACATTTAGCCAGTTTCCTGTCCACCCTCTCCATTAGAGAACATACGAAGTTATGTATATGTAATAGTTGTACATGAAAAAGCAACTGCTATAATTGTCTTATATAGACTCACACACACACACACAGAGTTTTTGGGGGCACTAGGATTTTCACTTAGGGCCTTGTGCTTGCTAAGCAGGTGCCTTAACACCAGTAACTATGACCACAGTCCTTTTTGCTTTTATTATTTTTCTATTATTCTATTATTGTCTCTTATTCTATTCTTTTCTATTATTCTATTATTTTCAGGCCATGTTTTTTTGCCTAGGCCAGCTTGGATCATGAGTCCCTTATTTATGTTTCCCATAATGACAGGGTTGTACCACCAAACTCAGCTCATCATTGGTTGAGATGAGGGTCTTAGGAGCTTGTTGCTAAGCCTGCCTAGAAATCCTCCTAATCTCTGCCTTCCACATAATTAGGATTATATGAGACACCATGCCTGGCCCTATTATTTATATTAGACCACTGTTCTTATTGTGAGATTTTTATGTGATTTTCAGTATATTTTATTATTGTAAAACATATATGACATAAAATTTGCCATTTTAGATATTTTTAAGTATACAGAGCCAATGTGCCAAGTTTATCCCTTACTAATGGCTCGACCCTCTCTGTCCCTCAGTTTGCTCATCAAGCACTAACCTTTATAATTGTAAGAACTAAATAAAATAACCATAGAAATCATTTAGCACCATATTTGGTACACTTACAGTGGTGGAAAAATGTGAATTCTTACTTCTTTTAATCCATCTTGAAGATCCAGAAACTAAGACAGAGCAGGTTAAACTTGTCCAAGGCCATATATCATATATATATATATATATATATATATATATATATATATATATATATATATATATACACACACATATACATAATGCCAACCAATATTTATACTTATATATGTGTATATAGTATGTAATATTATATATATTCTGTTGTCCTAAGAAAAAGTAGAGCAAGCTATGGACTTTTTTGTAAATTTAAAATAGTCAGATCAAGATATAATTCCTGTTAACTAATCTACCTCTACTTAAGATTGCAAAGAATAGTTTACACAGAGTAATAAAATTCCCACCTCTAATTTTTACTGACCCAAGGCAAGTGGATATTTGAGAGGCTGATGTTTTGATAATATCTCCCATGTACAAACACAAATAGGCATGGAGATTCTTTATCTCTCCCTCTGCTAAATATCTATTCTTCACACTCCCAGTCACAGGGAAGCAAACTATTAATCCTTTTTCCTATCTCACCACCTCTTCACTCCCCACGAATTGGTACATGAGAGATAGTGAGTGCAGATGGCAATTCACAGAGTCAGAAACCACCTCTACTGATAGTTGTGGTACAGAAAGCTGCCATTCTTCATGAAGAAGGCCTGGATGAATCTGCTCAAATCTATTTCAAAGACATAGTAGCAACAGCAGCAACAGCAGCAATATGAGGCATTTCAAAATGACCATTAAAAGAACCTATCATTTTATTTTCTTGGATTTTACTCAAGTGAGAAGTAATGTCTCTTCCCTCACATCCCACACATGAAATGCCACAACCATGGTGTGGTTTATAATTGGCATCATCTACTGACCATGTCAAGGTAATAGGAAGAGTCTCTGAACATAAATAGTTTTGAATTCAACATTTTGCTTCAATTGTGAATGGGCCTATGGATATGGGAGTGAGCTTATCTTTGGAAGAGAATACCATATAAGGTTGAAGGCATGACTGAATTGGTAGAACACCTGCCAGGTAAGCATGAAGTCCTGAATTCAAACTCCAGTACTGCCAAAGAGAAAAAGAAAGAAAAGAAAAGAAAGATAATAGCCTGTTATATGGAAATGATGGTGTGTACATGAATTTCTCTTCCTTGGTGGTAATTAAGATTGTTGGGACATCTAGATATGTTATGGAAAAGAAAGAAACAAAATGTAAGACTAGAAAGTGAAGTGAAAAGTTGCTTTCCATAGCTGTTTTTCTGGTTCTACAGGACAAAGTATATGTACTGAGGACTAGAGCTGGTAAATATTTTCTGTCCAGGAACAGATAGCAAATGTTTCATGGTTGGCAGACCATATGCTTTCTGTCACCAATACTTGACTATACCATTGAGGCAGCATGGTAACCATAGGTAATTCACAAATGAGTAAGCACAACCGTATGCTAAGAAAGCCTTATATGTATAAACTATTTAACCTTATTATATAATACCACCTTTATGTATAATGCATTACTATATATTTATAACAGAGTAATATTTTATATCTTACATATGTAATATATATTTATATAATATAATATATTATATACAAAAATATAATATGTTATATATAATAATCTATTATATATTATATACAATTAAGTTTACATACTCTATATAAGGTTATTATACAAAGTTATGTATAATATATTATATATATGCCCTTATATTACATATAATTATACATTATGTGTATTATATATCATATATACATTATATATTTATTATACTATGGAACATAAAATACAACCCATATATGTTAATTATATTACATAAAATTAATAATATTAATATATTATTAATTATATAATATGTAGTTAGTAATGTTATATGGCATTTATAATGATATACCATTGACTAATATATAAATATTAATATATTATTAACATAATATATAATATTATTATGTATTATATAGTATATATTAATGATATATTGTTTATATTAATGGTATTTATATTAATCAATCTACTATATCAATATAAAATGTAAAAGGTTTTATATATATATATATATACATCTATATAAATCATTGATCAACATAACCACAATCTAGTTAAGTTATATGTACACAGATAGTAGTAAGTAAGGCTGACTCAGACTTTCACACAAGAGCAATCAGTAGTAGATGACAAAGGAGAGAATCATCTTCAAAATTGTATGGATAAGTGTCGTCATGACCATGACCTTGTCCAGTAAGCCTACAACGGAAATACCTCAGACAGACCTCTCAACACATGGAAAACGCAAACAATAACTTCTCATGAGCTTACCAAAGCATCCATAGGTAGCAAAATTCCCCATTGAGACCAGCCAAGACAAAAAAACCCTCAAGACTGAGTGTTCCAAGTTAAAGGGCACATTGTGACTCTAAAATACATCTGAATGTACAAACTAAATTTAACCTTGCAAGTAAAGTATACATAAATTAAACTGAACATTATTGATATGAGCAGTATAAAAATTATAATTTACCAAACACAAACCAAGAGCCAGAAGAAGGAAGTCTGGCAGAAATGTATGTGCTAATATCTAAAATAGATGTGTAATGACTCTCGTCTTCTACTATCATTTAAATATTCTTTGTATCTTAATTTTGAGGAATTTTTTTAAGAAATTGTTCCTATTGTGGTGAAGGCAATTTTCATTAGAAGTTTAACAATTCTTCTGTTCAACATCTATTAAAATAAAGTAAAATTACATTTAATTCTTTCAATTTAAAATAGTATCTCTAGTGTTAACCTATTAAAAATATATTTCAAGGGGCTGGGAAGGTGGCTCAGTGGTAGAGCGCTTGCCTTGCATGCATGAGGCCCTGGGTTTGATTCCTCAGTACCACATAAGCAAAAAGAAAAAAGCCGGACGTGGCACTGTGGCTCAAGTGGTAGAGCGCTAGCCTTGAGCTGAAGAGCTGAGGGACAGTGCCCAGGCCCAGAGGTCAGGCCCCATGACTGGACCCCCCCCCAAAAAAAAAATAAAAAAAATAAAAAATAAAAATATATTACAAGCTGGGAACTGGTGGCTCACTAATGTAATTCTAGCTACAGAGAAGGCTGAGATTGGAGGATCACAGTTCAAAGTCAGCCCAGGCAGGAAAGTCTGTGAGACTCACATATCCTATTAACTACCAAAAACTGGAAGTACAGGTGGGTGCCAGTGTAATCCTAGCTACTCAGAAAGAGACTGAGATTTTAGGATTGCAGTTTGAAGCCAGCCTGTGCAGGTCTGTGAGAGTCATCTCTAATTAACCAACAGAAAACCAGAAGTGTCCTGTGGCTCAAAGTTGTAGAGCACTTAGCCTCCAGCAAAAGAGCTCTGGGATATTCCCTAAGCCTTGAGTTCAAGCCTCATGACCATCACTACCAACAACAAAGGCTAAAAGTAGAGCTGTGTTTCAAGAGTGTCAACCTTGAGTTTAAAAAAGCTAAGGGACAGTGCCGAGACCTTGTGTTCAAGCAGGACTGGCACACATGAAAAATGTATTTCTAATTATTGTTCCAACTTTGCCTATGAAATTTTCTTTTTTTGGCAGTTGTGGGGCTTGAACTCTGGGTCTGGGCACTGTCCCTCAGCTCTTCAGCTCAAGGCGAGCACTCTACCACTTGAGCCACAGCGCCACTTCTGGTTTTCTGGTGGTTAATTGGAGATAAGAGTCTCACTAATGTTCCTGCCAGGGCTGGCTTTGAACCTTGAGCCTCAGATCTCAGCCTCTTGATTAGCTAGGATTACAGGAGTGAGCCACTGGTGCCTGACTGCCTATGAATTTTTAAAACATGTTCTGAGTAAAAGTTTAACATTACTAAAGCATAAAAAGGAATTGGGGATATTTAAAATTTTTAGATAAATTTTTACAACTTCATATTAGTTTAGTCTATGTCACAGACAAATATAAAGTATTAAATAATGGACTAATTTTTAAATAAATGAATAAGAATATTAAGATGTTAACAATAATTGATTTGGGGTGATGATATAAAGGATTTATGCTTTTTGTTCATTTGTGTATGTAAATAATTTTAAAGAAACTAATGTGGGTTTATTAAAGCAGATCATGTTGTTTTAGAAGTGTACAAAGAGTATTTTCCAGAAGGCAGTAATGGTCAATAATGCTAATACTAAAATAGGATGAGACTGATTGGGACAAATATTAGCAACATACAATTCAAAGTTTGCATTAATGAAACCAATTTCTTCAAGGGTAGAAGCAGAAACTAGACATAGGTAACTGTAAACACAAGGTGAAGATGCAGGAATCCAGAATCTATGTGACCTTCCAAAATGAATCATTATTCCTTAAAACCACAGTTTCCACATTGGCACCCAGCTGTTTCCACTATTTTTACAGAGAAATTGAGGTCTGCACTCCTTGATTAGAGTTGTAGAATTGGTTATTGCAGTGGAGGAATTTAAATGACAAGCCTAGAGGTCAGAAAATGGCTAGAAGAGAAGAGATAAGATGTGATTAGAGAAAGAAGAGAGAAGTAGATAGGAGAATGTTGCCTATAGAAGTGCCTGGCAGTCCACAGTTCCCTTTCCTGAAAACAGCTTTTGTTTTGTTTTGTTTTGTTGGTTTTTTGTAGGTTGTGAGGCCTGAACTCGGAGCCTGGGCTCTGTCCCTTGGCTCTTCAGCTCAAGGCTAGCACTCTACCACTTGAGCTACAGCACCACTTCCGGCGCTTTTGCTTATGTGGTGCTGAGGAATCGAACTCAGGGCCTCATGCATGCAAGGCAAGTACTCTACCACTGAGCCACCTTCCCAGCCCAAGAACAGCTTTATTTTGGGGGGCAGGGGACAATCCTGGGGTTTGAACTCAGGGCCCAAACACAGCCCCTGAGTTTCAATTTGCTCAAGGCTAGCCTTCTACCACTAAAGCCACAGTGCCACTTCCAACTTTTTTTTCTGAGTAGTTTATTGGAGATAAGAGTTTCAAGGATTTCCTGTCCAGGCTAGCTTTGAACCATGATCCTCAGATCTCAGCCTCCTGAGTAAGTAAGATTATAGACATGAGCCACCCAGTGCCTGGCTCCTGAGAACATTTTATAGACACAGAAATAAAGGAAAACAGTTCTTGTGGTTACTGCATGACCCTGTCATCCTGGCAATCCACGTGGACTAGAGTGGACAATCTAGAAGACAAGACTGATTGGGTTTGGGGAATAGGACCGGAATAAGACACTTGGAGTGTTTTGTCTGCCAGTTGAAAAGACCTGATATGGGCTAAGGTAGCCACGATTGTCTATGTGCACACGGAGGAACAGAGAACTGGAGAATGGGGAGATGACAAGCCATTACTGGGAAAGGGAAAGAAAATGTGACCATGTGGCATCAGAGAGAGGGCTTGCCTGCACTGGTGCTGGACAAGTCGAGCAATACTTTCTCAGCCAATCTAGTTCCAGTGGACTCCTGTTACTGATGATGAACAGTCTTAATTGAAGAAGAAGGTAGGAATTGAATCATGTGAGGAAAGACCGGAAAGATAAAGCATTGCCTAAAGTTACCATGGCATTGGACTTTCTACCAATCCCCTGGTCATTAATATGTCATTTGGAGGGTGCCAATTCTACTCAATAAAAGTCTCCTAAGCAATGAAGCCCTGATTTGTCTTCTTAGATCCTTTTGCTTTCTGACTGGCCAAGAGAACCTTGGAACATGGATTTATTTATTTATTTATTTATATACTGTTGATGCTGGGAATCCAACCCAGGACCTTGAGGATATGAGGCAAATGCTCTACCCCTGAGCTAAATCCCCAGCCCTTGTTTTGTTGCTGTTATTCTTTTGCTTTGTTTTGTCTCTGGCAGTCTCACTATGTAGCTCAGGTTGGCCTTGTGTTTACGCTATAGACCAGGCCAGCCTCAAACTCACCATCCTTTGCCTCTGCCTACTGAATGCTGGGATTACAAGTATGAGCTATAGATCTCTTTGAAGTAATCTTTTCTTAAGAGGAATCCATAAGGGTTCCCAGCTTGCTGTAAAACTGACATCTTGAACAAGATAGTAGCGCTGTTCAATCTCTAAAGGCTAGATACTTCTTGTTGCTCAGTGACCTGGGTTTGGAGAACATGAGTTTTCCCTTGACTCTTGGGCTCCAGCTTTGCAGAGAGCAAGTGGAGACAGTGACTGTAGAATCTGGCGTCAAACATTAGTAAAAGGCTGGCTTAGGGATCCAGGCCATTCATTCATTCATTCATCTATCCATCACTATGAATGTGAAAATTCTCATGAATATAAGTGTATTGGTTAGAGATAATAACAAGGCCCTAAGTTTAAACCCCATAATATTACTAAATCTCAGACATTATTATGAGTTGAGGCAACAGCTACTAATCTAGTCTCTCTTTTTCTTTTTTCTTTATTGTCAGCCATGGGGCTTGAACTCAGAGCCTGGGAGCTGTCTCCAAGCTTCTTTTGCTCAAGGCTTACATTCTACCACTTGAGCCACAGCTCTACTTCCAGCTTTTTGGTGATTGTTGGAGATAGGAATCTTACAGATATTCCTTCCCAGAGGAGCTTCAAACCCCAATCTTCAGATATCAGCTTCCTGGGAAGCTGGGACTACAAGGGTAAGCTATCAGTGCCTGACCCCTAATCCAGTTTTAAGCTTCATAAATGACTTGTTTTTTGACATTTCTCAGTCTCAAAGCTTGAAGATCTCCTCAGGGCCTTACCCACCCCACGGTACTTTAGAGGTACCATCTCTTCCCAAAATTTGGGGTACATTTGCCACCCCTCTCATTTAAGAAAGCAGTGGTTGTAGAGTTTCCCAGGGAAGGACTAATAATTTAATTCCACAGATAAACTTTGACTCTTGGCCTGTGACACCAGAGCTGTCCCTTGATGCATTTTATGCCCTTGGACAACAACTATTGCCCACGAGATCATATTCTGTGAATAACAGGCATTTAGTATCCAAGCTGATGTGTGCAACTCAGCCGATGTAGATTTAAATGCTACGATGCATTACAAAGTGCTACATGTCACCCCAGGTTGTATTCGCCTCCATCATGGTTTAGGCTGATGAGATGCAACGTAACAGGATGTGGCAAGCTGGGAGATGTATAATGCCACGTTACGTGTCCTGCCTGCAAAGCAATGTGTTCTCAGTGGGAGCAGCAGCACACCACCACAGATAGCTCTTCTCTCAGTCCATTCTGCATCTGTCAGTGGTTGAGCGGTGGGGGGACTCACTCACCTTGGTAATGGGCTTTCTCAGCATCTCAGAAACCACCGCTTCATTCTAAGTTGCATTCTATCAGCAACTGTTTTCAGAAAAAACCAATTCTATCAGCAATTGCTTTCCCAAAATGAAGTCCATCCGCTTGAACCTAAAGCTACCTTAGGGGAGAGAGATGAACCTGGAATTGCACATCTGTGGTTAGAAATTAAACTTGAGAGATGGGCTTTTGCCTTGATGTTGTGAAGGCTTTTTTCTACACATAGCTCCCACATGTGTTTTTCAAGTTTGTATTCTACCCTGAACATGATCAAGTTGCTAGTGTTGCACAGAAGACACTACCCAGAAGGCTAGAAGCCACCTTTTTAGAAATTAGAAAAGAACAATTTTTTCTTCTAGGTACCACTTTCTGACAACAGCTCAGTGCTAGTCAGAGCAACGCTTGGTTTCAGTCACTTGAAAAGATCTATAGCCAGTGTCTCCCCAGAAGACTTCCTCAGCCAGGTGCCTGCTTCTTGCCTATTAGAATTGGCTCTTGGGCACTCCTACCTCGGTGCAGGACCCTTTTCAGAGAAAACTTAAGGCAGTAAATAAAAGAGATATTTAAATTTTCAGGTACTCTACAACACTCACCCTCTAATAGCAAGACCAGCGCAAGCCAATGTTTTTGTCCAACAGAGTGGAGAAAATTCTGCAGGCCCTCACAAACTCAAGGTATTAGATCATTATTAATAAATGAAGTGTCCATGCTTATTAATGATAGGCTTTCTCTATTACACAAGTAATGTTTGTCAAAAAATTGAAAATCCCTTAGACAACTAAAGTCATCTATATTCTTATCATTCAGATGATCACTGTATATTTTCTTCAAATTTTTATAATAGAAATAAGCCCATTAAAAACCTTTGGAGATTACATATGTAAAGGACATACATGTATCTGTATATACATCTATATTATATTTGTATATATGTAATTGTGCTTTTTTTCTACTTCATGTAACATTGTTTACATTTCTCTGGCATTACTATGGATACATTATTAGCCCAAGAGTCACCTGGCCAGAAGCAAATTTGTAAATCATATGGTCAGATTTACAAGGATATTGTCTTGCTTTGAAATCTTCACAACTTCTCAGACCTTTTCCCCCAAGAAGGACACAGGTTCATGATAGTGCCTAGAAGCCAAATATGGCACTCCTGTTTCATTCACCAACTCACTGAGATAATAAATACTTTTCCTTTCAAGTCTGTTTCCATCTCTCTGAGATGAACTGGAAAAGGATCCCTAAGATCTTTGTTTAGGGTCACAAGACACTCAGAATGTGACTCCAGGCTTCCTCATACTTCCTTTATACCATCTTTTTTTGCTTCCCACAGAAACAGATTGTATTAGTTCATTTTCTACTACTATAAAAATACTTGAGTGCCGGGCGCTGGTGGCTCAAGCCTATAATCCTAGCTACTCAGGAAGCTGAGATCTGAGGATCGCGGTTCAAAGCCAGCCTGGGCAGGAGAGACCGTGAGACTCCTACCTCCAATAAACCACCAGAAAACTGGAAGTGGTGCTGTAGCTCAAGTGGTAGAGCGCTCGCCTTGAACTGAAGAGCTGAGGGATAGCGCCCAGGCCCAGAGTTCAAGCCCCACGACCAACCAAAAAAACAAAAAAAAAAAACAAAAAAAAAAAACTTGAGCTATGTAATTATACAGAAAAGAGGTTTATTTAGCTCGTGGTTTTTGAGGTTTAACATCCAAACAGCATAGTGTTGGCTTTGGCAAAGATCTTTTCATAGTGGACGGCAGGCTGATGGTGGCAGTGTATGGGATCACATCACCAAACACAAAGCCAAGGAGGCCAGGAAGTGGCCAGACTTGTTCTTTTATAACAACCCTCACTTGAGAACTAAGTCAGGGCTCTCATAAGAACTAACTTAATCCCATTCAAGGGCATACCTGTAAGGACCTCTCGCTAAGGCCCCCACCTCAACAGTGCCAAACAGTTACAACTCAGGAACCCTCAGGGAACAAACACATCCAAACTGTGCCCCATGTCTTTCTCTACCTCAAGCACATTATTGTTGCTATACAATTGGAAAAGGTTTTTTTCAGATGCGCACAGGATTGAAAGCAGACGTGAGTGGTAACCATCAGAGGGGAAAGTGCTACAGTAACCTTATGCACGGTTCTGTTTCTATTTCCTTAATTCATCTCAGATTTGCCCAATATTTTCTTTTTCAAGGGAAGTTGGAGCTCAAGTGTAAACTTTTTTTTTTTCTGTCAATTTTCCCAGTGCAGTAGCTGCTAGCCACATGTGGCGATTAAAATTTAAATGAACTAAAATGGAATACTATTAAAAATTCAATTCTTCAGTCTCACCAGCCACCTTTTAAGTGTTCAGCAGCACATCTGTTTGTATAGAACACTGATGTGATAGAGAGAACTGCATCCAGCATTGCCTAAAAGTCTTTGCTAGAGGAGAATAGATGCTTATCCCTGAGATTCTGGTGCTTCTGCCAAAAGTTGACCAGGAGAGGAATTTTGCTATCTCTTGTTTTCTTTGAAAAGCTCATGCAAAGTTTTCATTCTATAGTATAGTATAGTATAGTATAGCACACACACACACACACACACACGCATGCATGCACATACACATTTGTTTTCATGTGAACATGATTTAAATGCCAAACTTTGCATACAACTGACAAAGCAGGAAGGTACTGGGTGTATTCTTTGGCATTTTCAAATGAGCTGGAGAAACACAGCTGATGGAACATTGAGGGTATTTCTCCTCTGTGTCTGTCACCAGTCATGAGATTTCCTGCCTTGCCAACTACTGCAGAAGGGAAGAGATTGCTGGAAGGAAGTGATTCATAATTAGTCCCTGAGAGTGATACATGTGCCAGCTTCTCCCGGAACCTTCCCCCACACCCACTGAGGCACTGAGAGGTACAGGGAAGATCTGGGGTCATTTCAGCAAATCTTTGCCATTTTGTTCCCCTTCTCCTGCTATGACAACCTGGCTGGCTGACTAGACACATAACAGATTCCAGACCTACTGTTCCCTGAGATCCTCATGCTCTCTCCCAGATGCTGCTGCTAGGGAGATTTCAACTAGCCCAATGCTGAAGTTTAGTAGACTTGGGACAGGAGTTTTCAAGATCACTCAGAGAAGTTATTAAAATGGAAAATCCCCCGAGATCTTGATTTAATCTACACATTAAACAAGAGTTCTGAGTAATTATATCACCTGTGGTCTCCAGTTAATGGGCACTTACTTACTATATGTTGAGTATACTATTGGACACCAGAGATATAAAGTAAGTAATTGCTTCTAGAACACTAAGGTTGTAAGCAATCTAAGATACATAAACCATCCCTAAGCCAGAAATAGACGCCTTTGTAATCTATAAACTGACTTCACTTATGGTGTATGTGACTGGGTTTTTTATTGACCATGTGATTGATTTTGTCCAAACTTCTGTCTTATAGGAAGGACTACATAATGATTCCTAAGAAATTACCTGAATAATATTGAGATAAATGAAAATTTGTAACATGAGGGGGATATTATGTTGGGACTATAACCCCTCTATAATTCTAAAGTGTGGAGAGAATTAGGTCAAATATTTACCTGTCTTGTTTTGGAATCTAACATGTCACAATTGGTGCTTAGTTCAAATTTCACATTCTGCAGCTAAAGCTTATTATTTCTTGGTGCTCAGATGAGAGTAACTAATTTCCATTCTTGGTGAAAAACACAAACAGAAACAAGAACATGAACACTTCTCACAATTTTAAAAGTTATAGTGAATCCAACATTTCAGACTTTATCCAGGTTAAATCATCTTCCTTTGATGTTACTTTCCAACTCAAATCACTCTTGCTAGTTTCTGGGAAGTCTCCAATTTACCCACACTCATTCTAGGGTAAATATAAGGTCCAGTGTTACAGAGCTGGATTCAACTAAATCTGTACCAAGGCCATCTCATTTCAACTAGCCTATTGGTTTTTCTCTAACCTGGGGCCTAACACCTGTTTTTCAATTAAATTCATCCCTGATCAGAATCATCTATTAAGATTCTTCCAGCAGCACTCAACTGTTACAAATATATCATCTATAGGAATTGTTATTACAAATATTTGTTTCAATTAATTAGCAATGGCCCAATGATGAAACCTGACTGCATTTTTCTATTGAAACCATGTGGTAGCTCTAGCCCCAGGGTGATGCACGGGCCCAGCTACATTCCTTAACGATCCTCTTAATTACACAGTTGGGGTAACCATTCTGTCTAAAAAATCTGCTTCGTAATTACAAAATCACCAGCCCAGCCAGCCGTGTTGACCCATCAATCGCTTGCATTCCACTGTTACTTTCAAATCTGTGCTGTCTTCTCTCCAAATGACAGGGAAGCTTTGGGAACTGGTAAGTGTGGGGTACAGCTGCTCCTATAATAAAAGCATCCCTGCCTCTCTGTCTCTGCCCAGGGCTTCTCTAACTCTGGGCTTCCTCCTTTGCCTCCTGCCATCTTTTCTACAACAATAGCCTAAAAAAAAAACCCACAAGGGAATTTATCCCTTCTTTCACACACATCTACAAAAAGCTTGTTGCAGCAATTTAGCATAAGCCTGAAAAAGTAATTATAGCCTCTTAGGTTGACTGGCCTGGTTCCTTGGATGCAGTTGCTGTTGTTGAAATTGTTGCTTAATGTCTTCTCCTTTTAGTAACCAGATTCGTATTATCAGCTCCAAAATCAGTGTGTGTCCCTTTGTTAAAAAAAAATAGTGCATGGGACAGTGATACATTATGGGCATGTGGTCTCTCTTCCATCATCCTGCAAGTTCTGGAATGCTAGTCACCCAGCTCAATGACTGGCCTGTATTACAGATCTAATAGATCTTTGTGGTTAAGTTCAGGGAAATGAAAATGCCATCAAGTTCTTTATTTCTCTGCTATGTCACAGATTTATGTGTTGATAACTCCTGCTGGTTAATTTGTCCTGATTGATGTTACATAGGAAGAAATCTTGAAACACAGGTTATCTAGGTCCAGCTTAAGTATTAGTTAGTGAAATTATCTTTCTATATTACAGAATTTCCATTTGGCTGTGTAATGAGAATACCAAATATCTTGGGTACGCTCTACATTTTCTCTCATTGCAATATTATTGCAATAGTGTTGTTGTTTCCAGTGTCTTTGTGAACTGATAGCCTTAGAACCAGAGTCAAAGTGGATCTTGAAGACTCACAATCCCTTCTTATGGAAAGTCTGCATTCTATAACAAAGTAGATGAGCAGGAAGCTTTTCTTCCTATTATAGGATACATGCTTGGAATCAAAAGAGAAGGCTCAGAGGAATAAGAACTATTATTCATTGTTTGTTAGAATGCAAAATGGTACATTTACTTTGGAAGATAGTTTGGCAGTTTCTTGCAAGGCTAAGCATATCCTTTTCCTTACAACCCAGGAATCATACTCCTGGATATTTACCCAATTGATTTGAAAACTTATGTGCAAACAGAAATGTGCACATAAGTGTTTATAGCAGCTTTATTTATAATTGTCAAAAATTGAAAACAGCCAAGATGTCCTTCAATAGGTGAATGGGTAAACAAATTACCGTACATCTGTATTTGGAATGCTATTCAGTGATAACAAGACATGTGCTATCAAGACAAATGCATGAAGAAAAAAATAGAGGACTCTTAGAATTCATAAATGAAAAAAAGCCAGTTAAAGAGGTTACATATTATATGATTCCTATTGTATGACACTCTGGGAAAGGCAAAACTATACATAGCCAGTAAAATGACCAGATATTCCTAGGGACTCAAGAATTGGAGGAGAGCAATGAATAGGTTAACACAGGGGACTTTTAAGGAAGTAGAATAATTCTGCAGTTTATTAGAATAGATACGTGACATTATGCAAGCATCAAAAGTCATAGAACTTTGTGGCACAGAGTAAACCACAGTGCATGTAAATGAAAAAACTAATGTAGGGAGTTAAAGGGTCATGTAAAGAAGTGCAGACTCGATTGGAGAATCCAGCTGTTCTGCAAATATTTGAAACAATTTCATTGGAGGGGACAGGGGAAAATGTGCTGACCCCAGTGAACTTGGAAGCTGGAGGAATCTGCAGTACTTAAACATGGTATTGTCTAATGGATAAAAAGTATATCTATGCCAGTTTTCGTAGTGTTAACCATAAGGCTCTGAGGGAGCAGTTCTGATACTACTTTATGGAAAATTTCAAGTGAACTATAAGTGGAATGAATGGTGTGATGAAATGATGGTGAGAGACAAGTTTAATTTCCACTGAAAATGATCAGAACAGGATGATCCTAGGATGAATCATACAGGAAGATTCAAGTTAGAGACATCAAGATAAACTCAAGTTTAGCTTCATGTAGATTCGGATGGCTACATACAGCAATATGTGTAGATAAGGATTAGTATGCATGAATGTGTTTTACTTTGTCAGCCAGGAGAGCTTCAAAGAACAAATACCTCAGTGGCAACAAACATGCCTAGTGTCTAGATGTTGAGTTTTAGTATTATTTTCCAATGAAAGAAACCAGAGATTCTCAAAGAAGTGACAGATTCTAGGACTAGGGCAAGAAATACAAAAGATTAGCTTTAAGTAACTTGTATGATATGAAGTAAGAAATTATACACACACTCAAGCAGCAAAACCCATTGATAGGAATGTATCAATAGGAGCAAGAAAAGCTTCCAATAGCCACAGCTCAAGTGATTTGAGCAAAAAGATTGGTAAGGTAGTAAAAGATTGTAGACCAAAGTTTCTAATCATAAGGCCATGCTGAAATAATTAAATAATTGAATGAATGGGAAAGAAGACAGAAGCAAGAAGCAATCTGTGTGGAAGAATTTACATGATATTTTATCCTTAAGGAGAAAGACATAATTCTCTATTCTCTAGGTATGGATTGTGTTCAGTGACTTCCCTCCAAAGAGTATAACATTGAGAGAGTAACATTACACATCAACACCTAGACAATACTACTTCAGCCAAGTGATCAAGATCAGCATCAACAGACATAAAGATCCTTGACATCATATGATAAAAATGGTACTTTCCAACTGTGGCTTGTTTCTCCAATAACCCATCAACCCAATCTGCACAAGAAAACTAACAGATAAATATCAGTAGAGGAGCATTCCTTAGAAGGCCTGACTGATACTGTTCAAAATGGTCAAGAATATCAAGAACAGGAAAGTCTGAGAAAGAAATGAAACTAAGGAGACATGACAACTGAATTTAATATGATATACTGAATGGGGTCACAGAACAGAAAAAGAACACTGGAGAAAAAGTAAGGATAGCTGGGAAAAAAGCCTATGGACTTTAGCCAATAATATGCTATTAATACATTAATCCTAACCCAAATTCCATACTAAGGTATGATGTTAATAATAGGAGAAACAGTTTACAGGGTATATGGGAATGAAACCAGAGTCTTAGGTCCCAAGCCAAACTTCACAGGTTTCACACGTTTGATCTGTCCACCCACTCTAACATACCAAATAAAGACATAAGGAATGGTGAAGAGTAAAAACAGGCTTAGCTAACAGCCTGGGCACACCATAGGAAGAGGTAAAATAAGCCCTTCAGTTCATCTTTGGCTACAAAAAGTATATGGGGAGAAAGAAAAAGATAGGCACAGATACCAAAAAGTCCTAGCCTAGCTAATCATCACTGGGTGATAAGTAAAAGCTATTTTCATGATCATCCCTTAAAAAAAGCAAGCCATTTTTTGGCTGGTGTGTGGTCTGTGCTTCTTTGAATTAACTAACTTGTTCATTCATTCATTTATGCTGTTTTTGTTTCTTTGTGTTTCTTTCTTTGGGCATAGTTTTCTCCAGCTCTCCTTGTAAACATGTGATTGATCAGTCCTGTCCTGGGATTCCAAATGGCTGTCAGGTGAATAGCTCAGAACAAAGACAGAGTCAAAAATGGACACAGAGTTGTCAAGTTTTTCCCCTGCTTTCACTTAATTGGTGGGGCCAAGTAAGGAGTCAGTGCTTTTTAGCAAAAGCAATTTCTAAGTACCTACTACAAGAAGTCATTAAACTATCTTCAACATTTTTGTGTCATTCTAAAATACCTCTAAAAATTAGCCTTTTTTTAATGTGTGGCACACAGTTGTAATCCTATCATTTAGGAGGCTGCAGGGGAAAGGTTGGGAGCTTGAGGCTAGTTTGAGCTACATAGTGAGTTCCAGAATGGCCTGGCTATCTCAGAAGACCTTCTCTCCAAAAAGCATGAATGAATGAATGAATGAATTTTAAAAAGGGCTGGATTTTGGTGGCTCATGCCTATAGTCTTAGCTACTCTACAGGTTGAGATCTGAGGATCACAATTAGAAGCTAGCCCTGGCAATAAAGACCAGGAGACTCTTATCTCCAATTAACCACCAAAAAGCCAGAAATGGTAGAGTGCTAGCCTTGAGTCAAAAAAAAAAAAAAAAACTCAGAGAGAGCACTAGACCCTAAGTTTAAGCTCCACGACTGTCACAAAAAAAATAATGGCAGGCGTTGACATCATCAGGACTACCATGTTGGTACTTGCCTCTCGTGCTTCACATTCTGGGAACTTACGGTGCTTCTTCTTTGACCTCTCTACCTTTGGCTAGGATGGCAGGGAGATGCTGCATATACTTCTGCCTCCCTTGAACCACCTCTTTACCTCTGGTTGATAACCACCATACATAGCACCAATAGGTACCTTTGCCGCCTGATTTCTGTACATGGAAGTAGGTGGGTGATCAAATAGGAGAGAAGAGAGTAATACCGGCTGTTAAGAACTGTTGTATTACCAACAGCCAGCATTCCATCTGAAACACACTGCTGAACTTTCTCAAGCCTTCCTTAACTGCTTCCTCCTGTTCTTGCTCCTTCAGGCCTGAGCTTGTAAATATGGCCAGTTTAGCTATTACATCACTTACTGGTTTCTTTTACTCTTTCCCAAAGCTTTAGAAGTAGCAGCTTCATTAAACTCATCCCAGTTTCCCCGTGTGATGCCCATCTGTGTCCAGCCCTGCTCCCACTGATACAAAGGCTCTTGAGACCTGATGATCACCAGTAGGAAGTGCTCTCTTCTGCACTTGGATCCGTCCCCCACATCCAGATCTAGAAGCCTATAATCTGCTAAGCTTGTGGTGGGGGGGAATGAGAAGGTTGCCTTACTTTTTTTTTTCAATATTGGCGATTAAATTCAGAGCTTTATTCATTCTAGGCAGCCACTTTAACATTTGAACTATACCTTAGACCCTGTCATTTTTATTTTGTTTTTGAGATAGGGTCTCAGTATCTTTGACCAGACTAGCCTACCATTTGAGTTCATCCTGTCTCTGCCTTCTAAGTAGCTAGGATACAGGCATGCACCACTACGTCATTGGACACTCTTGATGCCAACCCTAACTGCCAGATCAGGTAGAAATTGTAGAACTGGAGAGGTATTTACTTTCCCAATATCAATGAATGATGACGTTTCATTGCTTACCAGCATCTCCATTTTTCTCTGAAAGGGTTGCTCATGAGAACAAACAAAGTCATTCTCAAATCTAAAGCATATGCAACAACATCATTTTACAATCTCTTCATCTCAATATAAAGCCAATGTAGCTTCTACACTATTCAATGTTTTGTAAAAAAAAAAAAAAAAGCATCTAAAACTAATCCCTAACAAACCAATTACTAAATGGGAGGAGAACTAAAGAGAGACTTCTCAGAAGAAGAGATAAAAATGACAAAGAAACACATGAGGAAATGTTCGCCATCCCTGGTTGTAAAGGAAATGCATATAAACACAACCCTGAGATACCACTTTACCCCAGTCAGAATAGCCCACATCCTAAAGTTAGCCAACGACAAATGCTGGAGGGGATGCAGAGAAAGAGGAATCTTATTACATTGCTGGTAGGAATGTACACTTATACAACTTTGGGAAGCAGTCTGGAGGGTCCTCAGAAAGCTAAATATTGCTCTCCCTTATGACCCAGTCATACAACTTCTAGGCATTTATCCTGAACAACAGGAACCAGTACACAAGGACACATGCACCTCCATGCTTATTGCAGCACTGTTCACAATAGCCCAGGATATGGAAACAACCCAGATGTCCCACCACAGATGAATGGATCCAAAAATTATGGTATCTATATACAATGGAATATTATGCAGCACTTAGAAAGGACAAAATAGGGGCTGGAAAGGTGGCTCAGTGGTAGAGTGCTTGCCTTTCATGCATGAGGCCCTGGGTTCAATTCCTCAGCACCACATAAGCAGAAAAGCCAGAAGTGGCGCTGTGGCTCAAGTTGTAGAGCACTAGCCTTGAGCTGAAGAGCTGAGGGGCAACGCCCAGGCCCAGACTTCAGGCCCCACAACCAGCAAAAATCAAAAAGGACAAAATAATGGCATTTGCAGGGAAATGGATGGAACTAGAAGAAATCATGTTGAGTGAGGTAAGTCAAGAGCAAAGAGACGAACAACACATAGTCTCCCTGATAAGTGGATGTTAAATCCAAAATGTAAGGTGATACGACAAAGTTAACAAGACTTAAGAAACAAAGGACTTCCACTCATCTGGTCAAATCACTACTAAATAACCCCATGCTGCTGATCACATATATGGTATATATGTGCACACTGGAGGTAAACCAGGATGATGACACAGAACTAGAGGGAATCAGGGAAAAACATACAGCAGTGGGACCCATCAGCTGCACTGGACATTGATCAAAATGAACTAAGCAACCCAATGGCAGTGATGGGAGGGAGGGGACAAGTGGGAAAGAGGGAACAGCTGATGCTGTGCAAAACAAAAGAAACGTACCTATCACCCAATGTGGAAGAAATAACTGTATTGCAAAGCTCATAGAACTCACACATATTATAGACCATGGTAGACAATTTGCCCCATGAAGGTTAGAATGTTTGTGACTTTAACTAAGCATCATTATCCCACAATACTGTGAAATTTTGGAAATTATGTAATCACTTAATCACAATAAAGAATTTGAAAAAAACAAATAAGTATCTACTTATGTATTACTTGGAAATTAAAAGATTATAAAATGATGAAAATTAAATTAATATATATGGATTACTGAACATTTGAAAACTATTTTAAATTTATAACTGAGAAAACAAAAATGATCCATGGTCTGCAGCAACAAAACAACATGGTGAAAGAACTTGAGCCTTCTGACTCCAAATACCCATTCCATCATTCCTCAGCTATAACCTTGCACAAGTCACTTAGCTTCTCTGAACCTCATTTGTCACAGCTACACAAAAAAAGGGACACTGATACCTCTTGCTGTATTTTGGCAAGACTTGGAGATAATGTAAGCACATCCTTTAGCACAGTAGCCTGTGCAGGGAATGCATGAATCAAGACAGAACTGGATGGGAACCTCTGCCTTGTCAGTTACAATCTGGTAAAAGCTTGGAGAGTTAAAAGCTTCTTTAAGTCCAAGGTAAGGATGTAAGAAAGGGCAACCATTTTCTAGAATTCAGCAAAGTAATGGACGACAAAAGATTTCTTAGTGCCGAGAGAAGGCATAACTTAGCACACTGCATTGATGTCATTGTCTTCATCTTTCTTTGCATCTTAGTTTTTTTGTTTGTTATAAAACCAGGTCTTGCAGCATACCCCAAGCTGACCTTGAGTTCTTTACATGGCCAAGGCTAGCTTTGAACCTATGATCTTCCTGCCTCAGACTCTTCAGGTGCTAAGATTATAGGTATGCACTACAATACGTTAACATCATCTTCTTGTCTATATCATAGCAATCATCATAGGAGTGAGGAAATCAATTCCTAAGTGACCCATGAGGTCTGATCTTACAAGTAAAGTATTGACATCTTTGGTGAAATCCAAAGGGACAAACAAATTGGGCTCCTTCAATTGTCCCCAAAGGCAGACCTTCAGAGAGGCATTTGTTTAGTCCAAGCTTGTAAAAAATGCAGCAGGACTAGCTCAGGAGCTTATTAATCATGGGGCTTTTAGGAGATCTGCTCCCAAAGAGCAGAGAGGCCATGGCCTTTCCTACCCCTTACATTCATAGTCTGAGAAAGCCTAATAATAAACAGTAGCTCAGACCTTAAATGAGAAAAACAAAGTTTGGTAGAATGACAAGAGGTAGGAAAGCAAAGGTGACAGGGGAGAGGTGTGAAGAGAAACTGTTCTCTCTCCTTTCTCTTAAGAAACAGGAAGATCTGCCAGCTCTTTATTTCCTTTGTGTTGGCTAGTTTGCTGAAGGAAATCATGTATTATTTTCTATAAGTGAACACTGTTCTAAGAACTTTACAAATAGTCGATTTGTTTCCAATGAATTTTCAAGTAGAGTCATTTGGTGATGTGTAGGTGGAGGAATCTTAGGCTTTTAAAAAAAGTCTGCTCATGTCTTATTTGCTTCTCTTCCCTGGAAGTCAGTTAGACAGCATTTACAGTATCAAGTGCATACTGCTCATCATGAGGTCTTTCAAAAAAGATTTATGGAGACCCTGTTAATTCAAGTCTTATATACACGTTAGTTTACTCTGGAGTTTATACTCTAATGGGAAGAGACAAACAATGAACAGTTGGTTACCATTATTCTTAGGTCTAACATTGCACATGGATAAGTTCACTGGACATTCTCTCTGACAGCCAGTTTTGAAGGAAAGAGAGAATAGCAGAAACTCAAGGACCTGGCTCTGGGGAAGAAGGATATGCAGGAAACATCCATTAGAAGAAGGCTCTAATGGGACCACTGCAAGTCTAGCTCAGGGTCAACACGGGTGTCCTGCCTGAAACTGCTGGAGCTTTGATGTCTCTGAATCACCTCTCATCCCAAGCTCCCCATGATTCTCAGGGTGCTCCTGGTCATGCCTGTGCCCACACAGCCACAAAGAACCATCCAAGAATCTGGGTGGTGCTGAGCCCCAGGGCCATGCTGTATCAGAACGTGCTTCCTCTTTATCTCCATTGGCAACTGTTTCAATAAGCCAGGGGGGACCTGGAGATGATAAAGTTTCTTAGGAAAATCATATTAAAGTTCAATTCCTTCAATCAGCCTCTTGATCTTATCAACAGTGGGCAGTTGTTCTAGCAGCAGAACCAGGAGGTGATAAATCCTTCAGGCTGAGTCCACAGATGGTTATCCTAACAGTGAAGATGAAATCAATGGGGGAGTCATCTAAGGGGAATGTACTGTAACGCTGGCTGGCTGGTAATATTGCTTGATCAGATTATAATCATTATGTTCCCGTGTGTGTGTGTGTGTGTGTGTGTGTGTGTGTGTGTGTGTGTGTGTGTGTGTGTGTGTGTGTGTGTGTCCAATAATAAAGCTTTCAAACAGTTGGATTTGTCCAGGAGAAGCACCTGTTACCTCTGTTCTTCTCACCATGCAAATTCAAATGTTTATTTTGCCTAAGGATTTATTAGGACTTTTTTTTTTAAGAATCAAGTCTTGGAGAGTTTTATGCTTCTGGCAATGAACATGAACTCCTAGAATGTAGATGATTCTCAGATAGCCTTTGGTGCAGAAAATATATTTTGGCAGCCTAAGGGGCACTAAGCTAGGAAAGCATCTATCTTTTGGGATACTTTACAAGAAGATGGGACAGGAGGCTAAGCTTGTGAATGGTTTTCTTAGGAAGCAAATGACTGGAATTTGCCCCGTGATTTGCCTGCCCACTAAGTGCTGAGAGGGAACTGTGTGGTAGGCGCTGTGCCGACCACACATGAAAAACTGCATAAGGAAGCTGTTCCCTCTTGCAAGGAGCTCAGGGTGGAGGGCAGGCTAGACCAATCTGGCCCTCCTTATGTTGTCATACAGCCTGAGAGTTCGGCAAAAGAAGTATTTTGTGGCTTGTGAAAAACAGGATCCAATGTCCAGAAGTAAAGTTTTACAGGAACATGGCCTTACTCACATGTAAGTTAAGAGTTGCTCTTCATTGTAACAACGAGATGAAGACTAGATGGATGAAGTAACTGGGATATTAAAAGTAATGAAAATAAGCCAGGTGCCGGTGGCTCACGCCTGTAATACTAGCTACTCAGGAGGCTGAGATCTGAGGATGGCAGATCAAAGCCAGCCCAGGCAGGAAAGTCCATGAGACCTTTATCTCTAATAAACCACCAGAAAGCTAGAAGTGGAGCTGTAGCTCAAGTGGTAGAGTGCTAGTCTTGAGCTGAAGAGCTGAGGGACAGTGCTCAGGCCCAGAGTTCAAACCCCAAGACTGACCCAAAAAAGTAATAAAAATATTTAAAAGATCAGATAATAAAATAGAACCAAGAATTAAAGGCTGAAGCTGCAATCTATCCCCATCCCACCCCCATTGCCCTCCCTTCTGGGTGTAGGTATTCAGAAACTACAAACTGTGAATAGGTAGGAGACAGATAAACAGAAGTCTCAGTGTTTGCACAAAGACTTACCCTGAACCCATTGTCTCAATGCTTAGAAACCTAGCAAATAATTGGCGGCTTCTTGACAACATGGCACGGGTAGTCTCCTAGCTCAGAAAGAATAAAGTCTCCAGACAAGAATCACCTTGTGAGTCTTCTTCAATCCTATCTCCTGCTCCTGAAACAAGAGGTGTTTCTCCTTACCTTTCCCACTTTTTAGCTTTTAATCCTGTCTCACTAAAATAAATCCTGGCTAAAGATATATCTTATGAAACTCTTCATTTTGCCTTCACTGTGGATCCTTGCCGAAGTGTTTACTGAGATTTTTTTTTTACTGGGATTCTCCACCCCCCCCCTTGTGAATTGCATGGGAATTGAGAAACTTAGGAACTACTCCCCCTTCTTCCCCAGCCCATACACACTTGTCTTTCTTTGGTAACAAAAGCAGAGTTGAATAGTTGCAACAGAGACTGTGTGGCTGGCAAAGCTTCAGTGTTTACTCTGTAGTTCTGAACTGCAATAGCTTGACAACCATGATCTAAGGACCACTTTGAAGTACTAGAGCATGGAAAGTGCAGCCCACAGCTTCCTGTCTGTAGGTCTCTAGACAGTAAAGACACTGAGTCAGTCAGCCACAACCGCTGTGATCAACAGGAGAGTTTGAAAGAAAGAGAAGGCAGGTGTTCATAGCGGTGAGTGATGCAATGCATGCGAAGATACTGACCAGTGAGACATGCAGAAGACTGACTTTGGTTTGTTTGATTTTTTAAAAGCAATGTCTGAGACAAGAGCTGGAGTCTAGGGAGTTTCTTTAGGAAGTGGTCTTAAGAACCCAGAATGAGAGGGTGCAGAGAATGAAACCTTCCCTTGCTTCTATCGCCTCCAGGTCCCAAATGCTGGGCCATTTAATCTCAGGTCCTTGTCCCACTGGTTAAATTCACAATATCCCTCTGCATTTCCAGGTCATACCTGCAGGTGGCTGCTAAGGGCCGAGGCTTCAGAGGTCCTGAGCCCATGAGAGGCAGAAGAGACCTTGGGTTGAAGTGGGTTCTGTCGCATGTGTGGAACTGTCCACCATCGCTGTGCTGAAATCAAGTGGATGAAGAAGCTGTGGCATCCACACTGTCTGCTACAGAGATGTCCACACAGCTAAGTGAGAACAAGATTAAACTTTGACCCTAGGCTATGGGTTAAGGTTTCCTGCTGCTCAGCTGCTCAGCTATGCCACTGGCCATTGCAGCTCAGGAGGGTGTCTGTGCCTTGTGTGCTGGAGAGAACACAGTTCTGGGAATGGGAAGGCCATCTGATGAACAGTGGTAAGCCAAGTAGCTTTTCTGACTAGAAAAATGCTGCCCTTTTTAACTCATACATTTGTGATAAAGATTAAACAGGTTTCAAACTTTTCAAAAGAGCAGAATGTCACATAAAACATAATATGCATGGTATTATTTCAATCAGAGGTCCCTGGGTTGCTTCTGTTGAATACAGAAGACTTTTTAGCTGCTTGCATGTACATTCAGTGTTCTGGGCAATGGAAGTTTGCCTCTGTGAGCTTGATGGGTTTGCTCGAACCCAGGATGCATCGTGTGTGTGTGTGTGTGTGTGTGGGTGGGCACGCGCACGTGCACACTTGCACTTGTGTGAGTACTGAGGCTTGAACTCAGCGCCTGGGCACTGTCTCTTAGACTTTTTGTTCAAGGCATTGCTTTACCATTTCAGCCACAGTTCTACTAATAATATTTTGTGGTTAACTGGAGAAAAGAGTCTCACAGATTTTCCTGCCCAGGATGGCTTCAAACTTTGATCCTCAGATCTCAGACTCCTGAGTTGCTAGGATTATAGGTGTGAGCCACCAATGGCAGCCTCATTAGATACATTGGCAATTTTCCATCTCTTTGTTGATTAGTTCAATTTTCAGGCACCAGGGAGCTTCAGGTTTCCATGAAAACCTGCAGAAAAGGTTGCTGTTTTTGAAACATTTATTTTTGTCAGTTGTGGTGCTTGAACTCATAACCTGAGCACTGTCCTTGAACTCTTTGCTCAAAGCTAGTGCTCTACCACTTTGAACTACAGCTCTACTTCCAGTTTTTTGTGTGGTTAATTGGAGATAAGAGTCTCATGGGGACTTTTCTGCCTGAGCTGGCTTTGAACTGTGATCCTCAGATCTCAGCTCCCTGAGTAGCAAGGATTACAGCCATAAAACACCAATGCCCATCTCTGAAAATATTTTTTTGGGGGGGTCCGGTCGTGGGGCCTGAACTCTGGGCCTGGGTGCTGTCCCTCAGCTCTTCAGCTCAAGGCTAGTGCTCTGCCACTTGAGCCACAGCGCCACTTCTGGCTTTTTTTCTTTTCTTTTCTTTTCTTTTTTTTTTTTTTTTAAGAGATAATTTTTTTGTGAAAATATTGTACAGAGGGGTTACAATTACATGGGCAAGATAATGAGTACATTTCTTATCAAGCATTGCTGGCTTTATTCTTTTTGCTTATGTGGTGCTGAGGAATCGAACCCAGGGCCTCATGCATGCAAGGCAAGTGCTCTACCACTGAGCCACCTTCTCAGCCCTTTGAAAATATTTTTGAAAAAAAATCATGTAAACTCTTGCTAGGATACAATTTTGTGTACATGCCAGTACCGGGTCTTGAACTTAGGGTTTGGGTGTTAAGCCTTAGAGTTTTTGCATTCAAGGCTAACATTCTGCCACTGGAGCCATAGCACGACTTCTGGCTTTTCTGAGTAGTTTGTTGGAGTCTCATGGACTTTCCTGTCCAGGCTGGCTTTGAACTGTGATCCTCAGATCTCAGCCTCCTGAGTATCCAGGATTATAAGCGTGAGCCACTTGGTGCCCAGTTCTTGGCCAGAATTTACCTTGAAATTTCAAAAACAAAATGGGAAGATGTGGGACCTTCCTGAGCCCAAAGCTACTCTATCTCCTGGAAAAGGAAATAAGGAAACATTTGGGTGGCAGATGGTGAACCCTTTTATGTTATAGCACACTGCTGCCTGGGACCCTTATAAAGGCCCCGATCATATTTCCAAGCAGCAGCTATTTTATTGTATTTGTTACTGTGCACTATCTGGGGAGAAAATAATATCTTATTGCTCTTAAATATAAGCCAAATACCTTCCCTAGACAGAAAGCAGATTTCATCCCAAGGAAAACTAAACAGGAAAGAGCAAAAAGGAAGGAGAAAGATGGAGAAGGGGAAGGAGTAGGGGGAGGTGGAGAACAGGAAGCCATATCAGGATGCTACTCATACCCTGGGTGGTCACACATGAGCCAGGTACAAAGAGAAATGAGAGCAGTAGGGGCTCGGGCAACATCTGGAATTCACCACTTATCATTCCCTTGGCTCCATCTCAGTGAAAATGTTGTAGAAAGATCCATTTTTCTCAAACCCATCTTCAGTCCAGCTGAGAGAGGCATCAGGTCTAACTAATTCTATTTTAGAGATATATGACATAAGTACCTACTGTTCTCTCACAGTGAACTGGAGTGAGAGTTTAGAAATGGCCATTGCCGGACCATTATTACTTTGAAACAATCTGGTTTCTCTTCTTGCTCTACAAGTTCACCAGTTCATTCCTTCATCCTCCAATTGCATTTTCTCCTTCAGGGCAATTAGGAACATTTCTACTGACGTTCTGCCATTTGGAGAAAGAACTTTTTTTTGTTGTTATTGTTATGTTTTAAAGCATTGAAACCCTTTAATCCGAAAGAAACCCTTAAGTTTCCTTGTTGTTTTAGACACTGACAAGAAGAAGCACTCACTATTCTTACAGAAAAGCACAGATCAAAGGCGAGAGTTAAACCCCCAGTCACAGATCTGCTACTTAAGATTTTTCCACCATTGCTGCATTTGGAATTTGTGGTAAGTAGCATGTCTCATGTCAATTGCTTTACCTTTCTTTGATGTTCCATATTCCTGAGAATTTGACAATCTAACAAATATGCCCCCCCTCCCCAAACACAGAAGCTGGTTTGGTATCTCCTATGTCTTCCTTAATAGAGAAAGGCCCTAAAACAGAGAAACAGTTCATGGTTTTTCTTGGGCTCTTGTCAAAGTCAAATCAAGAGTTAGTATATGGAGATTAACTTTGGCCTGTTTATTTACAGCTCATGCCTATAATCCTAGTTACTCAGGAGGCTGAGATCTGAGGATCATGGCTCAAGGCCAACCTGAGCAGGAAAGTCTGTGAGACTCTTACCTCCAATTAACCACCAGAAAACTGGAAGTGATGCTGTGGCTCAAAGTGGTAGCGTACTAGCCTTGAGCAAAAGACCACAGGGACAGCACCCAGGCCCCAAGTTCAAACCCCATGACCAAAAAGAGAAAAAATTCAACTATGTCAACACACCAGAGCGTTGAAGAGCCTCAGCACAGGAGTAGCATACACAAAGACACTCTCTGTTTTGCCTCTCTTCTGGGGACAACCATCTCTACTGTCTCAGCTACAGTTTGACTGCTAAGGGTCAAAATGGCTTGACAGAAACAAAACAAAAGTTAAATTTCAAATTCAGTTGAGATACATACTTAGTGCAAATAAGTTAGAAAGTCAAGGGAAAAAGGGGCCTTGAACCTCGGGGAAATGGACTGATCAGAAAGAAGCATTGCTTCAATTTTTCCTGCTCAAGTCTTCAAGCCCCTTCAAGAAGTCTCTCAGACGACTCAGGAATTAGTGTAGAGTCAGATGGAGTGGTTCCAAAAGAGAACAGAGAACAAGGAATTGCACTGGGAGGGCTTCTAGGACTGAAGTATGTGTGGTGAGCTCTTCCATCAAGCCCGGTCCCTTTGCAGCATGTACTACCAATGACCGTCAGCAGCTGGCCCTCACAGGTACCTTCAGCTCCCCACTCGCAAGTCTAAAACCACCTGGAGTTTAGAGAATGGTCACAGCTTGTCCAGGAATCTTCATAGGTCAGGACTGACAAGAAGGGAAAGAATGGAACATCTGGGCATAAAACTGGGCTGGCAGTCTATGATGTAAATCAACAATGGTTTAGCTGACCCTGTGGGAAACTGCAAAGATCTACCTTCAGAGCTGTCCCAGGTGGAGCAAGAGGGCCTAGTTTGTCAATTCTGATCAGCCCTGGTATGCAGACTGCCCTAGAAAGGAAGCAAAACCTTGCACAAGGTGGCTTTTCTTAGCAATTTGCAAAGAAGTCTGGTCAGCTGCCCACCACTTCTAGCAGCTGGGCAGCAATTCCCTTACTAGTGGTAGGACAGAGCATCTTTCCTAAGGATCTTAAGACAGGCACACAAATAAATGCAGCAAAAGAGGAGGAATCAAATAAAGAAAAAGAACCTAGCAGTTCCAGATTCCCTAGTGACTCCAACTCCTCTGGCTCCATGCATCTGAAAAGAAGATACCAGGCAGAAGCCAAGATGTGGAAGCCCAAATCTTCTCATCTCTGGTGGTCACACAGTCATGGTTCTGATAAACAAGGGATGTCCACTTGAAACAAGAAGTCAGGAACAGCTTCAAATATTGATTCCATAGTAGAAGGGACCTGACTCTGAGTAACATGGCCTCATTGTTGCTAAGGAAACTGCTTGCAGAGTTCAGATTAGTTTTAACTCAAAGCTGCCCTAGAATGTGGTAAGTAGCAACAGGGAAATTCACCAAGATTTCAATTATGTTGTCAAAATTGAGCTGGGCTGGGGTATTGCTCCCTCTATTTTTCTTGTTGAAACAAGGAAGATGCAAGGTTCTTGAGTTGTTTCCATAAACACCTTCTACCCACAGTGACTTGAACCTGGATCCTGGTAGCAATACAATAGATACTCATAAAATGAGACCATTGACTCTGGAAAGGAGAAACAGATCCACAGAGAGCAATTCTGATCACTCTTAAGTCTTCTCCAGTCTTCACTGCAGTGACTGAAACTTCATCTACAACAAGAGACTGGCGTGAAGAACTGGAGTAGACTTTTAATTGTGTTGGCTTCTTAACACCTTAAAAGAGACTCCATCCTGGATTCGAAAGGCTGGTATTAAGATGTGATTTAGAACCTAGAGGAAGAGCACAGGGAACTATCAGTAAAATGGAGGCAAAGTTAGGGGGAGAGGCTTTGGGACTCAGCTGTAATTTGCCATGGTGTGAAATAAGCTTTTATCTTTTCTTTTGTAATGTCCTTTCTAGGTGTTCTCTCTTTCTCTCTCTCTCTCTCTCTCTCTCTCTCTCTCTCTCTCTCTCTCTCTCTCTCTCTCTCTGTCTCTCTCTCTGTCTCTCTCTCTGTCTCTCTCTGTTTCTCTCTGTCTCTCTGTCTCTGTCTCTGTCTCTCTCTCCTCTCTGTCTTGTTTTCTCTCCTTTTCATAACAAATGCTTCAAAATATACAAGGGGGAAAGGGGGATGTGGTCATCAACCATCTATGTTCTTATTATCCAGCTCCGGCAATGGTCAAGTACTTTGTCAATCGTGTGAAACTTGCTGTTGGTGCCTTAATTTCTGCTCTATGTGAACAGGGATCACCAATGCCTATTCTCCTGGCTATAGCAGGGAGCACCAAGGCTAGGTTGGGACCCTGCATGGCTCCCAAACACGTTCCATGAATGCCTCAACACACATCATCTCATCAATGCAAGTAGAAGAGCTTTCTGACAATGTTGAGATATTCCAATCTGCTCTCTCCCCCACCAGCTAGCTCACAAATCTAAGACCTAACCATACCACCCTTCCTTCTCCCGACTCCTTTATGTGGTATGAAACAATTTGAGATTAAAATGACAAATTAACTGTGAACCGCTAAATATTTAATGTTGAAAAAAAGCTGTTCAAAACCCATAAAAAATTTGAGCAATAAATCTAAACACTATAGTGGGGAAATATTACATTTGCTGAGATTTTTTTACAGTAGCTTCATACTGTATTTATATCAGGCCTTTGCCAATTGGAGAATATGCAGTGCTTTTACTGCATAAATTGATGAACACATTCTAGGAACCCCATCCATTTCCTCTGTATTGTTTTCTCTTGGCATTTATAGCAACTTGAGTGTGTCAGTGCACAAGGATAAGTGATTTTTAAATGCTTTCTTCCAGCATTGGCCCTTGTTTAGTAGAGTGCACTTCTAGCCAGCCCACTTGTCTTCCATCATTCTCAGAGGAGATTGGGCGGCTTTGAAATCATTTAAGTGCTAGAATCCAAGCTGACAACAGGAGAGGAGTTAGAACCTGGGGATAAGAAACCCTCATTCCCTTCCTCTGCCAGTAATCCATTCTCTGAATTCAAGTTGCTACAGAGATAGGTTTGTGAGAATGATAATACTTTCCATAAACCAAACCCCTGGTGACATGGAGAGAGTTAATGACGTAATGAGATAGACATGCTTGTGAGCTATGGAATACCCACCCAGATTGAAGTGGTAACAAAGGAATGTGAATCAAATGAGAATATTTGGTGTCTTTGCTCATGCTTTGTTCACTTCCTGGGGTGTTCACTCCCCCTCTTCCTTATATGTGGCCACAGAGATGCCATAAGCAGTCATACACGTTGTATACCACACAGGTTAGGGCTCCATTTGGACAGCTCAGAGTGTAGCTGGCTACCCCCCTCTAAGAGGCCTTTCATGATCTTCTCAGTCTTCATATATGTCCCTTCAAGGTGTACTCAAAGATTCGATCAGAGAGTCCTCAGATCCAATCTTCTTTGGTTGTTATTGTTGGTGGCAATGGTGGTCATGGGGCTTGAACTCAGGGCATGGGCACTATCCCTGTACATTTTCGTTCAAGGCTAGCTCTCTATCACTTTGAGCCACAGTGCCACTTCCAGTTTTCTGGTGGTTAATTGGAGATAAGAGTCATGAACTTTCCTACCTGGACTAGCTTTGAACTGTGATCCTCAGATCTCAACTTCCTAGATATCTAGGATTATAGGCGTGAACCACTAGAGCCCAGCCACAATCTTCTAAAACAATCATATTCCTCCAAAAGATTCTCGATAGCGAACCCTGAAGACCCTGGGTGAGCTTTGACTCTACAAACAAAATCCAGTCCCCTCAGCAATACTGAGCGACCACAGGGAAAACCTCATCACAGCTGGCTGAGGACTCAGCCATTGCCATAAGAGAACAGAATGAAAGTTCAGATGCAGCCAGCCACTTCATATCAAGAGAGATCAACTGAGGGCTCTAACTTGAAGTGCTAAGAAGATTTCTGCCAGAATTTTCTAAGAGCAATGGCCAAAGCTTTTGGAAGCCATGAGGATCGAGGCTTAATTGAGGTGCAGCTAAATGTCTCCAAATCTCTGCAATCTAAGTCTCTTCCAACAAGAGACTGGAACCTTTGGTTAGTATCATTCTAGCACCCAGCCAGAGTCCTGCTGTAGACCATGATCTGTCAGGTTGGCCATCCTCTAAGCCTGGTGTATCTCCCTATCTCTGCTTCTGGTCCACTTCCACTTAGGCAGCCCAGGGCAAAACAGGTGTTCTACTAACTTGGCACTTGTCTTATGCAACTTCTGGTTACATATTTATAAAACATATTTATAAAACTTCTAATACTAGTTCATCACTTCAATAAGAAGGAAAAGTACAGTGTTACTGATCGCTCCATCCTCAGGGAATTGCATAGTGAGGTACACACAGTGGTACTCAAAAAAATCATTTGTGAATGGTGCTATGCATATAAAATGAAAAGTTCAAAGTTTCCAGTATCATCTACTTTTTATTACTTTATGGTGTTTGCATATGTCTGGTTAATAAACCAACATAAGAATATGTTGGACTATGGATTATGGTCTGTAAAAAAAAAACCAGCTATGTAATCAGGACTATAACTTCATTTCCCTTTGTAAATTACTTGTAAATATCATCTTCCTTCCAACCTATCACTGCCGATGGCCTCTTAGAATTGGCTTCCCCTGCTGTACAGTTGATTGTTTTGTAGAAAAAAAAACATGTCTTATAAATGTTTAAGGAAACCTACGTAGAAAATGTAAAGGTCAAAATGGGGGGAAAAAAGACAGAATTGATATTTTTGTGGGGCTATCTTACTTTGTTTAATCATCACAACTGTATTTTACAGACAAGAAAATTAAGGCTCTGAGAAGTAAGTAACCATCTGAGATAGAAAGGTCCTTAAAAGATGTACCTGACTTCATGTATGTCTGTCCTGGTAAATATGACTCCTTTCCCCACATGTGCTAGGGAAGTCTGGTCTGTGAGATAATTCAACAATGAGTCCCCTGGAGGCCAAGGAAGCAGGCAAGATGGATGATAGACACAGACTATCTGATGGGTGATAGGGGAAGACAAAGGGAGGCCATGTTGTTCATATAATATCTGGCCTTGATTTTCTCCAATGAAAGGGACAGGACCTCCTCTGTCACACCGACCCCCCCTCCCCCTCCTAGTGCTAGCACAATGCCTGGCTCAAATTTGTGCTTACCTTGTCAAATAAATTTCTAGTCTCTGATGGAAACCTTTTTTTTTTTTTTTTGCAATTAGATTTCAGCCACAACAATCAAATGTACCTTTATGGATTTTAGCTACTATGCTTGCAGAATGTTTTATAAATATGTAATCAGCAAACCTTCCCTCCGGAGGCAATTGAATAGTGTCTTGGAGCTGTTCTGTCTTAATATAATAGCCACCAGCCGTAGGTAACTAAATTTAGACTTAAAATAGAGAAAAATCCCGTTTTTCCATTGTGCTAATCACATTTCAAGCTTTGGTAGCCACTATTACCACTGGCTTCTCCATTGTACCAAGAAGGTAGAGGATATGTCTGTCATCATGCAAGATTCCTTGGGTCAGCATTAGTTTAGAGCCTGTGTTTAGGGGTTAGGGAGAATGCGGCCAAAGCCCAGCGCCACTACTCAATAGTCAAATAACCCTGGAGAAGTAAGTAATTGCCATGTATAGAATGGAAATAACCATTGTCCTGAGTTTCTCATTTTTAAAAAAAAGAGAGAGACTAATGGGCAAATACTTGATTGGGAAATATCAAAGACCAGAAATAAAGAATGGGACAGTTGAAGTAGGACAGGAGGATGAAACTACACACACAGATGTGCAGAGCTAGCCTCAGCCACATACAGATGTGGCTTAGAGCTGGCCCTCACTGTGGCTGACTACCTGCTTGGTGTTGCACATCTACTAGAAAAGCTATATTTAATGCATCCCAGATTCAGTCAACTTGGAAATAGAAGGGGAAGGAAATATTAATTTCTTAGTTTCTACCATTGTTTTTCAGATACCTGTTTCTAAATAGTCTAAGCTTTAGCTACCTTGCCAGACAGGGGTCACTAAATTTCCCATCCACCATTCCCCAAGTGATGTTCCCACTGAATCCCCTAGGTTCCCACTTAATCATACCGTAGAAGCTATTTGTGGTCATCAAAGTCAATTAGCCTTGCTAGCATGAGTGTCCCTCAGCATGAGGATCCCAAGGTGATCAGGTGACAAAGACAGCTTTAAATTCAACAGCTGACTTCCCCGGCATTCATTTATACACCCCACTACCAGCTAATACCGGCTACGCTAGCTGGCATAGAGAACACAGCACACATCTCTTCTGGAATTATTTCAACTTCAAGCAAAATGTCACAATCCAGCCCTGAGATAAAGCCTCAATGGGGATGGCACACTCAAAGATTCAGTTAGGTCCAATAATAGTGTACACATTCATGTCAGAAGGTCCTGTGGCCAGCTATCTAGTATTGTACCTCTCTACTATCAAAGTAGACCCTTTCTTTTTTAAAAGTGTGATGCTGTGTGAACCGTGCAGAGAGCGCAAACATCCTGCAGACTAATCATGATGGTTTTGCTCATGGGGGGGGAGGGCGCTTAGGGAGGAGGTACTGTGGGAAGGGAAGGCAAAATGAAGTAAGCATCAATTCTGTTAAGAGCAAATTTCTTCCCTCTAGGGAAGATATAATTAACCTTTCATTAAGTGTCTGGCTGGCGTCCTTGAGGAGAGCTGCCTTCTCAAGGGCTTCTGGTCCTTCCTGTGTGGGCAGGTTGGCCATTCAGTAATGTTACTAGCCCTGGTGGGAGGGAGCCCATGTTGTTGAACTCATTGGTTGTCTTCATCATCCCTACTACGTGGCCACTGTGTTTGTAAGCTGGAGTCACTTAAGAGAGAAGCTGGCTGGAATTCATAAGCCAACTCATTCTGTGCCTCCACCTGGCTAATGGAACAGTCCTCAGGGCAAGTCATCCAGTATCTCCACCTGGTTATTGAGACCATCTTCTGCAAAGGATGTTCTCTGATTCTCATCAGTACAAGACACGAAGATTGTGTTCTCATTCCCACAATCGTATCCATGTGATCTTTCCTCACACTTTCTTGTTTCAGATCTTAGAGTTTTGTTCAAGTTGCTACCAACCAAGTAGAGCATTTACTCTTGCTCAGGAATCTGTCAATCCACACTTTAAAGCCATCTTTCCTTCTAGCAAACAAATGGAGTGATTGAGTGGTTTATTGCTCCTCACTTTGCCTACTAGAAATTTTTTCCTTTAAGACTGTTCTTTGGGGTTGGAAGCACAGCTCAGTTGGTAGAGCACTAGCCAAAAAGTGAAAGTGTCAGGCACTATGTTTGAGTTTGAGTCCCAGTCTCAGACAAAACAAAACAAAGACAATATGTACACCAGGCATCAGTGGCTCATGCCTGTAATCTTAATTACTCAGGGGGCTGATTGTGGTTTAAAGTCAGCCTGGAAAGAAAAAATCCATGTGATTCTATCTCCAGTTAACTACCAAAAAAGCCAGAAGAGGAGCTGTGTCTCTAGTGGTAGAGTGGCAGCCTTGAGTATAAAAGCTAAGGGGTAGCACCCAGGCCTTGAATGAATTCAAGCACCACTAATGGGAAAAAAGGGAAGATGCATTCTCTGCAGATTGTACTGGGATAAGGAACAAGAAGACTAAATTCACCCCAGGGCAAGACAATGCACACATTTCTGCTTCTCTCGAACAAACTCAAACTGATTCTGATCCTCCCCATACTGACCTGGACTGGGGTGAGGACATCTGCCATATCAAGATCTACAGGCCAAGGGGCTAGAGGCTGGGACAATCTGCTTTAATAAAGACCAGACAGCTGGCAAGACAGCTGCTTTGGGGGCTACCACCTGATTGTGTTTATGATCACCATGCACCATCATCTATCTTCTTGTGTTGCTGTTTGCAGCATCCGGACAGATGAGTTTAATGGAATAATTATCTGGACCATGACCCTACCATCTTTTAAGTCTTCGATAGTAGCGTTAATCTCTGCACAATTGCTTTATTGTCTTGACCAGAGGGGTGAGGAAGGAGGGCAAGCACCACAGCTTCTACATGGTTATTTCCTATCATTAAAGCTGGCTATGGGGGGGGGGGGGCTGGGAAGGTGGCTCAGTGGTAGAGTGCTTGCCTTGCATGCACAAGGCCCTGGGTTCGATTCCTCAGCATCACATAAGAAGAAAAAGCTGGAAGTGGCTCTGTGGCTCAAGTGGTAGAGCACTAGTCTTGAGCTGAAGAGCTGAGGGACAGCGCCCAGGCCTAGAGTTCAGGTCCCATGACCAGAAAAAAAAAAAAAAGGCTGTTTATGGGTCAGAGAGCTAGCTGAGGAGTCTTCCAAGTCTTGAGTCCATCTATTCAAATGACATACTCGGGAGCTCTCTTTCAGCATCTCATCCATAAGTGCGCAGAGAGCGAGCGAGCGAGCGAGCGAGCGAGCGAGAGGGAGGGAGGGAGGGAGGGAGGGAGGGAGGGAGGGAGAGGTATCTGAAACGACACAAGGGAGCATCTGCATGAAACTGGCTGGAGTCGGCAGGACTGGTGACTGTATTACCAGCTCCCATCACAGATGGGTATAGCTGAGGGAGTATGAAGTGGTACAGGTCACAGTACCCATGTCAAAAGATTATTGGGTGGGTTCAAGGAGACAATCACATCAGACTGCATTGATCATTGCATAGTAAACTGTTGTCTCTTCTGCTGTTTCTGTGGTTGTTGTTGTTAACAAGGAATAGACTATTTATTTAGGGGAAGAGCAAGTTGCAGATAGCTTGGGTTTTTATACACATACCTCACATCATCCTGGACCTTCTTCAGGAAATCATTGCTTGCTTCATACCTGTGAGGCATGTGTACATAATGAAAGCAACAACAGCAATTGTCATTTTACCTTTCCTCCACAACCTTTGCCGACATAAAGTGTTCCTCTTTTTATCTAGCTACCTTCTCTCCTATTATTAAGCCACATTTTACTTGGTACCTGTGAAGTATGTGTTTGCTTCCTTACGTTCTCTTTTCAGGGGCCTGTTGTGATGATTCTGAGCTAATCTTAACCTGTAATCATGTAGACAGCGATATCGGTTTCATCTAACTTGTTTTCCTAAAGTTTCAGTACCATCCAAACTAGTTCAGAGGGAAAACATAAGAAAAGCAAAAACAATCAATTCAAGTGAATGCAAGAGGGTAAATGAGAGAAACAAAGAACCCAAACAGAGGAAGAATACAAAGATGAAATGGCAAATATGAACCTGAAATGGATCAGTAATTGCTTAATAAAAAGGACAATGTTTCCAATGCAAACATAAAGACTTTGAAGCTAGCTTTTAAAGATTCAGATATTGCAGGGCTAGGCTGTAGCTCAGGGGCAAAGCACTTGCCTAGCAACTGCAAGGTCCTGGGTTCGATCCCCAGTACCAAAAAAAGAAGACAAAAAAAAATAAAGATTCAGATATGTATTAATTACAAAAACATCCAAAAGCAAAAGGGCAGAACTTTTGCTTCCAACTAAAGTGGAAGAACATGGGTCAGGGATGGAAATGATCAAAATATTTGAAACAATTTTGCCTTCACATCACTGGACATCAGAAAATGAGTAAACACAGAAGGCAGATACATCTCAAGAACTCCTAGTTTGCTAAGGAGGAAGAGCAAGCTCTAGCAGAGCCAGTGACTCTGCATGAATGAAATGGGGTGAAAAGGCAGTTAGAGTTTGTAGGACAAGAATTGTGCTGGAAAGAGCTGAAGCCTGGAAGCTCTGGGTGTCTCCAGAGGATACTGACATATTCAACACAATTTGGATCACCACATGTGTGTACAGAAATTGTTAGAGAAAGAACTATTTCAAATGTTGACAGAAAATATCACAAACTCTCCTGTGAGAGTGGAAATAGTTTGTACCTCTATCCTGAGGTTGAACAGTTCACAGACAACTGGATAGAGAACTTACAAAGCCTTGCTTCATCAGTGAGGGATAATTAGTGCTATACTGAATCTTGCTCTGTTCTTACCTAACAAAATGTAAAGCAAGAGCAAAGAGCATCAAATGGTTCCTGTGTTCCTTAATTACATCCCAGAGAAAAAGGTTAAAAAAATTATCTACAGAAATACAGACAGGTTGTCAATGGCGCACATCTGTAATCTTAGTTACTCACAAGGTTGAGATCTAAGGATCGTGATTTGAAGCCAGCCCAGACAGACAAATCCAGGAGATTTTATCTCCAATTAACCACTAAACAGTCAGAAGTGGAGTGATAGAGTGCCAGCCTTCAGCAAAAAAGCTGAAGGACAGTGCCAAGGCTCTGAATTCAAATTCCAGTCTGGCACTATATCTATCTATCTATCTATCTATCTGTCTATCTATCTATCTATCTATCTATCTATCTATCTATCTATCTATCTATCTATCTATCTATCTATCTATCTATCTATCTATCTATCTATCTATCTATCTATCTATCTATCTATCTATCTATCCATCTATCTATCTATCTATCCATCCATCCATCCATCCATCCATCTATCCATCCATCTATCTATCTATCTATCTATCTATCTATCTATCTATCTATCTATCTATCTATCTATCTATCTATCTGTCTGTCTGTCTGTCTGTCTGTCTATTTATCTATCTTATATCTAGATCTAACAAGATAAAAATGTACAATGTCAGCATCTGATTAAAAATTATCAGACATTAAAATAAATGAGCTGGGTGCCAGTGGCTCACGCCTGTAATCCTAGCTACTCAGGAAGCTGAGATTTGAGGATTGCAGTTCAAAGCCAGCCCAGACAGGAAAGTCCTTGAGACTCTTATCTCCAATTAACCATCTGAAAACCAGAAGTGGCTCTGTGGCTCAAGGGGTAGAGTGCTGGCCTTGAGCTGAAGAACTCAAGGACAGCACCCAAGCCCACAGATCAAGCCCCATGACCAACAAAAAATAAAATAAAATAAACTGGAAAATAGAAGAATGATTTGGAAGATACTCTCCAATGTTTTCTCCACAGAAGATTCTTACTCTGCAAATAAATTACTTAACAAGTTATTATTATTATAAAATAACAATGTCATCATGCACAAGAAGTCGGGGCAGGAGAATCTCTAGTTTGAGGCTAATCTTGGCTACCTAGCCAGACCTTGTCTCAAAATACAACAAAAATTAATTTAAAGGGCTGGGAAGGTAGCTCAGTGGTAGAGCGCTTACCTTGCATGCATGAGGCCCTGGGTTCGATTCCTCAGTACCACATAAGCAAAAAGAAAAAAGCCAGAAGTGGTGCTGTGGCTCAAGTGATAAGATTGCTAGCCTTGAGCTGAAGAGCTGAGGGACTGCGCCCAGGCCCAGAGTTCAGGCCCCATGACCGGACCCCCCCAAAAAAATTAATTTAAAAAGCATCGTAGAAAACATCCTCATGTACTAGAAAATTAAGAAACACACTTCTATACATCACACTTCTAAGTACTCAATAGATCCCAGAGGATGTCAGAAGAGAAACTAGAAGATATTTTTTCAAGCCGGGGGGTGGTGGTTCATGCCTGTAATCCTAGCTACTCAGGAGGCTGAGATCTGAGGATCATGGTTCAAAGCTAGCCTGGGCAGGAAAGTCTGTGAGACTCATCTCCAATAAACTACTAGAAAACCAGAAGTGGCTCGCCTTGAGCTGAAGAGCTGAGGGATAGCGCACAAGCCCCACAACAGACAAAAAAAAAAAAAAAGATATTTTTTCAATTGGATAATTTGAATTATTCGATGTCATTCAAACACAAGATACAAATAAATTTATAACCTTAAAAAAGAATCAGATTAGAAATCTAACTAATTGAGCCAGGAAATTAACTTAAAGTAACATAAAGTTAGAAAAGCTAAGCAAAATAAATTCAAGTAGAGTAGAAGAAAATTAGAATAAAAGTATGTAAAGAAATTAACAAGACACAATGAAATAAAATGTCCACACAGACAAAACTTGGTTTTAAAGACTAAGAAAAACCAGCAGGCTTCATTGAGAACCTTGGAACAAGAGAAATATGGAAAGGAGTACAAATAAACAAGAAGAGAAAAAGGAACTTAATTATAGCTCCTGCAGGACTGGATAATATGTTCCCAACAATAGTGTTAAAATATATTTGAAAATTAGAAAGAATGGACAAGTGCTTTTAAAAAGCAAAAAGTAAAAGCTAACTGAGCTGCACTGGAAAATATCTAGCAAACTTCTTCCAAGAGTTAACACAAGGTTTCCAAACAACCCAGCAATTCTACACCTAAAAGTCTATTACTAGAGAACCAAAGTGTGTAAACATCCTAAATGCTCATCAACTGAGGAACAGATATCTAATCAATGAAATATATTCAGGCACTATAAAGAATGCTGCCTCATGCCACACCAGGATGAATTTTTAAAACATTATATGAAACCAGACACAAAAGGCCACAAATTATATAGGTCCACTTACATCAAACAGAACAACCCATAGAGATTATTGGTGGCCAGGGTTGGAGGTGGGGAGTGGTGATAATAGGGACATAGGGCTAGGTTTCTTGTGGAGAATGCTGCATAATGGTGATGGTTGAACTGCAGTGCGACATGCAGTGAAACCACTCACTCTGCAGTGAAAATGTGAAAGATGGTATTGAGGGGAAAATGTTGACAGCCAGTATCTCACCTAGAGTAGGAAATCCCAGGAAACAGCCTCAAGTGGCAGCCCACATTGGCTTTTAAGCATTTTGGGGTAGGGTGGGAAAAGGGAGAGACTGGGTGTTGGTTTCAGCCAATGATTGTTACAAGAAATTCACTCCCTAAGTCTAAATTTCCCCGCCAAGGTTTTGCTAGGGAATAGAACAAAGGGTGGTGATGGTTCAGCTGGGTTAGGGCACCAATTGTTCAGAAAACAGCAGAAGCAGTTACAGAAGCTCAAATAGCTAGTTAGTTACCAGGGAAGTCTTATCCACAAAAAGCACAGTTACACTGATATCTTAAAATCATTCATTATCCATTTTATACAATCCAAGTCAAATATTATATTCCATCCTTACTTCCTCCAACATATCGAAACAACCTTAGAAATAGCCTGAAAACCACTAAATTGTATCCTTCAAAAGGGTGAATTTTATGCCACGTAAATTAGATTTCAATTTTTTAAAGTAGAAAAAGGGCTAGCAATTAATAAAATAGCATTTTGAAAAAAAGTTAACTGAAAAAGAGCATTAAAAAATCAGGATGGTCCTAGAAACGTTGAATAAATTGAATCAAATCGCTGATTAGCATTTTCCTCCTATGAAATATATAAGTAGAGTCAATGGGCACAGAGTTTCAATTATGTGGGGAAATAAGCCTGGAGATCTAATATACAGCATGAGGGCTATAGTTAATACTATATTGTATTTGCATACTTAAATTTGCTAAGAGTAGGCTTTAGGTTTTCTATTTGTGTGTTTGTTTGTTTTGGGTAACACGGGGGTTTGAGTTCATGGTTTTGCACTTGCTAGGCAGACATTCTACAATTAGAAACACACCTCTAGCCCTTTTGGCTCTGATAATTTTTAATGAAGGATCTTGCTTTTTTGCCAGGATCTGCCTAGACTCTGATCCTTCCCTCAAAAAGTAGCTCTGTGGTCATGCTAATTTACTTGACTCTAGTAACCATTTCACTGTGTATGTTGGTCAATGATCACATTGCATACTTTGTATGTATACCTATGAATGCGTACATATATTTAATACATGGTCTATCATATATGTTCAGGGGTTAGCAAAAGAGGAAATCGTCCTTAATTAATGAGGCTACCATAACCTGACACCAGTCATAAGAGAAAAAAGGAAATTCATAGGATGATCTCAGTTATGTGTATAAACGCAAAAACTGCAAGCAAACCTTTGATTAATCCAACCTAGCAAATACATCAAGAGGACAATCTGTCATATAACCAAACTGGGTTTATCCCATAACATAGACGTCATCCCCAGTGCTTCCCTGGTTTTTGTTTTTGTTTTTTTTTCATCACTAGGAAAGTCTCTCAGGAGAGTTTTACCTGTGGATGTTTGTATCAGTCACCAATCCCTGCCTGGCACAAATTCCAAGATGCACATGAAAATCTTTCCTCTATGTCTTGGCTTAAATGTTCCAAAACAAGTCATAGCCTGGCTGGAGATCCCAGGGATGCTCATGGGGGAGAGAAGTCTACAAACCTCAGAGAAATGGTCAGGAGGGAGATAATAACTGGAGTCACTGGGTCTCAATCTGTCATAGAATTCTAAGCTAGTGTAAAATACAAGGCTCATACTGATTGCACCTGAAGGGTAAGGGGGTAGGACATTTCCATACCAGCTCCAATTAGTTCCTAGTTGGAGGCTATTCCTGGGGATAGCCTGGAATTCTTCCCCTCTGGGGAAGAATTTACTTAGAGAATTTGTTGATTTTCAGGCCTCAGAGAATGTTCCCAGGCAAAAAAAAGGCAGGCTGGGAATGTAAAAGATAGATAAACGGCCACCCGTGTGGGAAAGGGATGTGGACAGAGTACCACACTGTACAAGAGGTGGGTGAGGAAGTGTGGTAATGAACACACAAGCTGGCCCGTTCTAGAGAAATCCCAACTCTTGAGTTTTTATATATTTTCCCTTTATTGCTTGGAGATGGTCAACATTGGCCATGGGATTCTTTTCATGTCCCCTTAATTGTCCTGGTGACACTGCAGTTTAAAACAGAAGGATATTTTGTGCCCAAAAAATCATGAGTTGAAGAGGCCCTGGGAAATTCTGAATGGGAAAGAGTAGAATTTGTACATTATATTCTAAATCATGTCATTCGTCCTGCTTTCCCTGTTTTCATCTGAGGTAACTTTCACAAATCTCTGTTCTTTTAAAACACAATCTAAACTACCTATGAATGAACATGGTGTGAAGTATACAACTGAGAAAGAATTGTAGTTTAAATGTTTTTGGAAAGTACTGGAGAATTTAGTGATATTTGAGGCATATGGCACAAGTTCTTTTGTTATTTCTCAAAGGATAGAACAAATTTCAGCGAGAAAGGCAATCTTTGAAAGGCTGGAGTTAGTTGTAATGTGCACTCTGTGAAATTTCCATCTGTGCAGCGGCTCTTTGCCCTCCGAAGCTTGAGTCCCACGCATGATCCTCCCACTTATCTGACTAAGGAGCTCAGATAAAACTTTCCATTGCAAGTCCAAGACCAAAAAGTTGGAGAGATCATTTTCACAATCTGTTCATGCATCAACAGACCAGAACAATTCAACTCTTCAGAAATGTTGGACAAAAAAAATACACAAGGTTGTCATTCCCAACTGAGAGTGTACCCAATGTGTAACCCAAGTCCTTGCTCTTGGGGTTGAAGTATTAACTCTTACTTTGCAATATCACACAAATATCACTCAGTACTCAAGTCCTGATTTCTGAGATAAGGGTTCCATATGGTCTGTATGAACCACAGTCATGCATCACTTAACAACTAGGATATGTTCTAAGAAACTCATTGTTAGACAATTCCATCCCTGGGTGGCAGCATCAACTGGATTTCCCCAGACCCAGATGGTAGGTCACTCAGTGAGTCCTCTGGGTATAATCAAGAGAAATGGTAAACACAGGGTGGATGAAGTTGCTAATGGTATGACATTCGGTTTCACAATAAAGTAGATGGAACATGCTCGAAAATAATGGTAGAAAGTATAATAGGAGGATACAAACCAATAACATTGTCATGTAAGAACTTTCAAGTATTCTGGACTGTGCTTAATTATGCCTGTTCCACTTTTATGTGACTGGCAGTGAAGTGGGTTTGTTCACACCAGCATCACCACACACATGATTAATGCTTGTGCTATATTGTTAAGGTGTCACCGAGTGACAGGGATTTTTCAGTTCCATTAGGACTTTATGGGAACATGGAGGTAGGGACTTGTGGAAAGTGTTCTTGCCTCCTGAGTGTCTCCACCCATATCTACCCTGTATTCATTTTGTGAAGAAGAGCACTTGACATACTACTTTCAGCATTCTACTCTCTTGCTTTGTTGTCTGTTCTGGCTGTAACTTTTACTCAATTCCAAATACTAAGCTTTCCAAAGTCTGGCCTTTCCTTATCTATCTATTATATTCCCATTGTGCATACATTTAGAGCTCTCCTTTACCTGGTTTGCTCATTCGCTGCGGCCTAGATGTTTCTCTTCCTCTCATGCTCCACATGCTCTGACTATTCTCTTACCATCACTCCTAATGCCTCAAAACATCCCTAAATGAGATTGAATGTGAAGAAGAATCCAATTGCCTTTCTGATGTAGTTAGCCTTTACACATTGGTCCCAGCCTTATAAAACTCACTTGATTATCCAGGCTCCAAAGGCTCATGCCTGTAATCCTTGCTACTCAGGAGGCTGAAATCTAAGGATCATGTTTTGAAGCCAACCCTGACAGACCAATCCCTGAGACTTTTATCTCCAATTAACCAGTAAAATGCCAGAAGTAGAAGTGTAGCTCGAGTGATCAGTGTCAGCCGTGAGCAAAAAAAGCCAAGCAAGAGTGAGAGGCCTTGATTTCAAGCCCCAATTGCACACGCACACACATACACTTACAACATAAATACAAATCATAAACCTCACTGATTGTAAGGTGGCATCTACTAGTCATGAGCCTTGATCTTAGATGAGTAAGGCAGAATAGAGACTATTCCTCTTGCATTTTAATATTCCTTGTAGAATGAATCATATTTTGAAATAATCCCATTCATGTATTTATGATCATCTACCCCTCCCTGTTAGAATGTAAGTTCTCCCTGAAACTGTATCCTGTCAGGTTTCATCCAATTCTTTCTCACTCAGCACCGTGCCTGGCACATTGCAGGCGTCTTCTGTTGGGCTAGCCAGACACCATTTTCCACTTTCCTGACTGCTGACTTTAGGCAGCTGCTTTGGTTCTCTGTTACACACCCCTCATGTAGCAGTGCACTAGAAATGATTTGTCTTAACTTCTGTATTTTTTTTTGTCAGTCATGGGGCTTGATCTCTGGGCCTGAGCGCTGTCCCTCAGCTCTTCAGCTCAAGGCACTACCACTTGAGCCACATCGCCACTTCCAGTTTTCTGGTTTATTGGAAATAAAGAGTTTCACAATCTTTCTTGCCCAGGCTGGCTTTGAACCACGATCCTCAGATCTCAGCCTCCTGAGTAGCTAGGATTACAGGCATGAGCCACTGACACCCAGTTTAACTTATTTTTTATATGTATCTAATTTCTCCATCTAGAAAATATATTGTTGACAAGAATCAAGGGTTAGAGCTGGGATGACTTGTTTTGGAAGTTTGGACTTGAATTTCAGTTAGTATGGTGATTTTGAGTAGGTTATTCAACCTCTCTGCTGTAGAGGTAAGGGAAGAAGTAGCAGGAAATCCTCAGAGGATTGTGGGAAGATGTAATGAGACATTCATGCAAAGTGCTTGTTAGAGTGTCTTAGATACAGGACTACTCATTAAACTCAGATACTTTTTATCTGAAAAAAATACTTTCTGAAAATATAATGCATATTTTCGGTACATTATAATGTAGATATTATTAAAGTATGAGTTTTGATAGATACCATCAAACCATACATTATTAAACTATAGATTATTAAAGTATAGCACCCCTTTAAAAGAAAATCATGTAATAATTATGTACCCACAATTCAGAATTAATAACTACATATCATTTTTCAAATCTCTTTATTAATTAAGAGTGGGAATTGAACCCAGGTCTTTGTGTATAGCAGGCAAGCAAGCACTCTACTACTGAATCCAGCCCTATGGGTTTTGTTGTTTTATTGTTTTGAGATACAACTTCATCATGTAGCCAGGCTGGCCTTGAACTCAAGAGTGAGGCATGGGGTAACACTCCTTGAAAAGATGTGTACGTGTTACCCTACTTCCATAACTGTAACCCCTCTGTACATTACCTTTACAATAAAATATAAATAAAAGATTTTTCCCACCTCAGCCTCCCAGGTATTGGGATTATAGGCATGTACCACCATACTTAGCTCAGATCTTTTTTTAAATAAAGAAAATGAAACATTAAAGCATGGATCAGTCACTTTGGTTGAATTCAATTATGACTATGATGATTATTTCCACCCAGAAATGCTCCTTGAGGGTAAAATTCATATCAGGAAATTTTCTATTCCTGCCTTCCTCCATTCCAGACCTAGAATAAATGAAGGTGTGAATATTCTAGAAATGTTTGTTGAATTAAATTGGAGGGATAACTTGTTTGCATTGAAGAAATTTGATTTAAAGGGAATAAGAAGCTTTCTGATTGCCAAGCCAGAAAAAAATCTGCAATGTTTCTAATCGTACAGTTAAGATTTCTTTTTTAAAAAAATCAAGTTTAACAGTCCTGTGATGAGACTGGAGATAAATTCGTCCCATGAAATATATAAGAGGGGAAAAAATATCATGATACCAAAGAGGGGCATGCGTTCACACTCCACTCCATCTAGAATTTCTTGAAGAAATTCTAGCATCCCACCAGCTAATAGACTAATTTAGAAAGGCTTCCCTCTGGGAAGATCCAGAAGACATTGCTGGGCTGGGCAATGGTGGCTGATGCCTGTAAACCGAGCTACCCAAAAGGCTAAGTAAGATCTAAGGATCATGGTTGGAAAACCAGACTAGGCAGGAAAATATGTGAGACTCATGTCCAATTAACCAAGTGGTAAAGTGACAGTCTTGAGTGAAAAAAACTAAGGAGCAGCACCTAAGCCCTGAGTTTAAGCCCGGTTCCCACAAATAAAAAATCATTTTTGATGGCCTTTTCCCCTTTTCTTTTTGTGAACCAAGTAGCAGGATTCTGACACCAAGTGCAGCCTGGAAGTCTGGGTTCTGATGTTGCACTCTGTGCAGCAGCACTGAGCAGATCTAGCACCAAAGGAGGACTCAGAAGATACAGGGCCCAAGTCTGCCGGGTGCTGACCAGCTTTATACTGTATCACTTGGCCTCCTTTGGACTCCTCTGTCAAATGAAGGGATTAGGACATCGATCTCTAAAAGCCATAGTCTTTTGGAATGATGAGTGGCATTGGGAGTCTAGTTTATTATTGCTTCTTCACATCTTAAAGTCCTATCAATTTCTTCTTCTTCTCTGTAACAAACTAGCCCAAAACTTTAAAGCAACAAAACATTCATTGCCTCGGAGATTGTTGGGCTACAAATCCAGACAACACTTGGCTAAGTGCTCTAGCTAAAAATATCTCAAAAGCTGCAATCAAGATGTTGGGAGAAGCAGCTAGATGTCTCAAGGCTGGATGGTGATTCTGCCTCCAACATCGTCAGGCAGCCTTGGATCCTTGCTGAGTATTTGCCACAGACATCAGTTCTCATCTACATGGCTTTAGCTATGCTGCTTCAATACTGGCTGCCCTCAGAATAGAGAAGGGAAGGAAAGCAGGTAGGAAAGAGGATGGAGAATGTAGAAAAGAAAGAAGTGGAAAGGGGATAGGAGATTATCCAAGATGGAAGTCACAGGTTACCCCCCAAAGATAATCTAAGTAACATCCTTTTATATCTGTCCTAGTCAGAAATAAGTCAACACATCCAGTCCACTCCATCTAGTGAAAGAGATTGTAGTAGGATGTATCAAGAGGTGGGAATTGTTGGGACAATTTTAGATGCCTACTGTAAATATGAAGTGAAAACGAGTTTGGATGGAGATACAGGACAAGGAGGAATTTGCCTAATAAGGCCCATGTTGGGGCAGGGTGACCAACTTATTCTAGTTTGAGACTTTCTTGTTTTTAGCACTCAGGATCCAGCATGGCAAGAAGTCCTCCAGTCCCTGACACACTGGGATGTTTGGTGGCCCTATTGGAGTTCTAATGATGGTTAGTTCTCTCTCTAGGGTATGCTCTGCTGTGTAGTTGTGCTCTTTGAAGAAGGAATTGCCTTCCATCAGAGTAACTCTGTAGAGGCAGAACTCACGCTCCCCCTGGGACAGAGTCTGTGCTGAAATGGGTCACGCATGACTTGTTGTAATGAGCACAATGTTCCTCATTTGGCAGTCTACCCCTTCCCTGGGAAGACCTTCTCGCTGAATCAGTATATAGTTTATGATATCGTGCAGGGCATTGTTGCTAATGCCCCTTTGGCTGGCGCTGTGGCTGGTGATATTGGCATATCGTCCTGCAGAAAGGGCACCATGCCACCATGACAGATGGATTCGTGTGCTGGCATGTTGTACAATCAACAGGTCTATTGAATATTAAAGCAATGGCTAGAAAGGGGTCTCAAAACTCATACTGAATCTCAGGAGATTTGGGGCTATTGTTTGGGTAGTGTGAAAAGCTTCTACATTTTTGAGAAGGGTACTCTGGAAATAAATCACCAATGTCCCTCTGTGAGGTAGTGCAAAAGGATTTGGCATCAAGAAAAAGTTCCATCCACAACGATTACTTTTTCTCTGTCTTAGAAGGGAGAAATGGTCAGATTCAAGTTCACCTTCCCACCATCAGTGCAGTAAGTCACAGCCAACTTTAGGGAAAGAGAGGGAAAGAAAGAAGGTCCTCAACATCAGTTCTTCATTTTGTTGTCTTGTGCATCTGTGTTGTGTCAAAATCAGGTATCAAGTTAATAGAAAACTCCTTAGGTGAAATCTCCTTTAAGAAAGATTTCCTTTTTTGCTGCAAATAATATGAGCTATCCCTACATTGTTACTTTTTTTTTTTAACCTGAGAGTCACCCTGATTCCGCTAGAAAAGCAATTCAATTTACCATTGTAACTATTATTCCAGGCACTTTCCTTAGAAACATTGGGGGGAAAAAACACTCTTAGTGGAGAGAAATTGGACTAAGAATGGAAATGAGAAGGGCAGAGGAAAGAAGCTGGTTAGAAAAGTTCCCTGACTTGATCCAAGGTGTTCATAGTTCATGATGGGTTTATAATTCCAGAAGCCCCATTGTCTGGAGTATGCTTCTGGATTTGATTGCTTGGGTCATGATGGAAATTGGACTAAGAATGGAAATGAGAAGGGCAGAGGAAAGAAGCTGGTTAGAAAAGTTCCCTGACCTGATCCAAGGTGTTCATAGTTCATGATGGGTTTATAATTCCAGAAGCCCCATTGTCTGGAGTATGCTTCTGGATTTGATTGCTTGGGTCATGATGGAAACAGATAGAATCAATATAAATAAACCACTAGAAGTTACACTACTGGAAAGGATTCATAGAATCTCCAGCCAAAGCAATGCCATTTCATGAGCTCTGATAATTATTTTCTCTAGTGCTTTCTCATCTATGATCCCAACTTAAAAAGAATATAAGGAAGGGAAAGGAATATAAACCTCACTTTACCTATGAAAAAGGAAGGGATGAAAAGTCATCTGCCATGGGTCTAAATTCCCAGCCAGTTATTTTGTTGCGGTTGTTGTTGCTTATAATTTATTTGATTAATTCTTGGATCTTGTTATGTATCTCAGGCTAGCCTTGAACTCTTGTAATCTCTTGAGAGCTGAGATTACAGTGTGTATCATCACACTAGCTCCCGCCAATAGCTTATCTCTGAACTTGAAAACCCTGAGTAGAACATTTCTCTAGCCGGATTGGAACCGTATATCATTCAATCCTAAGTCCCCTGTATTTAACATCCACTTAAGCAACTCCTCTTCACTTAATGTGACAAAGGAGGCAATATTTGCCATTTTCAGTGCTCTTCTCTTCTAAGGAAGATGGATGCCTATGGAATGTAACACGAAGAAGGCAAAGTATCTCTAAATTAAGACACTCTGAATCACTGCAGAATTTACTCAGTAGGGCAGACAGGATACTGAGTCCTGAGAAGAAATTAGAGGGGCTCTTTGTCTGATTCCCCCATGGGTTAGCATTCTCTTATCAGAAGAATTGACGAAGTTGCTACAGTAACTGGCCAGAGCTTTGAGACACTGAGTGATTTTATGTATTGCTGCTGTGTGTTATATGGAGTGGGGGAAGGCAGTAAAGTGTTGAGATGACTTGGGGGAGGAACTAGGAGAGAATGGGGAGGGAGCTTCCCACACAGAGGAAACAACCTTGTTACCCTGCCAAGAGCCTAAAGCTGCTCAGTGTTTGGAGACATCACAGGAGGCCAGAACAGAAGTGGCAGGATTGCAGAAGCTGTCCAGGCAATGGTGGCCTTTATTTATTTAAGAGCCATTTAGGGTAAGGAAGACCCCTGGAAATACTACCTCAGTACTGGGCTTAAATAGGATAGCACTGAAAGATGGAGGAGAATGAAGGGAAAGGTGACATTGGACTTACAAATTGGTTTGTTGAATTGAAAAAAAAAAGGATAGCATTGTAAAAGGTTGTTATTGAGTAAGACAGTGAATTCAACTTTCTATGGCTGATATGTTCAATGTGCTTGATTTTGAGAAGAGTAAAAGATATCATATCAGGTACCTTCCTTATAGAGAAGAGGCCCGAGTATTGCTGGGTAAGGACTGCAGGTGACTGCTTGAACTGTTTCTTGTGGGCTTTGTTTGTTTGTTTGTTTGTTTCTGTTTTCCCTTCCTTTTCCCCCCATGATATGCTTGGTTGATGAAACCCTAACCCCACTCATTCAGTTGTTGCTTTGGTTACCTCTTACCCAGAGTCTAGGGAACTCACACTTCATTCCCAAAGTGGGAAAACTCCAGAGTGTTAACCTGCACTTTCAAATCAACCAAGTTGAACATATTAACAACAGAGACTCGAAATAAAGAGCCTTCAACACCAGTCTCGTACTGTGAAAATAACCTGCTGTTGTGGCTGGCAATTAATCAGTGTTATTCTGTGGGGGGATTCCATGCTTTCTCTGAGCTGGTAGCAGACTCCATTTATTCTGGAGAAACGCAGTTCTCTATCAATCCCCACCAGGGTTAACCAGATCTGAAGGAAAAAGGTGTAGAAAAGAGGGGGTAAGCTCAGCTTTGGGGACAGGATCTTAATGCTACTCCTGCCTCTGCCCATGGCTCATTGCCAGCTCTGAGTAACCAAGGATAAAATGGACTCCCAGATGCCAGTGAGACATCTGTGCCTACTCTAGCCAAACCCTCCACTCGTTCCCTTGGCTTTTTGACTCATTGCAGGAATCTCATTATGAACTCATTTCATCTCTCCAGGGAGCAAGCTGATGAAAGACACTGTTAAAATTGTATTTCAGTGTCTTGAACCTATTTAAAGCAGACTGCTGAGAGGTTATTATCATTTCTGTTGTTAAAAGTGGAAACAATGCTAACCATAATAATTTTTTATTGAGCATTCAAACCCTTAAACATGTCTCGGATAAGCATAGTGTGTGTTTTGTATGGTAGCAGGCAATTCGGTGCTTTGTCCTTGTCTCAAGAAATCTGCACAAAAAAAAAAAAAAGTTGGAAAGTGGGATTGGCTTTACTATTTTCTGCAAAGCCAAGGGCAATGAAAGTTAGATACCAGCCAAGGGATACAGAAGTCCTGAACTTTAGCTTTGACCTCACCAGTCACTATGGGTTAAAGAGCAAGATCTCTCTGTAAATCCACCTATTGGTAGATCTGGGTTTGTCATCCTGCAATATGTCTGACTTCTTTCATTTAGCATCATGTGTTTTTGAGGTTTCCTCACGTTGTACTACCTGACTATTTTTAAATGGGTGAAGGGCATGCTAATGCACAAGTAACAACTTGCTTATCCATTCATTTGTTGATGGGCATTGGGGGTTGTTTCTACCTTTTAGCTCTGGTGAATAGTGTGACTATGGATCTGAAGCCTTGTTTTAAATTCTTTTGGGTCCATTTAAAGAAGCAGAATTGCTGCATCCTGGGTTTTACTTTGTGAGGAACTGTAAAACTCTTTTCGATATGCGAGTTCTAATTCCTCTACACTCTAGGAGTTTTAATTGCTCTACACTCTCTGACATTTACTTTCCATTAAACCATTTTTAAAAAAATTTTAATTTTAATTTATTTTTTTGCTGATCATAAGGCCTGAACTCTGGGCCTGGGCGCTGTCTTTCAGCTCTTCAGCTCAAGGCTAGTGCTCTACCACTTGAGCCACAGCACCACTTCCAGCTTTTTTTTCTTTCTGCTTATGTGATGCTGAGGAATTGAACCCAGGGCCTCATGCATGCAAAGCAAGCACTCTACCACTGAGCCATCTTCCCAGCCCAAAAACATTTTTTTAAATTGTAACACCCATTCTAGCAGGTATAAAAGAGAATTACCTTGTTGCTTCAATCTTCATTCCTTTAATGACTAGTGAGGTTGAGCATTGTTTTGTGTGTTTCTTGGACATTTACATAGCTACTTTAGATATGTAATACAAGTGTCTATTCAAGTCTCTTGCAGTAGGTTTAAGTTCAATTATATTACTTTTGTTATTAATTTCTAATATTTTAATATATTCTCAATATTAGGTGTATGATTTGGAGTTATTTTCCTTTCATTTTATATGTTGTCTTTTTACCTTCTCTTGCATGCTGTTGTCCCAGTAAGGAGCTACGCATTCATTCATTCATTTATTCATTTGTATACTTTAAGAGGCAAATCATATTATATTATTCTCCCAGGCTGGCTTGAACTCTGAGAATCAAGTGATTCTCTCTTCTGAGTTAACAAGGACAATTGGCTTGCGCCACTGCAACCAACATGATAGATGAACTTTTATTGATGTCAATTATTAATGGGTAAAAAAATGATACACAAGATCCTTGTACAAAAATTGCCTCACTTTTTTCATAAAAACATGCAGATGTTATTGAATAGCAGTTATTTCAATATGCCATATCATCTGTTTCTACATATTAATCCCTCTGGGTTTTTTGTTTGTTTGTTTGTTTTTAAGACAAGGTTCTTGCTATGTTTCCCAAGATGTTCTTAAGCTTGTGATCTTTCTGTTTTGGCCTTCTGGGTGCTGGGATTGCAGGCATGTATCTCCATGTCTGGCTCTCCAGCCTATGTTATTCCTGAATCTGTTTATGTAAGTATCAGTGAACAAGCAAGTAATATAAGTACAGAGAACAGTTTTACATCTTGCACCCATAAGCAAACACTGATTTTGTCAGAACAAATGTCAAAAATCCATGCATTTTTTCCATGACGCCAATATAATTATTGTCTCTTGCCCTTTATACAGTGTTAACACACTTCACTGTCTGTCTGTCTGTCTACCTATCTATCTATCTATCTATCTATCTATCTATCTATCTATCTATCTATCTATCTATCTATCTATCTATCTATCTATCTATCCATCCATCCCCTGGGTTTTCCATTCTGTCCCAAATACATTTGTTTCTTTTTTACTTAGAATAATCTCCTCTATTTCAGCATCTACCTCCACATTTTATGTACCTCCCAATATAGTGACCAAGAAAGGGTGTCCCCTTACCAGCCCCTGTTCTACATCTTTTAGCAGCTACATTAGCAGTGGCTAGCAATAGCAGTAACAACCTTTCTGTGTGTGACAGGAAAAAAATGGTAAAAACATATAGCCCATATTAATCATTATTTTTCTCTAGGCAGTGTGATTACAGGTCATTTTAATTTTCCTACTCTTGCTTATTTGTGTTTTATTCAATAAACACATATTGATTTTGAAATAAGAAAATGTTATTTAAAAATAGATCATCATGTGAAAACATTGATTAGAAATGATCTTTTTCTCAAAAACCTAAGTAAAATAATAAAGAACTTTTAAAAAAATGACCTCATTAAATTTATAACACCAAGACAAAAAAAATAGGATATGAAACAAGAGTAAATAAATTTCAAAACACTGTTGGGAAATGGCAAGAAGATGGAGTAATAGTGGCTGATTAGCAGACAAAACTCTCCTCATGCCTGGAGGAGTCTCTCCCGATCTAAAATTATCAATCAAGTGTGACAAAACAATGAGGGTATTTTCAAACAACTAACCAACCAGGAGTAGTTGGAGGGAAAGAAAAGATCCAAAGACCTTTTTTTTTTCCTTTTGAGAACCAAGTAGGAACTCAAAAGAAGGAAAGACATGGGACTAAGGACACACTTCTTACACAGACACAATAAAGAGAATACCAGATAAAGGTTGTGATGTAGAGGTTTGTGTGGAAAGGTGAGGCTTGATGAGGCAAGTATCCCAGATTGAACAGGACTGTTACATTTGAGCACCTGAGAACATAGTGATTGGACATGGAACACTCATGTTGGGACATTTGGGAACAACTGATAGACAAAATATAGAATGTCATTGTGTTGGACCAGGTTCTTTTACTGGGGAGACCAGGCAAAGAGAAAGGATGTAGTTACTTATGCTAAAGTGTCACCAAACCAAAAAAAACTAAGTTCTTATCTGACCTTGTAAGAAGCTAAGATAAATAACTAACTTCCCAAACTGGCCACTTCCGGTTGGCAAAGTGATGAAATTCCCTTTGCCTTCACCTTCATACCAAGGCTAACTTGATGTTATCTAATAAGTAATTTTCTATTTTTCTATCCCTTACTTATAAAGTAACTTTGAAATCACCAGTTAGCTTGTTGTTCTTTGTTTTGGTTTTGTGTAACCCTTTCCGATTTACAAAGACAACTTGTGTTCATTGGAACACTTAAGTCTATTTTATGGGAAGAAATGTTGCTTGATTCTGGAAGTGAATATAAAGCCAATTAAGATCTTTAAGCTAAGTTGACGCAGTTTTGTTCTTTGACAGTACTAATGACAGGTTTCTAGGAAACCAGGTAATGGGTTATGGCAGTTTCAAGTGAGGTCATAGTGAATGGTCAGTGGTTTCATTACAAAAGAAATGATATTCACATATTCATTGGACAGCCCTGCATTGAGTTCTTCCTTTGTGTGTCACTATACTTCCAGGAGTGATTAACCTAGTACAAGTCCTGCTTCTGTGAATTCGATATTCTAATGTTGTTTCTAAAAGTAAAAGGCACCATATTATCGATTATACCGTGCCATGCCTAATGGATGACTTTTTTCCTTAGTAGAATACTACTTACTCCTAACGCTTTACTTTTGATGCCCATATTATTTGAGAAAAGACACTTATTTACAGTTCATAATAGTCATAGGAATATAAAAATAACTATTAATTGAACCAATAGTTCTGATATACCAGGTCATGGAGAAGAATGAGAATAAAAGAGGTAAGAGAGCTAACTTCTCTGTTACTGTGGTCCTCAGGCAACTGTTAAAACTCAAATAAAAGTGTTTATTACTTAAATGGATACCGTAAATACTAAGAGGATTATAAGAGGGGTGGAGAAGAGTTGTTCAGGGTGCTGCTGTTTATTAATAAGAGGCTTTTTATATCTTTTTAGCTTTTTGGGGGGTAAGGTCTTTCAAGGTTTTCTTTGGTGGGGGGAGGTAGTACTACTCAGGTTTACACTTGAGAGGCAGATGCTCTACTACTTGAGCCATGTCCTGGAGCTTCAAACTTTGGTCTTCAACATATACCCTGCATGTGACTTGGATTATAGATGTGACCATCACATCTGGTTTAACTGCTGAGCTAGTGGTCTCAAAAAAGTGATCCTCCCAATTTTCCTCCCTGGAGTAGCCAGGATTATGGGCATGGGCCACCATTCTTGGCCCTACCTTTTAACTTCTTATTGATGACATAATTCTTTTACTAAAATAGGAACTAATTATAAAAGAAGTACTGCATATCTTAGATTACATTTCCTAAACACAGAGATCTAGGCAGTTATCAAGGTATATGAGTCCTACCAAGGGGAATCTTTGCAGGACAATTCTAAAAGGGAACAAGAAAAACAGGTTAAGCAAGAGGAATATTTGAGCAAGGATGTGACCAGTTCTAAAAGGGAGCAAGAGGGGCTGGGAAGGTGGCTTAGTGGTAGAATGCTTGCCTTGCATGCATGAGGCCCTGGGTTCAATTCCTCAGCACTACATATGCAGAAAAAGCCGGAAGTGGCATTGTGGCTCAGGTGGTAGAACGCTAGCCTTGAGCTGAAGAACAGAGATAGCACCCAGACCCACAGTTCAGACCCATGACCGACAAAAAAAAAAAAATTAAAAAATTAAAAAAAATAAAAGGGAGCAAGAAAAAATGGGCTAAGGAAGAAGGACATTTGAGCAAGAATGTGATCTCAGGTAAAATCTATCTTTTCAGATCCAAAGAATGGCAATAGGCTAAAAGTTGTTCTACAAAATTGTTCTGCCTTAAAGACAGGACAACTGTCCTAGATAGATACATCCTCCTGATAGGATGTATCTTTACAGATATCTCAATGTTGCTTTGTCGACTAAGGACATCAAACTCATGGGGTACCATTTATGGCAACTGGGGACTTGAGTGCACTGCTGGAAAGGGACTCGGGCAAGACATCCAGTGCATCTACCCACCATGTCATCAGTCTCAAGGGAAAATATGCAATCGTCAGGGATAACTATACAGTCTGTCCTAATCAGGGGTCTTTTGGTTATAAGTAACAGAAAAGTCACCTTTAACAAACCTATAGGCAAATAAAGTGAGGGAAGGATTTTTTTCCAAACTCATGATTAAAGATCAGATGTAGTTACTTACATTCAGGGCTTAAACCCATGTGTCTTTCCCTATCTGTTTAATTGCAGCAATAATGATGAATTGAACCCTCAAGACTTCCAACATGGCTGATTTAGCAATCCTAATGGAAAGAAAAGGCACCTTGTGACTTAGGCTGAAAAGTCTCAGGGAGATTCTTGACTATCTCCCCGACTCCCTCACCAACCCAGTGTAGGCTTAGGGCCGGGAAGAGATATGGAGAGAGAGAGAGAGAGAGAGAGAGAGAGAGAGAGAGAGAGAGAGAGAGAGAGAGAGAGAGAGAGAGAGAGAGAGAGAGAGAGAGAGAGAGAGAGAGAGAGAGAGGCACAATGTTCTGATGTGGTGGGGGACAGGAATAACTCTATCCCAACCCTGTGCACTGAGCTCCCCATAGAAGAAGAATCCATAATCTGAAAGAGAAAGGAGTGCTATCTGGGCAAAACCACAATGATCATCCAATATCATCTATTTTCCTACTTATCTGCATTCTCCCAATGGCAGACCCTTACTTATAGAGGGGAAATTCACATCTCTATCTACTCCAGTTCAGGAGTAATACCAACTGTCTTTGCCTTGTCTACCATCTTTACGAAGTCCAGGGAATGTCAATGAAGTGATATTTGTGGTTCCACTTAAGTTGTCTCAATTCTGTTTTATGTTGAGGAAGGCTAGGGAGAGAAAAGGGCTAGTAGAAGGTCAAAGTAGACGTAAAAATTTTTTTGACCCAGTGATAAGACAATAAATTCCCTAGCATTGAGGTCCTGAGTCAGAATGTAATGGCCTTTTCAGTGTTCAAGTGGTGTGCTCTGTCAGCCAGGTTATTAACGTGTGCTGAGGGGGAGCCTGGAGGTGGAAGCGATGAAATGTTCTGTCATGATACTTTCAGCAATTACACTTTAGTCACCAGGCCCCAGGACTGTTTTCTCTTCAGCATTAAAAGTATGCTTTATAATGAACTAGAGGATGCTATTTCAGAAAATAACACCTAACTCATTTCTCCCACAATAGATTTTTGGGTTTTCCCCTTCAAGTGAATATTTCCTAGAACAGAATCCTTCAGCTGCTCTTTTAGAAAATGAGTATTCTACCTTGCCACAAAATTAGATGGTAATTAGACTTTAAACACCACTGGGTTACTATCGTGCTGCCCTTAACCTTTTTCATCTCAAGTCTGGACATGGTAGAACATGAAGGAAGAAATTAAAATGTCTTAATTACGTATGCTGGAAAACATTAGGTACTGAAAGACAAAAATGGCAGTTGGGTGTCAAATGCTGCATGATGACAGTTTTTAGCCTAGTAAGTCAGGATGCCCACAGGAGATTTGAACCACCGAAGTAGCAGCATGGGCTATATATGACAGTTGCATCACAATCTTCAAGGATGCTTATTAAAACATAAGTTCTGGGCTACACATAAGACTTGATGAATCAATTTTCTGAGGATGCAACCAGGTAGTCACCTGTTTAGGAAATACCTGATGTGAATCTGTCACAAGTTAATGCATCTACCTGCCCACCACTAATAATCCTCCCCCCTCCACACACACACACACACACACACACACACAATCCACTAGTGGTATGTAACAACAACTTAGCACTTGAATTTTAGGAGGCTTTGCAAAGCTCACTGTTATAAGAACAGATTAAAGACATTAGCAATGCAATTGCAATTTCATTCTTTGTAATATGATTACTTTGTAGAAAGACAGCCAGAAATGCTTAGCATGAGATTAGCTCTTTTTTTAAAAAAGAATGTTATTTGATCAGGAACCACCCAGGTTGTGTTTCACAGGGTAAAATAAATAAAAGAATGGAGGAAAATTTAAATATACTCTTCAAAGAAACACTGTTTTTAAGTATCACCCAAGTGTTCCAGTGTTCAGCTAAGCCACATCACAAGATTGGATATGCAGCTATGTTAAAATTCTCATGGAAGGGCTCCATTTCAAAGCAATGTCCAAACAGAGAAACTCGCTGTTACCTGTCCACAGCTGTCACTCCACCGTGCCCTGGTGCAGATGAACTCCAGATGTCTCATACGTGAAAAGGTAGATGCTAGACTGCACTCCAGATCTAATGGATCACAGCTCTGAGGATGAGGCCAGATACTGTTTAGGAAGTACCTCTGGTAATTTTGGTGCCCATTAATGGCATTGTTTTGATTTGAGAGGAAAGTGTGTTTTGTTTGAATTTCATGGTTTATAATGTTGAACTCCGTCTCAGTACCCTTCTGTAGTCTGAATGCTCTTTAGATAAAGTCTAGCTAACCTAAAATGAGAACTGGTTAATTTTTTCCTCTGATGCTGCCACGTCTGCCCCACGTGGGCAGCCTGCCTTCCACATATAGAAGGTTCACTCGTAGTAGATATGACTTGAGCTACATTAAGAACAGGCAAGGCACATTTGAGGCAAATGGCAACACTTTGGGGTTTACAGACCAGTCTTCTATCAGTATTATCATTTTTTCTTTCATCTTTTTTTTTTTTCTAGGAACAAGACATTCCGGGGCAGAAGGGAACCATACCTGAGTGTTTTTTGAATGAATAAAGGGGAAATAAAATGCCTTTTCTTATTAAATTCAATTTATAAATTTAACAATACCCACTTTAAAATGACCCACAGCTGTTAACATTGAATCTGTACCAAAGTTCCAGCTTCTTTCTTTTTTAAAGTCACTAGCTGCTCTTACTTTTGCCAGTGGTCTCTCCAACTGGAGCCTGTGACTGTCAGAGAAATCTGAGGATGTGGGCATGGTGGTGCATGCATGCAATTCTAGCTGTTCAAGAGATGCAGGGAGTAGGATTGTGTTTTGAAGCCATCAAGTCAGATTTTTCTTTAAAAAAAGGTAATGAACTTGTCCCGCAAACTTGAGGCCCTGAATCCCTGAATTCACACCCCAGTATTGCCAAAATATCAAAACCAAACAAACAAACAAAAAAACTAATGAAAACACCTGGGGATTATTTTCTAGGTATGACATAAAAATTATTCCTACTTTTGAATAAACAATTAGAATTAAATTATCTACTAGCTTTTAAGAATAAGGACACATGTTGTCCTCCTTTTCAAAGGAAAATATTATGGCCTCATTATCATACTTTCTTGGAAATCTCAGGTGGCTTCCCAGTGCTGCTTCGATTTGAGAGTTTTCAATGATCCCAGATCTTAGAGGCTAGAGGACACTCGTACTTGAGTGCATAGGTGAAAGTCTAAGGGGAAATTCCCCATCACTGCCCCCTCCTCAATATCCAGGTAAAGACCAAGGGTCCAATGGAGGTAGTAGAATGAAGTCTTTCAACCTTGAAATCAAAAGGTCAAGTTTTCCATGTGTTTATTTGTAATTTTGTTTGCTTTAGAGCTTTAGAAATTATGGAATAACATGTATGTACAGATGTATGTGTATCTATATGTATATATAGTTCAAATACAAAAGTATATGTAGCAAAACCCAAGATCCCTATTTTGATATCTCCTATCCATTCTCTTCTTCACAAGTAACCAACTTCTATGTTTGTGGACATTTCGCTCTACACTGACATTGTCTACATGTTTACATTTACAGTATGAATTCAAGCCTACTGTTTGCAGCAGTGCTTTTACACAGCTTGCTGACTTGAGTAAGGCCAAGCTGAGGTACCTTCTCTTTTGAATTTTAAGTTAGTACAGAGTCAAGGAGTCTTTGGGCCCCTGGACTCCAGATCTAGAAGAAGAATTGTTCCAGTTATCGTGACTGCTTCCTTATCACTATTAAAAACTTCGTGGCTTAAACAACATACCATTCGTCTTACTCTCTAAGTGCCAGAGCTGGGATGTCTCATCTCTGCTCTACTCAATCTACACTGCACTAGGCCAAAGCCAGAGTCAGCTGAAGTCATGCTCTTGGGTTTGGCTGGCAATGCTAGTGAGAGGCTGGGATTGAAGCTAGAGCAATCACACCTGGCCTCTCTGTGTGGCTGGGTTTCCTTGAAGCATGGTAGCTTGGTTCCAAACACTGGCAACTTGATAAAGAGAGTTGGATGGAAGCTATGCTATTTTGTGATGTTGAGGATGGACCCCAGGACCTTGCCCAATCTGAGCAATCAGCCTACCACTGAGCTATATTCCCAGCTTGCTGTGCGGCTTTTTAAGACCCAGCCTCTTAGAAGTCATTTATTGTTTCATTTCTGCTGTCTCCAAACCTAACCAAGTTAAAGAGGAGGAAGAATTGAGTCCACCTCTTTATAGGGGCTGGAAAAACACAAGGGATGAAAAATGTCAAAAATATTCTGTGCTTTTTTATTTGGGGGAGGGTGGATTGGGAAAGGTTAGCCCAGGTTGGTCTCAAGCTGTCGATCATTCTGTCTCAGCCTCCTTAGTGCTAGGCACCATCATGCCAAGATGTGTGGCCTTTGTTTTAGAACACAATTTAACATCCTCATTGCATAAATCAGGGCTGTAGCCCTTGATGCATTCGTACCCACTGTCAGATAGGCTTCTGAAAGGAAGGGTATTTAACTCTGAGAGGAGACAGTGGCTAGAGGAGGCAAAGCTTGAGAATGAGTTTTTATCACCACACCTTCCCTCTCTTGGGGAAGAAAGGACAAAAGAAATGGAGGGAGGAGGGGAAGTGGGGAGATTGATAGAGTTCTTTTTATGCTTGGTTCCATATACAGTGACCATTTACCATTCTGCCAGGAGAAAGCTGGCATTTGTCACAAGCACTTTGTAATTAAAACCTTCTCTCCTAACATACTGGCAGTGCAATCCCGGAGAGGTACCAATACTGAGATTGATAAGGTTTGTCCCAGTTCAATATTACTGTAAACTTCTAATGTGTGTAGGTAAGATACAACTCCACTTCACAGCAGATAAAGGCGGACACAATGATCCATGAAAGAAACAGAGATGCTGCCCACGTGAAATGAGCCGGTGTATGTCCCCTTTCTCACCTTGCACTCTTGTGGCTCTACTTCTAGGCTACCAGCTCTCTGCTTGAGGTTTACTGATGCTTTCCTTCAGGGATCATTAAAAGTGATTTGTGAGCTGGCAAGCTTGCATTCGCCATGCTCAGGCTTCAGTTTATAGCCTATACCTTGGGATGGGGTGTCTGGAGGACTGTTTCCCATCCAGGAAATCTGCTCCAGCCAGTCTACTCTATTGGTGATGGATGACATCGGGCTTAAGTGGAAGGACATGGTTCCCTGGGAATCGGGGGTAAGAGTGGAGTCATGGCTTAGGTGACACCTACTCCTCTTCCCCACATCAGCCTGCTACAATGAAGAGAGCCATGGAACACAGAGCTTTGAGCAGCCTACATTCCTGGCAGTAGGGACCAGAGCCATTGCTCCGTGCAGTAGCGTTGCCTCAGATGACCTAGTTGCACAAAGAAACCTTTAGCAGAGGATTTTGTTTTGTTTTGTTTTGTTTCCATTGCTGGGATATGCTTGCTTCCCAGCATCCTCTTGACCTTTCTTTCCCCTTGGGAAGTGGTTTCATTTATAAGTAGATCCAGTACCACTTGGACCTCGTAGATGCATGAGCTTAGTCACTGTGCAGTAATATACATATTTTGTCTCCAGACAGCAACCCTCTCTAGGATGGATATGGCCAGCTTGCTCAAGGGAAGGCTATGTTCCCAGAGTCCTCTAAGAGTAGAAACAAAATGCCCACCTGCCCAATTTCTTTCTGGTCTTTCCCTTCTCCACAGTCGTTGTCAGTAAGAACATTTGCACAGCATCTCTGTATCCTGAGTGGTGCTGCGTCCTTAGGTCTGTGGGAGAGGGGTGGGAGGGATGGGTCTTGACATTTATCATCAGGAATGAGTCCTGTTGCTCTATGAAGTCCAGTCTCAGGTCAGTGTCTCACTGAAAGATACCATTCCACTACAAAAGGGTAAAGCAGATCCAGATGACACTGGTGTGATGGTGAGCTTCATGTGTACACAGGACTAGTCCTAGCACCGTATTATTCGAACACTGATCTGGACATTTTGCCATGTGGTGTTGTATAGCACATGATAATCAGATAACTTTGAGTAATGAAAATTACTCTCGACAGTGTGATGGGCCTCAGGGGAAAGCAGAAGATTTCTAAAGGAAGGAGAAATCTTGCTTCTAGATAGACAAGCTGCATCAGCTCCAGACACAGAGTTTAAAGACAGGCAGCCTGTCTTGTGGGTTTCAGATTTGGTGGCCCACACAATGACATAAGACAATTCTTGGAAATAAATGGTAATACATATATATGTATATGTATATTATCTCTTTATTACATCTGTATGTTTATGTTCCTGTCCTGGTCTACATCTGTTTCTCCTATCCACACCATCTGTATTTCTCTCTACTACCTATGTCTCTAGAGAGGTATCCACTGAAAGAAGATGAAGGAAGACAATTCATAGCCCACAGAGACATTTATTGACTTTTCCTACTGCTCTTGTTACTCTGTTCTCCAATCCCCAAATCTATTATGTTAGACAGAGAAGTACTGCCTCTCCCCTACAGAAACCTTCCTCAGTACTTATCACTCCCTGCTCCCCTCCTCCCTCCTTCCTTTCTCCCACTCCCATTGTCTCTCTTAGACTCAAGCCATGCCTTTCTCACAGAGGACCAACCATCCTAGTGCCTTTGCTTCACAAACAAGCCCCAATAGTCCAAATGTGGTCATGAGGAAAGGGTTAGCAGAAAGTGTTGGGGGACCAGCCACCCATACACATCAGACAGGCTAAAGAAAGAGGGTGCTTAGATCTTAGTTGTCATAGGGCTGGGAAGGTGGCTCAGTGGTAGAGTGCTTGCCTTGCATGCCTGAGGCCCTGGGTTCTATTCCTCAGTACCACATAAGAAAAAAGAAAAAAAACCGGAAGTGGCACTGTGGCTCAAGTGGTAGAGCACTAGCCTTGAGCTGAAGAGCTGAGGGACAGTGCCCAGGCCCAGAGTTCAGGCCCCACAACAAACCAAAAAAAAAAAAGAAAACAGATCTTAGTTGTCATCTATTAAACTTTATAGCTGGGCGCCGGTGGCTTATACCTGTAATCCTAGCTACTCAGGAGGCTGAGATCTGAGGATCTGGATTCAAAGCCAACCTGGACTAGAAAAGTCTGTGAGACTCTTTTCTCCAACAAACCACCAGAAAGCCAGAAGTGGAAGTGTGGCTCAAGTGGTAGAGTGCTCACCTTGAGCTGAAGAGCTGAGGGATAGTGCCCAGACCCAGAGTTCAAGTCCCATGACTGACAACAACATCAACAACAAAAACACCTTACTTTTAAGATAAACTAATTAAAGAGAATTTTCCTGGAATCTGCATAACCATTGATAAAGCTACACCTACTTTACCCTCTTAAAGAAGAATGTTGTTGTCCCTTTTTTAAGAGCTGAGGAGACCCCTAACTGCAGAAATTCGAAGCATTATCCAAGATCTCAGTTTAGGTTTTAGCTTACTGAAGACAAAGTTGGGGTTACAATCTAAGATTCTCCATCACTATGCAGGCCCTTTATGAAAGAGAATACACCTAGTTCACATGACATTTTTATAAGTCATCTATGAAGACTAAAACCCACTCTGGGCAGAATACTAAGGTCAAAGAGACACAGTTCTACCTTCAAAGAGTTCATGGGTGAGGGAGAGAGGGAGCAGACATTGATATAACAACCTCTACTTTCTCACCAATGTTGAGGGGGGGGAGGCAATTTGTGCAGGGTCCTCCTTTAGATGTTATTTTCTACCTTTTGTTTAACGTCTTCTTTCATAGAATATCATTCAAACTCCATTTCCTCAAAATATGTCAAGGATTCTATATTTCATCTCAGAGATGTACATAAGATATGGACCTGTGAGTGCAGGGTCCAGACTTCAGAGATATATCATCGCTCCCCAAGCATAAGTAAGCTGTCTCTGTGGTTAGGAGCATTGTTCTGTGAGTTCCCAAGAAAGGGCTGGGGAATCAGTCTTGGAAGGGAAGAAAACACAGTAGAAGAATAATCTCAGGGGGCTGAGAAAAAAGGCTTCCAGACTCCCTTGAGCTTTGTGGACTCTCCCAGCCTCCTGATTCCTGTTCCCACTCTTCTATTAGTTTAAAACTCATTTAAAAAAGATAATTAAAAGCAGAGACAATGTTCAAAAGAAAGAAGGCGGGGGATAAAAAAAGATTATATAAGGCAATAAAAGTGATTGGAAGAAGTATTTAGAAAGACTCAAATTAGATAACAGCAATTATATTTTTTAAAAAAGAGAACAAATTTGTACGATTAGCAATCAGAGTAGATATAAAATAGCTTCAAGTAGAAAGTCATAATTAACAACATAAGGCCAAATTGCAATGAATGTTAGTTATGAAGTAAATTACAATTAATTAGGCATTTGAAGATTAACAATCAAAAAGGTAGAGATAAATAGTATTAAGTTTAAAAACTATAATTAATTAAAGTATACTTTAGAAATGATGAGTAAAACAATACAAAAATGGACAAAGAACATGCATTTACATATGCAGAAATTCAACTAACATGTAAATGGAAAAATATTCAACCTCACTATTAGTAAGTGCAAGTTAAACTATGAGCCACTGAATTTTGCTTTCAAATTGGTAATAGCTTGAGAAATAAGAATGGTCAATACAGGAAAGGGTACAAGAAACAATTACCTCAAATCCCACAGATGAAATTGCAACTTATTTCAGCATACAGCAGCAAGTAAGACATGAGAGATTCCACAATATACATCATGTTTTCCCAGATAATGTCATTGTTAGAAACTTATTCCAAGCAGATGATAATAAGTAAATAAAAGTATACAAAAAATATAGCCAAGTGCCAGTGGCTCATGCTTGTTATTCTAGCAACACAAGAGGCTGAGATCTGTGGATTGCAGCTCAAAAGCCTAGGCAGGAATATCTGTGAAACTCTTATCTCCATCTTACAAAAAACTAAAAGTGGAAATGTGGCTCAAGTGGTAGACAACTAGCCTTATGTATAAAGGTTCAAAGACAGCTCTAAGATCCCAAGCTCAAGCCCTAGAACCAGCAAACACACAAAAATATAAACAAAAATTTATGTAGGCAATCACAAATATGTAGCATTGTCCTCATCATTGCTGTAATGCTTTCAAAACTTAAGTAGAGTGTTGTATGAAAGGAGAGAAGGTTAGCACTCCCCTTGACAAGGATGGAAGAGGCCCTTGGGCCTGACAACACGCATACGGTTAAGGCATTGCCACCTACTTCTTGGCATCTAACCATCGTTTTTATGAGAAGTACAAGTTGTCATGTCCAAAACGAGCTTTACAATGTCGGTGCGGGGGGGGGGGGGGAAGGGGGGGAAGGAGAAGGATTGGGATTGGGGGGGAGGGGGGAGGCTGGGAAGGGATGTGAAGGGTAAACAAAGGAGGAGGCTGCAAAGCTTGGTAAGAAATGTACGCATTATCCTGCCCATGTAATTGTAACTCCTCTGTACAGTATGTTCACAAATAAAATTAAATTAAATTAAAAAAAAACTTAAGTAGAAAATTTCTAAATACTTGATGGTAGGAAATGTGACAAACAGATTAAGATTTATCATTAAAAACACTATTTTTAAAGAATATTTAATGATATAAAAGAGAATTGTAACATGATAAGCAGAAAATCCAGCAACTAAAGAATAGTACATGAGCCCAGTGCCAGTGGCTCACACCTGTAATCCTAGCTACTCCAGAGGCTGAGATCTGAGGATCACAGTTCAAAGCCAGCCCGGACAGGAATGTCCATGAAACTCTTATCTCCAATTAACCACCAGAAAACCAGAAGTGGTGCTGTGGCTCAAGTGGTAGAGTGCTTGCCTTGAGCTGAAGAGTTCAGGAACAGCGCCCAGGCCCAGAATTCAAGACCCACAACTGATTTTAAAAAAAAGAAGAAGAATAGTATATGACTCCATTTGTTTTAGAGAAAAAAAAATATGTGTGTGTCCTTAATATATTAGTTCTTATTTATAAGTTGTAGGTAGATATTGTGAATAATTTAAATTTTCAGTCTTTTGTTTATCTATGATTAATATGGTGAACACATGTTATTTTCAATAAGCAAAAGTTACTCAAGAAAGACAAAGGAAATAGGGTAACAGCTTACAAGTAATTATAAATTAAGAATTTAAAAATAGGATCCATTTAGAACTTAGAGATCTTAAACATACAAACAAAATACAACCTGAAGAGATTGGAAATAACATTAATAATATATTTGAAATCAAGGAGAATATAATAAGCATTTTCAGAATAACACAAAAATCACTATTTATTGAGTCTTTAGTGAATGCCAGATGCCATCTATGTGAGGTGCTTTCAATATATTATCTAAAATCTGCGTAATACAGTATTCCTTTATTCACATGCCTTATTGGCTAATAATGAGGAAAAGGCAGAATCATGAACCAAGGCTATTTAGTTTATAGCAGCTTCTAGATTGACAATCCATTCCTCTATCAGAAGCTCCTATCACAGCTAACTGTGGGGATAAATGACTCTCTTGCCATTCACCACATATCAAAAAAAATTACATTCCAATGTTTTCTTAGTCTCCAACTCATTCTATAGTTTTAATCTCCATTCAGATCCCAATGATCTTCCCTCCCTCCCCAGCTAAAACTCCTAATCCAGTCTCCGCCTACTACACCAGCAATTTAGGAGTCCAAGTAGACTTGATTTTGTATAATGATAATGTTGTACAGGAATTCAGTCGTGAGAAACAGAAGCTACATCCTGAGAGGTTGAATTGGGAGTCTTTATGGGTAACCATGGGTGGACTCCAGTCTAAAAGACCTGCAGCCCAGAGTCAACTAGCACAAAGCTTTTAAAGATAAAAACCCTGTGTTTGGGGTGGAGACCTAAACCCAACGTCAGAAGACCACATAAGGAAATACTCAGGGCTGAGCAAACCTTCCCACAAAAGGAAACAGTCAGGATTGAGCACTCTGTGGCAATGCTTTCCTGGGGCTAAACAACGTGACATCTGCAATTCAAAGAATGGCCTATCTTACCTGTAGGCCTTTTGGAGCTGGAAAGCCCCCACAACCCAGCAAAGCACCAGGATGGCTGTGAGGACCAGGCATGTTACTTAGACCCAGGCTCTTTATTTCAATAATAATCCCAATGCGATGCTAAAGTGAGGAAATGTGGGTGATGCTACACAAATATCTTTATAAGTTGGCATGCTGTATGTGGCCATTTACAGAAAAGAAGACTCAAGTTTGTTTGCTTGTGCAGCTTCAATTCCAGGAAAACATCTGACTTTAGAGCCAAGTGATCGGACCAGAGCTGTTTGTCCCTCCAGTTCTCTGTCCTGTTCTCTCTGCTAGCTCCATTTCAAAGGGGATCACCCCCTTGGTTGTCTATTCAAATCTTTTTTTCTCAGAAGAAGGACATTTTCTCTCTTAAAGGCATCAGGGAATGCGCTGATAGGTGTCGGGTCTTCCTCTGGCCCACGAAAGACGGATGGGATCCGAGGAAAGGTAAGTGCGGCCGCTCGCCCGTTCCCCAGCCTCCCTTAGCCCGGAGACAATCAGACGCAGCGAGGAGTCAAGTCAAGCAGGAAAACTCGTTCATTTTATTTTATTTTTTATGATTAAGTTATTTTATTTTATTATTGAAAGTAAGTGGAAATTTAACTATATCAACAAATAACAATAAAATATTTTCTTGTCATAGAAAAATAGAGTAAAACTGAGAGTGAGGGAAAGGTGTGACATTGTCCAAAAAGAAATGTACTCATTACTTGAGTTATGTAACTGTAATCCCTCTGTATATCACCTTTTTTTTGTCCTGGAATAAATAATATAATTTTTCTCATTTTTTTATTGTGAGAATACCGTACAGAGGAATTACAATTACATGGGCAAGATAAAGAGTACATTTCTAATCAAGCATTGTTGCCTCCTCATTGTTTCCCCTTCCCATCCCTTCCCATACTCCTCTCCCCACCTAACCCTCCCCATCCCCCACCAAAGTTGTTAAGTTCGTTTTTCGACATAATGACTTGTACACCTCATTGTTGCAATGGGTCCACCTGTATCCCTATTTAAACGATTTGGTTTTTTCCCTTCCCCTCTACAAATTATACCAACATCAAATACAGTGAAAGTATGGGTTATTCTGTGGGGGAGGGACATACAAAGCAACATAGAAATCATCTTATAAATATGATAGAAACAATTACATGAAAGAAAGGAAAACTCGTTTATTACCACACAACAAACACTTTTTAAAGCAAAAAAGACCCGATGGCATGGGGGGGGGGGGGGGGAGAGGAACCAATCACTGTAAAGGTTACACCCTATCATGCACCTAAGCTTCCATGGGCTGGTTATGCTCTGAACGTAAAGCAAATCGGGCTCTGCCCACTCAACTCCCTCTCAGTGCCATCTTTGCTGCTCACATGCTCCACAGATAAGCTTACTCCCTGAACCTCCTTATTCAAATTTCTTCATGGAGTTGAGGGTGGAGACAGTCTTGTTCAACTCTGATAGCTTAGCCAGGAAGATGATGAATAGGAAATCAAAATATTAATGGAGGGTATAAACAGATATGGGAAAAGCAGCAATAAATGTTTTCTCCCAACATCCTGGGAAACTGGGGAGACTTTATTGAATGGGGGATGTTCAAGCTGGAGATTCGAGGATGTTCATCACCTAAAGATTAGAAGGAAATAGAAAATATTTCTTACAATAAAAGACCAGAGTAGACCAAGATGGAGGTACCAGGATGATGAATGGTTCAGAGCTATGAATGGTCTGGACTGTTTCTAGATGGTGAAAGGGTTTAGTGAAATGGTAGTTATTTGGGAAGACATATTGTCTAGGATCAATGTCTGACTCATTGCTACATAGTCAAGGAACAGTGCGCGGATGCATTTTATTTATCTGTACTAAGTCCATTACTATCCACTGTGTAGTAGTATGTACAGGTAGTATCTGTTGGTTCAAGGACCCCTGTAGATACAAAAGTTTGAGAATGCTCGATTTTTTAAAATAAAATAATGTAGCATTTTCATATAACCTACACATATCTTTAAGTATACTTTAAATCATCCGAAGACTACTCATAATAGCTTAATGCAATGTAAATGCTGTGTAATAATTGGTATATTCACTGAGTGTTAGTGGCTCACACCTGTAATCTTAGGTGCTCAGGAGGATGAGATCTTAGGATAAAGACCGCCCAAGCAGGAAAATCCTTAAGACTCTTATCTCCAATTAACTACCCAAAAGCCTGAAGTGGAGCAGTGGCTCAAGTACTCAGGTCTATTACACACAAAAAATAATCATTATCTTCTACTATTTAGAGAATAAAGACAAGAATTAAGCCTGTGCATATTCATACAGATGCATTTTTTAAAATTGCTGTTGATGCTGGGGCTTGAACCCAGAACCTGGGCACTTTCCCCCAGTTTCTTTTGTGCTATTCTTGAGCAAAAGAAACTCAGAGGAAGAGTTCCATGTGGAGTTTTTTCTTTTTCCCTTGAGAAGGTATTTTGTTGGAGATAGAGTATCACAAACTTTTCTACCCAGGCTGGCTTCAGAGATCCTCAGATCTCAGCCTCCTAAGTAGCTATGATTAAAGGTAAGAGCCACAAAATACTTCTGATACCTACTTGATTGAATCTATGGATGTGGAACCTGTAGATACAGGTACTTATTCTGAGATGCCTAGTCCTAGAATCCTGGATGACTAGGATGCATGTAGATTACCAACCCATGCAGATTGCTCTCAAATCTATTTTGACAACATTAGTAGTTATCTTGACAAAGATGAAAGCTTATTGTGGTTTTTGTTTTTGTTTTTTAAATCAGCTGTGGGGCTTGAACTCAGGGCCTGGGCATACTGTCCTTGAGTTTTTCTGCTCAAGGCCAGCACTTTACCACTTGAGCCACAGCCCCACTTCTGGTTTTCTGGTAGTTAATTGAGATAAGAGTCTCATGGACTTTCCTGCCTGGGCTGGCTTCAAACCCTAATTCTCAGATCTCAGCTAGGATCACAGGTGTGAACCACTAGCGTGGATGAAAGCTCCGTGTCTTATGATATGTGCCTTCCATGGTGGTGGAAGGATTTCCACTATAGTCATCCCTGAATGCGATTATGGGGATTGTGGGATGCAGATTTGGTCTCATAAGTGAATGGGAGCTTGCTCCAGCATGTCTCTGCTTTTAGTCTTCTTGTGACATTTTCCTAATTTGGTACTATCTTGGACACATCTGCCCTACTGCTCCTTCTTTTCCCATCTTACAATGTTCTCTTTTCACAGATGAATGAGTGTAATAGATTCAGAATATTCTTGTTAATTATGAAATATTCTGGATCCCAGCTTTCCAACAGAGGAGTCATTCATCCCCTAAGACATGTTCTACCAAGCAAATCTCTCTCTCTTTCTTTCCCTTTAAATTTAATTTATAATTGAAGAATAGCTTTTATCTAACACACAAGCTCACAAATCTTAAGTATCTACTTTAGTGACTTTTTTGAGATATATACATCATGTAACAACTACAAAGTTTATGATTAGAAATATTTTCAGGATTCCATGAGACTCCATTGTGTTCCTTCCTCCAGGTCAACTCCATTCACAAAACAAATTACTTCTCCAATAAATTATTTGTGCAAGCTAATTTTTCCCTGTCCTTTTTTCCCCCTCAATTTGGTAATGGAATCCAAGGATTTGTGTAATCTAGCCCCCCTAGTGCTTAGACTGCTTTTGAATACTATGTAAATAGCCTTATGAAGTACTTTATGTGTTCTTGTGAATCTTCCTGCTTTTGCTCATCATGATGCCTATGATATTTTGACAGGTTGTTAGATATAGTAGTTGTTTCTTTTTTTGTGGTAGTACAGTGTTCCATGTGTGACTATATCACAACTCACACATTTTAAAGCTGATAAATATTTGGGTTATTCCTTCCATTGAGCTCTGTGAATAATGCTGTAATGGTTATTCCTACATGTGTGGGAACATGTCTACATGTGTCTACGTGGTTGGTAGATATATGTCCTTGTTTCTATTATGTGTACCCCCAGAAATGGAAATTGCTGGTTATTAGCTCACATACAGTTAGCTTGTGAATTATGTGAACCTGCTAGTATTCTCCCAAGGTAGTTACCCTGATTAATGCCTTATCTAGTCACCTGTGCCCTGAAGTTCTGCTCACAGCTGTGCACTATTACTAACCAGCTCCACTTAATAATCATGTTTGCCTTGGTTTCAGTGGCCAATGCAGTATCCTTTATCTGGTATCAGAGTCTTGACAGGAGGGACGTACAAGGGCAGTTTCCCACAAAAGAGGAACATGAGGTGGTGTCACAGTGCTAAACTGAATGACTGGAGATTTGGAATTTCAACAGGTTCTGATGTGTGGCCTTGGGGAACTCATTCTGGGTCTCTAGATGTCAGCACTTAATGACATTGAACGAGTCCTCTAGAGAAGCTTACTTACAGATGCATGCACAAAGCTTAAGTATCTAGCTCAATGAATTTTTAGAGATATATACATCCATTTAACAGCTACAAAGAGGAAATACAGAGGAGATGAGATGGTTGTCAAGGTTGTTTATTTGAAATTCCATGAATATACAGATTGTTACAGGCTGAGTGTGAGAACACGTTTTGCTTCAGAACATATGAGCCAAGAACTGGAGTTGAGAGATCCCACCTTGAGTGTCTTGAGCTGAGACAAAAGCAGAACCAAAACAGCTGAAGGCACTGGAGTAGGGAACCAGTTGTGTGGAATGTGTACTTGGGGACCTTCTCCACCGTTAGAATTGATAAGTGGGCATTTCCCTACGTTACCAACATCACAGCAAAAGTGCTCATCTAACCTTGATGCGTTTCAAGCATTTATGATTTGCAAGTAAAGTGGCTAACAGCCTGCATTTCAGAAATCTCTCAAATCACATGACAGGTAGATATCCTTAAAGGGTTATGGGAACATCCCTGTGCTTTCCAGTCAAAATGGCTTGAAAATTCATCAAGGCCAGAGGAGCCATTCAGGAGAAATGACAGATGGAATGGTTTTGCTTGTTTAAGGAACAAAGATGAGAGATGAGTCTCTTCTGACTTGTGCTCTACTTGTCAGAGATGACCACTCACTCTAAATTCAACACAAGGGGCTTCAGAGGGCCTTTGGCCCCTGGTGGAGCTTGAGTGCAGAAGACACAGCCCAGTGGACTAGACTCTCAGCAAGATGCAGCCACCTCGCTGGCTGTCCCTCCTTCTACGTCCTTAAACCAACACTATCTTTCAAACCATTATATTTTGATGAACATAGTGTGAGGAGAAATGAGATGAAGTGTCAGGGAAAAACACATTACAATGAAAAAAAAAGCAATACTAAAGAATGTCCAGGCAATGACAGAAGATGGCCATTTAGTAATCTGCTAGACATTTATTTAGTGAAGCTTCTAGAATAAATTTCATTCCAGAGGCACCAGGAAATAGTGATGTATTACCAAATTATGACCCATGTGTAAAGTTTATTTTAGTCATATCACATTAAATGATGTCTATTTAGCAGCCCCCATCTTACAATATGGTAAGACCTGGCATCTACATTGCTGTGAACATGAATTTCCTTAATAGCAAAGGCACTGTGAAATACAAGCAAAAAGATGGGAAAGTTTCTGGAGGACATGGGGGTGGGGAAGGACCTCTTCCTGATTTCATTAGCTACATTGGCAGTGTCACCAGGTCTCCAATAGCAGTGGGCTACTACCAGTAGACTCTGTGATTTGCACTGCTCCCTGAGACTGCTTTTGTTTTATGCCGAAAGATACATCATTCTACTGTACTTGTAAAAATGCCTTCTCATTACTGCTGACTTGTTTTGTGCTGTTTTGAGTTTTTAATCTCTTCAAATGTGTGCTCAGAATTCATGTATTCAAAGCATGTCACCTAAGCACAGGAGCACAGCCTTACTCAAATGCACGCATGCAGCAAGAGCTACTGTTTCCGGACTTCATTGTTTTTATATGACTTTGTATACAATGATGGATGGAAAATGGTTTAAAGCTGATGTTCTGTTAGGGCTTGCCGAATACGTCTTTGTCCATGTTTTCAGAATGTGCCTCCATTGATTGTACTTCACCCTAAGCACTTTTCAGTGATTTTAATTGGTTTGCTATAACTATGGCAACTATATGGCCTAGATTTTCTAGGACAATCCTGATTTCAAGCTCTTATTAATTGTCTCTATAAGTATACAAATAATGTCAGAGCAATTGCTTGAGTTTTAACACAGATACTGTGCTTGTTAGATCTATATTCAATTTTAGCACAGGTCATAAAATCCAAGTACAGCTGAAATGTGGTTCAGAAGAGCTAGTATGAGAGCTCTTGTGCTTTGGTGAACAACACAATGATTAGCTTTTCTGGCTAGGGACCAGGAGTAGGTCTTTCTCCTCAGTACCTCATGTATTTTTCTTTTTGTTTTTAAGTATGCTTTCCATCCATTCCTTCCTCCATTCCCAATCCAGTGTACCACAGATGGCCAACTGATATGTGAGGAGGTGGCTGAAGAGAGGACTTTGCTTTTAAGGAAGTTTAAATTAGGATTGAAAGAGCAAAAGTATACAATCTTTCTTCTCATCTGAAACTTCTCAAATTCCATTGGAACTATTTGGAAGTGTAGGCTGATGCTTTTCCAAGTGAGATAGGTAATTAGGGATGATTGGAATTCCCTTCCTTCCTTCCTTCCTTCCTTCCTTCCTTCCTTCCTTCCTTCCTTCCTTCCTTTCTTCCTCCCTCCCTTCCTCCCTCCCTCCCTCCTCCCTCCTCCCTCCTCCCTCCACTCCTTCCTTCTTTCCTAACCTTATGAGGAACCAAGCTACTACTGTTATTAGTTTAGTATCAAAGGACACAGTTGACATCCGGTATTCTTAGAGTGCTGCTTTCTTGAGATGGAAACAAAGTTATTTTGTTATTGATATTTAGGTAACCTTTGTGGTAAGGAAGATTATTTGGTAACTATGTGTGTCCCTAAATCTACAAAAGGTGGTATAACTGGGCCTCAGGACAATCAGAAGCCTTGTTAGCATGAACACTTATTAAAACTGCAGACTCTGCAATCTTGTTGAGCCACAAGTCTTTCTTCTATCAGTGCTTTGACTTTGTAGGACTAAGTTACCTCTTGAAGGTCTAATTTATGCTTTTATCTCTTTTGATAGGCTAAGGATTCTCATAGTTTATTTTTCCTCCTTCTCCTTCACAACCTGCTCCAGCTGGTGGTGGCTGACTTTGAACAGTGATCATCCTACCTCTGTCTCTTTTGTAACTGGGATTCTAGGTATGCATCCAGCATGGGAGCTCAATGAATTTTTTTAGTCTTCTTACAGTTTCTTCTTTCAACAATTTTTAGTTTGTCATAATGTTTCATGATTCAAAACTCCACATCTTGTTGTTCTGTATTTTTGTATGCTATGACTTTCAAATTCATCTTTTCTCCCCCTTTTTGTTTGGTAGTACTGGGCTGTGTGCTTGTTAGGCAAGTACTCTGCCATTTGAACCATGTCCCTAGACCTTGGATTTTAAGTCCAAATTGAGAAAGTGATGCCAGGAATAAAGAAAAGGAAGAAAGGGAGAATTTGTATGTCTCGTGTTTAGCTATTGGTTTTGTTGGGTAAAGCTTTGCAATTTAGCTTGTAGGCTTCTGGCTTCTAGTGCTGGCTTTGGGTTAGATCACTATTGATAAGCTATAGTAAAAAGGAGAAAAAAGGTTCTAGTGACTTAGGAAGTGGTTGCAGGCAGGACTAAACTTTGGACATGGACGGAGCGATATTATTGTTAAGAACCTAGTTTTCCAGTTTTTGTTAGTTCCCACCCCCAGTCTCATATCTCTATGCTGTCTACCTGGTCCTGACCATCTCCTGAAGAATATCCCCACTTCTAATGATCTTTGAGCATCGGTGACCTGCCACCCACAAGTAATTCTGGTCTTTATAAACCCTGCCTTATTGGAGTTTGCTCTTAGTCTTGCCAGGATAGGGTAGTCACTGGACCACTAACAGACTCCAAAATTTGACCTCTCTAAAGGTGGCTTCTCTATTTTCTCATGACTTGATTTATATATCTGATTTAGGGTACAACATTATCATAGTAGATATTTTCCAAGAGTAAGATGGTTTATTATTATTTTTAAATTTAGAATGGTTCAATGTATTGCTAGTGGCAATGAGTTAGGAATTCCAAAGTACGTTTAGATTCTGCCTAATAATACTGTTTACATGACACCCCTCTTCTTTCTCATGATTAGCCTTCATTATCTTTAATATATTTGATTAAAAGAGCACATTTTAATAGTCTAAGGAGGCAAATATATTCAAAATAAAGAGTGTTCTTTATCTCTCTACTTCCTCATTTCTTTATTTTGGTAAGCATTTATTGAGCATCTTGTATGGAGAACCTCCAATAAGTGCTATCCATTGGGTAATTTGTGAATGTGTGTTTGTAGAGCAGCTGATCTTAAAGAAATGACAGACAATTCATGGGTGTGTTAGTTACCTGCAGAAGAAAGATTTGAATGTATTACATAACCTGAGAATAAGTATAAAGTAGCAGGCATTCTTTTTTTTTTTGGGTCCGGTCATGGGGCCTGAACTCGGCCTGGGTGCTGTCCCTCAGCTCTTCAGCTCAAGGCTAGCGCTCTACCACTTGAGCCATAGCGCCACTTCCAGCTTTTTTCTTTTTGCTTATGTGGTGCTGAGGAATCAAACCCAGGGCCTCAGGCATGCAAGGCAAGCGCTCTACCACTGAGCCACCTTCCCAGCCTGAAGCAGGCATTCTTAAAATTGCAAAACCACATAGGGGGATTTAGATACACAGTTGTTAAGAACAAGATGATGAGATATAACCAACACATTTTGCTACTGATATGGAGATATAGAAATGAAGACATCATTTCTGAATCAGACTATGGCTGAGGTTCAAAAAGGTACTTTGCTGTGTATTCCTTGGGTATCAGAAGATGCCATGGTATGCTGTGGTTCACTGCTTTTAATGTTGAAAGAAGGTAATACAAAATACGGTTGCTGGGAGCTTATGGTTCACACTTGTAATCCTAGCTACTTAGGAGGCTGAGATGTCACAATTGCAGTTCAAAGCCAGCCCAGGCTGGCTTTATCTCCAAGAAACAACTGGGAAAAAGCTGGAAGTGGTGCTGTGGCCGAAGTGGCCGAGTGCTAGCCTTGAACCCAAAGAGGCTCAGGGGCAGTGCCCAGGCCCTGAGCACTTAATTTCTGTTTTCTTTTGTACTGGGCATTGAACCCAGGCCCTTGCCCATGCTATCAGTGGTCTATACTTGCAGCCTCCATTCATCTAGTTTCTAAAGGAAATACCCCTGCCTTTGGAAGTCTAAGGTCATATACCAAAACACTTAATTAATAAAACATGATGTAATATGTACATGGAAAAATCTTAAGCTTATTTGCCTCTTGTAAATGTGAAATACTGAACAGGAAGCTTTCCAAAATAGTTCACCTTAAGTCTGGTGTACTTTAATTTTTCATTAATTTATGCCATCTTTGGTAATCACATAACTTTTCTCTGCCTAACCATATCTTGGTCTCTTCATGTAAGAGAAGATACAAATGCATGCCTTATAGGCACTCTGTGAATAATTTTTTTCCTTGAGTTTTCTCATATGTAGATTTGAAAACTATAAAATTATGCTTTACAAAATAAAATAAAACAATGTTTACAAGTGGAATAAAGAAATTCTGTTTTGTGTCAAGAATTTATAAATAGGACCGCAGGCGTGAATTGACTAGCGGAGTGTCTCCTACATCCAACAGTGCCTTGCGTTAACTTCAGCCTTCAACTTTTCTGAAGGTTGTGGAGTTAGAAGCCTTTCGACTCTTCAGGACCACAACTCCCAGAATGCCCTGCTGCTTTCGTACATTAGAGTAAAAGAACAGACTACAATTCCCACTACACTCAGGGGCTCCGGAAATCTTGTTAACCACCACCTGTTGCCATAGCATCCGGGTCCAAGACAACCAATCAGAGCATCGTGAAGTAGGAGAGGTGGGACCTTCTCCTTTTCAACCATCCCGAGGTGTTTCAGCGACGGCACGTGACCGGAGGAGGCGGGAGCCCAGGGTCCGCGCCGTCTCCTTGCTTCTTGGGGTCGTAGCCTTGCACCCGCCGGGCGGAGGAAGTGTCCCGGCGGCTCCACGCGCGGGTGTGCGCGCGGGGTCCTAGCTGCTCGTGCACCCTCGCCCAGACTGCGGGGACCGGAGTAGGAGCCATGGGCGGGGCCGCCAGCACTCGCCGGGTCACCTTCGAGGCGGACGAGAATGAGAACATCACGGTGGTGAAGGGCATCCGGGTGAGTGGTGGGGGTGGGGGTGGACGGATGTCCAGCCCTCGGACGGGGACCCCCGCGCCCCGACGGTCCCCGGACCCGACCGGCCTGCTGTCTCCCATCCCGGGCCCGCCCTGGTTCTGCCCCGCCAGAATCCTAGGTCTTTGGGGGAAGAATTCGGGAGTTTCCAAACTTGGAGCACTCATTCAGAGAGAGAGGTCTCGGTGGCGTGCCAAGTGCCAGGCAAGGCTTGGGGGCGAGTAGGGAGGGTGCCAGGGTGATTGGAGCTGCAAAGGGCTCTCACGGTCGAGTCTTCACCGGTCACTAGCTGCAGGACATGAGGCTTTCTGAGGTCAAGACCCCAAACCCTGCTTTGCACCGGGAAGGCTCGCCTTCATTTACCCTGTGTCATTGAATGCTCTTCCCTGCCCCCTGCGCGCGCACACACACAGACACACACGGACACACACACTCACACACGCACACACACACACACACACACACTCACACACGCACACACCAATTTTTCTGGCCCGTCTGGCTGACTTCTGGCTTCTCCTTCACTTTCACCTGATATCTCGTTTTTTCCCCAGGCTCCTCCTGTTGGACTAGGCCCAGTTGCTACAGGCCTCAGCTCTACCAGCTTGAATAGGGGCTGATTTAGATGTGCAGTTCTTTAGGCTAGTTGAAGTTGTAATTCTGACTGAGACGTTGTAGAGAATAACTTTATACCTTCTGTGCATGTACTGGATACATAAACTGGAAACTTGATTTTTTTTTTCTCTAGGGTGTCAGCATACCAGCACTAACTTTATTAACACGCTCTCCCCGGTGCACCTGAATGTGGAGCTGCACATTTTTTTGGAAGTTTGATGTCTGAACCTAGTAAATAAAGCTTTATGACTTCAGAGAAGTTTTATAACTACAGTTTTTCCTCCTCTGTTATTATACAGCTAGTGTTGGTACATGTGTAAACTACTTGCAGCATTTGTTATTAGGAAATAAAAGTTATTCAATATTTAAAGTGTTTACAAACTTTTTCTTCTGAAATTGTTACCTTGGAAAGAACTTATTAAAGTTTTCTTTATAGAAACTCAAGACTGTTGAACTCAGTTTTTGGTCTGTGACCAGCATTTATTTCTCTATATATTGTATTCATGAACCACAGGACTATATTTTGTACTAAAATAACAGACATTACATGCTTTGCTATATTGTGATTTAATTGGTACTCGGAGTAAAATGAAAATTAATTATAATCTCTTAAATTTTATGCAGATATGAAAAAGTGTTGCCTTCCCTACTGGAAGGTGAAAAGTTTTAAAAAAGAAAAAAAAGTAGGTTTGGGTGAGATATTGATTAGAAAAATGTATAGATCCATGTTCTCATGCTCTAGTATCAATCAATTAAAAGAGATTTTTGACCCCACTACAGAGATTTATGCCAAGTACTACGCTAGGGTGAGTAAGGTAAGCAGGACAGTTAGGAAACATAATGATTACAATGGTAGTCATTAAAAAAAAAAAGGCCTTCTTACTCATTTTAAGAAAAGAAACTGTGCCCTTTAGCCAGACAATTTGATAGAAACTTTTATTTTTTTCCTTTTCTTCCATACATTTTTATCTACATTGTTACTGTTTAAAGCTTTCATTTTTATTCCTTTCTTGTATATACATTATATCAGGTAGAGAATGTTAAAACACTGCTTTCATTTTGGCTGTGTGCTTTTCTTCACCCATACTACCCTTGCACTCTGCTTCAAATCCTTTTCCAAGCATGATTTGCAACCTCCTTGACTTTCATTTTTCTCTTGTGAAAAATAGTGGAGTTGAGAATGTCCCTCAAGTCTTTGATCTTTTCCAGTTCTGAACGGTGAGCCCAGTGACACCATAACTTTCGTGTAGCCATGCTCAACCTAGTGAAGTTTCTTCTAAAAATGGCATGCTATTAAATTGTGAATACTTAGAGGTCATTATGGTTTCCTGAAGGTCATGGTCAAAAAAAATGTCAATTTGAACTTAGGTAGACTTTCAAGTTTTTAATCTTAGAATTTAGTCTGAGTGAGATCTTCAACAGATTGCTTTTCTGATGATATAGTCTTATTTGTAAAGGGGAATATCATTCACTTCCTTTGATTGATTAGAGTAAGAAGATGATGAAAGGTATATAAAGCATCTCATAATTCAAGATCGCCATTTTAGGGTTCCTTTCAACCCTGAAACCCTGAAAAATAACCATGTACAAAATGGTGTGTGATTTGGAATTAAACTTACCTGGGTTTGGATCAAAGCATTACTTTTTACTAGCTGTGTTAACTCTTTCAGTGGTGTTTCTTTTTCTTTTCTTTTTTTTTTGGGTCCGGTTGTGGGGCCTGAACTCTGGGCCTGGGCGCTGTCCCTCAGCTCTTCAACTCAAGGCTAGCGCTCCACCACTTGAGCCACAACGCCACTTCCGGCTGTTTTCCTTTTTGCTTATGTGGTGCTGGGGAATCGAACCCAGGGCCTCATGCATGCAAGGCAAGCGCTCTACCACTGAGCCACCTTCCCAGCCCATCAGTGGTGTTTCTTATTTAGTGTATCTGATTAACGCACCTTAGGGAGAACTTGACATGTATGTCAGTATGTATTTACTTACATTTACTTACAGTGTTTACCCTTAATCAGTAGTACCTGATAGAGTTGTTTAAAAGAATGGGTGCATAAACATACATGGCCTTTAAGTGCTTACATACAAATCACATGTTTGCACCACAAGAGTATACCACTCAGGGTTTGGATGGGAGATGGGAGGGAATCCTGGGTCCTGCCCCATTCCCATTGCCTGTGGGAATTTTGTCTAGGTTTGTTGTTGGTGTTTTTTTTTTTTTTTGGTAGATACCTTTTAGTTAATATTTTTCTTGGTTTATTGGAATAGTCATCGTATTTCTCCTTGCGGACTGGGAACAGTATTCTCAGTATGTAAGCAAGACATCGTTTTTAGTTCAGTCGGTTAAGACAGTACTGATGAGGCCTGAGGTTCAGTTTTGATTGCAAAGGTCCATTTGAAGAAAAACTTCCAACTTTGATCAATTTTCAAAATTTAGGCCATCAGTTCTAAGAAACCAGATTGTACCAGCAGTTCAACAGTCACTGCCAGAAAACCGTTTCTGTTTCATTAAGAACACTAGTCTTTTTTTTCGTTCCTTCCTTCCCTTCCTTCCTTCCTTGCTTCCTTCCTCCTTCCCTCCCTCCCTCCCAGCCTTCCTCCCTCCATTCTTTTCTTCCTTTCTTTTGAATTTTGCAATACTGGGACCCTGCTTGCTTGGCTGGTGCTTTGCTATTTGACCTGCACCTTCAGTTCTGCTCTTTGCTGGTTATTTTGGAGATAAAAGTTTCACAGACTTTTCTGCTCAGACTCTAATCTCAAAACCTCAGTCTCCCAAGAAACTAGATTTATAAGCTTGAGCCACTGATGCTCAGCTTCATCTTCACTATCTTCATGTAGATAGAATACCATTTAGTGAGCAACATAAAGCATTCAATAACTAGGCCAAGATTATTAGAGTATTTTTTTTATGTTTTTCTTGCTGAAGTCCTTAATAGCTATCAATTAATGAACCTGTTTTCAGTTTTAAGCTGAAGGATAGGCTGTCACGTCCTATTTTCATGATATTTATAGGGCCTTTAAAAAATTCTTTTGCCCCTCCTTCCATGTTTGTTTGTTTGCTTATTTATTCATTTATTACTTTTTGGCATTTCATGACAGGGTTTTTCCATATAGTCGGCGCTGGCCTCACTACGTCTTGAATGCTAGGGTTATAGATGTGCTCTACCACACCGGGTATAGACGTATCTGATTCCAGCTTCAAATCTAAAACCACTCCTGGCTTGGTTAAAAGGCTTGTTTTCCTCTTGCAAGTCTACAATAAATTTCTAGTGATTGAAAGACAGAACCTTTTTTATTACTCACATTACATGTGCTTAATAGGATTTTTGTGACCACCTGCGGTGCCTGCTTGGAAGGTAAACTTAGCACCCAATCTCACAAGTTTATCTTAAACATCAAAGCTGTGAGTGAACTCTTCTAGAGCACATGTCAACTTCAATGAGTATCATTTTCAAAGTTTTACTTATCGTGGTTTCCAGACCTAGATGGATCTCTGCATCTGGCCTTGAAGTTGCAAGTTAAAATTCACAGGAGCCAATGTGGCAGTATGAATACTTACATGATACATTGTATGCTTTGGGAGGTATTGGCTGTTCTGAGTTCCTCAGTGAAGGGATTACTCAATGAGATGTGTTAAGGAAGACTGTGGAGAAGGTATATGAGCAGAGACTAAAGATTCATTCTGTCAGTTGCTGTGAGTGTTGTAGAAGTAATTCATTTAACTAATGGATGATTGGGTTCTTTTAACTTTAGATTCTGTGAATCTCTTGAGCATGCTATCCTCTTAAGCTTTGAAAATCTAGGATAGACAGTTTTGTGTTTTATCTGCTAATAACAAATGCAAAGGAACACTATGATAAACTGTAAATACAAGCTATGAATTATTTATTTTATAATTATATATCTGTATCTGAATGTACTCCCCACAGCACCCTATGTCCTTAAGTTTATGGGAGTAATTTCTCCCAAATAATGATAGCAGTTTTGGGATACTGTTCCTTTTTTTTTTTTTTTTCCTGGCCAGTCGTGGGGCTTGAATTCAGGGTTTAGACACTGACCCTAAGCTTCTTTTTGCTCAAGGCTAACACTCTACTACTTGAGCCACAGCACCACTTGTAGCCTTTTCTATTTATGTGTACTCTACCACTAAGCCACATTCCCAGTCCCTCCACTCCCTTTTTAAAACTGGTATTGGGGCTTGAACTCAGGGCCTCATGTTCTTGCTTAGTAAGATTGCTTGGCTCTCTGGTTGACAACTGGCCCTCCATCACTTGAGCCACATCTGTCATTAACATTTTGCTGGTTAATTGGAGATGGAACCTTGCAGACTTTTCTGCCCAGGCAGATTCTCTAGGTCTCAGACTCCTGAGTAGCTAGGACTATAGGTGTGAGCCACTGGTGCCTGGTGAGAGCCTGTTTCTTACAAAGATAATTGTAAAAAAAGCTTATCTTGACAGATTCCTATGTAGAAGAAAGATCAAGGGATAAAATGGGTCTGAGTTCTTTAATCAATTTGTTGAGACACATCTGGAAGAAGAGTGGAGAACTTGTTGGGCTGGGGGTCTGATTTGTTTCTTATCTCATGGTTCCTGACTTCACCTCTGAGAAGGGCAACTTAAGAGTTTCCTTCTCCTTTTACTCTGTCCTTTATTTTTGTGCTTCTCATCCAGCCTCCTGACTCTGAGAAAATACTGGATTCAGCATCTGGGGGTGGTGTGTTTGTGCTAAGTTTGAATGAGACCAAATGGGTGGGAAGAGATGAATGGGAAGACTAGAAGACACACAAAGATCACCTCTCCTAATAGTTGTTAACTTCTAAGGCACAGAACTTTGTGAGTGTAAGCTACAGACTCTGCCCCAAGCAGTGCACTGTATGCCCATAGTTGAATGATCCATGGACTTTGCAGTTTATGGGCCTCTGATTGTAATTCTTTGCATCAGTATGTGTATGGGTTATTTCAGTATTCTTTAGTATTAATAATTTCTATAAGTTGCATTTGAGATTTGTCTTGATGTAGAACCCAGAGAGATGGCTTGAAAGCAGGCATTGTAGATGTGGGGAAAAGGCTTTTGTGATAGAAGTGCCCTTGTATTTTCCTGACGTGTTTTCCTGGCCAAGTTGCTTCTTACGAGAGGCCGCTTATCCAGGTACAGTGACAGCACAGAATCACTGTTGTTTTGAATAGAATTGCATACACAAACGCTCAAAGCCAAAGTTGTCTTTGAGGGCTGCCATTGCCACTGGTGTTCCTCTGCAGAGCCTAAGGATTTATTTGTGTAGTTAGGGTAAGAACAAAAGGTCCTGGGGCTTGAACTCAGGGCTTTGGTCCTGTCCCTGAGCTTTTGTGCATAAGGATAGCGCTCTACCACTTTGAGCCTCAGTTACACTTCTGGCTTTTTGGTTGTTAATTGGAGCAAGCGTTTCATGGATTTTCCTGCTCAGGCTGGATTTTAACCTCCATCCGAGATCCCAGCTGAGTAGCTAGGATTACAGGTGCAAACCACAGACACTTGGCTTTTTGTACTTTTTTTTTTTTTTTTTACATATTTTGGTGCCAATACTGAGGTTTGAACTATAACTCAGTTTTTTCTATCACTATTTGGTGCTCTGCCACTTGAGCCATACTTGGTTAGTTAATTGGAGAGAAGCCTCCTGGAAAGCACTGTACTTTAGGTGTGGCTCAAGCTATATCTCCAGCCCTACTATGAGATATATTATTTTGGTCATTCGACCTGAACTCTGGGCCTGGGCGCTGTTCCTCACCTCTTCAGCTCCAGGGTAGTGCTCTACCACTTAAGCCACAACACCATTTCCAGCTTTTTCTGCTTATGTGGTGCTGAGGAATTGAACCCAGGGCCTCATGCATGCAAGGCAAGCACTCTACCAACTGAGCCACCTTCCCAGCTCCTCCTATGATGTATTTATGTGGTATTTCCTTTGGGATACCTGTATTATTCTTTGGGATGTGCAGATAAATTTATTGAACTACATATAACTACCGATTGAAATGTTTTGATTGACACTCAGATGTGACACTAATTCTGATGAATCAGAGAAGCTATAAAATCAAATGAGAAATTAAGAAAACATTTAGTGACAGGTTGAAGGAGACAATCCATGTTTATCACTCCAAGAGTATAGCCTCTTCCATGCGCTCACCAGGACATCCATAGCTGCTGCCAGCCATAGCTGTAGGCCAAGACCTCACTCTCATGTAGAGAGGAAAGAGTACATGCTCACACTCAGGTGGTGAGAATGAACTGAGAAGAAATAAAAATCAGTGAGAGTCCCCATGGCTAGAGCTGTGTGAGTAATAACAGCACCAAATATCTGTGCAGCCAGTTACCATGGATGGTGCATAAACTATAGCCCTCATTATTCCTCCAGGTAAGTATTTTCATTTTTAAATGAGAGGAGTGAGGCCACTTCTCCAGGGTTCCACAGTTAGTAGGTAGACATGCTTTTCCATCTATTCTGTACCAGCTTTCTTTTCCCCACTCTGGGGGGGGGGTGATGTTTTTGAGGCTACATTAGGGACTGAAAGGACTTTTATAGTAGAAGTAGATGATAGTGAGGTATGGATTTGATGAATAAATGAAGTGGTATTAGGAGGTGGCTTGTGTCTAATACAGGTGGAGGTTTATAGCTAACTTGATTTATAGCTAACTGACTTTCTGATTAAATCTAATATATATGTCTATATATTAAATCATATATATATATATATATATATATATATATATATATATATATATGTATAGGTCAGTTGTACAGCCTGAACTCTGGGCCTGGGTGCTGTCCCTCAGCTCTTCAGCTCAAGGCCAGTGCTCTACCACTTGAGCCACAATACCACTTCTGGCTTTTTTCTGCTTATGTGGTGCTGAGGAATCAAACTCAGGGCCTCATGCATGCGAAGCAAGCTCTACCAGTGAGCCACCTTCCCAGCCCAGTAAAATACATTTTTAATTTTGCAATTTTTTTGATTTTGGCTTGAAATATAAATATTTAAATAGCAAAATGAAGTAACCTTATAAAAATTAGATATAAACCAAGGGGCTGCGAGTGTGGCCCAGGTGGCCTTGTTGAGTACCTGCTTAGCAAACATGTGGACCTAGGTTCAAAACTCAGGACTACTGAAAAAAAAAAGATCATGTAAAACAATTGGTTTTATATACCAACTTTATGCATATGCATATAAATCATATTGGTTATATAACACTATAGTATATTATATAATATATTTGATAGCATGTTTAGGTAACATGTATTTATGGAGTTGTCTTTTCTGGCCATTCCATTTAAGTAGAACCATGTAGGTAGGTATGATTCAAACCTGTCATTCCCAGAAATCAGGAGTTGAAGGTAGGAGGAGGTGAGTTTGAGGCCAGTCTAAACTACATAGTGAGATCCTGTCTCAAAACACATAAAGAAAAACTAAGAAAAAGGAATCATACAGAATGTAGTCTTTTTGTATTTGGCTATTTTAATTATTTCTAGGCACAATTATTTTGTAGCTCGTATTAGAATTTCAATCCTCTTTGCTGCTGAACTATACTCTGATACTCGATAGATGGTTGTTTCCACTCTTGCTATTATGAGTAATACTGCTTTGAATACCCTGAGCAAATCTTCATGTGGACATATGCTTAACAGCTTCTTAATTGGTCCTTTAGCCTCCTTGAAGGGTCCTTCTTCTGTGCTTATCCCTCTCCAATCTGTTCTCTCTCCTGTAGCCAGAGTGATCATCCTGAAATGTAAATCTGGTCATGTCATCATCCTTTAAAATCCTTCAGTAGAGTTCATTGTCCCCATGAAACTGGCTCAAGCGCTTTGAGGAGTTTACTAAGAGTTTTTGAATTCTGAACTGTAATACCTTCTCTTTGCATTTTCTCTTTCATTATGGCCGCACTTCAGTTTTCTTTTTCACTCATTCATTTGTTCATTCATTCATGTACTTTTGTTGTTGTTTAACAATTCATTCTATTAGCCAGCCTTCTTGACCTCAGGGATATACAATAGGGCAGCTAACTCCTTGCTTTCATGAAACTTTCTAGTGTGAAAGGCAAGACAGTAGACAAGAAAGCATCAGGTACTGGTATGTACTATCAAAAAAGTAAAAATCCATGGTATAGTAGTAACTGTGGGGCAGATGACTCAAATCTCTAGGCCTGTGTGTGCCAGATTCCCCAGACTGCTGCTGGCTTCCCCCTTTGGATTTTCATTTAGATGGCTAGTGGTGGCAAACCAACTTCCTCATCAATTCTAAATGTGGTTTCTTTGTCTTGGAACATTCTCTTCCTGACCTCTGTTCCTCCATCGCTTGTAAGAAGTCTCCCCTGACTCTCTGCACCTGCCTCTTACCACACAGCTCTGCTGGCCCTGCTGCGGATTACGCTTCTGTAGACTTCCATCACACTCTTGCAGACTGTAGACCCTTTGTGTTGTAATTAAATGTCTGGCAGTTGTCTGTCTATTCCACTTTAAGCAATGCGATCACTTGAAATTCACAATCTAGTGTGGTTCATGGTACAGTTCCTAATAAAATCTGTTGAATGATCTATGGTTAATCCTTAAAAAAAGAAAGGGAGAAAGAAGGGAATGCTTTTCTTTGGGACTGACAAAAAGGCAGGAGATAAGGGCTGTTAGTACATAAATAAATTTCTTGGGTTAAGGGAGAAAAGTTGGAGGAGTTCTTATGGCTCATATTTTTCTGAAATTCTGATTTATTGCACAGCATAAAATAAGGAGAAGAGTAAGGTATAATGAGCAATTAGTAGTGCATTGGAGGAAATAAAGAAGTGGGACCAAGGGGCGTGTCTTGAAACCTTAAAACCACTCTTGCTTGCTTCTAGTTTTATAGTTATTTGAGTTTGCCTGATTTCTGCAGGCCATATTTTATGCATATTGGCTGAGTTACTTGGATGTTTTTGTACTATTTTTCCTTTTTGTTCTTTTAGCATTGATTTCATTTTAATGTTGCTTTTCAGCTTTCAGAAAATGTGATTGATCGAATGAAAGAATCTTCTTCATCTGGCCCGAAGACTCGGCGGTATTCTGGTATTTATGGTACATCAGGTATTGTAACACTTGAATTTTGGATTTTTTAGTAGAAAATTAGAAGTAGAAATAAATTCATGCAAGTAAGTTCCACTGCTCTCTATCTTTTGTTATTTGGATGGCTGGCTTTTATAGGAAATGTTAGAAATCAATCTCAGGATTTCTCTTTTTCCTTTTCTGCTTTTGGTGGTACAGTGGTTTGATTTCAAGGCCTTGCTCTTGTTCCTGCACTGGAGCCATGCCTCCAGCCCTTTGTGCATTAGTGGTTTTTAAAATGAGGACTTACGCCTTTATACTTCATTTATACTTCCTACTGTATCTGGACTGATAGGTGAATGCCACTAGAAAGCTGTCATAGACCCCGCTTTTGTTGGTTGAGATAGGAGTCTCTTGACTGTTTTACCTGAGCTAGCCTTGAACTGTGATCTGTCCAATTGCAGCCTCCCAGTGAGCTAGGATAATGGGTGAGAGCCATTGTACCTGGCTTGAGGATTTCTTTTTAAATATTGAACACTGCTTTCAAATAGCCTTTGGAAGTTTTCTTATCTGACTTCTGAACTCTACTAGGTTTTGGAAGGTTACATGATACTCTTTATGTATAAAATAGATTACTACTAGGGATACTAGAATTTTTGGAGTATTTATTTTAAAAATTGAACTTAGAAAGTAAGTGATCCTCCTCTCTCCTTCTCCTTCCTCTTTTCTTCCCCTTCACCATCTCTTACTTGACCTGCTGTATAAACTTTTAACTGGCCCCCTCTGCTGTGCTATGTACACAGAGGCCCTCACAATTTTCTTCCTTTTTTTTTTTTTTTTTTTTAAAGAAAACAAACAGTGGCTGGGAAGGTGGCTCAGTGGTAGAGCGCTTGCCTTGCATGCCGAGGCCCTGGGTTCGATTCCTCAGCACCACATAAGCAAAAAGAAAAAAGCCGGAAGTGGCGCTGTGGCTCAAGTGGTAGAGCACTAGCCTTGAGCTGAAGAGCTGAGGGACAGCGCCCAGGCCCAGAGTTCAGGCCCCATGACCAGACCCCCCCCCCCCCCCCCCCCCCCCCCCCGCCAAAAAAAAAAGAAAACAAACAGTTTGATAGATCTCATGTCCAAAGGGTGGATCTCCAGAGAATGCCATCAGAGCTGTTTCCCTTGGCCTTGGTGATGTACCGTGCCCAGCTTTTTTTCTGTCTTCCCAATATCGTGCCATCTGTTATCATTACCGGCCACCCTTCTTCTCACCCACCGTGGCTGTTACTGTCATAAGCAGATAAGCTTAGGGGCTTCCATCCCTTTGTCCCTGGCCTGTGTGTTTCTAAATATTATCCTAGGGTAGTACTTGCTTCTGAATGAGTGCTGATTATTAAGTGTTCATTGAATCACCTTAGAACAGATCTCATTATACCTTTTAAAAACAACTACTTTTGATTATTCTGGAATATAATTCTGTAAATTTTTAAGCTATTTTGAGAGAACACAATGGACAGATTAATGACCTGTCCTTTCAAAGCATTTAGAGATTTGGGGCAGATACAACTAAGTATAGAATAAGACTCTGAGGGTGGAAGAGACAGTATAAAACAAGTCCTAAAAGATAGTAAAATTATAAGTATTTTGTGTTAAACATATGTTTTGATTATGAGTATTTTTGAAAGTAAAGTTCCTAATAGATTCTAGGAAGATATATTTATTATTTGGTACCACTACCAACTGTGTTAACAAAGTTAGGATGGTGAACTATGATAGATAACAAATAATATTTATTATGTAGTAGTTTTCTTCCAAATTCTTTACATACCTCCTATCTGATTGTACTCTCATAGAAAGAACTATTACTAACCCATTTTGAGACACAGCTTGTGAGCAATGGCAGTGATGAGTTTAAGTCCATGTGACTCCATAGTTGTTAACCACTCTGTTTTGTTATAACTTGCACAACACCTTATTGTAGAAGAGATGTGGTAGAAACTAGTTGGAAGGAGGGAGGAGCCTCATTGAGATGTTTTGCCTCCCTTAAAAAGAACCTTCTGTCTTTAGGGGCTTGTTGATTCATCTGGCTTTTTCCCATATCAACTACCTTTCAATAGAGAGGTGTCGGAAAAAACTAAGTGTTTTCTTTCTTAAGGTTGGCCTTTTAAATGGACACTTTAAGTGTAGGTGTGGGTTGGTAGCCTTGCTGGTGGTGTGTATGGTTTGCAGAGCAGGACACTAGTGGCGTGAGAAGCTCTGGCTTTGTTGAGGAAACCTTCCGCTCCCAAGTCCATTCCAGGTTTGACATGACTGATGGACTCTGGTCCATGTGCAGTAACCACCAGCCTGGGCACTGAAAGATTTTAGAAAGCTACGTTGTAATGTATAATGTGGCAATCAACTTAGACCTCTTCTCTCAAAATGGCAGCCACTAGTCCCATTTAACTATTACAAGTGACTTAAAATTAACTGAAATGAAATAAAATAAAAAAAACTTACTTTCTTGGTTGCATTGGCTACATTTCATGCTCATTAATTGTATATGAATAGTGCCTACCCTATTGGACAGAGTAGATACATTTCTATCACCACAGAAAGCTCTGTTGTAGGGCTGGGAAGGTGGCCTAGTGGTAGAGTGCTTGCCTAGCATGCATGAAGCCCTGGGTTCAATTCCTCAGTACCATATATACAGAAAATGCTGGAAGTGATGTTGTGGCTCAAGTGGTAGAGTGCTAGCCTTGAGCAAAAGACGCTCAGGGACAGTGCCCAGGCCCTCAGTTCAAGCCCCAAAACTGGCAAAAAAAAAAAAGAAAAAAGAAAGCTCTGTTGAACAACTCTTTTTTTTTTTAATTGTGAAAATACTGTACAGAGGGGTTACAATTACATGACAAGATAATGAGTACAGTTCTTATCAAGCATTGTAGCCTCCTCCTTTGTATCCCCTTCCCATCCCTTCCCATCCTCCCCCCGCCCCCCTCCAAAGTTGTAAAGTTCGTTTTCGACATAACGACTTGTACATCTCATTGTAGCAATGGGTCCACCTGTATCCCTATTTAAACGATTCGGTTTTTTCCCTTTCCCTCCACAAATTATACCAACATCAAATACAGTGAAAGCAGGGGTTATACTGTGGGGGAGGGACATACAAAGCACCAAAGAAATCATCTTATAAATGTGTTAGAAACAATCGCATGAAAGAAAAAAACATTTGAATACATATCTTAGGGTACTCTTAGGGTAATCTTGTCTACAGTACAGCAGTGCTTGGCATTGTGGGCCTCATCAAAGACTTTTAATGATGACAGAGGTTATGGCTCGATGGCTTTGTGTGTTGCTATGTTCATGACCTTTGCTCCCTTCCTCATACCTGTGCCCCAGGAGTAGCAGTAAATAAAGCTTGTGGGAACATTCCAAGCCATAGTATCTTTACCTCAGTCTTTCCTAGTCTGTATATTAAAGAGTAAACCTGCTCCTTAGACCTGATGTAGCTGGATCAATTAGGTAACACCATTTTTCATGCAGATGCTTTTTCCCCCTATTTGTACCAAAGTATAAAAAATATTCTACAAGGCTGGAGGAAAGGCTCTGGGAGTACATGTGCCATGTCCTTCACCTGTTCCAACTTGAGCCGAGAAAAGAACTAAGACTTATGTGTTGTTTTGAAAGAATCTTGCCTTTAGGTTAAGAATGCAATTATACTAGGGTTTTATAAATTAACAGAGATCTATCTGTTCTTAGAATTAAAAAGATATGTTGATAAAAGTAGAAAACCTGTCTTTTGAGTCTGTCTCATTTAAGGTTTTTTCTTGGTACTCAGTAATAGGTTTGTTATGATTTATAACTTAGATGTGTGGTGAAATAATTTATCACATCTAAAAAAAGTATTGATAAAAACTGTCACCAGCCTTTTCTACATTTTTCAGTGTGAAGTAAATTTTGTATTAAATGTAACTTGGAATTTTTAATATTTATTAAAACGCTTTCTTTTCTCTCAGGACTCTTATTCATCGCAGCCTTAGGCTATTCACAGGTGTAAATATAGGGCACTGTATTTGAATGATTGAAGACCTCAGGATTTCTGAATATAAGAACTAAGTTGTGTCATATATATAGTTTTGAAAATGTAATTTATACTCTAAGAAAGTAAGTTCTTCTAAAGACTACTGAAACTATTTTTTTGCTAAACCTTGAACCAGATCAATGAATCGTTGCAATAAGTATTTGCATGTAAAGCTGCTTGGGCAAAATAATACAGTGTGTGACACACAGCAGATTATAATGCCACTTTAATAAATGAATGTGCTCTTTAAGAACTTAACTGTGTCCTGGCTGCTCACATTCTCTGCTGCATTATCTCAGACTATATAAGTTTGCTCTTATAGCAGATAATTTTGTTCTTAGATTAAAATAAAGGATGCCATTGTACATAGTAATGGACCTACCTTTTTATTAACATTTTGCATCTTTTGATTTTTAAAGAGCAGTATTGAGGACTGATGTTCTTTTTAACCTGATCTTCCCCGCCCCCCCCCCCCCCAAACCTTTTGGTTTATAGTGATGTTAGTATACTCATGTTGGAACCTATCTACCACTGAAGAAGCTGTCCCCAAATCAATATCAGACAGGAAGTGGTATTAGCAGCTATTCGTTGATTTCCTAAGCCACTAGCAACTGGATGGAAATGACAAATCTGGAAAAGCAAACAAATGAACTCACTTTTATTATTATCCTCACTCTGCAAGTTCCTCTGAAAATTTCTTGTCATTGTGAAAAATAAGGAAGATGTGCCGATTTGTGTTAAGTATATCACCGAGATCACTAAGTATTTGGCAGCCTTAACAAATTGCAGGAAACCAATTTGAGCAGGAAATAGCACAGCCCAAACTAAACAGCCAATTTAGGGAAAAAGATTCATCTATATGTTCTGTGTATTATTCTTCCAGAATCTGGCTTTCCTAGTTATTTTTAAACAGCTCTTTAAGGCTCATTTAGACATGGCACTGTGGGGAAGAGTTCAGAGTAAATAAGTTACACTTCTTCCTTTGACTGGAGTTTTACAACCTGAAGTGAGTTGCAGTAGGTAGGTTTCCAACTTGTAATGTGTAAGACTTTGTTGATGCCCCTGTCTCAATTATGCACTTTTTGTGTGTAATGGGTAATTCACCTATAAGTTCCAAAGTTATTCCATCTAATTTTCTAGTCACTGTATTCTAGTCTTAGAAGAATATCCATAAACAGTCCATATTTAATGGGTGGTTAAAGAACTCAAGTTATTAGTTTTGCCTATCAACAAGTATTGGCATGACAGTGACCTGTGAATCTGGGGAGATACCAGTTTGCTCAAATCATGCTTAATATTATAGTGTGGTGAATGAATACTGACGTACCACCTTTCACTTGATCTGTTAATATTGATTAAATGAATGAATATGTAAGTGAGAGCCTATGACAAGAGGTGTGGAAGGTGATGTAGGAATTCATAAAGGGAAGGTTCTACCATCATGGGAAATGTACTTGAGCCTAACCTGTAGGAATAAGGGGCTCTGAAGGGTGTTGTCCTGGAAGGTATTCCCACTAGAGTTATACACATTCCACACTAGTTCAGATGAAGGTTTCTTGGGGTCAAGTGGGTGGGTAGATTGAGGAAACTAAGGAGCTCAATTTTATCATATAGAGCCTAAGCAGCTACTGAGCAGTTCTGTTCAGTTTTAGGATGAAGTTGCATTAGTACCTTCTTCAGACATACCAAAATATTGATATAATTTTTTTCTTTTTTTTGGTGTGTGTATGTGGTGTGTGCTGTTCTTGGGGCTTGAACTCAGGGTCCCATGCTGTCTCTGAGCTTTAGTGCTCAAGGCTACACTCTATCACTTGAGCCACAGCTGCACTTTCACCTTTTTGGTGGTAAATTGGAGGTTAAATAGCCTCATGACTTCTCTGTCCTGATTGGCTTTGAACCATGATCCTCAGATCTAAACCTCCTGAGTAGCTAGGATCACAGGCATGAGCCAGTAATGTCTGGTTTTTATTGATAACATTTTAAAAGATTTTTCTTTTTCTTTTTGTTGGTCGTGGGGCTTGAATTCTGGGCATGGGCTGCCCCACTAGAGCCACAGCGCCACTTCTGGCTTTTTCTGTTTATGTGGTGCTGAGGAATTGAACCCAGGGCCTCAGGCATTCGAGGTAAGAACTCTACTATTGAGCCACCTTCCCAACCCTATTGATAACATTTTCATGGATAAAAGTGAAGTGCTGATTTTCTCCTTGATATTTTTATATTCAATAAAATTAAATTAAATTCCTTTTCCTTCCCCTTTCCTTTCTCCTTTCCCCTTCTTTTCTTCTTTCCCTTCCCTTCCTTCCCCCTCCCCCCCAGCTTCCTTTCTCCTTTCCCTTTTCCCTTCCCTTCCCCTTTCCTTTCTCCTTTCTCTGTTCCCCTTCCTCTCATCTTCCCTTCCCCATTCCCTTCCTTCCTTCCTTCCTTCCTTCCTTCCTTCCTTCCTTCCTTCCTTCCTTCCTTCCTTCCTTCCTTCCTTCCTTCCTTCCTTCCTTCCTTTTCTATTCTTTTCTTTCCTTTGTTGTCCAAGACTCCCACCTGGAACTTGGTACCTGATGCTTTTACTCATTGGCTAGCGCTCTACTCACCGAGCCACGCCTCCAATTCCAACTTTAATTTTTGAATGACAAAATTAAACACCCAGTAAACACTTTTAGTTGTGCTTACTTGGCCCCATAGCAAAACAAATATGGAACACGGGTTGAGGCAGTCTGTCAGTATAGGGTGTAACAGACCAGTCTGAGCAGGGAAGGTGAGAGAGTAGGCTGGTTGTTGGAAGGATAATGAAAGGATAAGTTGAGAAATGGAGAGGGAAGGAAAGCAGTTTTTCTGTTTCTGTGCAATTAGCGAAGGTACAGAAGAATTTGGGGGGACTGAGCTACACGACTGGCAGTCCTTCACTCCTCCTTGATGCCACCTGATGACTCTTAGCTTTTGAGAAATCCATAAAAATGCAAACTCACTGTTTTAGCTTTAAGAGCAGGAACATAAGCACCCTTTCTATGTAATAACAAATGATGGACAATATTAATATTCAATGTGTTTGGGGATGATGAAAGGGCATTATACAAACCAAAAAGCTGGAGTGGTAAAGGAAGGACTTGTGGAGAAAAAGCTTCTAGTAGCATCTCAAATGTTCCTGAATTAAACTTTCCTATTGTCTCTTGCAACTAGGAACTTCTGCCCCTTGATTTTCTGGTTAGGGGATTAATCACTGGTCTCAGCAGCTTTTTTCAATAAATGTTCAGTGGCCCCTGCCCTCTGTCTACCTCTACTTAAGTTACTGTACATAAGTACTTGCATGTGGCATGAAATCAAGAGGGTTAGGCATTCCTGGCTTGTGCAGGACTTGGTACTGAGCAGCAACTAGGGAGGTAACATTACTTATGGAAATTAGAAATGTGGTAGTAGAGTGCTGGACTTGGTACTGAGCAGCAGCTAGGGAGGGGCATTGCCTATAATTCGAACTGTGGTAAAGCCAGGAGCCGCAGTCTCAGCAATTGGAAGTCGGGGCATGCGTTTGTCTCTGGTATTTTCAGTGACCACAGGAACAAAAAAGAGAAATGTTGTTTTTAGGAAGTTCCCAGTGTTTGCTTTGCAGATTTTGGATGCTAACTTTAAGGTGAATTGTTGCATAGTGGATTGTTTTTTTTTTTTTTTTTTAAATAGAGCAGATTCTGGGGGTATAACTGAGTAAATCACGGATATCAAATCAAATCAAAGAGAAAATAATTATAGAGTAGGAATTTTGTAACCATGCAGCAGGATTTGTAAAACAAAATATCCAACCCTGGTTATTATATAAGCTGCTCGAATGGAATATAAAGCTTAAGACAGAACAATACCTAAAAAAGAACTGTTTTTGGCTTAAATTTTATATGTCAATGGTAAAATAAACAATTGGCAGTATTTTTATTTTGGAATTTGGCAGATTTTGAGGGCATCATTGGGATGGCCTTCAAGATCTTTTTTAAAAATGCCTACAGTACTTTTAAATGTGTATTTTTCCAAATGCAAGTGGAGGTGCTCGCAATCAATCCATTGACTTTCCAGCTGTCAGCCAAATAGTAGGTTATTGTTGATGATGATGTTTTTCCTTGTGAGAAACATTTTAAAAAGTAAGGCCTGACACAGCATTTTATTTCTTCCCTTCACCCTTTCCTGTCTCCCTGGTGATTCAGTCACTGTACTCCTGCAGTGCTGTGTACAGGGCCACATCCTGCTACCTGGGGACAATAAGTGCTTTTAAGTCTCCTGAAAACCTGTTCTGCCCAGGGGCTATTTGACCCTTTATTGCCAGCTGTCAGGTTCCCCAGAAAGCCAGAGGAACCCATGTGGATCTTTACTGAAAGGATCTTCTCTCTTTTATGGAGTGGCTGTGGCATGCTTAAGATGTTTCTTGATGCTCTGTGTCCCGGTTCCCCTCATTGAGTGGCTGTCTGCAATGGAGCTTCTAATTCACCAGCATCAAATGATGTGAGCTTGAAATTACTTTTATGTAATTTATCTTACTACTTAAGTTATTTTATTATTTATTTATTATTTAGGTAAGTACTCCAGGGAAGTAGTAGTGGTAACTCTTGTTCCTATAAAGATAGGTGTTGGAACATCTTAGCTTGTCTGGTGAGCAGTGCTCACTTGTTTAACGCTGGTTGCTGTGTACTCAAGTTTTGGCAGGACTGATTTCCTTCATCAGATTCATGAGTGGGGTTGGTCTGCTTCTCACTACCCTCACCTTTTCCTAGACCAGTTCTTGTTTCTTTCCACTGTCTTCCTCTCTTTCTCTCTTCCCCCTTCCCTTTCTTTTTTCCTTTCTTTCTTTCCCTTTCTCTATCAGTGGTATTAGACCTTGCTCTGTATTTGATGAGTTAGCAGTAGAGCCTTCCTCTGCATTTTTCATTTTCTGGTCTCAGGTTTCACAGATCTTTTCTCCGCATCCTGATGTCACTGCCCTGGTCTCGGTATCATCTCTCTCTTGCTTTGCTCCGATGATCTGCTTTGGGGATCCTGTCTTCAGCCTTTCCTATATTATGTATTTTATTTTTTTTATTTTTTATTTTTCACTTCTAAGGATATATTATGAAGAAGTAGCCAAAGAGCTAAAAATTATTTAGCAGCAAATGTGTTCACATTCCTGTGTTAATAGTGGAAAATATATGTTCACATAAACACAAACATGCATATATATACACACAAATAAATGTCCAATGCCAAAAGATAGTTATATCAATATATGATATTTCTATAGAAGGCAATACTACACATCCATACAACATATTACTAATAAAGAAAGTAATTCAATAAAAATGTACATTTAATTTGGAACCAAATAACAAATAGCTTTTCTATTCACAAATGTAAGTACAATGAGTTATGAAAGATAAATTCCAATTTAAAATATCTATCAAAAAGGTATATAAGCTCATGCCTATAATCATAGCTACCTAGGAGGGTGAGATCCGAGAATCATAATTCAAAGCCAGCCTAAGCAAGAAAGCCCATGAGATTCTTGTTTCCAATTAACCAAATGAAAACCTGGAGGTGAAGCTGTGGCTCAAAGTGGTAGAGCTCTAGCCTTGAACAAAAGAGCTCAGGGACAGTGCTCATACCCTTAGTTTAAGGCCCACAGTTGACAAAAACAAAAACAAAACCTATATCAAATACCAAGAAAAAAGGGTCTCAAGAAATTCAGAAAACATACATGAGAGAAACTTTGAAGCCCTTCTGAAAGACACGAAGTTAAACCTGAACAAATGGGGGTATAGGGGGAGAAGGGAAGGGATGGGAAGGGGAAACAAGGAGGAGGCAACAATGCTTGACAAGAAATGCACTCATCATCTTGCCCATGTAATTGTAACCCTTCTGTATGGCACTTTCACAGTAAAAAAAAAAAAAAAACAACCTGAACAAATGGAACTTGCATTTCCTATTTTCTTCCCACTGCAGATTAGTAATCATTCCAAAATGTAAAACCAATCTGAATATAACTTTTTCCAAAATTTGAGAGGCTCCCCACAACTCAGAAAGAAGTCTAAATCCTTTTATTAAACATTTTGTGTCCTGCTTTGGTTTCCTATATTTCCTATATTATATATTATATATCTCTCCTCTCTTGTTGAACTTCTTCATTTAGTCAGATTGAAGTTCTTGAGAGTCCTTGAACTTGTCCTTTTTGAGATTTTGATTGTTTTCTTCTGTCTCAACACTGTTCTTCCAACCATTCTTCACCCCCGCAATTCACTTTCTACCAGCTAACTCTTCTTGTCTAGTCCACTTTGCTTGTTATTCAGACCTCTGCCTAGAAACTGCACTGGAAGTGTTTCCTGACACCCAGTCTGGGTTCTGTGCCTCTCCTGCATGGACTGCAGTGTGCCCTATTTGTACTTTTCCTATCAAATACAATAGACTTACCTACTTAGCACATAGTGCTACAGTTGCTCTTACCTAACCCCTTTCCATTAGACAGCATAGCTTCTATTTCATGTGTTTGCTTGAAAAGTGACATTTTTTTCCCCCTGCATTTCCTGTTGTTCCAGTTCTTGGGGAGGTGAAGAGCAGGCTATCATATGAGTAAATAGCGACTTGGCAGAGGCTGGATGGTTAGGAGCAGTGGGATAGTAGAAAGTCATGGTGGGTCAGGGACATTTCTCTTCTGAGACATTTTCTCATGTTCCCAATATGGACTGGCCAAATTGATACCTTTTTGAAGTTTCTTTTTCTTAAATCACTAATTTTACTTGTTGGATCCTTGCTGTAGATTTATGTTATAATTTCATGTATACTTTTTTTTTGTGTGTTGTTTTGAGCTATGTTTGCTACACTTCCGTACCCTTAATCACAGGGACTGTATTATAATGTTAGAAGCTTGATAAGTGGTTGTGGAATGAATGACCTAAAGCAAATCAGAGAAGGAAGCCTGAAGTATAAGTGTATAAATGCATGTGTCTTCTAGAATCAGAGGAAAAAGGGTCTTTCTGAATGTGAGGTTCTTCACCAGACACAATTCTTTTGGGCAGTTTCAGGTCTCAATTGTAGAAGATCCAATGAGGTCCTATTGGAAGAGGTATGTGAGTTTTGAACATTCTCGTGGGGAAAGGATGTTTGTAGAGGTGGTAGCTAGAGAGTAGGACTCTAAGTTGGAAATATTGATGTCGAGATTTAGGACCAACCTCTAATTACTGATTTGGTTTAGAAAGGGAATAATTCTTGGTATAGACTTGCTAAGATTTGGGGCAGGCTGAAGCAAGTATAGATTTACCCTCTGGGTCTTTGTACTGTTTTTTCCTTGTGTTCTCCTTACTTGGCTTCTCTATCAGGGCCAAATGGACCTCATATTATTATTTTGCCCCTGAATTTTTTTTTCTTTTGTTTGGTTGGTTGTGGGGCTTGAACTCTAGGCCTGAGTGCTGTCTCTGAGCTCTTCAGTTCAAGGTAAGAGCTCTACCACTTGAGCCACAGTGCCACTTCTGGTTTTCTGGTGGTTAAAAGAGTTTTATGGACTTTCCTGCCTGGGCTGGCTTTGAACCACTATCCTAGATCTTGGCTTCCTGAGTAACTAGGATCAGAGGTGTGAGCCACCAGCTCCTGGCTGCTCCTGAAATTTTGAAGTAGGTTAGGTTAGTATGTTCTGACCCAGAGCTCCATTATATAATAATTATATATATTTATAATTGTATAACTATATTAAATATAATAATTATAAAATATATACAATAATTATAAAAACAATATATAATTATATATATTCTTACTCTATATGTTCTACAATTATATATAATTAAAAATGTTTTTATCAAGCCAGATAAACATAAATGATAAGCTACCTCCTCTTGTCAAAATGTTGGGACCCTTGAGAATCAACCTCTTGCTATCATGACTTCTCCTTCTCTTGCTGGACCCATTTTCTGTGTCAAGGATCATCGCTGTTTTCTTGCTGAAGAGTTGTCTCTTTGGCTCCCTCCGTCTGTCAAGCTCATTGAAGACAGGCTCACAGCTTGTGTCTAGTCAGGCCAGACTGGGGAGACTTTTTTCCCAGTGTGTTGAAACTCAAAGTCCTGACTAAGGAAGAAGCCAGACCTCTTGGAATTTGAATTAGTTCATGTGGGCCTTTGCTCTTGCTTCCCATTGTCACCTTCTAGCCATGATAGGCTTGGTCTTATGCCACACTGTCTTTTGGTAGATAACACAGGACTCATCAGGTATCATTATCTTACTGTTTGTACAGTGGTTATCTTGTGATTTAAAAAAATAATATAAAATACCGATTGTTGTCTGCCATTTTTTCAGGGTAGACCTGAGTAATGATGTGAAAAATCACTGTCACAGGACATCAAAAGCATTAAAGCAGAAGTGAAGATCAACAAGTTCCCCAAAACCTTTGTTTTGTTTTATCATGTAACCAGCTAGGACGTGGATCTGAATGTTACCCTTTTAATAATTTAAACAATTTATTTGAACAAAATATGATTACTTTGAGGAAATACCCACGGTAGCCCTTAGTATGTTTCTCTTGAAACTTGGCTTTAACTCTGTGTTGCACACTTGTGCTTGCAGAGATAATGAGGCCTGTCCCTTCTGGTCTCCTTTTCCATCTACTCCTCAAAGTTCCACCAGGAGGAGAACAAGGCTGGGTAAGTAGCATTGTTGTGCTCAGACCTGTTAAATACAACGTATTTCTGTGCGTTTTCTAAATCACATGTTAACTTCTCTGGGAATCCTAGGGGAGGGAGGCCATAAGCCACTGTGGTGACACTTATTTAAATCTTTCCTAAAAATAATAGCATTAATATTCTATCTCAGTAGCTCTTTGGTGTGATTACTATAAAACTATGGGAAGTTATCCTCTTTTCATGATTATTCTTTGACCTTTGACATGTTTTATTAGTTTTTTAATAAAAATATTTAAGAAAAACATAGACTATATAATTAAAAATGTTTTTATCAAGCCAGATAAACATATAAATGATAAGTTACTTCCTCTGATTCTTTTTTCCCTGCCTTATTAAACACAATACTTTTAGCGACATAGTGTTTCATATCCCATGTCCATCTTTTTGCAAAAATGACATATGCAAAAATAACAAAGTATGACTTTTTAAGAATACTGTTTTTTTGTTATTCATTTTAGTTGCTCGAACTTAAACTTTTTGTGGGTATGTTATTCCTTCCTTTCTTCCTTCCTTCCTTCCTTCCTCCCTTTCTCCCTTTCTCCCTTCCTCCCTTCCTCCCTTTCCCTCCCCCTCTCTCTTTCTCTCCTCTCCTTTCTTTCTTTCTTTCTTTCTTTCTCTCTTTCTTTCTTTCTCTCTCTCTCTCTTTCTTTCTTTCTTTCTTTCTTTCTTTCTTTCTTTCTTTCTTTCGTTCTTTCTTTCTTTCTTTCGTTCTTTCTTTCTTTCTTTCTTTCTTTCTTTCTTTCTTTCTTTCTTTCTTTCTTTCTTCCTTTCTTTTCCTCTCTTCCTCTCTCTCTTTCTCTGTTTCTCTCTTTCTTTCTTTCCTGGTACTGTGGTTTGATCTCAGGACTCTGTGCTCTCCCTTGGCTTGCTTACTCACAGCTGGCTCTCTTACCGTTTGAGCCATGCCTCTAGTCAGGCATTTTGAGAATTAATTGGAAATGGAGTCTTGGTAGGTTGTGTTGTCCTCGAACCTTGATCTTCAGATCTCAGCTTCCTGAGTAGATAGTATTACAGGTGTGAGCCATTGACACTCAGCTTCACATTGTGTTTTATTTGAAAACTACTTTCTTCTCTATTGAAGTAAAATACTTCCAGTTGAATCACAACAAAGACCACCCTGGTATTCAGGACTAAAGTATCTTTTACCCGAGTGGGCAGGGTTTGTACCATTCTAATGAGACTCAGGTACAAAGGCCAACTGTAATCATCACTTCTGCTTTGCTGGCAGTGATGAAATGTGATGTGTGGTTTACACACAGGTACACAGAGGAAATAAACCCAGTTCTTCCAATGGAATATAATAAGGTGATAGTTGAATCACCTCTGAACAGAAGAGTGTATTTGTGTGTGTGTGTGTGATACGTTTAATGTTGAGAGAGATTTTGCTACTTAACAGTTGTGTGATCTTGAGCAGTGATCTCATTTTCTTCCAGGATATAATGGAGAGACTAATGCCAATTTCACTCGGTTGTCATAGAGACTAAATGAGATACCATGCAGGTGTAGAAATATACCAGGAGAATCAATAGAGTCTTTTTCTTTTTTTCTTTGTTAGCACAACAGCCAGGGTTGCAACTTTACTGACACTTTTTATCCTTGCCAGGCTGACCTTTGCCAAAGAGAGCTACCTCCTTTTTTTTTTTTTTGTCCCCTTGTTCCAGAAAACATTCGTTGAACAGTGGCTGGGTTCAGAGATGAAGAGAGCGGAGTGATGCAGTATGAGCTGTAGCAGAGATGCACATGGAGCTCAGAGGACAGGTTAAGGGGAAGGCAGAGTAAACTTCTTACTTCCTACATGCAAGAGTGATATTGGAGTTGAATACTGAAGAGTGAATAGAAGTATACAATCAAGCAGGATGGATTTGTGGTAGAGGCTTATGGGAAAGAAGAGCATTTCTTGAGAGGGAAATGCAGGTTGTGCTGCTTAGAAATGTAAAGGGTTTCTAGAAATTATATCTAGTTAGTTACATATATTTTTGAAATTCAACCATCAGTGGCAGATGAAGGTGTAAGGATTAAATGCAGATGCAGATTTGCTGCTGTAGGAAATGCTTCCTATTCCTACATCTTTAACACACTTTGAGAGAGTTAAGAAAGATATTGACTGACTGTAATGGCTGTTTTTTTAGTATTTTTCATGATCTTATTTATTTTTCCTTCCTCTAAACTCGCATGTTACTTTATGTACACTTCTTTGGTGTAGGTACTGCTTTGTAGATTAACATTTTTTTTGTTTTTGTTTTTTGAGAAAGAACATTTTATTCCATCTTGTCCCGACTGGGGTGTGGCTCAATGGTAGACTGCTTGCCTAGCAAGTGCAAGGCACTGAATTTCATCCTCAGTACCCCTCCTTCAAGCCCCCCTTTCCCCCCCAAAAAAAAGATTTTACCAGAAGCTTTTGCTTTTCTTTTTTTTTGGGGGGGGGGTCCAGTCGTGGGGCCTGAACTCTGGGCCTGGGCGCTGTCCCTCAGCTCTTCAGCTCAAGGCTAGCATTCTACCACTTGAGCCACAGCGCCACTTCCGGCTTTTTTCTTTTTTTTGCTTATGTGGTGCTGAGAAATCAAACCCAGGGCCTCATGCGTGCAAGGCAAGCGCTCTACCACTGAGCCACCTTCCCAGCCAAGCTTTTGCTTTTCTTTAGTGCTAGTACTGAGAAAAGGATATTCTCCTAAATAAGAGGAAAGGAGGATTTGCTTATAGCAACTCCTGGCTTGTGTAATTTTTGCAAAGAGCACATGTCTTATCTTTTCTGGATGTTTTTATTGTTTTGTCTTTACCTCTGGTCCTAGGGGAGGTACTTCTTTATGGCTGTGTTAGCATTTTTACTGGGTGTTAAGCTCCTTGAGGATAGACCAAAACCTTTGGTTCCTTTGCCACCCATTGTGCATCTGCTCAAAGTGCTCAGCAATCAAAGACAGTAGAGTGAACGAAGGCAAAGTTTCCATGCCAGCTCAGCTTCTTCACAGTAATTGTGACTTTGGAACATTGCTTACTGAAACACTCCAGTCCCACAAGACCACATTTATATGAAATGCCTAGAATAGTCAAATCTAATAGATTTCTCACCTATGGTTGGGACTACTGATGGCTCACAGCTCTGAGTCTACTGTCAACCATTGCATAAATGTATTTTACTCTATATAAATTTCATCTCAGGAAAGCTATTGAATACTTTTGAAATTATGTCAGGTTATACAAATGTCTTCAGATGCATTTTCTCCTATTCTCATGTTTGCCAGATATAGTATGCAGGCGTAGAGGTCCAACCCAGGGCTTTGTGCATACTACTTGTTAGGAGCTCTGAGAAGTCTTTGACTCTTTCAGAGGTTTGGTTGGGGTTGGGGCTAGGGACCTGATGAGCCATTGAAGCAACTTCATTCTCTTTGCCAGAGAAGTGATACAGTAACTTACTTTAATATTTAACCAAATAGTAATGTTGGGTATGCCTAAATAATTTACTTTCATTTTATAAATCATTGAGGAAGTTTGTCCTTAGGAATACATTGCTTTGTCTCAGTAAAAAGACATAAATATTGACAGTAGAAGGATGTAACATTTTTCTCTTGCTTTTAGAATAAGAGTGGTAGCTGCAGTTTTTTTTGGTAGTTGATCTTGTCTTTGTCATTAGCTTTATTTACTTTTAATGTATTTCAGACTAAAGCATTTGTGAAGTCATACAGATTAATAAAGCATGTGCCCTCAAGTACAATGTTTAATGTGGTTTTCTTTTCTATATTGTAGGGACTGGTAGGCTTTGTTTTGATGAAACAGCAGGAGGCTCCTATCCTGGTTTGCTCACTCATGCAAAATTTAGCACTCTTGAAAAATGAACAAAAGATCATAACCGAAAGGAATTCATCATGCAATCTATCCACAAGAAATCATCAAATAACTTATATATAACAGTTATTTCCTGACACTCTATCACCAGAGCAATCCTTTAGGACATTTACCATTATTGTATGTACATTTTTCTTTTTCATATGATTGCCAACCTTCTGAAGAGTAGGAGGCTTCAGATTAATGTTTTGGGGTGGCTGGTATGATCTCTTTGACCCTGACTTCACAAGAATAATGGTGGTGAGTGCTTTCTCATGTTGGATCTGATTGTTACTGGGGTTTCTTAAGAGGATGTAATAGTGAACACATTATATTTGATTTCTCTTTACTTGTCTTATAAGTGGCGAGTGTTACTCAGTGCTTTGGTTGGATTTGGCATGGTTCAGATGTTACCTCTGTGTCAGCCTAACAGACATTTTTAACTATGTAGTAGTCACTGAAGTTCCCTTGTGGTACAGGCTCATATCAAATGCATAATTTCCCACATTACTTGTTTGCTGTGGGCTACAATGGCTGGGGAGTGAAGTGAAGAGGCTCTGGTAATTTAAATTGATAAAATTTTGGTTGGGTTTTGTTTATTCAGTTTTGTACTTTTTTCAAAGTGCTCTTTCTGTTTCTGTTTTTGTTTACTTTGAGTGTACCAACTATTGCATTTCACCACCATGAAACTTAAGAGTAGGAGGGAGGATTTAGCGTACATACATGGAGCTGCTGTCTTATTGTGCCATGTCCTTCTTCAGGCGGAGGTCAGAGTCTGGATATTAATGCAGAGGCCTACCTAGAACTTAATGCCTCCATCTTACTTTCGTAGTGATTGGAGACCTCCATGCTCCTGGCTTATGCTTATAATCTTTGCTACCCAGGAGGCCGAGACTGCAGAAGATATTGATTCAAAGCCAGCCCAGGAAGAAAAATCTGGAGATTCAATCTACATTTAACCAGCCTGGAGGTGTGGCTCAAGTGGTAGAATGAGCCATGAGCAAGAAAACTGAGCAAGGTTGTGAGGCCCTGAGTTTAAGCCTTGGTACCATGAGTGTGTGCACAACACATGTACATACACACCCACATACACACAAATAGGAAAGATAAAATTAGTGAAGCTTTTCTATGCACTCATGATCAGCAAGCCATTTTACTTTGGACATTTATTTATTTTTTATGTCTCTAGATTTCAATATTCAAACTTGTCAAATGGTTGAATAGACTGCTAGCTCTGAGATTCCTTTGTGAGCTTTTTAGATAAGAACCATTTTCATTGTCTTTGACTCAAACACTGCTACCCTGGCAAATATTGAGTGAATGAGTTTCCAGCTGTGTTTATTACCTGAGTCATAATATATGAAGATACAATTTTGAGCTTATTTGTCTATGTCTGTGAACATTTATCAAATGAAGATTAGCTTCTTTTAAGGTTCGTTCTGAATCTGAAACACATCTTTAAATATTCATTCTCATATTTTATATATACACATATATATTCATGAATACACAAATATATGCCTTCATATACACAGATGTGTATACATATACTTATCTAATGAATAAAATGTAAACAATTAGATAAAATACATACAGATGATTGCATTTTAAAAGATCTGTTACTTTAAAATAATTGGTTTTATTGTTTGTCTATAACTCTTAGAGTAACTTGGCCATCAGAAAATTGCTGTTGGCAGCTTCTAGGTTTAAAAGTGGTAGAGCGCTCACCTTGAGCTGAAGAGCTGAGGGACAGCGCCCAGGCCCAGAGTTCAAGCCCCATGACCGACAAAAAAAAAAAAAAAAAAAAAAAAACACTCCAGAGAATTAGGGAAAATGTAGCAATTAAAAGGGCGCTGTCAAGGTTGGTAGACCTAGATTTAACCCCCCAGCTGTGTTTTGGTGTGTGGGGTGTGTGGCCTGCTGTCTCCCCTACTGGGCTCTAGTTGCTGGCTCTGCTAGGAGCCAGAGGCCCATTTGGAGGAGATGAAGACCTGGCCTTGTGCAATGCAGCCTGTAGGAGGGCTGATTGAATGATTGCAAGCTTGCAAGAACCTTGATAATGTCTGGGATGGTTAGTGGAAAGCTGGTAAATGTGGTGGTGTTCATGGCTGAGCTCTGTCTCTGAAGGAACTTCTGAGAATATTGGTCAGCATTTTCTGTGCTTGAAAAACCATATTATTAATGTCTAAGCTGCCAGTAATTATGATGTATACCATTAGTGTATGTTCCAATAAGATTATTTAAGCCATGACAAACTGCTTTCTTATCTATGAAAATGTTCTTTTTACAGTTGCTGGAAGAACTTGATGAAAAGCAAAGTTTAAGTAGAATGAATTGGTAGCATTATTGTTGAAACTTTCATTTGGAGTCCAGGTGTTATGGCCAGTGTACTTCCTGACTGCAAGTTGTCCGTTCTAGTCCTCTATACCACTGGCCAGTGATATAGCAGTTTTTTAAAACAGAGCTGTAAGACAGGTGCTGGTGGCTCATGCCTGTAATCCTAGCTAATTAGCTGGCTGTGATCTGAGGATCGAGGTCCAAAGCAAGCCTGAGCAGGAAAGTCCATGAGACTCTTATTTCCAATTAACACCAAAAAGCTGCAAGTGGAGCTGTAGCTCAACTGGTAGAGTGCTAGCCTTGAGCAAAACAGCTTTAGAACAGTGCATAGGCTTTGAGTTCAAGCCTCAGGGCAGGCACAAATAACAACAACAATGTGGCTCAAGTAGTAGAATACTTCCCAGGCATGGGTGAAGCTGTGGGTTCAACCCTAGTACTATAAAAGAAAGCCAGAGGGGGCTGGGAAGGTGGCTCAGTGGTAGAGCGCTTGCCTTGCATGCCTGAGGCCCTGGGTTCGATTCCCCAGCACCACATAAGCAAAAAGAAAAAAAGCTGGAAGTGGTGCTGTGACTCAAGTGGTAGAGCACTAGTCTTGAGCTGAAGAGCTGAGGGACAGTACCCAGGCCCAGAGTTCAGGCCCCATGACTGGACCCCCCACCCCCCCAAAAAAAAAAAAAAAAAAAGAAAGTGGAAACCAAGCAGTAGCAACTCTTTTACCATGCTGCTGACACTGATTCTAAATGTTTTGATTCCTTTGTTTTTCTACAGATAGTAGCACTGTCACCTGGCCTACAGTAGCCAGGCATTGAAAGATAATAATGATATCAGAGGTGTTAAAATGGATTCCCATGTATGTCCTAGAGTCAATAGAACCTGGCAGTAGTTCACCAGCTATAAGGGCAACCTTGATCTCATCCAAAAGGACCAGTACTGGAGGGGTAGAATATGGGATAGTTTTCCATATTCTAAATGGCTAGGACCAGCATTAAAGATAATGAGGCTAGGCACTAGAGGCCTGTGATACTAACTACTCTGGAGGCTGAGGTATAGGATCAAAGCTTGAAGCCAGCTGGATGGAAATTTTCACTAGACTCCATCTCCAAATTCACCAGCAACATGCAAGGCTGTTAGTATGGCTCAAGTGGTAGAGTGAAAGGCCCTGAATTCAAGCTGCAGTACTGCTAAAACAAAAACAAAACAAAACAAATCTCCAGAGAGTAGTTTTATCTTATTTGGCACTGTTATACTTTTTTTTATGCAAAATTTGCTTTTATTTTTTTTGTGGTCCTGGGCTTTGAACACAGCCTTGCATTGCTGGGCCGTACCTTTAGCCCTGTTTTCACTGGTTACTTTCCAGTCAGGGTCTCAGTGCTCACTAGGCACGTGTAGGGCCTGTGATCTGCTAAGAAAGTTGTAGCTCAGATCATAGATACGTGTCACTATGTGTAGCTTCCCTGGATGATAGAGTCTTGCTGATGTTCCTTCCTGGCTGATACTTGATCTTCCCAATCTCAGCCTTTCATCTAGCTTGGGATGACAGGTACAAGCTATGGTTCCCAGCTTTAAAATATTTTTTTGAGACAAATTCTCCCTGTGTAGCTCAGTCTGACCTTGAACTCAGGAATTCTGCTGCCACATCTTCCCTCCTAAATCCTGGGATTACGGGTCCACCACCATTCCTTCCTCCCTCAGGGAGAATCTTAGTAGAGACTGTAATCTGAAAATAATAGTTGTTTTCCGTGTCAGTCCTGTTCAATTACCTTTCAAACACCCAATGTGGTTTCCCCTTTAAACATTTCTAAACTAGGGCTGGGAATGTGGCTTAGTGGTTGAATGCTTGCCTTGCATACATGGGTTCGATTCCTCAGTACCACATAAGCAGAAAAAGCTGGAAGTGGCACTGTGGCTCAAATGGTAGAGTGGTATCGTTGAGCAAATGAAGCTCAGGGACAATGCTCAGGCCCTGGGTTCAAGCCCCAGGAATGGCAAAAAAAAAAAAAATTTCTAAACTATATTTAACATAGTTTCACACCCAAAGATGAATTTCCTTCAGGGTGCTGTTAGTTAAAGGAAAAATGAGAACACAGCTAGCAAGACTTCAGCAGTCTTCTGGTTCTTGGTAAGTATTAAAAAGCATGTATTGTGCTCCATATTTTAAAATAAGTTTAAATCAGCTTTGTTGGGTTCAGGTTGCTAAGAAAACATCTGTGGGATTCATTTCCAAATTAAGTAGCAAAAGCAGGCTGGAGGTATGGCTCAAGTGGTAGAGTGCCAGCCTAGCAAGCATGAGGCCTAGAGTTCAAATATCTTACCATCAAAAACCAAACTAAAACACCATCATAGATCTTAAACTCAAATACCTAGGTAGGATACAATTGTTAGATCTTTTTTATCTTGGATTAATTGAATAATATTTTCATAGTGTAGCAAGTTCATTTGTTATAAATTTGCTACCACAAACAAACTTTTTTCCCCACCTTTAATTAGATCTGTGATCGTGGAAACAGGTACAGCACATTTGAACAAAATGGCATCAACACAAAGTATAACTCTGTTTTTCTCTGTGGTAAGGATAAAATGATGAGGCTGATTGTTTTTTGCCCAAAGATATAGCACATTTGCATCTTCATTGTAACTGTTAATCTTTTCTTTCTGTTGATTCAACTTAGGTCAGGAAGCATTTGTATTATTATTGTTGTGATTATTGTGTGGTTGCACCAAGAGTTTATAATTCCATGTGTCAGGCTATGAGTACAATACATCTTGATCAGTGCCACCCCTTCCATTGTTCTCCTTCCCCCCTCCCATCCCTACCCTCAAGTTATGTAATTCAACTGGTACCTAATGTACAATGAATATCATGGCTGCATTTGTTTGCCCTGTCTGTTCCTGAGCTCCACCCCTCCTGCCCCCTTTCTCTTTCCCATTCATTAGTTGTTCAGAAGAGTTACACTTTGTATTCCACCCCTACGTAAACCATCCTTTAGTCAGTTTATGTGTATATGCATAAAACACTATAATGTTTGCTTATATTTTATATCTAGCTTTCACATAGGAGGGAAAACATACTCCATTTATCTCTTTGGGCCTGGCTTACTTCACTTAACATAACTTTTTCTAGATCCATCCATTTCCCTGCAAATGATATAATATTATTCATGCTAATTGATGAGTAAAATTCCATTGTATATATGTACTGTATTTTATTTTATTTATTTACTTTTTTTTCCCCCAAACCTGGGGCCTGAATTCAAGACCTGGGCAGTCTTTGAGCTTTTTTTGCTCATGGCTGGTGCTCTGCCACTTGAGTCACAACTCTGTTTTCAGCTTTTCAGTGATTAATTGGAGATAAGAGTCTCATGGACTTTATTGTCTGAGCTGGCTTCCAATTGTGATTCTCAGATCTCAGCTTCGTGAGTAGCTAGGATTACAGTCATGGTTATTGGCTCCTGGCTTGTATCACATTTTCTTGATCCAATTATTCATTGTAGGGCACTTCAGTTGTTTGTGTAACTTGGCTTTTGTGAATATGCTGTAGTGAACATGGATATGAGAATGTCTTTACCATATCCTGACTTATAATGCTCGGGTAGAAACTCAGACATGATGTAGCTGGATCATAGAATAGGGCGATGTTTAATTTTTTGAGGAATTTCCAGTCTACCTTCCAGTGGTTTCACTAGTTTATATTCTCATCAACAGTGTATTAATAATAATTTTTTCCCTACATCCCACCAGCATTTGATATTGTTCAAATTCTCAATGCTGGCTAAAGGGTGAGATAGAGTCTCAATGTTGTTTTGATTTCCTTTATGGCCAGGAGTATCGAGCATTTCAGGAAGTGTTCTTTGGTGATTATGGGAAGTATGAGCTGTGGCTCTGACTTTGGCTCATATGTTCACTGTTATTTAGTTTCTTTTGCTCAAGGTTGTCACTCTTCCACTTGAGCCACAGCATCACTTCCCGCCTTTTCTGTTTATGTGGTACTGAGGAATCAAACCCAGGGCTTCATGCATGCTAGGCAAGCACTCTACCCCTAAGCCACATCCCCAGCCCTACACTTATTTTTTTTTTTCAAAGCTTAATTTTTTATTGTCTTATTCTCAAAGACTATAACAATGAATAATAACAATACAGAGAAACATAGAAGAGGATCAAAAGACATTTGAAACAATATTGGACCATTTGTTCATCAAAAGCAATACAATTGATTCATCCCAGAATGAAGAAAGTAAATGCTATTTTTTGACATTGGTATAGACTGCTTTTTCTACAAAAATCACAAGAGCCCCGGAGCTCAGCTCTGTAGGGAACCATTGAAGCATCACACTTCCCTTATTTCTGGGGAAATTTACAATGCTTCCCCTGAATTATTATTATTATTTTTACATTTCTTTTTTTTTATTTTATTTATTTTTTTAAAATTTTATTTATTTATTTTTTTTTGTGGACATACTGTACAGAGGGGTTACAATTACATGGGCAGGATAATGCGTACATTTCTTACCAAGCATTGCAGTCTCCTCCTTTGTTTACCCTTCACATCCCTTCCCAGCCTTCCCCCCCATCTCCCCACCCAATCCTCCCCCCCCCCACCGCGCCAACGTTGTAAAGCTCGTTTTCGACACGACAACCTGTACTTCTCATTGTTGCAACAGGTCCACCTGTATCCTTAAATGACTTGTTTTTCCCCATCTCCTCCACAAGTTATACTGACATCAAATATAGTGAAAGCAGGGATTATACTGTGGGGGAGGGACATACAAAGCAACAAAGAGATAATCTTATAAATGCGTTAGAAACAAATGCATGAAAGAAAAACCCATTAAAATACATATCTAAGGGTTCATTTTCCTAACATTACATTATCTGACCTTTTCCGCTTGACTCATGCATATACTAGATATTGCAAATAAGGGATACCATGGGACCTATGTTTCTTTGGGCCCGGCTTACTTCACTTAATATAATTTTTTCCAAGTCTTTCCATTTCCTAACAATGGGGCAATGTCATTCTTTCTGATGGAGGCATAGAATTCCATTGTGTATATATACCACATTTTCTTGATCCATTCATCTACCGAGGGGCATCTGGGTTGGTTCCATATCTTAGCTATGGTAAATAATGCTGCAATAAACATAGTTGTGCTGATAGCTTTAGTGTGGTCTTGTTTGTAAACATTTGGGTAAATGCCCAAAAGTGGGATTGCTGGGTCATAGGGGAGCTCTATGTGAAGTCTTTTGAGGAACCTCCATATTGCTTTCCAAAATGGTTGAACAAGTTTACATTCCCACCTACAATGAAGTAAGGTTCCCTTCTGTCCACATCCCCTCCAGCATCTGTTGTTGTTAGAGTTCTTGATTATAGCCATTCTAACTGGAGTGAGGTGGTATCTCAATGTTGTTTTGATTTGCATTTCTTTTATGGCTAGGGCCTACTCTTATTTTTTTATTAACTTTGAAAGTTCACCCAAGGCAAGATTATCTGTCTATCTGTGTATCTATTTTATATACATAACACAGACACATACATTTTATCTATAAAATGTTTTCTTTGCCTTTGTTTTTTGACTCTGAAACTTTTTTCTTAAATTGTTGTTGTTAAGTCTTTTCCTTTTTTGAAAAACTGCATTGAGGAAGTAGCACTGTTCTTAAGTGGTAGAGCGCTAGCCTTGAGCTGAAGAGCTCAGGGCCAATGCCCAGGCCTAGAGTTTAAGCCCCATAACTCAACAAAACAACGACAACAAAAAGATAACTAAAAATCACATTGACTGTCCAGATACCATTTATTCTAGCATCTCTACCATAGTCTGGAACTACCTAATGTTTGATTCATGCTTATTTATGAATTTTCATATCCTAGTAACCCTCAGAAGTACTTGAAAATACTTCTTAAAGACCATAGAAGATTAAGCAACATGCTTTAGACCATGGGCCACAGTGCTGGAGTTAAATGTGTATTTTCTTTGCAACTCTTGGGAGAGCTTCTTCACTTTTGGGGCCATGGTCTTCTTCAGCATTCTGGTGAAGTCAGTTTGCCCATTCTCAGAGTAGTGTTTTAAAATAAATTCACTATGTAACATTAAAACAGAAATCAATTACAATGACATCTTCAGAAACGACAAGTCCCCAAAAACTAGCAATATATTGTGCTTATTGGTACCTTTAATAAAAGGATCTGGTATTAGTTGTATTAATGATTGCTATTTCAATGTAGTGATGACATTCATTTTTGGAGATGTCTGAGGCCATTATAATATGTAATGAAAATGTCTGATTTTTTTTTTTCATGACAAATTGTAGGTATTGTGGCTAGTGCTGCTTAATTTTGGGCTAACATTCATAATTGAGGAAGTACTAATATTCATTTAGAAGGTAGTGAAAATAAAGTTTTTTTTTCCCTACAACTTTATAGCTCCCCTAATGTCCAGGTTAAGAACTGCTATGCTGAGCAGTCCATGTCTGCCTCTCTACATTTATTCTACCTGCTGGATCTGGCACATTGAGACACTTAATAAAAACTGGATAGGCTTTTGATAGGCCTCCTTTACAAGAAGAAGAATCATACATGTCTCATTAGGTTCTTGAGCGTAAACATTAAAATTCACGTTAAAATCGTAGAACCTTCACTTTAAAATTATGTTCCTTAGGATTCTGGTCAGTTCTCTGCCTTTCCTTCCCCTAAAAGTCAAATGATTATATTGGGGCATGATATTTTCTTCATTAAAAAGCCATTGCCTTCTGTATGCTAGCCGGTTCTGGGCAATTTGTTTTAGTGAGTGTCTGTTATGCAGAGTTTCATTCTGCATTGGTGATGACTAGATGACGGGGAAGGTAGGGAGGGACAGGAACTGAAGGAGAATGGGAGAGAGCCCTGGGATGATCTGTTTTCCTGCAGATGTGGGAGCCTGGACAGGTTTGTGTTATTGCTTTTTACCTGGTGCATCTGATCCTCTTCATCAGTTGTCAGGTCCCATAGTTAGAGTGTACTGTGGTCATTCTTCCCTGAAATTGAATTCTGCTTGTTCTTTCCTTAACCAAACAGGAGGTAACAACTTAAAAGCACTTTATTTCCTCTCTTACCTAGGAATAGGCAAACTGTTTCTTCCATTCTGTTAGGCCTGTCTGTCTGACTCAGTTGTAACTCTGGAAATATGATGTAACTTGGGTGATGTTGACAGGAAAAGCTTGAGATCTAGTACATGCACCATGCAGCAGGCCTTCTATGCTCTCTTAGCCCTGGAGCTCACAAGAAGCTCTGGCCTTTGCTTTGCTCAGATGTTTCGCTGGGGAGAGGTGAAGGCTGGGCGCCATTGTGAAGCTTTGTGACCTGCTCTGCTCTGCTCAGAGCCTCAGGATCCTTCCTGGTGGAGGCTGCAGATCAGCGTGTGCTCCATCTTCTTGGACTTCTTCCAAGTTTTCTCTGCAAAACTGTCTTATGGAATTTTCTTTTGTTGTACACATCCCTCTGCTCTTCCCCACCCTATTTGCTAGTATTTTTTTTTTTTTTTAATAATCACCAACATTTTACTGTCTTGTTTTGTTCATCTGGGAGCTTGAACTCAGGGCTTGGGCCTTGTCCTTGAGACTCTTTGTGCTCTACCACTTGACCACTTAAGCCACGGCACTACTTCTGGCTTTTTCTGAGTAGTTTTTTGGAGGTAAGAGTCTTACAGACTTTCCTTCCCAGGCTGGTTTTGAACTGTGATCCTCAGATCTCAGCCTTCTGAGTAGCCAGGATTACTGGCACGAACCACCAGTGCCCACCTCCTATCTTTTTATACTTTATGAAAAATAGCTTAGAAAAGATTTTGACTTGACCTTTTGTGAAGATCTTTTGCTTGTAAGATTGGGAGAATACTAACCCTTGAAGTTCTGAGGACAGATTATTTCAAATTTGGCCTGCACTTTGGGTAGTGTGTGCAATGGCTGTGGGTGTAGTTTGTGTCCTTAAAGGGTGGATGTCCTGAAGGCCTCTGTGGTCCCCATTGTTCTGACTTTGGAAGAAGTGAGCCTAAGATGAGTCATTGGGGTGCTGCCATGGGGAGGAGTGGATAGAATTCTGACAAACCTGGGCAAGTGCTTGGGAGACTGTTGTGGCAGCAGAGTGAGCCTTGACCTCCCCCAGCTTCTCTGGTCTCCTGTCTTGCTGCACAGATTTTCCCTTTCAAATATGTTCCGCATGTTCCAGAACTGTGAACCAAATAAACCTTTTTCATAAAGAAGACAGTCTCAGGTATTTCATTATAGTAACAGAAATTTACTAATACAGTACCTTTTTGAAAAAGTAACAACTTTTTTTTTTGATACCTAACCTTCTTATCCATTAACTTTTATTTTGCTACACCCCATTAGGAAACTTTGAAACCTAAAAAATAAGCATCTGTCTTATGATAGGATCCTTTGAAAGACTATCATTGTGTTTAGGTTGGTATTTTGAATCATTCCCCACTGAGGACTTAAACGACATTGTTTTGGAGAACACATGCTGTGAAAAACTCTAACGGAGAATATTTTAGTTTCTATTAACAAATCAACCAGTAGAGCAGTTATTTAAGTATTTTCTTTGAATGTCTAATGAGGTTTTTGATAGTGAAGATCAGGCAAATGGGCTTTTAGCCCCTCAGTTGCTTTATCAGACATTTGCCTTATGACACATGCTGCTACCTACTATGGTGATGAGACATTTATATAGCTTAAACTTTTTATTTATACTTATTTAGTATTTAAAATGTATGACCATAATCGGTTACTAGTTAAAGTATGAAAACATGTAAAATACTGATTCTGAAAGACAGCTTAATGAGCATCATAAATGTGATGATGGCTCTGAAAATTAGCTTTAGGATGCTTTTCATTTGAGTGGGACAAAGTATGTGATAAAATAAAGCCTCATAGGTAGCATGCCAGGATGTCTTGTAGTTTAATGCCTAATGTTACAAAGAGAACTCAGACAAGGTGATTGTTATGTTCAGTTTTGCTTTTCATACACTGGGAATAAAAGCTTCCCTCAAATGTATTTGCATTAGCAAATACCACCTTGAAATCTTTCTTCTTGTCATCTCAAAATAAGACACAAAAGTTCTAAAATTAAATCAGTTAATTTCTCTATGTGTCAAGATGAAGAATTGTGAACATTGGGTCATGAAAATTTCCTTTCTTTTCTTTTCCTTTCCTTTCTTTTCTTTTCTTTCCTTTTTTGTTGGTCTTGGGGCTTGAATTCAGGGCCTCAGTGCTATCCCTGAACTCTTTACTCCAAGTTTAGTGCTCTACCACTTCGAGATACAGCATCACTTCCAGTTTTCTGATGGTTAATTGGAGAGAAAAAGAGTCTCATAGCCCTTACTGCCCTGGCTGGCTTTGAACTGCTATCCTCAGATAAAAGCCTCCCTGAGTAGCTAGGATTATGGGCATGAGCTACTGGCATCTAGCTACAGATGTTTTTAAAATTACTGAAGGGTTTCTTCAGCTTGTATTGTGAGAATATTTGCACTTCTCAAAGTGTTGAGAAATGTAGTCATCAGTTGGAATGTGATGCAGAAGAGCTTTTGGTTGCAAAGTGAAACATCCTCTCAGTGACTGCCTCAAGGAGTGATTGTATGGAAATCTGCACACATTGGCACAGACCAGAGCCAGCTTTGGATGACTTCAGCAGTGTATTGGCCTTGCCTGTTTCCCTGTGTTAAAGCAGACTTGCTTGTAATGATGGGTATCACCCAAAATGATGCCAAGCTCTTTACCTCTTTCTAGGGTAAGAATGTTTAGAGTACAAAGAGTTGTCCTGGCTGTCAGGAGGCAGCTAGAAATAGGAGCCACTCTTAGAAGATGTTCCCTTGACATTGAGCATTTGGAGATCTGTCTTGTGGAGCAAAGAGATGTAAAGAAATGTTATTTGTGGAACCTACGATAGTGTTGGGTGTTGATACCATTTTGAGTGTGCTCTCCAAGAGCTGCTGTGCTGGGGTCTTGATCCCTTGTGTGACGATGCTTAGGGATGGAGAAGCTACCTGTAAAAGCAGGTGGGGACTAGGTCCCCGGGAAAGCTGCCTTGGGCAGGGTAATGTAGCTCTCCTAGGATCCCCAAATTGCTCTCTAGTCTGCTGTATTAGGAAGTGACCTCTTCCTTCACTTGTGTTCCTTTGATTTTAATGCCTTCTGTTTGTTAGCCCCCCATTAAGGATGGAACTAATGGTGCCACCAAGTCTTGGACTTTTGGCTTTTCAAATAGAACTAACTAAACCTCTTTTCTTTGTAAAGTTAGCGAGCCCAAGCTGTTTTGTTACAATGATGAAAAAATTCTCATATCATTTGAAAGCATCTTAAGGAAATGTAGAAGCAATATGGTGATAGGATTAAGGGAAGTATTTTTGTGAGTATAAAAGTACAAGTATTGTTCATTAGAAAAATAGATGTTTCAACAAAGCTTGCTTTTAAGTGAATATGTTTAAGTGGATTATAGTTCTCCATTTACATCTTTTATAAAATTGGACATGCTATATTGGAAAAAAAAGGGCCCCTGGATATAATTTGCATTTCTTAAGAATATGGCAAATCTGTCATTGCATGCTTAAAATAATTATTTTCTTACAGAATTTTACACTAATGCTAAAAACATTACCCGTTCCTCTAATGTATTCATATTTTACCTAACTTATACCCAGGCAGACTGCTTTAGACCTAAGCTAATGTTTATTTTTTAGCTGATAGTCTAAGTTCCCTTAGGGACTGTTAACATCTCAGTACGAATATTAAATTAGTACAATTGTTTGTTTTGGGCTTTAGAAATTCCCAATACATGACAGCAGAACAAAGATTAGCAGAAGTGGGTTCTTAGATGGATACAGCTAGGATAGGATTGTTGGAGATCACAATGAAGCTTTGTGTGTGTGTGTGTGTGTGTGTGTGTGTGTGTGTGTGTGTGCATGTGTGTGTGTATGTGTGTGTGTATGTGTGGATGTATGTGTGTGTGTTTGTGACCAGTAGGGATAGAGAGGGAAATAATGAATCTGTGATTTGGGTAGCCTTGTATTTCAAATTCTGCTAAGTGGATTTTCAATGAAGGGAAATTTGTAATTGAGATGATATATATTGGATCCTGGTTCTGCAGTAGAGAGTGCTGCATAAGAAAAGAGAAAGAAGAAAAGCCATTCAGCTTCCCAAAAAATGTCTCCATGGCTGAGGCATTTTCTCATGTAAGTTTAGCTTGCCGGAGAGATGGTATAGAGTTAGTGAGTTACTAGTCTCTTTGAGTAAGTTAGACTTATCATTAAGCAATAAGTAGTGCATGGAGCCTCAAAGAATTGCCGGAGTAGAGTGTAATTTTGTCATATTGATGACTAATCTATGGATACCTGATATTTGAAATTTGAGGATTACTTTTTAGACTTTTGGGTATTGTAGGTTTATGGGAATGAGAATATAGTCTGATGAGGTTTAGTGTATATCAGAAGGTGATAAAATTCTCAGAACAATCCTATTATGTGGTTACTTTTCTCTCTCCATGTACAGTTGAGGAAACAGAGCCATGGAAGCTAGTGAGCTAGTGAGCCTGCCCAAAGACATAAATGAAACACATGGCAGAACAGGCTTAGAACCTAGGGGATAGGAGCCTAGAGTTGACATTCTTTCTTGGCTGCTCTGCTTGAAGGCCTGGGTGAAGAATCACCATTTTACTGTTATTCTAGCTGAAAGGGCATAGAGGTGATCTAATTCTTGCCTTTCATTCTACAAATAATGAAATGGCTCTTCTACAGAGATTGGATGAATTAGTTTACCTGCTTTAGGATGAACCAAGCAGCTCAGTGATTTTACAATTTCCTTTTATTCTCCATGTTGGATAGGGATAATTAAAGAGACATTGCTAGGACTAGTATCCGCTTCTGAATTTTTAGCTGCTTCATTTCCTTACTGTGTACCTTTTTTAAACTGTCTTTTGATCCTTTTACATCTGACAAATGGAAGGGTAGACCTTAGAATTTTTATCATGGTTTAGTGGCATATATAGGTAGAATATGGATTTCATTGTTGGGATGGAAATCCTGTTGGATTTTTTTTTCATGTAATATTTCACATAATTGGACTCAATCTCCTTTTGTCATAGTCCCTGTATGTGTAGGGTGTTTCCATTATCTACATGGTCTGAATTGGCTTCAGTTCTGACCAAGCCTAGGCCATGAAGGTCAGCTTGGACGGCCTACAGCATAGTGCTTTGCATTCTAGTAGCCACAGAATAGTCATTAGGCTTTTCAAAACTACAGAACATAGTCACCAGGCTTTTTGTAATGACAGTGAAGCTGGAAAATGTAATCTGCTGAGACTGGCCCTGGGTTTGACTAGAATGATGAATAGGAACACACTTGCAGGCTGTTGTTGCAGAGGGCACTGCATTGTGCTATTAATAATTTTCTTGGTATTCCCAGAGGAGAGTGGAAAAGGGTACCTACAGTCAAGACTTTTAAGTATTGGAGACATTGCCAATTCTGAGAAACAACTTGTGTCTTCAATTTGTATATTTTCAAAATAGAGTGGAGTTATATTGGAATATTTTGGGTTATAGAGGCCTTATTTTCTCACATGTTTGAATCTGTTTGGATTTTTGTTATGATGAGAAATTGAAAAGACTTGATATTTTCAATTTATATCCAAAATAGTATCAATAATATCTGAGGATTCTTCTGCTAATGTAAGGAATGAATAATTCAGTTAGTTTAAAAAATCAAAATAAATAAAATGAAGATTAAACTCAAGATAAAGCTATAGTAGCTCTGATTGATATTCCTATCCTGTCTTCAATTTTTTTTTTTTTTTTTTTTTTGGGGTCCGGTTGTAGGGCCTGAACTCTGGGCCTGGGCGCTGTCCCTCAGCTCTTCAGCTCAAGGCTAGCACTCTATCACTTGAGCCACAGTGCCACTTCTGGCTTTTTTTTTTTTTTTTTTTTTCCTGCTTATGTGGTGCTGAGGAATTGAACCCAGGACCTCATGCATGCAAGGCAAGCGCTCTACCACTGAGCCACCTTCCCAGCCCCGTGTCTTCAAAATTTTATGGGAAGTGGTTTTTGACATTTATGATTGAGATGTAATTCTCACAAATAGGAATTTAAGATCTTTTTGTTTTAGTCAATTGCTTATCGTGTGTGCATGGGCTAAGCAACTAAAAAAGAATTTTGGTTTGTTAAATAATAGCTTTCACTAGAGACACTCCAGGCCATGAAACTCCAGTGAAAAGTTGTCAGATTCTATTTTAAGGAAGCAAGGCTACATTTTGATATGTGTTTCCTACTAAGTATAAATCTAATCAGCAAGCAAAGAACATTAAATGTTTTATTTTGCTAGTGGCAGCAAAGAATGTAATGATGAATATAATATAGTTTAGATTTATAGTTGAAGTTTTCTTTTTTTTAAACTTATTTCTGTATGGCATAAAATGGTTAGGTTGCTCCGTCTTTTCCACAGTCAAAATGGACAATTTACAGAGAGCTTTTTCTAGATTACCCCTGAATTTAGTGATTTTTGTGTTAGTGACTGCTGCATGTAAAAAAATGGCTGTCCATAGAGCTTTGCCACTGTTATGTTGAGGGATATTTGTTGCATGACATAGAAAATATTGTCTGATTATCTTTATTCTTTTTATCTGACTGGCTTCACTTCAGCTGATGCTTAGTCAATGGCTGAGGCATTTTCATTATTTGTCCTTGGTTAACATATGTTCAGTCTTACCACTTGAAAAATCTAAGTGGAAGTCACAAAATTAAATGCCACTTAGAAAAGTAGTGTGAGAAGAGAATATTTGTGGAGATTTCCTGAATTTTCCACCTATTTTTGATACAGCCATTGGATACAGTTTCTGAAATATTCAAAAATTATTTTCAATTACAGAAGAACTCTTTAGCAAATATCCCATCTGTGTTATACTTCTAGGGAGCAAACAACAAATTGTGTGTTCTAAACTCTACTCCTCTAAACTCTTGGTGAATAGTTTACCTCTTGGGAACATAGAGTTTTCATATAGTGGATGTGAGCAGGATGGCTGTGCGATTAAAAAGTGTAAACAAAAGTATATAAAACAGTGATTTTTCTTAGATCATATAGTGTTCACGTTAAGCTCAGCCAATCCTCATGTGGCTATGAGTCTGCTCTGAATGGCTCTTAGCTAGCTAGACTTAGCTAGACTGATAGAATTTTTATACTTGCATTTCATGTTTAGATTGATAAAAATTGTGTTCTTATTTTTCAAACAGGAGGTTTTGCCTAAGCTGGGCTCCAGCTCTTGAGTTTAAGTGATCTTGATTTGGCCTCCCAAGTAGCTAGGACTATAGGTACATACCTGTGTACTTGATAAAGTTGCCTTGTAAATAAAAAACTGTAAATTTGCCTATTAATGCATTGCTTAAAATGACTTGGATGATGATGAAAGTACAAACATCTTTTCAGTACAGATACAGTCAAGTACACAGAATGAAGGAAAATGATGTATTTTCTCCCAAATTAAGTGAATTCTTAATAGCCTTTTGGCTGTCATTCTAGGCCATATATGGGCATGCATTTCTTTGTGATAGTTTGCTTGTGTTAATTTTCAGTGGCAGACATATACAAAAAGGAAATGAAGACCAACCTGCCTTGTGTCTTTTAACTTACTCATGAGAATTTTTTAAAAGCTTGGTTTCTTAATATTACCATAGTATTTTTATTGTCTATTTGTTACCACAGTACATTTGCATTGTTTCATGTATAAAATATAGACCTACATTGTGTAGGTCTTTGTCATCATCTTTGATGTTTCTCGGAGGAAGATTTAATAGGCACTTAAATTTAGGCTGGTCATGAAAATGAGTTTTTAGAAAATACTTGATCAACATCAATTTTACTTTACCCTTTCGTTCCCTGATCATTCATCATAATCTGTGGCTTGAGCAGTGTTCAAAGGCAATGAAAGAGCTTCAAATTAATTCTTATTACTGTCAAATCAAATTCATTTACAATAAATATGTGAGCCTTGGCTATCAAAAGCTGAAACACTCTTGTAATTGGAACTGGTCATCAAGCCAGATGCTAAATCCCTATGAAAGATGCACCACCAATTCTATTTTTTTGTTACATAATCTTTTCTGCAAGTTATAAAAATAATTGCACACCCTAGAATGTTACATTCTGAAGAGTGTATGCCTTAAATAGACTCTTGTAAAATATACTAGTGGCTCACTGAAATGTTATACAACATCATTTAGGACTCTTAAAGGAAAAAATGTTAGTGGTTCTACAGTTGAATAGAGTTTCATTGTTAGTGTAATGATGTTCATCTTTGACCTACAAATACCTTTTCAGTTCACTGCCTTTCTTCTCGAAGAGGAACCTTATTGGTAATTTATATGGATAAGAAATTAAGTCATGGGGGTAGGTCAGGAGAACCTAGGTCTTTGTGAATCTGGTTCATTTTATTAAAATCAGTTTGCTATACTTCTCATTGAGCTCTTTATATCCATGTAAGTTGATTCTCTATTTCTCCATCCTGTGGTTTATGTATCTACTAACAACAAATGCATACACAAGGCTCTCCCAAACACTTCTACCTCAAAACACCTTTGTTGAAGGTATTTGAGAATTTTTATTTATTTTATTTTCTTTAATTTTTATTGTGAACATACTGTACAGAGGGGTTACAATTACATGGGCAAGATAATGAGTACATTTCTTATCAAGCATTGTAGCCTCCTCCTTTGTTTCCCCTTCCCATCCCATCCCAGCCTCTCCCGTCCCCCCCACCTAATCCTCCCCCCTCCCCCCAACAAAGTTGTAAAGTTCATTTTTGACATGAAAACTCATACTTCTCATTGTTGCAACAGGTCCACCTGTATCCTTATTTAAACGACTTGTTTTTCCCCTTCCCCTCCACAAATTATATCGACATCAAATACAGTAAAAGCAGGGATTATACTGTGGGGGAGGGACATACAAAGCAACAAAGAAATAATCTTCCAAATGCGTTAGAAACAAATGCATGAAAGAAAAAAAACATTTAAATACATATCTTAGGATTCATTTTCCTAACATCACCTTATCTGACCTTAGAAAAAATGACATTGCCCTATTTGTTAGGAAATGGAAAGACTTGGAAAAAATTATATTAAGTGAAGTAAGCCAAGCCCAAAGAAACATAGGTCCCATGGTTTCCCTTATTTGCAATATGTAGTATATGTATGAGTCAAGCAGAAAAGGTCAGATAAGGTATTTGAGAATTTTAAATGCATTTCTGTGTGTGTGTGTGTGTGTGTGTGTGTGTGTGTGTGTGTGTGTGTGTGTGTGTGTGTGTGTGTGTGTGTGTAGTGTGTGTGTGTGTGTGTGTGTGTGTGTGTGTGTAGAGACCACTTACACATTTAGATTGTAGTCATCCTTGCTTCTTTTCTACCACTTATTCTAGTTATGTTATATATTTTTGTGATAACCTTTTTACTTATGGCATGTTATGCTATTCTTATTACTTCATTGCCTTGTCCCAACTACATATAAATTTAAATCTGAACATAATGCTATTCTGTTTCTTTAATTGTTGTTGTGAAGGTGATATACAGAGGGGTTACAGTTACATAAGCCAGAAAATGAGTACATTTCTTTTTTTTTTTTTTTTTGTCGGTCGTGGGGCTTGAACTCTGGGCCTGAGAGCTGTCCCTCAGCTCTTCAGCTCAAGGCGAGCGCTCTACCACTTGAGCTACAGCGCCACTTCCGGTTTTCTGGTGGTTTATTGGAGATAGGAGTCTCATGGTCTCTCCTGCCCGGGCTGGCTTTGAACCGCGATCCTCAGATCTCAGCCTCCTGAGTAGCTAGGATTACAGGCGTGAGCCACCAGCGCCCGGCGAGTACATTTCTTTTTGAACAGTGTCATCTCTTCCCTTGAATTCTCCCGGTTTTCTTCCCAACGGCCCCTGCCAAAGTTGTGTAGTTCATTTTCAACATAGTGTCTAGTGAGTGTCATGGCTGCATTTGTTCACCCTTTGTCCTACCATTTCTTTTTTTCTTTTTTTTGGTCCAGTCATGGGGCCTGAACTCGGGGCCTGGGCGCTGTCCCTCAGCTCTTCAGCTCAAGGCTAGCGCTCTACCACTTGAGCCACAGCGCCACTCCCGGCTTTTTTTCTTATGTGGTGCTGAGGAATCGAACCCAGGGCCTCAGGCATGCAAGGCAAGCACTCTACCACTGAGCCACCTTCCCAGCCCTGTCCTACCATTTCTGTGTTCTTGCTTACCCTCCCCTAAACAGATACTTACCCTAGTCTTGATTAAAAAAAAAAAAAGTTATGTAATGTTACTAGATTAATTTCTTCCTGGTAAATTCTCTATAAACTATGTAGCTGAGATAAGTATATTAAAATTACTTATAGTGTGAAAACATTCAATTAGGTCTTACTCATTTAGGGTAATTTAATTTGTAATTTGTCACAAAATTAGAGAAGATTTATGTTTACTTACACTAAAATGTTGGGAGTGGGGAATGGGATGAGAATGAGAAAAGGTTTGGTAAGTGATTTCCCTGAGAGGAAATCTCAAATTAGTAAATTATTTTCTGAAATCATCATGTATGTTGGAACTTATTATTTATGGAAAATCAGTAATTCAGAGAATCACTATTCTAATTATTAGTTTTATTAGAACAATTTCCCCTGAGGACCTCTTACTGATAACACTTTTTAAAAGACTGAATCTAATTGCTGAATGTACTTGAATTCTAACTGCATTTCTTTTAAATTGTCATGTGTGTTCAGATTAAACTCATTCTTGGTGTCTTTCTAACATTTATTCTAGATAGTTTTGTATTACATACTTTCAGGAAAGCCAATTTATTTTTTGATGTTATAGAGAAAACACTCCTTTCACTTCCTTCATCTCATAAAAAGAATCTCTGAATTATCCTAAGTTCATTTAGTATGAGTAACATGAAGTCCTTTTCTCATTTTCCTTTACTATTAAAATGATAGGGCCTTATTGAAGTGTTTGTTCAGTGTTAATTCTCATTTTTGTCAGCTAAATAACATATAGTTGTAATTGATCAAAAACTATCTGATTTAGATAGCTTTGGTGGGAAGTATGTTGGCATGAAATAACGCTGTTTGGGAAATTATTACCTTAAAGAAAATAACCTGAAAATATCTGGAAGAGCAGGAAGGAGAACATTTGAACAGTTTGTGTGAAGAAGGGCAGAGCCTTGGACATTCTTGTGATGTCATCACAGCCCCCTGGGGTCTCTTTTTTTGGCTGTGATTTGTACTCAGCTTTTCCATTTCCTTTGAACTAGTAATGGTGCACCTCTTGAGCTATCAGGGGAGAAATAGACAATTTAGTGTTTGGCAGAGTAATTGTAAGTACCCTACGGAGATTCAGGATGATCTCTGTGGTAGGTCTGGTGAGGGCATTTTCACTGGCTGTGGAGACAGGAGAAGTTGGTAATGCTTGGCACCTACAGGCACAGATCATGTTGCAGGAGGACATTTTGGCATCATCTTCACTTTTTTATTTGTCTTTGAAAAAGCCATAGTAACATTGGTGGATATTTGTTGACTACTAGTAGTCACAGAAACCATAAAGAACTTAGTTTTCCCATGTTTCCTTCCTTCCCCCTTCCTTCTTTTCTATTCCTTTCTTTCTTCCTTTGTATAATTTAGCCTAGCCAAAGGAATGGTGCCTAGTGGCCCGACGGTATAGCCACACTGTGGAAAACATTGTGCTTCTTTAGGAACTTTGAATTTTGTGGGAAGCCACTAGTGGTCAGTGGCAAAAGGTGGACATGTAGATGTCTGGCAGGGCCTGGGCTAGTTTGCATCTCATGGAATTGTTCTGTGCCCTCAACTTTGGGTTGTTCCAATAGAAATTCCTGTCATTGTTTACCTGGCTTAGAACTTTGGTGGTATTTATGTCTATATATTTTGTCTGATTTAAAACCATACTGAACTTACCAGAAATACTGTTAGTGTAGCACTTACATTTGTGGTGATTTATCACACTTAATTCAAGATTCAGACTGATTATAGTTGAGTATCTGCATAGTGAAATGTCATTATTTTATTAAAACTTGTTTCCTTTGTTTTTAAAATATTACTTAGGCATTCTGTTGAATAAAAATTTGTGTTGGATTATTATCTGTCTCATTTCAGATTAAAAATTTGTGTTGGATTATTATCTGTCTCATTTCAGAGAAGTAATAATTAAATATCTGCTATTAGGAAAGTAGAGCAAGGTACCAGTGGCTCCCATCTGTAAGCCTAGCTGGTCAGAAGGCTGAGAGCTGAGGAACATGGTTCAAAGCCAGTGCAGGCAGGAAAGTGTGTGAGACTCTTATCTCTAATAAACTACCATAAAAGCTGGAAGTGGAACTATGGCTTAAGTGTAGAGTGTGCTAGTCTTGAGATAAGAAGCTCAGGGACATCACCCAGGCCCTGAGTTCAAGTCCCAGGACTGGAAAAACAAAAAGTAGAACTTGGCTGGGATGTAGTTTAGAGTTAGAGTGCTGTCTTACCATGCTTATGGCCCTGAGTTCACCACCATTGCAAATATAAAGCAAGCAAACAGGCAAGAAAGCAAGCAAGCAAACCATAGAACTGAGTCTGATAAGGGTGAGAACTATTGGTTTGAGTAGAAGTATCTTTTTCCATTGTTCTTCTATGTAGTCCCTGGATTTCTTCTGGATTGACACTCCTAAGCTTTACACAGAACATGGAGTAAGTTATACAAATGAAAATGCTGTTTTAGCATAGGTTCTACCACTTTTTTCTAAGTAACAGTTGGTATTAAGGAGATTTATGGATTATCATGAATCTAATTGCAATATTTTCTTTTTATCTATGGTTATCCAGTGTAACTTTACTATGGATAATTTATTTTACTTTTAGAAAAAAGGCTAAGTACACTCTTGCATTTAAAGGAAAGAAAGCACTCTGCTTTGCTCTTAAAATCCTTTTGTACGGAATTGTATTTTAAAGATGGTAAAATCAGCTAGGATCAGCCAAATCACAAAGCTTCCAATCTTCACAGAGAATTATTTTTGTTTTATTAGAGATTATAACTACTTATGAATCCATCGAATGGTGTTTTCTGAACATTAAGTGGAGATTTCTTCCTTTTGAAGAAAAAAAAATAACATAGCCATAGGTATTACAATCTGACTTCAAAAGAGGCTGATCTAATTATCATGATGTGAGTTAAATAAAAAAAATGCTCAGGATATTGCACTATAGTTTAATGAAAAATATGATACCAATGTGTATTATATTGTCTTGACATTTTAATATATTTGAACTATCATAAAATACGAATTAAGCTTGGTTGTAAAATCTGAATTGTACTTTTCAAAAGTTTTCAAAAGCCATTGCTGTGTAGTGGTTAGCTGGTGTGTTAAGTAGGTTGCTCTTTTTTTTTTTTTTTAATCATCTTACCCTTGATGAACTTCCAATGAATACACTGAAGCCATAGGTCTAACTATGAGCAATCCGCCCACCACTATTTTTTTGGCTGGTAGTAAGCCACTATCTAGAGCTAGGATGCTAGTTTTCTTCCTTATAAAAAGAGTTGTAGATAATCCATGAATTTCATTTTTCACTCATAAGAAAATCGAGGTAGCAGTTAGTTGACTTTTTTCCTTGAATGTAAAAAGTGAGGTAGATTAAAAGACAGGAATTATTTTCAGACTTTGAAATCTTTTCTTGCACTTTGATTCCATATAATGATAGATTTAAAGTCTTCTTTAGAAAATAGCATTAGAGTTTAAAGAGCTCAATAGTATCTTAGTAGAATTCAGGAGTTTTATTTGTGTTACCGATTTGGGGAGATTAAATCCATATATGGCTAAAAAGCACAAAGATGTTCATAACAATAGAAGGAGAATAGATTGATTTATGAGTCATTAGAACTGTATTTGCTGTGCTAATTGTCAAACTGTATTATTTAGGAGAGGGAATTGTCTTGGTTAAGGCTTTTTTTTTTTTTTTTAAAGTGATAGCGGGCTTGTTTACTGCTTCATTGTTATGAAATTAAAAATTGCTATTAAGCCTGCTTGAGGATAGTCATTAGGAAAATGGAGTAGTGTATAATATGTAAATGTTAATTGGTCTTATGTTACTGTATATTAAAACACCTACTGTTTATGAGTTTGTACATTATGTTGCTCCTCTAAATTTCTTTTGTGAAATAATAACTAGCATCCATCAGCACAGATTATTGATTTTAACTGCTCTTCAAATACACATACATTTCCACTATTTGTGAGAAGTATCTTTTATTTATGATCTTCCCACTCTTTGTTTCATTTGTAAACTCGTTGGGCAGGCCTGTCATGGCTGCCTCCCTTTGCTCTCCTCCCAATGGGCTCTGATGCTCATTACACACTACAATTTTCATGCACTCCGTGGGATGAGGGGGAATCGTAAGCCATGCTGGCAGATCCTTCTCGTGTTCCAGGCAGCCTGGACACCTCAGAGTTCTCCACACAGCACCCCAGGCTCTCACCGGGGTTTATCAGAATCTGCACATGACGTGAAATCTGTTAGCATTTCTATGTGTGCTCTCCTGGTTTGTTTCTTCCTTTTCATTCCATTTCTTGTTTGTCCCTAATGATGTTTCTCTTCCACTTCACTCCTTCATCTGATAAATTTTTAAGACTTACTCCACAGCCTTTTTCTTTTTTCCCTTTACATTGTTCTTTTTTCTGGGAGAATGCACTGCACTCAGATCTGTAACAGTCATTCCCAGATCAGCATTTCTGGCCAAGTCTCAAGTCAAATCTGAATTTCAGGTTCAAATACCTAATTGCCTACAATTCCATGTGGTGATTCTGCCATTACCTTCAACTGGATATGTCTGAAACTGAGCTCATTATCTTCCTTCCCCAAACTGCCTCTCCTTTTCTTAATTGATCATCATGGGTATTAATTTTTTGGCATCTGGGTGCACCTTTGACATCTTTCCCTTTGATCTCTCCATCTCAGTTGAACTGGGTTTTTCTCTTTTCTTTTCTTTCTTTCCTCCCTCCCTCTCTCCCTCCCTCCCGCCTTCTCTGTTCCCTTCCTTCCTTCTCTGTTCCCTTCCTTCCTTCTCTGTTCCCTTCCTTCCTTCCTTCCTTCCTTCCTTCCTTCCTTCCTTCCTTCCTTCCTTCCTTCCTTCCTTCCTTCCTTCCTTCCTTCCTTCCTTCCTTCCTTCCTTTCTTTCTTTCTTTCTTTCTTTCTTTCTTTCTTTCTTTCTTTCTTTCGTAAAAGGTCCTGTATCTTATATTCTACCTTCACTGCTAGTCTCCCACTTGAGGTCCTCATCACCAAAGGCTCTCCACCTTCAGTCACCTGGAGCTCTTGTTAACACATATTACCAGGCCTCATCCCTTGAGCTTTTGATTCAGCAGGTGTCTAACAAGTCCCCTGGGGGTGCTGCTGCTTTGAGGAGAATGTGGAAGTACATCAACAACCATCTTGCTTTAAATTTTTCTCCTCTTTTGCCCACCTTTGCTAGATGAAACGTCCCTAGCCTTTGATTTTGGTACCTTTATTTTACAATTGTTTGTGATACCTTTTCTTAACATTTCTTCTTTACATTCTTTTGTACTTCCTGAAACTCCCCACAATTTTGCATAATTTACCCTTCTGTTTTTACTTCTTATAAAACTTGTTTTCCATCTGTGCACTTTAGGCCCATCTCCTCAACTGTAGCTGAACTTGGTAGTTTTTCTTGATACTGAACCCAAATATTACTGTCTTACAAACACAGACTCTTCTTATTTCCAGAATATTAGGTTCTATGTGCTCATCTTTTTTTTTTCCCCCTTTTTTCTTTTGGTATTGTTGTTGTTGGTCCTGGGGCTTGAACTCAAGATTTAGGCGCTGTCCCTGAGCTGTTTTTGTTTAAGGCTAGTGCTCTCTACTACTTGAACTACAGCTCCACTTCCAGCCTTTTTTGACTAGGAATCTCCCGGATTTTTCTGCTGGGACTGGCTTTGAACAGATCCTCAAATCTCAGCCTGCTGATAGCAAGATTTATAGGTGTGAAGCACTGGTGGTGCCTGGCTTATGCTCATTTATTTTTAGAAATTTAGCACAACTAATTAACCTCCATTCTTGAATCCAGCATTGGAAGAATTCAGGCAAGATGTGAATATAGTACAAGTGAAAGAAAGTTTATTAGGAAAGTTTATTAGTTTATTAGAAACATGGCAGAAAAATTATTTATGTGGCATAAATAATCCACGGAAAATGATATTTTAGCCCATCTTTTCCATTTTCCTGTTTTCATGATTACAGACCTTGGCCATGGGTTAAATGGAGAATTTTTGGCAGGGAGTGAGAAGGTATGTGTGATTAAAACAGTCTTAAGTCACAGGCAGGTCTAGAGGTTCAGAGGTCCAGTAGTCTGACCAGTCCATCACCTCAGGATTGGTAGGCAGCGTCTTGTTACAATGAGAGACATTATGCTGCCTTCAGTCCTTCCTGGATTCCAAGATGGCTGTAAAGTGACTGCCAGTGAGAATGGCTCCAGAGCATCAAGTCCCTTCCACAGCCAGTGGGACAAAGTTACTGTCCCAGGGGTCTGGGAGATTTACTGAATTACATTGACCTCTAGTTTTTACTGGCCTGGGAAGGCTTTAGGACTATTTTCTTTTTTTAACCTTAGGCTGGAATAAAGCCTATCATTAGGTGGACGGAATACTCAAAAAAAAAAAAAAAATGTGGTGACATTTTATGACCCTGGTGACCACTTAGGCTAGTCACCTATATTAGTAGAAAAGCTTAATTAAAATAGTTTCTCTCAAAGACCCTGTGATCTCATCCTTCATTTTAGGTTTCTATTTCCTTATGGCTAAGTGCTATCTATCAATTTCATAAAGCCGAAGCAAGGATTAAAGCAACATGGATTTATTACTGAGTGCATTGATCCATTTCCCTAGTTTGTTTTATACCTGGAAGTCCCTTAATTTGGATAAAAAAATAATTAAACTAGCCATATAAACATGTTGTAGTTAAATATCATGTGGTTGCTCAGAGAACAGAAATCAGAATTTAAACATTGAAACTCAATGTTTTGGCCAGTATAGAATTTTTACACTGAATATGACCAGATTTTCTAAGAAGGAATGTCCAGGAGCAGAAATACTGTGATGGCAGCAAATCTGAGGAAAGCGATTTGTCTGGAGGTCTTTTTATGTGTAGATATTACCTACTATCTTTATACTTATATTGTGTGTTTTTTTTTTTAGGCTATACTTAAAGTTGGTTAATAATGCCTTATGTTTGAATGTACAAGTCATACAATAAACACGTTTTCAATGAACTTCTGCAAATATTTGCTTAGCAAAGACTATGCAATGTTATCCTATTGACCACCTCCTCCCGTTCCTTTTTTGCTTCATCTGTAGAACCTCGAAGCAGATATTGATAGTTTGCCAGGTGGGTATTTGAAAGATAATATGTGAATGTGAATAAATTGTCACTTTAAGGAAAACAACTCTGATAGAGCCATATTGTTCTTTGGATTCATTCCATTGGACTTTCTAGGCCATGTGAACTAAATTTATCAGTCAGTTAGCAAATCATAGAAGGAAAAAGGTAGGTAGTTTGGGTCCTGGTTTTCTAGATGAGACATGTTGGCCTAAAGGAATAAAATGTTTACAGAAAAATCACAAGAAACTAATTGTGACAAAGTTAAGATCAGACCTTAACCTCCTTCACTTCCAGCTTGTGTTTCTCTGGGTAATCATGATGGTGGTGGTGGTGGTGGTGGGCGGGGGTGTCTCATGACTCCTTTGGAAGATACCTTTGACTGCTGGAATTCAGTGAAAACACGTTTGGATGGATTTTGTACTTTGTTTGGAGTTGGAGAGTTAATGCCATTTAATTTACAGTTTTATCACCAGTGAACAAAATAGGTTCGTTTTTGAAACAAAAAATTAAGCTATGCATCAAAAAGCAATATCCAGAGGTAATTATTATTTTTAATTTAAATTATAGATCTTATTTTCCTGCAGGCTTTGTGAGATCTTGCAACTATTATTCAGGATATTAAGACATGAAATACTAGAGATATCTGAATCTCAATTCTGGTTTTACGAATTGTCTACTTAAAAACATGGAAACTGTGGCATGTAAATTACAGGCTTATTTATCACTGTGTAGTGTCTATAGCCTGGTACTGATGTTTGTTTTCAATTCCAGTAGAATGTGGAGCTGGTTTCTGTGAAAGCTCACGGTGAAGCGGTGAGCTAAATGGGCACTATTTGCAATTAGGCCATTCAGATTAGAAATTTACGAAGGTATATAAATCCTAATGGAGCAATAATATTACAAAATAAACCACTAACTTCCCACTATCACCAAACTCTTTGTAACACTGTGCCTTCTGACACAATATTTATGATTATAAATGTACAGTAAGAATTTTTGCTCCACCATCTTCATTAACTTTAATGTGTAAGCAGCCAGTTACCCTGCTACATCTGGAGACAGATGGTGGGTCTTGAAGGCTGTCTTAAGCTTCATTTTGCTTCTGAGGCAATGACTAACCATACTTACATTCTCTGTGCATTTATGTTTTTGTGCTCAAATCAGGTTTCTTTGTCTGCTGATTAGATCGTGCCACAGATGAGAAACTATTACATATTTTTTTCAAATTCCCGATGCTGTTTTAGTCTTATTTTTTTTTTTTTACTGTCCTTCTAATCAAACCCTATATCTCTTAGGAGATAAGAAGTAGGCTAAGAATAAACTTGCAACACATACTGTGAGTTATTTAGTTTCAATATACTTTGTGTTCTATTTCATTGATTGCAGAAATGCATCCATTAGTATTTTAAAAAAGCTCTTTTCTCATATTAATGAATTTGAAATGATAAGATTAATGGATTTCTAGGGAGCTGAAAATTTAATTTGAGTGTATCTTATACTATAATCTTGAGCTTAACTATCTCAATCTTGGGAAACTTGTAGTCATTATCTCAAATCTTTTATTTTATGCAATCATATAACTTTTTTTTCTGATAGATCTTCAGTTTCTCATGCATGTTTTAAACTAGCATAGAAAATAATAGGCCTTAGCTTGGTGCATTGAGTCAAACTTATAATCTTAGCTACTTGACAGGCATAGATTGGAATCATGGTTTGAGGCCAACCCTGACACAAAACATGAGACCCCATCTCTAGTTTTTCCAGTCCTGGGGCTTGAACCCAGGGCCTGGGCTCTGTCCCTAAGCTTCTTTTGCTCAAGGCTAGCACTCTACCACTTAAGCCACAGTGTCACTTCTAGCCTTTTCTGTGTATTTGGTACTGAGGAATTGAACCCAGGGCTTCATGCATGCTAGGCAAGCACTTACACTAAGCCACATTCCCAGCCCCTGGCCTGACATTATTTAAGAACCTATATCAAAAGTAATCAATGCAAAATAGGGCTAACAGATACATGTGATAAGAGCAAGTGTAAGACCTTGAATTCAAACCCCAGTCCCACCAATAAAAGAGAAAATAGTAGGTCTTAAATAATTGGACCTGACATTTATCAGCAAATAATAAAATGAAAAAGAAATACACTAAAGGAAAAGTCCCAAAGGAACCAAGGTTTTTCTAATTGGCAAGTCATAATTTTTCTTACGCAATTTAGATTAAGAAATACTGTAATTGGAGATAGAGTTCATGTTAAAGAATTATATAGAGAAAATAAAGGGAAGGGAAATCATAGGTGGGAAAAATTGCCAAGAAAATTGTCATGTCTTTTGATCTCCAAGGAGTCTATGTAAATCTCACATAATGGCTGCATTTTCAATGTTTTAATTTTTTTAATTTTTTAATTTTTATTTTTTTGCTGGTCATGGGGCCTGAACTCTGGCCCTGGGCACTGTCCCTCAGCTCTTCAGCTCAAGGCTAGCGCTCTACCACTTGAGCCACAGTGCCATTTCCGGCTTTTTCTGCTTTATGTGGTGCTAAAGAATTGAACCCAAGGCCTCATGCATGCAAGGCAAGCACTCTACCACTGAGCCACCTTCCCAGCGCCTGTTTTAATTTTTTTATGGATGATAAATTTATAAATTCCTTCCATCTTAGGGAGTCACTTCTATTCATTACATAAAGGTCTGCTTGAAATATATGATAGTATCTGTCCTTACCCTCCAATTTTTGTCACCAGTTTCTGTATATTTTTCTGTAATGGTTACACAGAACAAGTGTGTTCAATATGTGCAGTACTTTCTGTTAACTATGAGGTTAACAGTGTTAAAAATACTCAGAATCAGTAACACTGTACAAAAAGAAATGTATTCATGACCTAACTTATGGAACTGTAATCCCTCTGTTCATCGTACCTTTCTTAACAATAAAAATGTAAAAAATATTCAGAATCAAGCATAAGGTAATAAAATCTTGGAATTTTTTAATGTATAGCTTAGAAAATTAGGTAGCCAGGAGAAAGAAAAGATCGCTAATCAATCATTAAAGAAGATTGTTTAGACTAGCCTGAACATGCGTGTAGTATACAATCAAACAATTGCCAGCAATCATGAACTGCTTGTAATCATTTAAGAATGTATTATTTTCAACAAAAGCTTCAAAAACGTTGAAGGCCATACTTGCTCTAGTGTTTGCCTTTCCCCTATTTTATGGGCAGTGTTGCATCATCTGCGACTGACAAAATGCCATTGTTTGTATTTTTTTTATGACATTGAGAAAGAAATCAAACTGATTTTTAAAAACAGTTTTGGAGGTATAGAAAGTATAAGGTATTAGGGTGTGAAGAAAACATTCTCATCTTAGAGATAAGATGCAGTGTAAAGGAAAAGCCACACACACACACACACACACATACCCATCCACACACACACACACAGACACATACACACCCATCCACACACACAAACACACACACACACACACACACACACCCATCCACATTTACTGAACTTGATGTAGTTTCACAATTTCCATGGCAAATTGATGTATATGGCTTAAACGCTTCTCATTTTTTACTCTTTTTCTCATTTGACCAACTTTGCCAGTCCCTAAAGCTCTGCTTGGAAACTCACTGTGCTAATAGGCAAAGTTGGCCTTTCTTGTGCTTCCCTTAAAGTAGCCATCCTGAAACGCTGACCTTTTACTTTAATAACAGTTTTATTTGAGAAAATGTTCAGATCCCGAGAGCGATAGAGTGTTTTCAGAAAGGCCATCTTAAATAGTGGTCTCCAAATGCTGTATCTTTTTCTCTGATACACGTTGGAGCTGACCTATCACAAGAACTATATTGTCGTGTTCTGTATTCTATTGATTTAAAAACAAATAACATGAAGCTTAGACTTGCTGAAAATCCATTACCACACTGGTTTATTTTTTCGTCTGTGCTTTGATCTGCTATTTTAGATTTTTAAACTCTTTATGCCAGGTCATGGTTTATCTTTTGTTATTTTAAAATCTCCATTGTAGCTAAGATAATTACTTTTTCAGGTGTGACCTTGGCCTGGAGACCCAGAACTTGTGATTTTCCTTTTTCTTTTTTTCCTTTCTGGAACTAGGTAAAGTATTAGAAAGACAGCTGTGCTTTGGTCCCTTTACTTTTACTGAACTGGAAGTGATGTCACCCAGCTGGTCTCTTAGCATGTCTGCTTTAGTGGCTCTCCAGCTTTCCTGAGCCATCTCCTCCTCTCCTGGCTGACCTAGATGATGCCCTCTTACCTGCATCTGTCCTCTGCTGCCCTCACAGCAGGGGCCCAGGGCTGACAGGGTAGGGTCAGAATGAGCAGGCCTCTAAGCTAGGTCTCTTTCTCACCCACTGCCACCCACTGCCTTCCACTCTCACCTGCATGGCCTCCTGCCCATCCACCCAGCTGGTCATTATTTGGTGATGACATTCTCATCCTTCTGTTCCAGACTGATTACATTAGAATGAAAACTCTCTGTTCATTTTGACTTTTCTTCTGGTAGGAAGTCCTATACAACAGATAGAAGATGACACTGTGCTAAGTGAAATGAGTCTCATGCAGAAAGACAACTACTCCATGAGCTTTCTTGTCTGCACAACATAAAGAAGCTAAACTGCAGTTGTCAGAAGTTTGGGTGGAGGGGCAGGGAATAGAAGGATGTTGGTCAAAGGCTAGAAACTTTGAGCTAGGGATAAATTCTAGGGCATAATACATAGCATGGTGATTGTTTTGGTCTTTCCTTTTCCCTCTTCCCCTGCCCACCCTCATCCCTTTCTCCTCTTGACTTGGTGGTGTAGTAGCCCAGGCTGGCCTCCAACTTTTGAATCCTCCTGCCTCACACTCTCCAGTGTTGGGAATAAAGGTTATGTATCATTATTCTTGGTACCAGATGACTTTATTTTATAATATGCTGTTGTTTATTTTGATAAGAGCAGATTTTTTTAAAAATTTAATTTTATTTTATTTGTGAACATACTGTACAGAGGGGTTACAATTACATGGGCAGGATAATGCGTACATTTCTTACCAAGCATTGCACCCTCCTCCTTTGGTTTACCCTTCACATCCCTTCCCAGCCTCCCCCCTCCCCCCCAATCCTTCTCCTCCCCCCCCCCCCCCCCCCGCCCGCACCGACATTGTAAAGGTTTTGGACATGACAACTTGTACTTCTCATTGTTGCAACAGGTCCACCTGTATCCTTAAACAACTGGTTTTTCCCCATCTCCTCCACAAGTTATACTGACATCAAATATAGTGAAAGCAGGGGTTATACTGTGGGGGAGGGACATACAAAGCAACAAAGAGATAATCTTATAAATGCTTTAGAAACACATGCATGAAAGAAAAGGACATTAAAATACATATCTAAGGGTTCATTTTCCTGACCTCACATTATCTGACCTTTTCCGCTTGACTCATGCATATACTAGATATTGCAAATAAGGGAAACCATGGGACCTATGTTTCTTTGGGCCTGGCTTACTTCACTTAATATAATTTTTTCCAAGTTTTTCCATTTCCTAACAAATGGGGCAATGTCATTCTTTCTGATGGAGGCATAGAATTCCATTGTGTATATATACCACATTTTCTTGATCCATTCATCAAGAGCAGATTTTTTTACAGTCCTTACTCCACACATACATAAATGGTACGTATGTGTGGTGGTTGATGTGTTTTTTTTTTTTTTTTTCTTCTGTTCCTGGGGCTTGAACTCCAGGCCTGGGCTCTGCCCCTGAGCCTTTCTGTGCTCAAGGCTAAAAGGCTAGCACTGCACCACTTGAGCCACAGCACCACTTCCAGCTTTTTCTGAATAGTTTATTGGAGATAAAAGTCTCATGGCCTTTCCTGCTGGGGCTGGCTTTGAACTGTGATCTTCAGATCTCAGCCTTTTGAATAGCTAGGATTATAGGTGTGAGTCATTGGTGCCCAGCTTGATGTGTTCATTTGGTTGCAGTAATCATAACATAATTTGTGTGGATATGGAATGATCATGTTGAATATATACATTTTTTGGGGTCAGTCTTACCTTGGTTAATGTGGGAGAATGACCCAAAACAACAAAGAGAAGATATGCACTCACTTAGGAAAAAAATAATCTATCTCATTGCTTCATACTTAGACTTGGTTTACTGAGGTCTTACAGACACTGTTTTAATTATTAATTAATTTAAAATTGAATTTTGATTGACAATCTGATTGAATTTTGCCTGAGACATTTTTTGTTCTCTTGGAATTTGAAGTAATCAAGGTGAGGCAGCATGGTTTTGCATATATAGATCGACAGAGTATTGATTCTAACTTGCATGTTGAACCTCAGAGTGTAGTTTGATCAGTAGTACCAATTAGGTAAAGTGTTTCTTTTCTACTTTTTTCTTTTTTCTTTTTCTTTTAGCAGAGCCGTATATACTTTGAAAAATGTAGTGTCTGATTATTCTGCTCATTTGTGAGAACTGTGTGGAAGTACCTAGTCAGTGGCTTGGTAGCTAGCAGAAACAACCCACGTGTTCAGTGGATAAGGAGACCAAACATTGGGCAGATTAATTTGTTTTATCCAGAGTCTGGTTAGTAGGAAAGCACACTAGTTAGATTCTTGCTGAGCTATTTCTGCCTATAGTTTGTCTGCTTTTGTTTGTATTTCTTAAAATCCTTTAATCATGAGAAAAGCCAAGATTTGCTTGAATACAAATACAAAATACAAATAGAATTGTTTGCTTTTGTGGCTTTCTAGATTTTGTGTGATCTTTTCAAAGCAAAGACTTGTATCTTTCTCATGCTATGACTGTAAGTGGGGGGAAAGCCAAACTGGAACCTACTAGAGAGTTGGAAGGGATCCTAGTGCACAGAGTTTGAGAGAACTGCTGCCTGGAGGGTAGAAACTTTCTCAGAGTCCCCAGAATTAGACATCCATGTTGGGAATTAGACCCCGAGTCTGTTATCCATGCTTCTTTATGTCATGCACACCCCCACTTGCTTGAGATACATTGAACTATTCTAAGTATATAGGTCAGGTTTTTTAAATAGAAAATTTACAGAGTTGTGTAACCTCTGTTACTAATTTCAGAACATTTTTAACGCTGTTGAAAGAAGCCAGAGCTGAGCATGATGGCACATGCATTCATCCCAGAATTTGGGTGGCCAGGGCGTAAGGATCTTGAACCAGAGGCCAGCCTGGGCTACATGATGAGACATGGCCTCCCTGCTTCCCTGACCCCCGCCACACCCCCTCTACCCCCAAGGAAAAAAGCCACCGACCCTTTAGACTTTCTCCATCTTCCTTTTTCTCCCACTTCAGCAACCACTAATCTACTTTCTGTGTTCAGGCCTAATCTGGATATTTCATATGCGTGGAAATACATAACACACAACGTTTTGTGTCAGGCTTCTTTCAGAAGCCATGATGTTTTTAAGGTTCATCTGTGTTGTACTCTGTACTTCACTCCTTTTAGTGACTGAATCCTGTTACAGTCAACCTTATGGTGACCATTCATTCATCCGTTGATGGGGATGTAGATGGTCTCCACTTTGGGGAACCTATAAATGCTATAAATGTTCATGAGCAAATTCCTGTGCTGACATATGTTTTCAGTTCTCATGAGAATTTTCAGTACCCGAGGATGGATTTCTGGGTCATGTGATAACTCCCTTTGGACTTCTCAGGACTACCAAACTGTTCGCCACAGTGGCTGTGTGCCATTTTATGTTCCCACCAGCAGTATATGAGCATTCGAGTTTCTGTAGATCTTCACCAACATTATTAATTTTTAAATCATAGTATGTTTGAAGTAGCATATCATTATGGCTTTGATTTGTGTTTTACTAATGGATATGGTTGGGCAACTTTTCATGTGTTTATTGACCATTTACATATCTTTTGAGAAATGCCCGTGTATGACTTGTGCCCATTTTTAATTGGTTTATCTTTTTATTGCTTGCCTGTATCAGTTATTCATGTGTTCTGAACTCTGGATATAAATTCCTTGTAGATATTTTCTTCCTTGCATTCTGTGGTTTGCCTCTTCAATTTCTCTTTTCTTCTTCTTTCTCCTTCATCTCTCTTCCATCTCCCTCTCTACTTCTCCCTCTCCCTCTCTCTTTCTCTCTTCCCATGTAGCTGAGGTTCCAGACATTTCACCATGCCCAGTTTGTTGACAGAGATTGAGATCTCATTAACCTTTTGCCAAGGCTAGCCTTGAACTGGGATCCCCTCAACCCCCAGCTCCTGAGAGGCTCGGCTTGCAGGTTTGTTCATCACACCTGGCCTATCTTTAGTTTGCTTTCTCTACAAATGAGAGACAAAGCAACTTTTCATGCACATTTTTTGTTATTGTTTAGTGTCTATTAAATATTTTAAAAAATTGTTACTTTAATTTTTATGATTTTGTTCTGAGACAAAGGAAACATACTGTCCGGGGCATCAAATAGTATATCCAAATAGCAGAAACAGTACTGCCCTGTTTCCCAGCTAGTAGTTGAACCATTTGTAATAATACCTGATTATTTGTACTCCAGACAGTTCTGAAATTTTTCTGGGGCTCTTTGGGTCCTGATTTAAGTCACTGGATATTGAGGAAGATACAGCTGTGGTCTCAACACTGGCCTCCTTCCAGTTGTTGGCACTTGAATTTGAATGACATGTTTTCCAAAAAATATTGTTTCCAAATTTCTATATATCATAAATCAAGGAGAAGTGAATATAATACAAAGGATCATTAGATAATGAATGATTTTATTAAATGTTTAGTTATTGAAGGGAAGACTTTGGTGTCATTTTCCACTTTTCTAACGTCCCTGGACGTCTCTTTACCTGCAGTTGTCAGACTTTAATATTAGGACATCATTTTAAAGAATTCATACTTAATAGCTCGATCCCCACTGGGCAGTTAGAAGCTCCTCAAGTTTGTGACAAATTTTGGCACGTGTGGAAATTTCTAGGTCACCAGACAACTCTTGATGAAAGCACTCCTGGGCGTACTAATTGCTCTTCCATAGTGATTGGAAATGCATTGGAAGGAGGCACTGAGCACCTGGTCCAGCTTGGTCCATCCGCTCCAGCTCAGCTTGCTTTTCTTGAGTGTTTTCAGGAGTTGCTTATTTCATCTGTTTCTGCTTTTGTTGATTCTAGTTTCCGATGAAGAATTAAAACGAAGAGTAGCGGAGGAGCTGGCACTGGGACAAGCCAAAAGGGATTCTGAAAGTCAGAGGCGGTGAGTTCCATGGCATCTCAGAATTTTTGTGGACTTGTCATAAGTATCAAATGTCTTTAGAGGAGAATGATTGTAATAAGACACATTATTTTCGATTGGCTGAACTTCAGAATGATCTGATATGAACTTGGATAATTTTAGGGTTTTTTTTTTTTTTGTTTGTTTGTTTTTGTAGGTTGTGGGGCTTGAACTCTGGGCCTGGGCGCTGTCCCTCAGCTCTTCAGCTCAAAGCTAGCACTCTACCACTTGAGCCACAGTGCCACTTCTGGTTTTCTGAGTGATTTATTGGAGAGAAGAGTCTCAGGGACTTTCCTGCCCTCCGGGCTGGTTTTGAAGGTGATCCTCAGATCTCAGCCTCCTGAGTAGCTAGGATTACAGGCGTGAGCCAACAGTGCTCAGCTTGTTTTTTGTTTCCAGTGTCCTCCTGGGGCTCAAACTCAGGGCCAGGGTTTTCTTCCTGAGCTGTTTTGCTCAAGGTTAGCAGTTTACCACTTGAGCTCCACTTTTGTCTTTTTTTTTTTTTTTTTTAAATTCCCCCTTGTTAATTGGAGTTAAGAGTCTCTTGGACTTGACTTTCCTACCCAGACTGGCTTTGAACTGGGATCCCGAGTAAGGATTATAGGTGTGAGCCACTGGTGCCCAGCCCAATTTTAGTTTTGAAGTGTGCTTGTTAAAGGCCTGTATTACCTTCTCCCCACACTTGATTGTACAGAGTTATCATATCTACTAAAGATTCTTAATTATACAAATGTTGAGTCTTGCTTTCTTAATCTATAAAATTTAAGTTTTGAGGATTTTTTCAGAATTTCAAAATCTACCAATGAATATGTTTAAGAATAAAAATCAAATTACCTGGTATTATATATTAAAGCAGATAATGTTATAGATTATACCATTTTGAATATAGTACTCAAATTAACAAATAGTATTAATTGGTAATATTCTCACTTAAAAATTGGTGATGTTACAGGAATGTATATGAAGATTAAAAATCCTCTATAATTCTGTCCTGCAGCCATAACCATTCTTAATACTATAGACTTTTTTCTACAAGTAACAGTTAAAGACTACTCACTGAAGGGTTTTGTAATAGTAGAAAATTAGAAGCAATCCACATGGCCCTCTTGAGGAAGCAAATGGATACAGTATGGTCTATTCCTACCGTGGGATACTTGACAGTCAAGTATATCCTTATGTGCTGATTCAAAAGGATGCTAAGAGCCATGAACTGAAAAAAAAAAAAAGCAGTGTACAAAACAGCACAAATACTTTTTTTTTTGGTCAAAAACAGTACTTTTAAAAGACTTAAAGTATATATTTATTCAGAAAAATGTGTGAATACATTTTAGTCCAAGATAGTGTCAAGTGCTTCCCATCTGTGCCGTTTTTGAGGTTTGCATGTAGAACAGAGCATTCGGATCACGTGGTCATGTGAATGTCTCTCTACTGTGAGCATCAGGCACAGGCCTCCACTGAGTCGATGCTCACTGTGCGTATGTTTTGTTTTGGATCTTTTTGTTTGAGAGAGCCAATAAAGAACCTTTGAATAGACTGAAGTCCTTATTGACCCTAGGACCCTCAACTTAACCTCTTTGGGCACGAATCCCTGAAATGAAGAGGTTGAAATATGTTCTCTGTGTTCCTCCCCTTGACAAACAGCTAAGGTAACCCATAATGTGCACAAAACATACAGATCAGAATATGAATCGTTTAAGACCACTATTTTCTCAAGAAGATGAGGTGGTTTATGGCTTCGTGTTTTGAAAAAATTTCAAGCTATGGTTAGTACTTCCAAAAGAGTCTGTGTATATTTCATTAGTTTCCCATGGAGCATTTATAATTATTTATTTGGGTTTGCTTGGTAGAGTATATAATTAGATAGTAAAGTTTAAATATTAAAAAATTCAATTCACTTTCATTAAGTAAAGAAAACCAATGTGTTGTAGTAGCAGTTCTTAGCTTTTGAAATTCTATTATTTTTTAATTGAATCTTATTTTTAATAAAAGATTTTTGGTTAAATTATTTTGTTTATTATATTTCACATAGGATTTTTTTTCTTATATGGTGCAGTCTTTTAGTTACGATAACATTCCCTATGCAGTGTCTGTGTGTGTATGCCTATGTGTTTGTGTTTTTTTCCTTCCTTATTCTACTCCTGTGTGCCCTGCTGATTCTGGAAAAGGGACCAGACAGATAAGTTGAATAAAAGGTACTGGTGAGAGCCAATTTCATATCTCATTTAGAATGGGCTTGGCAGCCTAGTTGTAACTTGGACAAATGAGTATTGATAAAGAATTTATTTTCTGTCACTTTTAAGGAGAACAGAGAGTGGTACAGCCTTTTCATTATTTTTTTCTTTTTTAAAATGTTTTGTTTGAAGTCTCCTTTATGAAAACTTCTAGCTGTCAAATCTTGACAAAAAGTGTGTATTCTTCAATATGGTGGTGGTTCTTAGAGGAATTGATGGCTGCTTTTTTTTTTTTTTTCTTGTTTGGTTTTGTTTCCTTTTTTCTACCATAGAAGAAACTTTTCAAAAAGCAGTAAGTTTTATGGTTGGTCTTTTAAAAGCAACTTTTATTTATGCATTATCGTATCTGTTTCCTAATTTGAAATCAGACTTGCAAGCAGTTTTGCAAAAATAGCTCCTCATACCATTGTAATGCCACTTGTACATCTCTCGATGACTTAAATTTTCAATACTCCTCCAGTGTTCACATGGTCAACCATGTCTCCAGTACATTGGATCTGAATGTATGTGCTATTACTTGTAACTTTCAACTATACTTGTTTGAAAGGATTTGAGGATTAATTTTCATTGTGATAATTTTCTTTATAGAATTATTATAAAATTGGGGCTAGGAAGGTGGCTCAGTGGTAGAGTGCTTGCCTTGCATGCCTGAGGCCCTGGGTTCGATTCCTCAGCACCACATAAGCAAAAAGAAAAAAAAAAGCTGGAAGTGGCGCTGTGGCTCAAGTGGTAGAGTGCTAGCCTTGAGCTGAAGAGCTGAGAGACAGTGCCCAGGCCCGACCGGACCCCTTCCCCCCAAAAAAAGAATTATTATAAAATTGATTTGCTATATTTTAAATTGGCACCTAAAAATTGTATATATTTATGGGGTACCATGTGATGTTTCTTGTCTGTCTGTATCATCGTCTCTCATCCATGTATCTATGTGTCTATAACTTAAGTATCTATCCATCTATCTATCCATAATCTAGTAGCATCTTCAAATCATTTTACAGGGGTTTTCAATTTCACATGTTCATTATTTCTATGTACAATGAATCTTGGTCAAAGTCACCCTTCCATCATTTTTCTCTACTCCCACCTATCCCATGCCTATCTATTTGATCAAGTTTCCTAGTTCCATTTGTATATATGTACACTTAGTGATTTTTTTCAACAGATTCAAATACTACATAATGTTCAGGTTATGGCAAACTGGCTTCCTCAAATGCTTATCATTTTTTTGTGGCATAAACATTCAATATTCTTTTGATTTTTATGTGTAATCTAAAACATTGTGGAACTTTTTAGGCTCACTCAAAGCCAGAGAAGAGTCCGTTGAATCTCCAGAACCACCACCCACAGTTTTAACCATTTTCAATTCACCCTACTCATTCTACTAGGTGGAGAGTTAAGGGGTGAGGCTTTGTGGCTGGGAAATATCCTGAAATGTCTTCCATCTGGGTAGCTTAAGTAAAGACCATGTTCCAGTTTGATGTCTTTTGGTTGAAAGATAGAAACTTAACCCCGATTAACTTGGAAGAAGGGCAGTTTTTAGAAGGGTATTTGATAGTTCAAAAGCATTAAAAGGAAGACTAGAGAACCATTAGGGAAGGACTGGAGACTACTGAAACTGTTCACAGTGGGAAGTAATTCCTCAAAAAGAGATCTAGATGAGGGAGGGCCCTCTAACAAAGGGGGATAGATAGCAGGCGGCTGAATTCCATTGAACTGAAGAGGCCATGAGTTTTTTGAAAAAGATATACCATTAAAAAAAAATTTGTTACAACGTGCAGCACAATAGTTTATTTCTTTGGGCTTCTTTATTGAAAGGGCTCCTGAAGACTAATTTTGAATTTGTAAAAACACATCACCTGTATAAGAGTAAGCAAAATACATTGATTAAGGTAATGGTTTGGAACTGGGGGAGATTTTAGTCTTGGGATACTTGATAATATTTGTAGACCATGTTGCCTGTCATACTTGTCAGTTGTGGGAGACCAGAAATAGTCTTAAATGTCCTATAATTCACAGCACAGGTTCCCTGCTCACTGCCCCACAACAGAGAATGGCCTGACCTAAAATATTGATTGTGCCTGTAATGCAACCAGTGTTCTTCAGACCTATGCATACTGGATTTCCATCCTTTGAATCATGTTTAGACTAGGGGTATGATGTCCTTGTTTTTCTGTATAATATCATGTTCTGTGTTGATGAAAACCTGGTGGCACAGTATTCTTTAACTCATTGCTCTGCTGTTCTTGGGAATTTTTTAGGCTGAAGGGCTGACACCAGGTCTGCAAATTTTGATGCTTACATACTAGCTATGACAATAGCAGCAGGATTGCCACTGGCAGGCAGCAGTTGTGGGATGCTTTCAGGCATGTGAAAACATGGAAAAGCATGTGTACTAGAACTGGCAAAATGGAGTCTCTATTCACTCAGAACATGGAATCTGACAGATGGAATAACTTCCCTAGGGTGTTTTACCTTTCTCCTCTTTACTTCTCTGACTGATTGCTACACATATTTAAATCCCATTCCAAAATTAGCAAAATGGAAGAGATTATAAGTCATCCCAACTCCTTGTAGATTGTCTTTCCTTTAAACTTTAATGCAGACATGCCCCAGTGGAGGTTTGTTGGTAAAGCCACTGTGACAACATCAGCTATAACCTGTTATATTTAGAATAAAGCTTACACATGGTCTCTGTTTAGTAGGTTTATGGGACTTCTGAGCGATTTGCTTAGTTAACAAAGTTATGCTTCCAAATTGCTGATGGATTAGTTCACAACCTGAAATTGGTGATTCTAATTTATAGAGTCATGCTTTTGCTGATCAAAACGTCTATAATACAGAATAGGAACTCAGCATGCAGTACAGAGTAAATTCGACCTCGAGCCTTCTGTTTTTGTGGTGAAAGTCTTATGTATATTTAGATGGTAGTTGAATGTGTCGATTTGCAACCACAACCAGCCAGTGTAGAAGTATATGTGATACAGTGTGAGTGTAGTCTTTTTAAATGTTCTTTACTTCTCCCCTTTGTCCTGCCTTCAGAAGTCAGAAAAATGTTACCACTCATGACCTTTAATCTTTGGCATTTGAATTTTACCTCTTATTAAAGTAAAAATATGTTAGTTTTAATTACCTTTCTACAGAATGAAGAACGGGACTAGCTGCTTGATGTAACTAGTTGTACATCAGCCAAGATTTCCTGCCGGCTGCTTGTTAGTTGAATGTTGGTTGGATGTTAGTTGAAAATTTTTCCCCTCACTTTTAATTATTTGGAAAATTGCATTTGACTTGTGAGGCTTAAAATAATTAATTTAGTAAGTGGCCTAATAAATTAGTCATACATTTTTATCAGTTATCTTGTTTAACATATAACACAGTCCATTTACTTTTCCATTGATAGCCGGATGGATACCATCAAGTGGGGCGTAAAACTTATTTGTACCTTTTAGTTTCTCATAATGGTGGAATTTATAGGGCTGGTACCTTCTGTTTAAATTGGTTATGTTTAAGAATTGATTTTGGGTGTGGGGGTGAGGGGTGTAGCTGAGGAGGTGGGAGGGAAGGGATGGTAGGGGAAAAACAAAGGAGGAGGCAACAATGCTGGATAAGAAATGTACTCATTACCTTGCTCATGTAACGGTAACCCTTCTGTACAGTATTTTCACAATAAAAAACTTACTTAAAAAAGAATTGATTGTATTAAATATTTTTAGCCTTCATATGAAAAAGTTAGACTAGGAAGGAGGAGTTTGCAAGCTACAAACAGGGTTTTGTGAGTTATAGTTATGTTTAAAGAATTTAATATGAAAAATTGTATATATAGCATGGGACCTTTCAAGTAGAATGTTCAGTAATCATGTTCAATGGGGTGAATCACTATGCTGTAAGATCTTGACCACAGAATTTTATAGGAGGGTCAGGGTTATGGTTTGGATGTGGCTTATTCCCAAAAGGTTCTTAGTTTGGAAACTTGGTTTCTTGAGTGGAAAAGAAGGCAAAGGAATCTTTAAGAGATGGGTGTGTGTGTGTAGGGGCTGGGTGGGGGGGAGTAAACACTGCTCTTGGAAGTGAGTAAAGTAGCTGTCATAGGATCCTTGAGTTCTTTCAAGATTGAGTTCTTATAAGAACAACTCTGATTCTTGACTGGCAATGTGATCTCTGACTCTCACAACATGCCCTTACTATGGTACTATCTGCCAACAGATCCCTCCTTCATGGAGCTGAGTCTAATTTTGATGCCATAATCACAAGTCTCCAAAATCTTGAGCCAGCTTAACCTGTCTTTATTTACTATATTTCAAATATTTTAAAGTGATCTTTTAAGTAGTTGGAAAAGGATTTATTTCAACATGTCAGTTTATGAATACAATGCATCTTGACCAATGTCACCCCTTCCATTGTTGCCTCCCACCTCTCCCCCGTCCCTTCAAGTAACCTGGTTCTGTTTTCACACATGTACATGGAATATTATGACTGTATTCTCTCCGTTCATCTCCCTCCCTCTTCTGGATCTCCCTCAAAACATCTGTTTACAGTCAGTATTTTCTTATGCTGCAGTCAAACTGGCATGGTTAAATGAATTTTACTTCTAATTTAAAAAAATATTCACAAAGAAGTGAGTAAAGTAGCACACTAAGTATGCTCACAAAGTGAGTAATTCCAGAAATCCCAGCATCACATGACTGTTGAAGGGTATGGCTTGCAGTGATGTTTTTTCTTATGAAAAATAAAGATCCCACTATTTTTGGATGATTTTTCTTCCTAACCCTATTAGCTCTGTCTCCCACCCGTCCCTAGCTTTCTGAATTGCTGTTGTTTTACACCCATACTTTTCCATTTCTTTCTGCTTCAAAGTAGATAAAGACCTAATCACTGTGAATGGATTAGGAAGATCACTCCTTTGCCACTCAGTGTGTTCACTGGAGAAGATTGGAAATGCTGTTTACTAGGTAGTAGAATCGGTGCCATCTGCTACTTTCATCTTTTTTCTTCAAGTGACACTTCTATGTTTTTAATAGAGACAACTGCTTTTCTATAACTCACAATTATAGAAGGTTGGAGTATCCAGTCTGTTTTATTCGTATCTCTTTACTTCTTTTTCCAAACCTAATTTTCTTTCCTATTGATGCTCTGCTGCTACAGTGGAATCCTGCTCTGAATCCTGTTTGAGAAGCTATTTTTGCATAGCAAGAAAATCGGAGAACCAAAGTCAATCAAGCATGCCATAGAAATCTGTAACTTTTTACTAGTTCTAATAGCAGCAGTGATGTGCACCCACTTCTTGTTCAAACGTGTTGTTTGACAGTAATTATAGTGTTTATTTCTCAAGAAGCATACCATTTGAAGTAATTTGTGCTCAAGCTGCTTTCTGTATGTGGACGACATTTCTAGGAATTCATTTCTCAGTGTTCTATTGTAGGAATTCTTGTTGAAGTTTCTCCATTACTTGGAACAATCTAGGTTTTCTCTTTTGGGGGTTGGGAAGGGAGTTGCAACATGTTCTTTGGATCATGTATTATTTATGTCGTAGTCTATTCATGCTTATTGTCAGTCCTGTCACTAGTTTTTAAAGACAGGTGACTGAGAAAGCTATTTAGAAAGTGTTTCAGTTGATAGAGGAACTAGACTGGAATGGTCCTGTTAACTTGGTCTTTACGTAAACATTTATTTAAGGGAAGTTTAACATGGAAACCGAGATAATCTCATTCAAGTGGGGATATAATTAGGTATGTGGATTTAAAGCGCTGGTAGTCCCTCTCTAATTTCTTTTCTTGGAGACCTAGGAGTCATTGTAGGTTCTCATGCTAACTTGGGGCTTTGTTCATGACACTGTGGATCAGAATCATTGGCTATCCACTTCGGATACCTAGTATTTGAGGAATGTATTTTTCTAATCCAGATAGCAGCTATAGGGCAGACTGTTCTGTGTTATTCTAGAAGGTGAGTAGACTCTGGCTCCATATCTGTTTTCTTAAGTTTAGAAGGCCATCTTCATGGGCAGCAATCTGACATCAGTCTTGGCCTTCTGGAAGCCATCTGCTGGTCCCACTGGTTCTGTGCCTTAAGAAAGAGTAGCAGAGGGTGAGAGCCACAGGCACACACACAGAGAACTCGGAGCAATTATACAGAGGGCTTCCTTCTGCCCTCCCTTGATTTTTAATAGCTTTGCCAACTGAGCCTTGACCTGAAAAAGTTGTGAATGAATTATCAGTTTTATCTCTGGATTATATATTTTTTCCAAACATTACATTATACCCTTTTGCATTTCTCTCTCTTCTTTTGCTTTTTCTAGTTAGAAAAGACTGTTAAGTATTATCTTGCTGGCCGCCGGTGGCTCACGCCTGTAATCCTAACTACTCAGGAGGCTGAGATTTGAGGATCGAGGTTCAAAGCCAGCCCGGGCAGGAAAGTCCGTGAGACTCTTATCTCCAATTAATCACTAGAAAACCAGAACTGGCGCTGTGGCTCAAGCAGTAGAGTGCTCGCCTTGAGGTAAAGAACGCAGGGATCGTGCCCAGAGTTCAAGCCCCATGACCAACCAAAAAAAAAAAAAAAAAGAATCATATTGAGGCAGATAGGCTTTATCTTTGGTTAAAAAGTTTCCTCATGACATACAGACAAATTTATTTATACCTAGTTATATACCTTGGAGTCATGGATTATTTGTTGTGAAAACCTTTTCAGAGTAGAACATTTCCATGCCCAACTAACATGAGAAAAAAGCAAAAATAGGTTGATGTTTTCTTTACATTCTGTACATTGACCACTGTTTTCAGCATTTCATCTGTTCTGTCTCATTTTTGCAACATCCCTGTTGGGTATTACCATAAACCCCACTTCATAAAATGAGAATATGGAGAGGCTAAGCCACTTGCCTAGGAAGTTGTGTTGAGATTTGAAAACACTTCTTTGTTGAATTCATGCACGTAATTGTTTGATAGTTCCAATTCCTATGTCCAGGGAATGCTTTTAAACTTTCTCATTTACCATTACGGCAAGGAATAACAAGGATTTACTTTGATTTTTCTCTTTAAGAACCTTTAGTAAATAAAAGATCTGCTGTAAGGTATTAGATCTAGACAGCTACTATGTGATATCTGTAAAACTTTCTCCATCTTGGGACCAAACTCTTTTAAGAGTCTGTGTTTGAAGTTTTTTTTTTTTTTTTTTTGAATATGTAGACTATCACTACTCAGTATGTTTTGTGTGCATTAGTTTCATGAATGTGTCAATTAAATTTCTTAGTTTAGTTCTTGTTAGCTTCAGATTGGGACAGGTTTGTTTTTTTCCCCCGACAGTGAGGAATACATTGAAGCAGACGGTTCCCTGCCTCATGAACTTCAGAGCTGACTGTCCGCGCTTCTGGTCAGGGAGGCCCAGCCTGTGCCTGCTGGATCCACTATTTGGCAGAGCAGTTAGGATACTTTCTATGGTGCAGGAACTTGTCAGCCTGCCCTAGAGACAGGAAGCAATGAAGAGGGGCAATATTTACATTAATATCTGTTCTCTAGGGGAAATCATTTTGCATTTCTCCTTCTATCTTTATAGGCTTACTTTCTCTTTTTAGAACGGGAGACTGATTTACTCTATTATTAGGTGTTGGTTACATTACATGGTGTGTTGGGTTGTTGACTTTATAGTATATAGTGTTACTGTTTGTTTGCCTTTCACATGAGTCTACATAGCCGTAGAGTCCACAAAATTTATATTTTCTAATCAATTAAAAAGTTAGCTAAGGGCTGGGAAGGTGGCTCAGTGGTAGAGTACTTGCCTTGCATGCATGAGGCCCTGGGTTCATTCCTCAGTACCACATAAGCCGAAAAAGCTGGAAGTGTTGCTGTGGCTCAAGTAGTAGAGCACTAGCCTTAAGCTAAAGAGCTGAGGGTTAGTGCTCAGGCCCATAGTTCAGGCCCTATAACCAACCAGAAAAAAAAAAAAAGAAAAAAAAAAGAAAGTTAGCTGCTGGGCTATTTTTCCTTGGGTATAAAATACTGACTTCCTTCACTGAAATATGTGCAACCTGCATGGGAACAATTTATTAGTCATATGCTATTTACACTGGCTTTCTTACTTATGAACTATCTTTTCCTCCGGGCTTTAACTATTTCATTTGAATGTTTTTCAGGTTGTCTCATTAAAATGATTTTGGTGAGATTTTAGTGTCAAACAAAAAGTGTAAAAATGGAAGTTAACCATGTAAGTGTTTCAACTAATCTCTTAAATCAAGTTCTATCATGATTACTCAGAATGGATCATTTAGATTCCTTATTACCCCATTCCATTTTGTGAGTACTGATTGTGTTAAAACAAGAATGTCTTAGAAATTCATAAATTACAGTGCATTTTGCTTCCCTATGGCATTGATAGATTAAAGCCAAGCCACATCAAAATAGTACCAAAACATTACTGAAACCACCAATGTAAGAATGTCTATTAATTAAAAAGCCATTATCCAACAGCTTTTGTGATTCTTTTTTCACTTCTACAGAACTAAGTAGGTCTGACTAAGAAAGGTCATACTCCAGACCAGTGAAAACATGAATAATTCTGGTTAGAGGAAAAATTTACCGAAGAAATATGTGAATCTTCCTCCTCTTTTCAACCTTGTTTTTCTCCAGATAAAATCATTCGAGCTCTTTTTGCTCAAGTTTGGTGCCCTACCACTTTGAGCTACAGTGCCACTTCTGTTTTCTGGTGGTTAATTGGAGATAAGAGTCTCTTGCCCAGGCTGGCTTTGAACTGTGATCCTCAGATCTCAGCTTCCTGAGTAGCTAGGATTACAGGCATGAGGTACCAGTGCCCAGCTATAGTTTGTTCTGAAGAAAATAAGATGGAGTAATATTGTATATGATCTACCCTTTCTCCCAATTCAGAATATAAAGATCTCAGTAGTTCTTAGATTAAACAATAAACACCATTTAAAAAGACTTTACAACTTGTAAAAAGTTATACTAAGTGAAGTAAGGCAGACCCAAAGAAACATAGGCTGCATGGTTTCCCTCATTTGTAATAATTAGATTGTGCCTTAAATCTACCAGTAAACCGAATAGATAGTAAAAGACAAATAATTACACTTGGACTTAAACAGCACTCTAGTTGGGAAGGTGGCTCAGAGGTAGAGTGCTTGCCTTGCATGCATGAGACCCTGGGTTCGATTCCTCAGCACTAAATAAGCAGAAAAGGCCAGAAGTGATGCTGTGGCTCAAGTGGTAGAGTGCTAGCCTTGAGCTGAAGAGCTGAGGGACAGCGCCCAGGCCCAGAGTTCAGGACCCATAACTGATTAAAAAAAGTAAACAGCACTCTAAACATTCACACAATGAGAACAAAGGAGGATATTTTTAGGAGATCACAAGGGTTCAGTAGCTATGTGCATGCGATCATATTTAAATAAGAAATAGAAACAAGAGTTTTGCAATGTTTGCATTTTTTCTTTCCTTTTTTTCTTTGGTTTATTCCCTTTTGTCCATGTTTTTGGTTCTGTACCCTTTATCTTGTACATAAGTTTATCTGATTTGGGGAGGGGAAGGAGAAGCACAGAAATAGTGGGACAAATGGTGAGTCAATTCAGCAGTGATACTCACTAGGCACTATGTTGGAAATGAACTATACAACTTGGTAGGGAGAGGTGATGGGAGGGGAAAAACTGGGAGAGAATGAAGGAGAATAATACTCAGTACTTGTCTTATGTGACCGTAGCCCCTGTGTACATCACCTTTGCAATACTTTTTCTTTTTAAAGATAACTTTCCCAGTTGGGTGTGGAGGCTAACAGTAATCCCAGCAATCAGGTGGTAGATATAGGAGGATCATGGATTTGGGATCAGTCTGATAGCCCTAGATTGAGGTAGTTTTAGTGAGACCAGGTCTCAAAAACCAAAAGGAAGACTTTCTTTAGGAAAAATAATAGAACCATGTCATGGTATTATTAGTATACATGGTAATCAGTGATCACATGTAATAGTAGGAGCTCACAGCTTTTAGACCCTGCATTTGCATAAGTACTTGGCATGTACTGTGTCTTTGATCCTCACTGAATTCCTGTGGGGCAGGCTTTGACCTGCAGGCATCCTCACTTGGTGGATGGAAAGACTGCAGCACATTGAGTTTTACTTGCTCACGTAATCACACTGGCAGCAAAGATGGGATTGGGATTTGAACTCAAGCAGCCTAGCATCTGAGGCATAGTCATCACTCTCTTGGATTATGTCCCAGCAACTATGGCATTTTCTGTTTTCTGAACACTCCACCCAAGGCTGTTTTGAAATAGTTACTAAAGGTTTTGTAGGTTTTAACACAGTGGAGATTGGCTCTGCTTTGATTGTGGAGTCCAGTGAATTCAGGATTTAGTTCAAAAGGATTTGCAAATGAAAGAATTTTTTGGAGTTTTTGTTTTTTTTAATTCACATGAGTATATTTTGAGATAAAACTGTCAAAATACTATCATATAGTGGGTAAAGATTAATATTTCTATATACATTACAGTTATTTACTGGAAATTATGCATTTCTTTATGAATATATCTGTCAACTGCAATTCATTTTTTTATAAAATTAAAGGAAAGAAACATAAACTCTTATCCAAGTGGATTTCTGGAACTTATACAACTTGATGGGTGTGTCTTAGAAAGCTCTTGAAACAGGTGAACATGTGAATAGTGTTAGATTACCAAAAAGATGAAGGTAACACCAGAATTTTGATTACTAATTATTCTTGATTCCTTTGTTCTGCTTTTATTTCCCTTTCTTTCCTCATTCTGAGTAATTGAGCTTTAATATTTGTACTTTAAAAATACACTACAAATCATTTGTCTCTTAACCATTTGTATCCACACCAAAGTCTAAACTAATACTTCTCAATAGTGGGAGAGTTTGTTTTCCTGACACTTTAGTTCATCACAACATCTAGGTACTGCTGGCATCTATCAGGTGGAGGCCAGTGTTGCTGCTAAACATACCACAGTCCACCAGATAGCCTCTCACCACAAAGAATCATCCTGTCCAAAATGTCAATAATGGTAAGGTTGAGAAACACGCACTGAGCCATTATCATTTCTCACTCTCCTATTCCACAGTCACCTGCTCAGAGCCACTTGTCCCTCATATTCTGTTTCTCAGAAAGCAGCATTAGTTTACTTAAAGAGAAAGTCTTTTAAATATTGTTGGTTTATTTGCTTAAAACCTTCTAATGGCTTTTCGATTAGATTTACAATGAGTATAAAAATGTAGCTAACACAAAGTTTCAGCCCATTCCCTTGACCTCTTGTCTTTCTGCCCCCTTTTCTACATTCATACATCGAGGTCTCCTCTTTGCCCTCTCATTGATCATCCAGCTACATCAGGTGGGAAGACTGGTTTGCGCCTACAGTTCTCTCCCCAGGATCCTTGAGGTGCCTGGTGTTTTGTATGGCCGGCTCCCACTAACTGTTCATATTTCTTTTCAAATAACCCCACTGAGATCCTTGACCTGATTACTTTGTCTGAAATATCTACAGTGTTCGGATTTTCTGTCCTCTCACACAGGCTGTCCTTTTCCTGCCTTATAGTTTTTGTTGTTTTCTTTTTTCCTTTCTTTCATTTTTTAAATGTTTTTTTTTTAATTGTGAAAATACTGTACAGAGGGCTTACAATTGCATGAGCAAGGTAATGAGTGCATTTCTTATCAAGCATTGTTGCCTCCTCCTTTTCTTTTTTCTCACAGTACTTTATCTGTTGACGGTCTTTCTCTTGCACAGGAATATAAAGGAATGAAGGTAAAGCTCATGGTCTGTTGTATGGGAGGGATGAAAAAGAATCGATCACTAAATTGCAGCATTATTTTATTCTTGTGCCTAATAAATTGAAATGAGCTAGAATATGTACTGAAGGAGAAAAAGACAAGATATATTCCTTATATCAATAGCAACTACTCTTTAATGATCACCTACTGTGTGCCAGGCACTTACCTGTGTACCAGGCACATCCATTTGTGTATGTTAGATCCAAACTTTCTCAAGATCCAATAACTCTTGCTGTAGCTAATGTGTACCTTCCCAGGCACACAAGGCTAGGTGTTTTTCCTTTAAGTCAAACTAGGGAGCACATTTCTGATAGCTCTCTTCTCTGTTGACTTAGGGTTTAATTTTCAATTGGAAAGCAGCTTGAAGGGGCTAAAAATACTGACCAGAGGCGGTGTCTGGATTCATCTCCTTTCCCTTCTATGCAGGCCTTTTGCCCAAAGCTTGCTCATCAAATTTTTGTGGTTTGTAGGCAGTAGCTGTGATTCACGTTTTCCCTTCTAGAAGGTTGGCTTTCAGTTTCTGGTATGAGTGCGTCAATAATTCTGGGGTGACCAGATAAAAATAATGACTTTCTCATCTTGTCCTAAAAATTTAGAATGAAAACATACTCTTAAGGTCTCTTCTATTTTTATTTTTGAGCCCAAACATACTACATGTAAAACATATACTGTATGATGCATTTCTTTTTTAGAGGAGATTGAGTCAGAATATTTTATGTGAATTTTTGAGCCTTGATGGTTGGGGCAGAGCCAGAAAGTAGCTGCATCTGCCTCTGATTTGTTCCCCTGGACTTGACAAAGGGATTCCCGTTGTCCTTAGATCATTTGGGGCTTTGATCAGGAGGAGCGTGGAGCAGTAAGGATTGGCTCAGAGTTTTTGCAGCAACTTGAGAGATCATCTCTTTTTTTTTCTGCCTGCCTCAGCCTCCCAGCTCCTGGGCATTGGTACTGGCCAAGGCCCCAGGGAAGCAGAGTCCCAAGTGGCTGTTGGTGGTGAAGTGTCTGAGTTTTATTATATCCCTGCTTCCTGCCTTCCCACTTGCTACTTTTAGTTTTTTTTTTTTTTTTTTTTTTTTTTCATTTTCCAGCAGCTTGTCATAGGAATGACACACACATAGCACACGGCCTTAGATAGCGTTTTGCAGACAAGAACAACAAATTCGCCAGTCAGGGAACAAAGTGGGAGAAAAATGAAGAACAATATTAGAAAAGAACCCTTTGGGAAGCTGCCCACCAAAAAATGTTATATTAAAATCAATACTGGGGCTTGACCTTTTGTGGTACTGTATATTTTAAAGCCTCCTATTGATTCCCTTTTAATAACATGTTTATTTTACTTTACAGACATAAGCCTAGGGAGAGCATAAAAGGAAAAAATCAAATTCTTTATGATGGTGGTCATTTAAATTTGTCTCAGGAATTTTGTATGGCTTGCCAGTGTTCTCTGGATGTATTTAACGTATTCTTCTGTTGTAACACTGCAAGAGGTTATGAAGCAAATTGTTTTTCTTCTTGTTAAAAATACTCTTGGCATTGTTGTGTCCTATACTTGTATCCTCCCTCTACCAAATTACAATCTTTTATTTTTTCCTTTTGCCTGTGTTTAAAAGTCAGACAAACCTCATTTTGATAGATTCCCCCTCCCCCCCCACCTTCTTCAGTCCTGAAAAAAAAAACTTTGATATGCTGCATCTGTTGAGTCTGGGTGCGTTTGGTGACAGTTCTATGCATAAAGACAGCTGTCTTCTACTATGTGCCTAATGGCAAAGTATCAAAGAATTCGACATGTTCTTAGCTGATCACTCAGTCTTGTCATTCCAGAGACAGGAATATACACTGCTGTTAGCATCTGGGGTCTACTATACTTAGAAGGTATCCTCCAGTCTTGTTGTCCAGTCTTGAAGTGATTGCACTGTGTGCACACCTTCTCCAGTGGTTTCTGTTATGAAAAAAAAAAAAACCCATTACAGATTCTTTTCCCATTTTCAGATGTTCTTCTCCATCCTCCAGATATTAAGAGATATTCATAACAGCAGGAAGGACTTGAGCCATATACCTGGAAAGGTTATCTGACAAATGGCAAATTAAATGAGAGTCAACCTGTGGAACATCAAGTTAATAGGCTTGAGGAGAAGTAGGATGCGTACATCTCATTCATCGTTTTAATGTAATAGTCCTGTTGTTTATGGGACATCTGATATCACATGTGGAGAAGCCAGACAGCAATTCCAGGAAGGCTGTAATGGATTAGAGGACATTTTGAAAGGGCAAGTAAATTAATCAAGAAGCTAAAAGAATCAGAAGGTTGGAATACATTGTATTATAGCATAGGGCCAGGAGGAGGCTCTGCAGACGTATAGCAGAAGATCTCTAAGGAGGTCCAGGGGGCCTAGTTTCTTCTACCCTCCAGCCTTATGTCTGTTGCAGAGATGATATTACTATCTTTCTGCCCCCTGCTGGGGTGGGGCGGGCGTTGACTTGGTAGCATCATGAAAGACGAGTATCATAAAAGCTAGCCCGGAAATAAGATGGAAAAATTCAAAAAGAACTCAGTCAACCATCAGGTTGTCTGATCTCTTGGTAAGAGCAGAGTTGTGATGAATATCCAGAGGAGCGTGAGAAGGTCAGAGTATATATACCAGGAGACTGGAAGTGGGCCTCGGGGAAACTCTGCCTCTGCTTGCTTCTCTTCCCTGGGCCCATTGTTGATGGATGATTGCAGCCCATTTTCTCCTCAGGGTCTGTCTTCCTAGTACTCAAGAGTATAGTAGTATCCATGTTAAAGGGACAATCACAGGGCATGTGACAGTACTAAGAAGTGTTTTTTCTAATTAGAAAAATAATACGTGCCAAATAGAGAAATGCAGCTGAACAAAGGAAGATAATGAAAGCTACCCACCATTAATTCCACTCTTCACACAAACTCATGGGGAGAGTAACAGGAGTATTGTCATTTTTATGAGCTGCTTTAGTTTGGCTCTCCTAAGATCTATGGTGAGCCTGGTTTTGTCAGCATATAACTTCCTGGTTGCTCAGTATTAGGTATTTAGGCTTCCAAATAAACGGTTGAGAATGATTCACTAAATACCAAATACCGAATATCCTTGTTATTAAATTTATACATATCCAGTGTTTCCTGAGGGTAAATCCCAAGTAAAATTACCAGGTCAAAGGTTATATAAGATATTATTGCCAACTTACCCTCCAGAAATTGTGCTAGTTAACTCACTACCAATATGAGTTTCTCTTGTCTCCTCCCCCACTCATTATTGCAAACTTGGGGAATATAGTAATAAAACCAACATTGGGCTGCCGTACATCTATGTGACATACCTTATCATGTTTGTCTGACTAGCATTTTCATTAACTTTAGAGATGCTTTCTGATAGGGTAGAATGGTTTCTCTGTTGTTCTGGTTTAGGCACTGTGTGAATGAATATTGTTAGGTCATTTCAGATTGTTGTGAAGTCTATGTAGTTTAAAACCTACTTAATTAATTCCAATAATTGCTATCTACAGATTTGTAGACAGCAATTCCCCTGAAGCATGAGGGTAGCTGGTCAGAGGCTAATAGATGTGTATTGGGTGTAGACAGGACAAGCTGAGACCCAGTTGACTAGGAATGGGTTCAGCTTCTGACCTGGCCTCAGCTTACCTGGCTGGTTCAATGGCACCTGTATCTACAAGCTGACTGTGGTTAGGGTCAGATGCCAGAGAAGAAAGAAGCCAGTGGGAGACACTGCCAGCCTTACAAGTAAAATATTGGCCTGAACATAGTAAATACTAACATTTTTGGAGTGTGTTAGATCATAATGTTCTACCTTTTGAGAGATAACAGGTGTTTGCCTTCTGCTTATTGTAAACGAAGGCAAGTCAAATAAGTTAGAAAATGAAAGCAAAATACCTATGGGAAGTGAAATGAGCAACCAAACTCTGGTCTTAAAAAGTTGTATAGCTTAGATTTTTACTTTTTTTTTTTCTTCCAGAACTTGGGTTTGAACTCTGGTGCTCTAGCCCTATGAGCCATACCTCCTGCCCTTTTGCTTTGTTGTGGGTGAATGGTGATCCTCGTACTTTACAGGTAGCTGGGATGACAGGCATGCACCATGGCACGAATCAGTGTCATGTGATTACACTCCATAGATCCTGGAGCCAAAATCAGCAGTCAATGTGTCTGAAAACCTTTCTTACTGCGGTGCAAGACTGCCTTTCAAAGTGTCTTGTGTCCCCCATTCCTTCCCCCACATTTAGAATCTGTTTCACATTGTCTTTTTCTTCCCGTTGTCTTTTCTCCTGTCATGTAATTGTTCCAGTGTTAACTCTTTCTGTTCGCACTTGGTTTTCGACATGTATCTTAACCCAGTTTCTACAGTGGCATTCAACTGACCCCGGGGCTGCCTGGTTTTGTTTTGCATGTATTTACAAAGTAGCGTTTCTGAGACTTACCTTGTGCTTGCATGGTCCCTCTTGTCAGGGCCAGTTTCATGAACTGTATCTACTTCAGCGTTTCCCTGCAGGAAGTGGCTAGACTGGTTAATAAGAGATATGGAAAGATTGATGAGTCTGGTTTGGTTTTAGTAGTGCTTCCTCAGCAACACACTATCTCTCATATTAAATCTTTAATGGTCGCTTTCAGACCTGAAATTCTGCAGCATTGACTGAAGTTTGAACTCTGGGCCTCACGTTTGCTAGGCAGGCATTATGCTCCCTGAGCTATGCTTCTATGCCTTTTGTACATTCTTTCTTAGATAACGTCTCAGAATTTTGCCCAGAGCTTACCTCAGACCACAGTTCTTCTACCCATGTCTCTTGTAAGTTGGCAGATGTGAACCATTACAACTAGTTTATTTGTTGAGATGGGATCTGGTTAACTTACTGTCCAGCTTGGTCTTGAATTGCAGTTTCCGCTTCCTGAGCGGCTGGGGTGACAGGCATGAGCTACAAAGCCTGGCCCTTTTAAGCATTAACATAATGGAAAGTCCTGATGAAGAGAATTCTTAATATGTTTGAAGGTTTTAAAGAGTTCACATTCAGCTGATCTATAAAGATGTTGTCATATGTCCTTAGTTAATCTGTTGTTACCCTACATAACCTATATTTATGATCTCAGAAGGTGTATTTATAGTAATAGACATATTACTATAAGGAGTATATTTACTATGAGGAGTAGCCAGTCAAAGGTGGTAGATTACTTTGGCCAAAAGCTTGAGTCAAGGCATTGAGCCTCAGAAAACACGAAACCCAGGAGTATGTGAATTTGAATGCAACAACTAAGATCTGAAATGCACTGTCATGGTACAGAGGGAAAGTACAACTGATCCTTATAGCCACAGGATGCTTTTTTGTTGTCAGGCGTTGGGGACAATGACAAAACGATCATTTGCTCACACATGCTTCATGGGAGATGTTCAGTTCTGTGTCTCCCACATAGTAAGGCTCAGCAGTGGTGCTTGTTTTCCTTAACCCTTCTTTCAAAATCACGCAGTCTATCTTGTCTAGTCCCATGACTGACCCAAACCTAGAGAGGTTAATTTATCATTCGAAGCCCATTTTTAAAGCAAACAGGTCTCTAGCTCTTTTAAGAGAATGTTTGCTCATTCTGTTCTCTGTTAGCCCAGTAAATACTAGTCTTGAGGGAATTTTAAAGAATTGGCAATAGTGGGTTGTTTCATGTCATTATCGGCAATCTTCTTTCTGCAAATTAGAGTGCTCACTGTCTTTGAAATATTTCTCTCACCTGAGATGCTGCCTTTTGAGCTTCATCTTAATGATTAATTTTACTTATGTAGAGCTATACATATATATATATATATATATATATATATATATCCTTAATGCTTTTAGGATTTATTTTTCCATAAACTTGAAATTGACCCCATTGCTCTCTTACATCTTTTTCTACCCCATTTCCTTGCTCATGGCTATAAATAACATACAACAGCTCCTGGAAACTGAATACTTGTTTTATTTTCCAATAACTTGGGTGTTTCATTTCATCCCAGAAAGTGTAATGAAACTATATAACAGTATTACTCACTTTCATTTTTATTCTTGCTCAATCTCCTTTTAAGTGAATGGTAAGTTAATATCATTGCACCATTTACTGCTGATCTGACTGCATTGTATATGAGGTTTCAAGAGTTGGTCATTATGGGACATTAAATGGAAGAGCAATTTTAGTAAGGTTCTATAGATATTTGAAAAGAAAAAGAAATTGTAAATGTGTCTTTATTTAAATTGTAATCCTATTCAGAGTTAATTCTATGAAGTCAAGCTAAGTGAATTAGAATCCAAGCAGTAATGTAGACTCTAATAAGTCTTTTTTATATGAGTGATATTTTTTGTAATTCTTACCTTAACACAGGTTATCTCTGTATAATGTTCTTGTGAACTGTTATAGTCCCAAAAGGGAAAATATAATTATCATGAATTTCTACAATTATAACAATATCAAATCTAGTTATGATGAAGAACATTCAGGAACTCAAATTTAACACTGATCACTGCTGGAAAGATATGATTTAAATGCCACCATGGCCAGTTTTGTTTATGACTCTTGAGTAGGTATAACCCTTTGTTTCCTCAGCAAGAAACTGATAAGCTTGCTTCAAATGGAGGATAAATATGACTGCACATGCACATTCAAATGCTTATTCTTCTAGAGCTCTAATTCCCTCTGTGACAGTCTCAGGAAGTGCTCTATTGGACTGAGTTCCAAGTCTGGTCCCAATTCTGACAACACCTAAGAACTTTCCTTGTCTGTGAGATGGAAGGTGATAATGCTTCAGGTTTATAATGCTGCAGGGTTGTTTTGAACATTCAATGATACGTTCCATGTAAAATTCTTAGAACAGCACAGGTTCTCATAAAGAGTCATAGTAAATTGTCTGTGTGATTATCTACTTCATCCATCCATTCATTCATTTCAGAGAGTTCTCTAGTTGTATAGAGTGAAAAACCTCTTCTTTTCTCTGTATAACCTTTCTTATTTCCTGTTGCCTTTACACTTTCTAAGAATTGTAGAGAATCTTGCTGGTGAAATGGAGAGAAAAAAATAAAGCTGAATGAAGATAGATGAACTTTTTTATTTTACAAGAGTCATTGATTTTCTTCTCTATTGTTGGCCCATTTCTAGTTCCAGAAGTTCCAAGTAGGAGAAATAAGATGACATGTTTTTCTTGGCAGATTTATAATTAAGTAAAAACATGTAAACTTATAAATTAATTTTAGTTTCAGCGGTTGATTTTTATGTGCTGGCACCTTTATCTTTTGATTTGTCTGTTTAGCAAATCGTTTTCAGGGGGCTGGAGATGCGCAGTATGATCCAAGGATCTCTTTGCTGGAGTACTGCGGTGCTGCATGGGAGACAGGAGGATCTAGTTGTGTTTGGCTTTTAAAAAGACTCTCTGAAAGGAAATCCACATGGGTTAGAGCCAACTCTGCGAATGTAGCAGCATAGCATATAAATATGATTTTAAGAACTCTCATTTATGCCTGTATAGTAAATAAGTACAAGGACTGAGGATCAATTAAATACTGGCCTTTTGGAGAGAAATCAGTTTGGTGAGGATGATGCTATCAGAGGGGGAAACCTGATAAATGTCTTAGAATTAAACAGTGAATGAGCTGCGAGCAAAACCTGATGACTTTTAATGAGCACCTTATTATTGCTTTGATATATAGAAAGGAATAAACCTACCTTGTACCTTGCATATGTCTGAGATATATTCTAAATGTAGAGCAGCATATTTCAAAGGCTTACTAAGAACAAAATATAAAAACTTATTGAATAATTGACTATATTAATTACATGATGAATGAATTATATTTTGGGTGTATTAGGCCAAATAAAATACATGCTTAAAATTAACCATTAATTTGAATGGCTTTCTTTTCTAATAGGGGTTCTAAAAATTTATAATTACCTATACAGCTTGTATTTGTAACAGTATATACCCTTCCATATTTTATTTAGTTTAAATGTAAGAAGACAGTTGTAGACAAATGGAATTCAGGAAGTCAAGCGCAGTGCCCAACTTCATTCCCAAGTGGGAGCCATTGTTAGTGATTTTCTTGTGTATTTTTTCAATTATTTTTTAAAAGGGCTTTGGTCTTAGGTTCATTAGAGTAAAATTATGAAAGCTACTATAATGTGAGGGAGAATTTCGGTTTGAGTTGGTAAAAAGACCAAATGAATATCTCTGAGCTTTTTTTTTTATTTTTTTGGTCAGTTGTGGGGCTTGAACCCTGGGCCTGGGCGCTGTCCCTCAGCTCTTCAGCTCAAGGCTAGCGCTCTACCACTTGAGCTATAGCACCACTTCCCCAAATGAATATCTATATGCCTTTTCCCCCCTCAATTACTCACATTTATAAAAAATCAGATTACTGAATCTGTATATCTATAAAGAGCCTCTACCTCATTGGTAACAGTGAGTTTGTAGCACCAGTTTTTTTACATGGTTTATCATACCAAGTGAAGACTATTAGCTATCATGGGCAGAACTTTTCCAGATTTTGTAATATAAACTTTTAAGCAGCTTTATTTCTTTTTTGTCTTCCCGATCCCCAATAATTGTTGACATAATTTCTAATTTGGCAAAATAGGATACAATTAATCTAAATGGCAGCATTATGTGACTATCATAAAGGAAAGACCTGATAGTTGGTAGTAGAGTCAGTATGATCATTTAAAACAACACTTTGTACACTGTTCTAAGCACACAATAAATTCCTAATAACTAATCAATGATTAAGGCACATTATGGCAAATGAATTATAGAGCATTGAGTATCACTATTTGTCCTTTTTTCAGATTAAGAAGATAACTTGGTGAACTATCAGCGTATGACCTTAATGAAAGTTTAGACATTAGGGAAAGATTTTTTTAAACTCATACATTTGCACTCATTTTTCTCCTTTATTATAGAATTGAAATGAGGCAACACTGAAATGGTCCTTGCTTGCTTTTTTTTTTTCCTTTCTTCCTTGTCAGTCATGGGTTATGAGCTCATGGCCTGGGCACTGTCCCTGAGCTCTTCAGCTCAAGGCTAGTGTTACCATGTTGAGCTGCATTACAGCTTCCATTTTTTAAGTGGTTAATTTGAGATAAGAGTCTCATAGACTTTGCTGCCTGGGCTGGCTTTGAACTGCGATCCTCAGATCTCAGCTTCTTGAGTAGCTAGGATTATAGTTGTGAACTACCCAGTGCCAGTTTGCTTGTTTTTATTTTTTGTTTTTGTTTTTGTTGGTCATGGGGCTTGAACCCTAGGCCTGGGTGCTGTCCCTCAACTCTTCAGCGCAAGGCTAGCACTCTATCACTTGAGCCACAGCTCCACTTTAGGTTTTCTGGTGGTTTTTATTGGAGGTAAGAGTCTCACGGACTTTGCTGCCTAGGCTGGCTTTGAACGGCGATCCTCAGATCTCAGCCTCTGAGTTGCTAGAAGTACAGGTGTGAGCCACCAGCGCCCGGCTTTTGCTTGCTTTTTTAAAATTAATATAACTACACATAATTTGTGTGTAGGGTTTCATGCAGGATCTTGAAACATTGAAGCTGCTCAATAAATATTACACAGATTTTTTTTTGTGTGTGTTTGACAGTATCAGTTAACTCAATCTCCCAATAATCTCTTAAAATAGGATGTTAAGTGTTTTCATCTTCATATGTGAAAACCATTGACTCAGAGTCAATGTGTTTGTCAATAATAAATTTAGAAAAGAGAAAATTTAGCCAATGATAAATTAGAATAGAGTCCATAGCCTCATTGTTTTAACTCTAGTTCATATTTTAGTAATTTTTGGTGTATAAATAGAAATGTATAGTTACTGGAGATTGGGGTTAATTTTTATCCTTGGAATAATGCTTAAAATTATAGTTGACATTCAGTCAAGAGTTCTTTAAAATTAGTTATTCTCTCTCAGCTCTGTGGGTTTTGGTGTTCCGTAACTGATTTAAGCAAGATCTGTTCTCATGAGTATTTCTAAAACAGCAAACCAGGTAAGTCTAGTAAATGTATGTAGATCACCCATTCATTGGATTAGATTGACACATTGAACCAATTTTGCTATGTGATAGTATGTGATTAAGTGCTTGTCTTTACAGAAAACACAGAGCCCACATCATTATTTGATCTGAACATGCTGCTTTATTACAATTTCACACATTTTTAAAGAGAGGAGTAATCAAATTGACACGTTGATGTGACTGACGTGTTGGATTCTTCAACGTGTTTTAGTATAGATAGCCATTGCAGTTAGTTTTTTAACTAACCCTTTTTTCTTTTCTTTTTCACCTCTTGATATAGACATGTGAGCTTCTAGTGATTTAAAAATTCTGATAAATGACACTATACATGATATGATCCTGTGCATGCTGGCAAGTGCTAAGAATTCAGTGGTAAAGCATCTGTTTTCACACAGGAGACCCTATTCCAAGTTTGGGTTAAAGGTTTGTCTGGCCCCTGAAGTTTTTTTCTCACGTCCCCTGATAAGTACAGTGATTCCAAACCATGTTGTTTTCTTCCGCATCAAATCAAGGCAGCACGCCAAATCATTAAATATTAAACCTTATATTCAAGAACATTATTCAATCATTAATATTGCATTGCAGCCTAAACGGCATTGTTCAAAACATTTTCGGATGTTAGGCAAGTCTGTCAAAATATATTAACAAACTTAGTCATGTTGAACTAAGCAAAAAAAAAAAATGACAAACTGTTTTGTACCACAAACAGTGTCATCGTTGGATTTCTGTACAACCTAAACGTTTTGTGTTGGGATATTTGGAAATCACTATAAGGAAAAAAATGATTTGCATTGGAAGCCAGATGGAGTGAATATTCATCTTTCACATCACATCTGCTATACATCTTTATAGTTATCCACAAATTTTTTTTTATTCCTTGACTTATTTATTTATAAATTGAATTGAATGTGAGTTAGTCCCATTTTATCTGGTTATTAAACAGCAGTATTAGATTCAGGGAACAGTTTTAAAATCTCCATGCTGCCTATCCCTTGCATTGTAGGGGAACTATCTAGGCTATTGAACTATGGGGTAAGTGGGAGACTTGATATTTGGCAGCATTTAAGACAGTGATGATGTTCATGCCTTAGTTTCTCTGACAACATTTGTTCCAATTGATGTGAACACCTAGGCCTTTTCCCGCTTTCCAGTAACCCTGTTAGTTACAATGGGAAGCTATGAAATCCTTCCTAGGGAGGAAATTGATAGAAACATTTCTTTTGTCTGAGATTGTTCCTTAAGGGGGGAAAAAAAGAAAACGGTTCTTAGATACAGTAAAGAAAATTCACACAGCAAAATGTGAAAATTTGGAGTCAATAAGAGGATACCTTGTCTTTTTGTGCTGTGGCATTAACAGAGTGTATGAGCTTTATCTGAAAGATGTTATATTGATTATACTATATGTTAATCAAATTTAATAAGGATGTCTCTAAGAGAGTGAAAGTTGGCTTTAAAACATCTTGGGAACCTGGATTTTTTTTTTTTTTATTAGAATGGAAGGCAGGGAAATGTTCCTGTGATTTTAGGTAGAAAACTAGATAGGAAGCCAGTAGGCTTATCTTGAACACCTACAGCTGTTACCTCAAAAATGATAGCTATGAATATTGTGAAGTAAATACTAAAGGTGCTATAGTGAATTCCTGGTGGTTGAGTTTTTAATTATTCATTTTGTTAGTTTAGCTAACATGGTTGGTGCCGCGTGAGATTTGAGCACCATGTCACTGACTAATACTGCATAATTAAAAAGCCTTAGTTCCTCAGGTCTGTAATGTGGTTGAAATTTAGAAAAGGTTGTTAACATCATAGAAATACCATTTTATTTGTAGAAGTGGGTGCTGTTTACCTAGTCATTTTGAAGTTTTTAGGATATTGAATGTTTGTGGAACATGAAGGCAGTTCTGTTTTTTTTTTTTTTTTAACTATAATTCTTTCTCTAGTTTCCTCCCTTGCCTGATTTCCAACCCCACAATGTTTGTCTTCTTGAAAGGCTGCTCCATGCTTTATAGTCCATTTCAAGGCCTAGGAGTACTGTCTCCACATGGGCTATTTCCAAGCCTTTGCCTTCCCCTTTGAAAGGATCAGGGAGGAATTTGGAAGAGTCTCCATCTTTTCAGTGGCTCAGGTTCCGAGACCTCATAGGCACTTATAAATCTACTAAACAATTTCAGCATTAATTATTACCCTCCCAACTTCAGCAACTGTAACAGGGAAGAACTAAACCAGAACCTCCATTGTTTTTTTAATCATAAGCATAATATTTAATAGTCATAATCTACTGTAATCTTTCATTTCATTTTTCTTCATATACTATGATTTTTACATGCAAAGTTGTATGTTGCAACTTATTTATTCATTTATGCCAGTACTAAGGCTTAAATTCAGGGTCTGGGTGCTTTCTTAACCTTCTTTGTTTTTTTGCTCAAGGCTGGCACTCTATCACTTGAGCTGCAATTCCACTTGCAACTTTTTGCTGGTTAACTGGAGATAAGAGTCTCATGGACTGTCCTGCGTTGGTTGGCTTTGAACTGTGATGTTCAGATCTCAGCCTCCTGAGTAACTAGGATTACTGGTATGAGCCCTTGCTGTCCAGCTGGAATAAATCTTAGCACCATTGCTGAACCTTAGAAGTCTGTGAGAGAGGAAAAAGAATGGAACACATTGTGGTCATTGATGACATGGAATGGCAGTACCTGGGCTTGCTTTTGCAAGTGCATGAGAGCCAAGTGAGTGGCAGTCTCGCCACAGAACAGTACTTGGCCTATAGAGCTGTACCACAGGCCATAGGGTTTGTTTGTGAGGGGAAGGAAGACTGGATGTGTGTGGAAGCATTTGAATCTTAACACCAATGTGTTACTTTGAGAATCCTTAAGCATTTTTTTTTTTATGCAATCATGATCATGTAGTGTAGTGACCAATATCTGACTTTTGGAGTCATAAATTCAGAAGAATAATTCTACCATGTTTTTTCCTTTGTAATTTTCGGCATTTTAATTAACTTCTCTGAGTTTTAGTTTCTTTAGCTCTGAAAGGGAAATATGCCTCAGGGTGTGTGTGTGTGTGTGTGTGTGTGTGTGTGTGTGTGTGTGTGTGTGTGTGTGTGTGTGTGTGTGTGTGTGTGTGTGTGTGTGTGTGTGTGTGTGTGTGTGTGTGTGTGTGTGTGTGTGTGTGTGTGTGTGTGTGTGTATTTAGTAAAGGACCTGTTAAACAATTTGACATAGAAGGACCTTGATGAAATAGTAGAATATTGTGCACTCAAAAATTTTTATATGGCCTAAGTTGCATGTTAAAAACATAATGCTAAAAATAACAAATGGGGTAGGAAGTAAAAGGACTGCACAAGTCTGATAGCTTTTATTGGAATGAATTGAACTCTGATAGCTCCCATCAAAGCAAAGCCTAAATGTATGCTCTGTCTCCTGCTGATTGATTCTATGTCTTCACACTATGATCCACATATTACATTTTCAAAAGTACTTGTTAGTGCACTTTGACTCCAGGCATCTTCATTTGTTTGTTGTTTGTTTGGTTTTTGTCTTTGATGTGACTTTGGCATAATAATTCTTATTTCTTGAAGTATGTCTGATTTAACTTTTGAGGCAGAGCAAATATCAATTGATGCATGGTGAACTGCTGTATAGCATATATAGTAGTATATTGTAAACTAAAGTATGTTAGGAGGATAGAACTTAGGATAGTTGTCATTTATGTGTGTGCCTTGCCTTGCTTCTACCAACCCCCCCCCCCAAACCCAAATAACAGCTTCAATAAAGAGTCTAGACTAGTCAAATTTAGAGACAAAATAAATTAGAAGTTACCAGAAGCTAGAGGCAGAGTTATAGCTCAGTAGTAGAGCATTTGCCTAGGGTACCTTAAATAAAAAAGGGGGTGGGGAATGGAAGAACCGGTGCTAGTGGCTCTTGCCTGTGATCCTGACTATTCAGGAGACTGAGATCTTAGGACCATGGTTTGAACCCAGCCCAGGCAAGAAAGTCTGTGAGACTCTTATCTCCAGTTAACCACCAGAAAACCAGAAGTGGTGCTACAGTGCTAGTCTTGAACAAAAGAGCTCAGGGACAGTGCCCAGGCCCTGAGTTCAAGCCCCATGACAGCCCTCCCCCTCAAAACAGGATGGAGGGAAACTTTGGGAGTTGATGTTGATGATGGTTTTATGGATATTTACTTATTCCTAAACTTGTGGAGATGTATACCTTAAATATTCTCACTTTCTATAGGTTAGCCATACCTTATGGAAGTAGTTAAAAAATGAGAGAGAGAGAGAAAAATAACCAAAAGAGAAAGAACAGGAGTTAACCTAAAATGACAGTAGATAAAATCATAGTAACAGACACACACACACACACACACACACACACACACACACACACACACACACACACACACACACACACATTTACTATTTCATTAAACATTTCTGCCATTTCACTTTGTGTTAAGGTAAAAATTAGAACAAATAAGTATAAGGTTCTAAGCTTTATACTCTGGTTGTCAGTCAATGCATTTGTTATTAGAATGTGTTTTTATAGGAAATAATAGAAATAAAACACCTGCCAAGGAATGAATTGTTGGCTGATGAATGGTGTGAGAGAGGCTTGGGAACTGATGGTTATTTAAGGTGAACCTGGTGTGGTGGGTGCTAATGTGGTCTGCTATAATTCCTCCATGTGCCAAGGTGACTTTTCCAAATGCACAAGTTTGGTGTGCCAGATCATACGATAGCTCTCTTAGGCTTTTCACTCTTCTTTTTTTCAGGTGGTGTGTGTGTGTGTGTGTGTGTGTGTGTGTGTGTGTGTGTGTGTGTGTGTGTGTGTGTAGACATACATGCACATGTATGTGTATTTATGTATATATGTATGTATGTGTGTATATATCTCTTTATTTTGAGGTGAGACTAGGAATTCTTTTCAAAGGCCCGTGCTTTAAGTCTATAATAATAATTGTGATTATGTAAAAAACACTTCTCTTTCTCTCTGTCTCTGTCTCTCTCTGTCTCTGGCTTGTTTTTGTGTTGTGAGACAGAGTTTTGTGTTGTTGCTCAAGCTGCCCACAATTCACTATGTGGCCCAGGCTCCTCCTTTCTTACCCCTGGAGTTGGGATCACAGGCATGTACCATCACACTCAGCTAAACTTCATCTCTTGAGCAACTGTTTATCTTATTAGAAAAGCTTTCAAACTGTGTTTTTCAAAATATACTCTTTTGGGTAGGGTTTGGCCTCCTGTTTTTCTCCCACACTTTCATTAAATTCTTCAGTTTTCAAGAGAATGCCATTTTGCCCTTGGTTGATCTTTACAGCAACTGGCTGTATCTACCAGCATTACAGAATAGATGCATGCCATAGAATTTAATCTTGGATTTAATACTTGGTAATGTTCAAAGTAGTGACCTGAAATACAGGTCAGAAAGCTGTTCTTCAATTATGCCTCATTATTTTAGTCTGTCCCTATGTCAAATTGCTCATTTGTATTTTGTTTTTGAAAATATTTTTAGGAAAAGGAGGTGACTATAACAAGTGATATAGGTGACAAAGAGCAATTTTTTCATAAATATGAGTGTATGATCCAGCTTTTCACTTGTTTACTTTACCCTAAAATTTGTTTAACCCTTAAGTGTTAAAGCATAAACATATGATGGAAAGGTTGAAAGCAGAAAGGATTCTAGAAAGCTGGGTGCCCTGTGCTTCTGTGCTGTCTTTTCCTCTCAGGGTCAGTCTAGGAGAGTTTCTGATAAGCATTCCCTGCCACTGGTGGTGTGTTGACATTGCGTGTAGCCTGAGACCAGTCTGTGTTAAAAGTTGCCAAGAGAACCTTTTGGTTTCATCTCTGTCCGCTGGTTTGAGTGTATGGGATGTGGGGACCTGGGAACACAGACTTCCTCCGGGTTCCTTTGACTCAGGGCCACAAACTTGTCAGCTGATGCATGTAATGGGTTCACCGTCAGCTTTCAGTAGCCTTATAGCTAGATGTGAACTCAGGTGAATAGCCAGAGTGAAATAGGGAGGCATCTGCTGAGGTACAGAGAGGGAGATGGGGAGAAGGAAAGGAAGGAAGGAACACTGAGAGAAGGCGATTTCCTACAAGAAGTGTTGTAGCATTCCCATGGTGCTTTAATGTTTGTAGCATGGACTGTGTTGCCACTTGCTTATATGATGCCCTCAATTTTACAACTGATCTTGTAGATATAGCTGGAGAAAATAACTTTGTGTTATATTTGATGAAACAGACTAACTTCTAGAAGAAAACAAAGAGAGGATAGGTGATAATTAAATGATATAAAACATTTCACTGAGCTGAAGAAAGATTGGAGCCTATAAACCAAAAGGAGACTTTATTTTACATAGATTGATGAGGAAAGATGCACATCTAGTCATAGAGCACTAAAATGTATGAAGGATAAAGAGAAAAAAATTTCTAAGGATAAAAAGGAAAGCTTATAAGCTTCTAGATAGGAAAAAAACTAATTTATAAAAGAAATGGGATCGTTGTGGGTTTAGACTTTGCTTCTTCAAACAAGAAACTAGAAATAGAATGACACCTGGAAGTTCCTTGGAAAAAGGATTGAGATCCTAGAATTCTCTGCTGAGTTCTTCCTCCCTCATGGAGGTCTATGGATATGGAAGGATTTAGGGAATTTATTAATGTAAATAGCCAGTAGGCAGAGTCCAGTAAGGAAACACAACCTACCAGTTGTTTTTAAAGAGAGAATTTAATGTTAATGAGCCATTTAAACGCTCTAAAGGTAGAAATAAAACAAACAAAAACTGTTCTTCTAAAGCAGTACTGTTTAATAGAATAAAATGTGAATCGTCTACATAGTTAACTTTCTGATAGCTGTGTCTGAAATCAAAAGACAGATGGAAACAGTTTTATTTATTTTTCCCAGTGTATCTAAAATAGTAACACATGGTCAATATAAAATATATGTTTTAGATACCACTAACCCTTCACTAGTATTGTAGAACTATATCAATTCAGTTTGGGGATTTGAAGATACCTGATGGTTAACTGGCGTTCCCGTGATGTCCTTTTTATTTTTGATCCATCCCCTTGGTTAGGGTGCTTACCTCAGCATCCCAGGGAACAAGAGGAAGATTCATTACTGAGATTTCCAACCTCTGTGAAAATTAGTCCCATCATAGAATGGTTTTGCTACTGACTGTATGATACACGTGTTTGTCTCCAGATTATTTTTGTTATCATCAGTGGTTCTACAAGGAGGCTCCAATTTCACATGGCCATTGATATGTACAATGCCTCTTGACCAGAGTAAATCTCTTCCATTATAGATTAATCTTAACACATTTTTTAAGAGTTATGACACTCATATATTTCTTTTGTGAATTGCTCACTATTTGTAGAAACTTGGGCAGGAAAGTAATTTGTTGTATGTAACCTTAATGAAAGGTTTAAAAATTAATGGGTTAGCACAGCTTTCTCAAACCCAAAGAAATAGGAGAGATGGTACAATAGAGGATGATAAGTAGTACACAGAAAAAGCACAATTAGGTAATGAGCAGGAGCACACAGTTGAAAAGACAACAATCATTAACCTTTATATGCCAATCAGGTTAGCTTAACTTACTAATCAAAAAAGGATTATAAATGTGCAGACTTGATGTAAAAAAATATCAGAAGACTTTGTGTCATCATTCTTTGCTCACACATGGTTATGTAGAGCTTGAGGGAGGCACACACTAAGCCTTTGACTTAGATCATCTGCCTTGGGCTGGAGACTTGCTGGATGGAAGACTTGGTTTTTGCCCAGTGGGAGGTGATGAATTTAACCCTAGAGATACCCTTACCTCCCTTCAAGTTCCTTTTCGTCCACCTGAAATCATGGCTGTTCTCTCCCTGCATCTTAGTGAACACCTATCCATCCAGGGCTGGATGGCACAGGCTGGCCACAACAGCAGGGAGCTCGCCCTGCTCTCTGACCAGGCCTGGAGCAGCAGATCATGCATAGCACTTCCTTCCACCACTTCTATACCACAGACTTTCTGACATCCTGCTGATATGGCACAGGAGAATGATGGGTGCTTTTATTTCCAGCACCATCATTCTGCCACATTTTGACTACTATTATTATTTTATTTTTTGTCCGTTATGGGGCTTGAACTCTGGGCCTGGGCACTGTCCCTCAGCTGTTCAACTCTAGGCTAGCGCTCTATCACTTGAGCCACACCGCCACTTCCAGTTTTGTGTGTGGTTTATTGGAGATTAGTCTCATGGACTTTCCTGCGCAGGCTGGCCATGATCCTCAGATCTCAACCTCCAGAGTAGCTAGGATTACAGGAGTGAGCCACTGGTGCCCGGCTGACTATTATAACATCAAAGTATATTTTACAATAAGAACTTGATTATTTGGTTTAAGGTATCCTTAAATAATCAGCTCAAATTAGACAGAGAGTGGCCGTAGACCTTTCTAGTGCAGGAAATCCAGAGTGCTTTCGGTTGTGTAGGAGTTTGATTGGGAATTACTGAGGGAGAGGGGGTAAGGGGTCATGTCATGTGTATGGTGACATTAATGTGTGCTTGTAAAAAGAGTGCTTTCAAATTAACTGTCCTTTTCAATGCATTAGGGGAAAATACTTGATAGGGAAATGTAGGGCAGGTGGTATTTTGTTCCCAAATGAGAACTGCAATAGGAACTTTAGGTACAAAATAATACGCAATGGGTAACTGGAAGGCAATTATCTGCAGGGAGGAATGAAAACTGTATATTATGGCTATGGATAATCCCCAGTTAGAAAAGTAAGCCTCTAGTTTGGGGGTTAGTCTTTTTTCCTTCCCCCTTCTGCATCATTTGAATCCACTCTGACAAATGTCCAGATTTCAATGTGAAGTGAAGTACAATCTCCTTTTAGAATGTTTGTGTGGAAAGCAAGCTGTCTGGTACTATTGCAAATACCAGAGACAATCAGCTTATAAAGAGAAAAGGTTTATTCTGGTTCATCATTTGGAGGCTCCAACACAGGAGGAGTAGTTGGCTCTGTTGATTTGGTCATGCTGGGAACATAGCCAAACAAAACTGCTGATCTCTAGCCAGGGGGCGGGGTCGAGCCCCCATAGGGCCCCACCCTTGTGGGTTCCACCACCTTCAATAGTGTTTCCCTGAGGACCAAGCTTTTAACATATGGCCCTTTGGAGCACATTCCAGACCCAAACTATAGCAGGAGCAAACCTTGATTTTTAATTTCAGAGTGCCATTTTGAGTTAGGTTTATGTAGAAAAGCAGATAATCTAAATGCACGTATTTTTGGGACATTTCACAACCAGGGTTACCTTTGGTTAACTACTTTTGCTAAAATATATGGTTTGCTAGATTTCAGGTCATATTTCTAAGTCAGTGCTGTTTATTGTTGAATTACCAGGTTCCAGAACTTGTTATCAAAATGTGCTTGTCCTTTATCTGGTCTTTCAAATATATTTATTGTGTGCCTACCACGAGCCAGGCATTCATTATTCGTGTCTGGGTTACAGTGGTGCTTAAGATAAAGTTTTTGTTTTTTAAAAATTTTATTATCTGGGGCTGGGAAGTTGGCTCAGTGGTAGAGCGCTTGCCTTGCATGCCTGAGGCCCTGGGTTCGATTCCTCAGCACCACATAAGCAAAAAGAAAAAAGCCGGAAGTGGCGCTGTGGCTCAAGTGGTAGAGCACTAACCTTGAGCTGAAGAGCTGAGGGACAGCGCCCAGGCCCAGAGTTCAGGCCCCACAACCGGACCAAAAAAAAAAAAAAAAAAAAATTTATTATCAAGGTGACATACAGCGTGGTTATAGTTACATAAGGAAGGCAGTGATTACATTTCTTGTGTAACTTGTTACTCCTTCCCTTGCTTTTCTCCTTTTTCCCCTCCCCCCAGACTGTCCTCTCTCCACCCCCAAAGTTGTACAGATCATTTCCAACATATTGTCTTTAAGTATTGCTGTTGCATAGATTCCTCCCTTGTTCTTTGTCTCACCATTTTGTTGTTCCTCTTCCCTTCCCTAGTTCAGATAAACATATAAATAATACACAGGGTACCAAAATCAAATACAATGACAACAGGGGATGAACCATAGTGGGAAAACTACCCTATTTGTAAGGAAATGGAAAGACTTCGAAAAAATCATATTAAGAGAAGTAAGCCAGACCCAAGGAAACATAGGTCCCATTGTCTCCCTTATTTGTAATAATTAGTATACATCTAGGATAATCTTAGCAGATGAGCAGAATAGTACAATAGCTATGTACATGTGACCATATAAGATGATGCTAAGTGAAATGAACTCCAAGACATGGACACATAAGGTTTTTCTTTGTTGTTGTTGTCCTCAAGATAAAGTTTTTATCTCCATGCTACTTATATATTCTAAATGTGTGTGTGTGTGTGTGTGCGTGTGTGTGCGTGTGTGCGTGTGCGCAGGACATGAAGTCAGACTGTCTTTAATTTTGGCTGTACTTCTCACTGTCTTTGTGACATCCACTATATTACTTGCTGTATCTGTAAGCCTCAGTTTTATGTAACTTCTTTGTCCCTAACCTTCTCATCTGAAAGAAAATAAACCTATTCAGGAGAGTTGTTGTGAGGATTAAGTGAGTTATACCTGCCAAGTACTTAAAACTGTACCTGGTACACAGCGCAATAAAAAGTTAATCCTTTATCTGTCACACCTATCGATATTATATGAATATAACATGCATTTATTTTGGAATGTCAACCTGTGTTCATTTCTGTCTGACATTTTAGATACTTTGAGTTGAAAAGTGTTAAGTTTGCTGTGTCCTTTTATTTTTGTAAAGTCTTATAAATGTGCTTATTCTATTATTATTTTTAATAGCCTAATAATTATTTCCTTGAGTTATCGAGCCCAGCTTTTCTATTTAAAAATGAATGGTAAACAGGATTTTGTCTGATAATTCAGCAGGTTCTATTAAAATAGGCTGCATTAAAATAAAATTTGGGGTTGTAGTTACTCATATTTTTCTTCCAGTGTTTGAAACCGTCTTTCTGAGTCAAATATGTTGCATTGTTTACAGATACGTTTCATGTATAATGGTCCTAGTTCAATTTTTTTTTTTTTTTTTGGGTCCAGTTGTGGGGACTGAACTTTGGGCCTGGGTGCTATCCCTCAGCTCTTCAGCTCAAGGCTAGCACTCTACCACTTGAGCCACAGTGCCACTTCCGGCTTTTTTCTTTTTGCTTATGTGGTGCTGAGGAATCGAACCCAGGGCCTCATGCTTGCAAGGCAAGCTCTCTACCACTGAGCCACCTTCCCAGCCTCCATAGTTCAATTTTAAATAAATCATTTAATCAAATCACTTTATCTCCAACAATTATAGTTTTGCATTTACTCTCACCTGTTACCTGAGGTTTTTTTTTTTAAATCCACTTTCTTTTTGTATTATAATGGCCTTGGATATTAAATTATTAAGTAATCTTCTAAGCTAGAGGTAGATAGAATTACTTACATGTCAGTGTGCATGAAAATAAATCTGAGTATTTGTGAATGACTAAATGAATAGTATCCAAGTTAGAGAGACATCTAGGGCTATTTACTACCAAAAGACTTTAGGAATGGGCTGATAATAATTTGGACCCTAGCAAAACCTGACTTGATGCGGGGAATGCAAGTAAAAATATATTTCAAAACAGCTATGAATAATATAGGATTGAAATCTTGCCCTTATGTGGCTATACAGATGAGTAATGTAGGAGAAACAAATTTCTTGTATGGAGTTCACTCTTCAAGAGGATTAAGAAATATGGCTTTGGATACAGAGTCTGGGTGTTCCCTGCCCACTTCTCAGGTTTTCTTCTGTTAAAAATAGAGGTAGCACTGCCTTCTTCTGGATCATGATGAGGTTCAGTATTTCAAAAGTGCCTTTCAAATCCCCTTTTTACCTGTTGAAAAAACCTTTCAATTCTTCAGAATGCAATAATACCTGGTACTGTTCTACTTTGGGACTGAAATTTATAGAATGAGCTTTTTATATATGAGGCATGTATGTGAGTTGAATGTTTATGTGTAGGTTTTTTCCCCCTCCATCATTTCTAAAGATGTGTGATAATATTCATTATAGGAAATTTGACTGGTTTTTAGAAATTCATTTTTCCCGTGTTTCTTAAGTCTCTCAGCTGATTGAGAATACTCAGAGAAGAAGAGCTAAATCACTGGGCTGGAGGTCTAAGGACAGCACCAACTGGTATTTGTTTCATTAAGCTTAGGCAAGCTATCCAATTACTTAATGCAAATAAGAAAAGTTTACATTAAACTCCTACTTCTTTGCTTAAAACTCTAGAGAATTTAAATGAGGGGGGATATGTATTTAAAGGCAGGAAATTTAAATGAAACTTAAATCAAGGGCTTAATGTAGAATAACATTAGACCAGGAGATCTGAAAATAAGTGGGAAATGGCAATAAATAAAAAAAGGAGATGTATTTGCTCAGATGCTTGGTATGTTTAGTTTTGTTTTGAGATAATTCTTAAGTCATTGGAAACCCAAGTTAATGAAAGCCTGATTTTATTTCATGCCTTCAATTGCCAATGAGAGAGTACCCTCAGGACCCCTCCCCCCCCGCCCCACCATATCTGTGAAGTAAAATGGCTGCTGTTGGTACAGCACTGCTCTTGGGATAATGGTCATTTCATTTGGCTCAGAAAGAGGAAAATGTCTGCTCATCTAGGTTGGCTTTGAATGGAGTACGCAGATGGGAGATAAAACCAAGGAGAATGGAGAGGAAGTTTTAAAAAGACCTGGAAGCTTTAAAGCATATAAGCAGTTCGAAACTTATTTGAAAAAGAAACCATTCTAAGTGAATTTTTGGAAGGGAAGTTTTGGGAAAGGGAGAATAGTGCAATTTAGAAGTTTCTAATTTGCCACTTTTACTCTTAAAAGCACTGGACAAAATGAAACTTCAGTTAGCATAGTGATTATCTAAAGCTGTGCTCTCCAGAATAATCTCCAAGAAAACAAAAAGTCTTTGGGGAGGTGATTTTGAACTTCTGGGACACTTGAGAAGTTGTCATGGGACTCTACCTAAAGGAAGATCTTTCTGGGCTTCTAGATTTCTTTTCTGAAGTCACTTTTTCCTTTTCTATGTGGGTCAGCCCATGTCCTTTGATATCAGGTATCAGATCAATGGAATTCACACCCTGGAGTGTCACAGCAACCTTATTTAAAATATGCATTTTTCACTTGTAACTTAGAATTAAACTTCACGAGGGAAGGGACTTGTCTCTTGCTCACCACTTTGTTCCCAATAATCAGAATAGTGTAAATATGCAAGTAACATTTACTCTTACTTAATGTACATTGTTGGTTAAGTAATAGGAGATCTAAGAATCATAGAAGTTTGAGTGCCTATTGGAAGGAAATTATTTCAGTATAAAATTTGGAGCTATCTCTGATTCATTCATCTGTTTCAAGTATAGCAAAATAAGTAACCTTATAATGTTGAGAAAGGGAATAATATGTCTCATATGGTGTGTGTAAATTATTTAGCTTCAAGGAATCTTCAGATTATATAGTTCATCCTTCAGACTTTAAAGCTTAGAATACAGGTTTACTAAGTTATACAGCTAAGGTGTTGATAGGAAGGAGAATTTGTTCTGGTGTTTTGCCAAGCTCCCTGGATATATACAACTCTGCTTCTTAAGCATTCAGTGCATAGAACAAATATTCCTTTAAAATAAATAGATTTTATGCAATTAGATTTCCAAATATAAATGAAAGTAACTAAGAATGTCTTATGAAAGAGAAACAATTCTTATGTTAGTTAATTTTGTTGCAATGTTTCTATATACAAGAGTTGTATAATTAGATGTTGTGTTCCAGAGTCTCTGGTGTTCCTACATGATTGCATTGTAGGTTATTGAGTATATCTGGATTGTATTACATACAGCTCCATGCACCATTGTGTGGGCCATGTACGAGCCAGTATATTAAAAAATTTTTTTTGTTTGTTTTTATCCCTTAGTCTTCTGTTTTTTATAGCTTACTATTTATTTTTGTTTATTGTTGGAAATACACCATTTCATTCATTCATACATGCAAACATACATTCAGCATGTATGCTTTATATTTTGTGAGCGGCTTTTATGTGGCAGGCATGGTTACGGAACTAAGGATATAGCACCAATAGAAATAGACTCAAGTCCTTGTCATTTTTAAACTTTTAGGTTAGTGAGAGTAGAAGGAAGGAAGAAAAGAAAGTGGGAGGGGAAAAAAAGCAAGGAAGGAAATGAAGGAAAGAAGGAAGGAAGGAAAATGATGGACAGTTAGTGTCAGTATTCAATTTTAGAAGTCTTTGAAAGTAATAATAATAATGAAACAGAACATCCAGTTGTCAAAAATTAGAAGAAAAGATAAAGAAGTCAAAGTTATTATGTGTACTAGAGAATTTGTGTTTTTTTTTTGTCAGAAAATTGCTGCTTTCAGACTCCATAAGTAGGTACTGTTATCATTACCCCTGTTTAAATTTATAGAGTGCTATCATGTGACAGGCATTATCCTAAATGCTTTGTTATGTAGAAAATAGGGATTATACCAATGCATTGTACCCATGAGGAGAATAGGACTCTGGGAAATAGCTAGTAAGTTTAGAACTAGGGAGTTCTATTGCAGACTTTATTCTTTCTTTCCCAGTATGGCAAAACAAATAATCTTTATTTATAATGTTGAAGAATCTCATGATCATGTTTTTCATGTTAATTTGCTCAAACTTTATGATTTTATATTTTTTACACTACCCATAATTCCATTTGTAATAAAAAATTATGCTACATCGAAGTAAACTCAGTTAACATGTAGCTATCTGTTGAAATACTATATTATACACTCTGTGACAAAATATCATTCTGTAAAATTCATTTTATGTTTGACAAATGAATGATATGAATAACTATCATTTTTATAAGGCGTATATAATGCTTGGCATATAGTAGATGAGCCATAACTGAGAATAATGTTATTATTTAGGTTTCTGCCTCATGCATCTGTATGTGTATGTATCTGTATACACATATCTATGGATATATATATATATATATATATATATATATATATATATATATATATACTACAGGAATATGCCTATACAAGTGTTTTAAATGCACAATTTTGAAATCCGATTCAGTAACCTCAGCAGGTATCAGTGCAATGTCCTCAGTTGGACCACTCCTTTTTGAAATTTATTTCCTTTGATATATCTCCAGGATTTATTTATGTATTGAGCTGTGGCTCTCAAGCCTGAGCATGAAGGAGAATCACCCAGAGGGCTATAAAGGCCATTTGCTGGACACAACCCTTAAAGTTTCTGATGCAGAAGCTGTGCATGGTGTTCAACAGTGTGTGCATGTTATAGACTCCCAGGTGACGCCGTGGCTGCTGGTGTGTGCACTAACCTCGTCCAACTGCTGCTCCGGAGTAATTTCAGTGACTTCTAATTCTTATTATTCTCTTACATGTCCAGTAGAAAGAGTGTGCTGGCATCATTGATGTTGCTGAATTTACTGTATGGTATTTATAAGGTAGCTTAGAGAAATTTGGTTTGCATATACATCATTGTTGTGCTGTTGATTTGGAAGATTTTTAGAGATTACTTTTGGTTTCCCTCATTTGTAGTAATTATTATATGCCTAGGATAGTCCTGGCAGAAAATCATAAAAACTCAATAGCTGTGTACATATGACCATACAAAATATGATGCTATTTGAAAAGCACTCCAAGACATGGAGACAAAGGTCTTTTTTTGCTTTTTTGGGGGTTGTTGACCTTGTTGTCACCAATGTACTGTATCTAGTTCTTCTTATTTTATTCCATTTTTCTTTTTCCATGGGTTTATCCCTGGCAATTACTGTATTTGATTTGTACCCTGCTTCTTGTATATGCAGTTTTCTGATTTGGGGAAGGGAAGGGGAATAACAGAATGCTGAAACAAGGATAAAGGATGACCCTTTGCCTCACAGGATACTATGTGGGAAATAAACTTTACAACATTGGGGGAGGGGGAGGATGAGGAGGTGGAGATTGAGGGGGGGGAGGAAAAGGGATAGTTGGAGAAAAACAAAGGAGTAGGTAACAATGTTTGACAAGAAATGTACTCTTATCTTACTCATATAACTGTAACTCCTCTTTACAATAAAATAAAAAAAGATTATTTTCACATTAGATAATCTCAAAGTTAAAGTTTTAATTTGTTTCTATTCATTAGACATAAAACTACATGTGAAGTTTACTTTTTAGGGGAGAAAGTTATGTTTTTTAGGATACTTTTTTCTGTTATAATTTATTTCTGAGAATTCCAGGTTATCAGGATGATATGGCAATTCAAAAATAGTAACAAGAAATTTTACATTCTTAAGTCCTTTTCAAGAGTCTTTTTAAGACTGGAATTTGATGGTTAGTACCAAGTAGGACTTACTGCTTTTCATTCATACTTTAGAATTTGTTCACAATTACATCAACAGAACAATTTACTTTTTCCTTTTAAAGCACAGCTCATACCTTTGAGGATATGATGGTATAGAGACAAGGTTATTCTCTGAGAGAAGAAAGGCAATCAGAAAATCTTTGTCCATGAGATTAGGCTGAAATGTTCTCTCATTCAGTGATACCGAATGCCTTTCTGTGCCAAGTATCATGCCAAATTGGTGCCAAAGTAATTTCTTTTTATCAGATACAATGAGTTTTAATCTAATTGTGTGATGAGGCTACTGACAAACTTCAAACAATTGTTTGCTTCATTAATAGAATGTGTTGTGTGTAGGTCCACAGCAGACGCAAGGGTCTGCTGTCTCATGGTGCTGGACCATATCTGGGATCCTACGTCAAGTTTGGAGCTACACCTAACTCTACCTAGTAACAGTCAGGAAAATACTAGATTCATTCCAGAAGGGAGGAGCTTGCTTGATGAACTGTTTGTTGTAATTGTATATGAGGATTGTTACAAAATGGGAGAAATACATTGGCTAGAAAAATGCCTTCGTTGCATTACTAGATCATCCCTGCTATAATGTGAGAGCCATTGGGCAGAATGTTTTCAGCTTTTCTTTTCAATCACCATATCCTCATTTCTTACACAGTGCCTGGCACAAAGTCAGCAAAAATTGGGCAGGGTCAATTTTGAGAAGAAAGATAACGATAATCTCAAGTGTTCATCATCACAAAGATGGCTTGCTAGGTTCATCACTTAAATTTGCAGGGAGCATCGGGAGATGTCAATGATAAAATTTTTAGGTGGGAAAACTTCAGTTTTAGCTAACAACTTTGTAAAACTTAGATATATCTTCTTCAGGGATTTGATTTTGTTTTTGTTTTTATTTTTTTGAAATGTGGATAGAAACTACATAGAAGTTTACTTTTATATCTACTTTTTCATATATATTGTGGGCCAAGATGATTTTAGCTATTGATATTTATGAGTATATGTTTCTTTTTATTTAACATAAAATAAGTAAGTCAACTAACAAAATATTCTAAGGTAGACCTCTCCTGTCTTCATAGATTCAAGCAAGCCAAGGAGCTGGAGCGAGAGAAGGCTTCAGCCAATGAGCAGTTAACCAGAGCCATTCTTCAAGAAAGGATATCAAGTGAGCAGGAGCGCTTGAAGGCAAAGCACCTGGTAAGTCTAAGAATTTTATTAAACATATCTTGCCTTCAAGGAAATCCCTGGTGTTTGGGAAAAGCCTACTTTTAGTGTTGATAATATGTACACATGTTCCCTTGGCTGAGATTTTCTGAAGTTTTGCCTTTTCCAAGTAGCTTACAATTTAAAATTTTTACCACCACGATCTTCAAAGCAGGTGACTTCAGAAGTATTGAAGTCAGGACCAGCACACAAATTCATGCATGTTTGTCAGGCCTGGAAGAATATTATTCCTTTGCTTGTTTCCCCTTTACTTTTGGTCTGATTATCTTTAAAACCAGTGGGTTAGCAGCCTCACCTGCCTTCTTCTACTTCTGGCAACTTCCACCTGCTAGTTCAGGAGACTTAAGCTAGGTGAATTAAACTTTGGTTAGTCACTCTCTGAGCTTAAAAAGGCCTTGGGGAATAATCTTTTCCTTGAACTAGCTTTAAGGAAACTAGTTAATGTAGCTGCAACCCCAGGGCTCTCTGAGGAATGGAGAATAAGTGAGACTATTAGGCCAAATGGTCATTTCTATTCACATTAACAAAAGCCATCCTGGGCAGAAAAGTATAGGAAACTCTTATCTCCAATTAACCTGCAAAGCTGGAAGTGGAGGTATGGCTCCAGTGGTAGAGTGCCTGTAGTAGGAAGACCCCTATTCATGCAGGCAAGCCCACCTAGTCATCTGGAGTGACAGAGCCCACCACAAAATTGTTAACAAAGAAGCAACTTTATTGAGAAGGTTCCTACACTGACCTGTCAGGGCCGCAGCACAGGCTCGGAAGCTGATACTGCGACTCCAAGCAGCCCCCGTTCTTTGGTTTTTAAAGGCAAAATCCATGAGGTCAAGCCTGGTCATGCGCAGGTGACCAATGGGATCATAACACACACAAAGGATTGTATAGTCATACCAGACCACACACAGGTGGCTAATAGGTGGAGTTTACCGTAAGCATGTGCAAAAGGCAGGGTTTATGGGTAGCGCGTGGTGTCACCAGTTGGAGCTAGATTCAACCTATCTGTTTTGTGGGTCAGTCTTTATCTCAACAATCAAGGGTGGGTTAGGTTGTTAAGGGGAGGGGGACCAGATGCATTTTTTCATTCCGGGAACTAGGCCCATCAAGTCTAAGATCTCTAAAACAAAGGCAAAGCTCAAAATGGAATTGTACCAGCTGGGGCTCCATCTCAGGGTCCACTTCAGTGCCAACCTTGAACAAAAAAGCCAATGAGAATTAGAGACCCCTAGTGTAAGTTCTTGTGCATGGGTGTGCATATGCTCTCTCTCTTCTCTCTTCTCTCTCTCTCTCTCTCTCTCTCTCTCTCTCTCTCTCTCTCTCTCTCTCTCTCTCCCCCCCACCTCTTTGTCCCCCATCTCCCCCCCCACCCTGCCCACCTCATACACACACACACACACACACACACACACACACACACACACACACACACACACTTCTATAATGAACAGAGAGTTAATACTGTTCATGTTTCAGGATGGAAGAGGAGAAAAATTTTCATTTTCCATTGGATAGAAGAATCCTTGGTTGGCATTTTTCTCTGTTCTTCTCTGTTCTTCTTCATCTTATGACCTTTCGTATCATATTCTTTAAACATTGTTTCTGTTGGCTCTTCACCTGAATTTAGATAGACTGTCTTATTCAATTTAACATTTTTTTTTAAAAGCTCATTAAATATGCTTGAGTGTGAACACACATGCATATAGCAAGGCATGAAAAGAAAAAAGTTTTCACAAAAAGATATTTTTACATGGAACAACAAAATGTTGCGTAATGTGATATGGTTAGAGCAGTGTGTTTTCGGCTTTCTCTTTTTATCTAATAAATCTTAAATACTTGTGCTCTTTTTAAAATTTGTTCAAACTTAGGAAACTGATATTGTCCATTCTGGGATTGTATCATATAGTTGACAAATTACAGTGCTCACAACTCCTGAATTCTACCATCTATCATAATATTGGCCAAATAAAGTACTCAAAGCACTTAGGGAATCCAAGTGGAATTTATAAGGCTGGATAAGAACTGGTTCAGAGGATGTTTTCCTGTGTTTAATGTTCTTGCATGTTTGGTTGGTATGTTGTGGCCACAGCAACATAACTGCCTATGGCATTTAGCTACTAGAAAATTCCCAACTTATTTATTAACTTTCTTCCTTATTGTTGCTTACTATTAGAGAAGATCTATACATGTATTGGATAAATCAGAAAATCAATTTTAAACAGTACTGACATCTTGAAATTTCACAATTCAAACATAATTTTTGTTAAAAATATACGTTATTTTACTTTTCATCAAATTTGCATAAGACACATATGCAGTAGGCAGTGCTGTTGGGGACACAGAAGTGAGGGAGATCTGGTTGTTTTTCTGAGTCTCAAGTCTTTGTGGGGAAGGTCGTTCTTACCTTGGGTGTTCTTTTACGTATGTTTTTTAAGTTTTGCGTTTATAAGACCTCATACTGTTTTAGAAAAACATAACATTGAAAAAAGTAAGCAGGTAAATGCATAAATTTAGTTTTTGCAAGTTTAAGTGATTTTTTTCCCCCACCAAAATGACACTTTTCATCCCCAGTTTCCTTTTTGTCTGAAATGCACCAGTGAAGCAATCAAGAAGAATTGATTAATTTTGTGCTGTGTGCTTTTCAGTTCTATGGGTTTTTTTTGTGCTTCAAACTGTGACAGTTGAAATTTCATGGTAAAACAGAAAAAGGTTTTGGATGTAAAGCATGGAGAAAAAATGACTAAATTAAAGGATGTAGGTAAGAATATCACTGCTGTCCAAGTGTAAGTAAGGTACTGCTGAAGGGCAAAGAATGTAGCTGGGCTTGTGATTTTGAAATGATCAACAAGATTCCTCTTAAAAGTTCTGTGTAAAAAAACAGTGAGATTCATCACGTGGGTTGTTCTGTATTACAATTAGCCAGGTGAATCAATTTGCCAGGGAACAGTGGTTATCCTGGTTTTTCTTTTTTCTTTAATTGGGCACTTAACAGTAATTTAAATATTTTTCCCTTTCTCTCTCTCTCTCTCTCTCTCTCTCTCTGTGTGTGTGTGTGTGTGTGTGTGTGTGTGTGTGTGTGTGTGTGTGTGTGTGTGTGTGTGTGTGTGTGTGTGTGTGTGTGTGTGTGTGTGTGTGTGTGTGTGTGTGTGTGTGTGTGTGTGTGTGAAATTCAGTACTTTGTAACCTCTGTTTCAATTCTCCCTCTGGTCAAATGAGCTGTGTGCTGGTCTTCTTGCCATAGAAACGAAGCTCTAGTTATTTGGATTTGCAGAGAGTATTAGTTTGCTTGATTGCTGGAAATTAAGCTAATGATTTTGGGCTTTTGCTTTTGAGGGATTTGAGCTGGTGAGGGTTTAGAATGTCTTTCTCAAGGTTACTGCTTGAGAACTAGATTTGGTCTCTGTCTCCAAGTCCCGTTCTTTATAACTCTTCCTCAGTGAAACAGCACCTCTGTACAGGTGAGGGCACAGGCACGCGGTGCCCATTTGCTTCCTGTGCTTTTGGGTTCAGCAGACCATACAGTTGCTAAGACAAAACATGGCTGTGTTCTCTTCTCCTGTTCTTTGTCATTGCTTGTAATACTGCTTTCTGTGTATTATAGCTTTATGATTGTCAGCTGGAACACCACAACCCAATGAAGAAGTTGTTAATGAGATATTCTGTGGAGTGGCAGGACAGTTTCTTCAGTGGAGCAGGGGAAGCATGTTTTGTTTCAGTGTGAAAGCACAATGAAGGAATCGTTGTGCAGAGTACAGACTTAACACTGCTTGCATGCATACTGACAATTGACGCAGATGGAGATATTTCTTAAACGTGCCTTCTCATTTGGGTGCCTTAGAGAAACATATATTGTTGCTCTGATACTAGAGGGCTTGTAGTAGATAATAGTGCATATTCTGGAGGTGGAGATTAAATTTTACTGTCAAGATTGGGGAACCAATCCAGAGAACCCAATGTAGGCCATTGCAGTTCACATAAGCTGCCTTTTACCCAAGGGGCTGCCTTAGACTGTGTGACCTTGTTGACAAAGTGATTAGAGAAGAAGACAACACAACTGAGTAGAATGCTATTGAAATTCTTGCCGACATTAATCATATTTAATGACAGCTGTGGGGAGCAACTCTGCTTAGAATGTGTTGTCATGTTTTCATTTTAAATGTGCTTTTAGAAATTCATCAAGTTGCTTGCAAACTGGTTGGCTCCGGGCAAGTCTTGGTGAGTAGTGTCCTATGTGGTAGCCCTGCCACGAATAGCTTATTGACAACCTATCACTTGAGTCATTACGGGTGTCCAGGTGAGATATGGAAAACACTGAGTAAAAATCCATAGGTAACTAAAGTGCAAAGGGCTAGTTATAATTCCATCTCTTCATAATGACTTGGCATTTATTGTTAATATATTTGCTTCATGGCCGGGTTGGAAATGAACTGTCATTAGGGCCCTGAAATTTTATTGAACCGACATCATAATCTCATTTCCTACTGAAGAGGCTAAGAAATATTACCCTTGCTGTTTGCTTTAACCTGTAACATATTAAAAGTTTAACATAAGCACAATCAAGTCTGTCAGTCCTTACAGACCCCAACTAAGGGTTTTGCACATTAGGTTTTGAATGAGACTTGAAGACTGATGAGCTCTTTCCTCTTGTTTCAGCAGCCAAGCTTTCCAGTTTGCCAGCATGGCAAGTCTCACAACTGTCACTTCCAATACCACCCTGTGAATTGCTTTCACCTTATAGTGTATGGACCTATGGCCTAGTAAATTCAGCAGAAAATTGAATAGCAGTTTACTGTGTGATATATACCATGTGCAAGCAGAGTTACTTCATCTTTGTGAATTGGACATTAATGAACATTCCAGCTCATAGTTATTTCTTTACTGTATACCTGCTTTTATTGTTTAGACATGATTTCAAAATGGAACTTAGTTATGCCCTTCCTGTGTTCTTGACAATCAAAAATATGCTCTGCTGGTGTGTGTGTGTGTGTGTGTGTGTGTGTGTGTGTGTGTGTGTGTGTGTGTGTGTGTGTGTGTGTGTGTGTGTGCGTGTGCGCGTGTGCGTGTGCGTATTTTATGATGAAGGGGAAATAACTCTGGGGCTATTCCCTTGTGGCCCTAAAGACATTCACCATTTTGTCCAATGTGACTTACTCTTCTCTTTTCTTTGCTAACTACAGTTTAAGGATGACTTCTCTTGAAAATACCAAGGGGCAGAATTACCAAATGAAGTAAGGTCTGCATTCTCTAGAGAGCAGGAATCTGTTTACCAACCTGCAGTATTTATTACATACCTCATTTAGCTCATTCATCATCTTAATAGAAAAATGAATCATTTTAGATGATTCTGAAATAATTCGAGGTAAGCTACATAGCCCCAGGCAGAGTATGATTTACTCAGCACCAAGCTACTTTCAAGAAATATAATGGAATGATCAGCACCAATAAGTTATGATTACTTATGGGAAACTTATCGGATGTCTTCTTTGTCACAGAAATTTGTTGATTAAACTTTTTGAATTTTCTAACTAGCTTTTCCCATCTTTCATTTTTATGACAGATGATTACAAACTTCCATAGTTATGGGTCTAAATATCCTCTGCTTATTCCAAAAACTGATTCTAAATTTAACTCCAAAGTTAGGCCTAATATTCTCTTGAGAAGAAAGATTCCTAATCATTACCCGTTATTGAAAATGATAAAACCTACTCAGTACACATTTTCTGCTTAGAAATTAAGCATTATACTTTTATCATTTCCTTACTCCTGTGTATATACCTACATTAAAGCCCATTCTTTCTTTTGTAGAACACATATTTGATTCTGAGGAACACAGCTAGGCAGTCTCCTAGAACTGTAGCTTCAAACCGGGAGGAATCACAACTGTTCCTGGCTAGTGTCATAAAGCACATTGACTTTATTCAGGACCAGAATCTCAGCAAAAATAACAGTACTGTTCATTTAGTCAGAAGCTTTCAGATCTACTATCTCTTTTGATATTTGGTATGGAAGGACATCTATCATCCCTATTAAGGGCAATTAGACAAATATTCAAAGAAAGCAAATTGAAAGGTAGCACAGTAATAGTCTTAGTTATGATTCATATTTCTAGTTAGTGCTAGTAAATTTATTATTGTTGTTGTTGTTACCTCTAGTGGAATGTAATCGATGGTTTTAGAAAGGGTGAGGGGACTGCTAGCGACAGGCACATGCTCAGCACAGAAATTACTGCAGACATAAAAAGGTAAGTAAATATCATGCATGTGATGTGTGCACACAGGAAGTATAGGTGGTGTTTCAGACCTGCTCAGCACAGGGGCGGGCAGCTCTGGTAGCCAGTGAGCGCATCGGGCAATGTATTCATCATTATAGCACTATCATGGAGTAAGGATAATAGCAACAAGACATTGAGATATATTCAATGGAATGAAGCATTTACCTAAACAATTTTGACTTTTAAAAGTTTTAGCACTGCTCATTGTAAAGTTAGTGTCGAAAATGGTCTTAAGTGAAATGTTACATTGTAGAGGAGTGGTTAAATGAAGTGCTTTTGTGTGATTTCAAGTTTCTCTTACGGGAAAACAACAACACCAACAACAAAACACCAAGGTATGGCCAAGGGGCAAGGGTAGATGAATGAAGGGGGAAAAGTAGGGAGAATGAAGTCAGGAACTCACAAGAAAAGTATGGGAAGGGGCCAGTTGAAAGGGGTGGGAATGGTGGAAGAGGAGACAATGAGCAAGATGCACTGAATTCATAAACTGGTTTGGGATGGCACTGCCTGTGTACAACTACTTAAAGATAATAAAAAATAAAAATAGTAACATCAAAAATAAAATAAGCAGACATAAAATATGTTGGCTATGATCTGCTGTATTTTGGGAGAGGTGGTCGATCTAAATACAGGGACCTGGTATGTAGCAGCTATCCATTTTTCTTTATTTTTTCTTTTTTAAATATATTAATTTTATTAGCATCATTCTGTAAAAACTTGTCTACAGAAACCAAAAATTGCATTGTTGATTTGAGGATATATACAAATATTTCTTGTTTAGTATATTTTTGTATTCACCTGGGGTCACGAATTAGTAGTTAAATAGAAAATTAATTAACTATGTCCATAATCAATAGATATTCACAAAATTTACTAGTGACAGAATGGCATTTTCCCTGAAGTGTACCTGACTTACAAAAGAAATTTCCTAAAACCTAGTACTTAGTAAACTCAACATAAATTGTGTCTGGTACTTATTTACATATTTTAAAATTTTATTTCAAGGTGATATACAGAGGGGCTGCAGTTACATAAGTCAGGGACTGAGTACAATTTTTGTTGAACATTGTTACCCCTGCCTCATTATCTTCTGCTTTCCCTCCTCACCCCAGACACCCATCTCCCAAATTGTAACATTCATTTCAAACATAGTGTCTTGTGTGTATCAAAAATAAAATAATCAGACATAAGCAATATGTTGGCTGTGATCTGCCATATTTGGGGAGAGATGGTTGACCTAGATGCAGGGACCTGGTGTGTAACAGGTATTCATTTTCTTGTCTTTCAAAAAACATACTCATAAGGACACATTTCTCTTCTTCTTAAACTTTGCAGTGTGAAGTCTTTGTTATCAGGAGAGAGAAGAAATGATTTGTTGTTTTCTTACCTAGGATAATAAAGGATGTTTGTTAAGGAAAATAGAGAAAGACTTACTGTAATAGATTAGTTTTAAAAGTAAATGTAATGTATGTTAGTAGTGTCTACTCACAAAGTACAGTCAATCAATTGGATATGTTTTGTAGACTTTAATGAGAAATTTAAAATGAAGATATGCTGCAGGTGTTTCTTATAAATTTAAGCTTTAAATAGAATTTGCAAAACTACTATTGACCATTCTGGAGATTTGTTATGTTTAAAAAAAGCAAACAAATATAAAGATGCAGTTATAGAATCGTTAATATGTTTTCAAATTGCACTTTCTAATCTCAAGATAGAACATTAACTAATGTTCTAAAAATTAATTTATTTCCCCCAAACAAGTTATTTCTTTTTAACCCTGGCAGAATAAAAGGAAAAACTGGTAACTGACGCTTACTTTTGCTATTGCAAAAATCTGGGGCTGGGAAGGTGGCTCAGTGGTAGAGCGCTTGCCTTGCATACCTGACGCCCTGGGTTTGATTCCTCAGCACCACATAAGCAAAAAGAAAAAGCCGGAAGTGGCTCTATGGCTCAAGTGGTAGAGCGCTAGCTTTGAGCTGAAGAGCTGAGGGACAGCGCCCAGGCCCAGAGTTCAGGCCCCACAACTGGACCCAAAAAAAAAAAAAAAAAAAAATTCAAAACTGAGTTTAACATTACTGGAGTGAATGAGAGAGAGAGAGAGAGACAGAGACAGAGAGAGACAGAGAGAGACAGAGAGAGAGAGACAGAGAGAGAGAGAGAGAGAGAGAGAGAGAGAGAGAGAGAGAGAGAGAGAGTGTGTATTTGATATATTTGTGTTGCCCATGATAAAAGACACTAAACAAGTAATGATTTTAACATTTATATATATATTTACTTTGACATAATTCTTAGCTTACAAAAAGGTGTGAGAATAATTCAAAAACTTAGATTTCATTTTGAAACATTTATATCATACTTGTTTTATATTTACTTTTTACATATGGATGTATTTATGTACAAATGTGTACACAGACATGCATGGGTTTTATGCCCTATGCCCATTTATCTAATGTGTGTTTTTCTGTAACCAAAGATAGTTATCAAGTCAGGAAGTTTAACATTAATCTTAATCCAGATTCTAATTTTGTCAATTCCTCTTAAATTCATTAGCAGTTTTTCCTCCCATACATGATATATTCTAAGTTTTCACCTTGCAGCTAGTTGACATGTCTCAGAATTCTATTTTAAGTATGATTTGCAAACAATAGGTTTAAGATGAGAATATTATGTTAATTTCAGTTTGTGAATTTCTGCTGTCATTGCTGGAGATTTTTTTGTACGCTTTTTATTGTAAAAATGCTGTACAGAGGGGTTACAGTTACATGAGCAAGGTAATGAGTACATTTCCTATTGAGCATTGTTGCCTAAAAATTAGGATGAGATGAGAGATGAAAGGTCTCACTCAGACATAGAGGTTAATATTCCATATTGTGGATGAGTTGAAGTAAATGTTTTCATGAACTAAAAATGCTGTAGCAAGCTTCCAGGTTCTATCATTAAACCCTATTAGAAAGGGAACGCTTTTCCTATTTTTCTACAGTTGTTCTGAATAGTAATTTCATCTGAAATAGCCTTCTTTCTGTCTCTCTGTCTCTGTCTTCCAGATTCTACTCCATGTAATTTTAGGCAAATTGCTTCCTTTTCTTGATACCCTTTGTTTCCATCTGCTTAAAATGAGAACAAGGTCTCTATTGTGCTTCTCTTTAAAGTCTTTTCCCTTGATGAATAAATATATAAATACACAGGTTCTTAGAGTAGGCTAAGTTCTATGTACTTATAAATTGACTTTTCATAAAGTAATTTTGTTTTATGAATAGGCTACCAATTCCAAGAGTCACATCTATTTTAATTTGCTTTGGTTATTAAGAAAGTACATTTCAAAAATAAGAAAAATAGTAAAGTTGAAAGCCTTTATTTCCTTGGTTAAATTGGATTTTTTTTCATTGAAAACTCATTGTGATTAGTTGACATGCTTTGGTAGTAGGCACGGGTATAATGTTCTTCAGCATCACTACGGTGAGATGGTCATAATGAGGAGGTCATTTTCTTGGAAATAAGGTATGGGATCGTTCTGGGAATATTGTGTTTGTTGCCTTAGAATGAAAACTCAGAGAGCTTTGTTAGCAAAATAAACTTAATTTGTTATCTGAAAATGTATATAACCAAATTAAAAGATTCTTTTTCTACTTAATATTTAAAAATAGAGATTATTAACTTATTTGCCCTAAGAATCTAGAAGACATTATTCTGAGTGAATTAGGCTAGACACTGAAAGACTGTGTGATTTTTTTAATATGTGGAATTTAAAAGTAGTAGACTCAAAAGCAGAGAGTGGAGAGTGGTAGTTGTCAGAATCTGGGGATGAGATGGTATTGGTCAAAGGATACAAACTCTAGTATAAGATGAATAAGTTCTGTGGTTCTAATGTGTATAATTTTGTGGGTATTGTTAGTTAAACTATCTTGTGTACTTGATATTTGCTGTATTATAGATCTTAAATGTTTCCACCATATGTGATAAGGTAGCTATAAGGTGATTTTACCATGTATACATATGTCAAAACATCATGCTGTCACCTTAAATATAGTAATTGGTATTTGTTACTTATACTTCAATCAAGGTGGGGAAAAGGCAATAACCAGGGGTGGTGGTAGGGAGTAAATTGTGACATAAGTTTCTATATTATTCTGGATGAACCCTAAGCTCAGAAATTCATTTTTTCAAGTTTTAAACGATTTTCATTTATTTAGTTCATTAAAAATCATAATTTTTTGTGGGACCCTTGTATTTTTTGCCTTGTCCCCCACCCGCCCCTTTCTAACTTGTTCTTTTTCTTTCCCAGCCCTTCCCTTGTTCCTGTTCCATTTGCAGCATATGGACAGTGGCATCTTTAGACTGTTCTTGTCATTCCTTGTCATGCATGGGTGACATTATACACTGGTGTTTGAAACTTTTTTTTTAACCTCCATACAGAACTCAATATATTATAAAGAGACTGGCTCAGTTCCATCCTTGAAGGCATCCAAAAGAACAAGTTCTAAATACCAAGCTTCTTTTGAAGGCAGCATATTTCATTGTGTCTCCATCTTGTAGATCACCATTTCCAAGACCAGCTATAGCAGTACATATGTTATAATATTGCTTCCTGCAGCCTCTCTCCTCTCTGAATACATAGATCTATTTTGTGATCTTAGGGCACATATGTACTACGCTTGTAGACTGACACAACAAAAGCCAGACTCAAAGTAGTCAGGTTTTGTCCTTGTAAATGACATGGTACAAATGCATGCGGTGGATTAAAAATATGTTCACTCTGACAGAAATCTTTTTACGTGAAGGGAAAAAGTGTCCATCAATTCTGATGGCAACAAAGGTGGCTGCTACCAGGGAGAGCAACTTGCCAGGACCGCATGTTTCTCAGGCTCCGTTCTGGAAACACATTTGTTTCTTGATTCTCAGCTTTGCGTTGGTTATAATCTTGTCTTGGCATGCACGGTTTCCAGAATACATCAGTTTGCATGTTTCTTTGGCTTTTTCTCAAGATTTATGAAAGGGGTAAGATTTAGCTTTTTGTCTGGCAAGTAACAAAGCCTGTTTGAGATCCCTAATCAATAGTTGTAAAATAACTAGAAATTGATCCATGCCAGCTGTAAAATCTATCCATGCATTTCTATTAAGGTCCATCATCAGATTGAAGCTGTGCAGAAGGCATTTCTGTCCTCTACCCCCATCAGATCACCAAAAGACAGGACAGAAGCAGGTAGCAAACAACTCTGCATTTTTAACAGAGTGCTCTTACAGGGTTCACAGTTTCATACAAGGCTCTGGGGGCATTTCTCCAGATTTATAGTCATATTTTGCAGAAGGCTGAAAAAGTTCCTGATGTGTATGTGTGTAACCTAATTTGGGAATCGAATCTCATTTTGTTTGTAGGTGGAATAATGATGCGATTTGATACTGCCAGATTATATCCTCTAGAATATACTTTTCACTGGCTTGGCATGACCTTTCTCTCCTCTCTATTCTTGCTTTCCTTTAATCCTCTTCAGAGGAAAGTGTAGATGTATTTAGATGGACAAGACCACCATTGATATTCACATACTCCTTGATCAGATGGTATTTGAGGGAGGTTACTGCTCCCTTTCCAATGTTCATAATAATATTTCGTAGCTTGTCAAGTTGCCACCCTGTCACCACCAGGATGATACAAGGCATAAAGGTTCTAATTGACTGCGCATTTATATTGGGGCTCACAGGTTGCAGTAAAATGATTATATTTCAAAATAAGAGAGTAATAGTTTTCCTGGGATAAGCCTGAAAACATAGTCAGTAGTTCCAGAACAGAAATTGCTTGTAGCTGACTTGAATATTTGTATATGATTAAAAAAAGGATACAGCAATACTTACTTTTCAAGATTTAAAGTTTTAAAGATCATGATAAATGTTTACAATATGATGCTTACTAGATTAAAATAAATGGGATTTTCTTCGGTATCTACATATCAGCATAGACAGAAAATTTAGTAGTGAGTGTATATTCTTTTTTACTTTCTTTCAGGCATGTAGAACATATTTCTGTGTTTACCTGAGTCTCAGAAATAGATATTAATTTCACAAAAGTAATTAAACAAAAGCATTCATTCTTACTTAGAAGAATCTAAGAAGAGAGTCTAATAAGAAGAATCTAAGAAGAGAGTCTAATATATAGAAGGAAGAAGAGATTAAGACAGTTGTCTGTCCTGCCCCGGCCACATCTAACAACTGAATTTCACCAGTAGGTGTCTGCCTCTCATGGAATGCTTGCAACAAGCTAGGTGTGCCTTGTGCCAGGATAGGTTCAGATCCTAAGTCTAATCAAATGGCCCTCCAGTTAGGATCTGGCTTTCTACCCACATGGTCTGCAGAAAGAACACCTTAGTTGGAAGGCCCCATGTGGCTCTTCTCCCTGGCAGATGCGATTCATATTTTAAAGCAATAGTTTGGCCTTTTGGTTGATTAATAGGTCTCTACAAACTTCTGAGTCTGTTGACAGACTGGGCTTTCAGATGTACAATACCGATTCCACTCAACATATTATTGTTTTTAAAGTTCTATTTTTTATTTTATTTTATATTTTACTAGCTTATATTAATTGTACAAAGGAGTTCATTGTGATATTTTCATACATGCATACACTGTACCCCAAGCAAACCTACTTCAGCTATTGCTTTCCTTATTCTTCCTGTTAAGATCCAGCAATAGCTGGGCTGATGCTTGATGAAACATCTGGACACCATGGTATAGCCAAGTTGGCATATTAAATGAATGGTAACAATGACCGTCTGTTCTTTATAGATGAAAAACCTCAGAAGTGCTTTTTGCTCCTTCTGGCTGATACTGTAGAGAACTAGACGATTGCATTTGTGACAACAAGGCACCAGTAGCTGCAGGATGTGAAGGATTTTCTTCCTTCACATTGTGAGTGCAGGACATTTTGTGAAAATGGAGAAAGGCAGTGATTGAAGAATGTCACCTCCAGACCCCTAGTATAAACATACTTTGCAGCTTGACATTTCTGGTGTGTCTGCCAGGATTTGGGACTTTATAACTTAACAGGGCTAGTCCACAGTCCTCCCAGTTGACTCCTCCGAGTTGCATACTTTCTTTTTTTGGTCAGTTGTAGGGCTTGAACTCAGGGCCTGAGCACTGTCCCTGAGCTCTTATTACTCGTTCTACCACTTTGAGCCACAGCTACACTACTGGTTTTTGAATGGTTAATTGGAGATAAGAGTCTCCAAGTTTGAAGCCCTGACTGGCTTCAAACCACAGTCCTCAGATCTCAGCCCCCTTTCGCCCTGCTGACCACGCCTCACAAATGTCTCTCTGGATGCTTGCTTCAGGATTACCCCTGCCCTGACCCTGTTTCTGGAAAATTTAGCATCTAACAATGGCACTATCTTCAGATTCTCCTACATTTGGAGGGCCCACTAAAGTATTAGTGTTGTGGCCATACACTTCCCCTTAAAATAGAGCTGTGTCATATGACATAGACGATGCCTAAATTATCAAATTATCCAGTTGAATAGCAACCCATACTTATTTATTAACCTATGAGTTTCATGCATTCCCTCTGTGTCAGCGGCAGGGGCAGAAGATGGAGCAGAGTCCTTGCTCTAAGAAGTGCAGAATGGCTACAATGGACACCATTATGTATAAAATAAGACAGATTCATGAGTGCTTCTGGAGCATGAGGTAGAGATGTGTGCTTCTCTCACTCTGTGCTGTGTGGAATACCCCCCTTGCTTTCTATTCTACCCCTCAGTCCTCCCTTTCAAGCTATGGCATAAATAGCTCCTTTGTAAATCCTTCCTGATTTCCAGATTCAGACATGATCAGTCCTTTCCATGTTTGCAAAACCTCTTGTTTATAATCGTTTTATGACTAGAATGATTTATAAATAACTTGTCATCCAATGACAGAAGGCCAATGGAGACTTCCTTAAATATGGTGAAGCAACACATAAATGGAGATGTTCCAGGCAAACCCAGACATATGAATGTGACCTATTTGTGACCTTTAACCTCTGTAGCAATAAAATATAGTCGGATCAAGTATATGTTCCCATTTTATTTTATTTTATTTTTTTGGGTCCGGTCGTGGGGCCTGAAATCTGGGCCTGGGCGCTGTCCCTCAGCTCTTCAGCTCAAGGCTAGCGCTCTACTACTTGAGCCACAGCGCCACTTCCGGCTTTTTTTCTTTTTGCTTATGTAGTGCTGAGGAATCGAACCCAGGGCCTCATGCATACAAGGCAAGCGCTCTACCACTGAGCCACCTTCCCAGCCCCACCTTTTATTTTAAAGTGAGTTCTATTGTGGAAGTAGAAAGTACAGAAAAGGAGCATGGATGTCATTTATCCTTGGAATTCTGCACTGGATAAATGTTTAGTAGGAGGTCACTAGAGCTTGCTGAGTAGAATTTTTGCTTTCCTTCATGGGTATCAGAAGTTGAGCAGACTTCCTGGGACTTCCTTGGCAGCCTACAGAGAGAAGATTAGGCCTAACAGACAGAGAAAGGACCAGGGAGACTCAGCTGCAGAGTGGCTCTTTGTATTATTCTATGGTCTAAATCTTGGGAAGTGGCAGTCTGGACCTGCTCTGGGCTGCAGTGATCGAGTGAAGTCGGGCGTCCTCAGAGGCTGTGTAGAAGGTGGTAGAGTCATGGCTCCTGGGTGATCATGTCAGTGGTTACAGGTGCCTATCTGGGACAAAAGTACAGCTTCCTCTGAGGCAGGCAGGAGGTAGGTTGGTAACAGGGCCCTATTTCTACTTACTGTGGTTTGTATCTTCAGTCTTCATTTACTCCGAATGCCTCCTGGCAATCTATTAAACTCATAACATTCAAGAATATTATAATCACTTAGTAAGGCCACTGACTGTTATGTGGAGTAGAAGATTCCTTGCAGTTCTTTTTACAGACTGTCATCAAGGAATTCCCATGATATAGAGTCTAGATGACATTAGTTCACAGGATTTTACATATAAATGAAGGTCTTGCCATTTAAACAGGCCTTTTCAATGGCCAGAGTAGGCTGCTGCTATTGGTATAATGAAGTCGAGTACTGAATAAAATATTGAGTTTATTACTACGTGGTTCTAAAATAAGTAAATAATGGGTACATTGACTTCTACTTTATAGACCCCTATAAGAGCCCTCTGTTAAACAGCCCAAAGGTCTTTGTCGTTATTCTTCGGTGCTGAGGGGCCAACTTCGATAGAAAAGGTAGACATTTAAAACCTTTTTGTGAGTAATGAGCATTTGGTTTTTACTGCAGTCTATAATTTGACTCAATTGGCAAACTGTTAGTGCAAACTTCTGAGCCTGGAGTATTATAACACTTTTTTTTTATCAGACACCTGTGATCAGCAAACTCTATATGGCCTGAGTTTATTATATTTGCTATGAAAGTGAACTTGTCATCTATCCATTCAGGGCTGGCTTGGGTACTTCCCCCTCTGTAGTTAAAAATCCCTTTGGCTTTATATTACCTTCCTGGACAGGATAGTTTATTGTTTAATTCTTTACTATACTTCCTGTCCTTTGTTCACTCTTGTAAAATTTATAGCCAACTTTTAAAGGTGTGAATTTGTACCTTCTTCATGTTCTCTACCAGCTGTGGGTACAAATGCAAAAGGAAGAGCTGTCCAATAATTCTGGGATGGAAGTTCCCAGTTTTGGCTATTAAAATCCTCTGTCAAAGTGCACATTTCTCAGCTTTCTCTATTTGAAAATCCAGACGACCTATTTTATTTCTTATGCGCTGGTCCTGGGCTTGAACTCTGGGCCTGAGCTTGAACTCTGGGCCTGGTTGTTGTCCCTGAGCATTTGTGTTGTGCTCAAGGCTAGCATTCTCTCATCTGAGCTACAACTCCACTTCCTGCCTGGTGATTAATTGGAGATCAGTGTCATGGATATTCCCACCCAAGCTGTTTTGGAACTCCAATCTTCAGATCATAGCCTCCTGAGAATAGCTAGTAGCGCTGGACTTCAAATGATCTTTTTCTTATGCCTTTTTAAAATAGGATCAATAGAGCTAATTTGTAATAGTGCAGCATTGTATGTATTATTGTATGTATGTATGTGTATACATATCTCCATATATACTTATATATTTCTTGATACATATATTTCCCATAGTGGCCAAATCTGTCTTCCCTATGAAAATGAGTGGCCAACAAATATACTTGGCCAATTGTAGAAGAAAAGATTCTTACAGAAATGATGTTCCTAGGGGTTGTAATCATGGCTCAGGTGGTAGAGCTGCAGCCAATGAATGAGAGATCATCAAACTGAGTTTGAGCCTTAGTCTGAGGGGGGAAAAAATAAATGATGTTTCTAGATTCTTCTTTCCTCTATACTCTCCCTCATCCCCCAAGTAAAGGTAAGAATTCTACCCCCTCATTCATTCCCATGAAACAGGACTTCATTATCTTATGTTGGAGAAGCATGTGAAGTTTCCTTCTTGGCCTTTTCAAGGCTTAATTCTAATCACGTTGTTAAAATAATATTCCACTACTTCTGATTTTCCTAATTATCATGCCGATAAACAGTGGGGATCATGACATTAGAATAAGTGAGTAGCTTACGATTTTTGCCTCAGAAAGAGAAACTCTTGCTGTTTTCCTCCCCCCTTGAGCAACACAGCAGTAATAAATGAGCAAGTCCAGAGTACTTTATGATAGATAGTTAATGGTGCTGTGCCTCAGCCAACAGGCCTGTTTCCACAGCATCTGTCACAATTCAGAGTCATTAGCATACCTTTAATGGTTTCTTTTCAAAATAATTTCTACTAGGGCATTTAGAATACATCAAGGAAAAATATTGAGTTGTAGATGAGGAATTCTAAATGTAGACAAATGGTTTTCATTCCCTCAGATATAATTTTGATAAACCCCAAACCACATAGGAACATACTACAGAGTATATCAGCATTTAATGAACTATCTTGAAATTGTCTTCCAGGCTTTCAAAATAGTTAATTTTTTAAAATAAAGTTTAATTTCAGAAATTACAAATAAAATTACCGTGTTTCTCAGGATCTTTAATTCCATGGATGTTTAACTCCAGGACCTTTTACTTCTCTCTTCCCATACTCTGTCATAGGGTCAATCATGCAAGTGATGTGGTTCACACCTTATGAAAAAATGTTCTTCAGAGGGCCTGCCATTTTTAAAGAATACTGGTAAATATTTACCTGTTTAGTTTTGAGGGGGAAATCTTCAGAGAAGCAAATCAAGCCATCTCTTTTTTTTCTGAATTGTCAAGAGTAATGAGAGAAGGTCTGCATTAGATGATTGAATTTATAATGATTCATTTCTTTAAAAAGCAAAATGATGTTCTTTTGTTTTTATAAACGTGCAACCAGTACGTACTTCTAGCGTGTGTATGTGGCTATGTAAAAAATACTTCCTCGTGTTGTAGACACCTGTGAATTGTTTTCCTGCTTGATGTTTACAACAAGATTTTAAAGTGGGCAGATCAGATGGCACCCCTTTTCCCAAACCAAAACGGCGAGACTCCAAAAGGAAAGCCACTTACGTCACATTTCCTACAGAGCTGACAGTGGAAAGGCCCCGACTTCTGAGATCTCTGATTCGTGTGTGCATGCCCGTATGTGCACAGGAGGTCTTCATATACGCATGTTGGTCTTCAGGGCCTGGGCGCTAACCCTGAGCTTTTTTGCTCCAGACTAACCCTCTGCCACTTGAGTCATAGCCCCACTTTGGTTTACTGACTTTCCTGCCTGGGCTGGCTTTGATTTGAACTGTGATCCTCAGATCTCATCCTTGTGAGTAGCCAGGATTACAGATGTAAGACAGTGCCCCTGAGCTGTCAGTATTAAACCCTTCCATTTACTGTGGGTTTAACCCTTCTGTGCCATGCTGCTCTGGACTCCTGCATCTTTTGAAGAGACTTTTTATTTTTTTTGGTCTTCTTTTCTTGGTGCTTTGGAAACGAGTAGTTTTTTACATCTTAAAGCCTATTTTATTAACTTCAGGGTCTGATTTTTGTTTTTTTCTAACTCTTTTGAAACATTTACTTGTATTTAAATAAATGAATAAATGATGTTCATTGTTATATATGTTTAAAGTTATTGGGTGGTTTAAAATTTAGAGTTCAGTGAATTGGGAAAAGGTGCTTTCATAGGTCTTTGCCTTCTCAGACAATTACTGTTACACTATTGACATAAATAACCACAGACTTAGAAGATGGATTTCCTAAGTGTAAACATTATATTGTATGTCATTCTCCTTTCCAAGTTCCTAGAAAGGTTTGTGTCCTAATGTTCCAGCCAATGGGAAGGGGTGGGGGTCCGGAAAGGAGACCATGCCCCCACTCACTGAAGAAGTCTGGGAAGGAAGGGTGCGGCTCACCATTCCCTCTCATTCTATGCACACGCAGCTAGGAAGTGGTTTTTTTGAGGATAGTAATGAGCCCTGCTAAATATCTGAAGTCCTTTTATTAATAAAGGCAAGAGGGAAATTATGAGGCGTTAACATCTGCCCCAGTTACACATGGTTTCCACAACTGATATTTGAGCTTTCTGATGCAGAGCCAATTTTCAAATGTATTTACATATCTAACATTTCTTGACAGCTTCTTTGCAGTTATAAATCATATTGACTTTTTGATTACATATATTCATTTGAAAATACCAAGTACTATTATTTTCTTAGATGTTGTGGTGCTAAAAAGTTGTCAGTAAAATCTAGAATCTTTAAATAAATTTTGAAAAGGGGTGATGGACCAAATGGAATTCTAATTACTGCACTTGATTTCAACACATTTCTCTTTCATTTGAGTCTTTCAAGGGAAAAGTGAAAGGCAACATTATCCTTGAGAAATTCTCTCTGTGCATAAGCAGCCGTTTTTAATTACAGAAAATGTCTTTAAAATCTGTTTTTGCCATTTGAAAGTTTTAGCTGTGAGAAAGTCAATTGTCAGTAGTATAATGAAGGAAAAAAAAGTCATAAAGTAAAAATCCACGTACCCATTATGTTTAGTAGACATGTATTATTTGGATATTTGTGGTTAGTTGTCCATAGAAAAACTTCACTCTGGAGTTCTGGTACTCTTGTTGGTCATATAAATACAAAAGACTTAAATGTCCATCAGTTCATACCTGAAGAAGTTTGACTATAATATAACGAAAATTATCTGAAGACTAAATAGTTCACATATATATGATTTTGGTCCACTCTTAACACAAATAATCTCCTTTCTTATAAAGGAGTCTCTTTGGCAAGTTGTTACATTTATTTTACTGGACTTGCCCTTTCTAAAAGTGTAAGCAGCCTCTTTTCTTTCTCTCCCTTCCCCTTTTTCTCTACTTTCTTGCAAGAATTGCCTTAAATTGTAAGTCCCTTTGCATATTCTCCAAGGTGATAAATCTTCATTAGCTGAGAATAGATTTGATTTTTTGGGAACAGCCAGAAGTCATTTGGAGTCAGGGCTGGTGAATGATCAAACTATAATAACATTTTCAGTTAGCTAGAAGGAGTGACTAGGACATAATAAGATCACTTTTCTTGAGATTCTAGAAGGAGGAGTCCCAAAATAGAGTTCCAAAATAGGAAATCTCATTTTGATATGTCTGTTTGATATATGTGCCTATTTCTATTTGTATTTATAGAAAATGAATATTACTAAGTTATTTTTATATTTGTGTCTTCCTCTTTCATATTGTCTGTGCCTTCAAATGATTGTGTGATAATTGTTACCCTTTAATTTTTTGTGGTTTTTAGTGATATCACATTTGAAATATAGTAATTAAAATGATGCAATACTGGAGGAAATAACATTTTACTCAATATGTAATTACATAAGTTGGCTACTTGATAGATGTTTTTCATTTGTAGTTAACATTTGAAAATTGGCAGCAAAATTTCAATACTTTAAATATAATTATCTAAATCTACATCATCAGATGCAATAATATATCAAATGTTATAATTCATATTGTCATTATTAACCAATATTGCTCTAAAAGTATAATCTTACAAAAGTAAATTCTGATATTTAGCAGTTACTCTAAATACTAGAGTCTTCTAATATGTTAAATATAAAACTTGATATTTATTTAAAGAGGATTTTAATCTTAAAAAATACCACTTCTACTGTGTGCTAGTGGCTCATGCCTATAAATCCTAGCTACTCAGGAAGCTGAGATCTTAGGATTGTGGTTCAAAGCGAGCCTAGGAGGGAAAGTCCATGTGACCCTGATCTCCAGTTAACTACCAAAAAGCAGGAAATGGAGCTATGGCTCAAAGTGGTAGAACATTACCCTTGATCACAAAAGTTTGGGAACAGCACTCAGGCCTTGATTTTAAGCCCCAAGACCAGCACATGCACGCATGTGCATGCATGCAAACACACACACACACACACACACACACACACGCGCGCGCACACACACACACACACACACACACACACACACAATATCAGTCAATAAATCAAGAAAAAAAATCACTTCTATCTCTTGACCTTGAATGGCATCTCACTTTTTAAAAGTCTATCATTTGGCAAATATTTACTTTTCGTGCTTATTGGCTATCATAAATTTCATTTTCATTTCTGTTAACTTTATAAAGTTTTAAAGGAGAATGAAGATGCAATTGAACTTGCTTTCGAAGGAAAGCAGGTAGGGAGGATTAAAGGAAAAGACTTAGTTTGAAAGCCAAATAAATATGCTTAGATACTAATATCAAGTATGTATTGTTTCTGGTTATTGTGCTATTTGGTTTATTTTCTTCCATTTTTATTATTAAAATTATGTCTTCAACTATGTCATTATAATACATGATAATTTTAAAGCATGCATAAGAATGGTAATTATAATCATACATATAAGAAGCCATTTTTATACTTTCTTAAAGTAAAAACTATTTACATAGAAAAAACACATCTTTATTAGATTTTCTAGTATTTCAAGAGGGTGATGTTTGTCTTTCAAATAAGAACCTATTAGTTCACTTCTTTACAAAGAGTAAAGTTTGATGTTGTTTAGCAAAAATGAATGCTGATTCACATTTATTTTCCTGGTAGACAAATTGATAAAAAGGTCAGTGGCTGTATTGTACTCTTAAATTACACAATTAAGTACAACTACTTAAATACATTAATATATTGAATATATTAATATATCAATGTATATAATATATATGTTATATAATATATAATGTATTAAATATATTAAACATACTAAAATGGTTTTAAAAAGTACAGTGGCTTATAAATTTCACAACATGTTATGAAAGTTACTGTGGATTTGAAAAATTTTAAAAATTAAGAGGAAAAATAGAGTTGCTCGTTTAGTCATTCACTTGCCTATTCATTTAATAAAATGTTACGTGTATTTATACATATATCCATACATATATTCATAAAGGTATAAGCTCTTTAATAATGCTATAAAATAAATAGAATCCTATCACTTTGGAACTCAATCTGATATAGATCAATGTTTGCCTTTAAATTGATCAAGATATACTATATTCATAAACTGCTTTATAAATGGCAACTCTTTTGTACAACTACTTAAAGATAATAGAAGAAAAGAGTTAGAATATGAGACTAATCATTTTGGGTTTAAATTCTTCACTCTCATGACCTGTAATAAGAAGATTTAATGTTTGCCACTTCTGTTTAAGTAAGGTTCCAAGTGGCATGGGTCTCCAGTTTCCATCAACTTAGCCTGTAACCAAATTGAGCAAGGTCACAGGAAAAGCTCCCAGTGATATCCCAGCCTCATAGTAAAACTAGGTCATTTCTGTTCACTATACTGTACCAGTCATGAGGGTACATGTTTTCACCAAATTAGGTATATTCTAAATGTGTTCATATTGCTTTGGATTTCTTACTACTCTTTTCAAGTAACTTAATACTTTTCAAAAAGTACATGTATAATGAACAACTAAAATTATAGATTGTAGTTGGATTATTTCCTAATGATTAAGCATATCTTATCTATGTTAAATATAGTAATCATTGGCATGATTTAAAAAAAATGTTTGATGTTATAATGTGTCTTATGTTTATCCAGTTTGTAATTTTGAAATACAAGTTTGGACAGTGTGTGCATACAGATGGCTCTGTTTATCATTTTCACTAAAATTGTTTATCTGACCTATGTACATCTGCCCTGTGAAGATAATGCATCATAGAATTTCTAGTGTTCCTGAGCATATTTGCTAGCTGATGCTTATATATATTATTTTGAACTATCTCATAGGAGGGATAAAAACACATTATTCTAAGTTTTTAAAATACAGCAATGTATTGTGAACATTCTCTCATGATTAATAGTCTTCTCTTATATCTATTTCATGTATGTATATTGCATACTTGACTGCTTCCCTGTTTTGGGTTGTATATGGAGTTTCCATACACAAATATCAGAATGCCAAGAAGAATATCATATTTGATAAATCTTAGTTGATATCTGTGATCTATTGTCTGTTCATTTTTTTGTGTGTATTTCTGGTAGTAAAATTGTTGGGTGAAAGGGTATAGTTTAATATTTCATTATTATCACATATATATATACACACATTTACACTTTTCAGAAGTGTTTACCAGTTTATATTCATGCTACAATATGTGAGGATGCCTAGTTTTTCTCGTTCACTTATCAAGATCTCATTTTTGTTTGTGCTTCTTAGAAGGAAAGACATTGGAGCTAACAGACCAACAGACATATACTGCTAATTTCAATTACTTATTCTTAACCTTCTTTTCAATCTCCAGTGCTGTTTTAAAACATTTTTATGGGGGTCTCTCTCTCATTGTTTATATTTATACATTTTAAGTTTTAGTCAGGTTGGTTGGATTTCTTACTTCATAGTAATTAAATATTTGAAAAAGTTTATCTTCCTTTAACAGTTATTTAAATAATCACTTTAATTTTCCCTTTCATTTCAGTTTTTTTTTTACAATCAAATTTTTATTCACCTTGTTGATTTTGACACGAGGTATCTCACCAAGTTCTTCTATAAAGATTTCCTCGTATTAGTGTTTTGAACAAGTAATTTATCCATTTTCAGATTTGTCTTGATTATTTTATGTAGAGAATACAGAATTGTGGGTTTTTCTGGTATTTAAATTCTGTTTAGTTGGCATGTTTGCTAGTTCTTGAATTAGTACTATACCATTACTTATTCTAAATTCAGAGTTAAAAAAATAAAAGTATAATTAAGAAAAGAGAGGTAGACATTTGAAATAAGTGTGATGGGTGGAGTTAGAGAATAAACTTATGGTTCTATGGAACAGACATCATGTGTTTAACACTATACATAAAGAACTATCAAATACAGTATAATATGTACTTTAAAGATAAAAAGTGGACATGTAAAAGATAAATTTATGTTTTGTTTTGTTTTGTTTTGTTTTTTTTGTTCATGGGGCTTGAACTCAGGGCCTGCTTGCTGTCCCTGAGTTTTGTTTTTGTTCAAGGCTAATGCTTTGAGCCACTTCTAATTTTCTGTTAGTTAACTGGAGATAAGAGTCTCATGGATTTTCCTGCCAGGGCTGGTTTCAAACCATAATCCTCAGAGCCCAACCTCCTCAGTAGCTAGGATTCAGGTGTGAGACACCAGAACCTGCAAAATAAGTCATTTTTGAGGGGAAAGCAAAATAGTATTACGCATTTAGTTAGGAAAATTTCCTAAAACTGAACAATGTTGGGAATTGGGTTGTAATATGTGATAAACATGAAGATGATAAGCCTAATTTGAAAGCTTGAATATCTGCAGAGCATGTATTTGTAGATGAGATAATCCTAAATAACAAAGTGTACATTTTATATAAAATATAAAAAACATTATCAAGACAGTTCCCCAGTGATGACAATTAGTTCTCAAAATTTCTTCGCTTTTATGAGTTATCTTCAAAATGAACATTATTCTGTCTTCATTAAGCATTTCAGAACTTAAATCCCTTAGCTATTTGTTTTGAAATATTTATATGTAGTATCTGGTATGTATGTGTAAGCTGAATTTTTTGCTTCTAATTTAATATATGATATATGATTGATTCCTTAGAGGATCTATCCATCTTTATTCTTTCTCTTTTTATTCTCTCTTTGCTTGCTTGGATCCCCTTTTCTCTGTTTGGCATTAAACCTTTGTTAATTGAGCCTGGCTGGATATTTTGTAGCTAATGAAGACCTCTGGCAGCCAATCAGATGCCCAATGGCCATTCATGATGTGAATTTTGTTCTTCAGAAGTATCATTACTTTGTATTGACTTATGCAGTTTATTTAGCTAAATTTTGCTGGCTTGGTCATTGACAGAATTGCCTGTTGTCTTTTTCTGAGGACATTGGGTCACATTTGTCCATGTCATACAACAGCCTCATGTTGGTAGTACCAGTTTAGATCCTATGAGATCATTTCCAGCCCTTCAGTGTGTGTCATGTAGTCATCTTTTATAAAGTAAACAGGAAAAACTGTCTGAAAAATGTCCCAATGTATAAAGCCACAGGTTCCAATAATGTGAAATTATAGTGGGTTCTTTAGAGTCTTCCGAGAATTGCAATTACTAACACTGTGAGTAATTTTCCTTCTTCCCTAACTTATAGTTGTTAAAGAACAATTTAGAAAATTGATGCTACTGTCAAAAGTCAGGATGGTGGGATACATGCTCTGTCTCTATATGACACCATTGAAACCACAACTTTGACTAACTGTGAAAAAGGAATCTATTTTATACTCCATTAAACGGTTACACATCATCAATAATTTATATCACCCTAGTTCTTGTCTGTATCAAGGATGATAAACTACTTTGCTATGAGTATTTTTTTTTTTAATGAAGGCAATACTAGAGTGGCATTCTCCTCTTCTGCCTGTTAATTTCTGCCTCGTCTTCATTAGAAATATATAGGTGTGTCTGGGAGTTTCTAGCTAGTAATTACAGGGCTGTAATAGTCATAGGCAGCCTAAGAGGAAACCAGCAGGTGCTGACTTAGATTGATTTGCTATTTAGCTGACTACTCCATAAACACATTTGGGGCACAGTGTAGTCTTTCTGTGATGTGTGTGTGTACACATATATGCTTGTGTTGCAGTACTGCAGCTTGGGTGTGAGCACATGTTGAACGGGCATTTTACCATTGAGCTAGGCCACCAGTCTCTGAACGTACTATTTAGAGTGTGATTACACACATTAAGTTATTCTACTGTTTGCAAGGATTGGAAAAGATACAGACAAATCCCGAGGTTAGACATGGGAGGCCAAAAGCTGCTGTTCATAATCACTCCTGCTAGATCACCCAGCCAACCCCAATTTTGGTAGAGAGATAGTTGGGTAGTACAAAAATGAACAGCAGTGTGGTGCTACTAATTTTTGGTGTCTCCTGAAATGTGAGGAACCCATTATTTTCAGGAAATCTACAAGTAGAGGTTTGCCCATTGATACCAAGAGTGGAAAACTGGGAAACGAGGCATTTGCAGTTAAAGAGAAGAATCTCAAGTTGAATGTGCATGCAGAAGGGTAGAGCCTGGAAGCCTCGCCTTGGAGTGGCTGTTGTGGTGCATGGCTGATAGGAAGGCTGTGGCTGTGAGCTGATGTGTAGTTCTGCTGGCCAGCACAGAGATCCTCAGTGTCACCTAGCTGAGGATGGCCTAGAATAAGCATAGATAAGGCCCATGGAGTAATTGGAGGCTTGTAAGGAACTACTTGCATGAAGCTGTGAAAACAAAGTGCCCCATTTTAAGGATATCCCTGTCTTTAAGAATGAAGTGACTCCAAGAACTGTGGTGGCAAGCCCTTCGTTGAGCTACTTCTTAGGAACATGCTTCAGGACAGAATGTCCCACCATAGCCTTTCTGGTGCATTCGGGCACACACATCATATTTTTAGCAGGGAACCATGTAAGAATGGATAAAAATAGATTGTGCCTCAGAATAAGACACCTTTAAGGTTAGAAGCCTCAACTTCAAGTATTTTGAATGGCCCTTCACCAATGAGAAAGTGCCTTTTTGTGTTTTAATGGATTTTGGATCTTGAATACAGGGTATAGAATCTAAGATTTTTTTTCCTGTTGTTTTGTAATAGTATGAACTGCCTGGGTAGGTTGAACGATACTTAAACTTTTGTTTGTTGGTTTGCTAGTTTGAAGTACTTTGGCTTAAACTCAAGTCTTCAGGCATGCCAGGTAGGTATTTTTCTGGTTAAGCCACACCTCCCACGCTTTTTGCTTCCCTCTCCTCACAATAGGTTCTTAAGTCCTGGACTATTTCTTCTGAGTATGCCTCCCACACCGGTGAGTTGATGGGTGCACACTGTCACACCCATCTTTACTGGTTAAGGTAGGGTCTTACTGTCTTTTCCCCAGGACTAGTCCCAAATCATTAGCACGTTGGTTGCTAAATAATCAAATTATACTTGTTCTTATTAACATTTATAGAACGTGCTTTCCTTCACAAGTTCCTCTACTCTCCCCATGATCAATGAAACAAAACTCAGGCTGATGGGCTAATGCAGTCTGTATTAGAAACTGTCACTGTAGTTACAAGGAAACTGACTGCTCAAAGTCATTAACCACTTAACCTTTTCCCATCCAGGTGTCTAGCAGGGGTGAAGAACGTCTTTGCTGGCCCTATAGGGCCTGCAAAACCATTTGATACATGTCAGGACAAACATATGTGCTTCTTGTTGGTTGCTGGTGACTCATCTGCCTGTGTTATTAATTTTGTACGACTTTTGAGTAATTTTTTTTTTAATGGTACTGGGTATCAAACCCAGAGTGTTGCACCTGCTAGGCAAGCATGTTGCCACAGAGCTACAGCCCAGCCCTGAGTAATGTTATAAATGTTTGAATGGCCCTTGGCAGAAAAATGGTTCTCAGCCCTAGGGGATGCAGGGAAATGACTCTGAGGAAAGATTTCCCTAACACATGGCTGCACATTTAATCAGGAATTTAGGGTGCATGAAAGGAGAAGTCTCTGTTATATAGAAAAACGTACTTAAACGGAGCACTTCATTTCTCAAGATTCCAGATAATTGAGTTATGCTTCATTCTTGAACTATCCGACTAACACACATGCATACACATCTAGCTTCTGTGTGCCAAGAGGTGTTAAATGATTTGAAAACTGTAATTAAATAGCTGGAATTGTACTGCAAAACCAATATAAGCATTGCCTCATGTAGAATTCGTGTTAAGTGCTAAAATTTAATCCTAGTAGCTGTGACTAATCTAGTCTTTATTTGTAACACATTCAAATTAAGAGGTGTATGTTCTTGTTCATGTACTTTCTCATTAGCACTAATATTGCTAATGGGAGTGACAATGTATTATGTTATTGCTTTCTATCACTCACACCTTTTAGATAAGTAGCTCTTTAAAAGAGGTTGTTTTCCCTGTGATACATTTATGGAGCTGTGTGTGTTGAAGGTTTGATTCAGGAGACAATCTGTCCATGAGGGCTGTTTATCAGTTGATGGGCTCTGGGGAATAGAAGTTTCATGAATCAGTTTTAACAACGGAAGAGTTTTTAATGGCAATGAATGTAATTGAGGATACCATATCTTTCAAGCCTTTTGTCTCATACTGTTTTGAGAGATTGTACAATTATTACCTAGGTTTTGACTTTGTTGTTGTTGTGGATTTTTTTTTTCTTGGTACACTTCCTTCCATTCAACATGTACTTGTCAAGAAACAATATTATAAAGAGTTTAGCTAGAGCAACTGCGTTTTTAATGGTGATATAGTTCAATTATATAATAAAGAAATTGGCTTAGGCTGGCTTAGAACTTTTTCTTTTTTCCTATGGGGAAGGACCTTGTTTTTCAAACTCATAAAATCATATGACTTTTTTGAGCTACCCATTTCCAGGTTGTGTACTGTCTGTGCTTCTATCTCTTCCTGATGAATTTTTGCAAGAGTCTTCTCCAGCTATAGAAACAGGTACATCAAGGTTATGTTTAGTACAGAAGAAAAGAATATTGGCTTTGCAGTCAAGATGCTGGGTCATGAAGTTCTGTTCTTTCAGCTATGTGTCCTTGAGCAAGTTGTGAGCTTAGGTGTTTTCATTTATTAACAGATGACTAATAGCTAAAATATGTACTTTGTAAAATGATCCTGAACATTCTGTAAGATTGTATGCATGACCTATGCATGTAGGGTCTTTGGTAGGGATCTAAATGAAATGAACAATTATTTAATATTAATATCTTAAATAGTTGTTGACTGGCCTCTAAGGTACTAGAAATCTTAAATTGTTGAATAGCTGTGCTGGTATTTTTGTTGTTCCTGCTGCTTTACAAAACCACTGATTTACTATTTTTATGTAATCTAGAGTTGTATGTTTGAGAATAAAAACACCTTTCAGTAAGAAGATATGTTGTTCTTTGGTAAGTGGAGGAGCCGCTGTCTCTTAATGTCCCACGGTGGTAGAAATACTTATTCAACCACCATATTAAGTCTTAATCAGCAACAATGCTTCACTAATTACTAGAGCTGCCTTATCTGTTGAATAAACTGCTGTTTGTAAATGCTGGATTTTATTAACTAACACAGCTAATTGCCAGCCACAAATAAGTGTATGGTTTTCGAGACTCTTTGATCAGTAGCGTGAAACACGCACTGTGGCCTAATATTTCAGTCAGCGTGGAAAGCACAGGTAAAGGCATTATGAATACATTTATAATGCAGGCCAATTTCTTCAAAGTGTATGTATTATTACTTTACTAGGAATCTGTGAAATATGATTTATTTAATGCATTTCAACTCCCATAATATTAAAATATAATCGGTGGGAAGTTAAAAAAAAAAAAGAAAACCTGGCATGCAGTCAGTGTGGAGTGTGAATCATAGACTAAATTGCTTGTAATTTTAAAGGCACTTAGGGGAATTGTGAAATTTATATAATGCATTATGTTTAGAAAAGGTTACAAGAACAATAGTCCAGTTATTTTAGTATTTCAGCCCTAAAAATAGAATTCTTTGAGTTGTTATTAAACCTATGATAGCTGCATCCATGAGCAAATCCAAGTCTTCTCAGAGACAGTTTCATTAACTACTTCTTGAACATTTTCCCATCAAACCTCTTGTACTTCTCAGAGTAGTTAAGCAGTATATCTAGTTTTTAGAAACGGTGCGACTGGATGAATAACAGCAGCATAAATGCTGCCAGTATGTTTAAAAGGGAATCAGTTAAATGGTACTTGGAATTTTGATGATTATTGCTTTGAATCGGCCTGAAAAATCACAGGTCTTGGCTTTATAGTTTAATTACTTGCTTAACAATTGGTGGTGATTCACTAAATCACAAGGCTTCCAAACAAATAACATCAGTAACTCTGTCATGCCTGAGCAACTCCAATTTTCTTGACAATGGCGACCAGACTGTGTTTAGCCTAATATAAACTGTTACTTTAACAGCAAGCAATAGGAGCTTCAAGCGTGCCATTGATGAGGTGCCAGCAAATTGAGTGCTTTTACCAGTAGTGACACTAGTGTTTAGAGTAACTTCAGTGGGCTTCATCGTGACCAGTTGGAGAAGCAAATATAGTAATTATCCACATCCTTTTTTTGATTGTTGGATTTAATAATAATGAGCACTGTCCAGCTTTCCAGGGCTTCTAATTAATAATTGGTTCTTCAGAATCCAGTGTGGTTCCTCACAGTTTGAGTAAGATTGGGAAATAGGGCAAGCTGAAGGTCCTGTGTACTTTCATGGGCCCACATGAAAAGGCAGTTTACAAGAAGAACAAGTTGGAGGAAGAGGCTCGGGTGTGCTGTGGTGATCATTTCATTTGTGCCTTTATTGACCTGTGCTCTCTTTCCTTACAGCATCTCAATTTGGTGGCATTTCCATGAGTTTCTCCCATCTTGCCCCTTTGCAAGGGCAAGCTTTTAATTTCAAATCGATTCCAGAATTAGCTGAGCTCCTCCATTTTTACTCATGGAACAGCCCCAGTTCCCTGCTTACAAGACAATCACACCCTATATGTATCTTCCACTGAAATACATGCAGCCCCCAACTTATACTGGTTTGACTTCTTTTTTAAAATTTTGGTTTTTATTGTTTTGACTTTCTAATGGCAGGGAAGCAATGATACTCTTTCACAATGCTTGGTAGTGACCATGAGCCCAGGTCTGCTCTCGACCATGTGATTGATCTCAAGGCAGAGGACTGATATTTTACATTATAGAAGCCAAGGAACCTCTGTATTGGATAATAAATGTTTCAAGCTTGTGTTTGAGAGTGAATAATATAGTGAGTAGTGTTTACTGGGTGCTTACTCATGCCAAGTACTATACTAAGAATTCAACATATATTTTAATAAAGTGTTACTGCGTGGGGTTGTAATTTTATTGTTCCTACGATAGGAATAAGGGTTAAAATAGTTAAATAATTTATTCAGAGTAACCATTTGGGCTCCAGACTGTTCCACTGGGGTATGATACCACTTCCTTACTATAAATATATATTCAATATAATTGTAAACATTACCTATTCACTATTTAAAATGTGATCCTTCTTGATGCAGGTAGACATGCAGGTTGTTTTTTTTTCTAAATTATTATTTTAATAACACATTTAGCATCCTGATGCGGTATGTACACATATTAATTCATGCATAAGAAATCCTAGTGCTTGCGATTTATTGTGGTTTTTTTTTTGTCCTCCTACATTTTGTATTTTATTTTCTAATCATTCTAAGTTTACAAATGCTGGCTGTAGCCCTCTAATATGACTTCACAGTCACTAATAGATAGCAGTCTAGAGATTGAAAATCACAGCAATTCAGTGCTGGCCTGGTGGGGCTTGTGCTGGTCAGTGAAATGTGTGTTCCTCAATTTTGCTCTCTGCTCATGTGTAGCCTCAGGTACCTGCACTTCTAATTGTGTTAGTTTTCTAATTTTATAAGACCTCAAATAGTTTTGCCAGTAGGCATTTGTGAGTGATTGAATTCTAAGGATGGATTAATGTTTTTCCCAAGGCCATGAATTTCTGCTTTGCCATTTTATCACGGTCCTTTGGGGGGTCTAGTAGACTTCACATTACTTGGTTATACTCAGAATTTTGCTTTCTAGACCTGGCTTCCCTTTCTTTCTGAGTTCTTCTATGCTGGTCCAGTTCATTACAGCAATTGGAGGAAGCTAAAAGAGAAAAATGGTCTTTCTCCAGTTATCCTTTCTCATTTTGTCTCATGTTGGGCTGGATCTAGTTTACCAAATGTCTTTCAGACAGCAGTTGAGAAGATGCAGGATTGTCCCGTCTTTCTCATCTTGTTATCCCTTCACAGGCAGCCTCTTACCTGACTGCTGACCAGAAGGCTTAATTGAGCTTTCTGTTCTTCTTGGCTTTACCTAGACTGAATTGGTATTGTAGTAGCCCTGCATGAACTGGCATCATCTTGACCTGACTGCCTGAGTCATCTTACCTAGCTCTTCCCCAAGTGAGCAGACATTTGATAATGTTTCCTCTGTGCTGGGCGCTGTTAGAGTGAGGGAATGAGACACAGAGAATGCTGCTTTCTTGAAGTATGTATTCTAGTGAGTAAAATCAACAATATCTAAAGCCAGTAGATCTGTAAATATGTGCTCACTGTGAGGATGTGGTCACTACATGAGGAATGGTAATGAAAGGCAAAGAAATAAGAGTTGTGGACTACAATATTCCTCATGTTATCCGATCCTTCAACAGGATCCTGAATCTGTAAGCCTAAGACCACCATAGGAATTGCATTTGTGAAAGACCTTCATGGGAAGGTGCTTTAAACAGGATGACCAGATACAATTTTTGGAGCCATGACAATATAGTCAGTGACAGGTGACTCCTCTCTCTGTTGAGCTGCCTGAAATTAGCTTGCTTTCAGTATCCTTTAGAAACCCTGTGGTGCAGTGTGGTCCTGTATGTATATCTTTATCAAGTGGCTTGCTCCCTTTCTCTTTGTCGCTCTGTCTCTGTCTCTCTGTCTCTGTCTCTTAGTGTTTCCCTCCCTGTTTCTCGCTCCTTGTTTCTCACTCTGTTTGTCTTTCTCTCTCCCTCCCTCCTCTCTCTTTTTTTCTCTCTCTTTCTCTCTCTGTACCCTCTCTCTCCCTCCCCCCATTCCTTACTGTCACTGACTCAGATGTACTATGTTTGGACCCTTGTGAGGACCAAGTCAGGCCTGGGATCTTTAAAGAAAATCTTAGGCATAGTTCTTAGGCATAATTTCCAGTGGAATTAGCCTCTCTGCAAGTTCAGACAAGCCCTTCAGGTGGTCTTAAGGGGTGACTGAGACTGTGATCCCCTGCTCTGGCACAAACATAATCTTATATGTGGTTAAAACCATAAGGTATTTTATGAAATCTTGATGATAAACTCTGGCTAACATTAAAATGCTAAGTCACCCAAATTCATGCTTCTCATGTGGTCATGGGCGTGCAGGTGGCATGTCAAGTATGCCGTTGGAAACCAACCCCAAAGGACAACACTCAGGAGAGGAACAGAAAGGCACAATGCCTGTGTGCATCTGATATACAAAATAATATTTATCTAAATAAACTCCAGGAAATGGAGACAAGAGGTTTTTTTTTTTCTTTGTTGCTGTTTCTGTTTTCCTTTTGTCTCACTAGACACTTGTAATAGTGGGGACAGGAGGGCAAAACTGGGAGACAAGAAAAGAAGGGGAGGCATTGTTAAAAAGAAATGTACTTTGTCTGACTTACATACCTGCAGCCCCTCTGTACATCCCCTTTACAATAACAATAAATACATTAAAAAAGAAATCAAACCCTCCTGTTCTCAAGGGCTGAACCAATGGTTACAGAATTGACTTGCCACAATTGTCTGAGTCACAATGAGATTGACATCATTTCCTGAAAAAAATATGTCCCTCCCCTCCCCCACAAAAAGACAATTCAGTCAATGAATAATGACATTTTTACACTTGCAAAATAATAGTTCTTTTTTAACTTCTAAGACTTTTTTTTTTCTTGCTCTCTTCATGTAACTCAGACTAGAATCTGCTTAATAAATTTGTGAAATAGGTCAGGACCTGGGTTTTGCATCTGAATCTGAGAGTGATCCCTGGAGTCCCAAACTTGCAGAGGCTGGAAGGTTTTTTCTTTTTTGGTCCTGTCAGCCTCACTTTGGCTTTTACCTTTTTCAAGGGCAGAAAGAATCAGCTGGGAGCCCCCAAAGCGAGGAGTTCGAAATGGCATTAATGGGAAGTTTTCTGGGGGGTTGGGGGGGGGACCAAAACCATGGTTAGATGAAGGGATTCAAGAGGAAAGAAAGATTTTTGAGGCCCTTAGATAAGCCAGGACCACAAGTCATGATTTGAAAAAGGAGCTCAGGGAGAAAAATTGAAAGGAGGTCCCTAAAATTTTGGAGGCTGTAGAAATGAGAAAATTTAGCAGAAGAGATTTACACACAAATAATGAGCCTGATTTGAAACACCAGACTTTGATGTGTGTCTGTCTTTGACGTTACGGCCCTGTGTGAGCTGGCTTAACTTGAGAATCCTGACTAAAAGAGAACAGTCGGAGCCAGCGGCTTTGGGGCTGCTGTGTTACAGCCATCGGCTCCCGAGTCTTGTAGGCCGCCGAGCCGAGCCTTGCAGGTCAGACGCCGGGGAGCGCCTGGCTTTGTCTTTGTCTTAATGCCTACCTGCCTTTGACAAATGAACAATAAAGTAACCTGTTTGATTCCAGACTGTCTTGCTTCTTTTCTGTGTCCCTCCCGCAATCCTCCTTTTTCATGTTGCAGTACATGAGGTGCTTTTCACCTCTCTTTCCTGACCCTGAGTTCCAGTGTTCGCAGGGCCCCCTCACCCGGGCTGCACTCTAATTGGCAAAACTGTAACGTGGTAGCAGCGGCTCTCGGTTGCAGTTTCCTAATTGGTGTCAGGGGCTGCTGGCAGAGCCCGGCCATGTTGGATTGATTGATAGAACAGCTGCTGTGACTGCTAAGCCTCCATCTAACCAACAGGTTTATTGCTTTTGAAACTAAAAAATTAAAATGTTAAATATGTCCCATGGTGTCCTTAGTGTGTCTGAAATAAAATCAGCTATTCATCATTAAGGAGCACTTTGAATGCTACCTCAGGTCTCTTGGGTTGGGAACTCAGAATTTTGTTCTATTTCTAACTCACAGCTGGCTGTTTTCTTGCTCTCATAATGCAGTGCAAAGCTGCATTATATTTCACACCGCCCGCTGCACAGTGGGTTTCTGCCTTTCAGAAATAATGCAGACATGGTGTTAAATGTGTATGTTGGGGGTGGGAGGGAACATTGAAGATATTCTTTTTACAGAATTTGGCCAGTGAGAATGTATGATTATATTAATGGTGAATCATAAGGAAAAAATGTTCTCTTTCAAAGGCTATTTCATGTAATTGGACATTTATGTTGAAGATATAACAGCATTTAGACATCTGAGTGTAACATAATGACTGGTTTACCCAAATTAATGCCTGAAGATACAAAAGAGTGCACATTAAAATCTAGTTTTAATGTGTTGATTAGCACTTTATAGTCCAGTAAGATAAAACAATACATTGACTTAAAGAGCTCAAATATTACCAGTGAGTAAACTTCTTTGATGTTTTTGTCTCTTCCAGTTTCTGTAGCAAAATGCTCAATCATTTATAAGCAACATTTCTTTTAAAGAAGGTTAAGTTTGAGTCAATCTTTATCAACAAACATTTGAGAAAAGCATTCTACTAATAAGTCTAGCTTGTATTTGTTCATGTCGTACTGATTTTGCAAAGAACTTTCGTATATCTATCATGCATAGTTTCTTGAAATATCCAAGGTATGAATTATTACTTGATACATTATTGATGAGGGGACTGAGAGTGAAAATGTTAAGGGATGTGATGGAAATTGGTACGGCCACACAGATGACTGAGTAATAATTGGAGCTGGTACTTGTGTTTCCAAGTCTAGCCTAATGTCTCTCCTAATTGCGGCCTGCTCGCTGTACAGTGAGTGTACTCTAGTGCTTTCTGTCTGACAGAGAAGACTCAGATTTCTTGGCTTTTAAATTCTAGTGCAGAAGACTGACAGCATAGATGGAAACACAACACATTGTAGGACTGAAAGAGTGATTCATGTTCTGTCTAGGGTTGGGACACGTGAATGAATGAGGAGAGAATCTGGCATTCTCTTAAAAGGGGATCTGATCTGGGATTTTTAAAAGGAAAGTTATCAGAATTTGATATATATTAAACATACTTGAAACTCAGACTGAGCAAGCAGCTGAAAGCATGTGTTTGCTTTCAGAAGGCGAGTAGCTTTTTTTAGTTGGAACTTAGGGTGCGGGGCTGAGCTGGGATGGCTGATGGCTTTGGAAAGGAGTCCAATGGAAGTGCTGAGGATGGGTAAGGGATAGAAGAGAAGAACGTGAAATCTGTAGTCTTACTTAGCTGCAGCAGGACTTCACACATTTATGCCTAGGCTGGCCTACACTGTGATCCTCATATTTATAGTTGGGATGGCAGGCTCATGATACTAGTACCCAGCCTGGTTGAGATGGATTTTTTTTTTTGTTTTTTTCTGGTCGGTCGTAGGGCTTAAACTCTGGGCCTGGGCACTTGCCTTGTGCTCTTCAGCACAGGATACTTATGGACATTTTGCACAGGCTAAACCTTAAACTGCAGTCTCCCTGTTTCCTGTCTTTTGAGTATCTACAATTAGATTATGGGTGTGTACCTTCAAAGTTCAAAGCTTCACAGTTCTACAGAAATTTTAATTTAAAGACTATACCAATTCTTTAACAGAAAGAAAGGAAAGTAGTGACTAAACCTTTACTCTTGGTTGATTATACCCCTCGATTAAAAGAAGAATATAGATTTTAACCTTTTGGTTTTGGTAGCTTGTGTCAGAACTTGGCACAGTTTATATAAGTAACACAAAGTAAGTAAAGACTTCACAACTCTTTTAAAAAATTTTCTCTTTTTTAATTTAAATTTATTGTAATGGTGATATACCCAGGGGTTACAGTTATATAAGTCAGGTAATTTCTTTTTTTTGGGGGGGGGGAGGGTTGTTTGTTTTTGTTTTTGTTGGTTGTGGTGCCTGAATTCTGGGCCTGGGCTCTGTCCCTGAGCTCTTCAGCTCAAGGCTAGTGCTCTACCATTTGAGCCACAGCGCCACTTCTGGCTTCTTCTGCTTCTGTGGTGCTGAGGAATCAAATCCAGGGCCTCATGCATGCAAGGCAAACACTCTACCAGTGAGCCACCTTCCAGCCCTGTCGGGCAATTTCTTTTGAACAGTATTGCTCTTCTCTTATTTTCTCCCACTTTTCCCTCTCCTAACTCATCTCCCCAACCCCCTGCAAGCTATAAAGTTCATTTTCAACAGAGTGTCTAGTGAGTATCACTGCACAACTCTATCTTGAAGGTAAAACAAGGAACAATGTTTCTTATGAGCAAGGCATTTAATGTCATTCATTTTTAACATTTGGAGGCGCTAGCTAGACAAATTTATTGTGTCTAATATTTATGTCTTATAAAGTAGTAAATTGCTGGTGGAAGCATTGATGAAATTCAGTCATCTTGAAATGTGTTCCAGATTCACAGCAGTGCAGGGTTATGTATAATTTTGCATCTGCTCTTGTAAAATTAGTCTTGCCTAACTGAGAAATGATCTCCCCCTTTTTTTTTAAAGTGAGATTCCCTCCTTTTGAACAGAGACGGATGCAATTTCTGCTGCATCCTGTTCTTGCACTCTCCCTTTCACTTGCCTACCCCTTCAGTCCATTACTGGCATTATCCTGTCGAAAGGCTGGTTTTGTTTTGAGAATTTATTTCTCTTCCAGCCCCCACTCCACTCTTTCCCTCTGACAGATAGAATTCAAAGAAAGAATCACCCTTCTTTCATCCATTATGAATCATTTTTCATTTGAGCATGTCATTTTGCTTTTTTGTTCCAATGAAGATCAAAGGGATACAGGTTCACCCCAGTGTTTCAGAGTTCTTTTCAGTGCTGGACCTTAAAGAAATGGGATCTAGTTGAATTTGTTGCAGTCTCACATCTCTCTCCAGGCCACATGCCTAGGTATTTCTGCATCCTGGTGTGTGTGTGTGTGTGTGTGTGTGTGTGTGTGTGTGTGTGTGTGTGTGTGTGTGTGTGTGTGTGTGTGTGTGTGTGTGTGTGTGTGTGTGTGTGTGTGTGTGTGTGTGTGTGTGTGTGTGTGTATTTGCATTTGATGTGTGTGAAATCAGGCAAACTATGTGATGCCCATTTCAAAGACATATCTTCAAGGTATGCACTTGTGTTGAAATACTACTCATTTCTATTTATGCCAACTTGGGAGTCCTTAAAAGATCTCTATTTAAAAGTATCTGTTTGTGTCAGGAGAATTTTGAATTCATATTACACAGTTGCTTGATTCTTTTTAAAGAGGCTGTAAAAATAGTATTTTAAATCCTCACTTAGACTAGACCTCATAAGACTCTTGGAAATCAACTCGAGGCTGTTTGTACTCTCGGTGTGAGGCTCTGGTAGAATGAGATGAGGTGTGATGAATCATTATTTATTTTAGGACTAGCAACCAGTAGATTGCTAGTCAGCGGTGGAACATAATATGTGGAAACAGTTTTGCTATTTCTACTTTGTTCTTCGTGCAGTGATTCATGTATTTATGTTGTGATATTGTCATGAAACCTGTGGTAGACAATGGTAGACCAAAGTTACTCACTTAATAGGCTGTTTGATCATCTGCCTTCAGATTTTCATGTGGTACATTCCATATTTATTTCCAGCCTCTCTTTCCTCAGCACCATCAGTATCTCAATGTTGTAACTGATCTTACTGTCCTGCAAGTGTCAGATTTTCTTTTTTTGCCTGAATCTTTTATTTTTCTGGTTATGGGCCACGTTCCAGTTTCCTCTCAGTTGTAGGATTTCCTCCAGGGTTTATAAGTCAAATGTTAATCTTACAGTTTTGACACATTGCATAGTTTATTTGTCTACAGAGTAGCAGTTGTCTCCAGAATTTGAAAGCCCATTCCTTTTACAAATTTAGTGAATATTTAAATACACTCACATATTAATTATTTTCCTTTATCTTTCACTCTCCTCTAAGTCAAGTTGAATTTCCATGTATCTGTTTCGTTTTACCTTTGCGTGACAAATGTGTTTTTCAAGCAGTAAGTCAAAAAAAGTTTCTTATTGCTGAGTGGCTTATGCCTTCCATAACATTGACAAAGAATAGTTTCTTTCTTTCTTTTTTCTTTTTTTTGGGGGTCCGGTCGTGGGGCTTGAACTCTGGGCCTGGGCGCTGTCCCTCAGCTCTTCAGCTCAAGGCTAGCGCTCTACCACTTAAGTCACAACGCCACTTCTGTTTTTTGTTTATGTGGTGCTGAGGAATCGAACCCAGGGCCTCATGCATGAAAGGCAAGTGCTCTACCACTGAGCCACCTTCCCAGCCCGACAAAGAATATTTTCTAATAACATGTTTATTTGGGTTGAAATTAAATAAGCCAAATAATTCATTTGAGTTCTGACTTCTCATTTTGCAAGTTTATGAATGATCTGAAGGAACCTTAAAATGCATGTATGGTCAGGTTTGTTTATTTTTCTTCTCTATGAATATTTTACATCTTCAGTCACATCTGTGTCTAATTTTGTCTCTTTTATCATATGGAAGAGATGGGCTTGTATTGTCCAGTCACATAATCTGTTCCAACTAGAACAGCAGGCTAACATTACCATTTTTAGATTCTACTTGTGTGAGAAGGAATGTTTTTGCATGTCAGTTTTGAGTGCACTTCTACTATTCTTTAAAGACATTGGAACAGTGTAGGTTTGATGAAGCCACATTTTGGAATCGTTTCTCATTTTTGGCCAAAGATTATGATTTAGAAAACTAGAAAGTAGTTCCCTTATTATTACTTACTATAATTGAAATACAGGATAACTTTTTAAATAAGTAAACCTAAGATAAGGTTGTGATTCTTAATTGTGGCTGAAGAATGAGAGAATACAACTTTCCAAAATTGGAAAACATGACATACTCATTTTAAAAACCTAATTTACATTTGATTAGTTATTCTATATCAACAGGACCTAGTAAATTTGCTTCTTGTTTTTCAAATTACAAAGGTATGTGAGAAGTAGGAACTGGGAACAGAATGTGTAGACCTGCAGTGGTAAGCAGAATCTGGGAATTGGGTGTGGCCTTCTGTTTAGTCTTAGAACTTGGAGGTGAACTGAGTATTGAAGATTAATGAAAAGAGAATGTATTGGTGATGTTAGTAAGTTTGCTTGAGGATAGTGACATTCAATCCTTTCCAACTGATTTTGGATCAGAAGAGATTCAACTAAAGGGCAAGTGTCTTAAAGGCCAAGTGTCTTTATCATTCCTAATCTTTGTCCTTTTGCTGGTACTGGGACAAGTCTCTATTTCTTCAAGAAGCTTCACATACCTGGAGTCATTGCACTTTTTTCTGTTTCCTAACTTGACAAAGTTGGCTTCTTCTCTATTCTTTGCAAGCTTAAAAAAAAGAAGCAAATCAAGTGTAGAAAAAGATGGATTTGGTAGCACAACTTCCTTTCCGTATTTTTTTTTTTCTTGCTATGCATCCTTGGGCAGGCTTTTATTCTTACTGAACCTTTGTTTCCTAGAAACAGACATGTGACATGAAAGAAAGAATTTCTCAAGTTGTCTGGAGCTATAAATGCTGTGTTTATGAAAGCTGCATGTTCTACCGGAAAAGTAGACTTTCCACTAGCCCAGTGTCATCAGCCTCTTAGGCTTGGTGGGAAGACGCCCCCTGCAGGGGGGCTTCAGGCTTTGCAGGCTGCTGGAGGACCATTTTTTAATGCAAAAATATGGTCAGAATTCCAAGCAATTGTCTTAACATTTAGTCTTAAATTTTAGTCTTAAAATTTGGAAAATGACTTACATAAAACCTCTTTGGCATTTTGTTGTTGCTCGTGTGTGAGTTATGCATTCTTTTTTATTTAGTAAAAGTCTCAAGCTCTTCTTTATTTCAATGTATCTATAAATTGGGATTTTTTTTTTAACAGTTCCTTCAAGCATATATTGGGCTTATTTACTGTTTACTTTTAGGGTGAGCCTTAACACACAGATTTGTGGGTTATTAATCTTATTACTTTAGGAGAAAACAGTTTCAAGTGGTGAATACTGAAACTTGTCTTAGTACTTAAAATTGCTTGCTTTTATTACATTTGTTAAATGAAATTTCAGAGCCTGGAGGAAAGTAAGTGTATTTCAGGAATATATAATTGGTTTGAATTCTTTGGTAGAGAAGAAGTTTACAAAAATCAGAGTATCATTGTAAGTAAGTTAGTCATTTAGCTTATATATGTATAGATCCTCAAACCCGTCTTAAATTGGAGCCACAGTTCACTGAAATAAAGCAATAATAACAGTAGTACTAATGTTAAAGTACTGTTCATTTTACATTTTTCTCCTCTTTATTTATTTTTTGCTCTTTAGCTCAAGGCTAGTGCTGTACCACTTGAGCCACAGTGCCACTTCTGGCTTTTTCTGTTTATGTGGTGCTGAGGAATTGAACCCAGGGCCTCATGCATGCAAGGCAAGCACTCTACCACTGCACCACCTTCCCAGCCCCTCTCCTCTTGTTTTACTTCCACTGATGTTCTACGGCTTTGCTTTTCTGTGGTGGGAATCTATCATGAGGAAACCAAGAGGGATAGCTGGAGAATAACCACCCAAAACCATCCCATCGCCATGTCCTTTCCCCATGCAGTAAGTGTGGGTAAGTGCACTGAAAAGAGGCTATGTTTAGAATTGTCCACAAAGAAGTTGAGATGTCTGGAATATGAGATACTGTTGCTTTCATTATGAATTTCAGAACCAGATGGCTTTTAAGGCAATCTGTGGATTACCTGAGAATATCTAAAAAATATTGAAACTACTGATACTATACAAATGATACAGCAATTAAGTGAGAAATGTTTGTATTCTTTTTTGAGGGGATTCACAAGCTTATGGTATTAGTAAAGGGTGAAACCCCTTAACTAGTGCCTCCCCCGTGCCTCCCTGTTTAACAGGAAGGTAAAATGCCTGAAAAATACATTCTGTACACATCTGGGAACTCTATGGTTGGTTTTGCTTTCTCATGGCAGTAAACAAACAAACATATGAAGTAATAATCCATGAAATGGATCTGAAAATACCTTCTTTATTTATGATTTCTATATCTTACATAAAATAAATTGAAGAAACCTACTTATTTTAATTGTATGTATTTGTTCACTCAGAAAAGTAATAATGTATTTTAATCTTTTGTTTCTCCGCTTTAAGGGGGTACTCATTTGTTAAGTGTCATCTTTGTATAGCTATTCATTTTCTTCTCAAGATGTTGGGAGCCAGATTTTTCTAGCTCTTTTTCTTGAGGTACCATATTTTCGGTAGAGTAGAGCTTGGCAAGCTTTTTTTCTAAAGAGTGAAATAGAAGAAATTTTAGTCATTGTGTTTCATGGTTTCTCTTGCTTCCTTTTTCTTGTAATTATAGCCTACTATATAGCCCAGGCTCATCCCAAAATATGAATGCTCCTGTTTCAGCGTCCTGAGTGTTGGGACTAAAAGCATGTACTATTATATCCAGCTTGTCTCTTGTAGTTCTTTTTTTGTTGTTGTTGTTTTGTTTTGTTTTTTTTTGTTTTTGCAGGCCCTGGGGCTTGAACTCAAGGCCTGGGTGATGTCCCTGAGCTTTTGTGTTCAAGGCTAATGCTCTACTACTTGAGCCACAGCTTTACTTGCAGTGTGTGTGTGTGTGTGTGTGTGTGTGTGTGTGTGTGTGTGTGTGTGTGTGTGTGTGTGTGTGTGTGTGTGTGTGTGCGCGCGCGCGCGCACGGTTTATTAGAAATAACAGTGTCATGGACTTTGAAATGGCTTTGAACCTTAATCCTCAGATATCAACTTCCTGAGTAGCTAGTATTACAGGTGTGAGCCCCTAACGCCTCTCATAATTCTTGACTGTCATTGTAGTGCAAAAGCAGTACATAAATGAATAGAAGTGGCTATGTTCTAATAACATTGCCTTTCAAAAGGCACATTTGGTTCTTGGGCCATAGGCTGGCATCAATATTAGAGTGACAATTCTAATTCTGTCTTCCTATGTACACCACCACTCCATGATCTACCCATAGTCTACACACAGGAGTCAGTAAGGGGTTGATGAGTTGTGCTTTCCTGTGTGTTCTTTGGGGCTGTACTCTTTGCCCTCTCATTTAATCAAACATTTCAAACACTTAAGGAGTGTCAACAACAGGAATAACTTTAAATCATCTCTGATTTATGTAAGATATAAATCATTCACCATCCTCAGTACTGCACTGCTGGTACCAGATTACCTGCCACACACCAGATTATAACCATACAGTCTTTGAGTAGTGCTGGTTTTAGAGAAGTTAAGTTTGAGTTGTATAGCATTCAGGTGTCAAAGTTGAAGCAAGACATCTCTGTTCATCCAGTAGTGCCTACAGGAACTGCTCAGAGCTCAGAGAACACAAACCTTCTAATTTGCCTCTCAGAGATATGTGAGTAAGATGAGCCATACTGTAATACACTTTGTGTTTACTATTCTTAAAAGACAGGTAATGAGGAAGGTATTTTTTAGATGAATAAACCAAAGCTCATAGAATTTGAATGAACTGAGAGCAGAGAGTTTAAATATATAGAAAAGAGCCACATTGCAGTTGAAAAGTTAGGTGAAGAAATATTTTGTTATATAATACAAATAGTTACAAGGGGAAGGTTGAGGGCATTACCTTCTACTGTGTGTTGAAACAAATATGAGGATTATGACAAACAGAGGATTATGATGGACTCTTTTCTAGCTACATCTGAGTAGGGGATTAATCTCTTCTTTTTTGAGGATTCAGAAGGAAGGATTTAAAGATGGAAACTCATTCTTGTGGAAGGAATATCTGTTGGCTAACATCTATGGAATTGTATAAAAGAGTTTTACATTCTGTCTAGAATTGGAATAAGGAACTAGCCAACCAAATGTGGTTACATAGATATAAAGTAGTGTTTACTTTTTGAGAATTCCCATGGAATCACAAACTTCTGTAACATTTTAATGAACTCAAAATAAATTATGTAGCTAAACTTCATTGTAAACAATTTCCTACTGTGTTCTTTTCATCCAAGGCCAAATGAAGAATGGAGATGTTAAACAATGTCTTTAGGTAGAAAGACACTTCCTTATAAGCTCTCTCTTCCATCAGTTTTTATTCCTTTCTACTGAGGGATTTAGTTATTATTTCTAATTCTTTGAAAGAGCACGTTAATGGTAGACGCAGGCAGCAATAAACTGGTTATAATGGAGAATAGAGAGTTAGGTAAGAGATTTTTAAAGGCAAGAAGTGTGGATTTAGGAAAAATCAATTTCAGAGGTTAGTTTTGTTTTGCTATGTCATAGTCATTGGTTAGAAAAATAGACAGTAGAAAAGAGACACTTGGAAATCTAACTTTATTGGGAGACATAATACTTTACTGGGCTATCACCTACATCTATAAAACTCTTCAGTGTGAGATCTATAACATCAGTGCTAATTTTTTTTTAAATTAAACATCTCAGCACAAGGCACCACAGTTATTGCGCTGAATTTATTGCATACTCAGTACCCATTGTTCTTCATGCTTAAGAAACAGAAAATTAGAAAAGCAGGTAAAAGACTGATGGGGAAAGATTGAAAGAACTGGAAATGTATTTGTTAACTCAGGGGTGGGAAACCTCAATTGCTACTACGGATCCCCAGGCAAAAAGCAGTCAGGCCACCAGTGGGGGTGGGACGGGACTAAAAGCTGAGGATTCCTAGAGTCTGAAATGTGGAATACTCCACTTCTTTGAACTCTGAAACAAAAGAATTCTAATGAATGTCGTGTTTTTAGCCCATTAAGGGCATAAGTGAGGAAATAAAAGATGAGGAAGATGAAATGAGCCGAGAAGAAAAGAAAATCTTGCTCAGTAGAAGGATAAAGCCAAGAGGATGATTGTGGAGCAGAGTTCAAAGGGAAGTGGCAGAGGAACGAGAATGAGGAGCCTGATAGCCCTCCTCCTCTGCCCTCCAGAGGCTACTCCAGCATGTTCTCATAATCCCTGGCCATGCTCTGCTGTGTAAGCCAGTAGAACTGTTTCTTTTCTCCTGCTTTGGCTCCTTGTTTTGGGTCTTCCTCTGGATGTTCTCGGCTGGTAGGTAAACACATCTCATGGATGTACCAAGTTTCTGAGGTATGAAGGGCTTCATGGTATATGTTGTTTCTACATTGATGTATCTCAGGAATCAGATTCTGTATCGTTTAAATCCCTCTTCTCCCATCCAACTTGTGCATGTGCATGCATGTGTCCATGAACACATGTGCACAACACTGGCAAATGCCCTTCACTGCCTCTCTACTGCTTTCCTGGGTTTGCTGGAGCTACTGCACCCTTTGCTTTTATTTGCAGGAGTAATGGATGAGAATATTCAAAGACTGTTGTCCAGAAAAGTTCTTGTATTCATCTTTCCTTTCATTTTAGGGCATTTCACAACAACTATAAGAACTTAATTATATTTTTGAAACTTAATTATTGCTTTTTCTATTTTTGTAAGAATATCTGTTTCCTATTAATTACGGACACATTAGTTGGAGACATTGGATGAATGCAATTGTATCCCCATGTTTTAGTGATTAAGATTATAGTATCATTTCTGGATGCTTAAGATATTAGTAGAAATCACTGAATTCTTTGGTTAGATTCTGTGCCCTACATTAATTGGAAGTAAGAGAGCCAATTTGCTATTGATAGCTTTGATTTTCATCCAAATATCCTTCAAAATAGTTAGCTGGCTATTCAATTAGTGGCAGATATACAATATATTTTAAAAATTCAGAAATATCAAAAATGCAAAACTTGAATTCCCCTGTAGCTGAGCACTGTGTAATGACTATGCAAATAAAGTGATGTGCAGGTAGGTCTTGCTGGAGCTCCCTCCCGTGTCAAAGATCTCTCCAGCTGTTGAGCATTGCTAGTGTCACCTCTTGTTCACATATCATGTATTTAGTACGGCATATTTTACTCATCATTCTTCCCTAAATAGTACATGCTATTTATAGTGTACTAGTTAACATAGGTAACATATTGTACTAGTTAACATATTATATAGAAGTGATTTAAAGTATATAGGAAGATGTGTGTAGGGGTGATCTACAAATAGTATATCCATTTATTTAAAGCATTTCAGCACTTTAAAATTTTAGTACCTGCAATTCTGAAGTCCTAGAACCAATCTCCAACCTCTTCTGTTTGTAAATTGTCAGATGTCCCTAGGGGCTTAAGATTGCTGCTCACCAGTATGATCTCTCTATAGTTGCTTCCCAGATCTCATAGCATAATATTGTGGTCGGTTTCCTTTAGGCTATTTTTAAAAACCTTTCAGTCCAATGGAGGGACCAAGGGTGAACGCATACATCAGTGGTATTCACTGGACACTACATGTAAAGTGAATTGTACTTGTGCGTGGGGACAGGAAGGAGAAACTGGGAGAGAGTGAAGGAAGGGGTAACACTGTCTAAAAAGCAATGTACTTTTGACATCACTTATGGAACTGTTACTCCTCTGTATATCACCTTTATAATAACAATAATAAATAAAGAATAAAAACTAAAAGCCCTTCATTCCTTCCTCTACCACTGACCACCTGGACTCAAGTCCAGTGCTATTTTTGTGGGTGTGCCTTTCCCATTTTTTTTAAATGGTAAAGGTGATTTACAGAGGGGTTATAGTTACATAAGTAAAGTAGTAAGTATGGTTCTTATCAAACTTGTTACTCCTTCCCTTAATTTTCTCCTACTTCTCCTCCCCTAACCCTGCCCCTCCCCCCCCGCCCGGTTGTACAGATCATTTCCAACATGTTGTCTTGTGTATATCACTGTTGTGCAGATGCTATTGTAATTCACTCTTTATCCTTCTTTAGCCTGGACATAATATGGCATGAGAACATGTCTTCAGGATAAGTAGATCTCCCTGTTGAAGAACTTGTATATTTGGTGACTTTTTTCCCTTAGGGTAGGTAGTGAAATTTCACAAGTGTTCCATTGGATTCGTATGACTTTGAAACATTTGACTGTGATGGAGGTGAGGACGTTTTTGAAGAGAATGGTTATGAGATCCCACAGGCAACTGCTGTGAGTCAGTAGAAGCATATGACTGACCTTGGGAGGACCCAAGTGGCCTTCTGTACACAGCATCTGTACTTTGCCAGGTCACTTTTCATTCATATTCATATTCATTCATATGCATATTCTGATACTTAGATGTGCTGAGGAAAATGGATATCATTTATACAAATGTGAGGACCAACAAGGTAAAAAAAGTACCACCTTTTTAAAGAAAATAATTACCAAATGGTACAACACTTCCTCCACTTTTGCCTTTATTTTCAACATAAGAAAATTTCTAAGAAAGTCAAATATTTATCACCATTTTGGTTTACTGTTTTGGTGTTCTGTAGGACAAGTACTGTGCTACCCTATACAGTCAGTTGTCTTCATGGAGTGTTTGTTCTTCTTCCTGTGACTTTGTATTCCTTGGGCTTTCTTTTGGATCCCGTGTCTGCCACGACCCATTTGCATTATGATGTTTCTTGTGCACAGTATGACACCAGATTAGTCATCATGCCTCTTCTCCAGTGGCTGTTCTTGGCCTAAAGTGACAGTGACAGGTACTTCAGTGATGCTACAAGTGGCCTTTATCCTTGTTTGCAAGATATTTCCTAAACGACAAGTCTTAATTCCTAGCTGCTGCTCCTTCTCATAGTGTCTTAAGTCAGTCTCTACCTTCCCAAGTATGAGCTTCTGTCTCATCGCCTCAATGTGAGACATCCAGTGGGATCCAGGACATGCCTCCCCAGACTGCCATCACTGCTGTGTCTTGTGTCTTTCTGGGACTTCCAACTCCTGCAGCTTTTTTTGGTCCATTTTCTCTATGACTTTCATACTCATGATCCTTTATGGCCAAGATTGTCCTGTGATTCCTTTTCCTTTTAGGCATAATCTGATTCCATCTGCTCCCCCTTAATTATGTTCCTTTACTCTTTGTAGCCTTCCTTCCTTCCTTCCTTCCTTCCTTCCTTCCTTCCTTCCTTCCTTCCTTCCTTCCTTCCTTCCTTCCTTCCTTCCTTCCTTCCTTCCCTCCCTCCCTCCTTCCTCTCTCCTCCTCTCCTCCTCTCCTCTCCTCTCCTCTCCTCTCCTCTCCTCTCCTCTCCTCTCCTCTCCTCTCCTCTCCTCTCCTCTCCTCTCCTCTCCTCTCCTCTCCTCTCCTCTCCTCTTCTTTTTTCCTCACAGTACTGTTCTTTCACTTTTACCATGTCTGACAGCCAGGACTGTACTCTCTCAAAGAACCCAAGTGGGGAATTGTGGGCCTCACTCCATTTCACTGGATAAAGGGCCCTGGTGCAGGTGCTAAGATGTCTTCCACAGTTTAGGAAGGAGCAGGGAACTGTTCAATTCTTGCCTCTGAGTCTGCCAAGTCTTGGGAGCACATAATTGTTACATCTAACCTGATTAGAGCTCTGTGCGGTTTGGTAAAGTTAGAAAGGTCAGGTTGGATAGAGAGGAATAGAAATAGTAAGCTGAATGCTTAAGCTTAGTTCTTGGCACAAGGGTCAGGGAACAAATGACACGTAGAAAAGCACAGTATTAAATTAAGGGATAGACATTTAGAGAGAAACTGCTGAAATATGTTTTTATCCTCTCTATCCTTATTGGTCAAAAATCCTTCCATGAAGTCGCAGTAGTTCAAATGTATAAAAAAGTGGAGGAATGAAGACTGAGTGTTTAGTTAAGCCATCCCCAATCTTCCAGGAGCCTGAGACAAATGAGGGAGCCAGAGGAAATCTTAGCCCTCTCCAAACCATCCAGAGCACCTGTCTTGTATTTGCAGGCCCTGGGCTAGGCTCAGTAATGAAAAGACATGTTTCCTGTCCTCAAGGACTCCATCCATTATACTTCTAATTCATATATATATATATATATATATATATATATATATATATATATATTTAAATATTCTCACATTGGTTTTGATAGAACTTTCTTATACACCAACCTAATTCTGATTACTTTCTCATTTTTGCTTTGCTCCAAGCAGTACAAGAATACCACAACTCATGCCTTGGAGTTTCTCCATAAGCATTGTTGAGTGAATTATATGCTCTAAGTTGCAGGCACCACAGAAATTAAGGGAATGGTCAGCAAACCCCAGCATGGCTGTGTAAAGAATATGATGAAGGCAATTGTTAATAGTGAGAGAATGATTGATTAAAGAAAAACTAGACCATTTATTGACCTAGTCACTTGGTCAATTCCTTTCACTTCTCTGACTCTCATTGAGCTCCATTGTGGACTCAGGGTAAAATTTGGCTGGGTTTGCTTATTTTACTGTTCCTCTGTTATATTTTTGCCAGAGCCTTGGGAACTTAAGTACTGGCTTTAACAATTATATTAAGTGACATAATGAATACAAAGGAACTTTATAAAATCAACAGAGTTGTTTAGCTATTACTACGTATTAATCTTTATTAGTAGGTTGGATTTCCCTAAACTGCTGAGTTCATGAATCTATCCTTATGGATCCATCTTCCATTTTGTTGAAGTGTCCCTACAGGGGCCTGCCTGGTTTGAACCCACTGTTTTGGGCAAGAGCTTACCAAAAGTGGGCTGGGAGGATATTAAACAGAAACATGATTTTCCTGAAGTTGAAGATTTTGTATAATAGCCTTTTGTTTGGGATAAAGGAATTAAAACTTATTGTTTTGTGTTTCTACTTTTGATGGAAGGATATGATTACTTTTGTTAAGCTGGGCAAATAACAACTACTATATTTCCCGTGTATTATGGTAGCACCATAATTTCTTAAATTTTAGTTTTTCAATCATAGACTAAGACCTGTAATTAAAGAAAATACTTCTATTAACTCACAGTGAGATTTCTTGAGTTTCTCTTCTTTCATCGGTTATACTTTTCTCTTTAATTTAATTTTAGGCATAGGGGATTTGAGTTCTTAGATGTTATCAGTAAGGACCCTATTCTAAATTATATGATTTCAATGGTTATTTCTGTTTGGTCAACTATGTTCACTGTTTTAATTCTCATGTTTTGGAACATGATTTGTTGTTTCAGTTTTGCAGTTCACTGTCCTCTTGCTAGAATTTGTGTATTTACTTTAGATGATATTCGGAAGCTATAGGTAGGAACATAACTGCCATTCAACTTGTGGAGGTCCTACCTAGTATATCACTTCTGGATCCTGTCTATATTCTTTTTAGTGATTTCCCCTATAGGCATTCTCTCCTAATCTATCCTGCACACCACGAGTAGTTTATTTTCATTTGAAAATACTGTTTCATTGTGCTCAAAACGTTAAGAGGACTCCCTCTGCCCCATGACCTGCATGCTGAAGTCCAGACCTCTTCGCCATGCAGGTAAGTCTTCCTGTAGCCCATTTAATACCTCTTTTCTGGCCTTCCACCATAATTCTCTGTTCAAGTAATATAGATGCTGAGACTTCCTTCCTTTCCTCCCCAGTATCCCTGTTTGTTGTTCCCTCCCCCATTTTTTGCTTTTTACTCATCTATACCCATCTAAATCCTTCTTTAGCTTTCAAATTCCTGTCCAGAATTCACTACTTTCATCATATATGATGATGATGATGATGATGATGATGATGATGATGATGATGATGATGATGATGATGATGTGGTTGTACAAAGGGGTTTTAATGCTGTAAGCCAGGTTATGAGTACAGTGTTTCTTGGTCAGTTTTACCTCTTTTGTGATTGTGCATAACAAACAATTGTTTGTGGACTCCCATTCCTAATCTGTAAATTCCTGAGGAAAGTGGTCTTTATAGATAGGAATGGATTCTTGGCAGTTTTGTAGCTTTCATGTGAATGGACTTTTAGGATTGTTTATGGTCATTAGATAAGATGCTGTTAGGGAAGTTATTTGTTACAGGCAACCGTGTCCAGCTCAGTGTCTGAAAGTCTTGTACATAATAGATTTTCATTGAATGTTGTTAAAATGGGCAGAAACATTGTACTAGAATTGTTCTCCAAGTAGGCAAATTATTTTAACATTTAACTAGTATATTAACATGTATATAGTGGACAGTGTGTTTACTTCTGCAAGAATACATATGTTCAGATTTTCCCAGCGTCTTTTATTTTATTTTATTTTTATATTTTTAAATTTATTATATCGGTGATATATAGAGGGATTACAATTACCCGAGTCAGGTATTGAGTACATTTACTTTCATACAGTGTTCTTCTGTTCCGTCATTCTCTCCCAGTCCCTTCCTCCTATCTCTACCCATGAGCTATTATAGTTTCCTTTCATCAGTGGCCAGTGAGCTCCACTGCTGCACTTTCCACCCCTCAAGTTCTGTATCCTCCCCTCCAACCCTTCTGAAGATACACACTTGAATACACCATACATCAGAAAAGAAGACAGAATCATCCAAAATTAATGACTAAAATCTAAAAAAATTAAAGAGAGGTCTCTTGTTTCTGTATCTTAGGGTTCATTTAGAAATGTATATTATCTTAATGAGGCACTTAGGCATTGAGCCTTTGTGTTTCTCTCCTTTTTTCAGTCTCACTGTGTGTGAATATTAGAATCCTGTATAGTTGATCATTTCCCAGTGCATTTTAGATCCAATGTCTGTATATTAGAGGGAACACAGAGTCCTTTTTAGATCATTGTGAATTGTGTCTTCTGCTAGAGCATGTCTACATGCTTACTTAGAGCTGAGTATGGTGGCCGTGCCACTTTACAAACCAAATTGGGGGAAGTTCTCCATCTGAAGGATAACATGAAGTGTTTGGACCATACTCCAGTTAATATTTTTCTGTTGCATTTCATCTCTTGAGGATGCAGGTGATCTCAGGTGACAGAACACTCTAGAAGGACAAAAGATAGCTTGTTACTAAGACCAGCGAGGCAGTCTCTTACAAATTTTGCAGCCAGTTGCCAGCTCTGCCTTGATCATGTCATCATTACTGCAGAATTCATCTGCCACCAGACAGAAAGAAAAAAGGACACAGACAGGGGGCTTGGGAGGGAAATCCTTAAGCGCCTAGACCATGCTTGTCAGTCTCCAGGAGCACAGAGTCTGGCTTTAATAATCTCTGTGTCATTACTACTAGTGAATTATAAATGTGTTTCTTACAACTTTAAAAGATTTTTGCTAAGATTTTTATAAAATGTCCCTTATACTCTTACAGGAAAGTGGCAGTGGGGTGTTAACTTGCTAAATGTCATTATACTGCTTGTTTTCAGTTTTAGATTAATAGCAGGTGGTAACCATTTTTCAAAGCAAACAGGCTGTCTTTTAGTTCAGTTAGAGAAAGCACTAATTCTTCACTGTTCCCTGGAATATTTCTGTGCAAGGTGACAAAGGCAAAGATCACAAAACATTCGACATGTTAAAAAAATTGGGTAGCTGGCTCATTGTAAATTTTTTTTAAAGAACCAAACCCGCACAGCATGTTCAGCAAAATATTTCTCTTATTATACTAATTGAGTTAAACATCTTGGTTATTTATGTTTAACATATGTAACTGTTCCTTTAAATGTATTTTTATGCAACCATGTTGATGGTGGTGTGTCATATTCTGTCTTCTCTGCATTGCTCATTGCAGATACTGAATGCCTCTGGAAATTATATCTTAGAAATGTTGTAGATAGGGCTGGGAAGGTGGCTCAGTGGTAGAGCGCTTGCCTTGCATGCCTGAGGCCCTGAGTTCGATTCCTCAGTACCACATAAGCAAAAAGAAAAAAGCCAGAAGTGGTGCTGTGGCTCAAGTGGTAGAGCGCTAGCCTTGAGCTGAAGAGCTGAGGGACAGTGCCCAGGCCCAGAGTTCAGGCCCCACGACCGGAACCCCCCCCCCCCCCGAAAAAAAAAGAAATGTAGATAACCACTTATGTAAATGACAGTTAATGCAACATTTCTCTTTGTGTGCTTGTTTATGTATGTGTGTCTATATGTATCTGTGTATATGTGTGTGTAATTGCTTTGCATTTTTTCCTTACTTATGTACAAGTTTTTTAAAAAATAGCTGATATTGTTTAGTATGCCAACTTTATTTTTTTTATTGTGAAAATACATGGGCAAGATAATAAATACATTTCTTATCAAGCATTATAGCCTCCTCCTTTGTTTCCCCTTCCCATCCCTTCCCATCCTCCCCCCCCCCTACTCCCCCGACCCAATCCTCCCCGGCGCCGCCCCCCCACCAATTACGTTTGTTTTCGACATAATGACTTGTACATCTCATTGTTGCGATGGGTCTACCTGTATCCCTATTTAAACGATTTGTTTTTCCCCTTCCCCTCCACAAATTATACCGACATCAAATACAGTGAAAGCAGAGGTTATACTGAGGGGGAGGGACATACAAAGTAACAAAGAAATAATCTTATAAATGTGTTAGAAACAATCACATGAAAGAAAAAAAACCATTTGAATACATATCTTAGGGTTCTTTTCCCTAACATCACCTTATCTGACCTTTTCTGCTTGACTCAGACATATTCTAGATATTAGTATGCCAACTTTAAAGTGTAAGCTTTACATAATCTATATTCTGTTTTGAAATTGGACTGCTACTAGTAAGTTGTTGTACAGAGGGGTTACCATTTTATAAGTTAGGTAATGGGAATAGATCTTGTTTTGGCCAAGCCATCCCTTCCTTTCCTTTGCTTTCCCCCAGTTTCCTCTTCCCATCCCTGACCACAAGTTACATAGGTCATTTTCCACATAAATCTGTATTCTTAGCTATGTCTAGTTAGGTCTATGATTGTAAAAGTATCTTAACATCCAGAGATCTTGGTCTATAAGATACATTTCTTTTATACACTTACACACACATACATATTCATACAAAGGTTTTTTTTTTAATGTATGAGTATTTTATTTTTCCAAGTGTTAGTAATTAAACCCTGGGACTTTTGCATGCTAAGCAAGCAGTCTACCATTGAGCTTCATCCCAGCTTGTCTGAGTATTTCTGAGAAATATGACTTCAAATGTCATTCTCACTTGTCATTACGATAATCATTTTACATATTAGGTACTCATACTTGACTTTAGAGTCTTGAGGCTGGGAGCTACTTTCCTCCAGACTGTAGTCTGATTGATGAACATCTCCGTCTAAACTGTTGTTAGGAGCTTCCTAGTAGCTGATCCAATGATAGATTAATAAAAATCTTATTTACTGAACTTTTTTTTTTCTTTTTTTCTTTCTTTCTTTTTTTGTCAGTAATGGGGCTTGAACTCCAGGCCTGGGCACTGTCCCTCAAGGCTAGTGCTTTACCACTTTGAGCTAGAGTGTCTGTTCTCGTTTTCTGTTGATTATTGGAGATAAGAGTCTCATATACTTTTCTGCTTGGGCTGGCTTTGAACCTCAGATCTCAGCCTCCTGAGTAGCTAGGATTAAAGGCATGAGCCACCAGTGCCTGGCTGGACATGACTTTTTTTAACCAAAAAGACAATATATAATTGAGAAGATAGCCAGAGCCATAAAGCAGACAGAATACTCATATAAGATAGTTAATAATATTCTAATTTTCCATCAGCATCTAATAAAAATCATGAGGTGGCTTTTTGTTGTTGGATACAACCCTACAGAAAGTTCTGGCTGGTGAAAGAAAGAAAGAATCATAGATTCCGCATTCAACTGACAGTCCTTCCAGCTGTGGATTTAGGCAAGTGTCTTGTCTACAATTGTTTACCTAACTGAAAGAGCAGATAAATAAAGACATGCTATGGCAATTGTGTTATTTCCTTGACATTGCTTTGTAGAGGGGTGTTTCAGTGCAGTTGTAAGTATTTAAAAGTGATAAAGAATGTTAGGTGTGTTCATAAGTTTTTGGGGAGCAATCCTCTGATTAAAACTACCTCTACAGTACCTGGGAGTCCAGAATTTGAGATGGTCTACCCACACATCTATTCAAAGGAGGATGAGAACAAAGTAGTCTAGCCTGAAAAATACACCATAGGAGAAGGTTGATGGCTTCCCTCCAGGGATATTTGACTGCCACATAGTGGAGCACCTTCAATGGTGGGCAAAATAATGGCTGTCTTCTCATCTCCCTTCACCAGAGTTGATCCAGGGACTAAAGTGGCTTATTCCATCTATCCCTTGTTTTGTCTAGGTGATTTGGGCTTTGGGTGCATTCTCATCTTTCCCATCCCTTCTTTCAAGGACTTCTTTTCCTTCTGGCATTGTCTAAACACCAAGTTGTCACTGTGCTTTTCCCATAATCCTATCTCTCATCTTCTTTTGTTTTGTAAGGTGAGCTAGAGACTTTGAATAGATGCTAGAGATCTTTGAGAATCCCCTTGTGATTGGGTTGGGGGAAAGTGGGGTGCTGTAAAGGGCTGGGGACTCTTGTTGGGCTGTCATTGCTAGTGGCTATTGTTGAAATTTTGTTGGTGTTGTTTTTAAACGTAGCTAGTTTCCAATCCCTCAGAGATTTCTCCAAATTCTGGACCAGAGTGGAGGCACATCTTAAAGATTTTTTAAAATTTATTTTTTAAACTCAACATTCAAGGTAAAACTTTCTTTGGCTAAACGTTATTGTTCTGAGTCTGACATTTCTAGATTTCCTTTGATATTTTAGGTCAGTGGTTTCCTTTAGTGTGGAAATGGGATCATTTAAGAGTTTGTTAATGAAACCTATATATAACTTCACACATTAGAATTCCATTTCCTGGGCAGAGGTGTTCTTGCTAGGAGGATATATGGGAAAAAAAATAATGCCCAAAGTATAGAGTTGATGGGAGTCTCCCATCCAGAGTTCTTCCGCATGGATCAGCTTGGACTCCTGAAAACCACCCTGCCTCCCTCCACTAAGCCAGGTCATGGTGCTTGTATAAGCTAAATGTGCTTGCTGTGTATTTGCACTCTGCCTGTCTCTATGAAGAGCCATGATGGGGAGGAGGGTGGAGTGGTGATACTGGACTACTGGCCGGCCTTATTCATTCTTCTGTAGAAAACAAAAATAGAATGATTTTGTTAGCAGTAGTAAGTTGAATTTGCTTTAGAAACATGGACTCCCCAGTCACAATGTTTGCCTATTTCATTGTTCCAGGTGGTATTAGGGTCAGGAGGGAGGCCGGCATATATTGCTAAGGCACGGCTCTAGCGGTGCAAACTCAGTGCCGTTGCCAAGTCAGACAGAGAGGGAGCATCGCTGCCGCCACGCAGTGTCTGCCCCTGGCAACCAGGTGTCACGTCTACATGGTTATTTCCAAATGTTGTTTAACGTGTACGTGTCACATCCTAGCAATTTGGCAGCAGGACAAACTCATTTATTGAATTTCCTCTGGCCTAGCTATAGAGTGGATTCAAAATGAGTAATGAAAGAAACGTGGTAAATGTTTGAGGCATCTTAGAAGCATTTAGCATATTCTCTGAATTGCACAAATAAGAAAACTGATCCTGAATTAAATTGTCTAAGATCATGAGTTGGTCGCTAAGATGGAATTAAAGCTCCAATTGCCAGATTCCTGTTTTGCTTTTCCTATTGCATAGAATCTCTTATCAAATTATATTCCTGAGGTGCATTTGATTCACCTACCCTATCCTGCATAAAGGGAGCAATCCTAAAGGGAATAGTTTTTACAAACATATAAGCACATCCATAGTTGGCTGGTTAGTCTTCTGTTTGATCTGGAAGTTGACATTTCATATCTGCTCAAAACTTATTGTTATTATTTTGTTTCGTGTTAATTAGCCAGTCGGATTGTGCGTCAGCTGTGAGAATGTGCCCTTCAGATCTCTTTAAAGATATCCTGTGAGGAAGGCATCAGCTTGCCTAAGGTTTTTCTCAGAACTCCTTCTGTGGCTGGTGTTTTGAGGTACCTGGCTTCTTCCCCCAGCTCCCCCCATCCTTCCTAGATGTTGCCTCTTATCGATCTCTTTACTTTATTTCTGTCTTACCACTTGCATCGCAGAGACCTGAACTGACACAGCACACAGGTGGTTTTAGAAATACTTTTGGAATAGCCCGCAGTGACTATTGTGGAACATTAATAAAATAACCACAAGTGTTTCATTAGTCATTTTTACATTTTCTTCCTTTAACTTTAAATCAGAATGAAAGAAATAAAAGTCTAAGTGATGGGAAATACACTGCGGTCAAGAGGTAGGAGTCCCAGAACCAATTTACTTCATGACCTTAAAGAATTCCTCTGGTCAGCAAGGAGCTTGGGTGCTCACTGCCTGTCAAATGAGCTGTGTGATCTCACAGGGTTATTCACTCTGGATGTGAAATAGATTTCAAGAGATGTTGCCTTGCCAATTGGTCTCCATCATGGGAACATTAAACCTAAATTTAAATGGAACAAAATACAAGTTAATCCAATGAAAAGGAATTCAGAAGTTATGTGGTAATTGTCTCCAATTTGTTGTCCAATTTCCTTGTCAGATCAGTAGCACCAAATACCCAGCTCGTACAGTTAAGCTAGCATTTCTGTCAGAACATGTCTGAGTTTTGTAATGTCCATGCAAAGATGAGACTACTTATAAGTGTTTATAAATGCATGTTTTATTCCTTACAGTATGGAATAAAATAATACATTTTAATAGAATTGCCCTTTAATTTTGGGAACTCATTGCCTCTTAGCAATGTCCCAGCAGCTGTGGTTTAGTGAGACAACCCAGCTGCGTAGTGCTGTGGCAGTATATAGTGACTGATCAACCAACCCATGAAAGTCCTTTGCTGCTTTATGTGACCACATAGTAGTTTTATTGAATATCGTTCTTTCAAGTGTGTGTGTGTGTGTGTGTGTGTGTGTGTGTGTGTGTGTGTGTGTGTGTGTGTCAGCGCTTGAACTCAGGGCCTTACAACTCTTGCAAGGCTTTTTTGGTTAACGTTGGCAGTCTACCTTTTGAGCCACACCTCCACTTCCAGCTTTTTTAAGGGTTAGTTGGAGCTAAGGGTCTCACAGACATCTCTGCAGAGTCTGGCTTTAAACCACAATCTTCAAATCTCAGCCTCCTGAGTTGGATTACTGTCATGAGCCTCAGTGTCTAGCTTAGAATTTTTAATCTTTATATTTCTCTCTGACATGGATTCCTTATGTGTTATATCAAGTCTAATAGAACTTTTTCAATTCAGTTCTTCAATCGGATTCAGTATGGTCTTTTAGCCTTAATGTGTGTTTATTTCACAAGCCTGTAATAGCTAATGGTAGGTCATTAGGAAAGATAAAACTGCTTATTTCACTTTTGACTGAGCATTTATTTAATTCTTCTTAGATACTGGCAATTGCAATGGGTGTGGGGAGAGGAACAGTGACTGTATGACAGTGAACAGAAGGTGGTGATGCATTTTAACACCATGTTGAAATCTCAGGTTGAGATTTTTGTTACTTTGTAACTTGAAACTTGTAAGTTATAATGGAATCACATTGGGCCTTGTTCTCAGGAATGATGCATAAAATATTTAACAACAGGAATGGCATAGTCACTGCCCAAGCAGAACAAATGTTAAACAACCAGTACCACTTCATGTTAACTGAATCAGTCCTGCCTGAACCAAACATCAATTCAGTGGTTCAACATCTTATGTGTGTTATAGGCCTTCATTCTGGGTTTATAGGTAGCCACAGAAAAGACTGTGCTCATGCAGCTATTTTGTACTTTTTTTTTCTTAGTTCAAAAATAGGGAGTTAAAATGTCTAAGTTCCTCTCTCACTGCGATATGAGTCATTACTTTTCAGAGATGTGGCTACTCTGGCTGCTTTTATACACTGTCATTGTAGTTCAGCCCTACAATCAGGTTATGATACAAACAGTTCCCGGCCTAACTCTTCAATACATAGAGACATTTATTCAGCAAAAATTTATTGGCAAGAAAGCACAAAATGCTTCACACAACCCATTATGTGACATCAGTGATGTCCTACTTTCCTGTTCTTTCAAGTGCTTTCTTTGCAGGGAAGGTTCTCATTGCTAGGTTAGGATGTTGCTTGCTGGCCTCTGACAGCCAGTAATCCTCTCACCCCAGCGCTTCCCAGCAGGAACAGTTATTTCTCTTCAGAGACATTTGGGAGGATCTGGAGACAGTGTTGGTTGTCATCGCTCAGGGTGAAGGGAGGTGCTGCTGGGCTACACAGGTGTGAGACTGGAAATGCTGCTAATCTTGCTGTAGGTACAAAGGAGAACTTCATGACAAAGAATGTTCTGGGCCAGTATTTCAGTAGGACTGGGGATGAGAATCTCTGTGTTAGCCTGAATGGGCACATTAGAGATCTGTTCTGGGAAGTCATTCCTAAAATCCCTAAAGCTACGCAGGCTTTATTGGAGTACTATAACCTGTTAACGAAACAAATGTAGCACTATCTTCATAAAATAGTAGCTATCCCTTTTATCTGCCCATTAACTTTCATTTTACTAAGAAGAACCCATATCTAACATTTATCATGGCAGTTAATGGACCATATTCTCTAATAAAATCTCATTTCCAACAGTCATTGTACTAATTAGCAAAACATCATTGTTGATCAGGATATGGATGAATGAAGCCCTTTGTAGTGAAGCTGCTTAGTCTTGAGATTCTAGTTTTGAGATTCTGGTTTTTGGGGGGCTTTTTGTTTTTTTGTTTTTTAAAAAAAACCTGCTGATTTTTCCCCAGATGGCATGATCTTGAATGGCATGCTGGCAGTATCTCTACCATGCCTAGCCTAAGCAGCACATACACACAATGACACTGTGCTTGGCGTGTCTTTCTGAAACAAATCACAAAGCTGCTTCATGGATGCTTTGTACAAACCCTTGCTCTCATTGTTTAGTCATTATGGACTGAACGCATCCTTTGCGAAAAGTACAGATGTCGACTGAGCCAAAAGTGTAAACAGAAGGAAAGCTCTTTTCCTATCCCCCAGATTGCTGAGTTAAGGAGAGGGATAGAGGATGAGTAAACATGTCTAAGAGAAAGCGGAATGAAAATAGACACTGGCAGAGGTTTATTAAGAGATTTTTACCAAAGGCAAAGATAGAAGAGGCAGTGGGTCTGATGTGGCAAAAACTCCATGATGAAATAGTCAAGACAGTTCTGGACTCAGAGGCTGGGCTAGGTTAGTGAATGGTCCTATGATAGCTAAGCAAAGCTACAACTAGGTCCTTAACGAATGGCCTTCCCGCTAATGCTGTCAAGAATTAAGTCCTGAATTGTGGAATTAAGCAAGAAGACCAGAAATGGAAATGTAGAGTTTAAAATCCCATTTCCTCGCCCTCCCCCCCAAAAAAAAATTATTCAAGAAAGCTTACAACAATTTTTCAGGTTTCAACTGGTACTTAATTTGCTTCTTTGGTGAGTGCTATGATCTGTAAACTAAAGTTACCCGAGAATGTCTAGAAATTAAAACATTAATTAAACATCATTAAAACAAAACTACCCCTGCCTACTCTAGTGATTTCCTCATTCATCGCTGGCCTCACTTTTTAATTTAAAAACAAAACAAAACATTGATTTTAGTTCTGTCTTCTTATTTCCAGGGGGTAAGTGGACGTGCCTAAAAGCAGCAGAGAATGTATTCAGTTAACCTTCCCCAGTATGTAACAACTACAAAAACAAAACAAAACTGAAATGTCGACCAGAGTTCTTAAAACTCTCAAAAATCAGTAAATAATTACACAGTGATGCTATCAAATCCTGAGGGCTTTCGTTTGAATTCCACACTTTCAGAAGTTTGTTAGGAGAATGCAGTCAATGTGTATGTATTCCATGGAAGTAGCACAGCTGCAGGGAGAGGTTGGGTGGGGCTGGATGGAAGGATCGTGAATGGGCTGACATCAATCAAGATGCACTGTACTTACAAACTGATTTGTTGAATGGTAACCCTCTGGTACAACTACTTAAAGATGATGAAAATATAATAATAATTAAAAGAACAGTGAGCTCTCTCTCATCATCTTTTATCCATGTTCAACCTCTGTCAAGTGGTACAGTGTTAGTGGACATCAGACTAGTTTAACAGCACTCACTAGGATAGACCCCTAGCTTATACTTATACCTCAATGGACTCACTGAAAAAGTATGACAAATGTTGATAATATGCTACCATCTTCTAAGTTTATCAAGATAAGAAGGTCATCTTCTGGCATGATTTTGAAAGCAATGCTTTAATGTAATTCTTTGCATATTAATGTCATTTGCATTAGTCAGACTTTTCCCCCTCACTGTGACAAAATACTGCAAGGCAGAATGGGTTTATTTGGGCTGATGGTTTAAGAGGTGTCACCCGTTCATCACGGTGGCGACAATGTACTGAAGCAGAGCAGCGGAGATCACCGTGGCGAGGAAGCAGAGGGGGAGAATGGTCGTGCTTACTGGCTTTCCCTTCTTTCCATCTCGGTCCCCAGCCTATGGGATGGTATTGCTACATTCAGGCTACCTTTCCCCCAAAGGTAATCCTCTCTAGAAATCCCCTCACGCACACAGTCCAAGGTATGCTTTATTAATCACCTTGGTACTGTTTAATCAAGTTGATTAGATTAACCATTACACAACCATTGACAAAAGCTCAGTGAATCTTATGTAATTTCTAGTCTAGTACTCAACTAATTAGATCCATGCTACTTTATTCTTTTATGCTCATTGATATTCTTCCCTATCATTGATATTCTTCCCTATCATGTCCAGCAGCTTCTAAATATAGTGTTTACAAGTCTATGTCTCAACCCCCTTTTCATAATTTAGTTTTTTTGTTTTATATGAGCATGTAATTTCATTAGTTTTATATTGTAGTTTTGATAATGAAGCAAGTTCCTTTCCTATTCTCATTTGCTGTGATTTGCCTCCCTGTGTGAGAGAATTGTGATACAAGCTTCTTATATATTTCAAAATGTTGTAAGAATTAGAATGAGGAAATATGGTTTGGGGCATTTCCTATTTAGAGTGGTTTAGCATTTGTTGCCTTTTCCCAATCTGAGTAGTCTCTGGCTTCATAGTTTCATCTCATGGACAATTGAACAGGTATCTACTTTATTTTCTACTTCGAGCTTTTAAAATTGAGCACTGACCTTTCAAGGGCCTTTGGGTTTTTTGTTTTGTTTTTGGTTTTGATTTTGATTTTTTTAAACAATATACAAGCTATTCCATAGCACAGGATCGTGCCTTCCTATGCCTTGCACTTCAAGCATGGGGTAACAATATATTACCTCTGAGCTAAGTGATTGTGATGTCATTGGGTTCCCAATGCAATGCCCTCTGTGCTATACCTGGATTCTTTAAGAGCAGTCAGGGCTAAAAGAGCATAGTAATGTCAAGAAGGTTGCCCTATGAAGAGTTACCTAAGAATGTACGTGGGAAGGTAAGTTTCTATCTGCACAGTATGTCATAACCGCAATGCCAGTTTTCTCCATATATTTTACTCTAAAGATACATCTCTTTGGAGTCAAATGCATGTGTATTTCATTTTTAATCTAGCTACCAACACTTGAGTTAAGACATCAAAATGTTTTTGTTGGGTTTCTTAAAACTTGATTTCCTTATTTTCTTTGTTACTCTTGATTATGGGATGCTCTAGATTTCCATAATGATCTACTTAAACATATTCTGTCACATTTCCAAGCCCAATCATGTTATCCCAGATCTAACAGGACCTGAAAACTAATCAGTGTACATTTCTTCTAGGAATAACAAACAGGAGATGGGGAAGGACTACATGTTTCATTTCATTTTTTTTCCTAAGAAATGATTTTACCCTAACAGTAAATAATGTCATAATTCTCTCTGTTGTTCTTTATTTATTTGCCACGGTTCTGTGTCTGTAAGAGACTTCTATAGAGAACTTTTATTTTCTTGCTGTTAGTTTACAGCTTTTTCTTAAGTTGCGTGTGACTCTCCATCCTCAGTAGCTATTAGCTTAGTCAATGTATTCTCATCTTATTTAAGTTTCAGGATTCATATCGTGTGACTTTTCTGCCCAGCATCCCATTAACTGTTTCAAAGCAATGTACCATTAAAGTGTTGTGGCCCTGTTTCCTGCTTTGTTATTCTCCCCACTGTATCTCAAACGATTGATTCTGTTTGCATTTGAGGGAAAGATTTATGGTGTTAGCCTATAGTTTGATGTTGTCAGGTCTTTGGAGCTATCTCTGTCTTTGGTCTATAGTGTACATATCTGACATTGGTAGTGTTTAATTTTTTTCATGGATTACATATTTAAGGATCTTTGTATACATCTTTTGTTTAGGTTATAATCTACTCTTTGAAATTAGTTGATTGGTACAATGTCCTCATCACAAGCAATATACTTGCAGCATTGAATTTTTTGTGTTTTCTAAATAACTATAATGGAATATCCATTAAGGCCTCATTGTATCTTTTTAAAATCTCACTGTGTGAACAAAAGAAACATTATATAGTGATAGTGTTTTAACAGCTGTGATGGGTAATATCTCATACATTGAATTGAAAGAGAAACAATTCTTAATGTGAATACATTAAGAATAATACATTTTGGGAGTAAAATTTCCTTGCAATCTATAACTATTCAATTTATTAAAGCAAAATTTTGGAGTTGTAAACTAATACTTTTTTAGATTCTATTCCAACTTATATTAACACCTCATAGTTAATTATATATGTATAGATATTAAAACTGTATTTTTTCTGGCTGCAGAATTGTTCAGTATAGAATGTGGAGACTATTCCATATAAAACATATATATATAGCCCATTGTGCAAACCATAACCAATCTGGTTTTTTTTTTTTTCCTAGCCAGACCTTCAGTCTTCTTTGTCCTTAACTTCTGTTGCCATTTACAGTTTATTAAAAATTAAGAGCTTATTGTATGTGCTGTTTTTGACCTTTTTCCCACTGAAATGATTCTTCTGAAGCATGAGTTTTTAGTGACTCCTAATATTTGACTGTATGACTGGGCCAAAGTCTTTATAATTCGTTGAACCATATCTTACTTACCCAAACTTCGTTTCCACTTGTTTTATTATTTTAAATAATGCTAATTGCAATTTTTATTTTTTTATTCATTTATTCATTATTATTTCTTTTGCCAGTAGCTAGGCTTAAAATCAGAGCTTCAAACCTCCTCAGCACTCTTGCTTACAGATGGACTTCTATCACTTGAGCAATGCTGCCAACTTAGCTTTTTGTTAATTATTTTGGAAACAGAATCTCAAGACTTTTCTGCTCCACCTGACTTTGAACTGAGATCCTCCAGGTCCTACACTCCTGGCTAGTTATTACTACAGGCATGAGCTATCAACATGTGATTCTAATTGAATTTTGTAATGCATAAATTTTTTGTGATTTTTTTTCTTAATATTTGGAACAATAGGAATAAGGAAGTAAACCAGTCATATGATTTTAAAATACAGTAATACCTCTATACATATCCATATAATGAATTCACAATTTTTAGTATGCTTTATTCATGTTTACTTCTAAAGTTCTATATAATAAACTCCATCTTGATGTACAGCTCTGGGTTTTGACAAATGCATACAATTGTGTAGTAACCACTACAAATAAGAAAAAATGTCATATCCCTACTTCATAAAAGTCCTTTGTTTTGGTGCTTGGCTACAAAGTATATTTGTTATTAATTCTGAAAATATAAACAAGAATATGCAAAGTGCTCATCACTTGCCATCCTACTGTGATGTTAAGGTGATATACAGAAGGGTTACAGTTACATAGGTAAGGTAGTGATTATATTTCTTGTCTGACTTGTTTCCCCTGCCCTCGTTTTTCTCCCTCTTTCCTGCCCCCCTAACCCCTCCAAGTTGTACAGATCATTTCCAACATAATATCTTGTGAGTATCACTGTTGCATAGGTCCCTCCTTTGTCCTTGGTCTCACCATTTTGTTGTTCCCCTTCCCTTCCCTAGTTCAGATAAACATATATACAATACCCAGTGTGCCAAAATTGAACACAGTGAGAACAGGGGATAAATCATAGGGGGAAAAACACAAAAGAAAAAAGAAATCATGTAGTACATTGAGAACAACAACAACAACAAAGAGAAACCTCTGTGTCCATGTCTTGGAGTTCATTTGGCTTAGCATCATCTTATATGGTTATATAGCAGATGAATGTATACTAATTGTTGCAAATAAAGGACACCATGGGACCTATGTTTCTTTGGTGGGTCTGGCTTACTTCACTTAATATGATTTTTTCTAAGTCCTTCTATTTCCTTACAAATGGGGCAGTGTCATTTTTTTATTATGGAAGCATAGAATTCCATATATATATATATGTATATATATATATATATAAAACAAGGTATTATATATATATATATATATTATACCTTGATTCTTTTTGTAGAATGTATTTTTGGGTTTTCTGTCTCCTTTGCTTCAGAAAAGAGCCCACTGTCCTTTTTATTAGTCTTTCCTTTTTCTTTTTGGCCATTTTAGTTAGTATACATATTAATTATTATTTAGTAAGAATATATATTAGTTAAAAATTGGATTTTCTTTCATTTCCCTGCTAAGTCTTAGCAACTCTATAATGACCATTTTTGCATATTGCTGTAACTACTTAAGAAAAATCCTAGAAGTAGAGTTTTAGATCTCAGTGCTATGCCCATTTTTAGAACTTACTGTAATTCATTTTGTCAAATTAATATCTTAATGGCTATACCAATTTATACTTTGACCAGCAGTATAGAGGGTCTATCTTTCTATATCCTTGCCAGTTTCGGCTATTATAATCTAATACTTATGTCAATTTTATAAATGAGTAATACAACCTTATTACCTGAATTTATATTCAGATTTACATTAACATTTAAATTCACATTAATATTTTTTCCATATGCTATTACATTTGTATTTTTTTTCTGTGAATTACTGGTCTATGCTATTTGTGTATGGTTTTCTCTTGAGTTTATTGGAGAAGTGGGCTGAAGTCTTCTTTTTTAAAGTGTTCTAATAACATTAGAACATTAATAACATTAGCTTTTGCACATACTTGTTTTCCTCTTTCTGTTACTTCTTCTTTATTATATACATATATAATTATATATGATTCTTATGTGTGTGTATACATATCATATATACCTGTATGGATTTGTGGATGCCTTCACAAATACATTCTCTTCCATTTTTTGATATATAGTTATACACATTAAATTTTGAGGACTTTTTAGGTTATAGTCAATGATATTTCATCTCAGCTTTGTCAAAAATTCTTTTGTCATTTATCTTTCTTTGTATATTGGTAAAGACTAGTAAGATTTTTCTATCACAGTGGACTGTAGATTATTTACTTGCACATGATTTTGCTTTTATTTAATCTTATATGCTTTATTTAATCTTCATATGCTTTCAAGCAGCTTGAACTTTTTATTGAAATCTTATATTTAAACAGGAAGAGTACAGTGACATTTCAATGTGTTCCAAATTACAGTCTTTTATTATTTCCCCCATTACTTTTTCTGGCTTACATTGAAAAAAATTACTTGATTTGTCTTGGGCATTAGGAAAAAATTTGTGCTTAGGTTGTTAAATGATTGTTGTTTGTTTTTGACATGCTGCAGGATATTGAAGACAAAGTAAGTAACAAAACAACCAATAAATGTGCAGGTTCATTCATGTTAACTAGGAGGAGTTGAGTGGACAGGTACCCTGAAGTAAACTGAGCCAGCCAGCACACACTTCCCAAAAGAATATGGTCCTGTGGCCCGGCCCTGATGGCTCACACTTGTAATCCTAGCTACTCAGGAGGCTGAGATCTGAGGATCACGGTTCAAAGCCAGCCCGGGTAGGAATGTCCGTGGGAACTGGAGATATGAATCTCCAATTAACCACCAGAAAACTGGAAGTGGTGCTGTGGTTCAAGTGTTAGAGCACTAGCCTTGAGCTGAAGAGCTCAGGGACAGCGCCCAGACACAGAGTTCAAGAGTTCAAGACCTATGACTGACAAAAAAAAAAAAAAAAAAAAAAAAGGTGGGGGTGGGGGGAACCTATACAATAGTGGGAATGCCAAAATATGTTCATTTCTCATAAATAGTAATCAGACATGTAGCCTTAATATCTTTTCTAAGTTGAGATGACATAAAGGCATTTCCATCAGGGGTAAAAATCGATTAAATATGATTGAGCATACTACAGTAGTTCAAGAAAAGTTTTTAAAAGTAATCTTGGGAAACATTCACAAGTGGCCATCTTTATTATTTTTTAAAGAATCAAAATATTTTATTACTGGCCTTACTAACTTTGTAAAGTAAGATCTCGTAAATTAGAAGTATTATTACTAATTGTTTTAAAGGATATTTATTATTTTAAGTTATTTAAATAAACAATTACAATAGTTTTGGCTTCTCTCTCCCTAAGGAAATTACTATTTCATAAATAAAGAACTAGATCAACATATGTATCTCTACAAGTAAGTTTTACTGGACAATTTAAGTGTTCTCAAGTGTAAGGCTTATGTACAAATTGTTACATATGCAACTTTTGTTGTTATTAATGAAGAACGTCAGTAAACATAGATCTTCCCAGAATGATATTGGAAGTTTTCTTTTGCAAAATACATTCTTTGAAAGAAGTTAAATAAGATGTCTGTAGTGTGCTATATTCTTAGTCCAAACACATTTGGGCAAAGTAGGACACAGCTGTTACAGAAAACAACAACAACAACAACAACAAAAAACCCAACAATGCCAGCTCTTTCTTTACATTGAAATACAGCAATCATCATCTTATTAATGCTTTTCTATGGTATGCTTTTCTTTGTGTACTTATTGCTAATGTGATTTGTACTTGACTTTTGCTTTGCTGTTGCTGCCTTTTCTTGATATAGTATATTCTTCGTTTCTTTTTTTAGGCTAAGCAGCTGGAAGAAAAAGACCGAATGATAAAGAAGCAGGATGCATTCTACAAAGAGCAGCTGGCTAGACTGGAGGAGAGGGTATGACTATTTCTTGTCATTGATACTTGTACTACATTTGCAGCTTCCCTTACATTCATTTAAAAATCATTAAATTAAGACTTTAACTTCAAGGAAATGAAACCACGCCAGTAGGTCATTCTCTCCGGAAATATCATATCTTCTTTTGCTGTTTTTAGTATAGTTGTGTTATTGGTTTATTGATGCATTTTATCACTTGAAAAGTCCATCACATGTTTTCTCTTTATTCAGTATGTTTGTAAGATTCATTGTCTCCATTTCTAACAGTAGAGTGCTACTAATAGCTCTTCCAAACACTGACTAAACTTGAGTAGATTAGAGGGGGTATTTCTTTAAAGGTGATATTGTACTTAGGAAAAGCCCTTTTCACTGCCTTTTTGGTTAAGAAATGTAGGAGCCAAATAGTAGTCCTTAGAGAATAGACTTGGGAGGAGAGGAGGGAGGAGAGCTTATCACTGTGCAGAGACACAACTGGGAATTAGGACTACAAATGAAAGAATGAAATCAGTTTAGAATGGAGTTGTATGCTGGACTAGATTTGTGGTCTAGATTAATTTCATACATATCCCATAAACTATAAAGTGAGCTGTCTCTTCCTTTTTTATTTTTCTGTTTTGTGGTGGGGCTTGAACTCAGGGCCTGGGTGTTGTCCCTCAGCTCTTCAGCTCAAGGTGAGCGCTCTACCACCTGAGCCACAGCACAACTACTGGTTTTGGGGTGGTTTATTGGAGATAAGAGTTTCACAGACACTTCTGCCTGGGCTGGCTTTGAATCAGTATCCTCAGATCTCAGCACTAGGATTACAGGCGTGAGCCAGTGATGCCCGGCTTTTCTCTTATTTTTGATCAAGACTCCTGAAGTTTAATTTGTTCAGAATATAATATTTGATACTAAAGAAGACCAAAAATTCCTGCTTGGTATGGTCCTTTATCTGTTAAATGTATTTACCCATCTGTCTATGTCACTAGGTTTAGCAGATGTCCACTTAAGTTTCTGATATATGTCAAGCTCTTGACTAGTGCCAGAGATGGATGCCCCAGTTTTGAAAATAAAATAAACATCAACTCTCACAGAACTTAAATCAGGTGAAAAGCCAGTTTTAGATAGTATATGGCAGGATGGATATTAAGAGGAACAGCGAATTGGCAGGGAAAATGAAGTCCTAGGGCCAATGTGTAGTTTGGGGTTGGATGGAGAAGAAATGAGATAACATTTTGGAAGAGGCCAACAGTAAAAGGGAAGCAAGTTAGTGTCAGAGCCTTGGGGCAGCAGTAGTGAGTTGGAAGGCCATAGGTTTGCAATAGCAATCTAGCTGTTTTCTTGGATAGGAGTTGAAGCAAGGGAGACTTGGTAAGAGGCAAATTCAGAAATGGTACGGTGATGACTTGCACCAGGGTGCTAAGAGAGGTTAAAAAATATGTTTGGATATTGCAGTGGTAAACTGACTGAATTTGCTGATGGTTTTGACTATAAATAAAAGAAAAAACTCAGAGTTATCTTTAGGTCCATGGCTTTTCTAACTAAGAAAATAAATTTTCCATAGGAAAGATTATTGAGAGAGAGATTATTGGGATATGAGTAGTAGGAGAAATTGGAGAGTTTGGTTTGAATATGTTAAGTTTGTGACACTAAGATATTTATGTAAAATCATTGAACAGATACAGAATGGAGCTATGACTCAGGTAGAGCACAGGCCTTGAGCAAAAAGGTCAGGGACAGCAGTCAGGCCTTGAGTTAAAGTCCCATGACTGTCACAAAAGAAAAAAAAGAAGTAGTGTGGCTTAGAGCAGACATCAACAGTGTTTCCGGTAAAGGACCTGGTAGTAAATACTTTAATTCCTGTGGGCCTCATTCAGTCTCTGTTACAGTGTTTCGCCTCTTTCTTTGTAATTTGTAAGTAAGTGAAGGTGGCTATATATACACATTGAAGTTTGGATTTTTGTATAGTTTGCATGTTGTCATTTTTTTTGTGGTTATGTCTTCAACCACTGAAAATTGGAAATGCCATTCTTCAGACTATATAAAAATATGTGGTGATGGGGGGGCGGGGAGGGGGGAAGGGGGGCGGAGGGCGGGCGCTGTGTGACCTTGCGGTTATAGTGTGCAGAAGTCTTTCCGTGTTCCAACTGTGTCTTGCGTACAAATCCCAGACATGTCCTATTCTTGCTGTGCATCTTGGAGAGCCTCGCTCATCTATTTCCTCATCCCCAGAAGGAGGACATAATATCATTAACCTCACTAAGTTAAAATGAGCTATTACTCATTTTTCCTGGAATGTATCCCATCCATGGAAACCACTGAATCTATAGTAACTTATTTTCCTTTTATATTTCCAAAGCACTATGACACACATTAAGTGTTAGCATTTCTGATATGATTTACTCACTAACACCCAAGGATAGTCTCCTTTGCCATCAAATTTTATTTTGGCAGGTACTTTATAATAAAGGTAATAACAATGCCTTTATTATTTGCATTATTTTGTAGGGCAGAAGAAAAATCATTGAAAAATATTCCCTCATTTCTCATAGACCTTCCAGTTTGACTGAGACAATTCAGAGGTTTATACAGGGTACTGAGAGGACTTGCAAATCTGTGCTTGTCTGCTTAGCAAGTGAATTGTTTGGGGCTCCAACTGACAAACAGTAGATCAGATGGATACAGTATAATCAATATCTTTACTATCATAATTTTGTAAAGATCAGTCTGGAAAGTAGTTACTTAGGAACTTAAACTGAAAATTGAGAGGCACCAATGAGCTTAGACTCCTGAGGTATAATGATTACTATTGATTACTATTTGTTAATATTTAACTCCATATTTCATGATGTGTAGAAAGAACATTAGGATGGGAGTCAGGGCATGGCTTTCTCATGATATTAGATTATGAGATGGATTTAGTTCATCTTTACAAATGTAATAACGTCTCTTTAGTTTTCCATGTATATAATGAGAATACTACTCTTGCTGCCTACTCCATTTTGTGGGAGTATAGGGAGAAGCTAAATAAGATGATGTACAGAAAAGCATCTTGAAAACCGACAAGAGTTGCCATCCTAGAATATCCTAAAAACCATAGAATTACCTTGGTTACTCAGCTTCCTCTTGTCTTTTGCCCATTTCCAGGAAGTCTTGCTCTTGTTATTTCCATTTTTAGAGTAATTAGAAAGACATTAAGTCTGTAAAGATGAAACATTCTTTAGATTTAATACAAAAGGTTATACGGAGATTTTCTCTGTATTGTTATGCTAGCAAAGGAACAATGGGTATGCATTTCTATTTGTGTTAGAGGGCATAAAAATGCTAAATCCAGTAGTTCCTAATGTAAGAAAAAATGACAATATTAACTTACAGAATCATCTAAGTTGCTTTGAAACTCAAGTTGTCCTGGTGTGTGTACAATGATGAAACAAACTTAAGTCCATAACCAGAGGTATATTATTAACGAACAGGGAGCCCTCAACAAGTCTTATGGAGGAACTCCAAATGAATCTTGCCAACTGCTGTCAGTTAGACTAACAAACACACCTCTGAGCCTTAGCTGTTTTCACTGGCTCCAGGAAGATTTCCTTCTCCCAAGTCCTCTAAGCATTTGAAGCTCATTTAGTTTTTATAATACAACTTGGTTTGCTCCCTGTAAGTTTATTTCAATAAACTCATTATCAGGCTAATTTCAATAAACTCATTATCAGGCTATTCCTATGTGACAATGTGGCCTTTTTCCTTCATTTGTCCACCAAGCGCTTCAGATAATTTTCTCCTTTGACTAACATGTGAGGTGAAATAAGTATAATTTAACCAGACACGAATTTTTACCATTCTTAGAACGAGTTTTCAAAGAAGGTCAAAGCCATTTGAAAGTTTTGCAACTCCTTATTTCCCAGTCAGCCAAATGTTGCTGACTTATCAAATAGCAGTGACAGTGATATGAAAGTAAACTTCTATCTTAGGTATGTGGCCTGAAAAAGACTTGGAGTAAATTAATTCCTGCTTATTGGTGTAAGAGTCCTGAAAAAATAATTAATTTCAAAGGAAGCCCAGAGTATCCGTCAAAGACTCCAAAATACTTAATTTTAAGAGGTCTTTCCAAAGTCCTCAGTGAATTTTTTTTTGTTTCTCTATCTTTATTGATATATGATGGACAAATCCCCATACTTTATAGCTCTCTTTGTGTGTCATACTGTATCCATAGTAATTGTGACTCATGATGTGTATTAATGTTGTAAATTCCTTCAGGGAGAGCTCATTTTCTTCTATGTTTTCTTCAATTCACATATAGTAGGAGCATAATCAAGGAACCTTAGATTTACCAGACTCCTACCATGTATTGTTAGAAACAATAAGCAAGTCATTTAAAAATATACACGGCGGGGGGGGGGGGGAGAGGGGAGGATTGGGTGGGGGTGGGGGGAGGATGGGAAGGGGAAACAAAGGAGGAGGCTACAATGCTTGGTAAGAAATACACTCATTATCTTGCCCATGTAATTGTAACCCCTCTGTACAGTATTTTCACAATTAAAAAAAATCACACACGCATAAAAAATAAAAATATACGCAGACAGTTTACTTTTTCCTTCCCTGATTATTTAATTGATAATTCATCCTTTGTAAAGGTCAAGTTTAACACAACATTTTGATATTTCTTACAAAAACTATAAGTTCTATCATTAAGAAGTTCAATCCTGGCTGGGTCCAGTGGCTTATGCTTGTAATGCCAGCTACTTGGGAGGTGGAGATCCCTAGGATCACAGTTAAAAGCCAGCCCAAGCAAAAAGTTTAGCCAAGTCTCAATAAGCTAGGTATGGTAGTGTTACATGTCTATAATTCCAGCTATACTAGAGACATAGTTACGTCTGTTTATGTCTGCCTGAAGCAGATAGATAAAGGAAAGAAGGAAGGGAGGAAAGAAGGGAGGGAAGAAGGAAGGAAGGAAGGAAGGAAAGAAGGAAAGAGGGAGGCAGGGAGGGAGGGAGGGAGGAAGGAAGCAAGAAAGAAGGGAGGGAGGAAAAAGAGAGAACAAAGAGGACGAGGGACGGAGGGAAAGAAAGAGGGAGTGGAAGAAAAGAGGGAGGGAAAAAATGGCAAGATCATATCTAAAAAATAACCTACAAAAGAAAGGCCTGCAGGATGTGTGGTGCACAAGAGGTTGAATTCAAACAGCAGTACTAGAGAAAAAAGGATCTTGTTGAGTAGTATTAGTTCTCTCTTTTTGTTTCTAATACAACTTTTTTAGTGCTGTTATAATTTGATTATTGCTACCTCATAACCCGAAAGTGTTAAATATTCAAAATTGCATAATTTTCTCCCCAGGATTTGACACTGGCAGGACAGCTTTGACCAAAAGGTTGTAAAAAAGGTCTTATTACCTAACAACTACAACAGATACTACTAAAATTTATTGGAGTATCAAATTGTGCTTCTTTCACTTCAGAGTTAGAAAGCTGTAGCCATTTGAGCAGCTTGAATTTTTCAAAGTATTCATTCTGTCCTACTTTCATGGTGTTGCTATAGGATAGTTGTCTTATTTTTAATCTTCAAGAAGGAAAATCGAATACATTTGTTTTACTTTTGCAAAGTTGTTTTGTTGGTTATTTCAGTACAATCTTCTTCAGGAAGATGTGTATCCTTCAGTAATCTCTTGGTTGTGGGGGTAGGGAAAGCAAGGACTTTGGGCATACAACAGGGTTGAATCCATATTCTCCCAGGACCCAGCCAAGATGAAGGCACCAATTTCCCAATGAGGTCTTGAAAACTTGATATTTTTGAGGGTTAAAGTGTCTTAATTTCTCACTCATAAGCTCTACTGATTTGCTCTACTGAGTCTACATTTCTCTTGGCCTTCCTAAGGTTGGTAGGGTTTGGCATGGTGTGAAGGGGTGTATATAAGATCTGGTGGCTTCAGGAGCTGAGGAGATGAAAAAGCTTTAATGAGATAGTTAAAGAACCCTGATCAACCTAGTCATTTACAGACTCTGGATTCCAGCAGTTTGTAGCTAGCCCTGCAATAAACCCTGTAGAATTATGACAGACAGGGAATTTTGTATAAGCTGGCAAAAGAGAGTCATTTGAGAGGAATGGTGAAGAAAATAAATTGCCATTAAGAAGAAAGATATTTTACTAGTTTCACTTGTGAGGGTTGCTAATTAAATTCTATAGTCATGCATACATCAAATGAGTAATTTTAAATATATGTCACTTATAGTGGATGGCATTGCTTATATTGCATCATAAAGTGTCATACTTATCTGTATGATTAATTGGCTTTTTGATTGCTTGACTTCTATATCAATTAATATTTTGTGTCTTTGTTCCTCTGGAAAGCTTGGGGAGGAACATAATGCCAATAATGATAATAAAAAGAAACAACAACACGACAGGACAGTCCATTCCCTCAAAGAGTCAGGGAGGAGAAGAAATTGTTATGTACTTTTACTACGAGATGAAGTCTATCCTTGTAAAATAAACCAATGAGTGGAGCTAGCTTAGCATATAATAGAACCACAGCTGAGCCACTGAGATTCTAAAATACAAACAAGCCTTTTGGGAGGAGTATGGCAATAACTTAATAAAAATGGTATATGGAATAAAAAATTCTTTGATTTTTTTTTTCTTTCACTAAAGTGCTTTCTAAACATTTGTCAATGATTTTAGGTCAGTGGGTGGCTTCTTGTATAAGATCCTCACCTTCACATAGTGATTAAAAGCAGAACTTCCTGGTAGATTTGCCTGTGTGAGTTATGCACACCTAGAGAGATATATTATTCCTTTGATTCTTGGAAATGTTGTACTGGTTTCCTCATTCATATGAAATCTGGGCAGGTTCCCTGTGGCTTCTATAGTTACTGAGAATTGCAGGAGCAGAGATGAAGTTCTCTGGTCCACAGGTTTGCACACTGAAGACAAAGAGAAGCCAGTGCTGTTGTAACTGTGACAGTTACTTCAGAGATTTCAGAAAACCTGCTTGGAGAATGTCTGTTGAGTTATTTTAAGCATGAAATGAGGGTTCACATAAACACATATATTAATTGTTAGTTAAAAAATTTAATAAGGCCCATATACCACCATATATTTTGATACACCTATTTATAGCTTAGGTGCAAAGACTGAACCATTCTGTACTCTTTCTTACTATCCCAAAGAAGGTTTATTATTGCAGGTATTTTTTAAAGTAGCAAGTAAGATTTTTCCTCATTTCATTCTCTGGGAAAAAAAAATCAATACAGTTTAGTGGGTATGAGGGTCTTATCCTTAATTCATTATTCAACAAATCCTCCAAATGCATTGGCTTTTCTGTTAACCGCTCTGAAATTTTGAGTGGGAAATGTGGTTTGAGTAACCTTGAATTGCTTTTTTAATCTGGCTTTAGGGATACAAGTCTTACTTTTTTTTTTTTTTCCTTCCTGGAGTGAGCTTTAAAAAGAGCATCCCACTAAAATGATCTCCTTAACTGGAGCCAGTTTTTCTGTGTCTGACTTTAGAGAAAAGATTTGCAAATCATGGGATCAGCACTTAATTTGGGGCTCTATTTACCATGTCGGCTGTCAAGAAGTATTAACCTTAAGGTAAGATGAGACCATGGAGTACAAAGCTGTGAGCGGACAGCATACAGTACACCAGGTATTAAATAGCATTATCCATCCTGCTTGCTACAGTAAATAGGATTTCACTATTATGATGTGTCAGGCCTTTCAGTGAAATCACATTTACAAGACACTAAACTGCCATCCTCTCTGCTGAGCTGCTTTATTCTGGGATCTTGCTTTCATATTAATCCTGTTGGTAGGAAATACTTGTACCAATTCTGCATGGAAATTATAATTTAATGATCTCTTCCTTTTCTCTATTCAGAGATTAGAATGGACCACTGTGCTTTGCAGTGATAGCTTCAGGGCTCTGGGCAAGATAATATAGAGTTCAGCTTTAAAGCCCAGGGTTGCCTTTCTGTGAGCACTTGTAATGATCCCAAGTGTGAAGATGCCACAATGTGGGTTACCTACGTCCTCACCTCCCCATGTTTCCTTTGCCTTCTGAAAGACTGCAACAAAACAATATGATTCTGTTTGCCATGTTGGCTTTTTTAAATAACATACCATGCTACCTGAATATGTAGAGACAAGGGAAGTAATGAAGCATTGAAATTCAGGGCAATTCATTCTAGTTTTAAAGATTCTATATGTTTTGTGGAGGCTGAGCAAGCCATTGAATTTGACAAACAATTAATACCTTCTTTCCTCCTTTGGAATCTTTTTCTTTCTTTGCCATTGCCAAAAATGTTGTAGCCACGAAGTGGTTCTGTTTCCTTTGTATGAGATTGGAAATGGACTAATCTTTTGAATTTTCTTCACATCCAATTTGTAAATTAGGGATTATTTTGCTTCTTGATATTATGTTTATTTATAAGTTTCAAAAGAACTTCATTGAGGCACACCAGCCTTATTTTTTTGTGTGTTTTCCTGACTGAAAAATTAAAAAACATGAGTATCAAATTTTTTAAAGGAAATTGCAGGGCTTGTGTTAGAAAATGCTCTTCACTCCCAGTTTTATGCACAGACCATGAGACAGCTGTGCCTTCTTGAGATTATATTGCAATACATCAGTTTCCGTTAGAAAGATACATTTGGTCATTACAACATTTGCAAATGATATTAGCTCATAGAATCACCCAGAAAGAAGTGCCCACATCTGAATGTGTCATATCAAGCAGGTCTGCACAATAAGGTCAGCATTTAATGAAGGGAACACAAATCCAATTTGGTCACTGAGATTAAGATAGGATTTTGACCTTGACCATTCTTATCAGTAATAAGGTGGCTAGCAAGAATCAGTGGCATTCCCCACTCATTCACAAACACATGTATTAATCTCCTACAAGGGAACGTGCATTCCGCATAAATATGGTAATGAATACAAATGGCATAAACACACCTGGGCATCTGGCACAGACCTTTTCATTCACAGAATGGATTCATGGGGACTATGCTCGATTCTTTATTTTCAAGAGCAGAAGTGTTTTGTGAAGAATGTCTGCTATCCACTGATAGCTGGTCAGAAGATCATGGCACCCAAAGGAGATTTAATGGGTTGGAAAGAGCTAGCAGGTTAAATTTTCAGATCAGCATCCAATGCCTGATGTACTAGGTCACCATGGAATCTCTGAAAAATAAATATTAAGCAAGTAGGTTTCATGAAGACGAAGCTATTTCCCCTTTGATCACAGTGATAGCACCTGGCACATATTAGACATGGGATTTTTTTTTAACTAATGACTTTGTGAGACTGTGAGCTGAATTCTATCACCAAATAAGTTGAGGAATGTTGAGTCTAACTGAGACATCTTTACTACAGACCTTCTTAGAGTTTATATACATCCAGAGTTCACAAGAGGAGCTGCCACTGGGTGCCATGTTTCAGCATTGTTATTTTCACTACAGAGTCTCCTTTTTGGAAACATCCATTAATCTTTCCTGCTGTGTCATCTGAGATTTGCATCTCTGCAGAATACAAATACTCACAGGTTTTGAGTCACCCATGGCATCCTTTGATATAAAAGTAGAGAAGAAATAGAATTCTATTGCAGATTTCCTAGTCTGAGGGCTCCTGGGAACTTGCGTGTGTCCTGGGATTGCTTCCCCTTTGCACTCTGTGGACCAGTGAGAAACAGGCTGGTTAAACACACTGCAGCTCCCTCGGGCAAGGCTGCTCTCCCTCCCCACCGCCCCCCCTCTGAATTCTCCTCGTAATCCTTAGTCACTCTAATAAGAGTCTTTGTGAAAAGTGCAGCACAATATATACTTCTCAATTTTGTATTTATATGCATGGTCCTGATTTCATGCTTAGCTTTCTCAAGCCTCCTCAGAATTAGAAATCCTAAGTAGTAGGGTTTTATCTGAACTTTACGATGTTGAGATTCAGAATCTTGTGTGAGGGGTATAGTGGGGTTTTCTGGCCTAAGTCTAGAGTTGTTTTGTACCTGGAGATGATACAAGCCAGTGATCACACACTCAGTAATTCATCTGCCTTCAGATGAAGTTTGGAAAGATAGCTCAGGTAACACTGTACATCCATATCCCCTTGCATCCGGTAGCCCCCCGTGAGTTCTGTCATAGCGAGGACCATGTCGGTTCCCTATTGTAACTGAAGTACGGAGACTAGCACTTAACATTTAACTGAGTACATGCTTGGTGAATATATCCATTGAATAGATGAATGAAAGTGTGAGTTGGAGGTCACGAATGGCCCGTGGAGTTTAGAGATAGTTCTTCCAGGTTGCTTATTAACTGCTCACTTCAGGGTCTGCCTTACCTGCAGATTTTCAGATCAACTGCCATCCTTCTTTTCTGGTGAAATTAAATATCAGTGCAATTAGAACTTTAGAGATAAATCATACTTACTAATGAGTCTTCTATCCATTGTTTTTAGATGACTTGCAAGTGGTGTGGAATTAGTTTTATCCACAAGCCTAGTGCTAAATCATGCACAGCTTTATGTATTTTTTTTTTCACACTTGGCTTTTGGGTGACAGTGCTCCTGGGTACTGTGTTCTCTGAACAGCCTTCTTGTTCCAAGGCCCTTGGCCAGGAAAAACAGTGTGAGAATCATCATTATAGCAGCTCAGAATTAAAATCCTTTATCCAAAATGCTTGCAGCCAGGACTTTGTTTTGGATATTGCCTCCTTCCCACCCCCTAGCTTTTACAAGAGTTGTATGAACATAGTAGCCTAGCTTGGGGATGAGACCCAAGTCTAAAAAACAGAATTCATTTATGTTTCATATACACCTTTTACAAACAGCCTAAAGAAAACTTTGTATAATATTTTTATATATACTTACATTTTAATGGTAACCCAACTCATGCGGTTAGGTGTAGAATTTTTCACTTGTGAAATAATGTCAGTACATAGAAAGCTTCTAGTTATGAAGCATTTGGAATTTTGGGATTAGGGATGTTCAACTGGAATGGTCTATTAAGAGATTATCATAAGCCAGCAGTGCTTGAAAGGATTTAACCCAGTACTGTAACATTTTATCCCTAAAATAATTCTTTAGAGAAAGGCCTTTTTTTCTCCCATTCACCTAATCAATTTGTTGATTTTTTTTTACAGTAATGGAGTTTGAACTCAAGGCTTTATGCTTGCTTGAGCAGCAGTTCCAGCTTTTTTTGCTGCATTTAGTTTGAAATAAGGTCTTGATTTTTCCATAGACCATCCTGGACTACATCTTCCTGTTTACTCCACTTGCTTTATCTGTGGAGATGAACTCTTGTGAATGTTTTTGCCTAGGCTAGCATCCATCCTGTTTTACATGGTTAGGATGACGTGCACCCCTACATGTATTGAGATGACAGCTGATGAACATGTTGCTAGGCTGGCTTCAAAACTTATCCTTTTACTCTGAACCTATCAAGTGTTTAGAATCATAGGCATGACCCATTGTGCCAAGCTAATTGCTGGTTTGGTTCTTGGAAGATTAGACACCTTGAGTGACTTGCTTAAGGTTTCGCAGCTAGTGCAGTTAAGCCTCTGCCTTTCTCTGCTCTTAACAGCTCCTTCTGGGTGAGCGCTGTTGGACAATAAAGCTTCCAAGAGGCTTTGGTTGTGCATTTATTATGTGTTTTAACCCCCTTCCCATTATGGACATTTTTTTTGTTTTGAGCCACTAGACTCAAGTAATAGACTGTCAACTAAGTATGCCTTAGCAATATTTGGTTGACTACTTATTTAGAGGTTATTTGTCATAGGCTTACATCATAGCAGATCATATTTATGGTAAGGAAAAATTCCTTTCTTTACCAGCTTCATAGTCAGGTATTATGTGATGATGATTGGATATCATTATTTAGGGTAGCTGTGGTACAGTCTTACAAAATAAGAGCTGGTGATAACTGGAAGCAATAAAGGAACTGGGAAGTAGGGTGTACTTTTCTGAAGGGATAGAGTAAAAGAGGTTAGTTGCAGAAATTCAATGGGGCAAAATAACCAGAAATAAAAGCACAAGCCAAGGTAGCTCTGCCAGGCCGTGGTCATGAGACTTAGTGTGGTGGCAACTAGCAGTAGCACTCTGACATCTCCCTCGAACCACTGCCTGTTCTGCGTCGCCCGATGCTTACATTGTTTTGATTCAAAAGCTTAGTTTATGGCCACCAAAATATGCCTTTACCATTACTGAGTTTTAAAAACAGGCATTGACTCTTGCTTTATCTCTAGTTTCACGCCATCAATCTTCCTGTCATAGAATTATTTGAATTTCATTTTCTCTAGACTCTGCCCTCAAAATTAGTTTCAGTAATTAATATCTTAGTACATCCACTGCTGACTCAATTCCTGCTTTTAACTTAAGCTTGTTGACAGATTCTTTTCTGGTACTGACAGCACCAAGGTTCCTCACTAACAAATCCCCGAGCTTCTGTTTGCTAGATTTTTGGAGAGAGTCTTACTGTGTAAATAGGCTGGCCTCAACCTGTGATCCTCCTGCCTCTGTCTCCCCAATGTTGGAATCACAGGAGGTGTACATCATCATGCTTGATCCCAAAACTTGCTTTTTCTCTGTACATTCCTTTGCTTTGTTGGCCATCCATCAGCATTGTTGCTACCCTACTTCATATCCTACCATGTGACACAGTCTGTTCACACCTCTTTTTTTTTTAATTTTATTTTATTCTAAAGATGCTGTACAGAGGGATTATAGTTACATGAATAAAGCAATGAGGACATTTCTTGTGAAGCATTGTTACCCCTTCCCTTCTTGTTCTCCCACGATCCCTTCCCTCTCCCACCTCCCTTACTGCTACCTCTCCCCGCCCCCGAAGTTGTAAAAGTTCATTTCCAATATGCTGTCTGCTGGGTATCATTGTTGAAATGTCTTGTGAGTATCATTGTTGCAATGGGTCATCCTGTGTCCTTGTTTCAGTGTTTTGTGATTCCCCTTCCCCTCCCCAAATTAAACAAATGTATATACAAGATGCAGGGTACCAAAATCAAGTACAGTGACAGCAGGGGATATACCCTAGGGGGAAGAACATACAAAGGAAACAAAAAAAATCACGTAGCACATTACAAACAACAACAACAAAGAAAGACCTCTTATGTCCATTTCTTGGGGTTCATTTCACTTAGCATCATCTTATATGTTCATATGTACATAGTTTTTGAGCTTTTCTGCTCACCTGATAAAATTATCCTAGACGTATACTAATAATAGCAAATGAGGGAAACCATGGGACCTATATTTCTTTAGGTCTGGCTTACTTCACTTAATATGATTTTTTCCAAGTCTTTTCTTTCCTAAAAAATGGGTTGGTGTCATTCTTTCTAATGGAAGCATAGAATTCCATTATCTATCTATCTATCTATCTATCTATCTATCTATCTATCTATCTATCTATCTATCTATCTATCTATCTATCTATCTATCTATCCCACATTTTCTTCATCCATTCATCTACTGAGGGGCATCTGGGTTGGTTCCATATCTTAGTTATGGTCACACCTCTTTTTAACATTAGTCTTTCTACAGCTTGACCATCATGTAGTTTCTACCTTGTTATATAGGTGGAGTGTCTGTAACACATTTAGGGAATGGAAATAGCAACGAGAGTAGAAAAGTTCAAGACTGAGAAGAAAACATTGTAGGTTATCCTGGGTGAGTGATCTTGGTATTGAAATCAGTCTGTGGGTCTGTTTACTCTGTCATTAGGTGAACATGTGACTAGAACTATAATAAGTGCTTCTGTAGTAGGAAAATAACACATAGTAAATTGTGAGCTATATTCTCTCATGGTGTAGTTATTCTAAATTGCAGACATTTGGCAGACATCCCTAGAACTTTTTTGTTAAAATTCAGTAGTATGTAATTAAAGTCAGAGACTGCCATTTCACTGTTGGATACATTAAAAAATCATATTATGTGTCATTTAGATTTGACCCTGAACCTATTTCCCAAAAGAATAATGGCAGAAAGACAAAAGAGTAAGTATTTTAATCTAACTTGAGGCTCAAATTATATAAAGTAACCACATTTATAGAAATATCAGCTATATTCTAGCAATTTAAGAGTAATTATGCAAAAGATAGCTTCTGAATGAATGTTACTGTAGAAGTGGCCAAATAAGCAATGGTGGTTATGATAAAATCCTAGGTTCCTAGGGCTGCCAGACAACAGAACAAGATTGCTGATATTTTATAGGCCTTTCCGGACTAACGCTTAAAACCAGTATTGAAACAATAACCTGGACACTGTGGTAATGAAATGGCATATTTTATAGACAAAAGTTTACTGCTGCTGAGACCTTGAGTATTCATCTCGTATAGAAGTACACCTCTCTTCAGAAGGGAATTGGAAACCTGGAAGCTTAAAATTTGGTTTTTACATCGTCGTTGGCAAAGGGAATGATGGCAATGTTTACCTAATTGTTATTGGTTCATCAAATAAGTTCTAGGGGAGTAAATGATACATATTTGTCTGTTTACATCCTTAGAACTGATTTGTTGTGGAGGCCCTTCCAAAGAATTTATAGTCACGATTAAAAATAACTATGATAGCTGAGCACTCGTGGCTCATTCCTATATTCCTCGCTACTCGGGAGGCTGAGATCTAAGGATCACAGTTCAAAGCCAGCCTGGGCAGGAAAGTCTGTGAGACTTTTATCTCCAATTAACCACCAGAAAACCGGAAGTTATGCAGTGGCTCAAGTGGTAGAGTGCGAGCTTGAACTGAAGAGCTTAGGGACAGCGCCCAGGCCCACAGTTCAAGCCCCATGACCACCACCAAGCAGGTTTTATGAAGACCAAGCAGGCAATAAGATCTCACCAGTTTTGTTTGCATTGTAAATGACTGTGGAATGTTGTCTTTGAGTTCATTGCATACCAATGGAATTTTCACCTAACCTTACCTGAATTGTCTTATCAGAGGAAAGCAGTACTTAGTTATTCGTCCTAGTTGCTGATGTTGTGAAGCAGTAGTTCTTCCATCCTTGTCCTGTGATAATTTTGTAATTACCTGGGGTAGATGAGAATAACCTTTAGCCTCAGAGTTTTAGGGAGGATAGGCTTTGATGAATCCCTAAGTGCGTGAACAACTTGAGACCTCTCCCCCAAGGGATTATCAGAGACAAGTGGGTGTGGCTTCAGGTGTTAGACCTACTACCTTTGTCCTTGGGAATGTATAGTCTGTTTGGCCCTCACATTTCTCATGGGTAGAGTAGCCTTTGTGACATCCTTCTTTGTGAGTATGGGGATTGAACAAAACATTATGTGTGAATTTATATATACATTCAGTTAGGGCAAATATCAGATATTATTAGCAACAGCAATACCTAGAAGGTACATAGGAATTTCAGGCAGCTTTTGAGGAAAATCAGAGTAGCCCTAAAAGAATATAGAAGAAGGGTTGAATTTGTAAACACTGGAATTGTATTTGAAATAATTATGTATTATTTTGTGTTAAAATAGTGCATAAAATTTTGCCTAAAGACATGAGTTTTTGAGTCAACTGAAGAACTTCTTTTGTGATACATAAATATTAATTCTTTTTTTTTGTTGTTGTTGGTCATGGGGCTTGAACTCTGGGCTTTGGACACTGTCCCTCAGCTCTTCAGCTCAAGGCGAGCGCTCTACTGCTTGAGCCACAGCGCCACTTCTGGTTTTCCAGTGATTTATTGGAGATAAGAGTCTCATGGACTTTTCTGCGTGAGCTGGTTTTGAACTGAGATCCTTAGATCTCAACCTCCTGAGTAGCTAGGACTACAGGCATGAGCCACCGGCGCCCGACTCATAAATAATAATTCTTTTAACCTACAATTAAGCATACATGTAGCCTTTCTGATTTTTTCAGACCTCTTCAACGTATGTCCTTTTATTTGATGAGCGGATTTTCATTCAAATTTGGTAGACTTTATATGCGATATTGGTGTATGTAAACATAGGTCTTTTCTGTCATCCACCATCTTTTGAGCTCTTTTTCTTTGTAGTTGAATGAATGTCTCTCTAGCTAATAGGTAGGAAATTTAAAGCAAAAGCAATAGGACTGGTTTCGCTGTCACATTTCTACAATTTAAGTGGCTTGTTTACCATAACCCTGTGATAATGTGATTTTGTAGTCCAGTTCCTCCAGACCAAAGAAATGAGGAAGATAGGTTCTAGGGATTGAGGCTGCAGAACTTGAAGAAGTTGCCATCTGGGGGAGAGGTCGTGCTTACATGGGATCCTCTGATGGTGTGCCACGCACACCTCAGCGGATACTTTTTGGTTTTAATTTTAGCATTACAGAGAAAGTCTCTGATTTAGGAAATCTGCATGCAACAAGAATTAACTTTTTAAATTTGACATCTGGGCCAGTCTTGCAGGGGTTTTACTTTTTTTTTTTTAACATTAAGTAAGAAGGGAAAGACTTGGAGAGGATTATGTTAAATGAAGCAAGCCAGACCCCGAGAAGCACAGGTTGTGTGGTTTCCCTCATTCGTGGGAGCTAGAATATACCCACAAATCTAGAAGTAAGCACACTAGGTGGTACCCAGGCAATTATAAATGAGTTAGCTGAAGGATAAAAGAATCCTTAGAGAGTGCAAATAGTGTAATTCTTTAGAAAGAATAAGTCAAAAGCCCAACAAAGTGACTATTAGGAAATGGATACCTACTAGGGGAGCATCAAGAGGAGAGGGGTAGAAGAATGAATGGGGGAAAGGAGTAGAATGCAGGCAAGAATGCATTGTATTTGCCACAGAGCTGGGAAAAATCAGGGAAGGGGGATAAGTAGAAGTGTGTGTGGGGGGGGAAAAATTGAAGGGATGACACAGATCAAGATGTATCATAAAATGCTTTGCTAAATGGAAAAAATCAGTACATAACCTAAAATTAAGAAAAATGAAGAAAGGGATGGAATGGGTGAGTATGGTAAAAGGGGTGACATTGCTCAAGAGGCACTGTATTTATAAACTGCTCTGTGGAATGGCAATTCCTGTGTATAACCACCTAAAGAAAATAAAATATAACAAGGAGAAGTGACAAATGAGAACATTTTATCCTCTGTGTCATCCCTTCAAGTGCTGTGGATGACAAGACAGACCCATGGATGTGTGAGTGGCATTGCCACTGGCTTGGGAACATGCCGGGAAGACCTGGAGTGGTTAGTCCTGGCCAGCTACTCCTGTCCTGATGATCCTGTGCACAGCCAAGATTAATCCTGGTTAAAAGACCTTTCCTTGAAAACTAAGACTTTTATTTTGGAATTTATTCCTTGAAGCCAGAACACATTTCTAGGGTGGTGGCTTTCAGGAGAAAAACAGTGGAATGTTGATACTGATATTTGTAAATTTCATTTCTACAGGAAAATGTACTCTGATGTACTTTTGGCATGTCTCATATGAAAAGTATTCGCCATTGAGCAAAACCACCAAAATTCCTTTTAATTATAAAACTAAGGATCTCAGCATATTGTTGGCTACCTCTGAGGGGGAAAAAAAAATCACAGTAGGCAGTGGTATCTTTCTTACAGCTTGACCTTTTTTGACTAAATTCTTTTCAAAAGCATCCTGAGATTAGAGAATTTTCATTAAAATTAAATGAGGAAATAGTGCAGTTTCCAAGCAATAACCATCTAAAATACTTTTTGGTATGAACCTCTGTTATCTTCCTCTTGCAATTTAAATTTCCTTTTGTATTTCTTCCAAAACTTTCTACTGAATTTATTCTGAATGCTTGAAAAGTAAACAAAAACCCTGAATACTGATCAGACCCCTATCAGGTATCTTTCATGTCCATCAGTGGAGTATTTTCTATCCCCTGAATCAAATTCTGTCTTAATGACTATGTACATACAAATGTTAGAATGTAAGGTGAGGATTAAACTCAATTTACCCTCAATTGAGGGTAAATGTGTTTTTTTTATTTGTGTATGTTATTATATCAAGACAAAATTGCACATACTATTTTAAATTATTTTGTTTTTGTTCCATTTTCACTGGGATACAGAATGTGGTAAAGTATTTGCTGACTTGCCACCTTGAAACAGTATGCCTATATTTCCCAAAGCCCATTTTATATAATGTACCTTCTCAGTCCTACCATTATTTAAAGAAAACCATGTTTCTTTTGAGAAAATTACTTCTTTTAAAGTTTATCCAAACAGCAAAGCAAGATATTGGTATATATCATTCGTGCCTTACATTTCTAATCATTTGTCCTAAAATCAGGAATGGTAACAAAATATTATATGTTCATGATATATATTTAAATAAATAAAATACTGACTTATTTAACATATTTCTAGTACTACTTATAAATATTTTAAGAGAGAGAAAAGTGTTTGCTGTCATCAATTAATATGTTCAAAAATACTCTTATAAAACTACCTGTAAGTTTTGTTAATCAAAAATAACTGTCAGCTAAGATTTAAATTAGGTTTGAAGGATTTTCTTGGGAATGTTATAAACTTTAAAAAAAATGTTAACATTTTTGTCCTTGTTATTAACAATGCAGGACCTAGGTCAGGTAGTGTTTCTTTTTTCACCCTATGTCTTTGTTGCCATTGGTTGGTCACTAGATTTCATTTTTCCTTTTGTAAGGAAAGAGTCTTCTATGGGTCAGGCTCAGTTTAGGTTCTGAGGATGTTGCAGAAAGCCAAATAAAAACTCTTCTTTCTAGAGGTAACAATCTGTTAATGCAGGACAACCACAAACTTTATGAGAAGTAGGGATAATTCATGGTAAGAATTATTTGCATATAGAATTATGTCTATCTATCTATCTATCTATCTATCCATCTATCTATCTATCATATCTCAGGAAGATGAGATCTGAGGATCACAGTTTGATACAGCCTGGCAGAAAAGTATATGCTGCTTGATTAGGGACTGAATGCAGGTACCATGTGTATCATATACCTTGGGGAAAACCTCTGGCAGTTCTTGATTAGTATTAGTTGTCCCAATCTCGCACATTGACTCAATACCATTTACTGATCTGGTGCCTTCTTCATTCTCTTTTCAGAAAGTGCCAGGGTTGCTTTTCAAGTACAGTGTCTGGCCTGCCAAGCCCAGCAGATGGTGCTTATTTTGGTCTGTATTTCAGCAGATCACTTCTATGTTAAGTTCAAATGGCACTCGTATTTCAAGAGTGACTCTAATCCTTTTTTCTTCTAGAGAAATAGTAAATAGGCAATACAAATCTGGTAAATGAATATTGAAGTATTTTTTACATTTCTTATCAAGTGAAAGTGCACAATGATTTTCCCTGTGCCTTTCCTCAAGCCTCCCCCAAATCCAAGTCAACATTAATAATCCTACATGGCTATATGAAATGAAGCATAACATTTGTTGTGAGCTTATCATTTACCGGTCCAACATACTCCATTATTTTATTTAACCTTTCCAGGTGCCTAGAGTGCTCTTCTCATTCTATAGAGAAATAGAGTGAGGTTCGGGAATGGTATGTACTTTATCCAGGGTCCTGAAGATATAGCAAGATACATATTCCTCAACTTTACATACACATGCTTAGTGAGAGCTAACGGGGCTTAAGAGTTCACTAGACAAAAAGGAGTTAAGCATTCTCTTTGACTCAGTGTTGCTACTGGAGCTAAACATACAAATGAGCCCCAGATATGTTTCAGGCCTTTTAGAAGTACTGGGGTTTGAACTCAGGGCCTCACATTTGCAAGACAGATGCATTAACACCTCAGCCTCAACTTCCACCTCTTTGGCTCTGCTAATTTTTCAAATAATGTCTCACTTTGCATCAAGGTCTTCCTGGACTGCAGTCTTCTTACTCTCCTGTAGCTGGAGTAATAGGTAAACTCCACTGTGCCCAGCTTTTTCTGTTGAGATGGCGTCCTATGAATTGTTTGCCCAGGCAGGCCTAGCACTGCAGCCCTCCTGTTCTCAACCTCCTTCACAGCTGCTATGAAAGATATGAACCAGCTTGTCCAGCTATTGGTTCTGATGGGATCTTTTCCTCTCTGGGCTGGCCTCAAACCATTATCATTCTGATCTTTGCCTCAAAGTGACTAGGCTTTCAGGTGTGAGCCCCTAGTACCTGACTTGACTCCTTGTGCTTAAACTCTTATAATTGTTTATCTCCTTACTTCAGTCATCCTAACCATCACTACTGTCTATTTAAGCAAAGTAATATTTTAGGAACTTGAGTTCAATTAGAGACCATCTTTGCTTCTCCTTAAATAGAGTCCAAATCCTTTACTTGTCTCTTAAACAAGAGGTAAGAGGCAAGTATAACTAGATAGAAGAGAGTAAGGAACACCTCACGTCATAGACTGGATTTAAGATGAGAAAAACAAGGAAACAAGGTCAGTCCTGTACTGACCTTGGTCAGTCCTGGCTGCTTCACCTAGGTAAAAGATAGAACTAGGTTACTGAATCTAGAAGACAGAGAAAAGTAAATTTGCTTGTTGAAGCTAGGAAATGACAATCAATATGTAAATCATAAATAATGGCATTTGTTTTTTTTTTACTTTTATCAATGTAAATTTTGGGTACTTCCATATAGATTATAGCATATGAAGTTAGAGACAAGGCTTGGAAATTATAGTCTATGGGGACAATACAAAGCTATAAGACTGAGGAGCTTCCTTGAGAGGCCAAATGAAGGTCCAGAATACAAATGGACCTGAATAAGCCCTGAGGCCAGAATGGGTGATGATATCTCTGGGGAGAACAAGAGTCTAATGGGATTCTCCTACTGGAATTGGGTGGTAAACAAAACTGGGAAGCCGTTCTCTACCATCATGGAGGAAGTAGCAATCATAGCCTACAGAAATGACAGTGCCCCATTTGTTATGAAATGGAAAGATTTGGAAAAAATTATATTAAGTGAAGTAAGCCAGACCCAAAGAAATATAGGTCCCATGGTTTCCCTTATTTGTAATAACTAGTATATGTCTGAGACAAGCAGAAAAGGTCAGATAAGTTGATGTTAGGTGAAATGAACCCCAAGATAAATATTCAAATGTTTTTTTCTTTCATGTGATTGTTTCTAACATATTTATAAGATTATTTCTTTGTTGCTTTGTATGTCCCTCCCCCATGGTATAACCCCTGTTTTCACTGTATTTGATGTTGGTATAATTTGTGGAGGGGAAGGGAAAAAAACTAATTGTTTAAATAGGGATACAGGTGGACCCATTGCAACAATGAGATGTACAAGTCATTATGTCGAAAAACAAACTTTACAACTTTGGGGGGCGGGGGGGACAGGCCAGGAAGGGAGATTGGGAAAGGATAGGAAGGGGAAACAAAGGAGGAGGCAACAATGCTTGATAAGAAATATATTCATTGGGACTGGGAAGGTGGCTCAGTGGTAGAGTGCTTGCCTTGCATGCATGAGGCCCTGGGTTTGATTCCTCAGCACCACATAAGCAGGGGGAAAAAGGCCAGAAGTGGTGCTGTGGCTCAAGTGGTAGAGTGCTAGCCTTGAGCTGAAGAGCTGAGGGACAGCACCCAGGCCCAGAGTTCAGGCCCCACGACCAGACCCCCCAAAAAAACAAAAAAAGAAATGTATTCATTATCTTGCCCATGTAATTGTAACCCCTCTGTACGGTTTTTCACAATAAAGAATAAAAATTAAAAAAAAAAGAAATTCAAAAGATCAAGAACTAGAGAGGACGTGGCCAAAAGGGAACACTACTGCACTATTGGTGATAGTGTAAACTTGTTCAGCCACTCTGGAATGCAGTATGGAGACTCCTCAAAAGAGTAAACATAGAGCTCCCCTATGACCCAGCAATCCCACTTCTGGGCATTTAACTCAAATGACCACAAACAAGGTTATACTGAAGCTACCAACACAACTATGTTCATTGCACTATTATTTACCATAGCTAAGATTTGGAACTAATCCAGATGAAAGTGTGGTACACACACACACACACACACACACACACACACACACACACACACACACACACACACACACACACACACACACACACACACACACACACACACACACACACACACACACACACACACACACACACACACACACAGGACTTCTATGCTTCCATCAGAAAGAATGACACTGCTCCATTTGTAAGGAAATGGAAAGACTTGGGAAAAAAAATCATTAAGTGAGGGAAGCCAGACCCAAAGAAACATAGGTCCATGGTTTCCTTCATTTGTAATAATTAGTATATGTCTAGGATACTCCTAGAAGATGAGCAGAATAGCTCAATAGCTATGTACATATGACCATATAAGATGATGCTAAGTGAAATGAATTCCAAGACAGACATAAGAGGTGTTTCTTTGTTGTTGTTTTTAATGCAGTATGTGATTTCTTGTTTCTTTTGTGTGTTTTTTTTTCCCCACTATGGTTTATCCTCTGTTGTCACTGTATTTGATTTTGGTACCCTGGGTATGGTATATATGTTTATCTGAGGTAGGGAAGAGAAGGGGAGCAACAAAATGGAGAGACAAAGGACAAGGGGGAACCAATGCAAAAGTGATACTCACAAGACATATGTTGGAAATGATCTGTATAACTGAGGGGGAGGGGGGAAGAAAAGTGGGAGAAAAATGAGGGATGGGGTAACAAGTTTGACAAGAAATGTATTTACTACCTTATGTAACTGTACATCACCTCGACAATAAAATATTAAAAAAAGAATATCTGCTATACCAGTAATATCTTCAACATACCTAAATTTTATTAGTCTTGTTAAAGTAGGAGTTCATTTAAGTTTAATTTGCATATGATTAAAGTACATTTTGACCTGTATGTATGGGAAAAATAAGGTTATGGTTATTGACCTGTTAAGCAATTGTTTTCTTCTGTGATTTGTCATTCCCTTTTTTGTGACTTCATTTTGTGATGTAGAAATGTAAAATAAATTCTGGCCTCAGTTTTCTCATTCAGAAACAGAAGGTAATAGTTCTGACATGATGATGTTATTATAATGTTTAAGTGAGATAATCTATGTAAAGTTCCAAATAGGAGTTGGACATGGTGTGAGATGCCTGGGACCCTAGCATTCTGGAGGCAGGAGCAGGAGATAGAGGCGACATACTGTGTCCTTATCCATACAATAAAATGAAATAAGGAAATTAAAAGATGTAATTACCTGACACATGATCTTTATCCTTGGATGTGAAATATTACTATTAACATGGTTTCGTTCTCTAGTTCCCTAGCTTTGGGTAAGGACAACTTATATGGTATGACTCTTTTGGGTTCCAATAATGCCTTACATATAGTGAAATGTTTGAAAGAATTTTCTTTTTCAAAATAAGGTCAATTTCAGAAATTGTTTTTCTTGGAATAAAAAAATGATAAAAAAACTAAATTAAATAATCTTGCCATCCATCCCATGTTTTATAATGGAAACTGGGAATTTTAAACTGTGAATCATCTCTGAAGAACCTATTGTTTTCTTTCCCCTAGGTGGTTGTTTAAAAGAGAACACAAATAAAGGAAACTCTAGCCTCTTGATCATTTTTCTAAATGAATTATTCTCTACTTAAAGAACAACATAAATTAATCTTTGGTAAGGCTTAATGCTAAGTTACTGATGCACAGTCAGAGAAGTGCAGCGGAATGAATGGTCAAGCCTGCAGCTGAGTTCACTCATAAGAGTTAAGCCCTTCGCAGTAATGAGTGAGGAGCTCATGCAGATGCTAAACTGAGGCTTTGGGTATTAGTTAAACTGATCAGAATGTTGGTTCTTTCAACCAATGTCAGGTATCTGAACCTGTTTGAATTCTGAAAAAAAGGGCATTGAGACCCAGAGTGTTTACTGGCTTGCCCACATTCACACCAGTCAACTACCTTGAGAAAGCACCCTCCTGCCAATCGGTATCTTCAGTTCTGAAACAGTCCACACCCTGAGATATACCAGAGTGAACTCTTACAGTAAGACTGCAAGGAAGACTCTTGCCTAAGAATTTGATGACCTCTAAGCCCTCTTACAACTCTTTCATGGATTAAGATAATAATAGAGTATTATAGAGCTTCAGCTCCTTATGGGAATGGATCTTTAAAAGCATGGTTGTGTATCTTTCATTTAAAACAGCAATTAGCACTGCATCTCAGATACTTTACAGTGTGCCCTGTAGTACATGTTTGGAATACTTGTGTGTACTAGCTAACAGCCACAATTGTGGTTATATATGAAGTGGTTGTTTCATGAAATAACACTGTGAATCTTCACTAAACCAAAAGTTTAAGCAAGCTTCTTGTTGCAGATAGACCCTCATTTTCCCAGCTGTCAACCTGACTGATATTTTAATTTTTCTGCCCTGTAGAAAACTTCAGTCTCTTATCCAATAGATAAATGAGCAAACCCCCAGGAAATGCAGCAGAATGTTTCTGTTTGCCAATGCAATAAATGCTGAAGCTAATAAATGTCTCCTTCTATCAGGAGGAGGCGTGTAATGAGTAAATGATGAGAAAAAGAATTCGGGGAAACAAATGATCAGTTCAATCTAAGATGACAAACAATTTCTTAATAACTTGGCCTCTAGTTGGAAAGAAGGTTTTCAGCAGGCTAGAGAATGCCTGTTGAAACTAAGCCTAGCACAAGGCCATTTACATCTCTCTACTGATGGATTTGGTCTGGTTACATTTGGGTCATACTGAGCAATAAGCCAGGATTCAAACACAGTCTGGTTATTGCAGGCTTTCTGTGCTCTGTAATTTCTGTGACTGTGTGCTAAGAAAAGGAATCAGTTCAGAGCCTGGTTCACATTTCTTACCCCAGATTCCATTTGTATTTCACATTTATCTTTTTAATAAAGACCTTTTTCAAAAGTACAGATCCAGGCCCTTTCCCTTGAGATGTGTTTAAGACTACAGGGGTTACACAAGATTTCTAACCTTGTGGAGTGAATATACTATTCTTTCAACTTCTTTGTAGACCTCAACTCCCTAAATCCCTGGTGTCTGCTTTTGTGGGGACTAACAGAATACAGTATGCTTTTGTCCCTGTAGATGGATGGGTGCATTCTTGCTTACAGGTCTTGCTTGAAAGACTTGGATTCGTACTTGGCAGAGTGTGCGGTGTAATTAAGATGGAATGAATGAGATAGGGCTTGGAAGAAGAGTTGCAACCCACATGGAGATGTGAGGAAGTGACACCATGCCAGAATGAAAGATCCTTTGATTTGATGCATTTTATTCTCACCCTTTGTGGGCTCTTTCTAAGAACATTTCTCAGCAGTCACGTGGAAAAGATTGGCTAACAAATACCAAGCGTTTTCAGGGACAGATTTTCATGAATATTTCTAGCAGACTATCCGGCTTGCTTATTGTGTCCTCCATAATTATCTTTTGTCCCCATCGCACCCACCTTCTTCTTCATCTTCTTCTTCTTCTTTTTTAAATATGACACCTTCTGGTGTATTCAGTGCCATATGAAAGAATGCATTTCTGCAGTTGAGAGGTGACACTTAGGAGGAGTAGAGTTTCAGGCCATCATGCATGAAAATGCTAATAAGCCATTACATAGAAGCTAGGCAGAGTGACACTGCAGGGTCTTCGTGTACTTGGCAGCATATGAAATGCACCTTAGAGATTCAGGAATCCTGCACTGTGCTTTCTGAGGGAGAGCCATTATAACTGAAAGCTAAGACTTTTCAACGTGCTTCTATTCACATGCATATTTCTATGCCATATCTTTCAAAGGGCCCTTCCTTTGAAATACAAAACGATAAACACATCTTTCAAATGGAGAGGTGATCTCTGCCACTTTTGAAATCCTTCTCCATTTCATATCTGAGACTTTTAACCCTTAAATTAAGACTGACTTTTCCATTCACCTATGTCGTTTTCTACACTCATTGATAGCACTTGGGGAAATCATGTCACAGTTATTTTTCACATTTGAGTTTGTGCTCAGATTCATTGAAAGGAAATTAAAACTCGAAGTTCATGGTGGATCATGTGTATTAGGTCATTTGCTTGGGTATGGCAGTTCATTCTTATATGACTTAAGAAATAAATATGGTAGGGGAAAAGAGGACAAGAATGCTTAACCTTAGTTCTTTCTTGGCTGATTTTGCAATAAAACCAAACTTTATGACTATACTTGTTCTTAGGGAGTCTAATCTGCATTAGCCTTCCAGTAGTTTTGACTCTTCCTCTGACAAAATTGTGTTCACTTGTAAAGGAGGATTCTCTGATGTCTCCTGTTTCCACGGCTTTTTCATTATGACTCTTACATTGCAAACACTGGAATTGCATAATTACTTTTTAAAAATTCCCCTTCACTTATCTTACTATATCTAGTACCACTAGAAGTAACAGAAGAACTTCAGAGACACCAGGAAAAGTAGGATTTTTATCTCCATACTTATCTGAATTGGCTTTATGAATGGAAACATTTGTACCATGTACAAATGCCACTTTTCTTTGGGTAGAGAGCTTATACCATTTGGAGCACCATAACCCTGTTGTGTAACTGTATTCTTCAATCTGTTCACCAAGGGATCAAACACTTCTTGTCATTTTGCCTTTCTTTGGGAGAAAAAAATACTCGTAGTACTCCTACCATTCATTCCATGTATCTCTTACTTATTTTAGAACTTATTTAGTTGAGCTTTTTCTGTGTTTCAATCTTACGTACTTGGTGATTAACAAATTTTAGCTAAATTTTATACATATCCTTGATTATTTCAGATATTTCTAAAAATGAAGTCTGAGTCAGAGTGTACATTATTGGAAGGCATATGAAATGTTTTGCCATAAACTGTATTGATTTGTACTAGAGCACATTATGAGGATACTCGTTTCATAATGTACTCATTGATGCTCAATATATCTTGGCTTTAAAAAAAAAGAAAACCGATTGGATAGGAGTCAAATAAAATGATTTTTACCAGTTTTTGTATCGCAAACTTTTCAAATATTACAGTCAAGGAAGGGTTTGTCTGTAGTCTAGATCTTTCTTGCTTCTATTTCCCAAGCAGAAGATTGAAAGGATTGACATCTTCTGTTAAATCAGGTAAAATTTCTGTTTAGAAAACAGTAATTTTTAAAAATAGTGGTTATGGTTGGGTTTTCCTTTTTTTCGAGGTATACCTCGTACAGTGAGTGCCACAAAAGGTAAATTCACAAAGGAGAAATTGTTAGTAATTCTGGCCCATTGCTGGCATCACTCCCACAACTTTATTGAGTGTTTAAGTAAAGGTCCTAAGACAATATTGAATATAGGTGTTAAATGTATGCATTAAAAGGTGAGCACCCAGGTCTTAATGAGTAAATCTATTTTACTCATCAGGTAATGCTATTTGTGTCACCTCTTAAAGTTATTAAAGTTATTTGTGTCACCTCCTAACCTTAAGAGGTGATACAAATAGCTTTCTTGGCATGGTGATGAAATGATCTTTTGAGGTTCAGAATGCTCTGCCTTACTTCCCTCATTGGATCAAGTTCTCATTAGACCTTCAGCTTGTAACTGCGAGGTCAGCCAGAATTTTCTCATCTTATTCCCTTAGAGAGAAGTACACTGTCTGGGATGTGAGCTTTTCTATGGCACTCACCCTTCAAGAGAACTGCCTATTAGCTGTGGGAATGGAAAGGTATTACTTCGAAGCAAATAAATTTGATGCATTCCAAGTTACTACTCTGCTGGTGCCAAGGAACAAAGCAACCAGCTTTGTCCTGTCTGCAAAAGAGTTCAAAGGTTGGCTCAATTTTAAGGAAAGTTGTTCTTATGTAGGATTTCTAGATGAGAATGAGTTATTGGCATGAGCCTCTTCATGGAATTCTTTTCTCCCACGTTGCTATAGACATTTGATGCAATGATATGTTTAAAAGTAGGTTCTAGGCAAAAGTGGATAAAAGCAAGCTTAGCCTTCTAAGAAGAACATCTCTGTTCTTCTTCCCAGTGCTTGTTTCTTCCCTAACACAGAGCTGTTCTTTCCCCTGCATGCTTAGTTTTTGCTCTGGCAAGAATTCTTCTCTGTCCACTAGTCAGCTATGAGTCTTGTAGAAAGTTAAGTGTTTGTAAGCAGATAGATTCATTCATTGCTTCTCAACCCAGATTTTGGGAGAATGATCTCAGAGATGTTCTAATTTTCTAAGTTAGAATCTTTAAATTTGTTTTCTAGACTAAGGGTGTGGCTCAAGTTAGTGTTTGCCCAGTAAGCCTAAGGCCCTGAGTTCAAACCTCATTATTTACCATGAGAGGGGGAGGAGACATTTGTGTCTTATGTGATTCGTTCTGTGATCAATATTGTATTTTCAGTTATAAGGTGACCTTACTAGTTCAAAGAGCACTAAGTTGGATGACAAAGCTCACCACTTTCCATGGCATTTGCAGGTAGAGAGCTATAGAAGACCCCAACAGCATGACAAAACTGAAGCCAATCATGTTTGTGTACTGTGATTGATTCATTTTTCACATTGCTCTTTGAAGTAGCATTTCAAGATCTCTTTCCCCTTTCCATACTGGGGGCATTTCCCTGGACGGGGGCATTTCCCTGAGACTGGTCCCTGTTAGCTCACCAATGATAATACTTTTTGAATGTATTATCTAAGGTAGAATTGTCCAGAGGCTGGAAATCAAATGAAATGAGTAAGTCCTGGCCTGCGAAGTGAGCACCTACTCATCATCCTTCAGGTCATTCATATGAAACTGGGAATGAGTGAAGAGCTGGACAGTTGCTATTTAACTGTGTTATTGTTTACTTGGCTTCCTGTACAGTATGTATGGTCACTTTTGCATTTCCTCTTACTCTTGTTTTCAAGAGAGCCTTCTGAGCAGGGGCTTGTACCAGCTCTTGTGGCAAAACAGATGCAAAAGTAAGTGTTTGGTAGATTTATAGAGTTCCTTCCACAGGACAGGATATGAGCTCAGTTTGAGTACAGTGATATGCCAGCCTGAGGTGTGTTGGCAGTACTTATCTGACAGCTTCTTCATGAAACCATCACTGGGGTGCCATTAAATGTGCCTGCAACCTCACGTCACTGAACCCTTCCCAAGAAAGACATACGATCTTGAGTAACTGTGTCACATCCCAGAGCCCAGGAGAATGAGGGACCTGCACTGTAACACACAGTAATTTAAGAGTTACTCTACAGGTCTTGTAAAACATCCTGGTAAATTCTCTTGATAAACCCTTCTGATAACTGCGAAATTGCTTTGACTCAACCTTGTGGAAGAAAGAGTAAGACACACACCCATAGTGGGAGCAGGAAGGTTTCAGGAGTGTGATATAGAAGCCAGAGAGGTGAGAGGAATGGTAACACTGTTGTCACAGAGAGAGGAGCACAAAATAGAAAGATGTAAGACTTTCCACTGACAGTATTATAGAAAAAAATAATAGTGAGGGGGAAAATGTCTCACATTTGATAAAGGGCATGTCTGAATTTAAGCTTGGCAAATGGGAGCTGTAGGTGGAAAAGAACTACATTTTCAGTACTGTCTAGAGAAGTTAGCTATCTTGCATGATAAGGATTCTGGTGGAACACATGTGGAAATTAAGACACAATTAATTTTCTTATAAAACCATACACGCCTCTGCTAAAACTGCAAGTTTTTATGCAAGTCTATTAAATAAAAAGAAAAAGGAAAAGTATCTTTTCATGTCCTCTTCCCAGGAATTACAAGTGTTAATGTGAAGAACACTTCTGAGTATATTTGATTTTTTTAATGCTTTTGTCTATAAAAATCTATTATTCAAAATGTATACTATACTTTGCCTCTCTCTTTTTGTACCTCTTGAGCTTCCTTTTTTCCCTTCTTTCCCTTCCTTCCTTCCTTCCCTCCTTCCTTCCTTCCTTCCTTCCTTCCTTCCTTTTTCTTCTTTTTCTTCCTTTTTCTTTCTTTCCTATCTTTGTATTTTTCTGTACAGGTATTAGGGCTCAAACTCAGGGCATGAGCACTGTCCCTTAGCTTTTTCCCTCAAAGCTAGCGCTCCACCCCTTGAGACACAGATCCACTTCTAACTTTTTGGTGGTTAATTTTCCAATAAGAGTCTCTCAGACTTTCCTATCTGGGCTGGCTTCAAACCTCAATCTTCAGATTTCAGGTTCCTGAGTAGCTAGGATTACAGGTGTGAGCCCCTGGCACCTGGCTTTGAGCCTCTTTCTATATAAAGATGAGATCTGTATCAAGATCTCATTTATTGTTAAAGGGGTCAGAATATACTTCTATAAGTAGAACTCTAAGATGAAGCTTCAATTGTCTGGCAGAAAGATAAATTAAAAGAAATTAAAAGAAAATAAAATCATAGCTAACCAAAGAACTTCATATAATAAGTAGTAAGGTACTTCAACAAAATGGAAGTCTTTAGAGGTTCATTAGAAAACCTACTTACTAAAAATAAAAAAGAAATTCATGTAGTGATCCTATGGTACTAAAAGGTCTCACTAATGTATTTCTGTGATTTCTAAATTTATGTCTCCCCCCCGCCATTATGTCATAAACTCCAGCATAGTAAAGCCATGTTTTATTCCATAGTTATATTCCAACTTTCTGGCCTAGTGTCTGGCACAGACTTTCAGTACTTAAGGAATGAACACAAGAGAATAAGAGGAAACAAAACCACGTGAGTTTTTAGAACATTAGTTCATTGCAATTGCCCAGTTGTGGATACTAAGACCTGAGATAATTTGCCCAAGGTTGCCTTTTGTCCTGGTAGGGCTCTCAGTGAATCTAGGGTTCCTATTTTAATTAGAAAACCAGTCAAAAACAAAACAAAACTGTGAGACTCTAATTAGTGAAGTTTCTAAAGCTCCTAGAATAAACTAGAAATACCAGAAGCAGCTCTGAATAGCTGTTTCTTTTATGAGAAATGGAATGAAAGGATAATTATAAAAGCAGTTTATTAATTTTGTCAAGGTACCTAGGAGACAATGAGGTTTTCATGAAATGTAGCATTTTTGAGATGGTAAGATTTGATGCTGGAGTGAAATGTGACCATCCTTTCTGTTTGTTTTAAATTCTCCCTGTTCTTTTTTGGGATAGGAAAGAGGAAGAGAGGGAAGGAAAATTTTGACAAGTGGAGTGAGCATTACTGCAGAGAAGAAGGTGCTCTGCGTGTGTCATTTGATTTTTTCATCAAAGTTCATGAAGTGCATGAAAAGTAGTGTCTGAAGACTGCAAGAGTGCCCCTGGTTATCCGGAAGAGAAGGGCTTCAATTAGAAGCAAGCTCTTCTTCTCTGAATTAGTAAAAGTGTAGCTGCAAGTCCTCCAGGGCTGTGGCCTCTGTCATGTCCCACTCTTAGACTCTGACAGTTTCCCTCTCTTAAGTCTACAATTTCAAGGTGGCTGCTAGAGCCCTGACCATCACATCGACGTTGCAAACTGGAGGGAGAAGGAGAGTAGGCAAAACGCCTGTAAAGAAAGATTCCTGGCCAGCTGAGTTCAGCTGACGCGAACGAGTCACTCACAGCACTGTTCACATGGGAGCAGACCTGGAAATGTAGTTTGGTTGACCATATGTCCTGTTGAAAAATCAGGATTATTGAAGTAGGAAGGAACGCTGTTGGGATAAGCCACTGATAGTTTTTCCCCTGTAGGGTATCTTCATTTGTCTTTACTACAGTATGTAATAGGATTTTTTTAAAAATCAATAGGAAAGTGCTAAATTAGTCATTTGCTATTGATCACTAGTGGTATGGATTTGGAAAAAAATAAGGCTGAGAAAAACTAAGATACACTTAGGGATATTCACAAATGTCTATTAGAAATACAGGAACACTGAGAATAAATAACATAGCTTACACAAAGCAGACTACAATGCTGAGACTTAGAGATGCAGTTTAAATCTCTAACCTCAGCCATCGTTTTTCAGGATTGTGCTCAGGTGTGGATAGATTAGTGGAGATTCAGGCTGTGAATGGTGGTTGGTTATACAGAGAGAATCCAGGCTGTAAGCCAGCTCCTGGCTTACTCTCTCCCAGCGATAGAATCACACACCTCATTTTAACAGGAAAAAAAAAAAACGAGGCTCGGTTTAAATAACCCAAACTATTCCTTGGGGCACATTTCAGAAAAGCAATACTGGATCTGATATACTATGAATCTGAACCACTGTTGGCCATTTGCAGGCAGTTTAAGTATTGTCTTTGTATTTACTGTCCTATGGACAGCCTTCTCCTGAGCAGGCAGGGGTAAGAGTAAAAAGGAGAGAGGCAGGAGATGATAGAATCAAGGCCCTGGGTTACAGATGTCCTTGTCATAAAAGGTTCTCTAGGATGCCAGCTAGCTGCCCCATGGAGCCCCTATTGTTGCTGAGATTTTAAGTTTGTTCCACTGATCCTCCTGATGTCCACGCAGGGGTAGGGAAAGCACAATGTAAAACAACATTCTCAGGAGAAATGCTAAAACTACCATATACTTTCTAATTTGGACCATTAGTGATTTAAAAAAAAAATAACTCTTGAAACTGTTGTGGTAAAAATGTGGTTGTATTGCAGAGTCAGCCTCTTAATTCTGGGTAGTTATATAAAAAGACAAGACACAGACTCTTTAGCCACCTGCTGCCACTGAGTAAAAAGACTATTTTGAGGCTTGCATGCCTGGAATTATGTCCGAGCTGCAATTAATGCAGAATTAAATTTGGCTCCTAAGTGCTTCCTTTCACCTTGAGGGAAACAGATTTGCATATATTTGTCCAATCATGTATTACTACACAGTTCCTGGGTGTTATGGCAAAAAGGATAAATAAGACTTCTTTGTATTTTATGGATCTTCCCCTCCCCCCCATCCCCCGCCACACACACAAGGAAAGTACTAGGGCTTGAACTCAGGGTCTGGGCACTGCCCCTTAGCTTTTTTGCTCAAGGCTGATACTCTTAGCCACGTTCCACTTCCTGCTTTCTGCTGTTTAATCAGAAAGTCTCATGGATTTCCCTGCCTATGGCAGGTTTTGAACTCATATCCTCAGCTCTCAGCCTCCTGAGTAGGTATGATTACAGGAGGGAGTCATAGGCATCCAGCTTAATAAGACTGTTTTGAACCTTCTGCTTTTGCTGGCATTGGTGGTGTATGTTCTACACCTATGCTTAAGTTGACTAGCCACTAGAACAGCACGGTATTAGATGGGCTGTATGTGGGGAGAGACCTGTGGTTCTTAAGGTTGGTTGTAGATCAGTGTAGACAGGAAAAAAAAATACCACTTTGACCAGTCAGCGCACGCCCAGCATGTACCTGGTTAATTCCTGCTGCCCCTCACTCTCAGGTGCCTGTCATGGGGTTGTATGACCCATATGTGATAGTGAGGAGACATCTTGTTCTCTGGGGAATCATCTCAGGCCACCAGAATTGCAGTGCTACTTCATTCTGTGAAGAACTACCAAGAGCTAATTACTAGTGTTTCTGCTGACCTTTGTGTCTTCTGAACTACAGGTATGATCACAGTGATGGCAGGAAGACAGAAATGAGATTCAGACAGAGACTCAGAAAATATTGCAAAGACATTGTATGTGTATGCATGTTTTCTTCTGATCTAATTTAGAGCTTGAAAACACTTCAAATCTAGCACTAATGTATATCTGTGCCTGTGCATTGTAAAAAAAAATTTTTAAGGACAAAGTTGAGCAAGTGTATCACATATTCAAACACGGGGCCTGGCCAGGACAAAGAAACTTGGGAGCCATGCCACTGTGTTCATCCCCATTCTTCTCCCTCACTGCCTGAAACTTTTTTTTCTGGGTGTCATATGGGCAGATCTACCTCCTCTCCCATTAGGCTAAAATCAGCCACACAATTTTTAGCATTATTTTGTGCTGTCCGCTCAACTCTGGCAAGTATGATAAATTGATTCAATAAAGCCCATTGCAAATTCCTTCTTTTCTTTCTTTACTCTAGAAGTGAGAAAACAAAAGTACTCAGGTTCTCAGGCTCTTTTGCAGTCAGGATTGAACTTGATGTATAATTCAGGCTAAATGTATAAGTGTGAATTTCTGGAGAAGGCTTTTCACCCTCTATCTTCCTACCCCCTTTACCTTTCTTAGAATGTGGGCGTAATAACTGGAGGTACACTGAGACCAAAAAAAACCTAGGTACCAAGGGACGCAGGGAAGGAACAGACAAAAGGGCCTTATTGTTTGATGGTATGTTTGAATAGCTATGTCAGCTCCAGATTTCCATCATCTAGTTTTCTTAGTACATGAAAAAGAAACAACATCTTTTAGTTGAAGGCACTGTTCACAGCCTTAGGTCTCACTGTATAGTCATTGCTCAGGGGTGGAGAACATCCAGCCCATGGGTGATATAGGACCTGAGAAATCACTTGGTTCATGATGAAATAGATACAGATGCTTCCCGAATGTTTTTCTTGTCAGTTGCTCTCAGTGGTCTGCCTGTATTGTCCCAAAAATGTTATAAATATCCAAATGGCCCTTGCTAGAAAAAAAAAAAAAAAGGTTCCCTATCCCTTAAGCAATCTTCGTGGGCCGGGGGTGGGAGAGGGGGACATTACAGGCTGCAGTGTCTCAGCCTACAGTTATTTCTGGGAGACCTAATTCGTGTCATATCATGTCATATTTTATATTCTCCTTTTTTTTTTTTTTTTTGGGTCAGTCACGGGGCTTGAACTCAGCTGGGTGCTGTCCCTGAGCTCTTCAGCTCAAGGCAAGTGCTCTACCACTGGAGCCATAGTGACACTTCTAGTTTTTTGGTGGTTAATTGGAGATAAGTGTCTCACAGACTTTCCTGCTTGGGCTGACTTTGAACCATGATCCTCAGATCTCAGCCTCCAGAGTAGCCAGGATTACAGGCATGAGCCACTGGTGCCCAACTATCATATTCTTATTGTGGCTTTATTTCATGTATATTAGATATAGCTCTCTGCCCTGTCTTATTGAAGTATAGTTGAATACAGTTCAGAATTGCTGGTGTCCCTCTAATATTATTTCAGTGAGTTGGTGACATCTGGAGTTTTGCTTAGTGTAATAATGAAGAAGACAAGGTATCTTCTTGGTAGGGCTTATGGACTAGCAGAGACCACATGTAAATACTTGTTGTCAGAATATGTGGGAGCTTTAGTCAGCTCTCCTGTATGGCAACACTCCCTCCCATCCCCAAATGTTGTGGCTTGAAATAACCACAGGTTATTCACCTGTTGGTTGTGCAGGTTACCAGTGGGGCTGGTGGTTCTGAGGTTTGGCTTAGCTGAGATGTCCTCAGCACGGGTAACTTGGCACCACCAGGCCAGAGGGGGTTTTGACACAGGGCAGGATTCCAAGAGAAAGGTTTGGGGTTAGAAGTGTCATATTGGAATGGCCACATGCATGGACCACAAGTCAGAAGCGTGGCCCAGATCAAAGAGATGGGGAAGTACACTCCATCTATTCATGCTGGAACCCAAGGGGCATGAATTCAGAAAAGGGGAGAAAGAATTGTGGCCCATTTTTGTCACCTACCGCAGGGATCTGACAGAACAAGGGGCAAAAATAGCAACAATTTTCTTAAAAGTATTTCATCTGACATTTTCAAAATTCAGGATAATAATATATTCATTTTCCACTAGTGGTGAAAAAAAATGATACAATCGTGATGTCATCAGTTTGAGAATCATTTTCCAGTATTGGCAATTTCTTCTCTTTCCTGAACATTTGAGTTTGTTTCTTATGAGGTTAAAAATAGCACGTAAGAAAATGTGGCTTTGAGAAAAGAAAAGTCGCATGTCAAAAAGTGCAGTATTGGAATAGTGGTTGAATTTTCATTGCATTTCTCTTAGACTGTTTGAGGGGTTTTTGTTCCTACAGGAGATTTCAAAATTAAAAGCCCAGTGTTGGTGGCTCACATCAGGAGGCTGAGATCTGAGGATCACAGTTAAAAGCTAGCCCAGGCAGGAACGTTCATGAGATTCTTACCTCCAACTAATCACCAAAAAGCCAGAAGTGGTACTGTGATTCCAGTGGTAGACTGCTAGTTTTTAGGGAGGGAAAAAAAAAAAAAAAAGCCCAGGGACAGTACTCAGGCCCTGAGTTCACACCCTAGGACTAGCACAAAAAAAAAAAAAAAAAAAAAAAAAAAGGAAAGGGGTGGAGTTGGAGTTCTATGATCTTTTTAAAACTATAGACAACATTTATTGGAGATTTACAGTGTAGAGTGGGAATTAAGGCCATGAGAAGTCTTGACATTAAAATACTTATGTACTTTATTTGATTTCATTGGTTCTAAGTTGGAAAATATGATTTTTTTAAAAAAAATTTTGTTGATGTCTGTTTTGTGAAGAAAAACTCTTGTTAAGTGGCCCAGTCTGGGCCAGGCCCTCAAACTAGTGAGCCTCCTGCCTCAGCCTTCCAATGCTTGGATTACAACACTATGGGCCAGTAACTTAATGATAGGCTTCAGCACTCTGGTTGCTGACCAGGCTGGCAGACAATGTACACAGCACTCAGTGGTGCTTGGCTTGCTAGGAAAAAAAAAAAAAAGAACTTGTTCTTTGCAAGAGTTGCATTTTTAATGGCTTTTTGAAACAGTTACATGCTCCCAGTTCCTATCAAGAAATTATTATATGTACAATCCTGTTTCCTATCCAAAGGATGCTATTAGAAAATCATTGTTACTGTCCCTATTTGGCAGATATGAGGCAATGTGTTGGGGTTCAGAAACCTGTTCAGTTCCACAAGGGCACACCCAGGGATTGGCAGTGTGACCCTGCAATCCTTCCTCCTAACCAGCATACTATAACAACTGCTGCAGAGAGGAGTGCTGGATGGGGTAGTCATGTTGAGTAAGACATTCAAAGTCTCCCCACAAGATGGGCCCAGCTCACGCCTGTAATCTTAGGTACTCAGAAGGCTGAGATCTGAGGATCACGGTTCAAAGCCAGCCAGAACAGGAAAGGCCACAAGCCTCTTATGTCATCATAACACCTAAAAACCAGAAACGGATCTGTGGCTCAAAGTGATAGAGTACTAACTAGCCTTGAGCAAAAAAAGCTCAGGGATAGGACCCAGGCCGTGAGTCCAAGCCCCCTGACCAACAAAAAAACCCAAGTCTCCCCTGAAGTAGATCCTGAGATAGAGCCCAAACTAGTCTGATTCCATTTTGAGCTTTGCCTTTGTTTTAGGGATTTTAGACTCAATGGGCCTAGTTTCCAGAGTGGAAAAAATGCATCTGGTCCCCCTTCCCTTAACAACCTAACCCACCCTTGATTGTTGAGTTAAAGACTGACCCATAAAACAGGTAGGTTGTAATCTGGCTCAAACTGGCAACACCCGCCTTTTGCGCCTTTTGCAAGTGCTTACAGTAAACTCCGCCTTTTGCCCACCAAAAGGTAGACCCACCTTACCCGCTAAATTTGGGTGCCATTCTAAACCAAAGTGATAGGCTAGATAGCCATTACAGACAAACTGTAACCTCATTGGTCACCTGCGTGTGGTCTGGTATGACTGTACAATCATTTGTGTGTTACAATCTCATGGGTCACCTGCTCATGACTGGGCTCAACTTTATGGATTTTGCCTTTAAAAAACAAAAGAATGGGGGTCGCTCGGGGTCACAGTGTCAGCTCCCGAGCCTGTGCTGCAGCCCTGACCGGTCAGTGTAGGAACCTTCTCAATAAAGTTGCTTCTTTGTTACCAATTCGTTGCGGTGGGCTCTGTCACTCCGGAATACTAGTACTAGGCAGTACTAGTACTGCCTGAGTAGGGGTCTTCTACTGCACCCCAGGCGCTTCGCTAGCTGTGTTTGGAAATGTTTGAATATAAACAATAAAAATGCAAAATTTCTTCCAATGATACCTCATCTATCCTGTAGGATAGGTGACAGGAACATCCCAAATATAAAAAAATTATATTGTTATTTTGGAGACCGTTCACCTTCTAGGAACTCATTTCACTTAATAAAGAAAGACAGCCTTTATCCGATTTTTTGATAGGGCTAAAACATCTAAAAGATACTGCCATTCTACTTTGAATTTAAGAGATCTACCTTCTCAAAGAAAATCTTGGTGGGAAACATGTTTTATGCTCATATCAATAAAGGTTTCTGCCTGGAAGGAAGAAATTAATAAATCAGACCTCTAATATTTGATTTAAATCACATTTACCTGCCACAAATCCATACCACTGCCAGGCAAATCATGTCAAAAATTTCTCTTGTTGTTGATGAGGCAGGAGACTGTGCAGAAGGAATATGAGTGGAAGGGTTTTTAATTTTAGGCTGTCAAGCTCCTTACAGACATAGAAATGATAAGCCTTATGCAAAGCAATAACCATTCATTGGAAGGCCACCCTTCAAGATCACAAGCCTCTTTCTTCATCTGTTCTTTGTGGGCCTTTCCCTTTCTTAACTCTTTTTAACTTTTGGGGAGGGCAGTATTGGGATATTAACTGAAAGCCTTGGACGTGCTGGGCAGGTGCAATACCATTTCACTCACACCTCCAGATCTTTTTACTTTATTTTTCAGGTAATATCTTGTGCTTTTTGCCTGGAGTAGGCTTTGAAGAGCCTATACCTTGTGGAAATTTTCTACATAGCTGGGATTACAGATGTATACCACCATACCTGCTGAATTTTTATGTTTATTTATTTTTTTGTCAGTCATGTGGCTTAAACTCTGGGCCTGGGCACTGTTCCTCAGTTCTTCAGCTCAAAGCTTGTGCTCTACCACTTGAGCCACAATGCCACTTCCAGTGTTCTGGTGGTTTATTGGAGATAAGACTCTCATGGACTTTCCTGCCTGGGCTGGCTCAGATCTCAGTCTGAGTAGCTAGGATTACAGGCATGAACTACCGGTGCCTGGCTGTATTTTTATCTTTTATTAACATGTTAATTGTATAAAATAAGGATTTCATTATGACATATCCATACATGCATAAGAAATACTTTAGTCATAAAAATTATGGAACAGTTTGATCTGTGAATTGGGTCCATGATACTCTTCTCTGCATGTCCTAATTTTAGGGTTTTGTTGTTTGTTTATTTGTTTTGGTCTTTCCCTTTTTTGGTACTGAGGATCAAGCCCAAGACATTGCACTTGCTAGGCACACGTTGTCACTGAGCTACATCCCAGCCCCTAATTTTAGTTTATATGCTACCAAAGCAAAAAATAAGTTCTGTTTTTAAGGTCACCTTACCCAGGTTTTTCCCTGGACTCCTTAGACTATGAGACTTCATATATCAACTGTTTAGAAGGAATATACACATACCTTCTTAAGAAATAAGAGAGGAGATATTACTTATTTATCCAAATTTAGTTATTGTGAAATGATTAGAAGCAGTCGATGAAAGTATGTCCACTACAAATTGTAGGGTTCATCAAATGACAAACTTCATTGCAATGATGATGTTAAAGTAACATTCATCTGTGGTTAATAAATAAGACAGCAGCATGTACAACCAAGTATTATCTCAGGCTAACACACATAATGAAAGCAGCCTTTCTGAAATTACTGTACTTTAGACTTATTTTCTATTGGGGGAGGCACAGTGCTGTGTTGCTTGGCAACGTGGGAAGCCAGATTCTTGGGGGAAGTTAGGGTTTCACCCGTGATTTGTAGACAATATTGGCAGCATCGCTAATTTGGAACACTTCTGTAAGATTATAGCTACATTTAATTATGAAAAGTGGTATTTGCCATTGTTCTTCAAAGACACTGATGGTTTTTCATGTTGAATGGCAAGCTAAATAGTGGATTATTTGTGTATTGTTCTAGGAAGCAGTAGCTTTCCAGCCTCAATGTGGGTTCAGAATTACCTGAGATCCCTGTTAGACATGCAGCTTCCTGGTTCCATTCAGGACTCTACAAATGACTGCACAAGTAACCCTAGAATTGGCCTTTGTCCAGGGCTTCACAAGACAGTCAAGTGAGTTGAAGCTCTCTCCTCAACTCCTAAACAGCTGGATCTGGAGCTCCAGTAGTCCCTGGGGAGCATCACAAATTACCCACCCCCTCCCCACTTTCTCTCCTTGCCAAAGCCAATCAGTCTTCTCATCCTCCTCTTGATGGACAGGTCCTTACAGTAGTATGGGTGGACTTCAGACAAGCAGTAGTGCAGAGGGTCACTCAGGGAAGCTAGAAAGTCCAGATATTGCAGCAGAATAGAAGGAAGGGATTGGTTTCCAAAGCTCAGATATATCCTTCTCGAGTTCCTTACTTCCCCTCTTGTTTACCTACCATTCCATACTATGAACAGCTACCCAGTCTTTGAAGGTCTTTGTTTTAAAAGGCTTTTCCTATGCTCCTCTGTAGTTTTCATTATTGAGTAAAAGGAAATGAAGATTGTCATTATATCAATAAGGTCTAAGTGTGCAATAATGCCATTTAAAACTAAGTGCATCGCCAGAGCACCAGTTAATCATTGCGGCAGAAGAGACTCACCAAAGGACACACCAAAGGGAGGGACAAGCCTTTGTGGAGAAACAGGATAGATGCAGTGTCCAAGTATCTCCTGCAAGAGATTAATTACGGGAGGAAAAACAGTGACTTTGATGTGCAGAAACTATACAGATGTGATCAAAGTCAACATCTAGAAAGATCTAGCTGCATAAGGAAGCCCTGGAGGCCTGCTCTGAGAATTGCTCCTTGCTTATGTGGAATTCTTGCTAATGGTGAAGAAACCCGATTCATCACGAAAAACTTCACAATCCCTCATTACAAGGCTTGCCAAAAGTTTCTGACCAGTATCTTTCGGGGATATGAAAGTCATAAAAGACTTGGGAAGACAAGGCAGCAGAAGCTCAGGCCTGTAATCCCAGTTTCTTTGGAGACTGGGATCTGAGGATTGCAGTTCAAAGCCAGCTCAAGCAAGAAAGTCCATGAGACGCTCATCTTTAATAAACTACCAAAAAGCCAGAAGTGGAGCTGTGGCTCAAGTGGTATAGTGCTAACCCTGAACAAAAGAGTCTCAGGGATGAAGCCCAAGTCCTGAGTTCGACCTGATGCTGGCACAAAAATTAAGGGCATGACAGGGGTGGGGGAAAAGACTGGTAAAGGCTGAGAAACAGTAACAGGTTAGAGGAGATTAAGGAGCCAGACCACTGATTGCTTTATGGGATCCAGGGTTAAATCCTAAAGGAGAAAAAGAACCTTAGTGGGGGAAAAATGTCCTATAGTTTACTTAGTACCCATTACTGCAGCTACTAGGTACTGGTACTGTAGCACTGTTTGGTAGTACTCTAGATACCTGTGGTTTGGGTATGATGTTGAGATGAGGAGACAGTTAAGTGATCTGTGAGAAGCTCTTTTTTTTAACCTCTTTTTTGGGAGCCTAAAATTACAATCAAAAAAGGTGAAAAAAGTACATTTGTGTAATATGTATGTGTAGGGGCATAGTATGCAAGAAAAAATATAAAGTCTCTACTGAGTAGAGGCCAACCTCTTCTGTATATATCCTGCTTCCCCAGATACACTGTTCTAGCCAAACAAAATTTCATTTGTTGTTAATTAGCCCCTTTGTGGGTAAGGGGGAATACAGTCTTTACATCATTATGAAATATCTGAAGCCAGCGTAACCGCTGGGTGCATCCCCATACCTCATTTTAAGGATGAGTGAGTCCCATGCTCCCTTCGTGGCCCTTCTTACCTGTAACTCTTATCCCCCTTTCCCTTCTTATCCCTTCTGCCACCACCTAACTGCTGTCCCTTGGAGATCATCAGTGGAATATGTCACCCAGTATTACTAATTTCACTTTTTCAAATTCGGTATAAATTGCAGCCTGCCACGTATCTTCAACTTGGCATTTTTTCCATTTGTCTATAAATTACAATATGCCTATTTCATTCTTCCCTCTACTGTATAAGCCCTCAACATTTATTCATCCTCTAGTTGGCAAATATATATTGATATGTTCTAGTTTTGATTTTGAATGAGTAGTGTGTATTCTTTAGAGGTTTTTGGAGCCAATGGAGACATCTTATCTTTCCAAATTTAGGTAACCTTTGTGGGCTTCCATTATGATTATTTTAATTTCCTATTGTGTTAGATGGAAAACTTTTTGAGAAGACATGTACTATTTTGATAATTAGGATCTGATGTTGAATGAATAAAGAAAGACTTTAATTAAACACTACCTACATGTTTTTCATATATTTCTGTTTATCTCCTTGCTATTTATGTAATATTGTTTCCTGGTGATTTTCATTATTGTGAGAGAGATTTCTACAGTATGAAACACTGTCACTGATGTGAACATGTGAGGCCTAAGCTTTATATGCTGAGTTTTCAGGCAAAACGTGTTCGGGTTCTTGTGTTTAACCTCCTTTGGGAAATCGTGACACCATCAGCCTGCATTTGACATTATGGGGGCTTGAGCTGGGGGAAGGGGGAGGGGAAGGGCTGGGAATGACTGATATCACAAGAACTCTTGCTTCTATAGGTCACTGTTGTGAGAAAGCATCATATTTATTTTGAATCCTTTAGAATTTGACCGCTTAGAATTCTTAGTGGAATTACCAAAATTCGCTATTTTCCTCCGAAGTTACTTTACTTTGATGTTGGTCTTACCTTGCAAAAACACCTAGATTTCACAGATCTCTAAAATGACTTCTTTAGCCTCTGTAGCAGTGTGTGTGGACAGTAGCTGTGTCAGATCACCATCCCCATTTTATGGGCTACAAACACTGAGACGGAAGCTGCGGGGAGGTGGTAAGAGTAAATCAGGGTCACAGAACAGAACCAGAAACTCAGTCTTTCAACCCAGTCCTGTCATATGCCATAACATCACTGCTAAAAATAAGCGGAGCTAGTAATCTAGATGATACTGCTTTGTCCACATGTTAATAGATAATTCAATAGCAGAATGCCCATTGATAGCCAGTCACAGCAATCTGGGAGTTTCTCTTTGTTGTTAGTGATATGTTAGTAACTACCTCTGCTGTTAACCTCCTGGTTAAAGATGTTAAAAGAAAAACTTAAGCCAAATATTGGGAAAGAAAATCAACATGACCAGTATATATTGTAAAGGAGAAAAAATCTTGCAAGTGTAAGAGGAAGGTATGATATAACCTAAAGTTACAGTATGTGGGAAGATAAATGGCTTTTGGGTAGCTTTAGACCCACAGATGGATTAAAACCTCTCCACATATAGACTAGTGCAGTTGATCACTCAAATTGCAATTTTTAAAAAATGCAGAAGCAGTCCACTTAGAATATTGTCTTCGTGTCAGAAATGCACCTTTGTGCTTGAAAATGATAAAAAATTACAATCGATCCTTACAACTGTTCTGTTCATCTTTATTGATCAGGTGCAAGAAAGATAAATCGTAGCCCAAATAAGATTATAGTAAGTGTTAGCATTGTAGGGGACTATAGGTTGATAGAAAGCCATTCATCATCTCAAATGGTGACCTGTCGGTGGCTCCAGCCACCCTGAGCCTGATGTCTAATCACATACCTATTGATTTTATCTACATCCTAGAAACCTGGATGTGACTGTCATTGGGCAACCCAGATTGTGAAATGCAGAGGGGTCGCTGGTGTGAAGAGGGTTTCGTTTTCATTTTCTCCCCAACTGCCAATGATTTATTACAAAATAAACCACTGTAGTCCTGCCCACGGGTGAAGCCTGAGTGAGGGGGTGAGGGTTAGACCTATGTATCACAGTGTTGAGTTCTTTTGTATTGCTGTATATTTTGCAGGGGAGTTCACTGAGTCTGAGAGAGCTCATCTAGTCCTACCGGAGGAGTGGTTTCTAAACAGCCAGTCACAATGGATAATTCTAAATTCTCCTGCCCTAGAAAAGGCATGGCATCACTTACCATTGCGACTTGTCATTTTGGTGTAGATTCGGTAGTGGAGTACCTAAGGCTGCCCTTCACTTCGATTGAATAAGTTATTACAGATGCTGATACTGTTTAAGTTTCCATTCCACAAAGAATCCAGCTTGAAGACAAAATATTATGTAAAAGAAATAATGCATAAACATCTGAATTAGAACATTAATAGACTAATAAGCAAATGTAAATGTGTGATCAAACAGCATTTGACCTGGCAATGGTAGAGCCAAGTAATCTTTCAAAGCTAAGAATTTTCTCAAGAGAGGGTCAAATATCGTTGAGTTGTAACTATGCACATTTATTCTGTAAATACAATCTACATGTGCCACTTAGATAAGAGATCCTCTACACTATTTCAGTGGCTGAAACAAGGTTGTATATATTTTTTGAAAATCGTAGATCTTCCACACATTTTGTCTTCTTAGATAGTGAAATGCTCTTTTTTTATTCACAGAGCTCAGAGTTCTACAAAGTTACCACCGAGCAATATCAGAAAGCTGCTGAAGAAGTAGAAGCCAAGTTCAAGTAAGTTTTTTAACATTACTGTGATTATTTGCTCTTCTTAACAAGACAGAAACACAATTTTATAGCTTTCTGAATAGAGAAGAGTTCGTTATGTAGACTGTAGAGTACGTGAAAGTGTTTTGGGGGTAGTGAAATAGGGCCATATTCTGTGCTGTACCAACAATAGGATATAGGATAATTGATGAAAGCTTATTGAAACTTCATGCATTTTATGAACAAAGGAAAGTAGAAGCAACATAATAGAATTTTCATTTGGAATAGTATATAAGACAGAAAGCCCTTGATTATGAAGGTGATATTCAATTGCCACCTCTATTAATAGAATTACAGAAAACATTTACTTCAGTATAGTGAAATAATGGGCATGTCCAAGTGTGGATACCTACCTTTCTCATGTTTAAACTATCTTTATTTTCTTTAACAAGAACCCTGAAAGCATTTAAACCGTAGACTTTACCTTGCCCTTGATTATGGAGGTGAGTTAAATTGCTGCCTCTGTTAATCCTTGGGATGCTCAAGTGAATGTTCTGTAATTGATGGATCAGAGTGTCCATGACCCGTAGCCTTGTACATTCTCTCTGTTGCCAACTCTCCTGTCAGGTAAGAAGACATCATTAAGCCTTTTTCCTGAGTGTATAAATGATCCCATTGTATCACCCTGTGAGAAACAGATGTGCACATTAATGAAGCAAAAAAGGGTGTTGTGACAGGTTTAGTTAAAGGACTGCATTGGGCTCTGACCTGTATTGTGCATGTTTGTAAGTATTTGATAAAATGACAATTTGCCTTGTGAAGGTTAAAAATGTGTTTGTGACTTTAACAAAGTATCACTATCCCACAATACTGTGAAATTTATGTAATCACTTAATCTCAATAAAAAAATTGTTTTTTAAAAAAATGATTAAACCTTAACATACTATTTTCTGCTACAGTACAATTTGTGTGGTAATGGATATTATGTTCACTAAGATTTGTAAAAAACAAAACAAAACAAAAAGGATAGTTTTAGGTGTATTAAGACTGATAAAAATGGCCAGTCTTCCTTAGTAACTTATCTCTTCTGGGGGCAGTGGAAAAAGACCTCTAAAATGACTCACAGATTAAGACGGAATGAGAGAAACAACCCACCATTGCCTGGTTAATTTATTTATTTGTTGAGGGGGCACAGTTCTCACTCTAGGCTGGCCTTGAACCAGAACTTCACAATCACCACGCCCAGTCCACATCCTTCTCTATCTATTTGTTTGTTTGTTTGTTTGCCAGTACTGGGGTTTGAGCTCAGAGCTTCATACTTGCTCAGCTATTGCTCTACCCCTTGAGTCATACCTTTAGCCTGGACTTTTGCTGGTTATTTTAGAAATAGAGTCTTGCAGACTTTTCTGTCTGTCTGGCTTTGCATCTGGATTCTCCAGATCTCCTCCTCCTGAGCAGCTTGGATTCTAAGTGTGAGACACTGGTACCTGGTTTAAAACACTATTCTTTATAAGCTCCTATATTCATCTGTCTATACTGTCATAAGCTTGTAGATTTACCATAGAGAAGCCAGCTTTGTACTAGCTCCAAAGGCACTGGTAACGTCTAAGCCTTTGATATTCTTTGTGGACTTCTCAGTCCATTCAATAGTAGTGGAGTGGGGTTGACTGAATTATAGAATATGAGCAAGCAGCCAATCATATTATGTGATGAGGCCCAATAGAACTCTGCACACATACTCGCAGGTTGACATTACTTGATGGGAGTTATCATATTCTGATACCAGGTCAGTGGTCCTGGGGCAGTGGACGCATCCAGATTGCTACTGTTTCAGATTGCTCTGCATCTCCACTTTTGTCTGATTCTATCATTTTCCTTGTGATAAGCCATACCTGTGATTTAATAGCTTCTGGTCAGTTCTGAGATTTTTTTTTTTTTAGTGAATTATTGATCCTTAGAGTTGTTTGAGAACTATATGACACTTTTTTGTCAAGGAAAAGGGTAGAGGGAGGCAGTCTAGGGATTGTTTCCTTAGCTATTTGACCAACTTCATTACAAACAGAGACACCAAGTTTACACACCATAAAGGGATTTCAAGAGTTACTGTATTACATAATAGCTTTCATTAAACCCCTAGGAAGTGATGGTGTGTTGACTGTACAGGATGCTTATTATCTTTGATGGAACAGAGATTGCTAGGAAAACTATGTTTCTCCTTAGAAGTTTGACCATCTCCGGTACTAGGAAGTGATGGTGTGTTGACTGTACGGGATGCTTACTATCTTTGATGGAACAGAGATTGCTAGGAAAACTGTTTCTCCTTAGAAGTTCGACCATCTCCGGTAATCATGACCCTTGAGTCTTCCACAAGGCAGTAGGCAGTACTCTTTCCATTGCAGAACAGCAATGTCTTGCCTGGCTCCTGGCTCTACAACCAGATTAGCATCAGCAAGCCTTGCCTGAAGATCTCTGGGCACTCTGCAGTCCCTCGTTAGGCACTGAAGGATTTTAAGGAAGATTTATCCGAAGGAAGTGGAGTTCATTCAGGTGCATCCTAACTAGAGGAGATGGATTTTTTTTTAAAGTTGTAATCTAAAGGACAATATTATGTACCTATTATAGCCCATCACACACAATCACCATAAAGGAAATGAGAGCAGAGCGCATTTATAGCTGAACACAACTAACGTCCCTCTTGTGGGTAAATGCAACCAGATAACTAATAAGGTGATTGTAAGCACCTTAAAGCATTAGCTCACACTTTGGTTCTTCAGGTGTAGTTTGGGCTGCCAACCATTTAAACACTGAAGAATTAGTGGTACAATTTCCCTATTTTTTTCTACAAAGAAGCCCCCTGTTTGATTCTGAGTGTTCAGCTATGAGCCAGGCAGGATCATACGAGCATGAGACTTAGACTTCGTCACAGGAGAACAAAAAGAAGACAACGTTGTAACATTAAAAGCTGGTCAGACACAGTGGCTCACTCATGAAATGCTAAAGGAGGCAGTGATCAACAGGATCATGGTTTATAGACAGTCCAGACAAAAGGTTCATGTGAGCCATTTCACTCAACCACCAATAAAAGACAGGTATTTTGATTTACACCTGACATCCCAGCTTGGAGGACAGCATAAAATTATAAGGCTTGGGGCCCAGGCCAGCCTAGGTATAAATGTAAGGTCTTACTTGAAAGATAATGAAAGTAAATAGGGCTGGAGTGTAGTTCAAGTAGTAGAGTGCCTGCCTGGCAAGCATGAGGCCTTAAATTCAAACTCCACTACTTCCAAAGAAGAAAAAGTTAAGTATCTTTTTTAAAAACTCCAAAAAAAAAAATCCAAAGTCCTATGATGACCAGACAGTTATATCACAACAAATATTAAGCTATTAAAAATATTATTTCTCAGTTGAGTCACAGTAGCTCACTCCTGTAATCCTAAGCCATGTAGGAGACTGAGGTCGGAAGGTCATGCTTCAAAGCTACATGAGCAGAACAATCCTTCAGACTCCATCTCCAGAAAATGCCAGACTGGAGGTCTGACTCACGTGGTTGAGTGCCATCCATAAGCAAGAAAGCTGAGTGAGCACAGGAGCACAAAGCCCTGAGTTTAAGTTCTGGTATATGAGAGAGAGAAAGAGAGAGAGAGAGAGAGAAGAGAGAGTGTGTGAGTGTGTGTGTGTGTGTACGCGTGCGTGCATCCTCATTTTAGTAAGAAGTAAAAGACAAGATAGAGGATTTGTACTGTCTCTTTTCCTGCAGGAACTTTTGTTCATAACAGCTTTCAATTTTTAGCTGTAACATGTAAATCATTAAGCAAGTTCAACATTTTTTGGACATTCAGCTTTCAGAACTACCATTTCTTTTTCTATTCCAACAAAACAATCTTTATTTGTACTTTATATGACCTGATCACCATAGTTATTATTTGCTAAATAGAACAACTTACGATGTTGGCTATTGTTCCATGGTATTGGTACCATGCTGTAGATGAGCTGAATAAAATTTGTGTTCTGTATTAATCCTTTAATTCTATCCTCTCAGTTATAGAGTAGTAAAGTAATATATTCAATAATGTTACATGGTGCTTAGGATAAGGTAGTTTGCCTGTGCCTAGCATGCATGAGGCCTTGGATTCGGGCCCTCATACCTTCCCAAAAAAGTTAAGTGCAGTCCTTCACACAGGTCTAATACCACATAAATGTTAAATTGATCTTCAGGTTATAAAAGCATATGCCATAGGTGATATTTCTTCATTTTGATCCCACAAATATCTATATGCAGATAGATTCTTCAATAGAGGAATGAGATGGATGCAGGGTGCCCACATTGTAGCCAGGACTAAGCTCATAAAGCAATCGGTGGCAGGACAGTGGTCCTGCTGCAGGGCGACATTCTCTGGCAGCCTGGGAACTGGAGCACTCTGTGTAGATTGGAGCCCATAGACCAGGCCTTAAAAAGGAAATGCTGTCAGAGTATTTATGCTCATGCAATTGCTTTTAAAACAAAAAGCACATACCAAACAAATGTAAAATGTCTAAAGGCAATACAAACATTGTCAAGACAATGTAATAGCAGTCATGAAACACAGTCTAAAAAGGACTGGTTGATCAATTGCTCTTGTATTCTTATGCTGTCCTTAAGATAATGAAGTGACAGATCTCTGCCTTCTATAATAGAAAACGAAATATGCATGGAAAGTGACATAGAGCCCTACTGATGTTATTCGAATGGTTTCATTAAAGGTATGACTTTCCAACTTGACTTCAGTTTCTTTGAAAGTTGACGCTCCTGTGAAGGCGCATAATTTTCTGAGATGGTGCATGAATACAGGTAATGGTCCTTTGTGTGCCAGATTGTAGAAGGACTTTTCACTTTTATCTTTGAATGAAGTTTTTGAAACCTGAGTTATAAATTTAGGCTCCTGGGAAGAAGCTTGGGTTAGCCTTACAGAGAATTAAAAGATGAATTGCCCTGAAGGACTAGTTGAGGTGGGGTTAGAATATCTGAGAATGCTATGCAAACCTCAACAGATAAAACTGTGGATTGAGAGATTTAACTCTAAAATGTCCTTGAATTTTTTTTTGGTGGTGTTTTATTTCTGTTTTGGGCATGGATTTTGATAGCTGTGCTTTGAAAGAAATCTGTGAGGCTGAGGGTGACAAAGGAACCAGCAGGTGTTTCTCCTGTTCTCTAATTACCATGTGGATCGTGGACAGTTGTACCAACACTGCTTAAAGATCCTGCCTAATTGGCTGTAAAATAATTAAATAAGGTTTTGACTGGTGAATTTATAATTCTGTTAGATGCATAAGCCAGTGTGCCTGAATGTCAATGCAACTTCAGTTTGGAAATATTAGATTCATAGAATTAATTGTGCTGCAGGTACCAAGTTTACTCTGATTAATAGGCTTCAATCTCGTCTCGAAGTTTAGTGAGGTAAATTTATGTTCCCCTACCTTCCTGCCTAAATTTTTAATTAAAAGTTTTTTCAAAAGTTTAAGCTAGTCTGTGTTGCTGTGCTGCTCTTTCTGGCTTCTCTGAAGTTGAGCTCGTCCAAATTTTTAGTGACTCCACCTGCTTTATCAAATAACTCTGCTGATCAAAAGGCTTGTATGCTGTTGTCCATGTATTTGTATCCCCCCGGACCCTGTATCTCATCTCTAACACTTACTGATGTCTACTTATAACCTACTTTAGTGCAGTGTGAATGGATCTAATATGCCAAATGCACATGATAAATGTTTTATCTCTGATTCTCATTGATCAATTTTGAAATGATCAAATGGTCCATCTCAGTAAGACACTAATACACATTGATCAAATTCTAAATGACCAAGTTGACTTGGTTTTTGCTGAACACAAATTGTATTAAAGCGACATTACTTGAACATGCTGCTTTTTCTAATGTGGGAGTTGCGTTACCCGCAGTTACATTATAACTACAGTTATTGCATTATAAAGATGTCTCCTTCATAATGAAAAGTTTACACAAGAAGAAAAGAATGCGGTATTCTGGGAAGAACAGGGCTTCAGGCAAGGATTTGGGCTTTTACTAACTAATTAAATTCTACATTTGTATTGGGCCTTATTCCCCTTTTTTTAATTTGAAGGGCCGTGAGCAGGAAATACAACAGCTGCAGTGGTGACATTTTATTCCCTGTGGCCCTTGGAGCCAAGTAACATCTTGATTATTCAGTAAGAGAGTAATTGAAGAGACAAAATTCTAGATAAAGTAAATATACCTGTATCTTTTGTGCTGAGTTTCTTAGTTACAATTGCCTTCTCAGAAGTTCAAACTTATTTGTTGGTGTTTGTTTTTAGACATCTGCTCATCCACGTCAGCTTCTATAGTAATTCACGTTGCCTTGTGGAATATGAGGATTATAATTGTGAAGTTAACTATGTTTGTGCTTAAGAACAGACTTTGTATAAAAACTAATGGTAAATTCCCAGTAAATTGAAACACAAACATTGTTATTTAAAATGTCCAATTCCAGGCAGATTATTTATTATGTCTCTGACTTGTCCGTATTATATTTTTCCATCAATAAAGTGTGAACCATGAACTGTCATCCTTGCATTTGTCAGCACCTGCAAACTAAAAGGTTTCAAAATTACAAAAAGAAGTTCTTTTAGTGATCTCTTTAAAAAATATTTTATTGTCTTTAAGCAGTTGTACAAAGGCGTTACCATTCAACAAAGCAGTTTGTGAACACAGTGCATTTTGGTCAATGTCACCCTTTCAACATTCGCGCCTACGCTCCCAGCTCGCCCCTCCTCACTGTTCTTAATTTTGTAAGGTGTATGTTGCATTGTTTTGGCCATTTAACAAAGCAGTTTATGTATTCAATGCGTTTTGATCTCTTTTTTTTTTTTTTTTTTTGTCGGTCGTGGGGCTTGAACTCTGGGCCTGGGCGCTGTCCCTCAGCTCTTCAGCTCAAGGCGAGCGCTCTACCACTTGAGCTACCGCGCCACTTCCGGATTTCTGGTGGTTTATTGGAGATAGGAGTCTCACGGTCTCTCCTGCCCGGGCTGGCTTTGAACCGCAATCCTCAGCTCTCATCCTCCTGAGTAGCTAGGATTACAGGCGTGAGCCACCAGCGCCCAGCTTTGATCTCTTTTTTAATACTTTAGCAAGGATTTATTTTAGTTCAGGCTAACAAAATAAAGTAGGAAGAAATGGGAAGAGAAAGAGAAGAGACAGAGACAGTGACAGAGAAACATTCCTGCTTCCGCTGAAAGAAATGGGAAGGTAAAGATTCATGTTCTTGGTGTTTGTCCGGAGAAAACAGTGGTCTTGAAGACCCAGTCAGAGCTGTGCAGTGCTCTTGAGCTGTGATGGTTTTTTTGTTTTGTTTTGTTTTTTGTTTGCTGTTTTCTCACAAATTCATTTCTCACCAAAGTAGTTCCAAGGAAAGAGAGACCTGCTGTTTGGCAGCATTCTTTATAATAAGCACGTACAGTCATTAACCCTTCCCCCCCACCCCCAAGATTGGAGATTTTCCAGAACTATCTGGTTAGATGCTTACTTTCTGTTTCTTTTTTGGGTTGAGTCTCCATGTTTAATGTAAGATACTGTTTTATTCTAAGAGAATAGAAGTGCTGGGAAACTAGATCCTCAGTAGTTAGACTTCATCTAGGTTTTTTTTTTGGGGGGGGGGGTCGGTTGTGGGGCTTGAACTCTGGGCCTGGGCACTGTCCCTCAGCTCTTCAGCTCAAGACCAGCACTCTACTGCTTGAGCCACAGCACTACTTCTGGTTTTCTGGTGGTTTATTGGAGATAAGAGTCTCACTGACTTTCCTGCCCAGGCTGGCTTTGAACCACGATCCTCAGATCTCAGTCTCCTGAGATTACAGGCATGAGCCACCGGCATCCAGCTTGACTTCATCTGTTTTATGTTTCCATTTCTGTTCTACAGAGGGGCGCAGGGCAGGATGGCAGAGCTGCTTGTATTAGATGGCTCAGAAGGACAGGAGCAGGCCTGCAAACGGGACAGACAGAGTTACCTGTTTCTGCAAAAAGTCATTGCAAACTGTAGCCATCTCTTGAATGCCTACGTTTGGTCACAAGCTCAGGAGGATGGATCACTGTGGAAATTTCTCTATTCTTTCTATATAACGTGTGAGGAAATCGTAGATGGTGAAATATTTGCTGATAAATCTATGATCTAGAGCTCTCTTCTCTGTCCCAGCTCATAGCTGGGGGTTGTTAAATTGCTCTTCTTAGACTTTGTATAAGAAGCCTGTCATAAATTTCCACTAAATTTCAACCCAGTTATTTAATTTCATTGTTAATTAAGATTCACAGTGAATTCAGGGTCTCAAAGATATAATTGACATTATGTGTTGATCATAAGTGTTCATATTGCCCTTAAAGTCATATACCAGTGTTACTATCACTCAGAATACCAGAGACTATTCCCAACACCTGAGAAGGTCCTTGTTTCCCTTTGCAATCAAGTCTTCTTGCTGTTAATGTAATCTGTTTATGTCCTGCATGGAAATGAGTGAAGCTAGTCATGTTGCCTTCAAGTTCATGGCCCCTAAGCTTCTAAACTCATGATCTCTTCCTTGTGAGATAACAAATTGTTCTGTTTTCCCCTACAGGAACATTAACATTGAACTTTCTTCTTTAATCAATACGATCCATTAAGAATCTAGTGTACTCTACGTGCTATATGAAATATTAATTGTACCCTGTTAGTTAGATAAATGAAGATCCTGCCAAAGTGATAGCTTATTATTTTTCCTTGTGCCGTGCTATGTTAAATGAGAACATTGTGAGTTCTGGGGTACATGGTCTTTTGAAATTTGTTTATTGATTCTTGCTTATTTGAGTAATTAGTTACATGGCTTCGAGTTCCCCAAAGTTATTTCTAACTGGAGTTACTGAGTTCTTCCTCTTGCTGATTTGAACTAGAGTTCACTTACTTTTTAAGGGCTCCAGTTTAAAATAATTTCTTTGATTTTTTTTCCCTTTGATGCTTTCAAAGATAAGGAAACATTACTTTGCTTTTCAAGAGCCACTCAGCTACAGGTAGAAAGCGGAGAGCTGGCGGGAGGGCCAATTAGAGTTAATTATTGTCTGACTGACCTGCCACATTATAAAATACCCAAGACTTCTGGAAAGGTAGACTTTAAATAATGTCCTCATGTCAAATTCACAAAGTTAACCATCTTAAAACTTAACCATGGTGAAAAATTGTATCAAAGATTCTGTCTACCCATCAAAATAGTAGCTGGCAGGATTAGCTCTGGAATCTTGTACAGGGTAAGCTATATTATGCCTCTTGCTTTTGTGTTATAACTGCAGAGTTTGGCACGTCCATTCTATATGTTATCACTTCTTCCCTGTTCTCCACCAGATATTTAGGTTATAGATCTATACAGTTATCTAAGTGCCTTAGATAAAGCCACTTATAAAGTTGACACCAGAACTTTCAGGTGATTGTACTTAGCCAAGGGTTTCTCTTGCCCTTTTTAAAGAATAATTACTAAACTGTTCCTCAAGGACTCAGTCTGTCAAGGATTCGTATTTCTTGCTCTCTGATTTTCTTTAGAATATAAACAAAATTCAAAAATTGATAAATTGGATTAAAATGTTGAAGTTCTGCACATCTTAAGACACCAGTAAGAGAATTTTTTTTCAAAATAGGCAGATGACTTACACTTCAAAGGGAGATATATGAGTGACCAATTAGCACATGAAAAGGGCTCCACATTATTAGTTGCCAAGGAAATGCAAATTAAAACAGTCTGAATGGCTAAAATCCAAAGACTGATAATACTTAATTGTCCAAAAAGATGTGGAAAAACTATAATTCTAGTGTTTTGTTGGTAAAGGTTTAAAATGGTAAAACAAAAACAAAAACAAAACAAAACACCACTTGGGGAAAACTTGTAAAGTTTCTTAAAAACTTTTCTTTATCTATGACTCAGCAGTCATAGCTACATCAGTTTTAGCTACGTCCACGGTGAGATTTCTACACATATGTTCATAGCAGGTTCATTCACGTTAGGCAAATGTTTTAGAAACAACCCCAAAGGGGCATCATCTGATGATAGGCCATCCATACATGTGTGGAAAAGTGTGTTACACATAAAAGCAAAAAAGCTAGATGTGAAACAATACTACTGTGTGTGATTCCATTAGATGAAGTCCAAAATTAGAATGATACCAATAGGTACCTGGAAGTACTTAATGAAGATAGAGAGTGACTTGATTGCAAAGGGACACAAGTCTCTGGTATTCTGAGTGATAGTAACACTGGTTTATGACTTTAAGGGCAATATGAACATTTATGATCAGTGCATTTTATATGTCAATTATATCGTTGAGACCCTGAATTCATTTTTAATTTTAATTAAGAAAAATGCTAATTTTTTTTTCTTTTTTCTTTTTGTTGGCCATGGGTGCTGAACTGGGCCTGGGTGCTGTGTCCTTCAGCTCTTCAGTTCAAGGCTAGAGCTCTACCACATGAGCCACAGCACCACTTCCAGCTTTCTCTGCTTACATGGTGCTAAGGAATCAAACTCAGGGTCTCATGCATGCAAGGCAAGCACTCTACCAGTGAGCCACCTTCCCAGACCCTAAAAAAGGGAAATTTTTAATACTTGAAATTCTCAATTTTTAATTCTTTGCTCCAAATAATACCATAGTCTGAAGGAACTCTGGTTACTAATCCTATCCACAATCATGTTTTTTTAATCAGAATTTGAATTTCTTATCTCAAAAGGTTATTCATTCAGTATGTTGGTTTTTTTTTTTTACTATAGACATAGGAATGCATCATGTTATTTGCTTCTAAAGAATTAGCTTTCTTACCCTTCTGAAATTACACTTGCCTATTGAACTGTTTATGGATCTCAGGCACACAAGGAAATCTGTAAGCTATTTGCTAATTCCAGTGTTTCCAGGAGGAAGACCAGTGTTGCTGGGGAATGTGTTGGCGAGGGCGGGGGGTGGGGATGGGGGGACTTTTTTCACTACCATTTAGCCTGGAACCATGTCAATAGGCCTGTTTAAATTTGGTAAATTATTTTTGATAAAGAGATTTGAAGAGAGTAGTATTTGGAAATGAAACATTTGTACAGTAGCTCTGGCACAGTTTGAGATATTAATCTTACTCGGCAATTTGTTCATACTATTTATTGAGTCCCGGCAGAATGCTTGAAAACTTGTAAAAGCCTGCATCTTGGCCCTTGCCTGCATGTTGAAGTGAAAGCACACATGTTCACATGTTAACGTGTCGCCAAGCATCCCAGCCATCCCCAACTTGCTCACATGGCTGCCTTAAGTTATTTTCTGTGCCTTCTCATTCAGTGGCCCACAGTTAAATTGCCTTGTTCCTTTTGTGAATTTGTATGTCCAAATGCTGGTAATCAGCTGCATCCCTTGAAAATTGATAGATGTGCTCATGAAGGAGAGTTCGTGCTCTTGGCTCCATTTCACAAGTCACCCCAGCTAGTGTTTCTGGATGAAGTTGGCATGAAACTCAGTGCAGTGTTGTATCTGGCTTTATACTCATTTCAAGAACTGAAACCTCTCTCTTTTCTTTTTTTTTTTTTGGACTCTGTTTCATGGGCATTGTGGGAATCTTTCAAGCACAGAGAAGTCAGTTATTTGTTAATTAACAGTATTTACTCCAGAAAGACTAAGGGCTGCTGTTGTGTACTGGGATTTTTCTTTCTTTCTTTCTCATTTTGTTCTCTTGTGCTTCTGGGACTACAGAAATATCTAAGTATTTATGAGACAGAGCCTTCTATGGAGAGTCTAGAAGGTACACTAACCTGCCACTGGTGTAGATCTCAACAAAGTGCCTGCACCAGAAATGGATGCAGCATGGTTTATGCTTGAGATTTCAAAGGTAGCATACACCTGTTTCTGCTTTCCGGATGAAAAATGAATTGCCAATTACTGTCGACATGTTCAGACATGACGTCTCATATGGCAGAAACCTGCTCATCCTGCTTTCTGCTGGGCCCCCAGCTAAGAAACCATCAGTTCCAGGAAAGGCCTGTGTTGGCAAGGAAGAGAAGAGCGAAGGGGATTTGATCAGTCTCCAACCCTTCAAATTTTAGGTGTTTGTGCGAGCTGTGGGCAGGAGGTCAGCGCCTCTTCCCTTGGTGTCCCCAGCAGCACGCTGGAACAAGATGAAGTGATCAAACCCAGTGCCAGTGCATCATCAGTCTCATTACTTTGCAAGCTGCAAGCCCAGATGCTGCTGTTTTCTGCGTCAGGCCTCGCCTGATTTACATTCATAACACCTCCATTACAGCTCATTTGTTACTACTCATCATGAAATGGTTCCTTTCTTTGCATGATAGTACAAAGGACACTAAAGAACCAAAACATGATGGCAGTGGGATGCGTCTGAGTCTGACCAGGTGTGTCCGGTGTCCCGGTCAGCAGGCCAGAAGCAGGAACTAAATGTTCCATTGCTTCTATCATTTGTGGTTTTGATTTGATAGTGGTATGTGGCTTTGAGAGTCTTTCTGAAGTCACTGAGCATCAGTTAAGAGATTGGATTTTTCTAGACCAATTTCATATCTCTGCTATATTGAGAGTGCTTCATAATTAGTGAATTCTGACACCCTGTCCCCATTTGCTTGGCTTGTTCCCTCAGTGGATAGCTCAGTGGCATATATTTATTATTTCTTGAAAGTGTTAATGTGACAGCACTTAATTGACAAGTTTCCCTTTGATGCTCCAAGTTCTCTTGGCTCTGGGAGTACAAGATTCCCTGCCCTCAGAGTTTTATACTCATTAAGAATATTAACTGTCTCTTTTGAAAGAGTTTATTAACAACATCAAGATCTGATAAAAAAAATTATAACTTTAACATTTCTTTAGGAACTGTTGAGAACCATATCATAGGCATCTCTGGTGGGTTTTGTGTGTTGGAAATACAAAAAGTGGCCCACCTGTGAGAGATGTTAGCATGGAAGGTAGAGAATGCTGCGGGACTGAGGACTTAGGGTGCGTGTGGAAGGGGCTAGCTTAAACACATCTCGCCTTGACGTGTTCTCAATGTAGGTAGTACCAAAATGGCTGTCTATTAAGGAGGAATCAAATACTAAGAATAGTTTGAATTAAATGAGAAGAGATCAGATGGAGTATGGGGCCATAATGGAACACTAAACTCAGATTTTGAGGAGGTTTAAATACTGTGCTTAGAAAGGCAAAGCTTGTACAATATAAAGATTTAATCAAAACTTCTACCTACTTGGGAATAGTATTTTTCTTTCTTTTCCTTCCATCCTTCCATCCTTCACTGGTACTGGGGCTTGAACTCAGTGCCCTGTATTCTCACTTGGCTGGCACTCTACCACTTGAGCCATGTTCCATTTCTGGCTTTTTGCTGGTTAATTGGAGATAAGACTCATGAATATCTCTGCCTATGCTGACTTCAAACCATGATCTTCAGGTGTCAGGTCCCTGAATAGCTAGGATTTACATGACAGAGCCACCAGTATCCAGCTTGGTAATTGTATTTTTTTCTGCCACTTATGCCTGTTACCCGTAGGTCTCACAATTAAAATTAGATGTTTTGAGCTGCACATTGTTTCTAGACATTCTCTACTCCATATACAAGTATAATATACATATAACAATTACATTTGTTATCATTTCAACTTACTCTTTGTTGAGTTTATATGAATATTCCATCCAAAACTAAGCACATAATAGCTTGTCATATTTACTATCTCCTGGCAAAGTTCAGGGCTTAAGAGAATGGGACATAAGCAATGGTAGTTTTGCCTGAGAGACCAGAAAGGAAAGAGTTAAGAAAGATTTGGTTCTTGGCATGATGTCTGAGGAAATCTCAAGTCTTTAGAAAGCAAGGAACCAGTGGGATAGTATATGTGAACTTCGTAAATGTTCCTAATCACAGACTATGAAAAGTTATCTAAGAATTCATGCAGAGCCAAATTCTGCATGTTGTTACAAAGAAAGTATTACAAGCATCTTCAGATGGAATTTCTTTAGATTTCCTCTCTTTTATTTATGTCTGTAACTAGTTGAGCATAACCAAAGTTTGTAAAATTAGATCATATTCCAGGTAAATTTTCTCCTGTTCATCCACTTGAAAATTCTACTGTTATTATTAAATACATCTTTTTAAATATGCTCTTTTCTTCCCATTGGACTTTATGATCAGTTTTTGAAATACTCTCTTGAGATTTAGGCCAGAAAGTATAAAGGATATTAGTTAAAATGGTTAGTTTTATTTAAAAATTCTTAAGTATTTTTTTCTTCCTTTTAAGAAGAGAAATGTAATTTTTCTCCTCTCCTCTAAGTCAACCCTTTAAAAGTAAAATTTATGAAGTTGTAGTTTGATATTAAACCATTCACATTAATGTCTATGAATAGAAGTGTTAACAGATTTTGTTTATTTTATAAAAATATATGGAATTATGCCATATATTAACATATTTATCATATGCCAACATATATAAATCTAGCTCTCTCTTTTTTTGTGTGCCCACAGTAGGGCTTGAACTCAGGCTTAGGGACTAGTGTTCTACTACTTTGAGCCACTTTGGTTTTCTGCTGATTAATTAGAGATGAGTCTCGTAGACTTTCTTGCCCAAGCTGGCTTTGAACAGTGATCCTCAGATTTTTTAGCCTCCTGAATAGCTAGGATTAAAGGCATGATCTGCCAGTACCCAGCATTGACTTTCAGCTTTTTGTGGTTAATTGGACCAGCTAAACATCTTAAAGACTTTCCTGCCCTGGCTGGCTTCTAACTGTGATCCTCAGATCTCAGCTTCCTACATAGTTAGAAGCATAAGCCATTTGCACAGAACTCCAGCTCATTCTTTTAAATAGCTGCATAATATTCCATAGCATTGGTCCACTCTAATTTCTAGGGTCCCTCCCCCATTGGCAGATACTCTAATCCCTTCAAATGACTTTTCTATTTTGATAGGAGAAAAAAAAAAAAAAGGCTGCTGTGAAACAAACTTGCAGATGAACCCTCAGGAATTGGCAAATACTTTTATTTCTGTAGTAAGGATGGGGCTTGAATTGCAACCTTCCCTGGCAACTGTGTTGCATTGGGCGACTTAAGCTCTTGAGCTTCTTTTGGCTGATGTCGGAAATGTTTATGTGCATTGCTATATGGTTTACATGTAAAATTTCAGACATTTATGAGCTTACCAGCCCTGTAGAAGGTTAATGTCCTTGGAGACCTAGAAGGGTTAGAGTTGTCAGTACTCAGGTCAGTTAGCCTTTGCAGCTTTCATCACAGTGCAGAGTGAAATCTACAAGGGATTTTTGTTTGTTTGTTTTGCTTTGCTTCTAAGGAAAGGCATGTTTACAACTGGATAGGATAATGTATATAGGGTTCTATGACTAAAGGAGGATATATTTAGGGAAGGAACCCAAAGGTGTAACTCCTGAATATCCAAAGTAGTATTTGTCACAACAAATTCCAGGAAATGGGAACATGGGGGGTTGGGGATTTTTTCTGGGAGCGGGGGAAAGGGGACAGGAATGGAGGGAGGAAGTGTGAGCAAATGTAGTCCTTGTATTCAACGTACACTATGTAAAAAATAAGCCAGGTAACCGTGGGTAGGGACAGAAAGGGGGAAATGGGAAAAGTGAAGGAAGTGGTGACCTGGTCCAAGAAGCACTCATAGCCTGTAACCTCTTTGTACACATCCACAATAATGACAAATTAAAAAAAAAAAGAAAGAAAGAAAAAGAAAATGAACATGTTTTGTGGATTGTAGAGTTTTTTCCCTGTTTTTTTTTTCTTTTCTTCATTTGTATAATTTAAAAAGAAGTATATTTTGGCACAACCATTGCAGGTTTTGCTGCTAGTTTGTAATTCCCTAGAGGTGAATTGAAAAGATTAGTATTAGAACTTTTTTCCATTAACTCTGGGAAAAACTACAGATCAAAAAATTGTCCTTTGGCAGAAATGTCAATCTATACATACCTCTTCTGGAGCATTTGGAACCTGGAGTGCCGAGAAGCTGACTTAATAGGAGAATTGAAAACCAAAATGTATACACATCTTCACCTTTCTACTTGACGACAAGACAAATGGAAAACACATTCTCAGAACTTGATGATGCAGAGAAAATAAGATTGTTGCTCCAGAAAGTACATTAAGGCTAGAATCTTTAAAAGATTTGAGTGCTAAGCTTTTGTAGAAAGGCTGATCCATTCTTATTAATGATACATCTATTTGTACTTCATCCTCTACAATTCTTCTTTTGTATGATAGAATATCTCGGAAATAGATTCAAGAAAAGAGGAATGTTTTAATATGCTACAGATTTTCCTATAGAATCTAATAGAAAATTTATTCACTCCTATTTGTGGTTCTTGGTCTTCCCAGGTTTTTTTTCTTAACCTTTTAGAATTTCTCAAATTTCCCCACTCCATGAGATCTATGATGAAGTAATAGCCACTTATGCAAAAATTGAATATAGTGTCTCTAGCTATCATTCACATAATGCAATAGATTTACTCTTGCAAGTTCTCCTCCTTCCCATTCTACTGTAAAATATTAGTATAGAGATGTTATGAAGGAATTCAATGATATCCATTCATGTTCTTGGCAATCACAAGCACTCAGGAGTTAGCTAATTATTCTAAGCATCAATAGTTCAAGTTTCTATTGAGTGAATTTTGTATTTTTTTAAATCAATGCTCATCGTATAATCTAATACGTATTTCTCTAGGGTATAATCTGTGGCCACAATAAAATTGCAATTGGGAACATACATGCTCTTAAAAGCATGTGTTTCCTGTCAAATAATTAACTAACATCAACACAGCTCAAAATAATAATTATATTTTATCATGGTAAATGAGAAAGAACTATGTAATTTCATTAGAAATGCATCTGGAATGCTTTGCTCAGATAAATGCCACTCTGGTTAGCTCATGGCATACTTGTCATATGGATCTTTGTTGTACCTTGAGAATATTTATACTCATTTAAGATTGTGGGGAATTAAATGTTCCTAAAACTTGTTCTGAACCCAGTTGCTTGGCACTTAGATCATTATTTTCCCTGGAAATCAAAATGACACTATAGTTTAGCTGTCTAGGTTTGTCCTTAAAAGCCTGTTGAATCCTATTCCTCTATAATTAAGAATGGAAGACTGGAAGTTGGAGACAATGAAGAACCAAAGAGAAAAAGAAATAAGGTGTGTGTGTGTGTGTGTGTGTGTGTGTGTGTGTGTGTGTGTGTGTGTGTGTGTGTGTGTGTGTGTGTGTGTGTGTGTGTGTGTGTGTGTGTGTGTGTGTGTGTGTGTGTGTGTGTGTGTGTGTGTGTGTGTGTGCGTGTGCATGTATACACTGCTTAGTAGTCTGTGCTAACTCAATTATAGGTACAGCCCCCTTTTTGTGAAGAAGCACTGGAAAACCTCAGATATTGGCCTTCTCCCTCTCTCCCATCCCTCTACCTCCCCTCCACCAACGTTTCAAATATTGTTACTTAGCTGTTGGTGGACTATGCAGCAGTTAGTGGAATCCTTATTGTCAAATGAAAGCTAATATAGACTTCCTAGTATCTACCTATAATTGATAAGATGCTATTTTATCACTTTAACTGTAGTTTCTAAATGGACCTACAACCTTTCCTTAACTATAAAGAAGACAATGAAACTTCCTTTCATGAGTACAGCATTTGGTGGTTAAGGTCTAGAGATAAAAGCTGCGGTCTTTCTTCAGCCACAGCACCATATTTATGTATTCAGTTGCAGCTGTGATGACCCTTCTGTGCAGTGGTATAAGTAGTGGCAAATGCTGAGGGGTTTTTTTTCTTTTTTTTTTTTAACAGCTTGTCTTGGCAATCACAAGATACTCAACCATCAGTCTGATCTATATGATTAAAAACACACTAAGTTCCTGCTTCAAAGCAGAATAATTGACAGTATCTAATAAATCATAATATAAAAGTTCAGACAAATGCCCCAAACTTCTAATAGTAGGCCACGCTATGTAGCAAAATGTGAAAAGAGCCTTCGACACTTCTTCAGCCCTCCTGCCTTTTGTACTTCAGCCCACTCACCAGCCCACATCCAGCCTGTCCGGAGCTTTTTCCTCCTGGTGCTAAGCTGAGTCCCTGTATTCAGAGCCCCACCCACCTTTCTGTTTCTCTGCTTGTGAACTTCGTCTGCCAGGCCCTGCTTCCCATGTTCATTTTATTCCCACCGAAAAGCCACAGTAACCTCTCCTTTGTGTTTGTGAAATTCAAGCCCTTATTAATTTGTTTCACGATTACTTGTGCCCAGTCTCTTCTCGGTGTGTGCCCTGTATACATGAGCTGGACCTGAGCTCTGATAAGCGGAGCATTCTAATAGATGCTCAATTAATATCAGAATTGTTCTTCCCTAAGCTGAACTGAATTCATAAGTCCAGCATCTTACTTTCAGCTCTCAGAATGTTTTCACTATAGCAGCAGCCCTTAAAAACAAAACAAAACAAAAAATACTCTAAAGAACTAAGAAAGAATGACTGTTGAGAACTTGAAGGATCAAGATCTTCTCTCTAGTTACAGCAAATAGTGAATCTCATTCCCAATTGAACTGGAACCTTCCTGCAGGCAGGACTTTGGTTCTCTTTCTGCATCTCCCCCACAATTAGTGAGTTTACTGCCTTTGAAAAATACATGTTGAAATGAATTCACTCAGCAAATTAGGGTGATGCCATTAAGCTGTGTCCAACCTAATGGTTTGATTTAACTAGCTGTTGATGGTTCATTACATGCCATTAATACAGAGTTGATTTTTGTGGACATTAGCTAATTGCCAGAGTTCATCTCTAAGACATGCTGGATTGAACTGGGTTTTTCTTTTGGCAGTATCAATACAGTATTTAGAAAGAGAACAAGATCTTCTGCGCAGTGTGAATTTTTCTTAAGGAAAAATTATTGGTATTTGAATTTTTCTGCTATGTTTGAAGACTGCTTTTCACTTCTGTTAATGTAGATAGATTTATATTTTTTGAAAACCAAAGTATGACTCATTAGTATTTTCTAGTTGAACCTGGAAACATCGTATCTATCTTCAAGTCTGGGAGTTCTCTACCAAGAATGTCAATTAAATACTGTATAACAAAGTCTTCTTTTTCTAGAAACCTACTTACCTACATTCCCCATGAGATCTCTATTGTCTGCTCCGTGGGTCTATATAAAACATGATTAGAGGCATTTTCTGAGCCAAGGTACTGAGGGGACTGAGGAATAGAGGGGAAAACTCATGTCTACTTTTGCATCATTCTTTTTTCCTGGCTCAATTAAAACTGCACTGATTGTCAAGTCCCATTAACGCAGTGGGTCACTCCCTTGCATTCATTAGTGACAGCCCCTCTGTAACGTGAAGCACTCTTGCCACATTGTGGACACATTTATGAAGATTGATAACAGCTAAGGTCAGTGTTAACTTTTATTATCAGGCAAGCTGTATAAGAAACTGTCTGGTATTGGCTTTTGGGTTGATTTATGAAAAGATGGTCACATGAAGACATCACATAAAACAGCACAGTAGGCAGTAGTGTTATTACTTGCGATTGTAACTGTAACAAATACTAACTAACTCTAATTAGGTTCATTGTCCTCTCTGGCACTATTCCACAGTTTGCATGGGCCGGGTCCTCTGAGCAATACAGCATCCACTCAAAAGAGTGAGTGACTCCCTTGCTTTTGCTTGAGTTAGCACATTTCTCCAAAGGTTTCCTCTTAACAGTAGCCAGCAATGCAGAGCTAGTAATGGACAGGATGGTTCAGTTATCCCAAGGTGACAGCAGTCCAGTAATTACACACTAATTTAGCCTCAGGGCACATGTACCACCAGCTCACTCTACCACACAAACCCCAGAGGTGGGAGGAGCCAGAAATTCTGGCTCCTGAATATCTGCAATCACTCTAAGTAGTAGCAGGCAGCTCTTCTGAAAAATAGTACCTATAGATTCTTGCTCAATAGGACATTTGTCCCCAAGGAGAATAGTCACTTTGCCTCTGTTTTGTTGTTGCTGTGTGTGTTTAAAAAAAAAAACTTTAATCTACTTTGGTAGATCTTTTAGGCTGAAATCTCACCAATCCATGTTGCATCTGAATATGCAGAACGGCAGCTGTGTTTTCTTTTAAATGAAGGTAATTGTGAGAAAAAGGGTCTCTGTGGATCTCCCCTCCCACCCCAAAAAAATTCTAAAAGCTTGGAACCCCAGAAAAATCACTCCAGTCTTCTCAGCTCCTTATAAAGCTGATGAGAACTGCCACAACCAGCATATTCTCCAGAGCTCTGTGCAAATTACCACCTTGCTTTCCGCTCCCAGCTCTGTGTCTCTGTGGCTCATGTCTCTCTTTAGGCAGCCACGCTAGGCTCATGATTGAACCTACCTCTATTTCAATATGCTATGAGCTTTTGAAGCTTTCGGGTGCTATTTCTTGAAAGAAAAAAATGGCAAGATTTTGCCAATCCCCTGAATTTTGGTTAGCTTCTTTATCTGGGAAGGTCTCTCAAGTAAGTGTGGAGACAGTGCTCTCTGAAGCACCCCTTAGTCATCACGGTGAACAGACATGGCCCATCTCCCAGGCTGGGTGCCTTTCAGGACCTCTTGATGCTGGGAAGGCTTCTAATGCCATAAGGCCTGGGAGCATGGTCACAACCCTGCCCCTGCCCCTGCCCCTGCCCCTGCCCCTGCCCCTGCCCCTGCCCCTGCCCCTGCCCCTGCCAAGGAGGAGGACGCTCAGCAGCAGCTGTGAGAATCACATTTGGCCCATGATGGCAGCAAGATGTACCCCAGGAAGCCCTGCACTGATTTTGGGAGAGCCAAATTATGAAGGTTGGATATGTGAGATGGAGTCATTACGAGCTTTCTGGAGAGACGGTGCAATTAAAAATGAAGCCAAATGAGCGAGTATACTAAAGTATGGGGAAGGTACTTCTCAAGTGCTCATGAAGGCAATCTGGTGACTGTCAGGAAACTTCTAAACACACACCTCAAAAGCTAAATACTGAATCTCTACCTCCCATCAGTTTTAGTTACGACCATGGCTTGAACATTTATAGAGCCCCACTCTTTCTTATTTTTCCAGGAAATAAATTGTGAAGCCCGGACAGTATTTCATGGGTTTTTATTTCCTTTCAGAGAACGTGGAATGAGTATGGAAGAGGCATTATCTGGTCTCTTTCTTGCTTTCAGAAACCTTGAGTTTTATACCGCAAAGTGCCGTTGGAGACAGAGCCAGGCCTCATGAATGTCAGCATCACAAAATGTTCAGCCCTGATCTAAACTGTAGAACCACAGGAAGTGCAGAGTCAAGAGAATCTAGCCCAGTGCCAGAGCAAAAACACTAGGAGAGAGTTTACTTGCAAATAAATTTGGTTTTAGGCACCAACTTCAGTTAGTTATGGTGGCTCCCTGAAACATTAGGTAAGAAGGATTCCAGAACTTTGACAATAGCTTATGCCTGAGAGAGGATCAGGATTTATTAGTGATGTCTGTCAGTGGCATAAACATTGAAGAAAGTTGGCATTGTTACTTCACCACTTTCTATACTTACTTGAGAGGCATATATAAATATCTGTTTATTCCTTAATTAATGGTACCCAAACCAGAAAGAGGAGGGTAGTGGGAAAGAAAAGAATGAAGGAAAATTGGCAGCTCTGCAATATTAATATCTGTGCTCCGGCCTCTTCTCCTAGCACGCTTGGCAAAATGAAATACCTTAACCAGGACTCTTAATTTGTTACTGTTTGTCCCAGTGTGACTCCTCATAGAAGATTCCATTACTTCTCTCTCATTTCCTGCAACCTGAGCGTTAGGAAACAGTGACTGGCATTTGTAGAGACTTAAAAAAAGTAGTCATGATAAAAACCACTGTTAGGAAAGCATCTTGCATATGCAGCCATACCTGCCACTTACTTCGTAAGAAGAGGTTATGCTTGACATTCAGTACAATGTTAATACAAGAAAAGATAGTAACCTTCAGTGCATTTCTAAGATAGGGTCTGAGGGGTCATTTGACTTAAAGTCAAATACTTCTGAGTACGGCAAATAGGAAGAGTTTCACATGTTAAAAAGAAGTTCTCCCTTCAACCAAAATATTGGAGCCAGACCTAAAGGTGGTAGAAGCTGATGCTATTTGGTAGAAATCAATGTTATCATTGATTTACCATTATATTAAAGAGCTTTAGCCAAAGCCCTTATGCTTTATTTCATTATAATTGGTTGTGGTGACATTTAGCTAACTAAATGTACTCAGTTTATACAACTAGACCAGCTTTCCACACCTTAACCTGAAATTATAACTGTGAGCATCATTACTTTTCCAAAACTGGATTATTGGCCATCCTTAGTGAATTTGACGATTTATGTCAATCCAGTTATGCAGATAAGTCTAAAATGCCTACTTCATGCTCTAAAATATAGGTTCAGCCATTATATAACACCACATAATCGTGTAGTAATATGTAGTTATCTCTGAACAGTAATCAACCCATAAGTACCTGTTTTTGTTGTTGTGTGTGGCTCCAGGTTCTCATCAACCTTTCACAGAGGCCACCATTTCAGGACCAAGGAAGCCTGTCCTTATCTTTTATCTGGGTTTTTCTTGGCATCCAGCCATGGTACATGTATTACAAAGGGAGAACTTCCCCTTCCCCAGCTTACTTATATAGCCTGGTTAGGGACTCATGACCATCAGTGGTATCATTACCTGGCCATTCAAAACCATTGCAAAATAAAATCCTCGTTGATACTCCTATTCCTCTCTATTGCTTCTGGATGTCCGTTGGTGGTGAAAGGGTGGGGTGGGGGAGAACCAGACCTCACCACAGGAACACGGAAATAGTAGAGGACATTTTTAATTAACACTGGCACTTCTAGGCCTCTTGCTGAGGACTGCCAGCTTGAGTTTACAAAATGACATTTATGACCCAAAAGATGCAGAGACTCACTGAAAGGAGCAGAAACCAGTTTCTGACCTGTTTGAATACTGGTTTAATGGTAATAGAACTTTAACTGTGGTGATTATTCTTGAAATGCCCAACTTATTTTAGACAGGCTTTTGCTAGTATGAAAGCAAATTAAAGCAGTTTGCCATCAATTCTGTTGAGTTCCCCTCCCTGCCTAGTCACACGCAGCAGCCGTACCACCAGCAGTTGGGCAAATCTGTGCCAAGTGTAATTACTCCAAATACAATTCCATTTATTCATAGGGAACTGTTGCTCCCCATGAGAACTTAGTTGAGGAAAGAAACGGTATATAGGTTTATGTTAATTATATACCCCATGCTGGAGGTCTGATTTTAACAGGAGTACAGCCTTTTAATCCCTTTATCAAAAGCACGTGCAGCAAGCCATCTTTGACCACCACCTGAAAATCGTGGGCACCCCCGTGCTGTGTAAACAGCCACCCCCATTTAGATGGCTGTATGCTAAACCCTGGTTCTGAAGTTGTCTCTTTAAAAGTAGAAACCCATTCTTCCTTGAAAATGAAGTGATAACTGTTAGGCTGCCAGAAGAAGACACAGAAATTTATTAGGAATTTATTACAGTAAATAATAACTAATAAAAATAACTAGCATATGAACGTTTCCTCTATGCCAGGCATGGGCTGAAACCTTAAATAGTATAGAACTAGTGTGTGTGTGTGTGTATGTGTGTGTGTGTGTGTGTGTGTGTGTGTGTGTGTGTGTGAGTGTGTACTCGTGTGCGCGGGCACGCACCTGTAAGGCTTAAAATCAGGGCTTAGCACTCTTGCTTAGTGTTTTCATTTAAGGCTGGCACTCTGTCCACCTGACCCACACCTCCATTTCCATATGGGACTAATATTTACAAAAATTCTTAAATTCACCTTATTTTAACAACTTCACCAAGCTTCTTTAAGTAAGAAAGATAGAGCCCAGATTTAGAGATGTATGTTTCACATGCTAGATCTAGTGTTTTGAAACCATCACAGTAAGTAAGTATATATAAGCATTCCTGTAGAGCCTAACCAACTTTGGTCGTGCCACTGTATTAGGAAGTTCACTTTCAGTTCCAGTTTGGCTGTTAAAGGATTTGTCTCTCTCCAGCACGCTTTGGCCACTCTTATTGTAGCCTCTCTCCCCCCACCCCTGCACCTTGTACCTTCACACATTCACGCCAACTCATTGAAGGCAGTGAGAAGAACAGTTGCTTTAGTGGGAGATGAGTCTGAGCAGCCAGTGGAGGTTGACAGATGTTTTGTGAGGCACTGGGAATATTGTGTATGGTAAACTAAACAGATGTGGTTCCTGGAGATTATAGTCTATTGGGAGAAAAGGTTGCCACCCATATAACTTGACAATAGTAATTGTGAAAAGTGTTGTCAAGTGCTATGAGAATGTGTATCAGCCACAGGGATTGACTGGAAAGGGTGAGAGACAATCTCTTCTAAGGCTGAGATTTGAGAACTATTTTTAAATAGTTGGCATCAAGAGACACCTAAAAGACAAACTATAGGACCAGTGTGTAAGTGTCTGCATAAAGAGTTTGGTACTCTGAAGGGAGGAGAGAGTGTGGAGTCATCATGATGTGGGATGAAGTGTGGTGATATCTTGTTAGCTCTTTGTGGGTCATTATATTTTGGATTTTATTCCAAGAGAGGTAGAAGGTCTTTGAAGAGTTAGGACAGTAACACAGACATGGTAATATCAAATTTGTCATTTTAAAGGGATTGCTGTTGTCCTTTTGTTAATAATTTGTAGTGTGGGGAATTGACAATTAAAACCTGTAGACTATTTAACAGACTACCGTTATTCAAGGCGGGCAGTTGTGATGGCGGGGACTAGGCTAATAATAATGGAGGTGGAGAGAAGTGAGTTGATCTATTTTAGACTTCCAGGCAGATTGAATCGGGTAATGCATTGGCTCTGGGTGACAGATTAGATACTGGTGATGTAAGAGGCGGAAGTGTCAAGGACGACTCTGATTTTGGAGGGCCCATTTACTGAAGTAGGAAAGAAAGAACAAATTAGGGACAGAGGAGGGAATTGAGAGTTCTGTTTTAAACACACAGTGCCCTATAAGAGGGCTTCAGTGCTAAGTAGCAGTAGGCAATGTCCTATAAGAGGAGTAGGCTAGAAATACAGATTTGAGAGCTGCCAACATATAGATAAAATGTAAAGCCATGGGGATAATTGTGATTCCTGTGGAGAGAGTACAGATTAAAAAGAGTAAGGGCCTTCAGGCCCATGACCCCCAAGGACTCCACCATGTAGACACCAGTTGGAGATAAGCCAGAGCATTGAGAGGAAGAAGAGCCAGAGATTATTGTGGCAGGCACAAAACTTTTTTCAAGAAAGGGTAACCTACAGGAACAAGTCTGTGCTGCTAAGTCTTATAAAGTGTGTACTAAAGATCATTGAATTTGCCACATAGAGAGCTCTGATGTTAGCTGTTCGAGTGAATGAATGGAAAGCACTTAGGTGCAGGTAGAAGGTGGCACCTGGAAGGATCTGGAGGGAGCCGTTGTCAGGGTGAAATTTGTCAGAGCTGTGCTTTCAACAGGGCAGCATCCACAGTGGACTCTCATTTTAAATTTATGAAAATTAAATTAAATTTAAATTGCACTAGTCATTTTAGATGTCCAATAGCCACGTGTGGCCATGACCATTATGCTGGCATGGATTTCGACTGATTCTATCACTGTGCAAGGTTTTGTTTGGGAGTTGTAGAAATGTTGAGCACTGGTGAAAATAACCAAGTAGAGGAAGAGGTTGAAATAGGAGGGAAACTCTCACTAGAACTGGGGTAGGGGGGCTGGGGGGAGGGGTGGTAAGAATTGGATCTATATGCAGAGTTTGCCTTTCTTTGTAAGATATACTTCAAAGAAACAAAAAGGAAGGTAAGTAAAGATCCAGATTTTTATGATAAGTAGGGGAGGGAGTTCTTCTTGGTTTCCATTTTCCTCCATTAAATAAAAGACCTGGTCATTAGCCAGAGGTAAAAGGGGAAGGGCAAGGTGAGATCTCAAGAGGAACTTGGCTATTGCATGAATAGTCAATGCGGAAGGAGAATGAGTTTAGCTCACAGAAATGAAGTAATCTTGTAGGCTGGAGTCTTTGTCTACTCATGAATTTATAGTGTTTTCAGTCTCCCTAGTTTTGTGGCTTTTCTCTAGACATGTTCAACTGGAAAGCTGTATTAAGGGACATTCATAAGGCAGACATTCCTAGGGTGGGGCTATGTGTAATGGCATAGATTAATACTGCTGAATTGGGACCCGTGGAGAGAGGTAAAGCTAATGGAGCTCAGCATGGTGAATCCAATCCAGACATGAATTGAGAAATGCATTGTTTGGTCCTACAGTAATACATCATTATGCCTTTAGGTGGAAATCACTGAGATCCCACCCCTGAAATACTCAAGCATGAGGCTGATCAGAATCATTCGGAGAATTTGTATAGTAGATTGCTGTTTTCTATACTTTATATTTGGTCTTGTTCATTTTGAGACTCAGCAGCAGCCTAAAATGTTAAGCCAATTTGCTAAATTTTGCCTGTCTTCTGAAAAATGCTTAAATCTATTTCGCTAACACAAGGGGATGAGATTATATGATGTGTTAGAATTCAAAGCTGTCTTCTGACATGAGTACCGAATATTTCAGTTAATCAGAACAGAAAAAGAAGCATATTAGGTTGTTTAAAATTCAGTTATTGTGTGATGTTCCACAAGAACACATGTCGTTAGTTCGGTTGCTTAAGTACCCATTTGAAGGTTTCACTTTTCTTAGCTACAAAATGCTTTGAAGACATTTTTTTCTAATTTTTATATTTGACTTAGAGAGTATCAAGTAACTACTTGAATTCATAGTGTACTGCCAAGAAGTAGCCAATGGTGTTACTGTATATGATTAATTGTGATTAATCATAGAAATGAAACATTGTTAATTAGCATTTCATCTCCTAAGTTTGTTTTTATTCTCTACCCAGTTTCTCTCAACACTTATTCCTCAAATCCAAAGAGCCTGCCTTCCTATTTCCAGGGCATTGGGAGAGTGAAAGGTTAATATTTTATAATGCTCTTAGTTTTGAGGATGTGAGGCCTTAATATTGTTATGTTATTTGAACACTTTTTTTTAAGCCTCTATGTCCAACCTTTTGAAATGAATTTAGTTCCTATGGAAACTTATCCCCGCTGTAGATGGTGCCCTTCTCCACAAGTGAAAAGTAAAATCAATCTCAAAAATGATTTTATAATTTTATAACATGGCTTGGGAAATAGACACTAGGAATGTGGTAGTTGTGCTCTTTTGCCATTATCCTGGTTCATATTAGATTGTGTTCAAAAACAATCTTGTAAATGTCACCATCTGTGCTTTACTTTGGGGTCAGAATAGGTACACAGGGGTTCAGCACAAGTTTCAGTGTTTTGTGTTTTTTTCCCTCCCATCACCACTAGGAATAGCTTATGAGAAGGCAAGGGATGTGAGAAATATTTTGAAGGTAAAATTAGCTTTGGGAGGTAGAGAATGGAGAAGGCTAGTTGACTCCCAGGCAAGCTAGGATTCTTGTTGATGAGCAGCAAAGCAGGTGCCTGAGGGCAGAGAGACTATTTGCAGGGCACTGGTATTGGGGATATGCAAGAAGTGACATCTTTGTCTAGGGAGAGGACAGGAGAAACCAAGGAAGACCTGAAAATATAAAGCATTTCAAAGGAAGAACTGATGGTTTCAATGAGTTCTTAAATACATAGTATGAAATAACAGCAAAAGAGCCAGGATTTAATGCAAAATGGTGAGCTATAGAATTGCTGCTGAAAAAATTCCTAAGGAGGTCTGAAAGTATTTCATGGTAGGATGTTCATGTTATATGCATGAGGCCCTAGGTTCAAATCTCACATTGCGTTAAAATAGATTCAAGAGCTTTTGTTTGGTTAAGAAAATGAAAATAATAAATTGAACAGATCTAGGTGATGTTTAGAAATCTTACATGGGGGCTGGGATGTAGCTCAGTGGCAAAGCGCTTGCCTAGCAAGTGCAACGTCCTGGGTTCGATCCCCAGTACCAAAAAAAGAAAAGATAACAAAAAAAAAAAGAAATCTTACATGGAAGGAATACAGGTAGATCATCAAATCTAGCTCTGGCTTCAAATTACTATCTATGTACTTTATCGTGCAACCTAAATACAGAGAGCTGCTTAGTGAAGAGAGACTAGAAATCTACTTCATCACACACAAAAAAGTAGTGGGAAAACCCCTAAAGAAAGTAGAAAAACTGTACCAGGAACTAAGAGCAAATATTCACACTTTGGGAATTACAACTAAGAGAAGGTGCTTACAGAGAGGGAGGGTACAGAATGGATTTAAAAAGGCAGAGCAGACACCAGTGTGGCTCCTGCCTCAACCTACCTCCTCAGGAGGCTGAGAACTGAGGATCATGGTTTTGAAGCTAGCCGGGGAAGAAAAGCCATATGGCTCTTATATCTAACTACCAAAAAAGCTAGGAGTGCAGGTGTGGCTCAAATGGTAGAGTGCTAGCCTTGAGTGAAAACACTAAGGGATAGCACCCAGGTCCTGAGTTCAAGCCCCAGTACTGGCTAAATAGATAAATTAATAGAGAAAGAGTAATTTGGAATAAATTCCATGGATGGCAAACATTTCTCGGTTTTTCAAAATTTCAAATTACTCTTTTACTACCAGGACCTTAACTCAGAATTTACCTGCTTTGGCAGTCTCTCTCTTTTCTTACAATGTCACTGAGATGTTGAAATCAGAAAAACTTGTACCAAACATATATTGAAGGGTGATGTGTATGGAGGCATTAGGACTTATTTCCCAATTTGCATTTTGCTTTCATGTAACACTTGCTATGTTGGGTTTCATATCTGGTGTCAGGGAGTTAAATCTTCAACCAGTTTTTCAATTAATGTCACCAACCCCATAAAAGTGATCTTACCATTAGGAATTGTGATGTCAAGGCATCTGGTGGTGGATGGGGGCTGTGATCATACAAAGTATGTATAAACACTATGCCACTGTGTTTTTGATAGTTATTTCCTGATAAGCAATGGGTAATGCGATAGAAAATTTAAATATATGGAAAAGTAAATCTTAATTCTTTGACCACCTATCAAATTCTCCTCCTTGGAAGCAGCTGCTATTTCCAGTTATATATTTTTTCGGATGTATTTTATGCATATGTCAGCATGTAGGTGCTATATGTTTTTAAATTAACTTGTATAAATCATGAGCTTATGCAGAATAAATAAGCATCCTTGACTGACATCCATAAACTCTTACTTTTGAAGATATTTTATCCCAAGGTTTCTCCTATTTCCATTACCTTTAACCAACCATTATTTTTAGAACCTATCTGTTGGGAGCTCTTGAAGGGGACTCAAACCAGAAAATTGAGACTTGGCAAGTGGTAGAGTATTACCTTGAGCAAAAATCCTTAGGGATAGTGCTCAAGCCCCGAGTTTAAGCCCCAAGTCAGGCACCAAAAAAGAAGAGGGACAAAAGCATGTGTAGTAGAGGAATGTACAAGTTGGGAGACACAGGAGGGAGTTTGGCCGGTGCTGCTGTTGCTGGCATCTGTGTGATGGAGTCCCCTGTTCCACTCAGATGTCACCCTTTGCTGGGCAGCTGGGCTCTTCTAGTTTCCGCTCCTCAATCCTGCTCTTGCCTCTAGCTCTTTTCTCCTAAGCCAGCTCCCTCCAAGATTCCTGTCACTGTCATGTGACTCATCTAACCTTTAAGATTTCCCACCCAATAAACCATTTCCTTCCACTCCTCCCTATCTTCACAGCCTCATTTAAAAATATCCTGCACCATGGACTTTCTGTGTGAGCCAAGAGCTCTGCGTTACTCCTCAACCCCACTGCACGGGCCACACCCTCCTCCCTGTGCTACTTGGTCATTGAAGCTCACCCTTTTACGCATGCTCTGCTCTGGCTGCCCCAACTCCTCATAGGCCTTTTTGGGAATTTCTTCAGTATATCCTTACCGGAAGTGTTCTGGCTTTTTAATCTGTAAAATTCCCATGTCTTAAAAAAAAAAAAAAAAAAGACATTTATTAGTGATATCACTGCCTCTGGCTCCAGCTTTTCTTGCCTTCACTTATCTGTCTGGAATGTCTGTCTACCCCATCTTTCACTGCCCAAGCCCTTTCCTGTTCCTTCAGACTAGACTGTTAATTCCATCTTATCTAAAGACTCTGCCCAGTCATCTCTAGCCAGATTTAATCCTTTCCCTGTTATATTTTGCCATTGCCAGATGAACTGCATTAAGGCCATTCATTAAGCCAGCTGGTGTTCCTCCCCATCTCCCACATTCCTAGTCTAAGTGGAGGATATTGAACTGACCTGATCTACTGCCTCCTTGCTTTGCTGTCTGCTTTCTCCTTGATTGCTTCCCTGCTATCTGGCTTCTGGCTTCTGGCGCTATGTAGAAGTTTCTTTCTCCAGATTCTAGGGGCCACATTCTGTGGCCTGTTATCAGTCTCATTCCTTTTGCCTTTGGTCTTACCAGCCTTGTGATGCTGCATTACACTGCTGCTTTCCTCCATGCTTCAATCTCTGGGGGTACCATCTCCCTTCCTTGTCAGTCCCATGCAAGCTGTTCCTCAGGGCTCAACTGTCCTTCCTGCCCTCAGTCTCCACACTCCCCTCACATCTTGCCAGAGATTTCATGAGGGACAGGGAGGTACAGCTCTGCCCTCAGGCTGAGCTCCCACTACACACTAGATTCTTGGGGGCAGGCCGAGGAGAGGATCACTTTGGCTTCTTGACACTACTCAGGTGCCCTAATTCTTCAAATCTCACAGCCTGAGCCACTGTGTGCTCCTTCAGCCCTTCCTTTTCTCTGTTTCCATGTCCTGTCAATTACCACTCTTTGCATTCTTGCTTGCCAGTACCTCTATTCTTCCTGGCTAGTCCTCTTATTGACCTGTTTTTATCTTTATGGGTAGGTGCTGAACCTCTGGCCACCTTGCCAGGGGATTTCACTTCCATATATCTGATTCATTCATGCTATGAACTTTTCTAATACACCACCTTTATAACTTCTATGACTTGCTATCACCTGTAGTCTGGAACTGGGTCTTCGTTTCATATTTCCCATTCCCCAGCCCTAAGCGTCTCAGTGCCACCCAGGAGCCCTGACCTTGTAGAACTTGCCGGAGCCTGGATGTCGGCTTGCACTGGCCCTGGAAAATGCCCCCCTGGCACCTTACAGCCCTATCTTTCATTTGGGGATTTTTGTAAATTCCATCTCTTCTCTTCCAGGAACTCCACTGACTACTCCTAACGACTTGTGATCACTGCCACGCTCTACGAACAGTTGTACCACTTGGCTAATGTGTATCTTTCTCCTTCCATAAATGTTAAGCTTCTGGCAGGGAGATGAATGCAGTATCCTCCCCCTGTGTTGTATATGTCTGTGATGCTCGTGTGGCATTCTCTCTGCCTGGCAGCCCCGTATCTATGGGGGATGTCCTTTGGATCGCAGCACCCAAATGTTCTCCCTTTTGGGCACTCAGAAGAGATGGGAGGCAGACAGAAGGTCTAATTCTGCCCGTCATTTCAACGTCTGCTTCCTCTGCTCCTAACTTTTTGAATACTCTGACACATAAAGGGCAAATCTATATGGATAATTCCTTTCCTTCCTTGTCACTAAAACACATGCGTTACAATTCTTTCAGCTAAGGGAGCCATACATGTGCCCTTCCAATATAGTTCTCTGGGATTTGGATCTTGCTCCTAAAATGCAGAAGAAAGTACCACCTAAAGTAAAGAAACACACTGTCTACAGACTTAAATTTTGATCTTAATGTAGTATTTTGAAGTGTGTCACAGTCCTCATTGAGATACGTGACATTTTTAATCTTTTTACATGAAGTTGTTAATAACTTATCTTCATATTAAATTTAATGTGGTCATAGCAGGAAAGCCGTTGAGATACTGGGTGACCCAAATGGAATTCACCAACCTCCCCCATCCCCAAGTCTCTCTTCGACTGAGAAGCAGCATTACAAAAGTATCTCAAAGGGTTATTCTTTTTGCAAACTTCTACTAAGCACCTAAAACTTCTAAGCACCTAAAAGAAGTTGTTTAAATGCCCGTATTGAACTGAGTGACACACAGGAAGTAGCCTCTGTGCTGCTCAACAGGAAGGGTCTGCAGATCTGTTATTATAACAGATTCTGCCAGTAAAGATGATACCTGAAAGCATAGGAAGTAAATTCTTCTCCAAATATGGGAAGATTCTTGGCTGTGGTGGAGGAGTGGTGGCTGGGATTCAGTGATTTTCTCAGAAGACATTAGGTTCATTGCAAGGATCCATTGTTAGATAGAGTGGTAGATTGCCAGGATGAATGCCCTGACCTGGCCATACTGATGATACCCTATTTCTGCTTCTTCCTCTTCTAGACTTGAGGACTTTCTTTAGGAAGAATGAATGATAGAGGGAGTAATGCCTCCAAGAAATTGAAATTCAGACTAGCTTTGAAAACAAGCATCCTAGTTTTCATGAGTCTCCTGGTCTAGAACAGCTTGCAGCTTCTTCTTCCCTTGGTCCTTCTCAATGAATTATTGATCCTGCTCAGCCAGTCCCCCCCTCCATCCCCCCCTTTCTCCCCACCCCCTTGACATCTCCTCCAGGATTTATTGGCAAATCATTCTACCTTTTTTGAGCTCCTCCTAACTCTGCCTCTACATCCAGACAATAATCCAGAGCCAAATTGTCTAGTTTTCTCCTTCTTGGCAACACCAGTGTAGTGCAATAGAGTGGTTATAAAAGACATCCTATGAGGGACCATTGGCATCAACTGGCAATTACTGCCAGAGCCCTCCTCCTAAAGCTCAATAACTGGAATGTCTCATCATGATTACTTTGGTGGATGTACAAGCTGGACTAAGACCTCTAATCATTTTCATGTGGATTCTTGAGGTGACTGAAAACTTAAGCTCCTACCACATTCAGCCCCTCCCACCTCTCCAAGCCAAGCCTGTGTTAGATGTCATGAGCACAAGCACCGAACATTTCTCTGAGGGAAAGCGAAGGCATTCAGAATGTATATATTTGCAAGGTTATGAATATATTCATAGCTCAAGTCTCAGAATCTCTATAGTCTAGGTCCACTGGACATATCTTCCTGATGGCTAGAAAGTTAAAGGGACTCTTAAGCCCAATCTTCACTCCCTTTTCACTGGTGGTGAGTTTCTTATCTGGAATACAATTTTGTTGACATCCCAAACCAAATCTCTGTTCCCTCCTCCTGTTTACTGTCCTCTTGATCTCAAGGTAAGGCTTATGTACACCTCTGCCCCACCCCTCCCCAGACCACAAGCTGCTGCCGGCAAGGATCACATCTGTTCCACACCTGTCCCTGCAGATGACATAAATGCTTAATCATTATCCAAGGCTTAGTCATATTTGGTAAAGTGAATGAACCAACCAGCCAACTCTCATATTTTGAACCAACTTTATGATCATCCCAGAGTAGCAGCATGAGGGAATGGAAATAACTCACATATCCTAGAGATTAAAATAACTTTGAATTTGTGCTAACAAAGGGTCCAATGTATTATATAGCCTCATGTATCTAAAGAAATGAAACCTAAAGTGGTACATGGTGTATGCCTATGATTATTATTTTCTTAAGTTGTCCAACCAGTTACTTTACAAAGTTAGGTGAGTGGAAATGTCTTGCTTTTCTTAACAACAACAAAAATGCTAGTCTTAATCTTGATTATTGAGATACTCAAATGGGAACAATTCAGTGTATAAAGATTGGGTTTCACTCACTCATTGGTGAATTCTGGCAAATGCAACTTGGGGCTCTAACATCCTCATTTCACTGTTGCTGATTTGTGAAAAGCCATGGAGACTACTGCTCCAAATATTCCAGTACTTATAACCACGCCACTCCTCTAGACTGATTTTGCAGTTCCTACTATGTGCTTTTTCCCACCTGGTGTACTCTATGCAAACAGCCGCTGCTGTTTCTTGACACTGTTGTTAACTCATTAGTGCTTGCTTTTATTACAGACTTATTGCCTGATATTGTTTATTATCTATTAACAAGGATAGCTTATATCTCTAAGAAAAGTCTTCTCACTGAGACTGTACAGTACAATATGGTAGGGGTAGAAAGTTACCTCATCCCTCTGTATCCCCCCCAAAGGCTTGGTTCCAGGACCCTGCAAAGACATCACACCCCTAAATCTTCACATCCTTTACTAAAATGTTTTGATATTTGCATATAATGTATTCATATCCTTTCATATACTTTAACTCATCCCAGATTGCTTATAATACTGAATACAATGTACATGGTATATAAATAGTAGACGTACTACTTGTTTCCTTTCTTTCTTAAGATTGCTTAGTCCATACACACAGAGGGCAGGCTATATTCTGTAGCACTTCTAGCCAGAGCTGTTTATCCTGCAGTCCCATGGCCAATCTGCTGTTTGAATGGTCTAGCGCACACTTGTTATGGGTGGTAGTCTGTTGTTAGCTTGTCTGGTTCATTGAACTAAGTGCTGAGCCAAGCTGTAGTTGGGGCTGGTGTTCCCTTTTCCAGTGCTAATGGGGGGCTCTTGCCTCTCATTGTGTAGTGATGGTACAAAACACAGCAATTAGCATCCATTGCATTAGTAATAGTTGTCTGAGGAAAACCTGCATCTTAATTTTATTTGTGAAGGAATTACATCATGAAATGTGTGTGGTATACAAATGCAAAAAAGAAAGCAGGCACCTTTTGGAGATATTTGGCCTCTGAAGTATGATTATGGAAAGTTGATTACAGCTAAGCTAGAAACATCATTAATGAAATAGCAGTTGTTAAGAATGTCAGGAAACCTTGAAATTAAGTTGTTTTGCAGATCTTGTTTACATTTTATCTTGCTAACATTACCATACTATACTCTCAGGTAAAATAAAAATGGAAAAAATATTATTAGAAGACAATTCATATACTTTAGGTATTTTCTTCCTTTGAGTTCTGTAATCACCTTATAAATGATAAGAAATGGGTGAACTATTAAAACATTTTAAATATTGGCAGTGTGTTTAATAGCTTTCCTTTGGGGTTTTGAAAGAAAAGACAGAAATGCCAGCTGCTAGATTTAACAGCGGATGTACAATTTAGTACAAAATAAAATAAATGCTTATGAAATTTAAGAATTGAAGAGTTGATCCTGTTTTTACTTTGTTAGATAGGGTTTTATAAGACCACCTGACTTCATGCAGGATTCGTTATTGGACCTTTTTTTTTGTTTTTTGCAGAATTTTCCTTTAATTTTCGGCATTCTCATTGATTCTTTCTCCCTTGCTCCTTCTCTTTCTCCTTTCATCATCAAATCTGTAGAATTCTCATGGAGTACTGACTGGTCCAGATACAGGGAGCAATCTTTTGCTGCGTTACTTGCATTGATAATAAATGGTTTGCACTCTGAGAGCTTTAGGGATATGGCTGCTGGTTGTCATTACCTGACTTCTTTTGCCTTCTGAATGGAGATCTTCTGAGAAAGATCTAGCTCCCTGATTTTCCTTCTCTGAAGTTACCTTATTATTCATGTTCTTTATATTAGCAAAACTAAAAAGATGCTAAGTAGTTGCGTCAAAGTTGAAAGCTCCAGACACACGTCAAAGATGATTGTAAAACATGAAAGTCAGAGCGGCAGCAGGGAACCCAACAGCTAGCTATAAAACAGATAACCAAGCCACTACAGTCAAGAGTCTGAAAAGGAGAGTTCTTCTAAAGACTGCTCAAATCAGCTTCCATTCTACAAAAAAAAAAAAAATGTTTCCATGTTCTTTTGACCAGTTAATCCAGACTTCGAGAAAGAAGTAATCAGAAGCGATAACAATAATTTCTGTCCATTATCGGGTGTTTTAAAGCACTGGAGAATTAGAGTCACAACTTCTGTCTATCTTGATTCTTTTCTTTTTCCAAAGTTTGCAGAGTAGTTCTGAGAAAAATCTTTAGGAATAATATCTTAGATGCCTTTGAAGTGAATAGTTGCATTAAACATTAGCAAAATAAGAATGTTTTACTTGGCTACAGAATAGCTACAAAGAGCGCTTCCTTTTGATTTTGATCTTGGACCCTATCTTTGGGGCTCCAGGCCTGCTTTTTGTGTACTGTCATTAACCCCTAACCATAAGCACTGCAGTGGAGGGCGGGGGGAGAGTTACTCTGTAGGCAGGCTGCTAATGCAGGTATAAATGAAGGAAGAGGAAAGGCTAAAGAAAGAAAATTAGTGTACACGGATTGGATTCCATTAAAAGTCCTCAATGATTTCAAGTAGTCACAGACTGGATTTTTTTTTCTTGATTTTGATATGTGTATGTATTTTAAGCTTGACTGTATCTTACCGGCTCTTCTGTGCTGAACTTGTTTTTGGATAATTGTTATATTTTCCTTATTATGACTTAGAGTCCTCCAAATCTACACTTCATCTTGCTCTTTACATTGCCATGCTCCATTTCTTTATTGAGTCTTCCTACATACAATGAAATTAACTTGTTCAAATCTCCTTTGCAACTGAGATTTAATTTTCCTTCTTAGGCAGCTTGAAATTCTTCCTTTTGTTATTTTTACCTAATAATGGCTTCTTCCATCAGCAGGAATGAAAGCAGTCAATAAAAGTCAATTGCTAGGTCTATGATTATACAGAGGGTTTTACCATAATGCATATTGGAAATGTCTTTGAAATTCTTTTCCTGAATGGAAGGTGCCATGGCTTGTGCTTTATGGCCTTCTAAAGTTAGGTACTAATCTCATTTAGCATTTTCCCAAAGTGAAAACAGTGCATTAGGGCAGCATAACAAGGCTTGCAGATCAATACAGAGGCAGAGCTTTACCATTATACGTGAAGCCAAGAAAAATGGGCAAAGTCTACTCCAGGAGCTGGGGGACAATGATGCTGATTTTCACTGCTCTTTGCTCCCTCTCTACCATCTAATCGTCAAAACAAATGGAAATGTGTATAGAAACGAGCTGAGATGATGGCTATGTGCACACACATATCCAGAAAAACTGCTAGACAAGAAACAAAGAGCCCTGGAAGCAAAGTAGTAGTATTGATTTGTGTTGATAAAAGTAAATTTTGACACATCCTAATCATAAATAACACATAGATTTTTTTAATGTGCATGACAAATATCTCAGCTAAAGGTAAATGCTTATATTCAACTTATATTATCTCTATCTAAGGAGTCCAAGTTATTAGCTGAATTATACCATTGCAAATAGTCTTTTGGAGGGGAAAAAAAAAGCATATGCATGGTCACCACCTTCTGGTGTTCAGTGTGTGTGTGATCCCATGTGTGTGTGTGTGTGTGTGTGTGTGTGTGTGTGTGTGTGTGTGTGTGTGTGTGTGTGTGATCCCGTGTGTGTGTGTGATCCCGTGTGTGTGTGTGTGTGTGTGTGTGTGTGTGTGTGTGTGTGTTACTTGGGAGGAGATAGGTATCTATCTGGTCAGTGTTCTTCTGGTCTTCCCTCCTCACCACTTTCCCTCTGCTTTTGGAGAAGCGATTCCTTTCAGCACAGAGATAGAATGTAGTTCTGCTTTCCACTGGCCTGATGCTTATTCATATTTTCTTTGATATTTATCCTGATGTGAGTCCTCCTGTTATCAGTCAGTCAGCAGTGTCTGTGCCTGTGCTCAAGGAATCATGGCTGACTCCTTTTAAAATGCTGGTGTTCGTGGTAGGGGATTAGAGAAGTCTGGATCCAGAAAAATTCACAGACATCTGAACTTTGCAATCTTAAAAAAGAAAAAAAATTGAAACTCTCGGGATTAAATTTAAATTCTGTTCTTAGATATTTGACAAAGCAGTAAGATAATGAATGGAAAAGGAAACTCAATGATATTTGAAATTTGTGAGATTATTTTTTCCCTGTGTCTACTTTCTTTGAAGGGTAGAAGGAAGTAAATTCCCTCAGGGACTAGTAACATGGTTTGCATTTCTATTCCAGTAAGATATATATTAGCTTAGCGTGTTGGATAAAAGTAATGAGGAGACAAATCGTCACCCAGGGGGTTCTTTATTGATAGCAAATATTCCCCCTGTGTTCTCTAGGGTTTGTTTTTTTAAGAACCTATTAAATTTAAAATAATGCAGTTTCAAGATTATATGGAAATAACAAATTTAAATTTCTGAGACAGAACTGATAAGGAAGACTGGAAGCATTTTCTGTTAAACTAATTTGAAAAGCAATTGTTTTATGGGTTTTCTCTATGTGTGTCTAGCCCTTATAATCCAAATTCCCCTACCGTATTAAAAAGAATATTTTATTTTTGTTCATATAATTCATTTGGTTTATGTTGTTGTTATCTTTGAAGTGTGTATGTCAGCTTTTAGAAACATTTGTATTTGGTACAGTGGAGGCACTGAGAACAACTAAAAATCTAAGATGTGTAAATACAGTTGCAAGGCCTTAATCCAGGATACTTCCAAATGTTTCCCTTCTACCCATTTGTATTCATTCAACAAACTTAACTGTGTGACTTCTGTAAGAGATATCCATATCTAACAGCCAGCATCTCAATGAAAATATATCATTTGCATTCTAGTAAATTTAGATTCATACACCCCATTAGACTAGTCTGTAGTCTGTGTCACTGGTGAGGTGAGAGAGAGACAGGGCAGGGGGCAGGGGTGTGGAGGTGGGGGCTGGTGGGGCTGGTAGCTAGCAAAAGCTGGAGAGTTTACACATGAGATGAACACTGAAAGATGAGATGGAAGATGAGCATTTTCCTGTTCCATAGGTGTGGGTAGTAGTTTGGGCACAGAACATTTTCAAAATTATGAGCAATGTGGGGCTGGGAAGGTGGCTCAGTGGTAGAGTGCTTGCCTTGCATGCATAAGGCCCTGGGTTCTATTCTTAGGCACCACAAAAGCAGAATAGGCCAGGGGCTGGGAAGGTGGCTCAGTGGTAGAGCGCTTGCCTTGCATGCCTGAGGCCCTGGGTTCGATTCCTCAGCACCACATAAGGGAAAAGATAAAAGCTGGAAGTGGCGCTGTGGCTCAAGTGGTAGAGCGCTAGCCTTGAGCTGAAGAGCTGAGGGACAGCACCCAGGCCCAGAGTTCAGGCACCACGACCGGACCCAAAAAAAAAAAAAAAAAAAAAGAAGCAGAATAGGCCAGAAGTGGGGATATGGCTCAAGTGGTAGGTAGAGCGCTAGCCTTGAGCTCAAGAGCTGAGGTGTCACAGAGTTCAGGCCCCACGCCTCACACAAAAAATTGTGAGCAATGTGAGCACAGATGTGAGGAAAACTGCATGAACCAAACTGGGAATATGGTTTGCCCAGGCTGCAGCAGAGTGTAGGGTGGGATGCGGGAACCTGATTAAAGCTGGCTTGTTTATTGGCCTCATGTTTTATCTAGGAAGCGGTAGAGAGAGGCCGAGATTTAGTTCTGCAGATTAGAAAAATCTTCATGGGTCTAGGGGTGTGGCTCAAGTGGTAGAGCCCCTTTCTAGCAAGTACAAGTCTATGAGTTCAAAGCCAGTACTAACGGGGGAAAATGAGAGGCGGGGGAGGAAGAGACAGTGGGAGAGGGGCAGGCAAAGGCAAGCATGTAGAGGGTGACGGATAGAGACACAGTAGGTCACTGAATCCAGGAGGTAAATCACTTGGAATTTTTATAATGACAGTATTAAGAAGGACCACACCACAAAATTGGATCTCCAGATCTGTGACTTGCTGAATATGGGCAGGGAAAGCAAAGTTAGGGCCACAAGATTTCTGGCTCAGAGAACATGAGTATAGAGACCTGGCACCATACATAGGGTTTGGCTTTGACTTTGGCTTTAGGAGAGAAGATTATAGTGTCACTTGTAGTAGTGTCAAATGAAGGGAAATACAGTATTGCGCCTTTTCTACTACTGTACCATTTCTATCTTATTCCATGTTTTATATGTTCTTTAACCTTGGCCTTTATTCTGAATGAATGGATATCTCAGTGGCCCCTGTTTTGGTTTTCAGGCGGTATGAGTATCATCCAGTCTGTGCTGATCTGCAGGCGAAAATCCTCCAGTGTTTCCGCCAAAACACCCAGCAGACCCTCAGCTGCTCTGCTCTGGCCAGCCAATACATGCTGTGTGTCAACCATGCCAAACAGGTGGGTGTGTGAACAGCCTAGCTGGGGTACCAGGAGAGTAAGATAGAAAGCCCAGCACCATGGGGCACAGGTAAGAATTGCATGTGTGTGGAAAGCTTTGGAAATGCAACAAGTCTTTCTCATTTTGAATTTCTATAGAGTTGGTCAGTTCATAACTTCCTATAACCACTTGGTTGTAGGAAGAGGCTGGATTAGGTGTTAAACACGCTCGCAGGGGGCGGAAATAACTGTTCTATTAAAATTTTACATTTCTCATTATTTTCTAATAATCCACAGTCATGGCCTTGTATTCTTAGGTCACTATTCGTAACCAACAGAAGAATACTGTAAATGAAGTGGCCAGCAGCCTCTGGCCCATAAACAGCAGAGTGGTTTACAGAGAGCCTGCTTCAAAAATCAACGAAAGAAACACTAGTCAGTCACCATGTCACTCCTTTTACCAGTTGGTAGAGTTTTACCAGTTGGCAAGAGATAGAACTTAGGAAAGGCTTTTCCTTTTTTTTATAGGTTTTTCTTAGCCTTTCATTCATATCAGAATAATATGATGTGCACCAGATATGTATTTTCTTTAATTTATGTACATCAGAAAGCTAATGACAACCCTAAAGCAAACCAACAATTCTGACAGGTCACATAATTGCCTATCATTTAACCATGTTCACAGTTGGACGTAGGTGGTTCTGAGAGACAGAACTTGTTCTTGGTTCTTTCTGCTGACAAATTCCCTAGAGTTGATCTTCTAACCCAACTAAATCTAGTGTTTGAGTTACACAGCATGCCTTTCTGCAGTCCAGTTTGCTGCAGTTATAATAATACTATTTAGTGTAAATTTCTAACACATTCTTAATAACTGATGGGAGGGTTGCTATTGTCTGAATAGCTCAAAACTACCAGCAACACTACAGATAGCAAGGTTAAAAGCCTCGGTTGCCTTTAGAAGCTACTGGCTTGCTTTTGTCTGCTCCATCCTTATAGCAGCACTTGTAGAACTCTTGGTACATGCCAGGGATCGTTTGCTTTCAATATCTTTGCTAGAGGTAATATGGCTATTGTGAAGAGTTAGTACATTTTATTTGTCAAAAACAGCTTCTTATATGCTCTTTACAAGTTCCAACCTTCCATATTAATACTACCTGATGCTCTTGGGACTTGGCAGTTGACTCATGGATTTTTCTAACTTGATAATAGTGCTTTATTAAGGTGAGACTGAGTAGTCAGTAGAAGAATAGCAGCGACAAAGTACAGGTTTCAAGGCTAGAATCTGACATGTGTGCCTATTTCCACAGTGTGATTTATAACACACTGGCTGTGGACAAGGGCATCAGGACTATGAGCTCCATCCTGCCTACCAGGTGATGTTGAATCATCCACACAGCTTCATGAGATCATAGAGAAAGAGAGGATAAAACAAAATTGGTGTGGCACAATATCAGATAGAACATAGGGATATGTACAAGGAGGGTAGACCTGACAGACCTGAGTTTGTTTACTAGCTCTAGACTTTGAGCCTTGATTTTGCTCATCTGTGAATTGGGGTAATGTTGTGATTATTTATGATTTAATTAAATTGTATTTCCCTTTCTCTCCTCCATTGTATCATTTCATGTTGAAACTATGCACATCAGCCAAAAATATTAAATTATTACTAGTGACTCCAAGACACCCCTTCCCTCCCCTCACTCCCACGTCTACCATGTAATTTAGTGTCATTATATACATATGTGCTTGAAGTGCCTATTATTTCCATGACCCTTATGCACCATGCATTGTATAATACAAGGAATATTTAAAAGGTAAGAGCCTACAAAACCTTTTTCCTAAGATGGGCAACACTGAAATGGACAAGAACCAGGAAACAATGCCACCCTATGTCTCTACACCACTTGAGATTTCAAGGTCATTTCATATCCATTCTCTTGCTTGTTTTTTCTGACAGCCTGAGATGTAAATAGAAATGGTTTTATTTTCACCATTTTACAGTTGAGAGCATTGAAACCCAGGGAAATCATAATGGTAAATTTAACAACTAGACCAAGATATACCTGCCATAAAAATAAAAACAAATTCAAAATAGGTTAAATGGGGCTTTGTTTTGAGTGGGTGTTAGAAGGACCATTCATCATCCACTAACACAGAAACACTGCTGAGAGAGAAAATGAAGGCAATAATGACAAAGTGAGGGCAAAGAACATGGAAGGTGTAGTCAAGTCATAACAGAGACTGAATATCATCAGTGGAGGCAGAGATGACGGAGCCCACCGTCAAAGGAATCCAGGATCCCACCAAGTTTCTTAGCTTATGAATGGTTGCTTTTCTTCAGACGCCTACACCTCTTGCTCCCTGGAAAGTTAGCCTCCTGACTCCAACTCTGCCCTGCTGTTTGGCAGTGCTGTGGTCCTCACTGACTAGGGTGGCAGTTTTGATGGACCTACTCCCTTACACTTCCGGTTAGATCCCGAGAACAGACCAGGCGTGTGAACATACAAGCCATTAGATCATACAGCCCATTTCTGAAGTAAAATTTCCCCATGGAATAACTCCAGTACAAACCCTTTCCACTCTTAACTGACTGGTATGATTGGCTTTCACAGGATCCCTGGGGCATTGTTCTGGAGACCTAATAGATTTTACTGGTAGGAAGATTTCCGCATATTCTTCCTTTCCATTCTTCTTCACTTCTTCACATCAATCTCAGCTATTCCTAAATAACCACTCATGAGTTGTCCTGAAACATCTAGACTGTTGCTGTCAGTATATTAACTTATGTGTTCTTCATAAGGGTAAAGAGATTAACTGTTTTCATTATTAATTATAAGAGTAACGCCAGGATATGTGAGATACGGCACTCCTCTTCCCCCCACCCCCTCCTTTTTTGTTTGTTTGTTTGTTTTTGGTGCTGGGAATCAAGGGTCCTATACATGCTAGAAAAGAACTCTACTATTAAACTACCTCCCAGGCTCTGAGACATAGTCCTTTTAAATGAAGGAGATGCCTGGTATGGGTGCACACTCTGGAGGCCGATTAAAGAGAATTGCAAGTTTTAGGTCAGTCTTGCCTACATAGTGATATAGAGTGAGATTCTATCTAAATAAATAATTAGATAAATATAGAACATGGACTGACACAGAATTCTGTGTTCTTTTTCTTTCTCTTAATCTGTTTAGAGTCGTAATTTTCTAAATGCCCTAAGATTGAATTATTTCTTCTTACCTTTAAAAACCTATTTCCCACTCAGTTTAACTGTAAACCTTTTTACATGGGAAGGGGACCAGGTAAGCCCAAGTTCTGCTTTTTAAAAGGGAGAGAGGGCATAGAAAGGGCTAGCTTCCTGATCCGCATTGCTCCTGAGCGCCATGACACCCCACTGCCTTGATTCTTCCTTCCTGGTCAGTTGTAGGGTAAGGTAGGGACTCTTGGGCATTTCGGGTTTCCTCCTGCCATTGGCAGAAAGCACAGAAGCTAGCTAGATTCTTGGAATATTCTGTGTTCAGTGAAGAGAAGCACCCTGGGAAATGCCATTACTACTTCCCTAGCCCAGGTATAGTGACTAGAACTTCCATTTTCTTCAAACCCCCAAGTTCTGAGGAGTTAAGGGTTTGAAGCAGGTGACCCATGGGGGCCCTGAGCTCTGAGCTCTAGGACTGATTCTGCCTTCATGGATGAACAAGCAGCACCCTTGCTTTCAAAACCTCTGGGTTTGGGGTCTTTGCCTCTTAGATTTGGCTGTCAGCCTTAAGCTTTCACTCAGACAGAGCGGTGGCACATGGGACTGGTCTGCCTACTGCCCGCCTCCCACAGAAACTTGTGCTTTCTGCACGTTCACACTCCTGACAGCCTGCGGGAAGTCAAGGCGGCAGGGCGAACTGGGAAGGATGGAAACAGTTTCACAGTTTCTCCCAACTCAGTAAGTGAAAACCAGCTATCTCAGGACTGCCACGAAGAAACGCCCTTGGAAAATGCAGAATGCCCAGGCCCCTGCTATATCATGATGCCTTGTCCTTTGAGGTGTGGGTGGTTGTTACAGGGGACCCTGGGAGGGGAGAGATGTGGGGGCAGAAAACCAGGATGTGAAGAACCAAGGAACACTCAGGGAAGCAAGGGCTAACCCCAGAAGATGCCTGAAGATCAGAGAGCTGTGTAGGGCCCGATGCTGGGGCAATGCGAAGTCCACAAACCACACAGAGATTTAAATCAATGAGCCAGCAGTGGATCAGCAACCAAGCTAGTAAAGTCTGCTGTTCCACCTCAGACATGTGTCTCCTGTTCACCTACTTGTCAAATCAGAAAATAATGTAATGAGGGGAGTAGATTTAAGACTCTGATAAAGGAGATGGGATCTTAATGTGACAAACTCCCCCTCTACCCCCCCATTCCCCCAGCCAAGGCTGGCATACCTAAATGTAAGTGGCATTCTGGTAAGTGGTTAACTCCAAACAGAAGACCTCAAGATCAGTGCATATGCTAGGCTAATTTTCTGACAGCCTTCTTAAGGACAATGTATTTGTATTTTACCTCTCATATAGGTTGGATTTCTGTTTGACTAGAATTCTATATTTCCTTTTATTTTAAATATGGAAGAGGACCTGAAAACCATGGTGGTGCTTTTACTTAACAGTCACTATTCTTGAATGTGCCTGAGCAAACTGTACTTTCTGATCATTTTCAGGTGAATTCTGCATATGTGAATGATTTAGTAGAACAGGCAGTTGGAGCTAGAAGGACTTAGCAGTCGCCTAAGTCAGCTTCATCTTTTCCTGTGCACAGTTAACACCGGAGCGGTCCAATCTGTAGGTGCAGCAGAGCCCAACCCCCGCCCCCCCCCCCCAGAGCCTGCTCTGGATTTCCAGCCCAGTGGGCCTTCTTCTCCATGGGTGTCAGTGTAGGTGAGCTTAACCCCTCTGAGAATTCTGATTTGGGAGGTGGGAAGGGGAGCAGGGCACCTGAACTTTCACCAACTCTCCTGTAAGACTGTATAGCCATCTGGGATCCGTTTCTCCTAAAACCCATCATGCTAGACCGCATTGAGGTCTTCCTGCTCTCCAGCCCAGGTCCTGCCAGGTCTGTGTTGTTCCTCGTTCAGAAAGATGAGACCCACCAACAGTGATGTCATCAGGACCTCCCTCGTGATGCATCTTTAGCCTCCAGGGCTGATGGAAAGAGAAAGGAGCCCCAGAAGTCCTCTGCCCCCCCCCCCATCTGTAAGCAGTGCTGGGAGAGGAGCCACTCCTGGTATTCATGGGTGGGAGGCAGGGAGGAGTACAGATCTGAGGTGATACTGTCCGGCCCCAGCTAGGTCATGGCTGTGACCAGACCCACCCTTGGCTGTACTATTCCCCAACATCCTGCTCCTGGTTGGGGTGGGAGAGATCTTGATATGTGTACCCCGCCCCCCTTCAGAAAGCACCAAGATAAATCAAGAAGGCCAGCTTGGTTGGAAGACCTGCAGGAGATATGTTTATTGTGTTCAGAGCCTTCCTTATCACCATTGCCCAGTGACATTTATGACTCTCCCCGCTGGGCTACTGGGCCACTGGGCTCAGGCTCCCATGCAGGTGAGGCAGCCCTTGGGATTTGGAGACCCATCAAAGCAAATGAAATTCCCAACTTCAGATCTGTTGGCCCAGCCTCTTCCATCACAGAAATCCTTTGCTAAACCACTTTCTGAGAGTAATAGTTGGCTTTATGATATTTTCTCTGGTTTTAATCTGAGTCTAATAGAAGAACTATTACCATAGTAATAGATTTTCATTTTTCCTAATAGGTATTTCTTTTCTAAGGCTCATCCTTCAAGAGTTAGAACTGCGCTGCAATATGTTAGTGTTTTTGTCTGTTATTGCAGCAAGTTGTATAAACAGTTAATTACTTGTAACTTAATCTGAATGATACACAGAGCATTTGTCGTGGAAGATGGAAAATGAGATCCAGGTGGAAAAAAGTTAACTTAGGTTTCCTCTAAAGCATGAAAATGAAGCACAGCCCTGGCTGGGGAAAAGGACGGACACTGGAAACAAAATTAGTCAGCTAATCAGATTTGCAGGTAGTGAGGGACGGTGTGCATGCCGCATAGCTGGCTTTGTGCTTCTCCTAATTGAATTTATAGATGGCTTTTCCTTCCTGTCTCACTCACAGTCTTCTTCTTGTGTCCTTCATCATCACTGACCCCATTCTCTTCCTGTCTCTCCTTAGTGGAAACTCAGATACTGAGACTGAGTATCAGGACTTGCCCTTCTCTCCCTCCCCCACACATCTATGTAAACCTACCTATGTATGTATACACAGCCTGATTCCATCTGAAGTCCTAGAGAAAGTCTGGTAAACAAATCTAAACAAGAATTCCAAGTGGCATTCCCCCTCTCCCCCCCCCCCCCCCCGATGGTACTGGGTTTGATCTCAGGGCCTTACACTTCTAGTCAAACACGCTTCTACTTGAATCAGGCCTCCATCCCTTTTTTGCCACAGTGTTTTATTTATTTTTTCAGGTAAGACCCTACATTTTGTATTATGATTCTCCTACTAGTGCTCCTAGTATGAGATTGCAAGCATGAGTCACCATGCACGGCTTATTTGGTGCGACAGGATTCTCATTAATTTTTTTACAAAATTTTCTATTGTTATTATAAAGGTGATATACAGAGGGGTTATAGTTACATAAGTCAGGTGAAGAGTACATTTCTTTTTGCACAATGTCACCCCTTCCCTCTCACCCAATCTTTTCTCTCCCATCCCTACCCACAAGTTATACAGTTCATTTTCAACATAATGTCTAGTGAATACCATTGCTGTATTAGTTTACCCTTTGTCCCTCCATTTCAGAGCCTCCTTTTACCCTCTCAAGAACATATAAGCGAACAAGCAAGACAAAAAAGAAAAACAGCACCAAAGGATAAAACCATCTTGTTTCTATTTCCTGAAGTTAGTCTCATTCACGTTTTGTCCCTGCTGGCTTCAAGCCATGATTCTCCTGATCACTACCTCCTGAATAGCTAGGATTACAGTTGTTCCTGGGCCTGCCCCTCTGATTGGTGTCTTAATAAACAAACAAACAAAAAGACCTCTTCTCTGTGTAATAATCATTGAGCAGTCTAGGGCTGCCAAAAATCCCTCTTAAATCTATTGAAACACAGGAGCTGGCACACTGCTATACATACAATAGCTGGGCCCTTCAGAAAGCTACAGTTCAGAAATTAGTTGATGAAATTGCTGTGTAACAAAAATATTTGAGGATGATTGTTGATTGTTTTAGTGAGTAGAAATGATGCGGTATCTTGGGTCTCCAGGGGCACTGTTGTTTGACAGTGAAAGTTGCTGGTGGTTCCTCAGGGGCTGGGTTGAGAAAAACTGAGGAGATAGCAGCCTGGCTGCTCAAACCTAGGGTTCCTTCTGCTGAGTCCCCAGAGGCTCTAGGCCCAAATCTGTGAATGAGCAGCAGCAGCAGCAAGGAATTTCTTTCTCCACATGGAAGATTAAGTGTTAGCAGTTCCTTAAATGAAGGAAGTGATTTTTTTTTTTAATATGTAACTTGCAAAGCTTCTTCATCCTTTGGGGAATTTCCTATGTTAATTTATGCAGTGTTAAATTTATGCAGTGTTGAAATTCAGCCCAACAGCCATCTACTTACAGAACCTCATGGAACACAGACCCTAGCAGGACTGAGGCTCCCCCAGCCCAAAGCCCTGAGGTCTGGAACTCTCCATCACGTCATATTGCATAGCTGTAATAGACTAATTCCACAGAATATTCTAGCCATTCCTTCATCTGTAGGTTGTTCCATGTGATATTGCATTTGTTGAGATTTCTGGCCATGATGTGATCTTTTGTACCACCTCTGCCACAATTAGTGGCTCGTGCTGCAGTTAGACAGCGGAGTTTTAGACCCAGACCTCCAACTTTGCCATGGCCCCTGATGAGTCTGGTCACTCCCGAATCCGCTTTGGGAGTGAATGTGGTTCAAATGGGGTTATATGCTTCATATTTGGTCATGTGTATTCTCAAGTATCTTCATGCTAAACTGGCCCACTGATCCCCAACCCAGCCAGGGCCCAAGCCTGTCTTTTTTATGTTGTTGTGTTTTGTTTTTCAAAGAGACTAACATTGTTAGTATTTATATGATGTGACTGATAAATGGCCCATCCAGAGAAAAGAATGGTTAAGAAGAACCCCCATGGTTAGTTATATTGCACTAGCACACAGCAGATTTTTTTGTGGGGGAAGGAGGGAGGGCAACATTTGGAAAGAGGTACATTGTCAAATGGTTGTGCCCGAATAATGAGACCTGAGTTGTAGGGAAGGGAAAGGCAGGGCCTTGAAATGGTAATCAGCAGGTACTTGGATAATTAAAGTTCCTCTTGGTGTATTCAAGAAAATAGTGAATCGGTGACATGTAATACAAAATGGCCAAGTGGCTTCATGCCCAAGGGGACAGAGTGCTTTGTTCTAGAACCAACTGCCCTTAGATGAGTCAGTACAGACCTACCTTTTATGGCCTCCATTGTCATTTAATAAAGAATGTTGGGACTTGGGGGGAGGGGTGTATATTTGGAGTTTACATCTGGGTGACTGGTTGGACCGCTGATGGCCCTGTGATACTGCCGAGCAGTATTTGGGAGTTATCAAGGATGAGAGCCACTCAATGCTTTATTTTGCCAAAACACCACAGCTGGGTTTGAGGAAAGCCTCACATTCTGGTGTGTTCTACCAGGGAACTTGGCTGAGCAGAGCCTCCTGCTCATCTATAGGTCTTTCCTGCACACATGGAGCTTTTGTCCTTTACATCCTGATGGACTGAATCATTATCTCTTTTCTTTCCATCTCCATGTGGGTTCTCTCCAGCTAGTTTCCCTGCCTTAATATCAGTGCTTTGTAGATATGGATTACAGAAACTTATAACCTTGGGCACTCTGAAAGAACCCACCCTCTTCTTCTGTGACCTATACTCTTGACCTTCTCTTCTCTGTCTGTTCTAGACATTTCCATGTGGGATTTCTCATCCCAAATCACCTAACACACAAACTCAAAATTCAAGTCATCCTTCTTGTTTCCAAACTGACCCCTGTCACTGGCTCCTCATTGGCTCAGTGATCCTCCCCTACCCCTCCAAGAGTCCACCTGTATCTCGGCTCTCACCTTCTCCTTGTCTTCTAGTATTGTGTTTGGCAGCTCTATTTCCTGTTCCTTTGTTTCCCGTTGACTCCTCCCTGGTCCTCAGCCTCCATACTCTCCTTTATTGGCCCCACTGTCAGGTTCACCTTCGTAAAGGTTTTCTATTTGGACAAAAAATACCCATTTTTTTTCACCATTTCGGTGGCATCTATTCTGTGCCCAGGTACTCTTTCTCTAGATCAGCTGATCATACACCTGTCTTCCAGTGGGGCTGTCTCCTTCCTTGCTTTCTGGAAATAGTGGGACTTTTCCCCACCCTTTCCCACCCACACCCTGGCTCTCTGACTGTTCTTATTCCCAGACAGAGTTTTTGTTCCTTTTGAGTTTTTTTTTTACAGTGTGCCTACATTATTTAGGAAAACAAATCTTGACCTAAGATTTGACCCAGTAAGAACTGGGTGCCGGGATGGCAGGAAGGGGAGGGCCTGCACCTGTGCTCTAGAGGTGGCATCGGATGGCACCTTCCCCCTTATGGTAATTTCAAAACTAAGAGAGAAAGGATCACTTTTTTTCCTCCTTAAAAATCCATACAAATGGAAGAAGTATGCCCCATGCCCCAGGTGATAGTTTACAAGTTCTTTCTACACGGGGGCATGAGTATGGTAAGATATATTAAGTAGGTAGGTTTCATGAGGTAGCCAATGAAGAGAACACCATGCAATATTCAGGCAGGAAAAGTTTATTTACCAAACTTCTGCCCCCACCGTTCTGGAGAGGCATGGCTGAAAGGGTAGACCCACCCAAGACTTATCTAGGCCAGGGACTGGAAGAGGTGTGACCAGGTAGGGGAAAGATGTGGCCACACTGGATCTGAATGTGACCTCAGGGCCTGGGACCCACCCTCCTAAGGTCAGATGGGAGATGTGACCAGAGATGGTCCAGGATGTGACCTAGTAGGAAGGGGAGGTAACTGCTTCAGGGTGAGCCATTTACCTAGGTAACACCGATACTGAGTGGAAACAACCAAGAGGTAGGGAGATGTCTGCACAAGGTCTGCATGGCCCATGGCAGATCTTACAGGTAGCTTGAGGTCCTCTGGAAAGGGACAGGGAAAAGGAAAGGGGGGCAGGGGGGAATGAAAGTGAGGGAAAGAGGGGAGAAGGAAAGGAGGAAGGAAGAAAGGAGAAAGGGAGGGAGGGAAGAAGGGATGAAAAGAAGGAAGGAATGGAAAAAAGGAAGGAAGGAATGGAAAAAAGGAAGAAAGGAAGGGAGGGAGGGAGGGAGGCAGGGAAGGAGGGAGAGAAGGAGGGAATTCTATCTACCATCCCTTACGATCCAGCCTTGCTACCAGATAGCTATTTGAAAAGCACCCTAAGTAGTTCCTGCTTTTTTCCCCATCCTCTTTGTGGTTGTAAAACTTGTGCTTTCGATTTCTCTTTCAGGGCATGATAGAGAAAGGAGGATAAAATCAACTTTCAGAACATGCAAAACTCCCTCAACGTTCATTCCAGAGGCGGAACATTTTTTTTTCCTAATGAGAAAATAATCCAATTAAGAGAGAAGAGAAGCCCCGGAAAATGAATTGGGCGGAAGCATATCATGTTTTGATCAGCAACATTTTGAGAAGCCAAGACCTAGATCAGGGATCAGTTATCAGCAGATCACTGAGAATGACAAACCCCATTTATGATGAATAAAAGAGGAGGGAAGCCCTCTTCACCTTTTTTTGTACTTTCTATTCAATTTCCAGTGACATAAAATGTTTCTCCCCACACCAAATGCCACCATTGGTGGAGCTCCTCTCTAGGCAAGCTGGGAGGGGTGGAGAGGCTAAACTACGTGGCATGGTAAGAGGAGAGGAGAGCTAGAGTTGGCACAGCTGAGTAGAATTATCTAGGCTGTGGCTTGTGGGTTCTTTTTTTTCTCTTTTCTTCTTTGATTATGTAAGAGCTTTTCATTTAACTTATTATGATGATCATGTAAGTAAGAAGACAAAAAGGAAAGAAAATGTACCTGTTTTACTGGAATAATGTTTATGATTTACAATGAAATAAGGCATTTTTATCAATATAAAGACAGCATTGGCTTATGCAACCTCTATCGTGAATACTGACAACTTCACTTACTATCAATAATAAATATATTTTCTGACAAAGACTGGCATGATAGCTTGGAGCCTCGTTCATTCCTTTAGCTGACTTAGATGGGTGTGTATATAGTAATTGATTTACTTGGTTATTCATTTGCGTGTGCACTATATCTTTCTCTGGCAAGTTCGCCAGGGTCCCAGACACGCCAGTGATACTCGCAGCTTGCCTCTCGGATAGGTAGAATTCTGTAAGGCTTTACAAATTTCACGAATCTTCCTTTCTTTCAGAAGACTTAAGCTATCCTGCCTGGAGCAAGAAACAAATTAGATGACCTTGGTTAGGACCTTCTGACCCTGTGATACTGTTATGAAAATGTTATAGAAAGAAAAGCCAAACCTTTCCAATTTATTGAAGCTTCCTGATTCTAACTCTCCCCTTCCTATAAGGATTGTTGGCTCAACCCTGGATTTGAGCAAGTTGAAAGCTAAATTGAGAAGTTCTTCCAGAAAATGGGGGGTAGGGGAGGATGGTAAGGTGCATGTTCTGTGATGTCACCTGAATGTAAAATTCTTATTTCACTTTAATTTTGTTCCAGAAAACTAAGTGAAATGATTAAAAATACATGCTCTACTAAGGCACATCCATGGTTAGATTCTGGCTATGACGTAGTAGCTGTAGTGCCAAACCAAGTCCCCTTGCTCAGCCATGAAGAGGGAGCTGGGAAGGAGGGGGATTGTGGCCACCTACATTTGTTCTGTCCCAGGAAGTTGGGGCTCTCTGCAGTTCTTGGGCAAGCTGGATTTGGAGCTGGGGGCATGGTAAGTATTCCACATGCCACATTTCTCTTCACAGACAGGATACAGATGTGACAAGAGAGCTTTGCACAGCCTTGTCAGTGTCACTGGCTCTGTTCCCAGGTTTCTATCACCTAAATGACATCTTCACACATTTGGGCACACACCTGTGGGCCTGCTGTAGATTCTGAGTGACACTGGAAACACTCCTTCTATCATTACCGAGCTACTCGGTGATTGCTGTCTAGTGAAGGATTTGTCTTTTCCTGTTGGGTCAGTTTGGTTGTATTGGTTTTGCTTTTTAATGATGCAGCATTGACAGGGTTCGCTTGGATGTGAAGGACAGAGTCATCAGTCACTCCCCGGCAGTGCGCCCACCAATGTCAGGATCACACCCAGGTAGCAGCCTGAGAGAATTAGTAGTTACACAGAAACAAATGTTTACATGGTGACTTGCTCTATAGTGTTTGCAAATCAGTCCAATTCACAAATTCCCTCTTACATGCTTTTGTTTTGCAATTCAGAGCCAAGAACTTGGCACGTCCCAGTCTGCTAGTCTTATCGCTGGCGGAAAAAAGCAGCACCGAGGAGTCGGGTGTTTCAAGCCAGTGAAGTCCTTGGGGGCTGTCAGCCCGTGTCACATTGTCATGTGGGTACACCTGATGGGTACAAGAGGGAAGAATGGCACTTGGGAGACACTGGAGGTGAGGTGTGAAGCCTTTCTGCTCCTTGACCTGTTAACGGCACCCTGACTCCATCCTAGCCGCCATTTCCTCTTAGGAAGACTGTGTGCAGCTCACAGAGAGGTCTGTTAGTTTCCCCCACTAAGTGAACATACCTTGAGCCACATCAGTTTAGCTCCAGTAGAATACAGTCCCTTTTAGAAGCTGGCTAGATGTTAGCACCCAAACAAACATCTGGTGAACATACACAAGAGAGCTGGGTTGAACCAGCCCAAAGTCTTGTTTTGAGAAGCCAGTGACTGCAAGAAGCTTGTCAACATGCAAGGGATTTATAACCTGCTGACTGGGCCTCATTGATGCAGATACGGACTGTTGAAAATGGAATGTAGCCACTGGTCAACTGAAGAGTTTTAAGTAATACTAGCTTAGAATTGAACTGAGCAGCCACAGGCTTCAACTTCCCTGGCTGGACAGCCAGGAAAGTGTGGCTCTTTGTCCATCTTTTCTTCCAACCTGACATATAATTGTCTTTGCTAGAAACCATATTTTCCCAAAGACTTGACCCTTTCCATTTTTTAGTTTTTTATTTTTTGTCAGTTGTGGGTTCTTGAACTCTGGGCCTGGGCGCTCAAGGCAAGTACTCTACTACTTGAGCCACAGCACCCACTTCTGGCTTTTTCTGTTTATGTGGTGTTGAGGAATCTAACCCAGGGCCTCGTGCATGCAAGGCAAGCACTCAACCACTGACCCACCTTCCCAGCCCCAAACCTTTGAAGATTGAAGAATTGGAGCAAAATTTCAGGGAGGAGGAATACCTTCAAAGGACCTTTTGTCCAAAATGATGACTATAGTTAATATATTGCATTTGGGGGGAGGGAGTTATAAAAAGAATTAGAGCAGTTGAACAATTCAATGTACTGTGACTCAAACCATGTGAATTGAAGTTAGGTGCCTTTAAACTTAATATTCCTGCAAAGCTGGTGCTGGGTGTTAGCCATTCATTCATATGCCCACACTGCTCCCTTGCCTTTTCCCAAAAGTTATCTGTCTAGCCCGGCTTCTCTTTCTCCGCCGTCTTTATCCCCTCCATAGGCTCTTGTGCATGCTTAAACTTTTCACACCACTCATAGCCTGGCAGGTCCTCCCAAGAGCTGGGCAGTGTAGGAGCTCAAACGGCCTGAATCCTGGGCCCCCCCCCCAACCCCGCCCGCAGCGTTTCACTGCAGTGTTGCTTGCTGTTACAATGTGTTTTTTTTTTAACACAGCTCTCATTTCTTCTCCAGCCTCCTATAAAATCCATTCAATCTTCAATATTTTTCCTCTTTTAGCAATCCCTTAGGTCTGTAGTTCTTTTAATTTACAAACTAAACAAATGGAACTTTAAGATTCACTCAAAACAAATTTGTTTCTAGTTCTCTATGCCCTTTATAAGTCCACTGCCTCAAGGAGTTGAGTTGGTGGCCAGGAATATATATATATATATATATATATATATATATATATATATATATATATATATATATATATATATCCAGAGAAGCAGGTGTAATGAGACCCACAGTCCAGACACTCGGGGAAATGGGAGGCCCTGCCACCTGCAGTGGCCCGTGAAAAATACCAAGGGTTTAGCAGTTAGCAAGACCTCAGCTTGGTTTAAGGCATTTTATTGTGGGTCCCCCACACTGGGATCTGAGCCTTCACATGAGTACAAAGTGAAGACGGTTATCAAGTTTGACTCCTCTCTTGTCCCTTTGCTTTGGACTCACTGATAGTAAAACATACAGAGAACTACAGGAATGAGATAAACATCCTTGAAGTGGAAACCTGGCTCTGGATCAAGGCTGCACATGGAGATGGATTCTAATCCTAAGCAAATGGATTCAATATAGAGGATGGAGCGAAGAACCCAAATCTGCTCTGCCTGCCCTTCCTCAGTGAGATGAAGTCTCCTCCATCAGTGAAAAGAAGCCTCAGGACAATCCAATGTATTACGTCCTCCCTAGATTCATAAAAAAATAAATTAATAAATAAATCGGAGCAGCAAGCTTGTGCTTTTCAGATGAAGTTGGAAATTAAAACTGTTCATTTCCACCCCACAAAGTCCCTCAAACCAAGTGAACTCTAAATGGAAAGCAGCTATGCCTGGCATTAATGAAGTGCTTCAAACCTTTCACGGTGAGCTTGATTAGGTGAGACCACCACACACTTCAAAGATTTCCCCATGCTGAAAACCTTGACTTCCCTCCCCACTTGGCCCACCCACCCTGTCTCCTTTCTCCCACTCCTAGGAGAACCGGTGTTGGCTAGACTCATGGTCACTTTGCTGAGGAGATGGCTTTGAATATAGCCCTGCCTTCAAAGTAAATTAATTTCCATAATAGCTTTTAAATGCAAATGTGGGCCTCACTGGTCAGAGTTGGGTTGCAAGGGACCACTCTATTCTTGCTGGGCCCTTCTGGACAGCACAGAACCTGCGCGCTCACATTTGGGAGCCTCCTGCTGCGTGCTTTCCTTATCAGGTTTGCCTGTGACCAGCCTGCTGCTCTAGACTCACCAGTGCCCACCGCATGGGTTAAGGGCCATGCTTACTCACTCTCAGCCCCTTCCTGTGAATATGGAGGATAGGGCTAAGGGCCAGATAACAGGTCAAGTGCCTATTATCTGTTTCCTGTGCAGTCTAGGGGACAAGGTGGCACTGTGATCTTCATTTAGTAGCCATGGGCCATGTTCCCCAGCATCAAAGAAAGCCAGCCCATGCCTTTTTGCTTGGCTTTACATTTGTCATTTTTGTCAAGCCTGGAAGGCAGCCTGTGGACCAGAATAGGAGTTCCATGCACTTCCAACAGGGCATCAACAGGCTATCTGCCAGCTAACCTGCTGACAAGGGTTATTTTGCATTTCCTCTGGGTGCTTCAAACACCCTTTGCAGCAGCCACATCTCAAATACAAATCCCAAATAAAAGTATCCATTCCTCAGGCTCAGGTGCTTATAACATGGAACCTGGAAAGAAATACCAGTGTTGGGGGCCCAGAGTGTTAGTTTTTTTCCCCCTCTGGAAATGAATGTAGCAGTAAAGTTGGACAGATGTTGTGGTAGAGCAGATGGGGACTTTACCTCCTGTCTGGGGTTTCCCTAACCATCCTCCATTCCCCAGTATGAGCAGTTTGTGCATCCTAATGCCTAGACACCATGCTTGTCTTAGCTTGGACCTGAGGAGAAATGGCTTCTAACCCCTGGCATTGTGTGAATTGTTTCTGCTCTTGCCTTCCCAGGGAGGAGGTAGGAGGACCAACCCATAGCTATTCTCATCAGCTAGTGATGAATCCTATGCAAAATACTAAAAGAGGGAGAATAAGCATTTGATAGTTTGTGCTATTTTAGTGGGATGGTAAGGACAGCTAGCTATAAGGAGAAGACCTGTGAACAGAATCCTAAGTGTGGAAAGAAGAGAACTCATTCCCATGATCTGGAGAAGGTGCCTTCCAGGTTGGAGGGATAGTAAGCACAGAGGTCCAGAGGGACATTCAAGCTGGGTGTGTTAAGGGAACAGTTAAGCTTAAGTGGAGTGAAAAGGCGAATCGTGCTGGGAGATAAATCCAAAGGTGCAAATGGGGCCAGAGGAGGCAAGCGGGTTTGTCCATGGTAGTAAGGATTTGAGGTTTGATGACAAAAACCCATTGGAGGGTTTTATGCTGAGCCATCCGTTGATCTGTCTTATGTTAACAAAAGATCTTACAGGCTTTATGCAGAATTATCGAAGTGTGGGTTAAGTAAAAGCTGGGAGAATATTAGGGGCCATTACATTAGTGATCCAAGAAAAAGTGGTGACTTGGAAATGACAGCAGTAAATAACAAGTCAGATTTAGGAGGTGTAGAGACACACATAAGACCCAGACTCACCCACTGTTGCTTTTGATATTGAGTGTGAGAGGAAGAGGAATGAAATAAAGGGAAAGACCTCCCCCCTCAAAAAACAAAAAAAAATTGCCTGAGCAGCCTGGTAGGTGGTAGAAATACTTCATACCAGTAAGATTTGGAGGAGGGAAACAGGAAGTGATAGTGCCGTTTTGTAAAGTAAAATTTGTGTGTATGTATGTGTGTATGTGTATGTGTGTGTGTGTTGAACATGATTTTGCTTTAAAAACAGAAGCAAAGGAATAGAAACATCAAAATAAGAACCATCGTGGTTTGGTTTCCTTTGTTCTGTGTTCTATTTACAAATTTTATTGAATAGACACTTTTATAACAGAGAAAACGCTGTGCTTTAGGAAGCGGCATTACAGTAGTAGAAACCAGACTGAAGAAATAAGTGCATTGGCTAATGATACTGCTGTCGTCTGAATGTGTGAGTCCTTCCCACAAATCCATATGCTGAAATCTAGTCTGGAAAGGGTTGGTGTGGGAGGTGGGGCCTCTAGGGGGCACTAGGGCATGAAAGCAGGGCCCTCAGGAGTGGAATGGTGCCTTGTACTAGAGGACCCGGGGAGCTGCCATCTGTGAAGCAGGAAAGAGGCTCTCACCAGCTACCAAGTTCTCCAGAATCTTGATCTTAAGTCTTCTCAATCTCTAGAACTGTGGGAAATAAGTTCATGTTGTAATTAAGTTACGTTGCATAGCAGAGGGGCCAAGAGACCATTGGATGCAGATCCAATGCCAAGGGGAAAGGTATGAAGTCCTTACTGATGAAAGGAAGAGGGCCTTGTGTGAGCATAGGTTGTGATAGGCAATGGAGAAAGGGCAGCCCAAGGACTCTCTGACCTTTACAGACTGAGAAAGAGGGAGAGGAGGCAGCAAGAGGCCATGAGGAAAGAACAACAGAAGTGGGAGACAACCCCAGGCTGAGCTGGAGGCCGGGGACAGGAAGTTTCAAGGAGGGAGCGACTGACCACATTCTATAAGTGATGACTGCCATTTTGTACAGAAATAAGCAAACAGGGTAAGTTATGTGACAAGTCTTTGAGCGGATCAAGACTCTGGAATCCAGAATCCTCCCACAAAGTGGGATCAAGCCACCCACCAACAAGTAGGAGTGTAAGGACAGGTACAGGCCGGCTAGCGGATGTAGTGGGGGAGAGGATGATGTCATTCTCGTCTGATGGCTTCTACCTTCCCATGAGCCAGGAGGGGTGAGTGTCCCGAGGAAATGTTCACTAATAATAAATGACAGTGTCTGAGGGCTTTCCTTTCTCTCTGCCTTCCTCCCTTCCTAAATAATTCAGACCGGAAACCATTAGGTAGAGCCAAGCAATGTGGGTCTGCATGCAGGGGTGAGGGGTGAAGGACGAAGGCAGCCAAGAGTGAGACACAAGACTCAGCAGAGGTGGAGGGTGTCCACCCACAGTAGTGTTGGAGACTGAGTGACAGGGGCTGTGCAGTTTGGGGAAAGACAGCAGCAGTAGCAGGAGGAAGTAGGTTACTTACAGAAAGCACAAATCCAATACATACATTTATGGAGGATAATGGGAATCAGATTTCTTTCTATCAGAAAAGTGAATTACAAATAAGGAAAGGGAGACAAATGAAAATGAATTCTGGTGTTGGTTTTGCACTCGGCATTGGAGATATGAATGTCAAATGGCGGTTTAAACTATAAACAGATAGACCCTGAAGCAAATGCAGACACAGATGTGCATGCATATTTATCTATAGATAGTCTACCCACATGTATATATTATGCATATTGTATGTATATTCCTACATGTGTACCTTAGCTCTGTCACTGAGAGGAGCTGGGTGCGACAATACTCTAATCGCAATGAGCACACCAGATGCCTGATCTTAGTTTCTAAATGCCATCCTCCCCTAAAAGAAACCATGGATGTTTGAAGAAATGGCTAAGACCAGGGCAAGCGAAGGAAAAATACAAGATGGGAACAAATCGGAGCCAGTCTCAACATCAAAACCAATAATGATGGTAACACATCACACAGGCAGGCCTCATACTGATAGAGTCTATACAAATAAGCAAGTATTTCCTAGAATGTATAGAATAATAGAATAAACTGCAAACTAATAAATGCAAAAGGAGTAATCATAACAATAATGGATATTGAAACTCAGGAAGAATTTTTGTTGTTGTTGTTGGTCCTAGAGCTTGAACTCAAGGCTTGGGTGCTGTCCCATGAGCACTTTTGCTCAAGGCTAAAGCTCTGCCACTTTGAGCCACAGCTCCACTTCTGGTTTTTGAGTAGTTAATTGGAAATCAGATTTCATGGGGACACTTTCTTGTCCAAGCTGGCTTTGAACAGTGATCCTCAGATCTCAGCCTACTGAATAGCTAAGATTATAATAGGATTATAGATGGGAGCCACAGGCACCGGGCAAGAATTTTTTTTTTTTTAGAAGATAGGATGTTATTTAAGTTGCTTCCTATGTTCATCTCTTTTTTGTTATTGGTCTAAAATACCTAAGGTTGAATAACATAAAAAAGAAAGGTTTGGGCTGGGAAGAAGGTGGCTCAGTGGTAGAGTGCTTGCCTTGCATGCCTGAGGCCCTGGGTTTGATTCCTCAGCACCACATAAGCAGAAAAAGCCAGAAGTGGAGCTGTGGCTCGAGTGGTAGAGTGCTAGCCTTGAGCTGAAGAGCTGAGGGACAGCGCCCAGGTCCAGAGTTCAAGGCCCCACGACCGGACCAAAAAAAAAAAAAAAAAAAAAAGAAAGGTTTATGGAGCTGATGGGTTTGAAAGCTGAAAATCCATACATCATGGTCCCAGCTTTGGCAAGGGCCTGTGGAAGATTGGCAACACCAGAAAGATCACAGGGAGGACTAGGAAGCCGGAGAGAAGGCAGAGGGGCCGCTCTTATTCTTTGATAAACAACCCTTGCACAAGAAATAACTGAGGTAACAGTTCCCTCTGAGGGCAGTACCCCCAATGACCTAGCGACCTTCTGCTGGGCCACAGTTCTGAACGACCCCACCACCTCTCACATCAATTAAGCAGGGACCAGGCTTCCAGCACATGGATCCTCAGAGAACACAGTTGAACTAGACCCATAGCACCTCCAAGCCTGTGAATGGTTGAGAGTGTACAGGACATTTCGAACAACCCTGACAAACACCACCTGAATCAAATCACCAGTACTGTCAGAAACAGAGCCAAACACAGTGGCTCACACTTAGAATCACCAGCCTGAGTCTAGCTCTCTCATCCCTGTTGAACTTCTGGCCTAGTATGGGACCATTTATGCAGTTGAAGCCCTCAATAAAGGTTGAAGAGAATAAATAACGAATAAAAAGCCCCGTTCTTTTCATTTCCTTAGCCTTGTGTACTGGGTACAGTACCACAAAATGTCTCATCGTTGCAAAATTACTGAGGTTTCAAGCAGAGGAAAATGGAAAGCCTCCAGCCTGCGAGTGATGCTAATTTTGCTCACTGGGGTCTGTCAGACAATTTCCCCACTTCCTTTAAAAAAAAAAAAAAAAAGCTTTCCCTGAGCTCCAAGACATCTGCCTGACTCCACGCATTCCCTCCCTCCTCCTGCCACCCAGGAAGCTGGAGACGGAGCTGGAGAGGCAACCAGGCCGCGTGCTCCCACTGCATCTGCCACCAAAGGGTGTCCCAGGTGCAGCCCCTCAACAGGCTCCAGGTGGGCCATCAGGGCCCAGGGCATGGATCCCAGTCTTTCTAAATAAATCTCCCAGGTCCACATACCTGCTGGTTTCCCAAGGTCTTCTGAGGTGAAAAAATTGGAAGGCAAGTAACAGTTGGTTAGAACTTTCTGGCCCCTGTTTAGCAGCCATTTGTTGGTGGTGTATTGGCTTGCAAGCTGGGCTGCTCAAGAATGCAGATAACGTGTGGGCTGGGAAGGTGGCTCAGTGGTAGAGTGCTTGCCTTGCATGCATGAGGCCCTGGGTTTGATTCCTCAGCACCACATCAGCAGAAAAAGCCAGAAGTGGCGCTGTGGCTCAAGTGGTAGAGCACTAACCTTGAGCTGAAGAGCTGAGGGATAATACCCAGTCCCAGAGTTCAGGCTCCACAACCAACAACAACAAAAAAAGAATGCAGATACAAAGTGGCCTAGTGTGGCTGCATGAAATACCACCAGCTCAGCCTTTGCTCATGCCTTTAGTATATACTCTTTTCTTGTTGCTGAAGATTAAACAGCAACCAAAGAAAGAATCAAAGGTCCAAAACTTGCATTTATTTTTTTTTCATTTTTTTTATTTTATTTGTGAACATACTGTACAGAGGGGTTACAATTGCATGGGCAGGATAATGCGTACATTTCTTACCAAGCATTGCAGCCTCCTCCTTTGTTTACCCTTCACATCACTTCCCAGCCTCCCCCCTCCCCCCCATCCCAATCCTTCTCCTTCCCCCCTTCCACCCCCCCCCCACACCGACGTTGTAAAGCTCATTTTGGACATGACAACTTGTACTTCTCATTGTTGCAATAGGTCCACCTGTATCCTTAAACAACTGGTTTTTTCCCCATCTCCTCCACAAGTTATACTGACATCAAATATAGTGAAAGCAGTTATTTTTCTAGATGATTTTTAAGTTTTTTTATTGTTATTATAAAGGTAATATACAGAGGGGTTACAGTTATATGTCAGGTAAAGATTACATTTCTTTTTGGACAATTTCACCCCTTCCCTCCCTTCTATATGATTTTGACTACTGTCCCAAAGTATCAAAACTGATAGTTACAATTTCCCTCCTCGATTCTTCCAAACCATTCATCCTTTGACCTCCCTCCCTCCCTCCCTCCCTCCCTCCTGTCCTCCCTCCCTCCCTCCCTTCTTTCCTTCCTTTGTGTTCCAGTACTGGGACCCAAGGCTTAGATGCCGTGCCTTAGCTTTTTCTGCTCAAAGCTAGCACTCTGCCATATGAGCCATAGTTTCACTTATGGGGTTTCTGAAGTTTTTGAACAAGAGTCTCATGGAGTTTCCTTCCTGGTCTGGCTTTGAACGACAATCCTCAGATCTCAGCCTCCTGAGTAGCTAGGATTATAGGTGTGAGAGACAGATGCTTCTCTTTTGACTCTTTGGTACATATGTGCATACATCACCATGTCCTATGGCCTGGTATCTAGTAGTTTGTAGAGTCTTCCCTCATCCCATAATTCTTTGAGCTTGTGAGTATCATCCATTTGGCCTTGACAGCCTTTTAGAACCAGGAGAACTTGAGCTAATAATTTGTTTTATAGACATCTTGCAGCCACATAAATAATGTCCTGAGAGTAAGGATTGCTAGGCACTAAAAAGGTTACAGGCAGCCTATAGTATCCTTTGGGGCAATCTCTATAAATCTGTGGAGGGTGATGTAAAAGGGTCAAGTCTCTCTCTGTTCTTGTTGCCATAATCTCTTACTCCACAGTATACTATAACTGACATTGCTCTGTTGTCTACCTAAAAGCAAATACCCTGCATGTGGACTGACCTTGAATTTGTTCAAGTAAAAGATGAACAAGCTTTTTGCATGAAACTAGCCTCTTTTCTTCCACCCAGGGATGAATCGTGGTTAGCCTGAGCCTCACCAGTGATTGGATCAGGAATAAAGATAATTCTGTCCAATGAGGTAGAATTCTGCTTGGTGCTTCCTGGAAAGTTACACAGTGGCGAGAGAAGCTGGGCTTCCTCCTTCTCATCATGGCCTTTGAAGTTTCTGAGCAAGTGTACAAGACCTAATGACCGTGGAGTGACAGGACTGAAAATCAAAAACTGCAACATGGCAGATGATGCAAGTAAAAGACTACCAAGTCCATTGTTGTGTGATATTGTTGAGCCACTTTGTTGAACACTTCTGGCCCTCAGATTGCCTGCTATACAATCAGTGCATTTTTGTGGTTAGGTTGGGTTTGCTGTGATCTTCAGCTGAAAAACTCCTAACTGATACACCTGCTGCTGATGCAGCCCTCTCCCAGTTCTCCTCCCATCTCCAGTCTAGCGCTTTCCTTAGCAAAAGTAAGGATCTGGGCTTTACGGATACTTTCGTAATTTCCCACCTGAATCTTTTTCTCATTGCTGGTTCAAGGCTGGCTTTTAATCTCTACTCATGGAACAGAACCCAGTAAATAAATTCTCCAGACAGGCTCATGAGCATCACTTGGGCAGTGGGCAAAGGCTTTGAACACATTATATTCTGTAGACGATTACAAGCAGTCAACAAGAGGAAGAGGTGTTTGGGAACTCTGATCATTAGGAATGTACAAATGAAAACCACAATGAGGTAGCCTTCTGACTCATCCGAAGGAGATGACTAATTACAGAAAAGGATAATGACAGGTGCTGGTGAAGATGTGGGAAAATAGAGCCCTTCCCTGTCCCCACCCCCTCCCCCCCCACCCCTCTCCCCAACCTTTTTCCCTCTGTCAGCAGTGACCATCCACATTCCTGGGGTCCCAAGCCTGCCTCACTACCTTAGCACTTGCTTTGGCTGCTAACCTCTCCCTCCCTAGTAGGTTTGCTCTTTCTCAGCGAGCTGGGGCTTCCTACACTTCCCAAATTAGTATCATCTGTGAATTTCAGTGCTGGCTGTTTACCTCACCTCTCTGGCTCATTAAGAGGAATGGAAGTGGAAGGTGCTTCCATCACAGCAGGAGAGAGACAAAGCCTGGCTGTCACAGGCTCCAAGGGGGGCTGCAAAGAGTGCCAAGAGTCACCAGATGGAGGAAATCTCGGGGAACATCTCAGAACACCCGAGAAGCTGGTTGGGAGAGCCCACAGTCAGCAGCAGGTATGGCTCTCCCTTTCCTCCTGTCTGATTGGCCTTCATGGGCTGAGCAGCTTTCTCCAGGCCTGAGCTGGGGACCCAGAGATCCCAGAACATCTCCTTTCTCTGTGAGTTTTTGTGTTTGCATTTCTTTTGGGTTTATATGTGGGGATGGGATTCATGAGTTGTATGATACGTGTGCTTAAAATTTGGAAGGGCTAACTAGCTGTTTTCCATCTTAAGTTCCACCTATAATTATAACAGTTGAATGCTTTCACAATTTTATTATTTATTGACTGTCATTTGATCAGAGCTATCCTGGTTGGTGTAAACTGGTATTACATTGTGATTTTTTGCTTATATCCCTGATGACTAATAGTGCTGAGTATCTTTTATGTGTTTATTAGCCATTTATATTTCTTCTTTGCAGAAATGTCTATTCATATCCTTTTTCCATGTTTAAAAATTGAGTTGCTTATCTTATTATTGTTCCTCGTGCATTTTATAAACAGATCCTTTATCAGCTGTATGATTTGCAAGAATTTTCTCCTATTCTGAGCAGTCTTTGCTTTCTTGATGGAATTGTTTGCAGAAGAAAGGTTTTTTAGCTTTTATGAATTCTAATGTGTTTCTTCTTTTTGCTTGTGATGTTGGTATTCAGCTGTAAGAAAGCCATTTCCTAAATCAAGATCATGAAGGTGCATGCCTATATTTTCTTGTAAGAGTTCAATACTTTTAGCTTTCACATTCAGATCTCTGATTCATTTGAAGGTGATTTTGTATGTGAAGATGGCTCCCGTGTCCTTCTGTTGCATGGATAGTCTGTTTGGTTTAGGATTGTTAGTTTTTGTTTGTTTGTCTTGACACAAAGTCTTGCTATGTAGTCCAGGTGGGCCTCAAACTCTCGATCCTTCTACTTCAGCTTCCTAAGTGCTGACATTACAGGTATGTGTGCCTGGTGGTGTGTAGTCTTTTAAAAATTAACTCTATCCTTCTATTTTCATGCTTTCAGGTGACAGCCTGGCTCATGCCTACCTATAAGGCACTAAAGGATGAATAAAGCCATGCCTGGGATGCCATTATGGCAAAGAACCAACAGAGATCACAGTTGAACATAGCTGACACTGCCTCCCTTAACCTGACTTTCCATGACACCCCCTATGGTTCACATGGATATCAATACCACACTCTTCCTCCATGCAAAGCGGTGAACCTGCCTCTGCACCCCTCCCCCCTGCCTCTACCATACAGCTCCTTCACTCACGTGAGTGTCAGGAGTTCATACTTGACTTGACCACTTATTAGCTCTATGAAATCCAGCCTGTGACATAAATGGTTCTGCCTCAATTTCCCTGTGTTCAAAATGGGGCCACTGGGAGGATGACCTAAATTACTCAAAGGCTTTTGGGGCAGTGTGCATGGTGAACCAGCCTCATTTGTGTCACCACTTCCCCTGTTTCTGGTGGGTCCCTATCATTTCTAGAACCCTCACTGTGTTGTGTCAAACCACGCTGCCCCTCCCTCTTCCTTTCCCTCTCCCTCCTCCCTTGATCCCAAGTTTCTAAAGCCAGTTTCTGCTCTTGCCCACATCTCCCCTCCAATCTCCCTGGTCTCTAATCTCTTTTCTAGTTCCCCAGGCCACACAGGGACGCACACACAGGTCAGCTCTGGGAGGCTCAGCAGTCCATTTGTCTAAAGTCAAGTTTCCATCCCTCAGAGTGGCTCTGTGGCTGCAGCTTGAAACCCCTTGAGCTGTGCACAATAGAACATGCAGTGAGCTTCTCCCATAGACTGCCTTCTCCATTTCCTCCATCCTCCCCTTTAAAAATCTCTGTGTGGGCTGGCAGATGTCATGAAATTACTTGCTTTGTGTTAGTAAATGATACCTATTCATATACCTGAGAAAACTAGAAAATAAGCCATAAAGTAACCAAAGTAATGTGTAGTAATAGTGCAAGTAAACTACAGATACACTTAGACATGAGAAATGATGCGAGTTAATACCATTGAGAGGTTATTTAACAGAATCTTTTTAGTGACATGTTTTATAAGAGGAGTTAAGCATGGTGATTTGACAGTGATTATGGCTTTAATTCCTTTTGCTCCAATGATCCGTTATTTCTGTCATGGAGAGCAAGTGTGTACTCTTTGCTACTGACATTTCTCGATCTTACATCACCTGCTTTCTGGACCAAGATATTGTTTGAAAAATTAGTGGGATTGACTTCACAATGGCGTCTTACTGTGAAGATTTTGTTTTTGTTTTTGTTTTTGAGCTTTTAGTTGCTAAGGACTTATTTAGCATGGCCCTGACTTGATTATAGACCAACTCAGTATTTTTTTTAAGTGTGTTTCATCATCTCCCTAAAAAATAAGGTTCCCTTGGAACCCTATTTGGGAAACACTACTTTACAATGAGCCGTCTAACCACTCACAGTTCAAAGTCAACAGCACAGGATTGTGACACAGAGGGCTGAGTGGAGCAGTAGCTTATAGCTAGGATTAACGTCTGTGTGAAGCACAGAACAGGGAATAGAGCAAGAAGTTAGTCTGAGTGTGGCATTCATGAATTTGGTCACTCATGGCCTAGCTGTTTCCTTCCCTACAAACTGTCTATAAAACCTGCCTCTAAAGGCAATTGTAAAGAGCTACATTACTAAGGAAAGTACTTAGCCACAAAAGGTCTAGACAAGCTGACTATCTAGCAATCTAGGGGTTATGATTGTACTGGGGCTTGAACTCAGGGCCTCACAGTCGCACTTGGCTTTTTCATTCCAAGGCAAGAGCTCTAACCACTTGCGCTACACTTCTACTTCCAGCTTTTTGATGATTGATTGGAGATAAGAGTCTCATAGACTTTTTTTTGGCCTGGGATGGGTTTAAATGATAATCCTCAGATCTCAGTCTCCTGAGATATTTATTTATATTTTAAGACAAACAATTTAAAGGTGTTTGCTAGAATATGAAAAATACTCAAAACATCATAACTTCATTGACATTGTGTTGAATGTACATGCCTCTCTAATCTGGTCAGTCCTATCTGCCCTGGACAGGGCTCTGGAGGAGGAACATAGATGCCCTGTCCAACAGCCATGGCCCTCTTGACCCAACCATGGATTCAGCTTCAGTCGTGTTGAGAGTTCCACTGCACAGGCAGTGGAAATGCCACCCCATCTCCATTGGTCCCACATGGTAGGAACCAGCCAGAGCATCTCACTCCCATGCCCATCTGATCCCATAGGGAAGTCTTCACTGAGGGCTGCTAGAGCCTAGGTCTTGAAGGAAACAGGCACAGCAAGTACCCAGAGCTGGAAAGCTTAAGCACTGTTTCCTACCACAGTTGTCTTCTCCATCAGCTCAACTGGAGTGATACCTTCCAACTTCATGAGCAATTTGCAGACAAGTTGGAAAAAAGGTTGTTAACCTTCTTGCCTGAAGGAGTTTGTATTGAGTTTAGAAGACAAGACCCACATTGAATCACTGAAGCCCTTCTTAGGATAAAATACTTGTCCTGAGGCAGATTGCCTCCACTGACATGGTCCAGGAAGCTAACTGATCATAGTGGATGAAGAGCTTAGCTCTGGCTGCCATAACAAGGCATCACAGACTGGAGAGCTAAACTCTCCTTTCCTCTCCCTGCTCCTTATTTTTGAATCAGCATATATTACATATATGAAGGGCTTTTATTGTGATAAACTCTATACATGCATTCAGTGTACTTTGGACAAGTTCATTCCCTTTATTATTGGTTTATGGTAAAGCTACTAAGTTTTAGTGTTGATTTTATATCCTGCTGTGTGGCAGATCATGTGTGTGTGTATGTGTGTGTATGGGTGTGTGTGTGTGTGTGTGTGTGTGTTCCTTTAAAAATCTTTCAAATATAGGATCAAATCATTTGCAAACAGGGATAACTTTTCCTTCTCTATTCGAATCTCTTTCATTTCATCTTCTTGCCTTATTGCTCTGGCTAGATACTCTAGTACTGTTATCAAGTATGATCCCTGATTCCTTATTTTGGTCAGTCATGGGGCCTGAACCCTGGGCCTGGGCGCTGTCCCTCAGCTCTTCAGCTCAAGGCTAGTGCTCTATCTCTTGAGCCACAGCACCACTTTTGGCCTTTCCAGCTTCTGTGGTATAGAGGAATCAAACCCAGTGCCTCATGCATGCAAGGCAAACACTTCGCCACTGAGCCACCTTCCCAGCCCCCTGATTCCTTTTTATAAGGGTATTCATCCTGTTCAACTCAGACTTATGACTTCATTTAAATTTGATTAGCCTCATAAATCCCCCCCCAAATATAGTCACCTAGTAGTCAGGCATCCAACATATAAACTGGGGACACAACTGGGTCCCTAGCAGATAGCAACAAGGCCAAGGCTGTGTCCCAGGGTTCAGCTTCCTACCCTGATAGTCTGCCCAGGTCTGCTCAGAGGGTGAAGAGGTGGGTTCACTGCAAGGCACTGGAAGGGCAAACTTCCAGCGCCCCAAAGCAGAGTCTCTGCTTACAGAGAAAATTACAACACACAGAAGTAATGCCGTCTTCTCTGTCATAATGCCACGTTCCAATCCTAAACTGCACTTGGGATCAACATTTTAAATATGATTTCTATAATAACCATTTCACCTTAAACTAGTACTGGGGCTGTATGTGTCTCATCCACCTAGATATCCTCAGCTGATTCACTGAGGCCATTGGAAACATTCTGACCCCTGTAACCAGCAGGCAACCCAAGAGCCCAACCATGACTCCAGGAGCTCCTGAGACACATGTAGGAATTCAGTTATTCCAGTCTTTAGTTCTAGGTCCAGAGGAAGATGACTTACCTAGAGTCATAAAAGAAAGATAGGAAATTACTGGCAAAACTGGAACACAACCCACATGTCCACTGAAAGTTTTGAGTTCTTTTTCACATCACTCAATCAAGTGACTGGCTACCTGAGTAGCCTCCCAAAGGGTTTAGTGTGGGACTTGGCAAGAGGAATGTTAAGGAATGCCAGGAGTCATTGTGATGATGGCATCATCACAAGCAAGCACTGAAGCTCAGGATGTGCTTCAGCTTAAGTGCCAGGCAGAGGAGGCCTGGGTCTGGTCATTTATGCCTGGCTTTGCTGGTCCTTCTTGTATCAAGAGTTCTATTCTTGACTCCACTAAAGAACTCAAGGATGCATGCTGGAGCTACAAGGTAGATCTGTAGCTCCACTCAGTAGACTCTTCTAGAAAGTTCCCCACATATTCCTATAGGTAGAACATGTACATAAACAATAAACAGGTGCAGACAGGTGATTCCACTAATTATCACCATCTGGATGAATAGACTGAAGGAAGAAGAAGAAGAAGAAAAAAACATGAGGTAGAAATTTCCCTTCTTTGTTTTCTTATTTCTTATTTCTGGTGGCTTAAATATTGTGTTTGGTTTAAATACAGACATGATCCGACCACAAACATAATGTGCGGAAAAAGCCAACATAGCCCACTTGTGGAGAGATGGTTGTTTTCAGGTAGGAAGTAAAAATAGTGTGTTGCTGTGTCTCCAGGTGTTCCTGGCTCTTTCCTGCACGTGTCACCTCATTCTCCATAGGACTTCTCCAGAAACGAGTTTAATTCATTTTAGAGAGTAGTAAATGGAGGAGGAGAGTTTACACAGCTCAAAATCATGGATGACAGAGTTGAGATGAAATGTGGTAGCATGTTCTAGTCAGCCAGGTCAAGCCTTGGCGCTCATCCCCGGAAGCAGAGCCTGGAAGGAGAGCTAAGTTCATGGCCCCCAAATAAAGGAGCCAGGACTGTCACTCCAGGTCACTGGGGGTGACTTTGTTGGGCTGATGATACGGAGCAGTGTCAAGGTTGTTCAGATCCTGTGCCGTTACCGCCTGGCCCCTGGATGCTGGGTGTCTCTACCTTCAGGAGTTGCAGATGGGAGAGAGGGAGCTGAGCTCAGCTTCCAGGATGTCCCTGGAACAAGTGTCCCTGGTTTGCTGGATTTCTTTGGCATTTGAGATGAGGAGGCTTCAATCCTAGACATTCAGCCTTGGTAGATTGTCATAGACCATGATTTTTTGGTCGGGGGGAGAGAGAGGGGGCTGCACCTGATTTTTTCCCAGGTCACCCAGTAAACTCTCCCTACTCTGTGCACACCAAGGGGACCTCACCCAGCCCTAAGGAGGGGGCATGATAAACAGCTGTTCTTGTCTCTTTCTCTGCAGTCCCGGAGCCAGGATTAAAACTGACACAGTTGACAAGTGCTAACAATTCTATCTTAACTTACCATGGGACTTGGAGATGAAAGAGACAAGGTTGCTGTCTCCTCCCAGAGTAATGCTAGTCAGGCGAGGACTGTTCAAGGCGGCTTCTGTGGGAGCAGGGGAAAAGGGGCTCTTTTGCTCTGGGGTGGGGTGGGGGGAGGTAAAGTTTGGGGCCAGGCAGTAAACTGGTCTCTCTAGAATCTGCAATTGATGCAAACCCGGGTAATTTGGAATCTCTAGTTTCCGTCTGTGCATTGCGTAGCATTGGTAGAGTGCATAAGGAGACTGAGTTTGTGACTTCCTCTAGTCTCTTTGCTCCTATGGGCAAAGATTGGGACAAAGCCACTTCCGGAAGCAGCCAAGGCCCCAGCCATCCTGGATAAAGTGTGTGGGGGGGTGCTTTCTGTGATAGTATTTATAGTGATGACTTAGTTCCACTGAGCAAAGCAGGTCCCTTAGTGGGAGTGTGGGTCTTGGGACAGGTGCGGTTTTAGGATCAACTTCACTCTAGGGTTTGATTGCAAGCATTCATTCCTTTCTGCTGCTCCCCCCATAAAAGGAATCAGAGAGCTGTGTACAGGAGTACATATGCCCCTAATCTCAGCTCCTTAGGAAACACAAGGTTTGTGCGTTCAAGACCATGCTGGACAACATAACAAGACTCTGTCTCAAAAATATGTATATGGGTATAGACATAAAAATGTATGTCCACACATATATATGTATACACATATATGCCAGATATGACACGTGACATGGAGGTACAACTAACATCCATAAGGACCTCTGTCCAACCACCACTAAGCTTTTCTCCCAGCCTGTGTCCTTGGCTTTGATGTGTTGTATGAATCCGATAGGAATTTGAATGTTCATTGTTTGTAGATGTAAAATTTGCTCAGTTACCTTTTGTGATATAGAAGAAACATGTCAAGTGAGGCCATTGGAAGAAAGAGGTGTTTGATGAGGAAAGATACTGCTGTCTGGTACAATGGAGTTGCAGTTGGCAGAGGGGTAGCTGGCTAATTCTTTAGGGATCAGGAAGAATTCTGAGTGATCCTAAAATTGGGGTTAAACCTTGAGAGCTTGTGGCAGGAAGACTATAGAGGTATACACCACAGCCCCCTCTGGTGGACCTGGCATCTCATTAAAATACCAACAGAGGGGATGACTGTGTGTGGAATTATCTCCAGTTCTTCTCCCTCCTGGTCAGCTCTAAAACAAGAAGTCTTTACTTTCCAAACTACTAAGGTAGAGTTAGAAATGTATTTGGTGGTGTCTTCAGCTATTAGGGGTGACCTTCCCTGGGGTGTCCTGCCTGATAAGAATGTCTTTGTTTTCCTGGGGGTGTTAGCTACATGGGATAAAGTGATTTATTATAGGGCTCTTGGCCAAGTGGTTTCTACTTTGTCTCTTGAGGAATGGAGATTCAAGGTCAGTTCTGTAGAGGCCCACCGTGTAGCCCAAATAAAAACCCTAGACATTGAGGCTCAGAAGAGCTGGCCTGGTTAGCAATGTCTTATGCACATATCATATGTCCTTTCTGGGGAGAGTTAGTGTTGTCCACGACTCTACGGAGAGAGGACGACTGGAAACTGTTGGTGTGACTTTCCTCAATTCTGCCTTATGGCCTCTTTCATAGTCAGATTGTAACCTGTAACCTGTAGCGATAATCAGCTGTAAATGTGAGTGTAACAGCTTCCAGTGAGTTCAGTGAGTCCTTCTAACAAATTGTCAACCTGAGAGGAGTCATGGAAACCCCTCAGAACTTGCAGTAGGCGTCAGAAGTGAGAATGGCCTATATGAATGAACTCTGTGGGCCGTAGTAAAGCAGAGTTAGAGAGCCACACAGGTAGGCAGAATCCTTTACCAGACCAACAGCTTTTAAAGGCTGGCTTGGCTTACGTGACTCAGTGAACTGACCATAGACTGACAGAGTAGAGTCAATATGCAAATGAGGCAAACAGAGATAGGGACCCAGGCTCTTAGTGGAAGACATCATCGCAGTTCCCTGAGTGATGGTCAGTGTGAACCTTGCATGCAGAGACCGAGAAATCGGGGCTCTCCCTGAAACACTTCTGACGTTCCAAGGTGGCAAGAATCCTGGGTGAAATGTGCAAATAGAATTATGGCCCAAAGGGCTGCAGTGCATTCTTGCTTGACGATCTCTGGTTTCTAGGGTGAAATGTGCACAGCAACTGTGGAAGTTGGGGTGGAGAGGTGGGTTGGTAACAGGTTGCTGATGAAGAAACAGATGACGAGACAGAACACTGGGGATTCCAGCCTAATATTGTCACAGACTGGTCATTGACACATTCAGACAGGTTACAAATGCTACTTTTGTCCATTTGGCGCTCTACAGGCATTTGTATATTTGACAAGGTGATGGAACTAGATTCAGAGAGGACGATAGAAAAGAATAACTACTTGGATACCCACTCTAAGGCTATCCTAGAGCTTCACTTACTGTCCTATCAAGCTTTCTGAGAGAAACAAACCCAGTTTTGTTAGTCTGGAGGGAAAATTCCTTCTTCTTCTTCAGGAAACCTCAGTCTTTTCTCGGAGAGTTCCAACTAATTAGCTGAGGTCTGCCCATGTTGTGGAGGCTAATCTGCTTCATTCAAAGTCCCTTGAATTGAATGCGACTCACGTCTAAAACATACAATAAGATAACAAAAAATCCACAGCCACATCTAGACTTGTGTTTGATCAAATAACTGGGCACTATAGGCTAGGCAAGTTGTCACATAAAAATCAATCTTCCCACTTTTTCATGGAACAATGATTTGAAGAAGTTAGCATTCATGAGGAACATTGAGGCCCAGGCTGAGGCCTTCTAATTCCATTCTCTCCTGCATCTTGCATATGATTCCTAAAATCTTTCAACCAGGGCACTCAGACTCTTTTGTCTTCCAAGCCATCAGAGGGGCTGTTTCCTTTTCCACTGTTCCCAATTCCAAAGAGCTTATTAGTAGCCAAAGACTTGGCCTTGTGTTCAGACTTCACTTACCAGCCGTCTCTCAGTTGGAATCTCCATGGAACAGCTAGAGAAAGCTCTGTTTCTGTAACCAAATCTCATAGGCACTTATAAGCACCGGGTGATAGGATAAAGACCAGAAGTGTGCTATGACCAAGTCATAGAGCTGTCTGAGTTTCTCAGTGTAGATTATGATAAAATGAGAACATGTAAGGAAAGTATATGTGTGTTTATGTGCATGTGTGTGTGCGTGTGCACGTGTGTGTGTGTGTGTGCATGTGCCAGTCTAGGGCTTGAACTCAGGGCTTAGGTGCTGTCCCTGAGCTTTTTATTTTTTGCTCAAGGCTAGCACTCCACCACTGTTTAAAGGTGCAGAAAGTATATTGACTACTTCATCTCTTGTACAATTCTAAGGAAACTTTAAAGAAATACTAATGAAAGATCTGAACTGAAACTCAATAATGAACTTCCTCAAGAAAAAACGGAATGAGGATCCAGGCCTGTTGGCTCACACCTGTAATCCCTGCTACTTAGGACAAAGAGATCAGGAGGATCACAGGTTGAGGCCAGTCAAGATGAAAAGTTAAAGAGATCCCATCTCAACCAACAAGCTGGTCATGGTAGTGCTGGCTGGCCTATGATCCTAGCTATGCAGAAGGCACAAGTAGAATGATTACAGCCTCAGGTGGTAAGAATACAAGACTATAATTGAAAAGTAACTAAGGCAGAAAGTGTTGGGGGCATGGTTCAAGTGATAGAGCACCTACCTACCAAGCACGAGTCCCTAAATTAAACCCTAGTACTGCCCAAAAAAATTAAAATAAAAAAAAGAAAGAATGAGTAATGAGGAGTGTCACTTGTCAGGATTAAGTGTTTTGAATGCCAGATGTTAATAATCAGACTTTTACTAATAGGAAAGAACACAACACAGGAAATGTTGCATCAGTGGAATTGAAGACTCTTTTCATGCCACTTGCATATTTCAGGCCCGAGAAACAGGAGAATGATGATTAATTTCTTTGCAAGACTTCCTGAAATGCCAAGCTCAGGGCCACCGCTCCCTTCCACCTCTTCAGCTTTAGCTGTGACTGGATTGGTATGAGCAGGAAGTCAGGCATTTTCCTGGGATCCAGGTGAGATGTAAGGCCTTGCTTCCATTTCTACAAAGTGTCTAGCAGACAAATATTTGTTCAAGAAACATGGAGGTATATGGGAAGGGGATAACACACTGGACTATGTGTGCTCCAGACCTTTCAACATGAGCCCTCTCCTAGAGGACTTTCCTACAGGGATTAAAACAACTATGGGGAGCCTCATGGGAATATCGGTATGTTCCCACAAATCATCCTGCAGCTCCCAGTCGGAGAGCAGCTCATGGAGGAGGGGCCCCATTGCCAAGGCCTTATATGGCATGTGTATGCCTACTGCATCCAGATGCAGTGACCTAGTGACTCTTAGTGGGTCTGCAAGAACCAGTCACACCCATTGGCTCCCTTCCCAGTATATTGGTGCTGATGCATGCTGTAGGTATGTAAGCTAGCACACATGAGCTTTCCCAGTTGGAAAAGCCCACCCATCACTACAAGAGTTGGCCTAAGTGGAAGTTGTGTGCATGAAAAATCATGCACGTGACTGCACCCAGAGCAGAACAAGAGATTGTTGGCGTGGGCAGAGATCTGTACTTAGATTTATGCCATGGATGAACAAAGGGAAGTGGACGTCAAAGTGGAGGTCATATAGAGGAGCCAGGAAGCTGAAGGGGGATTAGAGAGATGGTCAGGGAGGAAAGGGAAGGGAAAGAGAAAGTAGGGGTGGCGAGGGAGAGACAGAGTTTGGGAAGAAAGGATTAGTGCTTCGTTGGAAGGAAAGGAGGAAAGAAAAGTTGAGGAGAGATCTGATACAGCTTACGTAGAGGAAAAACTAAGTGTCAGTAATATTTCTAGATCCAGTAAGGAAGAAAAATCTGGATTTTGGTGCCTGAACATTCGGGTCTCTGAGGAGGGTGGCCTAAAGTGATGCCCCGTTGGAGATGAGTCCTTCTGCTTTCTGAACCCCTGGAGGGAGTCCTGTAGCTGCTTCTGACAGCCCATCTGCTGTCCCTGATGGCTGAAGGCAGGGGCAGTAGAGCTCTGGAGTCTCAACTCCAGCAGCCCCCTGCTGTTTTCTACTTGATTCTGAGGAAGTTCATGAAGACATCCTCAGAATGGCCTCTGCTACTCCCTTCTCACCCTGGGCCATTTCCCCCTGACAAGATTTCCATTCTCTTGGCCACTCGCTGCCACTAGACTGTTAACTCAGACAGCTGCGGGGAGCAGGAGTGTACACCCATGAGCTCATCAGCGTTGGGCGTACATGGCAGAGCCAACGCCAGATTGGGCTACATCCTCTTCCACTCTGTTCCCTTTGCTTTATTTCTCAGACTCTCCGGCTTGTGGCTTGGAAGGAAGTTCTGGCAAGAACCTATACATATGATATGAAAACAAGATTCTGTGTATGCTATATATAGTTTTGCACACAGGTGTTACATAAGAACTACATGTGCTAGGAGTCTGAAATGTAGTCAGAAAGTCCCAGATGCATAAATCTCTTTATTCATAGCCACGTGCATTTGTTTGTAAATGACCTGGTGGTCCCGGCTCTGGTCCAGAGAATTGCTTGAAACCATTCAAAATGAAACACACTTGTCAACATGTTCTAAAAGCCAGTTCATAATAATAAAAAAAAAGTAGAAAAGAAAATGTCAAGTTGCTTCCAAATCAATCTAGTATTTTAAAAAATGTACCCAGTAGAAGTTATTTATGAGAGTTTCTACCCTTTTACATTCAAATACTGTTAATAATATCCTACTGCCTGTTGAGAAAACAATTTAGATTTCACTGATCATTCAAGATGGTCTAAGCTTGGGATATTCCATTTCCACAGCTGTGTCTACAGTGGCTCCTACCACAGCCTGTGCTATGGTTATGGCATTTTGACCATGGAAAAACTCAATTTCTTGGGTTAATATAATGATATAGACAATCAAAACTAAGAGAGCTCATTAATGTATTTATTCAATTAGTATGGAATAATTAGGATTATCTGGCCTTGGTTCTAGTCTTGGACGATAGCAGGAAAGCAGGTAGAGTCCCTATGTGCTCTGAAACAATGCACCTGAGAAGAGGAGACCGATCTATGTGTCAGGTGGGTGAGTGCTAAGAAGACATGGCTGACAACATGTGACAGAGATTCCTGTTGATCTTTTTTCTGCAGGCCTCTGAGGCAAGAATAGTATCAACAGTGAGGAAGCCTGTGTGACTGTGGGTCAGTGAGTGAGGGTGAGAACAGCAGGTAAATTGGAAAGGAAGTGAAGGCCAGATCATGTAGAACACACTGCCGTGGGTGATTGTTGGGTCTTGCTCTCAGTGACTGTGAGAAACCACTTGAAGGCTTTGAATAATTGAGAGATGTGAATGACTTGTGTTTTATGTGATGACAACAGGTGCTGTATGCAGAACTGGCTGCTTTGAGGGATAAAGGGAAAGGCTGGTCTACTAATAGTGTTGAGACAACAGACAGTGGTGGTTTAGACCAGGGACCGGAGTGGTAGAGTTGGTGACAATGTTGGAGTCCATAGGTACTCTGCAGGCAGAGTCATTAAGATCTGCACATCTATCACATATAGAATGGAAGAGCTGAGGCAGGGGTCCCACAGATTTCAGACTGAGCAATCAGGAAATATACAAGGCAGTATAACATCCTGAGATGGGGAGATGTCCAAGGGTAAGTGAGGGTGGAAAATCGAAGGCTCTATTTAGGTGGGTTAAATGTAAGATTCTTGTTGTGTCACTGAGATAGTTAGTGGACAATTGGATATATGTGCCTGAAATTTAAGGGAGCAACTAGGACTTATAGGTTGTTCAGATGCTATTAAACAGGAGAGAAGTCAAGGACCCAGCAAAGACTTGAGAGGGAGCAGCCAATGAGATGGGAAGAAAGCAGAGAGGGGACTTCCTCTGAGCCAAGGAGGAGGAGGAGGAGGGAGGGAGCAAGCGTGTTAGATGTTGCTGATATACTGTCAGATGGAGACTGGGAATTGACCATTGAATTAGCCAGCATAGTGGTCAAATTATAACAGCTTTTTCCATTGAGCAATATAGTCAGAAGCCTGATTAGAGTGGATGTTATGGATTAAATATTGCATGTTCCCTAAAATTCTACGCCCACTGTGATACTTGGAGATGGTGCTTTTGTCTTCCCTGGCCCCCTTACCTGTGCAGAAGAAAGGCCAGATGAAGACACTGGGTGGTACCTATCTGTGAGCCAGGGGGAGGGATGTAACCAGAAGCCACAGACCCTGGTAGCGTGATCTGGAACTTCAGCCTACAGAACTGTTTCTTTAGTTTCATCTTCCCAGTCTAGAGTACTTGTTATGGAAGAATAATATAGGGAGGAAAGTGGCAATAGTTAACACCAACAAGTGGTACTGGAAGAGTGATCAGGGAAGTTAGGAAAAGCCATTTACACAGAGAATTTGGGTATAGAAAGGCTTCAGGAGGCCAAATTATTGTGACCAGTTTTGAAGGAACTCACTCATTGGGTCAAGCGAAAATGTTTAGAAGATGTAACTTCATAACGATTGATGAGATTAGTGACTCATGGTAACAGAACTCTATGATGGGGATATCCAAGAGCCAGACTCACATTGACTTTGCCACATATAAGAGGAAGAGCAAGTGGACCAGTGTCAGATCTACCAGAACATTCTCCTGTGGAGAGTCATATGCCCATGAAGAGTATGTCTCTATACTAAGCCCGGATTTGTAAAGGGAGTGATAAACCAGAGGACCATTGGAGACATTTTCAGAGTGAAAATCTGTTACAGAAAGGTGGTTAGCTTGGAGAAGGCCCAAGGATGAGAAGAAAACAGTCATTTGAAGGACTATCCTGTGGGACAGGGTTCAGGTTCATGGACTGAAGACAGAAGTTCAAGGACAAGTATCTATTTCTGTGTTGCAAGCTGCCTCCCAAAACAATTTATATTCTTTCTCACCATTTTGTGGCTTCTGTTCATTTTGTCTGGGCTGATAAACTTACACCCCAAGATGGGCTGGCAGGGCTCTGGGCTCCCTGAGTTCCTCAGATGCTGTGACCTTTCTTCTTTCACAAGAGAATTTGGTGAGCATTTCCATGGCAATGGCTCTGACTCAAGATAAAGAGACCCAAGGCACAGAACTAGAATCCTCTGTGTCCTGTTTGACCAAAGCATATTTTGTGGCCAAGCCTAGGGTCAGGGTGGGGGGGTGTCACCATGAGATGTTTGGATATCAGAGAAGTGACTTATTGGGGACTCTTGGTATGAAATATACTGCTAGCAGATTGCGACTTAAGACGAGAGAACTATATAACTATATTCTATATAAATATAACTTTATAACTGGAGCCAGGCAATCAGCTGCCTTGTGAAAATAGTTGGCTCCCAGGTGGTGGAGATATTCTAATGAGCTCATGTCTTTATTCTTCCATTTATTAAAACATTAAATGCCTGAACTGTGCAAGCCTTGGGTTAGGTACTATGGGGAACAAAAGATGGGAAAAGGCTGTGAGCCTATGACTATTATAGGAGTAATAAAAAAAGTTTGAGAAAGAATACAGTGTGGTAGAAATGGTGGAAAAAAAGAGAATATCTAGCTGTAGTCGTTGTGAGGAGGATAGAAGGGACCATGGGAACCCTTTTAAAACAAATGTTAGCATTGTAGCCTAGGGAAGAGAAATAAACTAGTATTTACTGAGTTCTACACTATGCCAGGCACAGGACTAGGAACTATGTGAAGGTTTTATCTTCCTCATAAGTGGCAAAGGCTTCATTCCCAGTTATAAATGGTGACATTGTATTTCAGAGTGTGCCCACAAGAACTGTTTAGCCTACAGCCTAAATCTTGCTTTGGCCGGCCCAAAATCTGTATTCTTTGCAGGAATCTAGGCTGCTTCCATGAAATGATCATGTAGGCTATAATCCAAAACATTTGATGAACTTCACATACAAAAGCCGATTGAAGTTGATGAAAGTGAGAAAAATACGATCTTTATTTTATGGATGAAGAATCTGAGATCAGAGATGTTGAGCCAGGCAGAGAGAGGGCTTTTGCTCTCGTTGACACTTCTCTTGGCCTGGAATGCTGTTTCCTATGAGGTCATATGGCTGGAATGTGGGTGACTCCAAAAGGTCTTTCCTGTTAACCAAGTGAAAAGTGGCCCCCAAAGGCCAGGAGAGCACTTAGCAGGTCCAAGGCTCTTGGCTTGATTCCCAGTGCTACAGTAAAGCTAAGTCTTTGGCTCTTGAGTGATCCTCATTGACCTCTTTGTGGCTGTGGTTGCCACTATTCGGATGGCCTGGTCTTTGGGGCCATCCCCAAAGGGTCTACTCCCTTGTAATTGCTGAATCTCATTTTCCCCCTACTAGAAGGTCAACTCCATCAGTATGAGATTGCTTTGTGCATTTTTCAGTCCTCAGCCTGATTCTATCTAATCTCACAAGTCATATACATATATTATGGGTTATCTAATCATTTTTTACACACAATGTTACTATTTTTGGTAATTTAATAGCCCATCTTACATTTTGTCATTTTCTTCTAGTACCATTTTGATTTTTTTAAAATTATCTTTAAGTAATTGTACAAAGGAGGTGCCATATAACAAAGCATTTTATGACTATAATACATCATGATCATTGTCACCTCTTCATTCTTATCCCCCTTTGGCCCATCCCTTTTCTTAAGTTTCTTAGTTTTATGGTATATACTATGAATTCTTGACTTCATTCTTTCTCCCTTCTCCCTTTCTCCCCTCTCATTTTCCCAACTCACATTTTTCCACATGGATGTACCCATTTCTGGGTGTCATTTTGGTGGACTTTGCCCTAGTCTTTGTAAAAGATTATACTATTTGAGCTCTACATAGAGTCTATTATACTTCAGTTAATTCATTTGTAACCACTTGCATGAGTATGTTTATATATATATTATATAAATATATGTTTACTAATAGATTCATAGGCACATTCAGGCTACCACAAATGAGGGAAACCATGCAACCTTTTTTCTTCTGGGTTTGCTCACTTCACTTAATATAATTTTTTTCCAGGTCTTTCCCTTTCCTTACAAATGTTATAATATCATTCTTTCCAATAGATGAGTAAATTCCATTGTGTATATATACCACATCTTCTTGATCCATGTGAGGCAACTGGGATGATTCTATATTTTGGCTGAATAGTGTTCCAATGAATATGGTTGTGCTGATGGCTTTCCTGTAACTTTTTAATCTATTGGATAAGTACTCATATATCTTTTAGTTCCAATATGATGAATATTCCTTTTGTATGGACTTTTGATCTTATAAGTCTCAGTTACCCTTGATTATAGTTTCCATAAATATTTTTAATACACTAAAGAACGGACAATGGATCTCTTTCAGCAATTTGAAGACACCATTCTGACCTTTTTTTTTTTTTTTTTTTTGATGGTTGTGGGGCCTGAACTCTGGGCCTGGGTACTGTCCCTGAGCTCTTCAGCCCAAGGTAAGCACTCTATCACTTGAGCCACAGCACCACTTCCAGTTTTCTGGTGGTTAATTAGAGATAAGAGCCTCGTCGACTTTCCTGCCCAGGCTGGCTTTGAACCTTAATCTTAAAATCTCAACTTCCTGAGCTGCTAGGATTACAGGAGTGAGCCACCAGTGTCTGGCCAAACATTTTTTTTTTTTTAATATACCTTTCTCCTTTTTCTTCCTGGTGCATCATGGGTAATTTTTGGTTATTTCCTCCAGTTTGCTAAATAGACATTTGCTGTGTCTAACTTGGGGTTTGGCCCATCTAGTACATGCTCAGTTCAATTACTATGATTTAATTCCAAAAAGTTATATTTGGTTCTTTAAAATAGGTTTGTTCAATATTGATAATCTCTTGCTTCTTTACAATACTATAAATCCTCTTTTATGCCTTGAGTTATATTAAGTGTATTCTCTTAAAAACCTTGTGTGATGATTCCATACCTATGGGCACCATGGGTCTGGTTCTGTGGCCCCTCCCTCACACCGGCTGGCATTCCTACATGTGCAGTGATTTTTGTGAAAAGCACAGCAAGCATCCTGAATCAAGAATATATATATATATATATTTTGGTCCAGTTGTGGGCCCTGAACTCTGGGCCTGGCCGCTGTCCCTCAGCTCTTCAGCTCAAGGCTAGTGCTCCACCACTTGAGCCACAGTGCCACTTCCGGCTTTTTTCTTTTTGCTTATGTGGTGCTGAGGAACGAACCCAGGGCCTCATGCATGCAAGTCAAGCGCTCTACCACTGAGCCACCTTCCCAGCCCAAGAATATATTTCTTGAGAGAGAATTCGCATTGGTTTCACCAGTTACTTAGAAAACTATCAACTGGAGCCACTTTAAATTTGGAGGACTTTTTTTTCCCATATAGTTACTTTTTCCTTCTGGTCCTATTTGGTGGGAATTCCAGTCTTGTGTTCCTGAATTTATATTAGGGAAGATTTTCTCCATGTCATTATTCTACTCTAAGAACCAAGGGTGAAACACACAAATTCTATCCATGGGGCCACTGAAGTGTCACTCTATAGGATTCTAGCTAATAGGAATCCCATTCTATGAAAGTCCTAGGTGGTTTGGTTTTGTTCTGTTTTTCTTCTAGTCTCTTATCTGAAGGGTTCTGGGTCACTTGGAAATCTGTGTATTTCCTCAGAGAAAATGTTTCATAGCTTATTTATCCCCCATTGAATTCGACTTCCCTTTATTTATTTCCTCTGTATATATTCCTTTGCTCCTGATAGCTCAGCCATGATCTAAAAATATGTGTGATGTTTTCTCTAGCAATTCTAGATGTTTTATGTTGGAGGATGGCCTCACTTATGCCAACAAATTCCCGGAAGCATAGTGCTTGCTCTTTCCCATCTAGCACTCCTGTAATTCTCAGCTTGATGGACACTTGTCATAGGTTTAGAAAACATTATTTCTGTTTTGAGCAATGCTACCCAGATCCCACTGGCCCTGATGTTAAACTTTTCCCTTTTCCTCTAGCCCCTTTAACCATAAAGAAAAACAAGGGTATGTACTATATAACAAAAGACCAATATGGCTAGAAATGGAAAAGAGAGAGGAGAGTAAATTGGAAATAATGATTGGCTTTAGTTCATAAAAGACTATTGTGGGAACTAGTTTTTATCCTAAGTCATCAGGAAGATATGTGAGGCTGTTAAACAGGGGAGGAATGGGAACTAACTTAATTTTTTAAAATATGGGGACAGATTGTGAAGAACCGAAGTAGAGACCTGTTGAGAGGCCATTGTAGTAGTTCATACAAGTTATAGGCAGTAAAAATGTGAAGGAGTGGATTACCTGTTGTCATGTCATTAATTAGTCTTAAATGTAGTAACTTAACAACCACTTGCATTATACATTTTCTCATGGTTAGAAATCTAGAAAACTGTTTTTTTTTTTTCTGGACCAGAATGTTTCATGAGGTTATATTCTATCTATTGGCCAAGTTGGGCTGGAGAATTTCCTTCTGGACTCATTCATGTGGCTATTGTAAGACTCCATTACCCACAGCTGGTGGCATGGAGCCTATGTTCCCTGCCACAGGAGTATCTCTGGGGGCTGGTCATAACTTGGCTACAGATTTCTTGTGTCTGGATGAAGGGAAAATGTGTGTGACTTGTGCATGAGGAGAAAAAAGAGGAGAAGATGATGATAGGACACAAGACTGAAGTTATAACCATTTTATTACCTAATCTCTGAAGTGATAAACCATCAATTCTACCACCTGACCAGTGCTGGTACAATGTGGGAGGAGATTTTACCAGGATATGAATACCCAGAATCAAGGACGCTTGGGAGTCATTTTGGATACTGTCTACTACAGTAGGTTTGGTATCTATGTTGGTTGTATAATCAGTTGATGAACTTTGATACCGAAATTGGATGTGCTACACGAAAATAAGGGAAGAGTCAAAGGATAGCTTCTAGGACTTTGGTTTGAGCTCCATTAAATCATTGTAGAGAAATTCTCATGGTCAACTTTTGAAGTTAGTGAAGCTTGTGAGATCTTACATGAATTTGTCTCCTCAGCAGTCTGAATGAATGCTCTGGAGTTGAAGAGATTAAATTTGGAAGTCACAACCTGTGGAGATAGGATCGAGAGCCTGAAAGCGTTGTGTTCTTCCAACCTTAGATGCCCAGCAGAACCACATGAGATGTTAAAAAACATTCAGATGGTAGGCCATTCTCCAAATCAAGGGTTGGAGGGGGGAGGGAAGGTTACCTGGCCACTGGGATTTTGAAAGCTCTTCAATTTCAATCCAAAGCCAAGTTGAGAACCACTGTCAAGGGTTGACAACAATGAAGAAGCCAATGAGAAGAGACGAGAGCCCTCCAAGTATTAGGGTCCAGGACAGCAGATGGTTCCAGAAAGGTGGAGTGATGGCATGAGGCAGTTTCTTTTGCAGGATGGGAGAATCGGTGGATCGTGTGGCTTGTGTGTGACTGGACTGTAGGCCAGCAGGAAAGAGCAGTGTGAGGTTATCATTGTGACCACAGAGAGCAGACTCACTTTGGAATTTCAAAATTAAAATAAAAGTATGATTCTCTGTCATAAAAGCAACCAGATTTAATTAGACCCAAAGTATTTACCAAGTATTCCTATGGTCATTTTAATTAGGCATAAAAGTTAAGCAACTTTGAATCTGACACTCTTTAAGGCTGGATGATTCTGTGCAGAGATGTAGCTGGAGTCTAGCTGGATCCAAGCTGCTAAAGTCAGGCTGCAAGAAGGAAAAGAGGAAATGCCCTGCCTAGTCTGACATTGAGTTAGTAATCAAATGCACATCTTCGCATATGAGAAGATCTTGAGCAATCTGGTGTTGAGTAGGGATTTGGAGATACTTTTCTATATGTGAGGGTTTGTGCATAGAGAACCACATTGTCTGACATTGAGGGCTCCATGTCGTACCCTCCTCTCCCCAACCTTTGTAGGCTGATGTACCTAGTAAGCCAAGAGATCAATGGCTTACAGCTATGCTACCAGTTTGCCTCCTCAGACTTTGAAACTCAGAGCCCATTTTTTCATTGTCCTTGAATCTTGACCAGCAAATCAAACAGGTCAATTTCATAAATATTGAAGGATCTAGATTATTCCCTCACCCCAAGCCTGTACTTTCCTGGCTACTTTGTTTAACAGCTATCAGTTGGTCTATATTGTTGTCTCTAGACTATTTTGATCATTCAAGGAATCCTCAAATACTTTGTACCTAGGGTACAAAAATCAGGGGTTAAGATTTAGCTTTGCCACTGTGGGCTAGCAGCTCACAGAAGACTAGGCCAAGCTTCTTATTCTTGTTAAGTCTAAGATTCCCTCTGTGAAATGCAGATCCTGCCTTACCTCTTTCAATGGTTCTCAGTTTGATTGCATAATGGGATTGAAGAGCTTTCAAAATCCCAATGGCTAGGTCTCTTAAAGGCCACAGCTGCTCTGTGAGTGCATACATTCCTGGGTGACTGAGCTAGTGGGTTTTTTTAATAACCCTAGGGCTATTTTCTGATTGATTAGCCCCATTCTAACTAGGTGTTTTGGAAGGTAACTCATTATTGGTCTAGTCCAACAGCATTCTGATTGGTGCTAATTCCTTACCAGGTCTCTTCTGAAAATCCTCTCCCTAGGATCATGGGAAGATTATTGAATCTAGAAGCCACTAGAGAAGGGCAGAGGCAAATTCTCTCAAGTAATGTCTCTTTTGCCATCTGGGTTCAGCTTATTAGGCCAAGATGCTGTCCTGGGTCCTAACTAATCTATCTCTTCATCAGAAGGATATGTTACTATCTTTAAGTGAAGTCCCAGCTCCTGTGTGCTATCCATAGATGTCCTCAATTGTCACGAGAGGTCATTCTGCGTCCCCATTACACTATGAGCTTTCGAAGTGTAGGCATTGGAAAAGCTTCTTCTAGTTTTTTCCATTCATTAGAGTGGACCACCAGCTCCTTTTTACATCTCATGGGCATTTCTCCTGGATCTGCACAAATCAGCACCACCCAGAAAGCAGTCTAGATGGGATATTTGCAGATACTGACCTATAAATACAGTCAGGTCATTCTCTTGTTACAAACAATCCTTGGCTCTTAGAGGTTCATCGATCCTAGGGCGCCAGTCAATGAGTGAAGGAATGTTAGCATTCAGTTTTGCTTTGCACTATATCTCCATCAGCACACGCTGCTGAGATTCTAGCATTCCCATCTTTCCTTCCTTCTCTTTCAAGTTGTTCCAAGCCCAGTGACATTCGAAAAGATGAGTCACTGTCTAAATGTGGAACCTGTCATTCTGCTTGCACCACTGTACCAGCTTGGGTGCTGTCCCCATCGGAGATGAAGAACATGGCTCTGACCCCACACGGGTGGGGTCCTGAGGACAAGCCCCCTCTGAGCTTGAACGTCACTAAATCATATTCTAATATTTTTGGAACCCCCACAGAGACCAGAGGACTTGAGCTGATGCTTTGGGGATTTAGCAAATGAATATACCTCAGAGACTGCTGCAGCAGAGTACACACAACACGATTCTTAGAGGCAGAAGACCTGGTTTGGAGTCTTGCTAGACAACAGTAGGACATCAGACACATTATCCTCTGGACCTCAGAGAGGAAGCAAGTTAAATCACATCATCTTAAATTCCTTGAAGCTCCAAGGTCTAGATGAAAGTAATGGGATCATACTGACCCCGTCAGCAAGGACTTGATAATTTTTTTTCTTGGTCTTCTAATGGCTCTGCTGATCTGGAGAGGAAGAGGTGAATGGAACTATTCTAGAGAATGGAACTAACTTTCTGCACGCTTAATAGATATGCAGGTAATAAGTAGTCTGAGGAGATCAGATGTAGGGATGGGGAAGGAGTGAGGAGACAAGTAGAAAAGAGGACCTCTTCCTAAACTACCAATTTCCTAGTCTAACTGTAGAGACAAGATATGAGAGTCTCTGTTGGGACAAGGTAGTGCTGGAGACTCCCAGAATAAGTGTTTATGGACTTCCTCTCCCTGGTCTCATTGGGAGTCCCCTTCTGTGCCTACATATCTCTAAACAAAATGCAAATTACCAGTAGAGAAAGAGAGAGAGAGATCACGAAAGCAGATCTGAGGTCATAGCTTCCCCTCAAGTGTTTAGATTCATTTCAATCATGATAAATGCTCTATTAATCTTGGATAAGTGACAAATTATAAATATAAGTAATATACAAATTATATATGCATATATGTGTGTATATATATATATATATGTATAAGACAATAGTCCAGAAAGTACCACATGGAAGATGAATCTATAAGAGATGATTGGGCTACACTTGAAGAAACTTGAATGTCAGGATGAGTAGGGGTTTGGTGAGGGGAGGGCCATAGACTATTCTATAGGCCATGGCAGGGATAGACTGAGGGCAGGGATCTGTAGCACTGTAGCTATTCTGGGGGTAAGAGCCAGGTCCTAGGTGACAGGATTGCTGGGAAGACATGGCGCATTATCTATTTCCCCTACGTAGGGATGTGTGAACTCTTTCACTGGATAGGAGCTTCTGCTTCCTGGTAGCTTGGTCATTTCAAATCTTGTTGCTGTCTAATTTCTATATCAACTACAAACTGTCCCTGGTGGTGAAAGTGGGAAATTAGCTTTCCTACTAATTAAATGCAAATCAAGATGATAATAGGCTGTGATTTCTTTGTCTTTTAAATTAGCAAACTTTTTATATGACAGATAGAAACACAGTGTTCTCCGTGGTGAGGATGGGAAGAGGGATTGTCCCACCCATAGATTGATGTCTTGTATAAAAATGAGTTATAAACATCAGAAGGGAAATTGGGCCATGCCTGTCAAATGCTTAGACTTTGGACGAATGTCTGGATTTGGACGGGGGTTGGGTGTCATACTGGGAGGTGAGCAGAAACGCAATTCTGGGAAGAAAAGGGGGCAGCGTGGGTTCCTGGAGTAGAAGTTCCAAAATGCCTATCCATAGACAGCTGCCGCCACACAGCTGGCGAAATTTTCATCCTTCTCAGCAAAAACACTATTGTCAGGTTAAAAGCTCCTTTGAGGGCATTCATAGCTCTAAAATGAAGTTCTTGCTTTTCTTGTAGATAGGTTGATATGCGTCCCCCAACTTCCCTTCCCCCCTCCTTCCCTCCTAACTCTTTTAAAAATGAAATAATAATAATAGATGATGTGTCAGGCACTGGTGGCTTACACCCATGATCCTAGCTACTCAGGTGGCTGAGACCTTAAGATCACTGTTCAAAGACAGCCTAAGCAAGAAACTCTATGAAACTCTTATGTTCAATTAACAATCAAAAAAGCTGGAAGTAGAGCTATGTTCAAGTGGTAGAATGCTCGCATTGAGCACAAAAACTGAGGTCAGTCCCCAGGCACTGAGTGTAAGTCACAGGATTAGCACACCTACACAATGAATGTTTTCCCGAAATGTCCAAAATTAACCAAATAAGGAACTGATAACCTTGATCTTTAATTATTTTTTTAAAAGTGGCACTAGGGTTTGAACTTCATTTTGCTAGGAGGAGCTCTAACTACTGAGCACCACTTCCAGCTCTGTCTTCTGCTGATTAATTTTTAGATAGGATGTTGCTTCCTGTGCAGGTATGCATCTGGGTGTGATTCACCTATGTTAGGCTTCCTGGTAATTAGGATCACAGACGCATACTACCATGTCCTGTTTTTCATTGAGAAAGTGCCTTACTTTTCTGCCTGATTTAGCCTTGAACCAGCAACTTGATTTTTAAATTTCGTAAGTTTATGAATTCCCAAAGTCTAGGGAATATGGTATTTAACTAGACAATAAAAATTTTTCTCTTTTCTCTTTCCCCAACCCCAAATCCAGGCAAATGAAAGAAAGAAAGAAGGAAAGAAGGAAGAAAGACAGACAGAGAGAGAGAGAGAGAGAGAGAGAGAGAGAGAGAGAAACAATGGAAAGAGAAAGAAAGAACAGAAAAGAAATTATGAAGGTTAAAAAGGACTAGGGGGTGCTCCAGTCTTTTACTCAAGAATAAAGGATTTCTGAAATACACTAGGTCCATTCATGGAAATACAGCTGGGTACTGGTGGCTACTTTGGAGTCTTCGATTGTGAGGGACTCCTGCTCCTAGCCAGTCCAGGCAAAAATATTCAAGAGATCTCTTTTCAACCAATAGCTGAGCATGATGAAACAGGCCAGGCTTCCTAGCTAATATGAAAACGATTGTGGTTCCAGGCCAACCCATGGAGCAAGATAGAGATAGACCCTATCTCAATGGAAGATGAAGGTAAGGAAGGCTTGCTAGCTCCAGCTATGTCAGCGAGAGAGAAGTAGGAGAATTGGTGTCCAGGAGTATGCTGAGACAGGAAGTGAGACTCTGTCTCAAATAACTGGCACAAAAAAGTGCTGGAGCTTGGGTCTGGTCCTGACTTCAAATTCTAGGAGGAAGGGAGGGAGGGAGGAAAGGAGGGAGGGAGGGAGGAAGAAAGGAAGGAAGGAAGGAAGAAAGGAAGGAAGAAAGAAGGGAAGGAAGAAGAAAGACAGGAAAGCAAAGGAAACATAGTAAAAGTATGAAAATAGGCTCAGCTTTCTTACTAATTATACACAAATCAAGATATAAAAGGATTCTTTCTTTTGTCTTCTATCTTAGCAAATCTGTTGTACTGCTAATAAAAATGCAGTGTTGTGTATAGTAAGGATCTGATTGTAGATTGATGTTTTATGTGTAATGTAGTTACAAACATTGGAAAGGAAATTGGGCAATAATCTGTTCCATATACATATATAGTACATTTTCTTATTCGGTAGTTTTAGTTTCTTAATTGACCTCCAATTAATGAACTCCTTAAGGATACCCAGTTGGCATGTGTACTTTCCTTGTTTAGTTCTAAGCCTGAGTATGTTTATTGTACTTGCTGATCTTGTAGTTTAATTATAATGATGTACCTCTTTGAAATAGAAGTAGAAAAAATAAGGTTTTCTTTTGAACTATGAATACTTTGTCAAATACACTTTTGGAGGGAACAAAATAAACCCTTGATGTTCACAAAATCTGGAGCTGCTTAATAAATACCGATTCATCCGTGAGATGAAGTATTATGCTGCTAATAAAATTATGTTGTCAAAAGAAAACTTACTAAGTGGTAACAATAAGGGCATATAATTATATTTCAGTGGGATTCTAATGTCAATATAAAGACTTGTTAACAATGTCCCTACATGATGGTAATATAGGTAATTTTGATTTTGTTCTTGACATTTACTTAAAAATTCTGCATAACAACTTGCATTACTTTTGTCATCATAAAATACATTTTAAAACTTACTTTCTGAATACACATTAACAATAATAATACATTGTGGCTACATAGCTGATAAACTTGCAAATGGCATAGAAGAGTTCCATGAACTGGACTACAATAGAACTCTGGCTTATTCCCACAACCAAGTCAGTGGACTGTCACTACATGATAGGTTAATAGAAGATGGGATATGCACCTAGGCATGATGAGTGATTACAATTATGAGCAAAGGGAGCCACAACACCAATGTGGCATTGGTACTTTTAGTTCAAAAGCATGCAGATGGGCACTTTATATTTCAAACTGTCTTGGTCAAAGACTCTTATGTTTACAAGCATGATATACACTTAACAATTTTAAAGAATTATATAATGAACGCTACCTATCTGAGAAGCAAAATACTGTAAGCATTTTTTATTTTAGTGCTACTGGGGTTTAAACTTAGGAACCCATGTTCGCTAAGCTGGTACTCTACTACTTGAAGTATACCTGCAGCCTTACTTTTTCTTTGAGAGATGGAGTATAGGAAACTTTTCTGTTCTGTGCTTGTCTTGAACCATGATCTGCAGATCTCAGCAGATATATACACATGTATGTATACATACATACATATGTTTATTTACATATATGTATATGCATACACTAAAATTTTTTTTAAAAACCAAAAGGGCAAGTAGTCCTATGCCTTTATAAAAATTAAAACTTTTACATGTAAAATAGATCTATAAATTAAAAGGTAAATAAATAAAAGATAGGATGCAACTTTATAGCCAGTTACAGGAAACTAACATATCACTATGAACGTCTATATCTTTGGTTCTGGATATTTGGAGGTGCTAAGTTAACATTTTAAATAATCTTCCCATTGATACTGGAGCTGGGTGGCTAGTTTGGTGGATATCTGTGAGATGAAGATTCTTAGGAAGATCAATTTCTTAAAAATTTCCCAATGTCACCCTCTGATAGAGCATCTCAGAGTCACCTCCTACAGTTAGAGGGCGGGGAAAGGATTGTGGCTATTGTAAGAACTGCAGGTTTTTCATTCTGGTAAATGGGAATGTGCTAGACTGTTGTTATAGCTGCAGACTATTATCTGGAAGGATGAGGAACAGCATGCTTCACACTGGGTTATTTTAACGATATATGATTATTATGGGTCAAGGCCTGGGGCTTGGATATATTTTTGTTAAGGTGAAAATTTCTTTGTAATGGGATTGGTTGTAATGGGATTTGATCTCCATTCATCTCACTTATTCATTCTCCCTCTGGCGGCTTTGATATAGCCCTTGTTCCTTTTGTAGCAGGCAGCCAGCTGTATCTAAGGACCTAAACATGACTCTAATTTGTGACCACAAGCTCTCCAATGGGACTCTCCTCATAAGACCTAGATCTCGCTGATTTACGTAACTCTCATCCATCACTGATAGCCTTACTCAATCTGTGAGCTACTTACAATATCTCTCTTAGAACTCTCTCAGCCTGTTGAGACACAACTTGGTTTGAGACACAACTTGGTTTGTCACACAACATGGATGATGAGCGCTTGTGTTCTGCGTTTTTGCTCCTGGCTGGCATGAGCTGGGTAGAGTGTCACAGATAGATGCCAACAAGCTTCACACACAGTTTTGGTGGGCATCATCGCCAGCCACTTTGCAACAAGATTCGGAGGTCAGTCAATCTGGCCAGATAGGAGAAACATGGGCTTGATGTAACTCACTACTCACCATTGCATTGAAGCTTATACAATTGGTTTTCCTGCATGATCTATGCAAACAAACATTTGCCTTTCTCCTGAATAATTTAACTATACGAAATTTCAGCCCTATCTGTCTAGTTCTTTTCCTCCTTACTTTGCTGTGGTTAGGTTTATTCTTCAAGAAGGTTCACCATGGGAAGTTACTTTTGGCATTTCACTTGGAGGTGTTAGAGGCTCTTCAAACTAGATTATTGCTTCTGGCAATAATCAACTATCATGGCAATAATGACTATCATGATTGCAGACTTTATATTAAGACAATGATGTACATTCATGAAAATTATCTTAGCCAGGACTCACAGGAAGTATATGATATACATTCATTCAAACAAATAGAAATACTAAATCAAATTGATTATTTGAAAGGTGCCTCTATATCTATTTTAAATCTGGTCTCAAGGCTCCTTTGTACATCATGAGCCATACCTTAATTTGATATATAAATAGATTGTTTCCTACTCCTGTAACAAGTAGCCAAATCGCAACCAATCACAACAGCCAAGTTTTAGTGAATCAGGGGCAGCCAACTATTCAAAACAAGTTCAAGTGGTAGAGCATGAGCCTTGAGCTGAATTGTTCAGGGACAGCTCCCAGGCCTAGAGCTCAAGCCCCACAACTGACAAAAAAAAAAAAAAAAAAGATCTTTTATGTGATTTATAAGATTATGTCTTTGTTGCCTTGTATGTCCCTCCCCCATGGTATAACCCCTGCTTTCACTATATATGATGTTGGTATATTGGAGGGGAAGGGAAAAAACAAATTGTTAAAACAGGGATACAGGAGGACCCATTGCAACAATGAGATGTACAAGTCGTTATGTCGAAAAATGAACTTTACAACTTTGGTGGAGGGGACGGGGTGGGGGGAGGATACGAAGGGATGGGAAGGGGAAACAAAGAAGGAGGCTACAATGCTTGATAAGAAATGTGCTCATTTATCTTACCCATGTAATTGTAACCCCTCTGTACAGTATTTTCACAATAAAACACACACACACACACACACACACACACACACACACACACATATATACATTACATATGTATATATATAAAACAAGTTCAAATTAAGCAAACCCCAAGATTTAACCACTCAAGGTATCTCTTCTGCTTTCTGCATGTCTCTCTGGCTATAATTGCAACCTGCCCTTGTGGTGAGAATGGAGGATCATGGACCATTTGTTTTTGGTCATGATGTACTTTTTTTACCATATCACCTCAAGTCCCTAGTGAATCCTTGATGGAGATGTGAAGCTTTCTATTAAGGAGACAGACATCCAGCCAACCATCTTTCCTTCCTCAGAACATGGGCAATTCTGGCCCAGTAAGCATGGTTTGTCCCATGTAGCACAGAGACAGAAGGCATCCTTTGCTGAATGGTCTTGTGCTGGATTCCCATCATAACAGCCCCTCCCAGGGTTTCTGTGCTTCCTCCTCCTCCTCGGTCATTTTCAGCATCTAGGGAAGTTTGATGGCACCCAGAGAAACTCCAGGGAAATCTATCTCCAAGAAGTATATATGGCTAGGGAATTGGAACATTTAAGACACATCTTGCTTTGCATGAACTTAGGGTGCTTGCGATAATCAGTATATTGCCGTCTTCTTTTTATTTTTGTGTGAGTTTAGAGATGAAGTGGCTGCTAGATCCTGATACCATCTCCTAGGAGTTGCTCTCAGGAGAATTCAGTGCTGGTTGGGTTGAGAAAGGTCCTTTCCTGGAAAGGTCGGTTTTACCTGTGGCCTCATTGGCTCTTTCACTCAGGGTATGGATGTTCTTCTCTTACTCAGTTACTCAGTTCTGGCCAAGGAGGGTGAGGCTGAGGAACATCTGTCACCTAGAAAGGCCCTCTAGGTGTCAATCTGGGTTCTAGTCTCAGCTTCTCACTTTCCTTTTGAGCTGTTGGGTCCATTTTATACCTCTTATCTTTGGTTCTCTCAACTAGAAAGAGAGGATACTAACTTGTGGGATAGAGAGATGCCTGATCACCCCTCCTGTTCATGGCATGGAGGTGTGGCTGTGATATAGCTGTGCAGCTGTGGTGATCTTTCCCAGTCCCATGCATCTATGTGGGAAAGTGTGTGTAGTATGTTCTGATGGGCAGTGAGCCAAGGAAGAGTGTCACCTCAAGATCATGGCTGAGCAGAGGCATAGCCCCTTCTGCACTCCCTTTCCCCTTTGGTTGGTTGGCAGTAGGGGACTGAACCCCTGGAACAGCATGTCCAATATTTTCTGTGACAATGGCAGTGTCTATAACTGCTCTATCCAATATGATAGGTAGTGTCCACTATGGCAAAATACCTAAGCAAAACAGCTTCAGGAGGAAAGATTTTATTCTGTTCACGGTTTCAAAGGTTTCAGTTCATCATAGGCGTGGCAGAGCAGGGCAGCTCACTTTATGGGAGCCAGGGAAACAGAGAGAACAGTCACAGGGAAAGAGTTTCCTTTCTCCCAGCTTAGAGGATTGTGCTACCCACATGCAGGGTGGATCTTCCTCCCTCCAAAAGCCTTTCTGGAACTCCTTTACAGGCATACCCAGAGGCGGCTTTACTAATCTTTTAATACTTCCTCAATCCAATCCAGCTCACAAATCAGATTAACCATCACAGGAAGCCACTATATACATAGCAGGCCCTATATGTTAGTGCAATTTAGAAGTTGAATTTTGTGTTCTATTTAATTAATTTACATGTGAATTTAAAGAGCTCCACATAGTTTGTATCAACCACACTGACCCAGACACCACTAGAGAACTATGAAGTTCTAGGGTGCAAGAGTCTGAGTGTATTCACCTTTTGTTTGGAAACCTCCCAGTAAACTTAACTTTATAAAACAAGACAATAATGATAAATCCTTGTATCATTGTGCTGCTGGGAAGAAAAGGCATCTACTGTCTCTATCCACCAGCCTGGGACTACAGAATTGCATGAGTCAGAAATATAGTAACTTGTTAAACTACATGATTTTAGTATTCACTCTTCTGGGGGTCCAAGGTTTTCCTTAACTTACACCCTTTCCATGAGAATAAAGTAATCTGTTGATGGTACATAAAGCTTGTAATGTTGTGTGAATTTATGGGACCTGCTGGGAAGGGCTGGGTTTTCCAGCTTTCTGCTTGGGAGAGTGTTCAGAACATAGCATTTCTTGTGAGGCAGGAAGTAGAATGATTTTTTTAAAAAATGTTTTTGTGTATTTGAATTTTGCTCCTTTTGTGCTAACAGAGGTCACGACATATACAATTTCACGGCATATGCAAGTTTGAACATGCTCTAAATAACATGGCTATGCACCATGGTTCAAAATGCACAGACAGAACTTGAAAAGATGTAGGTGAATCTCATAAAGGAAGTGGAATGATTTTTGCACTATAAAAATTATTTACAATGATGCCCATTCCTCCTGCCATATATATCACCTAGCTTTGTGTATTTCCTTTCACAAGACTTTCCTGGCCCCTGCTTTGTCTTAGAGGGCTTCACTGTCTCAATGGCCTCTCTGTGGCACTCTTGGGCTTGCTCCAAATAATGACCCTGGCCTGCCTTTCTTCATTACCATTTCTTATGACTCTTAGACCTGGGCATAGTAAGAACATTTTAGCCTGAACTCTAATGGTAGAGGAGGAGGGTGGCCAGGACAGTTGTTGATTCTACAGACTGGAGTGAGGGGTTACTACCTCATATCTGGGTTAACACCAGATATGTTCTTCCCAGGGAAGCCTCATTCTTTGTAAATTAGTTTGTGTGACTATACCAAACTATATGATGCTGCTTAGCTTTTAAGAAGAGAGGTTTCTGGTGCTCATAACTTAGAAGGCTGAAAGTCCAAGCAGCAGGTGTTAGTATTGGAGAAAGAGAGAGAGAGAGAGAGAGAGAGAGAGAGAGAGAGAGAGAGAGAGAGAGAGAGAGAGACAGACAGACAGACAGACAGACAGACAGACAGACAGACAGACAGACAGACAGACAGACAGACCTTTGCCACCCATCTAAGCCACCATAGCAGATGGCATTGTGTGGGACCATATGTGAGAGGGAGAGATCACAAGCGAGAACATACCAAGGGGCTATGCTTGCTCTTCTATAACCACCCAGGAGGCCAGGAGACCTACATTAATCTCTTCCAAGGACCTAATTAATCCCTCCCAATGCCCTAATTCCCTTGCACTAAGCTCCACCTATTAAAGGTTCCACCATCCCTCAATATCGCCATACTGGAACAAGTAAGTACACAGTGCAAGCCTCATCTAAACCATAGCAGTAACTTGGAGGAGGGGTCACTCTGTGGTCCCTTTGCAATATTGTTTTTATGTTGTATGTCTCTCTCTGATCTGCTCGGGATGGACAAAGGAAAAGAATGGGGGGATGGGAATAGGTGCTTGTTTTAGACTCCTGCTCAATCTGGTACCCCCCTCTTTCAAGGTTATATGCAGTCACAGCTTTTGAGTATAGGTGCTTAGCACATAAAAATGTCTTGATCTCAATAGGTGTTGTCATCTGTCCATTTCACTACACTGTGAGCAGTAGCTGTATGTTGTATCTTTTTCTATTCTATATTGCTTGACTCAGTTTCCACATGGGTAGAATGGTTATAAGCTGCAACCTTATCAGTTCTGGAGATGTAAAAAATCCCAAAGATCAGTGTCCAGACCTTCTCTGAGGAGCAGTGAGGATGAGTGTGAAGAACCATCCCTTCTACCTGAGCTTTCTCAAGCCTGAGATGGTGAGCTCCTCATGCTGTGATGGATGAAGGCTTCCCTGAAGCAAGATCTTTTGGCAGCAGCCTGCCTAGAGTCTGATGAGCAGCCAACTTGGAATGAAGATAAAGCACCAGTGAGCTTTGATGGATGATGGGCACAGATTTTCTTGAAATTGGTCTCTCAAAACAATATACAAACTAATACACAAATCAATGCAAAGTGTTTAAACTGCCAGGAAAACTCAGACCATCTATCACACTTAAGGAGAAATGGGGGCCGTGAATTTGGTGATCGCCTGAGTCCCCAAGGTCCTGGGGAGAGAATGTTTGTCTGTGGGAATAGACTGCCTGACAGCACCTCCCTCTTGAGCAGAGACCATGACCGGAAGTAGGAAATGGGGATGACTTCCTGTTTGCATACAGGCTCCATGGCCATATCTGAAGATCTGTACTGATGGATGGACCTGGTCTTTCCCATGGCTGTTGTTAGTGTCTTGAGATGAGTAGTAGCTCCAGGCCTTGTGCTAGAGATGATGCAAGTGTGACTAAGCTCAGGTCAGGTGACCAACAGCTTGGCTGACCTGTGCTCAGCTGGTGCCGTGCAGTTCTCATAAACTTTTGTTGGTTTGTCTCCAAGATGATTGCTCCTCAGCTCAATTCCTCTGCCCATCCAAGGGTGGTTCATCTTTCTTTTTTCCCCCAATAATTACCTTATTAACTATGAACCATGTATTCTTCTCTTGAACTGAAGTGTGTAGCTTTATATCACTCTTATTTACTCTAGACATTTCTTAAAACTTGTATCCCTATTACACCTTTATGGTTTCCAAACCCTTTCATGATAGCATCTCTGTTTAGCATGAGGGGAACTTGGGGACCAGGTTAGATGCAGTGACTAGGATATCAGAAGGAAAGAAAAAGAAATTTGTAAAAAAAAAATATAGAATTTACCCCTCCAGTGCTCAGGAGACAACCAGGACTCTACAACTCAATATTCAAAACTGTGTTGTCCCTGTCCCTCAAATAAAATGGTGTAATATTTGCATAGAACCTGGGAAATGTTTCTCAACACTTTATGTCATCTCTCATTACCTATAATACCTGGCACAAGGCTATGTAAATAGTTACTGTAATCTATTATTTAGTGCATGGTGACAAGAAAATCAGTATGCGGAATTCACCCCTGGTGCACTTTTCCCTCCAAATACTTTCCATTCTTGATTGGTGGAACTCTTGGATATGGAGGGCTGACTGCAGTTCTCTCACATTTCTAAATTGTTGATCACAGAAGATAGACTCTGGCAAAGCCTCCACTCATCCTAACTTCCAAAGACTTCAGAGAAGGCAAGGACTTCAGAAATGCAAGCCTTCCATTCAGTTGTTAGACTTTCTCACCTTCTCTTGATAGCATCAATCACATGGCAGCATGGTATGCAGCCCTAGACACTGGTCCCTCTACCTTAGTAACCTAGGAGTTTGGACAGAATTTTTTAAGGATTTTCACCTCCAAATATCAGAATAAAGAGAATTGGAGCTCCCAGTAAAGCAGTCCTAACTTCTTGTGGACAGGCAATCCATCTCCTAGACTACCTCTTACCTACAGACTGAACCAGTCTAGCCAGGTCTGCTTCTGACTTAATGAGTAAATTTAGGAGGTGAAAGAGATAGTCTTCTAAAGGTATCCTAATGCTTCTAAGTCCTTACTTGGCAGTTTATCTTAAATACCCACTTCCCCATCATTTAGATCCATTGTCTTTGGTCTTTGGTCATGTCAGATGTCTCAAACTTGTGATGTCACTTCCTGAACCTTTAGCTGTTCTCTGTATTCTTTGGATCAACCCTGAAATATAGAGGACAATTGGAGGCCCCCAGAGGAGTGCACAGGACCTGGAATGGATGAACCACCATGCTTTGTTGAGAACAAGGGACATGGCTAATTGATTGTATTCAAAGCAATATATTTAGGATAATGTAGGGATGTATGGGGATCAGGAACACAAAAACGAAAAACTGACTGGAGGAGAGGACAGGGAGCAGGTCCCACAGACTCAGGAGTTTGCTCCTGAAGGGTAGGTAGGAGTCAGTAAAGGTCAGTGCATGGCAGTTTTCTACCTCAATATGTGATCTGAGATCAGTTGACCACCACCACAGAATTTTTATAACATACCTGTGAGCTGCAGGGCCCACAGTTATGGGAAGCAGAGACTAACTGAGTTATGACCACACTGGGTGTATTACTCAGTCCTCCACCACACTGCTGTACACTCGCAGACCCTATCTCTCAGCAGCTGTAGCTCAAAATTACTTCTGTTCTATTTCAGAGCCTTGGGTTTAGATGTGAAACATCGCAGTTAAATGCTCATCTAAGAAACAATAAGCATTTTTGAATAGGCTTCCTGAGCTGTGGGTAGTTTATAATTGCTTTGCAGTCCTCCTCTTCCTCTTTCTTCTTTTTTTCTTCATTGAACACTTTGAAATGTCTCATTTTGAAAGGACTTTGTTTCTGAGGATACCAAGATGATACTACAAGAGCTTGAAGGGGCAAGAACTAAGAACTAACACCTCATTGATGGCTTTCCTAATGAGCACTGATCAGTGAGCCCATACATGGTGCTTCTCAGACTCTTGGTCTGTGGAAACTACCCTCAGTGACCAGTGGCCATGTTTCTCTCTCTTGTTTACTGATTAAGGGACTGATTACTGATCCCCATTACTGATCCAGTTTTCTTGTAAAGATTGAGACGGTGTCTAAGGTCCAGATCAGCTACGTAGTCAAAAAGTGCTCACTGTCTGCTTTTGTAAATAAAGTTTTATTGGGACACAATCACATGTCCATTCTTGCCTTTGTGGAATGAAGAGTAGAGTTAAATAGTTCTACCCAGAATTGTATGGCCTACATAATTATGGCCTTTAGAAAAAAGCTTTCTAGTCCTCGCCTTAAGGGAATCAAGCTCTGTGAATGGTCAGACCAGTCTATGTGAACCTTCAATTGGAGCCATATACACGTTCTATTACATAGACTGAAGAAAAAGCCAGTCTGAAGGGAAAAAAAGAACATAAAACAGAGCACTGGGGATGACAGTTAGGACTGGTAGGCAAACAAATACCCACTTAACTCTGCTGGATTTCATTAGTCACTATCAGCTAGGTCAAACCTGTTCTGTTTTGGGCAACCAGAGTCCCAGATCATAGTGTGGTGAAGTTTTATGCTGCCTGTGACTCCCAGAGCAGGGGATGAAGAGCACATCCAAGACCAGTCTAGAATTCAGCCTTCCCTCCTCTCTGTCTGGCCCTCATGGCTCTCCTGGCACCACGCAGGGAAGCAGGTGTGTGCAGAGGTGGCAGCTGAGCTGACACAGAGAAAAAGTTGGTGAGGAGCCCAGGATCAGAGCCCCAGGGCACAGCCTTTTGCTCTTGACTGACAGTCATGGCCTCTTCCCCGCAGGAGCTGAAGTGGCCTCCAACCCTTGTGTGCTCCAGCAGCTGCAGTCAAGGGGCATGGCAGGAGCTGCCAAGCCTGGCCTCTCAGCCCTTGAACCTTTGAGGTAGTTCTCTCAAGTCCACTTTGAGTTTCCTTTAGTAACTTTTTAATTAAACAGACTCAATCTAATCTTTAGTTTAACGTTATCACCAGCAACCTAATAAAGTCAAACATAATGGTTGGCACATAGCAGAATAGCATTTATAGTTTGAATTCATTGTAGAATTGCAACAGATTTTCAGTGAGAATTTCTGGTTCAAGATGGTGGATGGAGCCATGTGTTCTGAGATGCCTGTGGTGGCAGAGATTTGGGAGGGAAATGGGTACAATGTAAGGAAGCTCAACATCTTTCTGGCAGATGGAATGAATGGGTTTTTTGATGCATGCAATAGGAAAACGTCAACATAAGAATAAAATGGGCCTACTCTGGACATGGGAGCCAAAAGCTCTGCTAGGAAACAAAAAGGATTCTGGGCCAAGATTTACCAAGTACAGTGGAAGACAGGAATAGAAAATGGGGAGCATAAGAAGAATGGGGGTGAGTTGTTATGTCTACCTAACCTACTTAGTACAGTTTAGTATCTGGTTCAAGACAAAATGTTAAAAGGTACATCTCTGAATAAACTGGCTCTAGAGAAGACTAAGGTATCTAGTGCAGGCTTTGGTGTGACAGAATAAGGCCTTCCGTACTCTGCCTTTGGAGTATGATTGACTATCAAATCAATTCCTTAAAGCCTTCCTTTAAAGTCCACACTGCCAATTTGTAACCAGGCATCATTTCGCAACCCACAGAGAGTGCCTAATCAGAATGCCAGGGATAGACCTGGTCAGAAAAAAAAATAGACCTCTTGGGTTCCATTATAATACACAAAACCCAAATTAGCTGCCTTTCCTTTTTTCTTTTTAATATGAAAGGATAATTAAGAAGCCCGAGAATTAGAGTAGAACCAGGAGCATGAAAAGAATGAAAAGACAGACCAAGATCAACAGACTTACCACATGTACTAGCCACACTAGAAACCAAGTGAATTCAGAAAAAAATTTTTTTAGGGAATTTATAAGCTCAAATTTGAGTATATTGCATCCATAAGCAAGAATTAGATATACTGAAAAAGAACAGATGAAAAAAGGAAGAAGCAGTTCCAAGAGATTGAAAAATGTTGATTTCCAAAATAAAAATAATAAAAAACCACCTTTGAATGGAAAGTCATTTTTTTTCCAAAATGTAGAACAAGAATACAACAAGAAAATATACTAAAGACAAGAGACATAATCATCCTTGAGATCAAACAAAAATTAAAAGAACCTTGAAAAGAAAATGGGGAACTCAGAGCCTTGTACTCTCTCACATGGCTTTTTTTGCTCAAGGGTAACACTCTGCCACTTGAGCCACAGCTTAACTTCTGGCTTTTTGCTGATTAGTTGGAAACAAGGGTCTCACAGACTTTCTTTCCCAGAGTTCAAGCGTTAGTACTGGCACAATAATGCAGAAAACAAAAGCACTACTGGAGGAAGTCAAAGAGAAGTCAGGAGATTTGTCTGATCACTTCAGAGCTCATATGGATAATGAACACTTGGAACTGGAAAAGAAAAAGAGGAAACAGGAAAAATGGAGTTCATCCAGCCTCTTAGTCAAAAGCTGATTTGAAGAGATCTGTGGATACATCAACTTACATATGTCTTTTAAAAGACTTTGAATGCGAAAGCAAAAAAAGCTCTCAAAAATACATGAAGAAAATCAAAGAAGTAAAGAGCTACCAGGATGAATAAAAAAGTCTTCGAAAAGACCCATTCCCTTTGCCACCTGAAATTCACAGCTAATAGTATGAAGTTTAAACTTAATTGTGAAATACATCCTGAAGATCAGGAAAATGCCTGCTGATGTGGAAGTGTCCTGTTCAGAAACAGAGAAGAAACTTCCCCTCAGTCAAATAGAAACAAACTTCATACCAGAAGCTCAGCTTCTACAGGAAGATGTCAGGGGTTATGGACAAAGAACTGAAGAAAAACACTTCATTCTATCAAAGCAGGATTGTCCCCTATGAGAAGAAAGCTGGGCAGCAGCTCTGTCAACAGACAAAGGCTCTAGAAGTCAAGAAAAGTAAATGATGGAAACAAATACTGGCTAAAGGTAAGTCCTGCACTCTCTCTTGTGACAGCACCTGCTGTCTCCCACTTAGCCCGGAGGCCAGGAAGGCTCAGTGAGCCCCTGGGCTGTGTGCTCTGCTATTTTTCTACTTGTAAATATTCTCCCAGTAATCCCTGCTTTATAGCTATACCACCTGGTGCTAGCCAGTTATGTCTTCATGCCCCCTTTGCACAAAAGAGCACTTCTGTGTTATTTGATTTGCTACTGTATGCACATCATTTTGAGAAAATGGCAACTGTAAAAAAATTTATTGAACTTGTACTGTGTGGTAGACATGGTGCAGAGTCCCGGGGATAGGAAGATGATAAATAACAGGAGCTGCAGTGGTTTTTGGTGGACGGAAGGTCTAAGAGCTGTTCCACAGAGCATCATTGACAGAATGGAGAGCTATGAATTCCATGCTAGCCCATTGTCTCCACCCAGTCCCCCTGGCCTTCCGAGGGGAAGGAGCCATTCACTTAGTGAGCATGAGTGGACAATTCTGACCAGCCTTGAGGAAGTCCTGACAGTGGCCAGAGATTTTTTCCTAAAACAACCAGAGGTCAGAACTAATGATGTCTCCCTGGAGACATTTCATAGTGAATCTCAGGAGAGATCTCATATTGAAGGAGGGATATGCACATTGATGAAGACAGGATTGTGGCTTTTTATGATTGATTGGTTTCTGGTCCTTCTGAGTTTTGAATGTCCTTTTCTAAAATAAATACAATACTAAGCATTTCAATCTGGAATAGTTGACTCAGTTGGATGCAACCAGGCCAATGTGATAAATACCATGCCGTGTCCTGTGTCCTGGCCATTACTCATGTCACTGGGGGGCAGGGATGGGGTCTCATTTGTCCTTGAACCTCTTGTGCTTGGGGTAGTGCCAGACTCATAGTAAGTGCTCAATGAATTATTTTTTAGTAGAATATAATTTATAGTATATACTAGCATCATAGAGGCTGACAAGGAATTCACTAGGATGTTTCCTTCTCTGTTGTAAGACTTAGTCCTGAATACATTAGACACATGGCCAATCCTGTCTCCTCCCTCAGGAAGCTGGGTGAATGAATGGGTAGATGAATGGATGCCCTTGTTCAAAATTGAAAATTTGCTGTCAAGGGGCAGACATTTTAGCTAAAACCTCACGGTGGGTAAAACTAACCAAGTACATACAGAGGAGAGAGGAATAAAATAGAATACGTACACAGACTCATATACACTATTATATATTATATATGTGCATATATACATACATATATACATGTATGTACTTGCATCCATGTATACATTATAGGCATGTATGTGTGTATATGTGCATTATATATTATGTATAATATATTGTATAATATATATACATATACATCACTTAATTTCCTTTGGAGTGATTGTATATTTTAAGGTTTCAATGTAGTGTCTACCATGCATAAAATAATGATTTTCTTCCTTCTTTCATTTTACTCCCAGAAATCCACTGACCAGCCAAATGTTTCCCTGCATTGATTTTTGTTTTTTTTTGTTTTTTGTTTCTCTCCACCCCTCCTATTCCTCCCAGTTCCTTTAGGGATGTGGACTGAATCAAAGCCGAGTCACACTAATCCAGCAGCCAGGAATATGACACAGAAATTCAAGGGGCACCATAGCCAGCTCCAAAGAATCTTCTGCCCATGGAGCTGGCCCTGACTTTTCATAGAGGAGAGGGCAGAAGTAGAAGGTTATGGTTGATATGGGAAGGCAGGATTGGCAGGAAGGGAGAGAGAAGTGAACTTCTCTGTCCTCCTGACTTAGTCACCCCAGGGTGACACAGTTCCTGCCTACATTCTCCAGCTCTGATCCCACCCACCAAGCTGAGAGAGCTAGAGCCTGTGTTTCATTGCTGTTGAAAGACTTGCTTGGTTCCATATTTGTCTACTCTTAGGGGCTAAAGGGAAAGATTTACCATCCTGGTCCTGTTTTCCCATCTGTACAATGGGATTTGCTGAGGAAGGCACCAAAATGGCCTCAAAAAATAATGGCCTTAACAACATCAACCTCATCACCAGCCAAGGCCAGGCCAGCTCCCCTCTCAGAGGACATCTTGACCCCTTTGGGGCAGCAGCAATTCCTGTTCAGCAGAGAAATGTTTATGAGCACTGCTGAACACATAGGGGATACAGTAAAACACAAAGACACCAATGCTTTGAGCTAGAGACCCCATCCGTTCTATGTGACAGACATAAATTACTGACCAGACACAGGCATTTCCCCTCTTGGTCACCACCCGACAAAGCAGAGAGCTTTTGTTTTCTAAATGATATATTGATCCAATAAAATTATTATTACATCATCTCTATTGCCCATCACCACTCACAATGGGAAAGCATTATAGGGAAAATGAATGCTCCCCATGGAACGAGCTGGAGAAGTGTTATGTGTATGTGTGCATGTGGATTGAGTCTGCATGTGTGTGTAAAGGTTTCTGACAGAGAAAGATAAGGAGTTTCATTAATATTAGTTGCCTGAGCTCCAGCATCACATAGAAAACCAGAATCTCTCCTGAGACGCTCCCCAGGGGATGGCAGTTGAAACAACTTGGAGAGGAGTGGCACTAAAAGACTCTTGTCAGACTCCTACTTCTGTCTGAAAGACTAAGTTAGGGAGGGAGAATCAATCACATAGAACTTCAGAAATCTAGTGTTTGCTATGTTAGGACAATGGGGTAAGGAGCAGGATGTTTTCCTAAGGTTCTCAGCCTCTTTCAGTACCTCAAGGTCTACTTTGTAGTAATTTGAGGGAGGGCCTCCCTCCCTGAAGTACCTCCCCAAGTCACAGGAAACGGTCTTATTCTGAGACAAGTTATTGGTCTCTTCCTCTAGTGATGGAGTGTTAGGATGGGGTAGCCCGCAAGGCTAGACTAGTTACACTAATACTGGACCCTAGAGATGACTGTGTCTGAGTCCTCAGTCACTCCCCAGGGTCCTGGAGAGCTGAGAAGATCCAGCTCCATTCCCTTTGTGATAATTTCCTTAGTGGCTTCTATCTGCGCTGGACTCTGCTGCACAGAGAATGGCTTTCCACCCACTTCTCCATTTGCCAACCGCCTACTTGGCTGAGATCATGGACGTGACTTAAACACCCATGTCAGCAGCTGAGAAGCATATTTGCTTGTTTGCAGTCTTCACTATAGAGAATATTCGTGCCCACAGTCACTTTTTGTTTTTGTTGTTGTTGGTTGTGGGAACTGAACTCTAGGCCTGGGTACTGTCCCTCAGCTCTTCAGCTCAAGGCTAGCACTCTACCACTTGAGCCACAGTGCCACTTCCAGTTTTTTCTGCTTATGTGGTGCTGAGGAATTGAACCCAGGGCCTCATGCATGCAAGGCAAGCACTCTACCACTGAGCCACTTTCCCAGCCCATCACTTTTTTTTGTGCTGGTCCTAGGCACTGGAACTGAGGATCTACGCACTATCCCTGAGCTTCTTTGGCTCAATGCTAGCAGTCTACCACTTGAGCCACAGGCCCACTTCTGGAATTTCTGATAGTTTAGAGGAGATGAAAGACACACAGACTTTCCTGCCTAGGTTGGCTTCGAGCCTTAATCCTCAGATCTCAGCCTCCTGAGTAGCTAGGATGACAGGCGTGAGCCACCAGTGCCTGGATTCCATCATCACCTTTATTGACTGACACTGTTCTTAGGGCTACTTTAACAAAGCACCACAAACCAGGAGGTTTAGAACAAAAGAAAAATGTTGTTTCACAATCCTAGGTGTCAATATCTCTGAAAGCTCCATGTCTGTTCCAATGTTCTCTTCAGACCTCTGGTAGCCTTAGACATCCGCTGGCTTGTAGAAGGAACATCTCTATCTTTTCCAGTCATCTCCCTCTGTGTCAGTCTCTGTCTTATGTGGCTTCCTTTTTCCTAAGGACACCAGTTGCATTGGATTAGGGCTCATTCTCCTCCAGAATAAACTCATCTTAACGATTTGTATCTGCCATGACCCTATGTCCACATAAGCTCACATGCTGAGGTACTGGTGGTAAGGACTTGACATATATGAACTTTGGAAGAAGACAATTCAGCTCATAACAACCACAGAAACTTCTTTTATGCTTCTGCCACTATTAGTAAGGAAATGGCTTTCAGGAAACAAAAGAGTGATTACCTGGTTCTTGTCCATCTCCTCATATATACACCTGCACACGAGGGTACTCTCACACCCCTGGATGCTTTTAAAGGGGCTTTGGCATCTCATACTCTTTACGAGGGTTACTACCAAACAACAATAAAAGCAGGTAGTACATGTCATGGATATGGATAAAATGGACCTCTGGGTACTGTTGGGAGAGAAGTTAGATGGTACAGTAGCCCTAGAAAGCAGTATGAGGATTGCTTCCTTTATGATTCAGCTAGTTTTTTGTTTTTTGTGTTTTTTAGTCGGTTGTGGGGCCTGAACTCTGGGCCTGGGCGCTGTCCCTGAGCTCTTCAGCTCAAGGGTAGCGCTCTACCACTTGAGCCACAGCGCCACTTCCAGCTTTTTCTGCTTATGTGGTGCTGAGGAATCAAACCCAGGGCCTCATGCGTGTGAGGCAGGTTCTCTACCACTGAGTCACCCTCCCAGTCCATGATCCAGCTACTTTTGAATATGTAACTCAACTAACTGAGATCATGTTCTCAAACGGATACTTGTGCATAACAGCAGCTTTTGCTGCCCACCCGTAACCAACATGTGATATAGCTGAACAACGGAAAATTATTCAGCCTTCAAAAGGAGGGAAACTGTCTCGGAAGCATGGGATGCTGAGTTCAGTTCCCAGCACCACAAAAAATAAAAGAAAGAAGAAAATTTCAACACATCACATGCTTCACAACATGACTGAGTACTGAGAACATTACACTCAGTGAAATAAGCTAGTTGTCCTTTTGGACAAGTACTGCCTGATTCGTCAGTCACATTGTACCTAGACAGGAAACAGAATGGTTGTTGCAGGGGCATGAGGGAGAAATGGGATGTGTGTTGCTGTTGAATGGGTTTAGAGTTTCAGTTCTGAAAGAGGAAGAGTTCAGGAGGTGGATGATGGCGATAGCTGCACCGCGTAAATGCAGGTGAAGCCACCGTACCGATCTCTTACAATGGTTCCTTTGCTAAGTCTTCTGTATGGAAACGGTACCAGGCCACGGGGGCAGCCCACGGTCTTGCTGGAATGAAAGACATGGAAACCAAAGGTGTCAACACCCCGAGTCTTCTTTAATGTTGAGAGAGAACACAACCCCTTCTCAGGAATTCCTTTCTAGATTCCTTTCGAGAGCTTCCTGGAGTTCCACTCCAGGGGATATATGTGTTGTCTGGAGCCAAGCAGTGTGGTAGGAGGTTATGACAGGGAAAGACAGCATCTAAGAGATGCTCTTTGTGGCTAATGCATTTCCTCTACCTCAAGACGTTGTCTGCCCAGAGGAAATAATAGATTTCTTGGCTTGCCCTCTTGCCTCAACCTTGCTTCCGTTTCCATTCTTCTTCCTTCATAACTTTGCCATCTTCAAATTAGGACTCACAACAGCCTCCAAGTCTCAAAGGGAGTCAGTGCCAAGTGAAGACTGCTGTCTCTTTCAGAGGAAACCTGCCCCTCAGGGAGGGTCAAGAGGCAAGTGTGAGCTCCAGGGCTAGGTCCAGCAGTGTCCACAATGGCTTGATGATGGCTTGGTCCCCAGATATTAGTCCTTGGAGTCATAGTGTTAAAGCCACAGGCATGTAGAATCCTAGATCTTTCCAGCATGCATTGACAATAGGAGCTGACAAACCATGGGCTTGGGCCAAATCTGAATGGTGGCCTGTTTTATATGTATGGTGCTTAAGTTGAGCATAGCCTTTCTTTCTTTCTTTCTTTCTTTCTTTCTTTCTTTCTTTCTTTCTTTCTTTCTTTCTTTCTTCCTTCCTTCCTTCCTTCCTTCCTTCCTTTCTTTCTTTCTTTCTTTCTTTCTTTCTTTCTTTCTTTCTTTCTTTCTTTCTTTCTTTCTTTCTTTCTTTCTTTCTTTCTTTCTCTCTCTCTCTCTCTCTCTTTCTTTCTTTCTTTCTTTCTTTCTCTTCTTTCTTTCTGCTTCTTTTTCTTCTGCTTCTGCTTCTGTTTCTCCTTCTTCTTCTTCTATTATTATTATTATTATTTGCTTGTTTTGGAGCTTGAACTGAGGATCTGGACACTGTCCCTGAGCTTTTATGTTCAAGGCTACAGATCTACCATTTGAGCTGCAGCTCTACTTCCTGCTTTTTGGTTATTAATTAGAGATAAGAGTTTCTCAGGGTTTCTTCCCCAGACTGGTTTTGAACCATGGATTTTCAGATCTCAGCCTCCTGAGTCCTCCAGGCACCACTGGTGTCTGGCTTAGTTTTTCCATTTTTAGAGTTGTGAGGAAAAAAAAAACAAAGAAGAATAATATTTCATGACAGAAGAAAATGACATGAAATTCAAATTATAGTGTCCATAAATAAAGTTTTATTAGAACTTGACTCATTTGTTCCTACTGCCATTGTGCTACAATGGCAGAGCTGAAGTAACACAGACAGCTTGGCTCTTATAACCCAGTATTTATTATCTGGCTCTTCCCAGAGAGAGCAGCAGTTAAGAGGGATTTAAATCCCAGCTTTAATGTAGCTAACATGACAACATTGTCAGCAAGTTCTCTAGTCATTGTAAGTTGTGGGTTTTGTAGTTATAAGAAGCACTCAGAGTGCTTTCCCCATGGTATGTGTGTGTGTGTGTGTGTGTGTGTGTGTGTGTGTGTGTGTGTGTGTGTGTGTGTGTGTGTGCGTGCGTGTGTGTGCCTGGAAACAGCAGCAGATAAACAGAGGCACAGTACCAGTTAGTGCTCTGTCAAGGGATTTGCTGTTGTCATTCTGTGTGCTGTGCTTCTTAACAAAAAGGATCAACCTCACTGTTGGCCCCTACAACACAAACTGATGGTTTGTTAGCTCAGTGGATCTTCAGGACATGCCACACTAGAGGCTGGAAAACTAAATATTTGCTTCTCAGCCTCCCATGCATCCAGGAATGATCATAGGATAATGTACAAATGGAAGTCTGCTATGAGTGACCTGGTAAAGCTTGGATTTCCTGGTAAAAAGTAATGCATGAATCAGGCAAAGTAGGCCATACTTATAATCCTAGCAGTGGAGAGACTACAGTAGGAGGAATATCATGAGTTCAAAGCAAGCCTGGGCTACATAGGGAGACCCTGCCAAGAAAGAAGAAAAGAAAAGAAAGAAAGAAAGAAAGAAAGAAAGAAAGAAAGAAAGAAAGAAAGAAAGAAAGAAAGAAAGAGAAAGAGAAAGAGAAAGAAAGATAGGAAGGAAGGAAGGAAGGAAGGAAGGAAGGAAGGAAGGAAGGAAGGAAGGAAGGGAAGGCATGACTGAACTTCATCAATCCTTCTCCTTCCTCTTTCAACTGTAGGTGTGAGGGCTTGGGCTAGGGCTGAGATATTATAAATGAGCTTATTTCTGACTGGCACTACCATTCAGAGCTTGATGGGAATACAGAGAATCCATGTGGGATTAAGGACACTAGATGTGACCAGTGGGTATACATCTAAATGACAGACTATAGAGAGACTGAGGCCAGAGACACCTGCCCAGAGGCAAGACAGCCCAGCCCAGGAGGAGAAGCTTCACTCTTACAGCACAGCAGGCATAGCTTACCTCTGAGAATTCCAGAGGCTGTCTTAGAGGGAGAAGAAATGAATGACCATATAAAATGATGCTTATCAAAATGAACTCCAATGAATGGAAGAGTTTTTTTTAATTGTACTGTTAGCAGTTATTTCCTTTTTTCTTTTTTTTCTCCCTTTTGGTTTATTCCTTGTTGTCACTGTCTTGTTTTTTAAATTTCTGTACCCTTTGTCTTGTATATAAGTTTATCTGATTTGGGAAAGGGAAGGGGAATCACAGAAACGATGGGATCAAGTGTGAATCAATGCAACAGTGATACTAGACACTATGTTGGAAATGAACGTTACACCTTGCAGGGATGGGGACTGGGAGAAAATGAGGGAGGGGGTAACTGTTTAAGAGGAAATGCTCTCATTACCTTACTTATGTAACTGTAACCCCTCTGTACATCACCCTTACAATAAAAGTTTTAAAAAAGAGAAATTAATGAACACATATACTGTCAGAAACTTCTGGAAAACATAGATCCGAGCCATCCTTGGAGTAAGGGAGTCTGAGAAACGTCTACCTTTTTGTCTAAGCACCTCTAAAGGAGAAGTACCTGGAGGTATCTAGGACACAGACACTGGCTGTCCAGGGAGAGGAGGCTCTCCACGCTGACCTCATTGTAAAGTGCCATCCATGGTTTGGAGGAAAACAATAGCTAGCCTCCATGGAATGTAAAGCAGCCATTTCCCAGAAATCTTTGGGAGAATTTGGTCCTCCCTGAGCCAATCTAAAAAGGCTTTGATGAGAAAGGGAGGATGTTTATAGGGTTTTTTTTATGTTTATAGGGTTTTTTTTTTGCATATTTTCTGTTTATGGAGGCAATACACATTCATTGCAGAACGCTCAAGTGATTCAAGGCAGTATAAAAAAGCAAGGAACAATCACTCTGAAATTCCTCACTCTCCCCCTGCCCCAAGCAAATGGTTTCTGACCTCTCTCTGGGCATACACATGTGTAATTAGCATTTTCCACAAATGGAATCCCATTAGCTGAACATGAGTTCCTTTATTTTCTCCTCTCTCTTGCATTCTTCTTTATTTTGTTGAATGTTTTGTTTTCCTTTATTGGTGACTGTAATCAGCCCTCAAGGATGGAAGTGAGGGTAGTCTTTGGATGGTAGAAGGACTGAGCTGGCAGGCAAGAACGCATTCCCTGGCTAGAGTTAAAATCTGACCAGGTAAGAAAGGGGAGAGGTAGGCTGCTATGATATGAATGTATCTTGTCTAAAATTCACATGTGATCATATTAGGAAGTAGGTCTTTAAAAGGCAAGATTGGGCTATGTAAACTCCTCCAGAGATGAGACTTGATGCCCCGGTAAAAAGCCTTGAGGAAGGAAGTTGGTCTGTTTTAGACTCTGCCATGTGAAAGACATAGCACTCTCTCCTTTGGAGTAGGCGCCATTTTGGAAGCAGAAAGCTCACCAGACATTGAACCTGCTACCTTGATCTTGGACTTCCCAAAACTGTGTGAAAGAAACATCTGTTCTTTATAAATCGCTTGGTCCTCTGTGTTCTGTGCTAGCAGTACAAATAGACCGAGTTCTGTGAAGGACTGGACAGCTTATTCTCCTGCCCTAGTTCCTGAGAACTGGCTCACTCTCCCCTCCATGATCTACCAGGGACTCCATTAGCTGGCTCTCCCTTGTCTACCTGCACCCTGAGACAGACTGTTCTGTTAGAAAGATGCTCTTGATGCTTACTTGCTGCTGCCTGAGGAGGACAGAGGGATTTGTACCATCTGACTCACCCCTAAGCCACCAGCTGCATGACCAACCAGGAAACAAATGGAAGAACCCAATTTATTTGCTCCAGCCCCATTCCCCAGAGAACGTATCCTTTCTAAAAATCAAATGGCAGTGTACAGGCTCAAGTCACGGGCACAGAATCTGAGCAAAAGGCATTAGAAAATAATTCACTTGTTTCAATGCCCAGGGGAACTTACTGCAATGATGCTTCAGTATTGCCTGATTGGTGATTGCACTGAGTAGTATCCGCTCCCCCCCCCTCCCCAGCTTACCTTTTACTCACCTTCTTGTAGTGGTCATCCATAGGACAGAATGTAGCATTTGCTACAAGCATGCATCTGGAGTCTGCCTGTTGATACATGTTGGCTGTCGGTTGGATGAGTTTAGAAGTAACTAGACTTCGAGCATCAGATTCTCTGTGTAAAGCACTCGTATCTCACAAGTGCTTTGAGAATGCCTGTAGGGTCAGGTCTTAGCTTCCTACTCAGAGACTGTTTTCCCTACTAGCTTTTCTTTTAGGATTCAGGCAATGTACGAGTGATGTTGTGGTCCTTTCTCTTTATTATGGTGCTTGTTACTGGTATTTTGGGTTTAAAGAGCTTGTCAAGTACTTCAGTTTAATGGCTTCCCACAGGCACCATAAGGGACAGAAGTGAACACAACATAGTGGCTCAGGTCACCTCAGGACTTCATGCCTAACTTTGCTTACATATGTTAATGAGAACCAAAAATAAACTCTCAAGGAGAAGTAGGAGGCAGTGAGCAGGAGGCAGGGCGAAGGAGATAATGGACTACAAGCAGATGTGAGTGGGAGAAGAGATGGAGACCTCTCCCAAACACCCAGCCTGGTGGGAGGGAGAAGCCACCATCCTCCATCTGTCTCCACAGAGGGGCACATGTCCCAGCTCCATGCCAAGAATCAGCTGGTGTTACACAAAGCAAGTTCCTAACCCAACTGAGGTTCTAAGCAAGCTTGTTCCTTTTAGTGTGTGTGTGTGTGTGTGTGTGTGTGCGCGCACACACACATGCGCTGGTACTAGTGGCTTGAACTTGGGACAGTTTGCTCTCACTCGGCTGTTTCACTCATGGCTGGTGCTTTTCCACTTGAGCCATACCTCCCCTCCAGCTTTTTTCTGGTTAATTGGAGATAAGCGTCTCATGGACTTTTTTGCCTGGACTGACTTTGAACTACAATCTTTGTTGTTTTTGTTGGTTGTAGAGCTTGAACTTAGGGCCTGGGCACTGACCCTGAGCTTTTGTGCTCAAGGCTAGCCCTCTACCACTTTGAACCACAGCACCACTTCTGGTTTTCTGGTGGTTAATTGGAGATCAGAGCCTCACAGACTTTCCTGCCTAGGCTGCTGTTGAACAGTGATCCTCAGACCTCAGCCTCTTGAGTAGCTAGGCTTACAGGCATGAGCCACTAGTGCTCAGCTTGAACTGCAATCTTGGGATCTCAGCCTTCACAGTAGGTGTGAGCCACCAGTGCCCCGCTAGCTAAGCTTGCTTTTTTTTTTTTTTTTTTTATGACTAAAAGCTCTTCCCTCTACAGGGAAAAGGAAATCAGAGACTACAGCTTGAGTCTCGGAGCTTGGGACTGATAGAGGCCTTTGGTTCGATATCTCTTTCTCTCCTTGTACATTCCAGTAGCCTGACCAGAAAGAACGAAGAATCTGAGATGGCTAGAGAGTGATCCTTCACCACTCAGCATCCACCTTCTAACCAACATGAGGTTTCCTGCTGCTCCTTGCTGCTGTTCACTGGCCTTTCTTCTTCCCTTGGGAAAAAAGGAAAAGGAAACTTGAAAAAAATATCACAATGATTGAGTTGAACTCAGTTCCTATTTACATCAAGAAAGAAGTACTAGTGCCAGCCACTGTTAGCTCCAGCCTGAAATTGCAGATATTCAGGAGACTGAGATCTGAGGATCAATGTTTGAAGCCAGGAGAGGGAAAAACGTGTTTTGAGACTCTAATCTCCATTTAACCAGCAAACACAGAAACAGATAACAACAACAACCTCCCCCCTCCCCAAATGCCAGAAGTAAAGATATGGTTCAAGGGGTAGAGAGAGTATCAGCCTTGAGTAAAAATGCTAAGGAACAGAACAGCACCTAGGCTCTGAGTTCAGAGTAATTCTCCAAATTCAAAGGCAAGAAGAGTTCTCTTCCCCTCCTCCAGGATTCCTATCCTGCATCGTTGTGCCTTATTGGATTTTGGGTGATGCTGATGATCCAGAGATCTAAGTCTGGGCAAGTCTAGCCCACAGCTGAACCTATAGTAAGGAATTCTGGCCCAAAGAGAGCAGAATACATTGCTGCAGTTCCTTTTTTCCCATGTTGCCAGGAAGGATGGAGCATTAAAAAAAAAATAAACAAATGTAGCTGATTGTTCCACAGAACACACCATCTAGTCACAGGGCCCAGTGAACAGCCAGTGCATTTTAGAGAAGGGATATCAGCTGCAGTAGAGTGACTTTTCTAAAAGTTTGTGAACCTCAGCAATGGTGGGTGGAGTCCAAACCTACTCAGTGGACTGCCACTAGCAGTATTTTATTTTGGCCTTTAGAAATACACGTTGTCTACTTTAGAATAGAAAACAAGCATAGTTTAAATTCTCATCTATTATATGTCAATAATTATATATATATTATATATATATTATATATAATATATATATATATATATATTTCCTCTTTGTGTTGGTACTGGTGTTTGAACTCAGGGCCTTGGCATTGTTACTTAGCTTTTTTACTTAAGGTTGGCATTCTAACAATGGAGCCACACTTCCACTTAGAGCTTTTTGCTGATTAGTTGAAGACAAGAATCTCACAGACTTTCCTGCCTGGATTGACTTCAAATCAGGATCTCCCAATCTCAGCCTCCAAGTAGTTAGAATTATAGACACGAGCCACCAGCACCTGGCTGTATACCTTTTTATTCAGTTGTAGTAACTGTGAACATATTCTTTTATGTTTCCTTTCCACCTTATATGATTTAGAAGGTGTGTTTCCAATGATTGACACAGTCTTGTCATTTAACTATGATCCATATGTTGGCCCATTGAATGTATGCACCCTTAATTGGTTCAGCCAAGCTCTTCCACATTTGGCTTGGAGTTGTTTCCAGTGTTGAGCATTATAAATAGAACTGCAACCGCATCTTAAGATGGAGCCACAATGATAAAGAACTGAAATGGTGCTGACTTTATTTTTCACTGGCAACCAAATTTAGAGAGCCTCAAGATCGCTCCTCCCAAATGCAGAGTAATTAACCAGCTGCCTTGAAGGATGCCTGGATGATTTATAGGCACCAAGATGCGTTCAGTGGGTTTGTCAGTATCCTGCGGCATGAAGGATACGCTTGTTAATTATCTGTGGTTAATATGATAATTTAGGAAAAACAACACCTATTAGGAGTTCTTCATTAGGCAAAAGCCTTCTCAGTTTTGAGTGAACAAAATCTCCGGAATTAATGATGTTCACCTCTGATCTGTGACTGGGCAAAGAAAACACGAATGATTATTATTATTATTATTATTAGTAGTAGTAGTAGTAGTAGTAGTAGTAGTAGTAGTACATTTTTCCATCATAGTGTGGGTAAAAAGAGTCACACCTCCACTCCACCCCAAGAAGTCCTCCCAGGCCAGGTCTCTGCCTCTGTGGCTGTCTTTTTATACTGCCACCAAATTAACCATTGTGGGAATCTATTAGCTCTTTCCAGGTGTCTCAAAATACTTTGGCTCTATCAGTCAGATTGCGCAACTTGTTGTTTTTATGCCAATAATGAGGCTTCAGGACCTAGGTGCTTTTATGTTCAAGGCTGGCACTCTACTATTTGAGCCACAGATCCACTTTTGGCTTTTTTTTTTTTTTTTTGCCAAATTAATTGGAGATAAGAGTCCCATGGATTTTCCTGCCTGGGATGGCTTTGAACTACAATCCTCAGATCTGGGCCTCCTGAATAGCTTAGATTACAGGCTAGAGCCACTAGTGCCCAGCTAATGGGATTTAAATGATAGTATTCTTATTATTCCAATGAGGAAAATGGGATGGTGAATGGCTTGCTCAGGCTCCCATAATCAAGCAGAGGTCAAACAAAGGGACCCAGGTCTCCCACATCCCCATTTATGTCCGTACCTAGCTGCACAGCCCATTAATGAAATGGGCTTTCCCACCTCAGGCAGAGGCACCACACCAGGACCAAGAGCTATGAGGAGATTCTTATTCACAGGGAGAGATCAAGCTTGTTTCAATGCCTACCAGGGAGGGAGTAGCCAGAGAGAAAGGGGATCACATAATGAGATGCTGAAGACAGGATCTGGAAAACCAGAGAAGAAATAACCCATTGGAATCTAACATCTTTATACTTCAATAAGTATTGAATGTAACTCATGGGCTGCATTCAATCACTGCTCCCAGGTGTCACCCAGCCATTCTCCACTGCCTCGCTTTCATATTTCATTTTGGCCTGGACAGTACAAACTCCATTGGAGCCATCAAGAATAATTTTTATGTATGGGGTCTCTGCTGAGCCAGCATCCTGCTGCCCACATTCCCAATTATCCTGCTCAGTGGGGGCAGACATCCTGGGGTCAGTAGAGAGAGGCTTTTCTAAGTAAGGGACTGTTCTGAGTGTCACATGGTCTAGTGTAGCTCTTCCGGGCTTTTCCTTTGGGGCAATGCCACTTCTGAGCTTAGGGAAACTCCTAAGCATCTCCACACTGTGTTCCTTTGCAAGAGCAAGAAGGCTGAAAAGACTTAAGGATAAATTTCCATTTGCTGGGGTTTCCTTCACTTTTCTATTCACTCTTTATAATAACCTGAGAGGTCTGTATTAGGGAGCTCAAAGAGGTAAAATCCTCATTTAAAGCTACACAGGCTTACTTTTCAGACCCTCCCCTCTGACATTGACTCGGCCCACTGTGTACATGAAGGGGTGAAGTGGGCAGGGATAGAGGAGTGAGACAAGCAGGGATAGCCCATGTCACCATACAAACAGGAAACTTAGGGTGCCTAAAGGAATAACTGTGCTCTGCTTAGCACTGGTGCCCATGAGTATAGGATGCCATGTGTGTGTGCTGGCTGTGGCCTCTGAGAACAAACAGGCTACCCTTTCTCGTGAATTTACCTCCATCTATCTCCCACTGTCCATCTGTCTGTTTTTTTTTTTTTCGGGGGAGGGGTGGGACAGGGTAGGGAGGGCATTGGTGAAGTCAGAAGCAGGAAGGATTGGTCATAGTTTGAAATTCCCACTGCCACACAAGACCCTGGTTTTCTCTTTGTGAACTTGAGATGATTGACATGCACTCGGGCTACATCCTCGGGGGCTGGGATGACCCAGTCAGTTGAGCAGGGAAGTGCCTTGGACCCTGAAATGTCATTGCTGTTACAGTGAACTAGGTCAGGTGCTGAGGCAAATGATGTAAAAGTTGAACCTTGTGCCTCTCCCTTCCTTCCTGACAATTTGCCTTCTGGGAATGCCTGTAACACTATTACCAGGGCTTTCAACGTGTGGACCAACCTGATCAGAGATAACAGCCATGTTCTTTAGATCTATAGATTGGCAAGTCTCATCCCAGACCTACTGTGACAGAAGCTGAGGGAACTCTGAGCATAGGGATCTGCATTTGAACTTGCTTCAAGGATGATTCTTGTACCCTTAGTTCTTGGAGTTCTTCTAGTTCACTTGCAAAGCATCTACTATTCTTCTCTGGGACTTGAGGAAGAGTGGCTGAAGGAATAATGGATGTTTATGTGAGTTCTCTGCCTTCTTGAAGGTGGAAGCCAAATGAACACCTTTGGCTCTCCCTCCATGAGTCTTGAGATCTCTGTCTCAGGCCTCCCTCATGTCGTCAGGAGAGCATCATGGTCCTTGGAATGAGGCTCAGCTGGCGACTACAGTCCTTTTATCCCGTCTCCACATTCATCTGTTGGCTTTCTGGGCTGTCACTCTAGTCTGTATCTTTGTCCTTGAGGTGAAGCTTACGCATCTGTGGGGCTTGAGGGGTCCTTTATGATCAGAAGGGTCTGCTCAGGATGTAGGATGGTTAACTAGTGCAGTCTGAATCCTGTCTCTCTGCCAGGGGACACCTCTGTTCCCATTCTGCCTTCCTGGAGTTGAATTCAGCAGGAGTGAGGCTCTGTTCTCAAACCTTCATAGTGAGGGGCTGGGGAAGGGCATGATGGCTAAGGGGAGGGTTTAAGACATCTTGAACTTGGGCCATGACACCTCTGTGTAGACCCATGGGGAAGAGGCAGCATGTATGCTGGGTTCTTGGATGACAATGGAACCCTGCACTCCAGACTCACTCTGAAGGTTCAGCAGGCAGTGGAGAAAGGCAGATACAGTCTTATTCTGGCTGGTGAAGGAGGGATTCATCTACCAGATGAGTTAACCCCTTAGTCTCCAGGAGCAACTCTGCCATCTGACTCATCCCCTCCTGTCCGTCCCTGGCCGGTAGTGAGTGGCATCTTTCAAGGCTTTTTCATGCAGTGTGGCCCTAGGAGGATTGATTTCATACTTCAGTTATTTCATCTTCCTCTATGATTCTGTGCCCCATTCATCTTTCATTCATAGTTCTCTTTGTTCACCCTTGACTGATCTGGCCCTTGCCTAATTCTAAAATCTATTTTTTCCTCTCCTCACTCCAATTTGCCATTGAATTGTGTCAGTGTTACTGTCTACTTCAATATTTCTTGTGCAATTCAGCCTTGTCTTCTATCTTATCTTTTCAGGCCCATTATGGGGGCTTGTGAATGGTAGTTACTGCTCTGACTATGCCTTCTCTCTGTGATTCATGTCTAAGAAGTGGTATGAATTGATGCAGGCATGTGTGAGTGTGTGTGTGTGTGTGTGTGTGTGTGTGTGTGTGTGTGTGTGTGTGTATGTGTGTGTACATATGCCAGTATGGAGGGATTGAACTCAGGGCCTAGGCACTGATCCTTAGCTTTTTTTGTGGCACTCTCCATGTGAGTCACAGCCCCATTTCTCTCACTTTACTTCTTTATTCTTTTTTTTTTTTTGTAGAATTAGATGATTTTTGCTGATCATCTCTAAGCATCCTTTTAGTTTTTTGGTTTTGTATTGTTGGGAATCAAACTCAGGGCTTTATGCATGGTTAGGCAAATGTCTATCATCAAGCTATATCTACCAGCTCTTGTCTAGTGTCAGTATTTGTCGGTTCTGTGGTTCAGGGGACTTGATGGATGACAAATATTCACTTTAGCATATGGGAAGGCAGTTTTATTAGTCAGCTTTGTGTGACTATCATAAAATGCCTGAAAGATGAACTTATACGTGGTTTGATTTAATGGACAGTTCTGAAAGTTTCAGCACTTGCAAGATCAAGCAGAATCATCATGTTGGGCCTCTGGTGGGCAACCCATAGCAGTGCACATTTCTCACTTCATAGCCAGGGAGCAAAAGGGAAAGGAGAAGAGGCCATGTTCCCACGGTCTCCCATTTGTACCCCATAACCTAAGGACCTCTCATGAGGACTCATCTCCTAAGATCACCTCTCATTAGTGCCACCCTGAGGACTAAGACTTTAACACATGGACATTTGGGAATATCTGACACCTAAACTATAGAAGCAGTCAATCATAACCATTTTTTTTTTTTTTGGTCAGTTGTGCTTGAACCCTGGTCCTGAGCACTATCCCTGAGCTCTTCAGTTCAAGGCTAGTGATCTACCACTCGAGCCACAGTGCTACTTCCGGTTTTCTGGTGATTCATTGGAGATAAGAGTCTCACAACTTTCCTACCCAAGCTGGCTTTGAACTGTGATCCTCAGATCTCAGCCTCCTGAGTAGCTAGGATTACAAGCATGAGCCACTGGTGCCCAGCTCAATTATAACTACTTATAGAGGGTCCTTTTAACTATTTTGTATCTCATGATATGCCCAGGCATCTAGCTGCTACCAGGCCAACACAGACTTGGAGAATATAAAATATTGGCCTAAATCTGAGGTAAATCCAAGGTAGCAATGATCAAAGACTCACCTGCCAATTACTTATTGTTGCATCTCTTTAGAGAATCCTTGAATCTTAGCAGTGGAGTTTGTGCAGATCTGTCAGCTAGGTAAGCTTAGCCCTAGGGTATTGGTAGGATGAGCTCATTCTGGGACTCTCGCTGGCCAACTGGATGATTTTGAACAAGTTAGATAAAGATACCCTTTTAAGTTGAATATACCCATTGCTCATGGCTTGACAGTTCTACAAGATGGCCCTGCAAGAGGCAATTGTCCAACCAAGGGCCTGCTCCCATTTTGTCACTGAGACTGCTGAGTTCGCCTACTTTCCAGGGCCTAGTGGCCTTGGACTTGTCTTGCCCATGGGACCACCAATGGCTTTGTGTATTACCACATATCTCTCTACCATGAAGACCACTAGTCTGAGCCTATACAGCCTTCTCTGAGCATCACCCACTTATATTCAGTTTTGGAAATTGATCGTATTTAAAAATATTTACAAAATGTACTCTTGACCAGGCACTAGTGACTTATGCCTGTTTCCTAGCTACGTAGGAGGCCAAGGTCTGAAGATTGCAGTTCAAAGCTGGCCTGGACAGAAAACGCTGTGCCACTCCTATTTCCAGCTAATCAGCAAAAAGCTGGAAGTAGAGCTGTGACTTAAGTGGTAGAGCCCCAGCCTTGAGCAAAAAAGCCAAATGAGAGTATGAGGCCCTGAGTTCAAGCCCCAGTACTGGTTTCTTTTTTCCTTTCCTTTCCTTTCCTTTCCTTTCCTTTCCTTTCCTTTCCTTTCCTTTCCTTTCCTTTCCTTTCCTTTCCTTTCCTTTCCTTTCCTTTCCTTTCCTTTCCTTTCTTTGTTTCTTTCTTTGTTTCTTTCTTTCTTTCTTTTTTCTTTCTTTCTTTCTTTCTTTCTTTCTTTCTTTCTTTCTTTCTTTCTTTCTTTCTTTCTTTCTTTCTTTCTTTCTTTCTTTCTTTCTTTCTTTCTTTCTTTCTTTCTTTTTTTTTTTTTTTGCCAGTCCTGGGCCTTAAACTCAGGGCTTGGGCACTGTCCAAGAACCCAGAGCTTCATGCATGCTAGGCAAGCACTCTACCACTAAGCCACATTCTCAGCCCCAGCACTGGTTTGTTTATTATAAAAATCAACAAAAACCCTAGTCTGAGTTCTGTTAGTGGTCCTCTACTCACCTGTCATGCTAGTTTCCATATGACTTGGAATTCTAAGTTTATTTCTTACCTGTGTATTTCTATTAATTGTCTCAAAGTATAGAAGTTTCCACTCAAAAAACCCAAATTGGAAAATGGTTAACACAGAGCTGAACTTGTGAATGTTCTTAAACATGTGCTATGCTGTTGGAAGAAAAGGACCCTACACTTGGTTCTAAGAAAAAGCATCCAAAAGCTTACCACTGCCTGGAGAAGCAGCTGTCTGTCTTCTTCCTGTGAAACCCTCCCTCCCCTCCCCGGCTCCCACACAGCTTCCAAGTGTCTTCTGGGGAAATAGTTCTTGATCTTACGACTAGTGAGAGTGGATAATGTGCTAAAAATTGACCTCTACTGTGTCTGGCTGACTGCTTTCAGTATTGAAGAGGTTTTCCGGATGGATAAGAAAGGGGGATGAGCAGCTAAGAGCTGGTTTCCTGGAAAGGGCCTTGACAGCATTTGGCAGCCTCTAGCACTTTCTGTCTTGGCTCTTTATCTCCACTAACCGCTGTAGAGTGCCTTTGGCAAAGGGAATGGGGTGAGAAGATGGTCTCTGTGGCTGGTAGAGAAAAGGGAGGTGTGGGAGATGTTTCCGTGTAAGTTATAACCAAATCCTTCCCCCAGCCTCTGCTCTGTGGACTGAGTCCTAGGTAAAAGTCTGGTGCTCATGTAGACCACAGGGCCAGCTTTGGTAGGGGTGGGAGGCACTTAGAATACCAGGAGAATGTGGTATGCCATTTAGTATGCTTTTGATGGCTTGAAATAGGCTGTATAGGAGTGTTCATACCATAGAAATTGTCAGACAATACCAATCCCATCTTTTTATTTTTTAATTTGAAATCTTATTTATCAACACATCAGTAACTATAGAGAAACAAAAAAGATCTCACATTCAAGCTTCTGTACTTAAAGCAATTAACTTAGTATCTGGCGGAGGAGGGTGCTCAGTGGGGGTGGGGGGGGGGGAGGAGGAAGGGGAGAGGCGTGGCAAGGCGTGAATAGTTTTAAAGCTTTCTAGCTGATTTCAATGTGAAGCCAAAGTTGGAATTCACAAGCTAAATTACACATTTTGCTTACAAGGCATTGGGATCAAAAGGGTAATGCTGTCTGCATCTTTCAAAAGTTCCTAGAAGCCAGGCACCTGTGGTTCATGCATGCAATCCTAGCTACTTAAGAGATCTCAGGATTGCAGTTCAAAGCCAGCCTGGGCAGGAAAGTCCATGAGACTCTTATCTCCAGTTGACTACTAGAAAACAAAAAGTGGAGCTGTGGCTCAAAGTGGTAGAGAGTCAGCCTTGAGCACAAAAGCTCAGGGATGGCACCCAGGCCCTGAGTTCAAGCCCCATGACCAATAAAAATAAATAAATGAATAAATAAAGTTCCTAGAGCTTCTTGCATTTTAGAAAAAGCACATCTTCCTCCTTAGAGAAAGGACCTGAGGATGGCAGGCTGTGTGGGCCACTCTTCCTCCTGGCCATCAATCCTGGTTCCCTAGGAACGGACAATTCAGATGTCTCCAAAGTGAGGTCATTCTAGAGAGCAAGGTCCCTACAGGAAATAGAAAGTGTTAGTTGTGTGTCCCAATAAGTGGTGCTGGGTTTCCCTTCTACGCAGGGTGGCCAGGCAGTCAGCAGAACTGTCTCAAGAGGAAGAATTGGTGTTTCCTGCAGATGACCCACGTACCACTATGACTATCAGAGAAGCCAATAGGCCAGGGTGTCCTCACATTAGACCTGAGGCATTCCCTCACAACTTCCTGGGTTTTTGCCCTTCTCCCCCCACCTAGGAAGCCCCTCACTCTCTGGGCCAGAGAGTGGCCAGCTTAGGCAATGAGCCCCCTGCTCTCTCCCCCAAGAGGGGGGACGAGTAATAAAAAATACAAAGTGCTTTCTAGGCATGATCTCATTTGGGTTGATGACCCAGGGGCTCCTGAATGGAATAAGAAGTGGGGGGCTTGGGAATTCAAATTGCATCTCCATTGTCTTGGGAAACCCTTCCCGGCAAATAGGAGTCAGCAAATCCCCACCTTGCTATCCTTCCTTCTCAGGCCAGGAGCATTTAGAACTAATTGAATCACTAGATCAGCTAATGCAGCCTCCATTAAGACCACAAGGTTCCCCCGGGAGAGGCTATTGAAGAGCCGCTGAAAAGAGCCACACCCAGCCTCAGCATCAACCCAGCCCCCAACACCACAGCCTTTGCCTTAGAAGTCTTAGCATCCTAAGGTACCTGTCTGGCTGACCGGTCTAGATATTCCTGTCTCAGGATTTTCTTGGGGAGCAAACCTTTCCTCTTTTGTGGAATGGAATCATAAACACAGCTGACCTCCCCAAAGTCACGAAGAGGAGGCTGGAAGGGAACAAAACCCCAGGTCATCTGACTAATTTTCTTTCTACCCAGACCAATAGCCTCTTTCATTTGAGGAGGGGCATTGGTTAGATTTCTTGTTCAACGTGTTTATTGGGTTTCTGGCAGTTACCATGCTAACAGCTGGTAGGGGACAGTAGTAAGACTCTGCATGTCCTGGGGGGCGTGGAGGTGGACAGGCCATGGTTAGAACAGGATTGGTTAACCCAAATGTGTGGAATGTTTGGTCCCTTGGGACAAATCCTCTTTCTCTCAGCACTTTCAAGGATGAGGTATCCTTCTGCCCCAATGGAATGGTGATAAATGCTGACTAATGAAGTTCCCCCAAGGCTGAGGTCCTGTCCATCCCCTCCAGAGCTCTTTCTTAGCAAGTTCTTTTGTTCTAGTCAAAGGCCTTTCCCTCCTCAACTTCCTATCCTGGTCACAGAGCCTGTGCACACTGCACATGGAAGAGTCCTCGTCTCTCTTCTCCCAGCTCCTTTCCCGCCGCAGCGCAGCTGTGTACCTGGAGAGGGCTCTGTATATGACCTCCAAATCTTCCTTTACCCCCTTTCAATTATTCTGTTCATTCTCTTCCCACCATTCTCTCCATCTACATTTCTTAGGATGTGACAGTGTGGCTGCTGTGACAGAGTTCTTCACATCTTCTGAGGGTCCTGACACCAGCAGCCAGTGTTTGCATTAATACCTGTGACTATATTGGCTTTCCAAAGCCTCAATTTGTTTTGTTATAAAATAGGTTCAAAATAATGTCATGCTAGGCACCAGTGGCTCACACCTCTAATCCTAACTACTCAGGAGGCTGAGATCTGAGGATCGCTGTTTGAAGCCAGCCCAGGCAGGAAAGCCTGTGAGACTCTTATCTCTGATTAAACACCAGAAAACTGGAAAGTGGCACTGTGACTCTAAGTGGGGAACACTAGCTTTGAGAAAAAGAGCTTAGGAACAGTGCCCAGGACCTGAGTTCAAGCCCCATGATCAACCAAAAAAAATCATTTTTTTTTCTTATTGGTGAAGCAAAGCTCACTCTTTCAGGATATATTAAGGACATCTCTTCCTGAGACCACATTAAGTGACATCTCTTGGTTGATTTGTCATCTGCAGAGTTGGCAGTGTTTACACCAGTTTCATGGGCAAGTGCTGAAAGTCAGGGCTTTTGAATTTGGAGATCCAGGGGTTAAACATTCACCTGCACATCACTGCCCTCTAGGAAGCACATTCATTCTGCAAGGAGTTGGCACATCACCTACCAAGAATGTTTTGCAAATGCTGAGGTGCCCTTCCTAAATATTTTTGCTTTGGGGACAATGCTGGACCCTGCAGAAAGAGGCACCATGGCCTCTTTGGATCAGATCCCTCAGATACCCTGGTGTGTATCTGTTCAGTTTTTATTTCCACACAGGATTTCTAGACACTTGGTTGCCTTTAACAGATAGGGGCCGAAGTATCCCCTGGTCTCTTGCTCCTTCCCCCATTCCTCCAGCCCCACCTGTCAAAGGCTCCTGCTCCCAGACTGCCATGCCAGCAATTTTCTCGGCCACTTAAAAGGCCATCAAGACAGCATCAAACTGCCGGTACGTGCTAAACCCAAATGTATATGGAGCAGAGCCCAGAGCGGGACGCTAAATTGGATTCCATCAAATCAACATCAGCTGCGTGCAAGCCGCTGATAATGAAAGGCCCCTAACGATGACGTTCATCGCTCTAAAGAGAAGGCTAGGAGCTGAGAATGGATAACTGCTGGCTCTTGCTGGGGAGGGAAGTAGGCACCAGGGAGAGGTGGTGTGATGCCTGGCCCTTGGTGGATGGATGTCTGTGGAAAGGAGAGAGCGAGAAAGAGGCAGAGGATTGTTCTTCATTCTTAGGTGGAGATGTATGTAGCAAAAGCACTGGTGTTCTCCTATTTCAACCCCCCCCCAACACACATACCAGAAACACATTGAAATCATTAAGGTAGCCAGATGTGGTTTTATCTAACTTGGGATCGGGAACAAAAAACACTTCCATCAATCCCCACCCCTACTGGCTATTCTCAAATTAAAAAAACTTGGATGGTATTCCATATGGGAGGGGAAGAATGGAAGAGTTGGTATAGGGCTTATCCTAAACCTCTCAGTTTCTCTTCATTTCTCCATCTTTATTCCAGTTTACACGTATCTGCTTCTTCCATCTCCTTCTGGACATGTGTATCAGTGGCTGCTGTTGCAAATGACCACCCACTAGTGACCTAACACATACATGTGTTATCATTTGAAGTCAGAAATCTCACTGAGTGCTGTGCTCTGCTCCCCAGGCTCTAGGGAGGATGGTGTATTTGTGTTTCATTGGCTGGCTCTTGATTCCTTCTTTTCTCTCCAAAGCCAACAGTGCTCATCTCTGTGATTCACACTCTGCGATCATGTATTTCCTGCACTACACCTGGGAAAGCTTCTCCACTTTCAAGAACTCTGGTGATAAGATTGAGTCCACCTGAATAATGGAGGACATTCTCCCTGTTTCAGCAGACTTGACCTTAGTCTCATCCGCAGAGATCTCTTCTACTATGCAAATTGTCTGTCCAAGGTCTTGGAGTTTAGTGTGTGGACATCTTCCATCATTTTGCCTACATAGTGTACAAGAAGTGAAGCTTGTTGCTCAGACTCTTTTCATTTGGCTGAAATGCCTGGTGATCAGGCGGGAGCCAGATGTGATCAGCACTCACAGCCTGAGATGCCATGGCCACAGGCAGACAACACCGAGGAACTGTGTCTGTGGGTACCACTGCCAAAGTCTGCACCAGCTGGCATAGGGAGAGATAGGCCTATTGGATTGGGGCTGCCTGTAGTCTTGCTCCTGCAGATAGAAATGCCATTGGTAGGGCTGCAGGCTGGATAATATTTTTAGTTTTCAAAGCAGTGTTGGAAAGGAGAGTAAATGTACATCTGGTTGGACTTGAAGAAGTTAAGATTATGTGACAAAGGGAAAAGTGGGGGCTGGGTCAGAGATTTCTTGGGTGTCATTGATGGCTTTATTACCAGATCCATGAAGTTTCATTTCTAGACCAGGTGTCTGTTTAGCTGGAGGAAGTATCTAGAGATGGTGCTGATGGCATAGCTTGGATAAAAATGCAGCAGGCCAGCCTAGCTGCATGGCATATCAGAGAGCAGTCAACACCAGGTAGACCTCTGCTTTCTGTGCTCTTAACATGCTTCTGCAAAGGTGAGGCATCCATCATGTGCTGGTAGGGGCGGTTAGATTCCCTTGGTCACACATGTGATCACTCACATGCGTTGGTATGCTACTTTGCTAGTCTAGTTTCCACAGGCTTCTGTTGTGACTGGCCTGGGAGCTGCCCCTGGGGGGGTCCCAGAATCACCTGCCATCCTCTCAATATCCAACTCTTGACCAAAGTGTGAAGGGTACCCTTCCTCCCAAACATGGCAGGAGTGGAACTTTGTGGACAAGGCACACGTTGCCACTGAGAATCTCCTGGGTGTGTCACATACCATCTAAACTGATGTTGGGGAGCATCAGCACACAAGGCCCACAAGATAGCCATTCTCCTTGGGCGTCTTCCTCCACAGAAGAACCAGCTCAATCTCTGCGATCATACCTGTTATTTCATAAGAGCATTTATATTTTCATTGGCAGGTGTTTCTCAGCAGCACCCACAATATACTTGCAGAGGAAGCATTCAGCCTGATTGCAGCTGGCCCTCTGACTAGTAGGTATCCCAAGCTTCCCCTCTGTCCTACCCTCTGACCATCAGTTACAGTTCCTTATTACCTATTGGTCCCAATGAACTGTGGGAGGAGAGAAGAGCAATTGGCCCTGGAATCTGGAAATGGTGTTTTTGGACAAGATATTTGACTTGTTTGACTCAAATTTCTTCATCTGTAAAACAAGACAGTAATAATTACAATAAGTATAAGAGTATTATGTATGTGTCAAGAGCCAGTCTAATGTAGGTCACACATAGTTTTTGTTTATTTAATACAATGGCATTGTGATTCATTTTGTTATCAACTTGGTTAGACCACAGTGTCCAATTGGTTGGCCAAATACCAGTCTAAGGTGTTGTTGTAAAGGCATTTTTAAAAGAAGTAATTAACAATTATATCAGTAGATTTTGAGTAAAGCAGATTACCTTCCATCATATGGGTTGGGTGTATCCAACCAGTTCAAGGCCCTAAGAGAAAAGCTGAGGTCCTTCAGAGAGAAAAGGATTCTGCCTTTAAGCTGTTCTTGGACTTAAGTCTGTGACATGAACCCCTGCTGGAATTTCCAGTCTACTCTGAAGGTATCAGACATGAAGCCTATACAACCATGGAACCTTATTTATTCCTCACAATAAATATCTTTCTCTCTCTCCTCTTTCTCTCTTCCTCTCTCTATTGCCTTTGTTTTCTGGCAATCTTTAATTATAGACATTATGAATCAGAGAACAGGATCCAAGTCAGTGACATAAGTGAAGAAGACTCTGCCACTTGGATCAGAGACGATAGTACTCATGGCCTCTAGTGCATTGAGACTAGCGCATTGAGACTGGTCATGTGACTAGTGCCGGTCACAAGAAGGTGGGCACCATGCATGTCAGGTCTGAACCTGCCTAGGGATTCCCTGTCCTCTTTGTGATTTAGCAGACTGGAGAAGACAAAGTGGAGGCCTCTGAGAAGGTTTTCAAGATCCTTGATCCTCAAACCATCCTGTGGAAGGCCACTCCCATGGGGTTAGGCCAGACAGGAGCAAGAAATAAAACTTTATGGTATTAAGTCACTTAGATTGAGAAGTCTAATGGCTTACTGTGACAATTCATTGTCCCGAAGTAGGCCAGCCAGCAGGGAGCAGGGTCAGGACTCAAATTCAAGCAATCTTGCCTGCCTTGTTCAACTGCTTGTGAAGGTGTGGTAAGGGTTAAATGAGATAGCGCATAGTAGGCTTGGCACTGGTAGACCACCCCCCCCCCCAGATGATGATTATTAATATAGGAAGAGTTATTAGTGACTTGTAATATTGTGGTCAAAATGGAGTCATATGGGCTGGTGGGAGGCTTCTTATAGGTTGAACACTTGTTTCCAAGATGTGTTGGCTACCAAATTGATGTCAACTAGAAATTCTCTAATTTTGAGTCACAGGAGGCTTGTCTATCTCCCCAAAGAACTGTCTTCTTTGACATTTTCACCCCCAATACATGAAGACATAGGAGACATGCTCAGCAAATTGATAGATGAAGCAAAGCTAGATGGGAGAACTAATATGTTAGATGATAAGTGAAGGTTCAAAGAGATCTGGGTAGGCCAGAACAATGGACTAAAACTAACAAGATAAGATGTAGGAGTTATAAATCAAAGCCTTTAGTGTAAGAATCTAATTGAATGAGGCTGGGATGAGAGAGGCTTAACCTATTATCAGCTTCCTATATGGAAGTTCTAGGGTTCTCATCGTCTATTAGAATGACGCAAGTCTGTGAAAACGAAGGCTATGATAGGCTGGGTTAATAGATCATACTTGGACTGCGGTCATTCACTCGGGAAGCATATGGTGATTGCTTCCAGTGTGCTGGACTTTGTGCTGGGGGTATAAAGGACAAACTTTCCCCTCATGCAGCTCAGGTTTAAATAAAACTGATGTACAAGCAGGTAGTAAAAAGCTTGGAATCATAGGAAATGACAAAGGGTCCACAGAACCAGGAATGATGAGATTTAGAGAAGCTTCATAAATAGGAAGGGTCATACCATCTAACAAATGTCACAAAGAGACACAAGGAGAAAGAGGACTAGGGTTTAAGAAAATACGGCTACGCTTTGGGCTAGGAGCTCTATTCTCCCTCTTTCAATTAATCTTCCTAACAGATCTAGAGGTAGATGTTATTGCTCTGCTTCAAAGATGAGGGAACAAAGACTCAGAGAGATTAGTGTTATTTGGATGAATTTGCAGAGCTGGCAAGAGGCGGAGATAGGATCTGAATACCATCTGTTTGGATTCAAGGTTCTATGTTCTTTCCTGTTTGCTGCCCTGACTCATACTTCACCTTCACTTAAAGAAGACATTGCTAACAACTGCCGCTGTATATAGAGAGACTGCAATTTCCTTCCTTTCTTTCCCTGGAGTGTCTTAGTAGAAGCTGTAGCAGTCCCATAAGGGGCTTCTCCATTGGGAGAGGTAGGGAGGGCAGGCTTGGATAGCCTTGGTGCCCTCATCACTGACCTTGTCTGCTATATTCTAGATATACTGCCCTGGGAGTTCCTGAAACTGTCTGTCTTCTTTCCCATGATGAAGAGTTTTCACCCATCAATCCATCACTTTTTCCTATGGTTAATTTCTGCCTATCTTTCTAGCTCAAAAACATCATTTTCTGCAGGAAGATCCTGAAGCCTGGCACTGGATTAGGGGTACCTCTAAGGAGCTTTTACCCCCGCCCCCCATCTGCTGGAAGATTCAATGTCTATTTGAGATCCCCAAGGACAGGGCCTAGATCTCTTATATTCATTGTTCACTTTCATTGCTCTGTGTTCTGCCCACCATGCAGTAGACACTCAATAAAGGCTTTAAGAATTGACAAGATTTTTCTAAGATCCAGGGATTGTTTCAGTGCTGTGAGAACAGTCAATGTACATTGAGTTTTGCACCTTGCATTCTGTTGTCTTAGCACTGGCGTGGGCAGGATTGATTCCAAGTAGAGAATACTATGGGAATGGAGAAGAAACCTCAGGGGCTGCAGAACTCAGCCCTGGACTTGTTTCCACTGTGTACAGCACGGCACTGGACGGGCCAAGGTGAGGTAGTAAACTGCCCCCAGTGACTTCAGTGATTGCCTAGATCTTTTTGTATATTCCCGGTTGTTCGAACATTTCCTCCCAGCATCCTCAGAGCCCTGGCTTGTCTAGACGTGGGGGCTGCAACTCATTATTCTGTTCCTCGTTGTGTGTCCCTGACTTGATTTCCTGATCAGGAGGCACAAAGAGAAAGAGGCATTAATGATGAACCCTGCATTTGAGGGTATGGAGAATGATGTCAGACAGGCTACAAGACAGAGACAAAAGCCTTTAATTGCTCTTTTCCTTCTCATCAGAAAGCACAGAGGCTGACTCCATAGTTACTATAATAAAGGTTTGTGGACAGGGAAGGAGGCAGAGTAATACAGGGGCCATTGTTCAGTGACAGGGATGTGGGAGGTGAGACAGGACTGAGAGTTGAGCTCCCCAGGGGGATGGGGGACAGTCTGTTGGTTCCTCTGGCCTGGACTGGTGGGGAGGACTCAGCAGGAGCAGTGGTCAAGTTGCATTTTAAATGCCATCAATGTAGGAATGACCGAACCCTTCTGTGATATGACAAAATTCCAGGACCTCATTGGGAAAACCATCTGGCCTGGGTGGGCAAACTAGTTTATTAACCAGAAAAATGACTTCCTTCAGGGCCAGATTTTGAGAAGTCATTTCATCTACCTTGGAGTACCCCGAACGTGAGGTCATCTGTCTTCTCTCATATGTGTATCATGATTACTCTCAATTAAGCACTTTTCCTTCTAGAACCTACCTTAAAAATCTTCTAAGATCAAGAGGAAAGTATATTCTTCCATCTACAAATGATGAGCCTTGTCCTCCCTCCCTCCTGTCCTCCTTCCTTCACTTCCCTTTCCCTCCGTCCCTCCGTCCCTCCATCCCTCCCTCCATCCCTTCTTCCTTCCTTCCTTCCTCCCTCCCTCCCTTCCTTCCTTTCTTCCTTCACTATCAAAAGGGATATATGTCCTTGCTAGTACAGCTGTTCATAAGCAGCTCCCTCAGCCATCACATTGACACATGCCTATCAAAATTCACATACCATGATTGAGCTTCCCACCACTCCTCATCTTCACACAGCTTGACATGGATTGTCATGCTCTTTCCTCTACCTTTAAATTCTGGATCTCCACCTTTGCAAGAAGGCTACCTGGACAAGTTACATTTATATATATATATATTATATATATATATATATATATATATATATATATATATACAGTACTTTTACAATAAAAAAAACTTTAAGAAAATAAAAAGAGGGGGATTTTCATGATGTTTCAACATGGATAAACCTGAGAACATTATGCTCAATGAAGGAAGGGAGACACAAAAGTATAAATACTGTATAATTTACTTATAAGAGATCCCTGAAGTAGTTAGATTCTCAGGGACAGAAAGTAGACTTGTGGCTACCAGAGAGTGGGGGAGGGGAATGGGAAGTTGCTTACCACACAGTTTCAGGTTTGTAAGATGAAAAGTTATGGAGCTGTGTGGTAGTAATGGTTGGAAACAGGAATATATTTAATACCATAGACTGTGTACTTAAAATGGGTAAGATGGAAGATTTCAAGCTAAATGAACTACAATAAAAAAGGGAATCTCTCAGTTTTTTTCCTCTCCTTCTCTGAACATCTATAGTCTGATCCCCTAGATCCTAATGCTCAGCTTCACCACAGAGTTGGTAATCATGGCGTCCATTCAGTAGAGGTGCCCACCTGACCTTGGGAAGGACAGATGGGGCATGGTCTCCAGCTGTATCTCCAAGATGAAGCTATGAGGAAGGACTTCTGTGATCAGTAGCATTGGGAAATGATACAAACCAAAATTATGGTTTGGATACAAATGTCCCCAAACACTCATGTGCTTGGTATCCAGTTGATAGTGCTATTGAGAGGACCACAGCTTTGCTAACCTACAATGGATCAATGCATTGAGGAGTTTGTAACTGAATGGAATATTAGGAGCTGGAACCTAGCTAAAGGTCACTAGGGGTGTGCCTTTGAAGGGTCTGTTGGAACCCATTTTCCCTCTCTGCTTCCTAGCTGTATGAGGTAAGCAGCCTCTTTAACCACATACTCCTATGGCCATAATATTCTTCTGTATCTCAGGCCCTAAGTTATGGAGCAAGCCAACTTTGGAGCCAAAGTAACCCTGACTCTTTTAAATTAACTTACTTTAGGCATTTTCTTACAGCAATGGAAGGTTGGCTTATTGAGGCGGCCAACTTAAGCCTATTTATCTACAGGAGAACTCAAATCCCTTAAAACAGGAGCAGGCTGTGCTAGTTCCATCTATGTCTTACTCTGAATACCTGGTGAGAGTCATCTCCCAGGAGGTCTCATGGCTTGGTCTTGGGGAACTTTCTATGTATAGAATCCTCACTGAAGATTGTATGATGCATGCACACACTTTCCCAACACATCACCTTCACATGGTGTCCGGGTCTTGGAGACCTGATAGCTTTGGTGTCCTGGTCCCTCCACCTACCTTCCTCGGTACCCTGAAGCTGTCCTAGCCTGGCTTGGGCTGTGAGCTCTGTGGGGCTGATGAAGTCATCCTCATCTTCCAGGTCTCTAGCCCATACTTCTTCCCATCTGAAGGCTCGTTTATCTTCTGACTTCTGTTCATTTTTGCACCCCACTCTGGCCCAAGTGCTATAATTTATTCACAGTTCCACATCTCTCTCCTGCTGCTCTCAGTCACTGAGCCCATCCATATTCAGTCTTGCATTATTTAAATCTAGAAAATGTTCTGGCCCTGAAATGAAGAGAGAGAGACTCATTAGTGCGGGCCTTATGTATATATCTCTAACTTTTTTGAGACTTCAGAGGGCTTTTTGACCATTATTACAGTAGCTCTGTCTTACCTCGGAAGGACACAGGTACATAAAAGGCCCAGTAGGCTGAGGTGGGGTCTTAGTTCAGAAGCTACCATCGATAAAGACCCTGCCAAGGATGAAGAGCTGTAGGGAAAGTCAGAGACTCTGCATACCGCTTTGCTATTCACTTCTCAGATCCTTTCAGTGAATCTTGTCCCCCACCCCTCATTTGTAAAGTGAGACCACTGAAGTAAATAACCTTCCAGGTACCTCCAGGGTGCATGCATGCTCTGTGATATATATTCCTCAATCTCTGCAGCACCAAAGAAGAAATGAGTGAAACCAAGCACCTTGAACTTTTCAGCTTGCATATCTTTTAAACACATCTTAAGATTCATGCATGAAGAGTAGACCCATCACAAAAGAAATTCATCATTTTAAATCACTTTGCAATAATAGAGAACCCAAGAAGGCTCAGTATAGAGACTTTAAAATCCATTGTATTTATATAGCAGCTTTATTTCCAAAGTGCTTAAAATATATTTTCATGTTGGGCTTCTACAATGTATTTGCAGAAGGTGGGTTGAAGAGAGCAAAATGCTATAGTTCTCACTGAAGCACAGACCAATTGCCTTCCTTAAGCCAGAGATCTATACAGTGACAAGGAAGGGGCCTACCATTCCCTGGAAATTTCTCCAATAGGATACCATCAAGTCCTTGCGATTCACCTGTTCATATGCACATCAGCTTCTTCTGGCCCAGGCTTTGTCCTTCTCCTGGTCAGATCTAGCCAGTCTTATCCTGTCTCTTGCTTTTGTAATTTCATCATGACTTTATATTCAATCAAGTGCTGACCCACTGTCCTTAGGGATTTCTCAAATCTTTCCTCTTCTCCCCATCTTAAAATGATCAGAGCAAGGCAAGACCTCATAGTGTTTTATCTGGATCTTTGCTGTTAGTTTCCTAACTCCTCTATCCTAGATTTGACTTCTTAAATTCCATTCTCCAAAATTTGAAATCTAGTTATCCTTCACCATTTTCTCCCACCCTTTCCCACTAATTTGAAACCTTTCAGAGGTTCTCATTATTTAGTAAGGTCTGTAGTTTTGAGCATGATGTCTGGGAACTGCTGATCTCATCGCGTCCATCTAATTGTATTATACCTTATGTTTTCATAATACTGGGCCAACAGTAATTCTCCAAATGAGCCATACAATTTTCCACCATAATGCTTTTGCTAGTGCTAGTTTTTCCTGTGCATTCTCTTCTTTTTGGCTCATTCTTGTTCCTCGCCTTTTAGGACACAGCTCATTTCATGCCCTGGGGCTGGATTAGGTACTATTTTTCTTTGCTTGAGTAACACCCTCTACCCATTTCCAACATGGGATTTTCTATGTTATAGGTAGAAATGGTTTTGTTTACTTATCTGTCTCCATTATTAGACTTCAGTTTCTTGAGAGCAGGAAACCAAACCTTATCCATTTTTATAGCTTCAGTGCTGCTACTGCAAAGCAGAACAAAGAATGTGTGTGGTGGGAGCTTTAGAAGAAATGCTGTCTTTGATTTTATTCTCACAATACTGGAGGGGGACAAAATGCCTAAGGATAGAGGGTGTCCTAATAAAGACAGTGTTTTCTTCTTTTTGTACTCATCCCAGGAGCCTCTCCCCAAAATGTTTCACTGAAGTTTAAACGTTCATCCAAGGTCATCCATCTAGTCCTGCCTTCAAGATCATGGACTCCACCTTTCAAAGACAGTTGTTTACTTGGAGAAAATCTTGATTCCAAACCACAGGTGAGCCCATGGCCCTAGATGGCCATCTTGGTGTGGTTGAAAGAAAGAGCTGGTGACAGATCATGGTCAGACCAGTGCATAGCCAACCTTGGACATAAAATGCCAAGGGGGTCTCCATGGTTCCAGTCTACTTTCCAGCAGTGGTGATGGATAAAGGAAGAGGACAGAGAGCAAAGGGAAACGTGTGCAGGTGTGTGTGTCACATGTGTTTCTCCTGTTGCTTAAGGAAACTGAATCGGTGCTGGGACAGAGTCAAGCAACAGTCAAGGTCAACCACAAGTAGCAATTGTCTTTCCCTCCCACGAGGATACATCATCCCTGTCTATCCATGGGTCTAACAAAGCAATCACTGCCTCCCGCCGTTTCAATCTTTTCCCTCAATCATTTAATGATTTCTTGGGTCTGGGTGGCAGAGCCACCACCCCAGTATTAACACAGACTATAATTACCCACCCTGTTTCTTACCACTGTACCTCCTGTTTAGAGTTCTTAGCTGAACTAAATTTCACCCGTCTCCTTGCTGTGGGCATAAAAAGGACCAAGGGCTTCTAATCACTGCCTGGGGCCTTGGAGCAGCCAGCCATGAACTGCAATATCTGCTCATTTATTCCTGATCATTCAATTGGCTTCAAATTGCTCTGAACAAATTCTTGGGCTGTAGAAGAAGCTGTGCGGGCTGATTTTCATTAGCGTGGACACTGAGCAGGGAGAGTGGGAGAGAAAAGAAGAAAAAGGAGAGGACTTAGTTGTTTGAGTGTTCTTTGGTCTCCATACCAACTTTATGCCTCAGCTCTGCAGCTCAGATCTCTGTCTCTAGTCAGGAAACAATCATTCCAGGGGTCTTGAATCTTCTAAACAGAACCTGGGTCCTAATAAATTCAGGACTTCCTAGGTCCCTGGTGGGAAGGAGAACTAAGCCTGCCACAAAGCTGTACTCTCAGGAAGAGACTACACTAACTGCCCACATAACTATCTTCCCCCAGGAAAAGACATGGCCCCCTTTGTGTTCAGGTTACCTGATCATGGTCTACAAGGCCAACTGCATAGTTACCTGTTTTCCCTCTTCATATAAGTGCTGTTCTCATAGGTCCACTTCGTACCAGTGACCCTGAGCTCCTGGGGGTCAAAGCCTGTGTTCTGTGTTCTTTCTTGATTTCCTGTCTTCTGGGTCTTGGTGTTTAGGAGTTCTTGGACATATTTGATCTGTCTGATCTTCTTGCTATAACAGAAGTCTGTTTCTTTTCTTTTTCTCTTGTTCCTCTTTATAAATGCCTGTCTATCTATAACTCTTTTTCAACGTGGAGTCAGTATGAAAGCCTTACTTCACTGCCCTCAGCCTTATATTCTCCATGCCAAACTATCCTTATTTCAAAAGTCCCAGTATTATGTAACTAAAGAGCTAGAAGAATTGCTGTCAACCAACTTTCCTCAGGCTGATTTTATCATCTTGGATTTATACAGACACATACTGCTTCCACTTCTAATGGCTTGAATACTTGAAAGGGGGTTCTTGTTCTCTTAAGACTTCCTGAGATGTAGCATAGAAAAAGGTTAATCATACTTCAACTTTCTCTTCCCTTAGGTGTCAGGGAAAAGGGGATTGGGTTTGGCAGTATTGTGGGATTTTAGACCCCCATTTCAGCTCTGTGAAAGAGATAGTTCCAGAGAAGGGAGGGATGTGAAAGACTAATAGGTTTTTATCCAAGACACTTCGGTTTAGATCCAGCCTCCTAACCCCTGCTGGGCAACCTTGGACAGGCTACTGTGTGTCTCTGTCTGTAAATAGAGAAATTGGAACAAATAGGTTCTAGAGTGCTCTCTAGTTCAGACCTTTAAGAGAATTGGCTGGAGAATAGGGCATGGATGCGTAAGGAATAGCTGGGGTGAGGGATCTTGGCACCCAGGGAGAGTTCTATAGAAAGAACATAGGGCACACTGGGGTCTAAATGAAACAACCAAGGTAAAGCAATGGAGGATTAACTGAGTGAGTGAGGGGGTCAGTTTGGGGAGTTGATATGTGATATGTGTATAAGGAAGGGGAGGAAATCCAAGGCCAAGTGTGCTCAAATAGCATAAATGTCGTTTTTGTTCTTCTAACTGGCCTGGCCCACTTCCACGACACTGTTCATGGCAATGACGTATAACTGGTGTCTTTCTCCTGGCCCAACAGCTCCTGTTTGAAATAGGCTGCTCCAGATTTTGCAGATCATCTGGACACTGCTGTGTTTTGCAGAGTTGCTTTCCATCTGGTCAGCCAGCAGGCAGAGAAATCTGTCTCGGGACTGGGTTCTTCTTGGAGCTAGAAAATAAGTCCCTGTCATAATCGAGACCACTTTACTAACAAAAGGATCCAGCACCCAACATTTCCCTTGCCTTTTCTCTACTAAGGCTATGGAGAGGATGCATTCGATACAAGAGTTGGAGCAATATGAAGTAAGATCAAGACTTCGTTTTCCATGTCTGTAAACATTTTCTCTTAGGCTTCTTTGACATGGTTGGATGTCTTCATGTCTTGAGTCTGGGCAAGCAGAGGCTCCACTGCAGTGGGCTTTTCTTCCTGCATCCTGTCGCTTCTAGGCTCAGCTGATTTGGTTGACTCATGGCCATTTCCCAGAGCCATAAGACTTCCAGGCAGCTCAGTCATCTCTGGCTTTAAACCAGGCTGGAGAGCCTGAAGATGGCATTTCCATCCCTCTTCTTAGGGGGAGGCCGTAGGACTCAGTACATTCAGGGCAAGCTTGTTGTTACTGCCTCCAATGTCATCTGCCTTCTCTCTTCTCCCTGGAACCACTTGTCATCTACCAACTCCCTGTCTTATGGCTAATAATTTGGTTAATATCTTAATTTGGTTAATGCTGTACATTTACGTTTTTCTTCATGTTGTGTCCTATAAGATGATTATTATTACTATTGTACAGGAAAAGATATGGAGGACCAAGAAATTCTCTCTCTTTTTTTGTCCTAGTTCTCATAAAGAGTAAAGAACAAAGCTGGGATTCACATTCTAATTGGTCTGATACCAAACTAGGAGATTTGCTTCCTCAGTGAAGTAAAGAGGGGAACTTATATTGTCAAAGACCAAGGACAGATGGATCTTTCTGTAAGTCCTGGTATTCAGATTGTGGAGATTCAGCAACTGGATCAATACATACACAGTACTGAAGTTTGAACTCAGGACCTTGTACTTGTTAGGCAAGTGCTCTACCACTGAGCCAACCCTCACCCCCGAGCCCTGTTAGCTTTCCTCTTAAATTTGATTTTCCATCTATTCATTCAGGCAAGGCCAAGTTATTGACAAGGATCTAGGACCACAGATTCTGGATACCTCCAATCCAGTTCTGATTTCACAGTAGCTCACCTGATATGTGGCCTTGGACAAATAATTGATTCTTATCTTTCTGCGAAATGGTGATAGCTTCCCCATGTCTACTTCATGCACCTCTTTCTAGAGCATAATTCAGACCAGGTTCCAGTTTCAGCAATGACAGACAACAGCAAACCTTGGCCTCGAGCAATACTTTAAATGTCTAGAAACGCCAATTTCCTCATTGGTACCATGAATTTACTAATATTTGCCCTGGCTATGGAGTTTCATTAGAATCAAGTGAGATAGCAGCATTTTGAGAGAGGAAAAGGTCTATATGAAAGTAAAACAGTCCTGATGGAGTAGGTACGTGTAGAAAATGTCATGTGGAATGCTCTGAACTCTTTGTCAGAAAGCATGTATGCAAAGTGAGCATTGGAAGTACCATATTCATGGAGGAAGTAAGAATATCAATCCTTCTGTGGCACTCAGAGTTCCCTGCTATTGTTATCACTCCCTTCACTATCTGCTGGCATGTGGGACATGATGACTTATTGGGATTTCCCAATCCTTGGCTAGTCATTCCTCAACCCATTCCTGTGAGGACATTATGGGAAGGACAGAAGAAAAGAGAATAGAGAGGGATTGTGAAGTAATAGTGGCCACCCAACCCTCTGGGTTCTAGGAAATTTGTCACCATCTCCTCCTTGCTTTGGTAAGGTTCTGAATTCAACAGCAGCTTTTCCAGGAAGGCAAAAGGAGGAAGTTCCTTAAAAGCCTGTTTTTAGGTGCTCACTGGGAATCATGTAGGACTGACCAACTTGAAGCTAACCCATTGGAGAAAGCCCCATATGTGGTGGATGTTTGCCATGGGAAAGGAGCCAGGCTCAGGGCCTCTGTATAGAAAGAGTCACTTTTTAGACACTATGGGGTTATGAAGGCCATGCTTCTACTTGCTTTTGCCTCTGCATTCTGGTAGGCCTGATCTTGTATCCAAGATGAGTAGGTATTCATGTTATTCTTTAAAATCTTCTGGGATAGTAGATCCCAAACTTTTCCTAGAACAAACACACAAATATTAGCAAATTTAACCTTCCAAATATCTATGTTGACATCTCTTTCTATAGTTTAAGAGCACTTGCTTCAGTTCTCAAGAAGAGAGCCATAAAGTGTACTGACCTGTCTTTGAAGACCAGAAAGTTCCTTTTTTTTCACTGAAGCTTGTCTTCAAGTCTATTAATGCCAAGAGTTTTAAAGTGACTGAAATTTTAGTCTACTTACAAATTAATAATAACTTGTGATGGTTTCAGGCTTGTGGAAGACCTGAGATTCTTGGATCCAAGATGAAAGATTGTTATGTTTCATTGCACATGCAGTATCCAGATTCTTGGTTTACTTGTATTTTCCTCCTGGACCCGAATTACTGATGAAATGGGAAGGAAATGGCCTGTGTGCATGGTGAAGAAACCTAAATCTGTAATGGGCAGTGTCACTCCAGAGTAGGACCCAATTTCTCTGTCTTCCAGATAGAGCTGTTTGCTTTATAAATGTTCTTACACCATTGATCTGGAGCCCAGTCAATCAGTATCTTGATTGCAAAATGAGTAAAAACCTCAGTTTTCTATGGAGAAATATTTCAGCTTTAGTATGTTTAAGTGGGCAAATTCTGGTTCTTGAAGAACTGTGGGTTCTGTTTCCAACCTGCTCTATTTGTCCTGCAGTTCTCTCCACTTGGGCTCTCTGTGCTTCCCTTCATTTAGGACAGCACCATTCAGCAAGTTCTCTATAGAGGACTTCCCCAGGTACCTCCAGTATAGACACTTATTTCCTTATTGAGGTCCTCCAGGAACCTGCACCTGGAAGGTACATTGTCTCATCTTTTCAGTTCTCGGAAGATAAGACAAATTACAGGCAATCTAGAGACAAGTAACTTAGGTGATTAGGCATGATGTCAGGGAAAGATGAAAAGAACTGCATGTGCAAGCGTCTGCTCAGGTTGTGTAGACGTGATTTGAGGAAGGGGATGTGGGAAGCAGCCAGTGCCTGAGTGCGTCAGACTCTTAAGTTCCTTCCTGGCTTGGCTTCCCTATGCATCAGTTCATAAAACTGGGATGAAAATGGCCTTTTGTTGCTAGAGATCACTATATAGTAATGATCAGCCAGAGTAATGAAGTTATTTCTGAAACACAAAAAAAGAAGCGCTAGAAATAATCTTTTAAAAATTATTTTTGAAAAAATTATCCTTGTTTGTCCAAAGGAGCTGCATTTAACAAAGCTATTTTTTAAAAAAGGAATACAATATATCTTGATTGGCATTCTCACCATCCCTCCCCTCCCACTCCCTCCCCACTCTTTCCCTCACTCATTTTAATTTTGTAGGCTATACATTGAATCCTTAACTACATCCCCATCCCCTTACTCCTTTTCATTAGTCTACCTCTTTCCACTTGACGCCACCCATCTATTTTGACTACCCACTTCCTGGTGTTTTATTTTGCTTAACTTTGACTTTGCCCTTCTAAGGAATCTACTATATTCCAGTTAATATATTTGTGTACACTGGCATACCACTCAATGTATTTATTTACTTAAAATTTATAAGCCAAATCTAGATTTGGCTTATAAAATGTACATCCTTTGTTTCTGTGGGCTTGACTTACTTAGCATAATTTTTGCAGGTCTTTCCATTTCTTTACAAATGGTACAATATAATTTTTTTTTTTTGGTTGTGAGGCTTGAACTCTGGGCCTGGGTGTCGTACCTCAGCTCTTCAGCTCAAAACTAATGCTCTACCACTTGAGCCACTTCACTTCCAATTTTTTTCTAATGGATGGGTAAAATTCAAGTGTATATAGGTGCCATGTTTTCTTGATCCATTCATCTATTGAGGGGCATCTGGGCTGATTCCATATCTTGGGTATAGTGAATAGAGCTGCAATAAACATGGTTGCACTGGTGACTTTGCTATATCCTGGTTTGTAATCTTTTGGATAAATACCAAGGAGTGGAAAGAACCTTAAGGAGCCTCATCTTCAGATTCTTAACATATTGAGAAGGAAATTGAAGTTGAGAGGATGAGGTCCAGAAACACAACAGTAGCTACAGGAAGAAAAGGACTAACTAGAATGTTAGTAGAATCTGGTTCTCTTGATATTCAAACTGGTACAGTAGCTTTCTAGGTCACAATTTATCTGGAATACTTAAGCATAAAAGTATAATATTCTGGTCATTTGAATGTGTTTTCATCATGAATGTCCACATGGAGAGAAAATACACAAGCCTATTATATTCCAACTTCTGAGGGCTCCTAGCGGTGGCCACAAGTTCCTTTTTTTCCCAAATTCACTTTTAGCTGTCTATTGGTTTAGATTAAAAAAATTTTTTTAACTTCCCACAAATATATTTGTTTTTACAAGATAGATCTCAGACTTTTTTTCACTCAAGTTACATTGATCAAATAATGATTATTTTTCCATGTTATGTTAATCAAAATTAATTGCCAGTGAGAGTTTCTGATTACTTAATGATCATTGCTTCTCTGCTTGGTTGAAACAAGTCTAGGGCACAAATCAAAGCATGATACTTTAATATGCCTATACAACTATATCTCTCCCACCTCCCCAAAACCCCCCAAAATAAAACTAATTTTCTGCTGCATTTTTGGAAATGCTGAACATTTCCAAAGAAGTATCATTACTACTTTCTAATTACATTAGAAACTATTGGCTACAGGACCAATTCTGACTTCATGGAAGGAACTGAATGCTCAGAAGTTGGGTAACTTGCTGAAAGATACTAGCAGAGATCTCTTAAGAGCTCTCCCCAAAACATGTTAGTGTCCTTCTCTTCTTCCTTTTTTGTGTGTGAGAATATTTGGGCTTGAACTCAGGGCTTCATGCTATCATTTGGCTTTTATGCACAAGGCTGATGCTCTACCGTTTGAGCCACACCTCCACTTCTGCTTCTTTGTTGATTAATTGAAGCCAAGAGTCTCATGGACTTTTCTTCCCTGGGCTAACTCTGAACAATGATCCTCAGATCTCAGCCTCCTGAGGAACTAATGTTACAGGTGCAAGTCCCTGTATTCTGAGGATGACTATGGTGCAGGGGCAACAGTACAAGTAGGCTGTCATCATAATCTGATGGACTTCTCTAAACTTAAACCCCAGACACAACATCCTTCTCAAAGCACCAGCTTTTTCTCCCAGTCTCAGGCTGAGACCAGTGTTTGATACTAAAGATAGAATGGAGCCGGAAGGATTTTTGAAGTAAGGCCTTGAAGAGCAGCTCCGTTGGAAGGATGTCCACATTCTTTGATGCCAACAGTGAGAACTAACTCCCACCTTCTCCTCATGTAGCTTGGATGTGCAACTATTTCATCAACTTTGTGAGAGACCCCAAGGTCTTTCTGATGGATTCTTCCTAATTAATAACTCAAAGATCATTTAGAGATAGTGTCCAATGCTAGCTAGTAAAAGAACTTGAAAAGTTGCAGAAATAGTGAGGATACTAGCATAAGAACCCAGGCTTCAAAACAAAACAAAAAAAAACCTTAAAAATAGTTGTACAAAGGAGTTGCCATCTAACAGCAGTTTATAAATCCAATACATCTTGATCAATATTACCTCTTCCAACATTCTCACCCATCCCTCCCACCTCTCCTCTCACTCTTAAATTTATAGGGTATACATTGAATTCTTTTTTTTTCTTTTTTTCCTTTTGCCAGTCGTGGGGCCTGAACTCTGGGCCTGGGCACTGTCCCTCAGCTCTTCAGTTCAAGGCTAGTGCTCTACCATTTGAGCCACAGCGTCACTTCTGGCTGTTTCTGCTTATGTGGTGCTGAGGAATCGAACCCAGGGCCTCATGCATGCAAGGCAAGCACTCTACCACTGAGCCACCTTCCCAGCCTACATTGAATTCTTGACTTCAATTCTCCTCTATGTGTTCTCTTCATTCATCTACCCCCTTTCCTCTTGACCCACCCCCCACCCATTTCAAGTACCCACTTGCTGGTATTTATTTTGTTGAACTTTGCCTTTCTAAGGAATTACACTATTTGAATTCTCCCTTGAATCTACCATATTTCAGTTAATACACTGGTATAATGTTCTTCTGAGCACATCATGCTGGCACTCAAAACACGACGTACAAGTCCTTGGTATAACTCATGCTGTGAGAGATGCAGTAATTATTAGACAATGCAATTTATAAGGAAGAAAAAAGCAATCTTTTTTGGCAGTCTTTGTTGGAAATTCCTTTTCAAAATATGACCTAGAGTAAACAAAAATCACACATACCCTAAATATTCTATTACATTAAGATAATGAATTCCATTTACTTTAAAATGAGATATTATTATAACAATCTCTAGGGTAGATTTGCCAAAGCACTAATACACAAAATAGACATTCTCTGAATGTTGAAATATCTTTCACTGGTGTATTTAATACGGCTTGCTTTTCTATGAATTCCTAGAGGGATGCAAATGAATAGAATATGCTTCTATAGACAAAAACAATATATTCTTTTTCAAGGTTGTAAGGAAAAAAAATAAGGATTTCCTATCTTTACTGCTGTTCCTGTTTTATCAATAGAGATGCCGCATGTAGGGATGAAAATACTCAGGATGGTGAAATTTTAAAGGGGAAAGATTTAGTTTGGTTTAGAGTTTTTGGAGGCTGAAGTTGATGACTGGTTGGCCCTACTGCTTTGGGGCGAGTAGCATGGAGTGTAAGTTAGAGAAAGCTGCTCTCCTTGTCATCTCTGGGAAGCAAAGAGAGAGACTGGAAGACTTCCAAACAGGCTCAACTTCTTAGACTCCATCACCTCCCACTAGAGCCATGATCCGGGGAACCAGAATTTAACAGGTGCACTTTTCAGTGGGCCTTAATCTATAGCAAATGGGCTAGAATTGCAACTCAAATGTCTGTGGCTCTCTAAGCTTGGGGCTTAGGTTATTACGATTATTTTTAAGTAGTTGTCCAAAGGGGTTTCAGTCTCTATGTCAGCTTGTGAGTACAATGCATCTTGATCAATGTCACCCCTTTCATCATCCTCCCTTATCTCTTCCAATTCTGTCCATCCCCTCGGGTTACCTGGCTTCATTTTCACACAGGTACATGGACTATCATGACTGTATCCACCCACCCTTCCTCTTTCCACTTGTTAGCCCCTGCTCACCTGACCTCACTTCCTCCAACACATGTTCCAGACTCTTGACATACATTTTATTAAATTGTGTTAATTATACAAAGGAATTACACCATTCCATATTACCCCCCCTCCATATACTGTACTTTAGTTAATATGTTTATGTGTACACGTATGTGGCCCACTGTATATGTTTACATACATATTTAAAGTGAGATCTAAACTGCATGAGACAAGCCCTTTGGCTTTCTGCATTGGGCTTTGATATTTTTGAAGTGTGTTTTGAATGAAAGGAGAGCCATCACTTAGTTTGTGTATTTTTATAACTTCCTGTGCTGAGCACATAAATAGGTATTTAAATATTAAAGGAAAGATGAGTAGAGGGCAAGAGGAGAAGAAAGAGGAATGAAATAAAAAGAATAAAGCAGAAAGGAGTGAATAAAGGAAACGCTATTGAGTTAGAAAACATTAAAAGAAAGTTTATTTGCTAACTATCTTATCAAGTCCTTGGGACACACACACCAGGCAACTAATGAGTCAGGCCAGTCGAAAGGCCTGTAGCTACCTGACTGGAATGAAGGATAAGGACTGGGCAGAGGTGCAGCAGAAGAAGAGAGGAGGGAAAAGAAGAAGTCAACACCAGGTAAAAGAGGAAAGACTAGAGAGGACCCATGAGGGCCCTGGATGGTATGGAGCTAGTGAGCTCTGAGTACCACCTCACTATCTCGGCATCCCCGACCCCCAGTCTCCTTAGCCACCCTTCCTTGTTCAAGGTGACTACTCCCCAACTTCTATCTCCAAACCAGCCTCCAGGAAGTAGAGACACCTTCAGAGCTGTGTAAAACACCACCAACCTTTTAAAGTGTTACCAAGACCTTGGTGTTTTCACAGATTTGAGTTACAGCAATGATGTTGGAATGACAGAATTTCCATCACCACTGGCCAGGTTGTGCTTGGTCCCTGAGATGCATCTCACCAAATGACTCTCACTAGTCTCTGCCTGCTTCTTCTCCAAACATTCTTCCTTTTTCCCCTTCCTGACTCACCCTCCTCCACACACCTGGGCACAAGCTATCTTCCATCTGTTCCTTACACGCTTGCTACATGACTGGTAAGCCAGGCATTAAGGAGCTCTAGTCCCACATGTGCATACAGAGGAGGAACTGTGCACTCCATTTGAAAGGAGATGTGTACTATTCATTGTAGAATGTGAGGAGTTTTTTCCTCTCAAAGCCAGCTGGGCCTGCACCTGGGAGCAGTGGAGTGTGCTTTGCAATTGGGATGGCATGTCTTCCCTCCTTGAGATGGAATTTGTGCATGTAAGTACCCCAGGCCACCCCAAGGTATGACAGGAATGTTTAGATAATAGAGTGATGAGGGAAATACAGGGGTACATGAAAGCAAGTGGAGATAAGAAGAAAGGCAGAAAAGGAAATAGGGTAAGAAGGGGTTCATCTGTTGTCACACCAGGAACAGTGTGGTCTCCAGGGTATCTGTTTGGCATTGGTGATTAGTACCAACAGGGGTGATTTTACAGTGAGGATGGAGTGGCGATCTCTAAGGGCAAGTGGTATAGTTTAAAGCCATCAGTAGAGTGTGTTTGTGTGGGTATTATACTAGATCTAGGTCAGCCTCTATTTCTAACGTGCCCAAAACGCCTGCTGTGGTTTGATGTGGTTCTCAAAGGTTCATGTGTTGGAGGCTGGGTCCCCAGTGTGGGTGGTAGACATTTAAGGAAGTAGTGGGAGTCTAGTGAGAGGGTGCTACCCTCATGAATATTAATGATTTCTTGCAGGCATTCAAGATCAGTATTAAGAGACTTGGTTGTTATAAAGCTAGATCACTGTATCCTGGGGCCCCTTCTGCATGTGGCTGGTAACTTTCCACTGCTCTACCACATTATCATATAAGGACTAAAGAGGTGACATTGCTCAGTCTTGGACTTCCATCCTTTAAAACGGAACCAAATAAACCTCATTTTTTTTTTGTAAACAAAGCCTCACGTATGTGATTATAGCAACATAAAAAGGACCAAGACAGTCTCTTTGGGCATCTGAAGCTGAACCCCGCCCCCCCTTCATCTCTTGGTGTCCTAGTTTTCCTTCTAAATAAGCATTTCATACCATGTCTGTTTTGTTGGGTTCATCAACCAGGCCACACAAACTGTCCAAAGATAGACCTTAACAATACTTCAGGTAACGGACCTCTTGGGTGACGATAGGAAATAGGAAACTTGTGTCAAAGTTCAGTTGATTGTATGCCTTGACCTCCAGAGAGAGGTGGTTTGGTGGGTTCCTACTTGACTTTGGTCCATGTGCATCTCTGAGCTCTCCATTTTGAGATGAAGGCAATGGGGATCTTTATTGAGATGTGCCTACTTGAGAATCCCTCCTTTCTTATGCCAAGGCACTGGGGTGCATCGTGGAGGCTGTTCACGCAGCTGTTATCATCTTCTGTCTTTCCTAAACAGATTGATGTGATCACAGCCTGTGCTTTGGCTGACTTGGGGGGGCGGGGAGGCTGGTGCTGGGGATTTTAGCAGGAAGGGAGGAAGACAATATGGGAGCCCAATATGGACTGCCTGTGAGCCAGTAGAAACAATAGCATCTGCCAGGTTGGAATCACTGCAGGTGTGGACAGAGGGCAAGATAGCAAGGCATCCCCTGAGGGATCTGATCTGGTTTGATTCTGGATAGTATGCCAGACAAGATGGTTTAGAGAAAGAAGAGGTGGGTGGGGGAAAAGAAGATCAATTGGTTTTGCTTTTTTAAAAAGTATTGATCTTGTTGAATGAATCACTGTGGTAATGCAGTCAGAGGGGAGCAGAGGAGAGGATTGACCTCGGGGGTAAGTAGCCATCCATTTGGGAAGGGGGAGAGCCATGAGGTCACCGAGGTCACTGGGCATATCCTGCCCCTGGGTTCCTGGGAGGATGGGGGAGGAGAAGACAGGATAGGGTAAGGGCTGGAGACTCCTATTTGGGATAGGAGTCTTGTCCAAGTGTGTTAGATTGTATTTCCACCTCTCCCCTCCTGTTTTTGAAGCTAATACACGTCTAATTGCAGGAAAGCTGGGAAGAAGAAGACTATGGTAGGAAGAAATGCACCTTTCCCACTGTATTGTGTTTGTGCTGCCTTATGAGGATGTTGACCATCCCCACCTTTTTCTGAACATCATATCTTGCTTTTTTTCTTATCTTTTTGTCTTTTCAATAATAAAGTATACTTTCCATATTATTAAAAATCCTTGGGAAAATTATGTTAAGTGAAGTAGGTCAGGCTCAGAGAGACAAAAGATGCAGGTTTTCTCTCATCTGTGGAAGTTAGATCTAAATGGTATCAATCTATGTAAACATACACAGGGTCATATGCATATACACACAGATGTACTGACTAAAGTATGGCATAGGCAGGGGAAGGTTTCCGTGGGGTAAATCCTTTGAACAGCTAACTTAAAGTTTAACAAAATGAATACCAGGAGGTTGGAAAATGTGTTGGGGGTGGGGAGGGGAAGGTGAGGTCAAAGGGAGGGAGGGAGATAAATGAAATTAGAAGGGGCAGGAGAACACAGTCATAATATTTAATGTATATATGTGAAAGTGGAACAAGGTAAATTCAGGGGATTGGTGGGGGTTGGGAGAGATGGAGGAGATTGAGATGCATCACAGTCACAACTGACATGTTGAATTGAAACCCCTTTTTACAACTACTTAAGGGAAAAAAAATTGGGGGGCTGGAGATGTGGCTCAAGCCATATAACATCAACCTCTATGGAAAAGATTTTAGTTCAAACCCAAGTAGAGTTAAAAAGAAAAAGGAAAATGACAAGTTCTTCTGAATCTCCTTTAAATAAGAACTTTTTTGGCTAGAATAAAAAATAACCATACTGAAAATATGGAAAAATATAAAAACGTATATAAAAGCAAGTGAAAACAATACTCCAAATTCTACCACCTAGAAATGACTTCTGTCAATGTTTTAGTATGCTACATTTTTTAAACTAGGGATTGGTTATAAAGTCTTATCCTGGTAACAACATTGGATCACAATCCCCCCAAGTATGTCTTATGAATAGCTTGGACTACCGGTACTTAATACAACCAGTGTATTTGTTGAAATGAAGTCTTGCCAACTTTTTGCCAAGACTATCCTGAAATGTAATCCTCCTGATTTCTGCCTACAGAGTAGCTGGTCTTACTGATATAAGCTACTGCATCTACCCCCACCAAACACGATTTCTAATGTTTGTATAATATTCCATCATGAGAATATGCCAGTTTTTATTTGGTTCATCCAAATATTTTCCTGTTTTGGATTATTATAAACAAAAGTGATGACTTCATTTATATCTAACTTTAGCCTCTAGTTACTTAGGAAAGAAGAATATTTTTGGTAGTGGGTTTAGGTTCTTCCCTCAACGTCAGGTAGAAATTTCTCTTCTCATAGACCATAGGAACGCTGCTCATACTGAATTCTTGAGCTTGGATTAGAACCTGCCAAAAAGCCTTGTGATTTTGCTGTTTCCTTCTGACAATCTTTGTTGTTTCTCTAGTTTTGTTCAGAGTTTTTCCTAGAGTTTTTCGGTCTAATAATTCATGAATACATGAGTAACTAGGTACACTTGGCTCTTCAAATTAATTCAAATCAAGTAAAATTAAGAATTCAGTTTCTTGGTCATACCAGTTATATTTTAAGTGTTGATGGCTACCTTATTGGCGAGGCAGATATGGAACATTTTCCTGTCACAGAAAGTCCTTTATAGTACTAGAGAAGATAGATTGTACCAGATCCTCTACTCTTTGTCTACTTGTTTTTTATTCAAAAATGATGTGTGTCTGTGAGTGACTATATTATGTTCCTGTTTTACTGTTGTCTAACACTACATTGTGGGAATATACTAGAACCAATGCATTTCTTTTGCTATTGATGGATAGTTGGGTGTGTCAAACTTCTGAGAGTATTGGATAGAAACATCTTATATGTGTCTCTTGGTACACGCCTGTAAGATTTTCTCTAGTATGTGTTCCTAGAGTAGAATCCGTCTAGCCTATGGCAGATACAGGTTTAACTTTCAAGATGTCTCCAGTTAGTTTCGGTATACGAATTCACTTATACTTCTGCAAGCAGCGTTCCTCTAACTCCCAATGGCTGTCACCACTACTTAGTCCCAGTTTCCTCTGTGCTAGTACTGGGGCTTGAACTCCAGGCCTTATGTCTTGCTTGGCTTTTTGCTCAAAACTGGCGCTTTACCACTTCAGCCACATCTCCCTAATTCTGGCTTTTTACTGGTTAACTGGAGATAAGAGATTCAAAGACTATCCTTCCTGGGCTGGCTTCAAACCATGATCCACAGATCTTAGTTTCCTGAGTAGCTAAGATTACAGGCTAAAGCCACCAGTGCCTGGTTTCTTAATCTTTACTAATCTAGTGAGTATCATATGGTATGTACTTGTACTCCTAATTTCTGTTTCTCCTAATTATAGAATTAGGTTGCCTGTGTTGCTCATGTGCTTTATTTTCACATATGCTCTTCAGTACTTTTCCTTTTCATATCTCTGTTCTCTTTCCAGTGGGATTTATCTTTTTCTAAACTGACTTATAAGAATTATGTCTGTGTTTTAGACACTAATCCTTTACTGATTAAATATCCTTCCAATGTTTGATCTTGGTTGTTATTTATTTATTTAATGATATCTTCTGGTAAGCCACATTTCTTATTTTCTTTTTTGAACAAAAGTTCTTGATCCTAGAGTAGTCAATATCTACTCATCTTTGTGTGTGTGTGTGTGTGTGTGTGTGTGTGTGTGTGCGTGCGTGCACATGTGTGTCCCCTTCTTATCTTGGGTTTATAAAATTTCTTCCCTATTTTATCTTCTAAATGTTTGAAGGTTTGCCTTTCATATTTCAGTCTTCAAGGTACCTGAAATTGCTTTTATGTGTCACACATTTCCCTCTTCTCCCCTTCCCTCTGTGGCTAGCCAATTGTCTTGGCTTCATGTACTGTAATTTCCACTTTCCCCAGTGATCCAAAAATGCCATTTTTATATAAAAAATATGGGTCCGCATAATAAATCTTGAAATCTGATGGGACAAGTCCCCCACTTCCTTTTTCTTATTAAGAAGTGTCCTTTTATTCTTAAAAACCTGGAAGAAAAGAGAGTGGTACTGTTACCCTAACTCATAAATACCAGAGATTCAAAATTCTGACAATTCGTGTGTAAAGCTTGCTTATGAAGGGCTACACCAAGTAGACTGTGCCAAAACCATCTGTCTGTGATGCTAAAGTTCCCTGTTCCATGTAGGAAATGCTAAATCTCTTTTAGCCTTGGGCTATACTTTCAATATCCTTCTAAGTCCTGAATTCCTAAGACAGAGAAGCCATCTGACACAAATGTTAGAGTTTACCCAAGGACAGGAAAAATACCAGCGTTCGGCTTGTAAACCAGCTGCAGTGGATGTGACAACCCGAGCGGGAGGCCGCTGGGTCTCAGGGCGGCTTGCAGACCATGGTGCTGCGCTGCCACACAGTAGGAAGAGAAAATGAAGCCGAAGGAAGATGCTGCTTGAGATACTCAGAGAAGCGTTTTTCCCATCTAAGGGCCTCTGAGATGCATCCAGGCAAGGTCTCTGATGTAGAAAGCTCCCAAACCGGAGGTGCAGGGAGAGCCTTTCTATTCATCCTTATGAGAGCTATTTGTGAACCCCTTCTGCATGTGGACCACTGTTCTAGGGGATGAGGGATACAGCATTGAGCAAGACAGATGAGATGCTGACATTCTAATAAGGGAGACAAGCATTAAATGACCACACACTGAGAAAGATCCTTTCAGATGTAAATGGTACTTATCTGGAATGGAGACTGTGTGATGCTCCGTGACTGTTTGCAACAGGAAGGACAAGTGACAGGAAGGGACAGCCCTGGGAAGGGGGGGGTGGGGATGGCAGGGTGGGGTTGGTGTTCTGGTTCTGAACCATCAAATGAATACCTCTGAGATGCTGTTTAGGGACAAGAAAAAGACCTGTGAGACTTGTGGGTAGGAGAAGGAGGAGGCAGGTGACCATGAGGTTGGAACCAGCAGCCAGATCCCAGGGTGACTTGCAGGCCATGTCTGGAGTTTAGGTTCTCTTTTAAAGAATGAGAAGCCACTAGAAGATTTGAAAGGGGGAAATATGGTGTTCACAATTTAGGATAAGAAAATTATTATCTTGCTGACAAGATGAAAAGCAAGGCATGGTGGTTCATGCCTAGAATCTTAGCTACTTGGGGAACAGAAAGAAGATTGTAGTTCCAGGCTACCCTGGGGAAAAAAGTTCACCAAACGTAATCTCAACCAATAACTAACACACAACCTATTATTTCAGCTACATGAAAAGCATAAAGTAGGAGATTGCATACGGTGCCGGTGGCTCAGGCCTGTAATCCTAGATTAGAAGGCTGAGATCTGAGGATCGAAGTTCAAAGCTAGCCCAGGCAAGAAAGTCCATGAGACTCTTATCTCCAATTAGCCACCAGAAAACCGGAAGTGGTGCTGTGGCTCAAGTGGTAGAGCATTAGCCTTGAGCTGAAGAGCTGAGGGACAGCGCCCAGGCCCAGAGCTCAAGACCCATGACCGATGGTAAGGGGAAACAAAAGAGGAGGCAACAATGCTTGATAAGAAATGCACTCATTACCTTGCCCATGTAATTGTAACCCCTCTATATGGTATTTTCACAATTAAAAAAAATAAAGCAAAAAAAAAAAAAGATCCATGACCGACTAAATAAATAAATAAATAAATTAGGGGATCACTGTCCAGGCTGGCCCAGGGACAAAAGCAAGATCCTATTGAAAAGAATAACAAAAGAAGAACTAAGGGGGCTGTTTCAAGTAGTACAGTGACCATCTAGCAAGTATAAGGCCCTGAATTCAGACCCTAGTACTTCCCTCCTCCCCAAAAGGTGAAGTAACAGCCCTGTGGGGATTGAAAAAGAGCAAGCCATGGTCTTGGGAAAGATGATGGCAACGATTGCCCTAAATCAAATACCAGGGAATCTGAACTTCTTGCATCCTGGGATTACTCCTTTAGATGTCAGTCTGTCCCTCTGTTGGCCTGTGTGCTAGTCACCTATTTTCCATTGTGACGAATACTGGGGAAAATAAATTTAAAAGGAAGAATGGCTTGTTTGGGATCTTGACTTCAGAGATTTCCATGGCCATTTACCTCAGATTCATATTGGCACAGTGTATCATGGTGACAGGAGCAGGGTAGAGTAAGACTTAACTTCACTCCTACTGGGAGGCAAAGAGAAAGGATGGGGCTTGGGTTGCAATAGAGTCTCCAAGAGCATGCCTGTGATGATCTAACTTCCTTCCACTAGGCTCCACCCCTTATATTTTCTGCCACCTCCCAGTAATGCTACAGCTGGTGTACAAGACTTAACAAAAGACACTTTGGAGGACATCCAAATCCAAGCAGCCTGGCTCTAAGAGCTGGCTTCTCTAAGCATTACTGACAGAAGCCTCAGAGCTAGAGGTCTTTGGGCTTAGTTGGAAGTAGAGTTCGCATGTCTCTGTGTATTCTGCCATACCTATCTTTTACAAGGGGGTATGTGTGGAGCAGTTGAAATATTCATCAAAGGCTTATTTGCGTTTGTATAGCCTCTATAATGTTGTTTCCTTCAGGGCAGCCTGGGCAATTCTCACAAAGCATCTGATTTCCCCTGAGAACCCAGCCATTGTGGCTTCTCACTTTCTCTTGGCCAAGATTCCACAGCAGCTTTCCACAAGAGGGTCTGTGCTCAGCTTTCCACAAGCTGCTGTGCTCAGCTGCTGGCTCTTCTGGTCTCTGTCATGCTGGGGAGGCCTAGAGTCTTCTGTGCTCTTCCAGGTAATTGTTCGCTCATCAACTGCTTCACACAATGCACCCACATCTGATTCTCTTTTGAAGTCCTTTCTGAAGACTGTGAGTTCTACCGGAAGCAAATCCATCTGCATGGGCCACAGAACTGCGTGCCCTCAGCATTCCAAGTCAGCTGACCTTCCCTGCCTTGCTATAATGCACTAGACTATCTGTGCTTTAGCCTTTCAGCATTGCCCTTCTCTTCTATAGTGCAGAAAGCCCAGGGCTAGAGGCCAGAAGATCTGGGTCTTATCCCAACTTGCTATGTGATCTTGGATAAGCCTGTCAGGGTATGTACTTATTAAATCAAAGGATTGCACGAGGGACTCTCAAACTCTTGCATGATCTAGGTTATCCCTCTGCAGAAGTGTTTTGGATTCCATTCAAAATTGCTTTTATAGATGATGTAGAAGACACAACTCCAATGGGTTACATGCGAGATAGCAACATATGATGTAATGTTTAGTCTGTTTTGTTAGGCTAACCTATTTTTACATTGATCTTAGAAGACAGCTCTTTTTGCCTTCTGTACACGTATGTATAAACTATTTATTAACATGCCATTGATTGGTTGTAACCCTGCACTTATATGGCACATTGACCCCCATGGAACAGTATCAGCAAGTACATTCCTGAAATATGCACCCTTCCTAGCAATGACCCACAGGCTAGGCTCAGATGCCCTGGGTAATCATCTCCACAAGCTCTTGTAGTATACAATCATCAGTTTCAGGGACAAGGAACATATAACATGTCGCTTTGTGTCAATATGGTCTGGTTTTGCCTGTTTTCAGATAAACATTTTATTTGGAAATGATTTTAGATTTATAGAATAATTTCTGAGGTAGTATAGTACATTTCCATACACCTTTACCAGCTTCCCTTCCCTTCCCCTATAACTATCAAACCACTGTCAAAACCGGGAAACAAGAATTGACACAGGATATTACTAACTAAAGTACTAACTTCATTCAGACTTTAGAAGCTCTTCCACTGACATTCTTTTCTCCCATGACCCATTCTAGTGTTCTGTGTGGCATTTAGTTGTCACATCTTCTTAGTGTTCTCCAGTCTGTGATGTGTTTCCAATCATCTCTTTTTTTGCATGACCTCAATGCATCAGAAAAGCACTGATCATATGTTCTATAGAATCTTCTTAGTTTGTCTAGTGTGACTGGGGTTATGGAATTTGTGGGGGGGGGCACAGACATATTCCCCAAGGTCATACATAGTGATCCTGCCTACTCAGAGCTGTGTTTCAGCCATTATTGGGGGGATAGAAGGAATTAACTGATTAGGTTAGTGTTTCTTCCTTTTGAGTAGGATCAAGGAAGGATAAAGATAGGGACCTACTCTTTGAATGCTCTGCTTTCATTTCCCCAAACGTAGGAAAAGAATGGGGTGGAGGAGCTCATTCTCTAAGACTCACTGCTATTTGGAGCAGTGGTAGAGGCAGAAAATGCATAAGAGATAGCACTTAGCAATGTCCCTTGGCCGAGTCCCCCTGAGAAATGGCCAAATCACTTGGTGTCATTGGAAAACTGATGAGAAATTCCTTATCTTAAAAATTAGGTGTTATATGAGACTCTTGGAAATGGAAAGCTAATCTGTAATCAGAAGGATTATATTGATGTATGTGTGTGTGTACATGAACACAAGTGTACGTATGCATGTGTGCATGTGTGCAGCATGTGTGCATGGGACTGTGTGAGTAGATGAGACAGTATGTGAATATGTGCACATATGACAGAGACAGACAGACTATAGAATGGGCAGTGGATTGTGACTTAAGTCCTATTTCATTTTTCAGGTGACGCCATATCTCAACTCCCTATGTCGGTACAATGAACTCCTCCCTATGTTGCAGTTACTGAATGACAGAAGTAAGTCTATACATGTTAGGTAAAAGTGTAATGTAGTATGCTCTGTGGGATGCTCATTGTCTATGAGCAAAAGGAGGAGATGAAGTCTTGCTTGTCTAGGTAAGGGAGAGTAGGGACTAAAAAAATATAAGACTCTAGAAATTGAGGCTGGACTAGAAACTGGAGTTTCAATTTTGTACTTGAATGAGTACTTGAATCCCAAGGTCAGACTAGCCTGCTGTGTAGATCTGAGCAACCGGGGACTCCTGCCTTCCTGCTGCTCATCTTCCCACTTGCTGGCCCGCTTTCCATTCCTAGCAGTAGCACTTGCTGCCGAGGTACAGTATATTACAGACTAATTAAGACTGTTAATGATAATGGCAATCCAGTAAGTAATCTACAATATTATCCTGATCTATCTCTGTCAACCCCCCTTCATCAGGCCATTAAAGTGACAAGCTTCATAAAGCACAGTATGTCCCCTCTGTCAGCCCTCTCAGTGTTTTTCTCTCAGGAATAGCTACAATCTCTCTAGAGCTGAGTCATATGAGGATAAAACTGAAGCATTAGATTGACTGAGAGCTTCCATCCTGAGTTTCTTCCACTCATGAAATCTGAATGCATGGGAAGTCCCCATCTTTTTATCTCCCCTTTATAAACACTCCTCAGAATTCATATGTTAAAAAATATGATGGTATGTGATGGTATTTGGAGGTTGAGCATTGGGGGATAAATAGGTTTAGAAGAGGTCATGAAGGTGAAGTCCCTGTCCTTATCATGAAGATGAGACCAGAACTCTCAATGCACCATGGGAAGGCACAGGGAATAGGTAGCCACCTGCAAGCTAGGAAGATAAGCTTTACCAGAAACCAACCTGCTAACATCTTGACTCTGTACTTCCAAGCCTTCAGAATGGCTGTTGTTGAAGCCGCCTAGTCTGTAAGATTTTGCAGTGGCAACTCTACTTACCTAAGCCCTTCTGCTAGTAATAGAACAGGGAGGGGCACATGAAATGAGTGCGACTGTCATCGCTACTTGAGGCCTGTACTTGGTCCTGGTGTGAATCTCTTATGAGTATCTTTAGCAACAGGTATGTTACCCCTGGGCCCCACACTTAGTTCTTCAAGTGATACATGACTTCCTGGCCCAAAGGCATTGAGTATGATCATAATCCAACAGGTGCCATCTAAGTATCCCCCAGTGTCTTTGGGTTCTTGGCTGCGTATGGCCACCTTATCTTCCTGCGCTTTGGGTGGGTACACACACTGGTTTAGGAAGCATGAGAGGGAGGAAAGTGACCTTTCAGGCAAGGAGTCTCAAGACCAAGCCACACCACTCTTCAAAGGCTAATACACAAAACCAGAAAGGAAGTCTTAAGGTTAGAAAGCACTTTCTCTGCTGTGCAGATATTGATTCAACACCTTAATTTTGGATGGGCCATGTATTTTGTATATTCCTTCAAACCACAAGTCAGCTGCCATCTTTTTCTTCATCTTCTTCCTCTTTAAATCTATCATGAAGGGATTATAATAGCCAGGGGCTATTACACACACACACACACACATACACACACACACACACACACACACACACACACACACACACACACACACACACACACACACCTTGCTTTTAACCAGATATTAGTCAAGTCTGAGCCAGGGGGGCTCAATAAGCTGGAAGCCTGTTTCTTGAGTCCAGTGCTAAGATCTTAGAAATAGTCCATGAGGCATGCATTGCTAAAGTCTGCACTTTACTATGAGGGGAGGGGAGGGTCTCTCCACGAAGAAAAAAAAAACTGTAAAACTGGGATCGATCCAAACTTTATCTGATTCCAGAATACTTTACCCACTCACTTCTCTCACTGGCTTTCAAATATTAGGGCTGCAATCTGCAGTAGGAAAAATTGTTTACCTCACAACCCATTCACCATACAATGAAGATAAAAATATTCTCACAAAACAATATTTGTTCTTATTTGTGGGTGATATATTCTGATGGTTTAAAAATTCCATTCTTCTTCTTCTTTTTTTAATTTGTGTGCTGGTGGTCCTGGGCCTTGAACTTGGTCTGTGTGCTGTTCCTGAGCTCTTTGTGTTTTTCTTTCTTTCTTTTTTTTTTTTTTTTTTTTTTGCTTAAGGCTAGTGCTCTACCCTTGAGCCACAGCTTCATTTCAGGTTCTTTGCTGATTAATTGGGAAAAAAAGCGTCTCATGGACGTTCCTGCCAGGCTGGATTTGAACAGTCATCCTCAGATCTCAGCCTCCTGAGTAGATAGGATTACAGGCATAAGTCACCAGCCTCTGGTTTCATTCTCTTTTGAAAAGGCTAGATGGACTCAGTACATTGATTTTACAACTCACTAATGAATTGTGAACACTCAGTTTATAGACCCTTCTTCTCAGTGATTGTTTGTACACATTCTTTCAACCATAAACATCAGTTCTAAGAAACATGTGTCTGGTCTTCAGATTGGGCTGACAGGACCCATGAAGGGCAGGCACTGAGCTCATCTGTGCTACACTAAATTTGCTTAGACCCCAGGGAGAAGTCTGGGGAGGGAGGAGGAAGCCGGCCAATATGGCAGCCAAAAGTAAGACATTCCCACCCCTGCCACTTTGCTTTGTCTAGCACATATTAAGTTCTGAAGTGATTCCAAATTTGCAGGTTATGCTGTCTTTGAGGGCTTAATGATCTTTGTCAAATAGTATCACCATATGAAAAGATAGAATTATATTGGGGAGAGAATGGCATGAAGGAACCTGAATGAATACATACTTGTCCACCTGCAAGACTTTCCAAACTCAGAGCCCCAGCCTCAGTAGGCTGCTTTTCTATTCTCCCTTCTCCTTTTCTCCTTCTGTTCCTCCGTCTCTTCCTTCTCTTTCAATTGTAGTGCAATTAGGAGGAAAGACACTACACCTGCAATATTCAAGAGTTAAAGGAGTCCAAAAGGGCAGACGCTTGAAATTCTCCCTCCTGTCTCTCCCCCTAGCCCTCTGATGTGCTCAGGAGGTAGCCGGCTTTCCCAGTTTCTTGTACATCCTTCCAGAAATAGTCTAGCACATATAAGTGAGTGTAAATCCATTTGTCCTTTTTAAAATGCACGTATCACATTATGCTCACTGTCTTGTATCTGGTACTTTCCATCTAGCACTTAATATATCTCAGAAATCACTTCATGCAGAGTTCAATGTTCCTTTTTTTTCTGACTTCTAGAAATTCTTATTTGGGTGGACTAACGTTTATCTAACTAGTCCTTTATTGGCAAGACATTTAGATTATATGTAATCTTTTGCTGTTATGGAAAAATGAAGCAATGAATGGCCTCCTTATACTGGGTAATGCATCTTAGCGTGGCAAAGCTAGGGCTCTGCATCCCATCCCCCTTCCTGCCATGATCTTCTTGCCCTCTCCCAGTGTAGTCTTTGGCCTTCTCCTTTTGGCCTCTAGGAACTCTGTGTGCTGCTGCTGCTTGAAATTCTCATTTTTAACTCACCCTCCAGATATCAGCTTGGGAAGTCTTTACTCAGAAAAGCTCTTTATCCTCACCACACTTTTTGTACACTCCTAATCAATCATTTAGTACCATACAGGGAAGGCTGAACGTCCTTCTGCTGTCTGGAATTTTAATAATTTCACTTCTGTATATGATAAAAGCAATCTGCAAGATGGAACAGATAAGGAATTTAATCACAATTGACTCTGTTTAATTATAGAAACATTGGCCCTTGACATAGCTAATATTGTGTCGATGCATTTTGATATAGCATTCCAAAGACCCAAGGGTTTATTACCTAGAAAATTAAAGGAAGAAAGGACAACAAAAGAATCATTAAAAACTTCACTGAAATCTTGAGTATATCCCTTCTCTGTTGCATTTTGCAAATTGTTTTTATATTATATAGAAACGAATTTATTAAGAACTCAAACTGTGCAATAATGATGTGGATATACTAATTTAATTTATTTTATGGTAGTTCATGTAACACTTGCAATCTTGAAGCTGGGATGTCTGTGACTGTCAATATTGTCACAAAGTGTGAGAGGGGCAGCAGTCTTGTGTTATTGTCTGAGCAAGCAGACTTCATCATAGCTGTTCACCCTGACATCCAGCCCTTCAGTGGTACATGATTGACATTACATGTGTGGCATTTAATTTATATTTAAAGTACCTTCAAAATGGTATCACTGTGACTAAGCACTGACACAAAAAGTATATGGAGAAGAAACAGGATTACTAGGCATGGCGATGCATGCCTTGTGCAATGCTAACTCTCTGGAGTCTGAAATGGGAAGATTGTGAGTTAGAGGCCAGCCCACACTGCATAGTGACTGTTTCAAAGAATAAAATCAAAATCACAAAAAAGGAAGGAAAGAATGAAAGAGGGAGAGATGGAGCAAAGCAGAGGAAGAAAAAAATGGCAGGACGGAAGGCAGGGAAAGAAGAGTAAAAAGGGAGGAAGGAAGAAAGAAAGAAAGGGAAGAAGGAAGGGGAAGGAAACAGAAGATTGTTAATTTGCTAGCAAGCAAAGCAAATGTTCATCATTTGAAGGGAATCATTGCAGCATTTTTCTTACAAAGTAACCACAAATGCCATTTAGAATTCTCACTGTGGTACCCCAGATCCCTATATTGAAACTTTGACCCCCAGTGAGTCTATATTTGGAGACAGTGCCTTTAAAAAGGTGATTAGGATAAAATGAGGGCAAATGAATGGCTGGTGATATAATAGTACCAATGTCCTTACAAGAGATATGTGTTAGAGAAATGGCCATGTGAATACACAGCACAAAAGTGGCCGCCTGCAAGCCAAGATGTCCCTCAGGAGCAACCAAACCTGACCTCACCTTGTCTTTAGACTTTAGCTCCCACAACTGAGAACTTAAAGGTCTGTTGTATTAGCCCCCAACCTATGACATTTTGATAAGGCATTCCTGGTAGAGCAATGGTAGAACCTAAGAAAGTTTCTCACCAGTGGATGAAACCAGGAAGACATTTTGTTGCTGGTGTTAGATCACAAGTCATACTTTAGAGATCTCACATGATGGCTGTCAGGGCTTGGAAGAAAGCCTTGAAGACAATAGTTGAACACATTTTTAAGAAATGCAACCTCATCTACTGTTTATCCATGATGCCATTTTGAACTCTGAGATGGAAAGTGAGTCAGAAAGAGTGAGACTCTAAGTGAGGAATTTTTGTCAACTGATGTTGCTTTGATTTTCCATTTTCACGCCTGTATAAGGGAAAGAAAAGTATCTGTTGAAACGATTCTTTAAAAGTTGTTCAGAGCCAGGCTCATGACTGTAATCCTAGCTACTCAGGAGGCTGAGATCTGAGCATTATGGTTCAAAGCCAGACTGGGCAGGAAAGTCTGTGAGACTTGTCACTCCAATCAAACAGCAAAAAACCTGGAAATAGAGCCATGGCTCAAGTGGTAAAGTGCTAGCTTTAAGCTAAAAAGGTCAGGGCCAGAGCCCAGACCCTGAATTCAAATCCCAGAACCATCATAGTCATGTGTCTGTGTGTGCACATGTGTGCGCGATCACACACACACAGAGTCTTTCAGTAAGTCATACAAAGTTTTAGGAACTTGAAGTCTAGAAGTGATAAGAAGAATTACATTTAGTTGATAGTTTTAAAAATGAGACCTAAGATAATGATTGCAAATGCAATGGATGGGGTTTTAGACTTCATGGAATGTCAGGTATTAGTTCAGGTTTCTGTAACCAAATAGCACTGACTGGGTAGAAGAAGAAAATTATTTTTTCATACTTCTGGTGGCTAGATCACTGTGTCCTCATGTGACCCATTTTCTTCATATGTGTTGTGTGAGAGAGCACTGGTCTCTTCCTGTTCTTACAAGGGTACTAATCCTGGTGAGTTAGAGTTTTTAACCTTAACTACATTCATCCAAAGAACTTATCTTCAAATACAGTTGCAGTATAAATTCTGAGGACAAAAGGACACATAATTTACTCCATAAGCAATTGTAATTTATTTGTTTGGTTCTTTTATTTGATTATTTTGTTATTTAGTCTCTCCCACCCATTGAAAGTTCCCTGAAGACCATAACTTTTTTTAAAAAAATAATATTTTATTTTATTGTGAACATGAAGTACAGAGGGTTTATAGTTATATAAGTAGGGCAATAAGTATACATTTTTCTCTTTTTTGTCAAGGTGATGTACAGAGGGGTTACAGTTATATAAGTAAGGTAATAAGTACATTTCTTGTCAAACCTGTTATACTTTCCCTCATTTTCTTCTACTTTTCCTCCTCCCAACCCCCTAAGTTGTACAGATCATTTCCAACATACTGTCTTGTGAATATTGCTGTTACATTGGTTCCCCCTTGTCCTTTGTCTCACCATTCTGTTGTTCCCCTTCCCTTCCCTAATTCAGATAAATGTATATAAAATATCAGAGTACAAAAATCAAATACAGTGACAACAGGGGATATACCATAGGGGGAAACATACAATAGAAACAAGAAATCACATAGTACATTACAAACAACAACAGGGGCTGGGAAGATGGCTCAGTGGTAGAGTGCTTGCCTTGCATGCATGAGGCCCTGGGTTTGATTCCTCAGCACCACATAAGTAGAAAAAGCCAGAATTGGCACTGTGGTTCAAGTGGTAGAGCACTAGCCTTCAGCTGAAGAGTTGAGGAACAGTGCCCAGGCCCAGAGTTCAGGCCCCATGACTGACAAAGCAGCAGCAACAACAACAACAACAAAGAAGAACCTCTTGTGTCCATATCTTGGTGTTCATTTTGCTTAGCATCATCTTATATGATCATATGTACAAAGCTATTGAGCTATTCTGCTAATCTGCTAAGATTATCCTAGACGTATACTAATTCTTGCAAATAAGAGAACCATGGTACCTATGTTTCTTTGGGTCTGGATTAATTCACTTAATATGATTTTTTCCAAGTCTTTCCATTTCTTTACAAATGGGGTAGTATTATTCTTTGTGATGGAAGCATAGAATTCCTACATATATATATATATATATATGTATATATATATATATATACACACACATATATATATGAGATATAGATATATATGTATGTATATGTGATATACATTTTCTTAATTCATTCACCTACTGAGGGGCATCTGGTTGATTCTGTATCTTAGCTATGGTGAATAATGCTTCAATAAACATAGTTGTGCTGGTAACTTTAGTGTGGCCTTGGATCAAAAACCTTGAAGTAAGAGCAGACACCCTATAAACATTACAGGAAGGAATAAGATAAACTCTAGGGCTCCTTGGCACAGGATGTTATTTTCTTAATAAAGACCCAGAAACACAACAAATTAAAGAAAGGTTGGACAAATGGGATTGCATTAAACTTCAGAGCTTCTGCATGGCAAAGGACATAACTAGCAAGATCAGTAGAAAGCCCACAGATTGGTAGAAGATCTTCACTAGCCATATAACAGACAAGGGCCTCATATCAAAAAATTAAATCCCTCCCAAAGCAAATCCTCAAAAAAACAACCACCTCATTAGTAAGTGGGCTAAAGACTTAAAGAGAGACCTTGATGAAGAGGAAATAAGAAGAGGAAATGAAGAAAAGCTCAACTTCTCTGGCCATAAAAGAAATGCAAATAAAAACAGCATTGAGATTCCACCTCACCCTAGTTAGAATGGCTATAATCAAGAAAACTAATAACAACAGATGCTACACTGTTGGTGGGAGTATAAACTTGTTCAACCACTTTGGAAAGCAGTATGGAGGTTCCTTAAAAGACTAAACATAGAGCTCCCCAAGACCCAACAATCCCACTTCTGGACATTTACCCAAATGACCACAAGCATAACTTCTTTGATTGTCAGTTCTGTGATGGCATATCTTCTTTGGTCACTGCTACAGTCTGGATGGTAAATGTCCCACAAAAGCCCTTGTCCCCAGAGTAGGGTTATTGGGAAGTGGTAGAAACTTTAAAAGCAGGGCCGAATGAGAGGTCATTAGGTTATTGGAAATATGCCCTTGATGGCAATGGAAGTCAAGATTTCTCCTCTCTTTCTGTTCTTCTCTCTCTGGCTCATAATGTCAGCAGTCTTCTCTGCCATGTCCTCTCCCTATGACCTAAAAACACTAAGTCTACCCAATCATGGACCAAAATTTCTGTGAGCCCAAATAACTTTTTTCTCCTTTTAAATTAACGACCTTATGTGTTTTGTTATGATGAAGAGAAGGCTGACTGACCCTGTCGTACCCCAGCCTGCAGTCTGGCAGGTGCTCCACAAATTTGTAGTCTCACTGCTGACTTTTTTTTTTTGTGATCTTTTCCAAGAATCCAGCACCATTTCTGTTTTGGGGAAAGAATTTCCGAAATGACCTCTGTGCTCAAGGGTAGTGGTCTACCACTTGAGCCACAGAGCCACTTTTGGCTTTTTCTGAATAGTTTATTGGAGATAAGAGTCTCATGGAGTTTTCTGCCTCGGCTGGCTTCAATCTGTGATCCTCAGATCTCAGTCTACCGAGTAGCTAGGATTACAGGTGTTGAGTCACCGGCTCAAGGCTGGATTTCTGCAATTTGATGTGCACAAACCAGAAAATTATTACTGGAAAAATTACCTGTATTATTTTTTTTTACTAGCAAGAGATCAAAATTGTAAAACTATTTTGGAGATTAGGCTTTTGTTCCACAAGAATAGCCCCTTAGTTTCGTAGGTGTCATGCTGGGAAGAGAGCAGGCAGCATTGGCTTAATGTAGAGGTGACACTTGGAAAGATGGGGTTGCAGAACGTTTTATGTGAGCGATGAGAGAAATGGTTCCTGAGGGCCTCCAGGCAAGTGTGGGAGAGGCTGCATGACACACATTTTATTTTACTTGCTTTGTCTTATGCAAGTGTGGTAGTCGCGGTGAGGAGATGGGGGAGGTTGGAAGTTGCTTTCAGGAAAATGGAAGTAGAGAGAATTCTGACTCAGGAGCTTGAGGTTTGGTCTTTCCCTTGTGAGAAAGACTGATGTGGACACCGGGGGGTCATAGAAATTGAGCACAAAAGGCCCAGGGCTCACAACTGTCACTGTCCCTTCAGAAGAGACGGGGAGGAAAGATCCGAACTGAAGCTCAGCCCAGAGGGGCTGTGCTGTTCACTGATCCTTGCTAATGTTCAGGGTCCCCGGATGCCTTCAGTTCACAGTACATGGTTAATTGATTTTTTTGTTATACTGGAGTTTGAACTCAGGGATTCATGCTTACTAGGCATGGGAACACAGAAGCTTGGAATGAGTAGGAATGAGCTGCAGGCTGGGCCACAGTCAGCTGGGGTCAGGAAGTACTGAGGTAGGTGATGGTGAAACCCAGTGGACTATGCCAATTCCAGAAACGCCAGGAAACATCGGTGTTGATATCCAGTCTGAGATCATTGTAGGAAACAAGACTGGGCCACCTTTGTAAGTTTTTTGTCTCCTTAAGATTAGCAGAGGGCTGGGAAGATGGCTCAGTGGTAGAACGCTTGCCTTGCATGCCTGAGGCCCTGGGTTCGATTCCTCAGCACCACATAAGCAAAATGAAAAAAACTGGAAGTGGCGCTGTGGCTCAAGTGGTAGAGCGCTAGCCTTGAGCTGAAGAGCTGAGGGACAGTGCCCAGGCCCAGAGTTCAGGCCCCACAACCAGACCCAAAAAAAAAAAAAAATTAGCAGAAATCAGGAAAGGAGAAGGTAGCCATGCTACTCAGCCTGCAGAAGAAAAGACAGAGGTAGCAGAAACAATGAAAGCCTGGTAGTTACAATTTGGAGAAGTGATTTTTCTTATTTTTATTTGCTCGTTAATTTATTTAGTGCTAGAGTAGCCACAACACAGAAGGGAGAAACTGAGATACAGGACAGACCCCGGGTAAAGGCTGAGGGTTTCTCTTAGAGTGGGAAGACGAGCCTAGTTTCCACTGATCAGCCTTCCAGAATCTTCCTAGGCAGGAGCAGAGGTAAAGGAAAACTGAGAGCAAATCTGGGTCATCCTGATTCCTTTTTTTTGTAGATGTCAGGTGAAGGGCAATTGCAGCGTCTGCGCATGCATGTCCTCGTGTTCAGGGTGTGGAAAATTGCATTCTTGTGTGGTCAGGGCAGCCATGGAGAGATCCTGTCAGCCCCTCCGGGACGGCTGCAGTCTCAGAGACCACACTTCAATTATGTACCCAGCAGGTGAGGGGTGCTTGGACAGAGGCCATCATGTTGAGATCAAGGAGGTAATTCATCCTTTTTTACACCCACAGGCTGAGCAAGGGCTGTGCATACAGATTGTAGCCCTGGCCAAGGGAGGGGGCGAATGATCAAAAGGCTCTTTGGGATTGGACTTGTACAATCATCTATCTCTGCCCTCTCTCACACCCATCCCTGACATTCCAGGCGGTTCAATAGACAATGGCTCTGCATCATGCAATACTGAGTTTCCTGGAAGGGAGGAAGTGCATATTGGGTTGTTAGACATGGATGGCACCCCCCCCCCATCTCCTATATGCTTTGGGTCCAGTTGGCTGTGGCCCTTGCAACCTTTTTCAAAGGCAAGGGTGAGTTTGGGGATTCCCAAGGAGAACCAAATAATATAGTTGGAAGAGAATGATCACAGGGAGCTGCTAAGCCAAGAAACTCTTTCTTTATTCAGTGAAAGTCTTCTTTTTGAGCTTCAATGAGGGAAGGCTTGTGGGTAATATTGCATCAAGTCAGACACCCATCTAAGGCTTGAGTTAGATTCAGGGAGGAGCCGAGGGCAGGGTCGGGTAGGAGACTGTGGCTGCTCTCTACGCCATGCATGGACTCACTATGATACCCAATCGCACCTGGACATTGGGACATTCACATAGCAACTATGGGATGGAGGCAAGGGTATGAAACTACAGCCAGTCTATCATGGGTGGGGTGTTTGATTCCTTAGTACAGTCTCTGAAGCTCAAATATTCCTGAAAAATGTATTTGAGAAGCTCCACAAATTAGTGTGGAGCATTAATGTCTAAAGAGGTCTCCTAACTCATGGCTAGACCGGGCTAAGATACCCCTGTTCACCTCCCTGACTTTGTGTAGACCTTTTTAGCCTCTACACTGACTGATTTATTTTGGTCCCTCAACTTCCAGAAGCCTCTTGGCTCCCATCTCTTGGGGACCATTTCTGAGGAGCTCTGCTACTTCCTAGCTCTGAAGGCTTCAGAGATTTAGAGTTCTTGTGCAGAGCTGAGCTGATAAAGGTCTTGGAACGGAGGTGTTGAGACAGAGGTTTCTTGTCCTCATTTCTCATGTGCATTTGTCCATTTTATTTTGCTTAGGATGATACCACAGACTAGGTACATTTTAAGAAATAAAATTTATTTTGGCCCATGGTTCTGGTCCAAGATTACTGGTAGAGTCTTAAGGTAGAGTACAGTATTACATGATGAGACACCAGGAGTGTGTGTGTGTGTGTGTGTGTGTGTGTGTGTGTGTGTGTGTGTGTGTGTGTGTGTGTGTGTGTGTGTCTATTTGGCCTCTCTCCCTCTCTCATACAGCCAGCAGGATTCAATCAGAAATCCTCTTAATAATCTTATCTAATCCTAATCACTTCCCAAAGCCCCATCTATAAATACCATAGTTGAATGAAGTTTCTGCCCCACAACAGAGATGAAATCCCAACCTGGAAAGCCCCAGGGATGCAGCAAGCCGTCTGCAAACCATAGTTCCTTCTCTATGGCAAGGTAAGGTGCCACCAGAGTTCTTCAGCAGGCCTATCAACTTCAGAGACCCTGAATCCTTCAAGTTCGGGCAAAGAGTTTCTCCTTCCAGGACCTCAGAGCCCCTCTTCCATCCCCGCCTCTCTCCAGCCTCTCCTGGCTGCTGCAGGTAACTTCATGCCTTTCTTCTCTTCAAAAGAGGGGAGGGGATGATGAAAGGGGTGACATCGATCTAGATGCATTGTGCTCACAAACTGACATGTTGAGATGAATCCCCTTAGTACAACGACTTGAGAAGAGCGCTTTAAAAATTAATTTTTTTAGAAGTTCAAAGTCTTTTACACTCATGGAACCCGCCCTTCAGGAAACTTCTCATACCTTTAAATGAGCACGAGGCATTTTCTGAGGCTGTTGTGTTTTGCCGCCAGAGTTGATTGAGGAGTTGGGGGCCTTACATGGAAGCCTGAGGTAATGGGCAGGGAAGTAGGGTTAGGAAGATTCAGCCCATGAGAGACTTCCAATAATGGAAGAGAAACATGGGGGTCTTCTGGGTTGCTGGCAATGTTCTACTTTTTAAAGGAGATAATTGTGTGTGTGTGTGTGTGTGTGAGAGAGAGAGAGAGAGAGAGAGAGAGAGAGAGAGAGAGAGAGAGAGAGAGAGAGAGAGAGAGAGAAAATGAAAGAGAGAGATCATTTGGAAATCCACTGAGCTGTGCTTATATATACAATTGGCTCACTTTTTCCTGATGTGTTACTTTAATAAAAACTGTCTTGCAACTTCCTTTTTCTTACAGATCTGAAATAGTAATAAATGCATTTGTTTGCTTTCCCCTCACCCCCCAAAAAAAGAAAGAAAGGAAAGAAAGATCCAGTCCATCCAGGGAGCAGAGGAGGTGTCATGTGTCAGTCTCCTTAAACCCTTTGTTAGTAATGTCAGCTCTTGTTGCTTTCTTCCCCTCCCCCCCCATTTTTGGGGATGTACTGTGCCATGTTTTCTAGCTCAAGGTGGTCTTCAGCCAATTTAAAGTTCTTCAAGGCTTTCTGTACACAACAACATAGTTTTTAAAAATCTAATTAAGTACCTGCTCTGTGTGGTGTAGACAAAAGTACGCTATAACCTTTACACAGAGAGGGAAGCTATGGAGACAACATTTAGTGTTGTGCGTCCATGACTGGTATAATGAGACATGCATGTATACCCATGACCTAGCCTGGGTGAGGGGCAGGAGCCCCAATGGAGGACCTTAGAGCGGACCTGGAAAAACTAAAACCTCATCAGGGTCTCAAAGGGCAGGGAGGAATTTGGTGGAAAAGAGAGCAGACAGTCTACAGGGGACAGCTGGAGCAAAGGCCCAAAGGCATGTGTGCAGTGATCCAGAGGCCCAGGCTTTCTGGAGTATTGAATATGAGTCAGGGAATGACAGAATAGTGTGAATAAGTGTGGTTGTTTTTGTGTGTGTGTCTATGTGTTCAAGTCATGTTTCTCTGTGTGTGAATGGTATGTTCTATGTACCCACATACACAATGTGAGTGTGTGTGTGTGTGTGTGTGTGTGTGTGTGTGTGTGTGGTGTATGTGCGTGCACGCATGTATGTGTGGTGTGAGTTGTGTATGAATCCTGTGCAGGTGAGCTCCAACTGGTTTGGTGACAAGTAGGGCCCCGTTACAGGGAGGAGGTGACATGCAGAGGATTCTATGGGCAGATTTACAGTTTAGAAAGGCCAATTGGGCGTGGGGAGAATCGATGGGCCGGGGGTGACTGGGCAAAGTTGTTTCAATAGCTGATCCAAAGAGCCAATGTGGATCCGAATCAAGGAAGTATCTGGCAAAATACTTAGGATGCAAAATGGCCAGTTCGAGAGCCTTACCTTGAACAACTGGATTAATGAATAAATGCATGTTGCTGGGGATAGAACTGAGGAAGGATTAGTATACACAGAGTAAAAGTGTCAAGACCCAGTTTTCTCAATCACCTTCAGTAAATGCTGTTTGTCCTCCTCAGTCTTGAGCAATTAACTACCCCATTTCATTTTTAGACCTCTGATCTCCGCAGCCCACTCAGAACACCGGCTTTATTGATTTGGTTTTAGTCGCTGTCTCTCTGCCCACCTCCTCCCTCCCTTACCTTACCCCCCACTATGACTGCTCTTGTCCCTGGATGATTTTGAGCAGAAGAAGGTTGTGGGAAGTCTGGTTGTGATGGAGGCTGCCTTGCTGAGGGGCAGATATTACTGGCTTTCCCTCCTTGTAATGTTGGGGCATTGGAGCTAGAGTGTGTGTCCCCCCACCCAACTCAAAATGGTCCTAGAGATTCAGCTCTGGGTTTTGAGAAAGCACAGATGCAGTGATCTGTGGTTTTGAGTACTAGAAAGGGATCATGGCAGCTCCGGTAAGTTCTTACTGGTCTTCAGTGAAATAAGGAAAATAAGGAGCAGATAGTCTTTCATAAGTCTAAATTTATTCTGCTTCAGTTTCTGCCTCTATCCTGAGATTATTTCTTCCCCATTTTGTGGTGTTAACAAGTCATTTTAAAAAGTGAAATGACAGTGATAATAGGATTTATTTTTAATGTGCCTATTTGGCAAAATATAAACTTGGCAATACGGCATTGATTTACCCTCCCCCCCCAATTATTTTAAATTTTCTTGGCAAATGAAATCTCAAGTTGGGAAGCTGTAGAGATAGATGCTACATTTCTTTTTGTTGTTGTTGTCGGTCATGGGGCTTAAGCTCCCCACCTGGGTGCTGTCGCTCAGCTCTTCAGCTCAAGGCAAGCACTCTACCACTTACAGTGCCACTTCTGGTTTTCTGGTGGTTTATTGGAGATAAGAGTCTCACAGACTTTCCTGACCCGGCTGGCTTTGAACCATGATCCTCAGATCTCAGTCTCCTGCATAGCTAGGATTACAGGTATGAGCCACCAGCACCCAGCTGTGTATCTAGGATTACAGATATGAGCCACCAGCACCCAGAGTAAGGAAGGATTTAACCTGGAGCCTGTGCAGCCCAGGTCATACTCAGCGCCAGCACCTATTTAGCCATTTGACTCTCGTGCTTCAGATTTCCCCTCCATAAACTTGAAACATTCTAGAAGGCATTTATTTATTTTTTTTTTTGGTTGGTCGTGGGACTTGAACTCTGGGCCTGGGCGCTGTCCCTCAGCTCTTCAGCTCAAGGCGAGCACTCTACCACTTGAGCTACAGCGCCACTTCCGGTTTTCTGGTGGTTTTTCGGAGATAGGAGTCTCATAGTCTCTCTTGCCCGGGCTGGCTTTGAACCGCGATCCTCAGATCTCAGCCTCCTGAGTAGCTAGGATTACAGGCGTGAGCCACCAGCGCCCGGCTCTAGAAGGCGTTTTTAGTAGACTAGAAGTAATCTAGAATTTACATGAGTTATTGGGTGTTCCCCTTTATTATCACGTCGAAAGATTTCCATTAAAACTGTTTTCTTTTCCTGCCATGAAGTGTAATCCCAAGTGTAATTTTAAAAACTGAGAATGTTTTTGTAGTCAAATACTCTGGCCTCTTTCATATTTCTTTGTCATTTAGGATTTCAGTGAAAGAAAAAGAGATTGAAAGGAGAAAAATGAGAGAATGCTGTAGACTTCTATTTGTGTATATAGCCATCCCTTGGTATTTAGGACCTCCACTATGGACCCCTAAACTGGTAGCAGATAAATACTTTTAGAAAATGATATAGTATTTATATATACTATATAGAGAGGGATATAAAGATATAAAGATATAAAAATATATAAATAATCCCTACATTACTTAAAGTTCTTAATATAATGTAAAAACTATGTAACTAGTTGTTATACTACACTATTTCAGGAAAGATGATAAGGAAAGAAGTCTATATGTGTTCAGTATGCCCAAAGTTATCTTTCCCCCCTGAGGATCAAAATCCATGGATTCAGAGGACTCACTGTACCACAATTATGAGGCCACACTACAAACGCGGAAAGGAGAACCAAAGAATTCTCCAGTAGCTGCCTTCATGCACTAGAAGCTACTTAGTTTCCAATTTTTATTTCTGGCACCACTAGACCTGACTCTTAGCTATGTTGGACAAGTTAAAATGTCTGTGTCTTTTTATCTCTCTGTCGTTCTCAGAAGATAGCTGTTTTTCTATCACTTCACCTGGACTGTGAAAGACTTCCTGCAGTGCTCCTCCCAGGGCCTTTTGTAGGGGGGTGGTGAAGGAGACCAGTGGCTCAAAGAAAGAATGTCTGACTTGAGTGGGCTAGAGACTCTCCTTGAGATGCTTACAACGGAAACATCTGCATTTACTCAGTGGAAGACCAGCCCTGCTTCTACCTTGGCTTGGATGTGTAGTATAGCCAGTCTTTGCAGGCATAAAGAGAAGGAGCAAGTGAGCAACAGGGGGTGGATACATACAATGGGTTATGTGTCAGGATAAGACACTTCAGTGACAAGACTCATCAAGGATGCAGCTACCCTGAGCTCACAGGGCAAAAGTCTAGAAGAAAAGTATTTGGAAAAGCTCCCGGTTCCAGGAGCTGCTAAGTGCATACACTCACCAGATACTCTCTGTGTTCCCTCCTTCCTCTATAATGTGGTTGAGCTAAATAGTCTACCTTCTAGACCATATCTCACCATCCTCCATCCAAACAAAATCATTCCTGTCATTTCATTCATCATATTCTTGTATTTCCTAAGGACTATGCACTACAGTTGGGAACACAATAAGAATATTAAGGCTTGTCAGTCCAAATGACTTGTACTTTAAGATTGAGGCTTGTCAGTTAAAATGACTATTAAGGAAATAAGCAACAACAAATGCTGGTGAAGATATAGGAGAAAGGAACTCTCCTGCACTGTTGATATGAGCACGTTACTATAGATATTGGTATGAAGAATTATGGAAGAGGTAACATGGAAGATACATTGTACTCATAAATTGACATGTTGAATGGAAACTCCCTTGTACAAACTACTTAAAGACAATAATAACAAGAAATCACTGTGGCTGCTTCTCAGAATACAGAATAGGAATGTACCCTGCTCTGTCACCTCTGAGCATATATCAAATGGAATATCAGCATATACTAGAGATACAACACATCCATGTTTATAGCATGTTTATATTCTTGGTAGCCAAAAATATAGAATCAGACTTTGTGTGTGCTTATCAGCTGAGAAATGGCTAAAGAAAATGTGAGGGCACAAGTCCCCAAGTTCAAACCCCATACCACCAAGAACAGAGAAAAAAAGAAAGTGCAGGCAAGAAAGAAAATAAAATGGAATAGGTAGGTAGATAGATAGATAGATAGATAGATAGATAGATAGATAGATAGATAGATAGATAGATAGATAGATAGATGTGTGTGTGAGTGTGTGTACATTAGAGTACTTTTTCATCCAAGAAATTATTTTTTGGTAGGAAAAGAGATAAAACAGAAGATCATCAAATTAAAGAGAAATCAACCAGTAGGCCAAGAAAAACAAATATCAAATGGTCTCTCTCATATGTAAAATCTAAACCTAAAAAGAAAAATGAGTGATACAAGTATGAGGCAGGGACTGTTAGGATGAGAGAAATAGGAAGAGGCAGAAATGCAAAAGAAGAGGGTGAATATGATTAAAGTACTTTGTGTGAATGTATGAAAACAGAAAAATGAAACCTATTAAAATTGTTTAATAAAGGGAGGGATAAGGAAAAGTAATAAAGGAGGTGAACATGATCAAATTATATACACATAAGGGAATATCACAATGAAACCCTTTGTACAATTAATATCCACCAATAAATCAGAAAGTAAAAAAAGGGGAAGTAAAGTCTCAGTCTCTGAAGTAGAGGTAGACACCCATGAATACAGAAAGCACTGAGGTAAACACAAGCAGTCTTCCAACGCATCAGTTTTACTTGAAGATTGAGGAAAGAGAAGAAAGCAAAGCGACTTAAATACCAAGTAATTTTAAATAATATTCTTATATTAAAATAAACAACTATTATGGAATCGGGGCAAAATTTGCATATAGTTAAAAAAATAAAACTTGAGATCTCAGACAAATTTCATGCAAGTGGTTGACTTTTTTGGACCACATCTCAGAAACTTGAGAATGCATACACATGTTAATTCTCCTCTGCCACTACAGTGCATTGGTTCAAAAGTTTGAAAGCTCTTCCCATGTGTCACAGAGGAAAATTGAAGGGTTTTAGTTAAAGAAGAGACAGAGTAAAGATTACAGTATAGAAATGTCACCCTTGAGGAATGCCAGGTAAATTTTACCGTTTGGATATTCACTTTTATTCCTGTATCCTTCCCAATCCCACGGAAATGATCATAAAGATTTTTTTTTAAGGCAGATTGTGCCTACATAGTTGTGGATAGTGCAAAGCACAAGCCTATATGACTTGACAGTGTGGGAAAAGCCAAAACTGTGTTCAGGAGTAACTAAGAAATGAATCAGTTTATAGAAAGAACTCTAAATCAGAACCAAAGGCTCCCACTGAAGTCTGCTTTTACAGACTCGGTGCTCTGGACTGATTTGTGTCTTACATGTGGGAGCCACATCTCTAGTGGGACAACCCTTAGACATCAGAACTTTGGGAGATAATTAAGGTTAAATGTTGTCATGAGGGTAGACTCATCATCTGATAAGAGTAATTTCCTATAAGGAGAGATGACTAGGACTGGTGGCAAGGCTACATTGGTATAGCTCCAGCTCGGCTACAAAAGAAATACAAACAAGAGCATAAGAGCCTGAGTTCAAGCCCCAGAACCAGCTTGAACACATCTCTCTCTCTCTCTCTCTCTCTCTCTCTCTCTCTCTCTCTCTTCTCTCTCTCTCTCTCTCTCTCTCTCACACACACACACACACACACACACACACACACACACACACACACTCCCGATAGTGGAGGACTCTGTGACGCTCAGTAGAAAGACTATATGAGGGACATAGTCCAAGACAGGAATTCCAAGGATTCTTCCCTGACTAAAATAATCCATCCACCCCAAAGAAATGATCTAAAAAAAATTAGCATTTGGAGCCAGGTGCTGGTGGCTCATGCCTGTAATCCTGGCTACTCAGAAGGCTGAGATCTGAGGAGCACAGTTTGAAGCCAGCCTGGGCAGTAAAAGGCCCTATGAGATTCTCATTTCCAAGTAACTACTCAAAAATTGGAAGTGGCACTGTGGCTCAAATGGTAGAGCTCTAGTCTTGAGCACAAAAGAGGCTCAGAGAGAGCACCCAGGCCCTGAGTTCAAGACTCACAATCAACAGGAAAAAAAAAGAATTAACATTTGGGACCTCCTAATAAAAGGGCCTAGTCCCCAACTAGACACCCTATTAGTAAGATCACCAGTGGGAAAGACAATGACAGAGCTTCCCATGATAATTTGAGTGCTTTAGTCTTGAACATGAACAAGCAACCAAGGACATCAGTTTGGGGGAAAAAATTGTGTGTGTGTGTGTGTGTGTGTGTGTGTGTGTGTGTGTGTGTGTGTTTGGGGGAAAAATTGTGTGTGTGTGTGTGTGTGTGTGTGTGTGTATGCCAGTTCTGGGTATATGGTACCTGAACTTTTTTATTCAGGGCTACCACTCTATCATTTGAGCCACAGTTTCACTTCTGGCTTTTTGGTGATTTAATTGGAGATAAGAATCTCATGGACTTTGCTTCCTGGGCTGTCTGAGAACCATGATCCTTAGATTTCGGCCTTCTGAGCAGCTAAGATTACAGCTGTGAGCCACCAGTGCTCAGTTTTGAAAAAAAAATTTTTTTTGCCAGTCCTGGGCTTGAGCTCAGGGCTTAGGTGCTGTCCTGAGCCTCTTAGTGATCTACCACTTGAGTCTCAGTACCACTTCTGGCTTTTTCTGAGTAGTTTCTTAGAGATAATAGTTTCATGGACTTTTCTGCCTGGGCTGGCTTTGATCAGTGATCCTCAGATCTCAGCCTCCTGTGTAGGTAGCATTACAGGTGTGAGCCGCTGGTGCCCACTTTGGAAAAAATAATTTAAGTGAGATAAAACTTGAATTAAATAAACTAGAAAGAACTGAGGGGAAGCAAATTCAAGACCTAGTTTAGAAAGAAAACAAAAAGATTACTGTGATTAAAATGTTTTGAGATGTAGGACAGATATATATTCATAAAAGAAGAATAGATGGTTGTAAAAAAAACAAGGGAATTTCAAAAAACAAAATCTCAAAAGTTAAAAATAAGAGAAAAAAATAAATTTACCAAAAAGCTACATGACAACATTGATGAAAATACTTTAAGAAATTAAATCAAATAACATAGAGAGTGAAATGAAAGAGTAAAAGGAAATCTAGGAAATCCTAAATTTGGATAAAATGTATTTAGAAAAGGTACCCTTTATTAAGGAGCTGCAAGAAAGTATGTGGCACAAAAATGAAGACTATTGAGCAGAGGGCTTTAGGCTATAGTAAAAAATTTAAAAATGGCCAGGCGCTAGTGGCTCACACCTGTAATCCTAGCTAGCTCAGGAGGCTGAGATCTGATGATTGCAGTTCAAAGCCATCCCTGGCAGAAAAGTCCACAAGACTTTTATCTCTAACTAAATACCAGAAAACCAGAAGTGGTACTGTGGCACAAAGTGGGAGAGTGCTAACCTTAAGCAGAAAAGCTAAGGACAATGCTCAGGCCCTGAGTTCAAGCCCATAACTGACCAAAAAATTAAAAAAACATAAAATTAAAATTAAAAATTAAAAAAATGAAGACAAATAGCTTCAGCAAGGATGTCTCCAAGAAGAAAAACATTACATGAATTGATTACTAGATGTCTAAGTATATTGAGAAGCATTTCTTTTATAACAAATACCTTAGTTTGGGTAAGTTATGAAGAGCAGAAATGTCCTATCCTACAATTATAAAGGCTTAGCACCCAAGCTAAATGTGCCAGCAGATTCTTTGTGTGGTAAGGCCCACTCTCCGCTTCAAAGATAGTGCCTTCTGGCTGGGTCCTCACATGGTAAATGCATCTTCATATGATGGAATGAATTAGGGGCAAGAGAGTCTAGCTAGTTTCCTCAAAACCACTCATTCCCACTCATCAGGATGGAACCCTCATCACCTATTCATCTCCCAAAGCCCCAGTTCTTTGTCCTATTACAATGGTTCTTAATTCCAATGTAAGGAGCAACACATACCTTCAAACCCTAGCAATGGAGGGCTGCATACAAACTACCTCACTGATAGACACGGAAAACAAACAACAGAATACAGGGAAATAAGTATAAATACAGTATATAATGTGGACCAGTTGTGAGAAATAGAGTCAAAACAACAGCAACAACAACCAAAAAAACACATGAAAATTGCAACAACAATTTCAGGAGAATAAAGATAGGAAAGTGTGTGTGTGTGTGTGTGTGTGTGTGTGCGCGCGCACGCGCGTGTGCATGCGCACGCGTACACACATGCATGTGTATGTAAAAAAGATCTAAACCTTCATCTTCCAAAATAGGAATCCAACAAACAGATCTGAAACTAAAAAGCATCAACAAGTAGAAGCAGAAGCCTGTTATTTAGAAATGTGAAAATAAATGCCAGAAGGTGATGGTAGGAGTAGCGGAATGGAATGCCACGCTTCTTTCTAAGCTTTAAGTTATATTTAATTCCATCAACTCTGTAATACTTCTATTGAAGCAAAAGTTAAATTAAATAAGTGGGAAATCTCTGTAGATATTCCAAGGAGATTGGTGAGATGTTGAGCAGAGACAGAATCTGGAGCCATGGCAATTTTCTTGGCATCATAGTTGGATTCCAGCATGCAAGCTTCTTTTTACAGAGAACCCTTGGGATCAACCCTTGTGGTGGTACAGTAGGTAGAGAACATGCTAAGTTATGCTGTAGGACCAGTAGCAACCTAGTAACAACCTCACCCTGGAGCTAGAGCGACTGCGTTTCAGTGCTGACCGGGGTAGACTGAGGTGCATTGGTCTTGGCTAAATCATTTCTCTGCAGCTGTTGACAGCTGGAAGCTGGGTACCACCAGCATTCCCACCTCTGAGACAATGCATCCCTCATGAAAGGGCAACTTAATCTTTGCATGATAATATCCACTACAGATCATAAAAGTTGAGGACTGGAATGGGGTATGGCAGTAGGAACAGGAAGAAAAGAAGAGATTTCAGAGGTATTGAGCAGACAACGTATCCAGAATATGCTTGATTGGTAAAGGGAAGAAGAGGAAATAGGATTATCTGGTGTACCCCAGGCTTCTTGTTGCTAAAGCTGAGTGGACCATGGTGATGACTAGGTTTAAGGAAAATGGGCATGGGAGGAAAGGCAATGATGCTGTTTGGGTAAGCCATATAAAAAGTCTTCGGGTCAGAAGATCTGCTTGGAGCTCCTGCCTTAGCCCATCCAGAGCTCTTCTCTATACCACTGATGGCTTTTCTGAGCTCCACAGTCAAATCTGGAAGTATCTTTTCCTACTACAGTACACACCCAGTAAGAGAAGGAGACTCATGTTTCCTTTGCTGTCTCCTAGTGCCAAGAACAGATCCTGGTACTCAACATGTAGCATATGTGGATATTTGTTCTTGATCAGGGTACTGCTCCCAGGATCATTTGTTTGTGTCTGTCTGGCTCTTTGGATGGGAGGCCAGGTCTTTTACTGTGTTGCTACTGAAGTTTATTTTACTTCTCTACATTCCACCCAGCACAGTACTGTGTACAAAGTATACACATGTCCAGTTTGTGGATGAGCGGCCAGGAGATCTCAGGTTTCTAACCGTTTAAAATCCCATATATCCAACTCAGCCTGCCAGATCTGCTCCTCTTTTCTGCAAGGTTCTGTCTGGTATTTGATGCAACAGATATTCTAGAGGATCTCTGAGTTGTTGTGAAAAGTTGATGTTCAGAGATAGGGGAAACTCCATTCAAAATATTGTAAAATTATTGTAAAATATTTTATTGGAGATAAACTCTAATGAATGTACATTAGCAGAGCAGGGAAGTGGTTGTATTTTAGAGCCACAAAAGTCAGAAAGGCAACTATAGGGATTCCCTCATCATCCTAACTCTATTGTTTCAAGTTAAGTGTGCTGGGCTCTAGGGTCCTCTTATGCGGCTGTACAACCCTCAGCCTTCAGAGGCCTGATTCAACACCCTCTAAATCTTCTGGGCTGAAAGCATCAGTCTGCACACCATCAAAGGGTGATGGTTAAATTCCTGGGATTGCCTGGACCTCATATTTCAGGTGGAAAAAGTAGAGGAAAAAATTTGAAAAGCTAAAGGGGAGGACCTTGAAGGTCAAACATATTGTTAGATTTTTGGGGCTCAGTGTCCAGCCAGCAAAAGTGTACTGATAGCATTGGTTATTCTCAGAAAAGGAGGTATTTAATCTACTTTAGACAAGGAGAATAAGTGAAAGAATCTGGAACTAGGAAAAAAGTCTCCTGACTGAATTTGCGTATCCTCTTGCAGGAGATTGCTCTGCACTAGGCTTTTCTGTTCACACTGGGACCAGAAGTGCTGACTTTATTTGAAGGCTTATGGTGAAGTTGATTCTACAAGTGATGGGCAGGTTTGTGGAAATGTAAGTAGGTCAGTCTTTGTCAAATTTGTTGGGATCAGCACTGTTGATGTTTACTCTACAGATTGCCAAATACCACCACATCAGGGAGCCATGAGTTATATGGACCCAGTTTATGACTTATACTGGGAAGCAGGAATTGTAGTTTCCAGGCTTGTGTTTCCTTTGCTGTATCCTAGTACCTAGAACACATCCTGGTAGTTAGCATGTAGCATATGTGGGCCTTTGTTCTTGATCCAGGGTATCATTTTCAGTATCACCTGTTTGTGTCTGTCTGCCTCCTTCGATGGGAGGCCAGGTCTTTTACTATTGCCATTGAAGATTATTTTACTTCTCTATATCTCACAGCACCAAGCCCAGTGCTGTGCATACGTCCAAGGTTTGTGGAGGAGTAGTCAGGAGATCTTAGATTGAGTAACTCCTCCATGGGACTTTCCACGTGAAGGGGAGTTGAGTTTTGAGTTGGATTCTATGGCATACAGATGAGCTCATTTGACATGCCCAGGATCTCCACCCCTCTAGTAACTTCTGGCAGGAACATTTAGACTATTTGTTGTCCTATCACAGAGCAAGGATCACCTCCGTGGAAAGAGCAGAACCTGCTTGTGTGTGCTTATGGCCTGTGCTTTGCATACTCCATGAGCTTGATGAACATCATGCCATCATCATGACTAGTATTTTGTGGGCAGAATCTGTGGTGAGGGGAGAAGAGAGAGCATTAGTGTATGGACCATGAAGATGTGGTTGTGGACCTGTGATTGCCTGTGACTAGCTCCATGTTTTTGAGCTTGTCATCTACCCTCCATGCAATTCAGTTTCTAGGAGGCTGACAAATTCTATCTTACTTCCCTTACTGTGGGTTCTGAGGTCTGAATGAGAAGGTGCAGTGAGGGGTGCTGGGTAAACTGTGTCCAGTTTGTTTTGGGACTTTCTGACTGCAATACCAAGTGACCCTGATTCTTTTCATTCCCTAAATGTTAAGTGCTTGCTCTATGCTGGATATTCAGCCAAGGTAGTGGGAATATAATAGGCAAAAGACAGCTAAGCAGCATGGCTTTATGACCCAGTGTTGATTTCCATGTTTAGATTTGCTGGTCTATCACCCTTGGGTGTGAAGCTGGACCTTTTGGAGGTTGCTTCCGGCTAGAACTTTGGATGGGTCTCATGGAATGGCCTTTAGACAGGTAGTTTACAAACTGCCTGAGAGTGCCAGGAAGACATTCCTATGTAGGAAGGTCCTTGGCCCTCCTCCCTGCCTTCCATCCAGCCTGTTTCTCTTTGCCTGCTTTGTTTACAACTGCTGCTTTGGTGAGATGAGCTGGGCTGCCCAACTCCGAGATCTTTCCTAACTGCTGTAGTTAACTCATGGGTGAGCCTCTTAAAAAGTCCCTTTGTCCTTCTCCTTTCCCACCAGCAGCCATGGGCATAGTCAGCTTATCACCATTACTGGAGTATCACCAGGGCATGGAGACTTTAATCCGAGTTTGTAAGCGTCAGGGGAAAGGGACTATGTGGGTGACAGGGCACCTGGAAGGCAGAGTTGGTTTCCTTTCATCACTCTAGGACACCAGCCTGCACAAATGGCTTTGATAGCCACCAGGCTAGGAGGCTGTGCTTCATGAGAGAGACTGGACATGATTCCACCTAAGGCAATTTCTCGGCTTCACAGAAAGTCAACCTCCATAGGTAACCAGGTAACCAGGCATTGGCTTCAGCCCTGGGCTCGTGGGCGGCATTCTAATAGCAAATGTCATTCTGTGGCTGCCGATGAAACAATTCTGCAGCATCCAGACGCTCAGCAGAAATTGACCTTGAGGGCTGACAGGACATTTCCAAGGGGACAGCCCCTCAACCCTGAAGCACTCACCAACAAACTGAGCTTTCCCAGCAAGCACTGCTTCTCAGGACAAAGTAGAGACCAGAAAATGGATGAAACCTCTTTGATAGCCAAAGTGTGAGATATTTCACTGGTTTCTGACTTCAGATAGTTCCTACTTATTTAGACAGTTCTAGGATGGAGTATTTTTTGAGATATTTAGGGAGGCCTAAATTACTTGAGGGGTGTCCTGATTTATTGCAACTTTTTCTAAAAAGAAAAAAATAACACCCACAATTTATTTTATTATTTTTACTATTTTTTTTATGCCGGTACAGGGGCTTGAACTTAGGGCCTGGTTGTTGTCTCTTATCTTTTTCCCTCAAGGCTGGTGCTCCACCACTTGAACCGCAGCTCCATTTCACTACCATACTGATGACTACTATAATGAATATTTCAACTCCTTGAAGTTTGTGTCTCGCTTGCATTGACTCTAACTAGATATTCTAGATGGGTGGGTATCACTTTTCCAAACAGTGACTCCAGGATTCAGGCATCTCTCCTCTGTGTTTCCACCCTCTTCAGCATAAGGCTCTCACGCTCATCATGCCAGTTAGCATCAAGGCAGAGGAAGGGAAAATAATATGGGAGTGCTGGGAGTGGTACATAGCACTCCGCCATTTCAATGGTGGGGGCTCCAAAACAAGAATTCAGTCAACTGCTTGAATTCAGGCCATTTATCCATTTATCCTCAAGAACGGTAACTGTGGATGAGATTATGACTTTATGCATGATAAGAGTCCTTTAATCTTAGGAGGATATTATGGCCCTGTAGCGTTGAATATGCTAACCATCAAAAAGAGCTAATTGAGAAAAACTGACAACAAAGGAGCTGCTGTTACCCTACAGTTCCCAAACTATAGTTGAGTAGTCTAGTAGGTAATATAAAGTAGTTAGATACATATATTTGTTTCATTTCTAGACTATTCCAGACAGTTTCTCCTAGGAGCAGAAGCAGAATAGTTGATAACTATTGCCACTTTACCTGTGGAGCTGTCTCAATATTTCCTCATTGATAACCATTTAGCTAACTCATAGCATTTTCTCTCTTTTCAGTGTGTTTCCCATAAGTTATTCCTTTAGTTTTTGATACTGCTCACAGACTAGCAAGTACAAACAGAAAATTAGGTCGATGAGCCAGGAACTATTGCGTCTTAATGGGAAAATTCAGAATTTTTTTTTGTATCTGACAGCTAATCCTTTTGGACATGTACACATGTTCATGATGTTGCATTTCATGTAAATGATATAATTATTTTGCCTCCAACTCAAATAGTTGATTTGTAAATGGAATTTAGAATATGAATATCTCATGAGGCTATCTATAGAATATCATGTTTTCTAGGCTTAGTTCTACCTGACAAACATGGATATATACTTTGATATTTTATAGGGTTGTTTATTTATTTTCCTAAGGATTCAAAGCAGGCAGAAAGCTTTGCAAATAGGTTTCCTGAGATTTATTCTTTCCTGACATTTTCTCAGAGTTCTGAGTCATTCCTTCTGAGCCATGGCTTGTTGATTGACCCAGCAGTGTCTAGGTCAGAGAAATACAATCTAACATTTGAAAAAAAAATCCAAATAAATTAGATTCTCTTCTTGTATTTTTAATGCCACAAAACACTTGTAATACGATGTAATACCCATCAAAATACCAATATCATTCCTCACAGAATCAGAAAAAAATTAATCTAAAAAATCATATAGAAGCCTAAAAGACTCCAAATAACAAAAGAATTTCTAAGTAAAAAGAACACTACTAGAACTATCAGAGTGCCAGACTTCAAATCATACTATAGTCTTAGTATTAGAAACCAAAACATACACTAGAGAAAGAACAAAAGGTTCTGGGAAAATGGAGCATCTACTTGAAGGAGACCAAAACTGGACTTCTATCTTTTTCCTTGTGCACAAATCAACTCCAGTTGGATCTAAAGCTCACAGTAAGACCTGAAACTAAATGTACTGGAGGAAAGCATAAGGAAGACCCTGAAATTGCATTTCATGTATGTGATAACATATTGCACCAAACCAAAATAGTTGGTTTGTACATGGAATTAAGAATATCAGTATATCATGGGAATCTCCAGAGAATATCATGGTTTCAAGGCACAGGTAAATACTTTCCAAATAGGACTCCAAGGCTCAGAGGATGAGAGTAAGAATTGAAAAAGAGAACCATATGGGATTAAAGAGGTTTTGCATAGCAGAAGAAATAATCACCAGAGCCAAGAGACAGCTTTGCCAGTTAGTCAACAGATCAAGTATTAATATCCAGAATTAACATCAAATTAAAAATTAAACATTAAAAGGATAATCCAGTTGAACACTGGAGGTTCACTCCTGTAAGCTGCTACTCAGAAAGCTGAGATCTAAGGAGTGTGATTCAAAGCCAGCCAGGGCAGAAAAGTCCATGAGACCTTTTTTTTTTTTTTTTTTTGTCAGTCGTGGGGCTTGAACTCTGGGCTTGGGTGCCATCCTTCAGCTCTTCAGCTCAAGGTGAGCGATTTACCGCTTGAGCGGTTTTCTAGTGGTTTATTGGAGAAAAGAGTCTCACGCACTTTCCTGCCTGGGCTGGCTTTGAACTGAGATCCTCAGATCTCAGCCTCCTGAGTAGCTAGGATTATAGGCGTGAGCCACCAGTGCCCAGCTTCCATGAGACTTTTATCTCCAATTAACCACCAGAAAAGTAGATGTGGTACTGTGGCTCAAAGTGGTAAAATGTTCAGGGACAGCACCCAGGCCCTGAGTTCAAACTCCATGAAGGAATGAAAAAGAGAGAAAGAAAGAAAGAGAGAGAGAGAGAGACAGAAAGAAAGAGAGAGAGAGAAAGGAGGAAGGAAGGAAGGAAAAGAAAGAAAGAAAGAAAGAAAGAGAGAGAGAGAAAGGAGGAAGGAAGGAAGGAAAAGAAAAAAGGAAGGAAGAAAGAAAGAAAGAAAGAAAGATAGAAAGATAGAAAGAAAGAAATAAGAAGGAAGGAAGGAAGCAAGCGAGCAAGCAAGGAGAGAAAGGGAGAGAGGGAGGGAAAGAGAGAAAGAAAAAAAGAAAGATCCGGTTAATAAATGGGCAAGAAGACTAAGCAGACAGTTTTCAGAAGGAATATAAATTGTTACATAGATATATGAAGAAATGTTCAATGTTCTTGTCCATAAAAGGTACGTAAATAGGGGCTGGGAAGGTTGCTCAGTGGTAGAGTACTTGCCTTGCATGCATGAGGCCCTGGGTCCGATTCCTCAGCACCACATAAGCAAAAAGAAAAAAAAAAAGGTGAAAAATGTCAGGGGAAATCCCTCTGGTGAATATTTCCTAAATCTGCTTTTCTTTCCTAGCCATTTTGCTCACGCAGCGCATTTAAGAACTGTTTCCCAGCCTTTCCTTTTATTTTCCTTCTTTCCTTCTTTCCTTCTTTCTTTCTTTCTTTTCTTTCTTTCTTTCTTTCTTTCTTTCTTTCTTTCTTTCTTTCTTTCTTTCTTTCTTTCTTTCTTTCTTTCTTTCTTTCTTTCTCTCTTCTTTCTTTCTTTCTTGCTTCTTGCCTTTCTTTCTTCCTTCCTTCTTTCCTTCCTTCTTTCCTTCCTCCTTTCCTACCTCCTTCCCTTCCTTCCTTCCTTTTTTTCTTCCTTCCTTCCTTCCTTCCCTCCTTCCTTCCTTCCTTCCTTCCTTTCTTTCTTTCTTTCTTTTTTCTTTCTTTCTCTCTCTCTCTCTCTTTCTCCCTCCCTCCCTCTTCTCCTCCTTCCTTCCCCCTTCTCCTTCCCTCCCCCTCCTCTCTCTGTCTCTTCCCTCCTTTTTATCTTATGTGTGGTACTGGAATTTGAACCCAAGGCCTCATATACTTTGTCAATGTCCCAAGTTCTTTTGCTTTTAGGTTTTTCTTTGTTGTTGTTGTTTGTTTTTTCAGATGAACCCTTAGGTTTGTTGTTGTTGTTGTTGTTTTTCCCTAGGCTAGCTTTGGACTATGAGCCTATTACCTCTGCCTCCCACATAGCTGGGGTTACAGTTCTGCTCCACTTTACCCACCCCCAGTGTAGCCTGAATCGTGATCCTCCTATCTCTATGTTCCAAGTACCGTCCGTTGTTTTTGTTGTTGTTTTGTCTGTCTCTATTCCTCATAAATGCACAAAGCACTAGTCAGAATAAGCCTATCCTGGAAAAGGAGAAAAAGTCTAGAGGCAGAGAAAGCTGGGTGGAATCCAGTGGAAAAAAGTCTTCTTCCCAGAGGAAGAAGGGAAAGAAAGACAGTATGGTCAGAGGTTAATGTATTTTCAAATACTCATTTATAAAATGATTCATAAAGTCAATTCAGAGTCCTCCTTATCTGTGGGTGATATCTTCCAAGACCCAAGGGTTGCCTGAAACCATTGATAGTATTAAACTCTATGCATGCTATATTTTTTCTATGTATACATACCTATGACAAAGTTTGATTTGTAAATTAGATATAGTAAAAGATTAGGATGGGGCTGGGAAGGTGGCTCAGTGGCAGAGTGCTTGCCTTGCATGAATGAGGCCCTGAGTTCGATTCCTCAGCACCACATAAGCAAAAAGAAAAAAGCAAGCCGGAAGTGGCGCTGTGGCTCAAGTGGTAGAGCGCTAGCCTTGAGCTGAAGAGCTGAGGGACAGCGCCCAGGCCCAGAGTTCAGGACCCACAACCGGACCCCAAAAAAAAAAAGATTAGGAACAAAAACAAATAATAATAGGCTGGGAAGGTGGCTCAGTGGTAGAGCGCTTACCTTGCATGCATGAGGCTCTGGGTTCAATTCCTCAGCACCATATAAGCAGAAACAGCTGGAAGTGGTTCTGTGGCTTAAGTGGTAGAGCGCTAGCCTTGAGCTGAAGGGCTGAGGAACAGCACCCAGCCTCAGAGTTCAGGCCCCCTGACCGGCAAAATAATAATAATAATAAATAGAATAATTGTAACACTATATCATAATGAAAGTTACGTAAGTGTGGTTTCTCAAAATATCTTATTGAATAGATGGGTTTGGTGATGATGCCGGACTGCAAATACAGAAAGTGAAAGCATGCATAAGGATATTTATTAAATTCTTCCAAAGTGTCAGAGCCTGTGGATACCACGGTAAACGAATGCCTCATACAGCTTCACCTCATGGGACCAGAGAGGATTACATGCATTCACAGGGCCCTGCCGGGATGCTCTTGGCCAATAGTGCAAGAGATATTGGACAAGGAGGAGGGAGGAGAAAAGCTTCCTGAAGAAGGCCACACAGAATACTAACCAATCAGGGACTGCTAGTGGTCTATCAATGTCCCCTCTGCTCTTCTTCCTTTAATAATAGCACACTTAAAATTTAGCCAGCAAGGAAGTGGCGCTGTAGCTCAAGTGGTAGAGTGCTCGCCTTGAGCTGAAGAGCTGAGGGACAGCGCCCAGGCCCAGGGTTCAAGCCCCACGACCGACAAAAAAAAAAAAAAAATTAGCCAGCAATAACTGGTTAGCTGGACTACATTTCCCAGGCTTCCTTGCAATGGAGTTTGGCCAGGGGACTAAATTTTGGTCAATCAGACAGGAGCAGAAGTATAACTTCTGATTTATGCCTGAAATGATGACCAGTGCACTGTTCTTCTCTTATTCCTGTTGTCTGGGCAAGTGATTAGGAAGAGAGTGTAATCACCTGGAGGTGAAAACTAGAGAAATCATCTTAGACCATGACCTGGGAGCTTCACGATGAAGGTAGCAAATCCTACGTGGAAAAGAAAAGAAATTCAATCTCCTCCAAGCTTCTGATACTTAGTTGTTCTGATAGTTCATCAGGACTCATACATGAAGTCATGACGGATTGAAATGAGAATTCTAAACTTCTAAACTCTCCTAAACTGCTTGGAAACCAATGGGTGTGAGTCAGCCGTGGTCACCAGATTGGTTTATCCAGGAGGCATCTGGGCAATGGATGGACAATGTTTTAGATGCCATAGAGATGGAGCCTTGGTTACTTCTAGGTACTTTTCCAATTTAGTTCCCTCCAAACTTCTAAAAGACAGAGACCCATTGCCTCAGGAACTAGAAGAATATTGCCCAAGAGGGAGAAGAATTTACAGTCTGGCTTGCAATCCATTTTCTATTAAGAAGATATAAGGCATGCAGAAAGCAGGAGCAGAGTTGTGTTTTAGGCTCTGGCATGGCTCTTCACTCAGTCCAGGCATCATGGATGGCCTTTGACTCCAGTGGTTGCTGCCTATTAATTCCTGGGACGTCTGCCTACATGGTGCTTCCTTGGTCCCTAGATTTGGTCTTCTGACTCTGAGCCAGGTCTTCTACCTCGACCCACCCCTTGCTCTGTTGCGTGCCCTTCTTTCTCCATGGTGCTGTGGCTCAATGAAGACCTTCTTAGTATGACATCTGGAAAGACCAGACCTCAGAAAACAAGCCCATGACTGCATTGTCACTTGGGTTCTTCAGAAACAGGATCGAGATAGGCTAAGTTGTAGTGAAATAACAGAAACTCACACACTTCAAATATAGCATGAATTGACAATGTCTGTGCATTTTAGTCATCCATGAAGGGATCCAGGATGGTCCTCTTGTGAAATATGTTCCAATAGGAAACTTTAGGCTCTGTTGTGGCATGGGAAAAGAAGACTTTGCCAGACATGGCTCTTGCTACTCAGTTAGAAGTGGCCCAATGATTGGGCAAAGTTAGTCATATGGCTACTCCTGACTTCAAGGGGAAGTACGTATCTGATTAGGGGAACTGGTAGTTTTTGTGGACAATGGTTCTTTCTGCCTCAGAGATTATCTATGAAAAGGCTGATGGCCAAAATCAGTGAGTCTTCAAAGCACGTTTGTGCTTATGAGGTGCACAGGTTGCAGACAGAATGTAATGGAAGTGTGAGCACTTGTAATATTAACTGTTCAGGAGGCTGATATGTAAGGTTCAAGGTTTGAAGCCAGCCCAGGAGGGAAAGTCTGAGACTCTAATCTTTAATTAACCACTAAAAACTAAACCAAAACAATAACCACACAAAAAAAACACAACCCAGAAGTGGACCAGTGGTTCAAGTAGCAGAGCACCTGCCTTGAGCTGAAAAGCTAAGGGACAGTTTCTAGGCCCTGAGTTCAAGGCCCAGTACCAGCATGCACACATACACACACCATAATGGAACGTCTAGTTATATTTATTCTTTATCTTCTTTTACAATTTCTATTTTCTGAGGAGGTCTGTTACTTCCATTATAATGAGTTTGTCTATTTATAATATACATAATTTTGGACATGTAGTTATACGTGATTATAATTACAAATAAATAAATGTGTATATGCTGGAAATGGATGCTCAAAGAAGCATTATGGATAGAGCCAGCAAAATCTTCTATAGAAGATAACCCATGGACCTCTGGGGAGTTGAATGCTGGAAGTCTTTGAAAACAGGGTCCCCCTTCCCAAATCCTTAACCCAGAGGGCATATGACACTCTGATTCCCTGGCTATAGATTCCTGGTTGTGACCCACTATTCAAAAGTGCCTAGGGTTAATACTCAAAGGTTATTAGAGGACAGAGGACTAGACAAGGAGATTTAGGGTGAATGCCTTCTCTTCTCCATTGCTTGAAGTAGCAAGTGTAAAACAGCTACACTTTCAGAAGGACAGCAGAGGGGAAGTACATTCATAGCAGTGCAGGGTGCCTAGTACCGGGCATGGAATGTGTTCAACAACCAGAGGTCAGGTAGAGAATTACTGCCTCAGTTTAGAGAGCCCAGGGAAACAGAACCAGGGAGTCCAGATATTGCCTGTCATGCTTTTCCTGGAATAGCTGGAGGTCTTTGATAGATCTATTCAGGGAAAGGCAGTTGCTAGATTAATCTGGTTGATGGTTGGGGGTGCGGTGGGGGGGGAGGAGAAAGAAGAAAGCCAGAAGGAAAATAAAGGAGGAAGAGGGATAGAGGGGATGAAAAGAGGAGAGAGAGAGAGAGAGGCTAATTAGCTTACCTGAGGGTAGAGGTGACAGAAGGATGGAGGAGAGACAGAATAAATGTGTGTGTGTGTAAGTGTGCACACATGGAGTGCACACTCCTGTACTCGGGTTGAACTCAGGACCTGGATGCTGGACTTCAGCTTTTTCATTCAAGGCTGGTGTCCTACGGCTTGAGCGGCAGCTCCACTTGCAGCTTGTTGGTGATTAATTGGAGGTAAGTATCTCATGAACTTCCTGCCTGGGCTGGCTTTGAACCTCCAGATTTCAGCCTCCAGAGTAGCTAGGATTACAGGCATGAGCCATTGGTGCTGGCAACAGTAGGCTTTTGAGGAAGGCTCAGAAGGGTCTGGAAGCTAGAATTTGAAAGGGAGAAGAGCCACGGGGGGCCTGCTTATCATCTCGCCTCCCACCCTGCATGTTTGCTTCCATCTCTTTCTCTGTTGCTTGTATGTCTCTGCTCCTACCTCACCTCAGTGCTTATCACCAGAGAGACCCAAGTCAATGGGATGAGTCTCAAAGTCCTTAGAAAGCTCTCTTTAGCCAGCTTGGGCTGGGTGCTCTGTGTCCCCACTGAGTCAGGTGGTCAGATCAGTAGGGATAGTGGTGGCTACTGTGTGTGGTCCTGTGGTGCTCCTGAGGATCTCCCCTGAGCCTGTATTCTAGAAGCCTCTCCATCTGTACCTCCCCACCTCTAAGCTTTACTTTCAATAACTTTCATCATGAAGCAGCGCTGAATAAGCCTCTTCTAATTCCCCTTCTCCCTGCTACATTTTATTATCTTCTCAGGGTAGATCTGTCCTACGTAGGCCAACATGCCCAAGACTGGCCATGTGTAGCTACTGAGCACTAGCTGTTTTATGTGGAATGACCTCTCCCTCCCCTTTCCCTCCTGTCTCTTCCCTGTCTTTCCTTCTCTTCTTCTCTCTTCTTCCCTTCCTCCTCCCTCCCTCTCTCCCCTTCCTTCCTTCTCCTTCCATTCAGTCGCTGAGGATAGAAACCAACACCACTTAGACCAAACAAGAACTTCGCCACTCTCCTACATCCCCAGTCTATTTCCTTTCTTTTTTCCCTCCACGGGTAGAATTTTATTTATTTATGTTTGAGTATTTTCATTATCTTTTAATAATTGTACAAAGGTGTCACCATTCAACAAAGCAGGCTATGTGTACAGTGCATCTTCTTCAATGTCGCTCCTTTCAACATTCTCACCCATCTCTTCTCTCACTTTTCCTTCCCTTGTATTTGTTTGCTTAATATGTCTGTTAGAAAATTGAACATTAGCCAGGCACCACTGGCTCATGCCTGTAATCCTACCTACTCAGGAGGCTGAGATCTGAGGACTGCAGTTCAAAGTCAGCCCGGGTAGGAAAAACCATGAGGCGTTTATCTCCAATAAACCACTCAGAAAACGGGAAGTAGTGCTGTGGCTCTAGTGGTAGAGCTCTAGCCTTGAGCTGAAGAGGACAGCGCCCAAGCCCAGAGTTCAAGCCCCACAACCGGCAAAGAAAGAAAGAAAAAGAAAGAAAATTTTTATCTGTGTGACTCCCACTGCATTTCTATTGGCCAGCACCAGGCTACTCTTTTCTCTGAAAAGGGCTAGGCTTTCTCACTCTTTGCCTTTACGCAAGCTCAGCCTGCTGCTGTCACTTTTGAAGTCTTCTGAAGTTCTGTGCCGGTGCTTGGATTTGGAAGCAAGCGTTAAGATGTGTTTGCCAAAGGCTGGAGTTTTGATGTGGAGTGGAGAAGGAGCTGTTGCTTTGAGGGGGAGAGAAACACCTTTCATTTCTTTAAGGAAAGATAAGTAATGCGACGTTGTGTTTTCTCACTTCTGATCTTCTGGAGAGCAGATGTTCCTTAAGGAATGGCTGGTCCAGAGGCAACATATTTAAGTTCGCAAACACCACACATTTAGATGTTAGACATTTCAGTGTTGCTAAAGAAAACCACCCAAGGAATCAGCCAACATTCCCTCTTAGTTTGTCAAGGAGAGACTTTATAAAATTAACTTGGCGTCTGGCAGGGGGACTGGCTCATTTGCCAGTCTCAGAGATGGCAGTGAGGGGTGGGTATGTGGTTGGGGTTGGGGAGATCCAAGAGGAGGGAGGCAGAGGGGCTTTCTGAACTCAGGAAGTCAACTCCTCGTGGGGTCAGGCTGGGAGCTGCTCCATGGGCCATGTACATTTCTGCTCACCCACGTCATAAGCAGCAAAACTCTGAGAAGGAATTACCACACAAAAGAGTGGGGATCATTCTCCTTGCCATGTGGGTGGCTAACTCCTAGAAGATACAGAAAGGGAGGCAGAAACTGGTGGGCCAGGAAGAGCCTGAGATAAATGAATGGGAAGTATTCCTTCAGACTTGAGTGAATGACTCCTGGGGTTTGAAGAATACCCTGTGGTTGGTTTAAATGGCTTCTTTTGGCCAGACTATTGTTTATATATGTGTTTGGTTTTACAAACACGATGGGAGCTGGATGTTAATACAGACAGCAGATAGGCAGTGGTACCCTAATTGTGGTCTGAAAGAGATGAAATCCAACCTTGTATTTTCAGCCGGGCTGGGGAGCAGGCAGAATCTTTGAGAGGGACTTAACGGCTTCTTTTTTTTGGGTGGGGGGGAGGGGGTCCGGTTATGGGGCCTAAACTCTGGGCCTGGGCGCTGTCCCTCAGCTCTTCAGCTCAAGGCTAGCACTCTACCATTTGAGCCACAGCACCACTTCTGGCTTTTTTCTTTTTGCTTATGTGGTGCTGAGGAATCGAACCCAAGGCCTCATGGATGCAAGGCAAGCACTCTACCACTGAGCCACCTTCCCAGCCCCACTTAACAGCTTCTTTAGGAGTGTGGAGATGAGAGGCTTAGAGACAGTTCCTCCAAACACCTGCCCACCACCTCAGGGGTATCCCACCATACAAACCACAAAGCTCTACTTTCTGTTTCCAGGGACTCCAAATGCTAGTGACCCAGTGTTAAACTGAGGCCAGAGAGTAGCAGTGACTTGATTCCATCTTCCAGAATTTCCCTGGGAAGAGTAGGGCCAGCCCCAGGCTCTGGCATCTCATATGAGGGTTTTTGTCTGCATGATTACTTTAACTTCCTCATATCATTTCTTTCCTTTTTTTTTCCTTTTTCTTTTGCTCTGGATCTTGGAAGTCTTCCACAAATGTCCTGCTCTGTGAAGCTCTTTCTTAAAATAGGAAGAGGATAAACTCATCTGAAGGGATGGACGGACCTGGGGAAGAGAACTGGGCATAATTACAAGTCACCCTGGTTTCACTAGTTCACACAGGCAGATGGTGGATAGAACTGAAGCCAGACAATTTGCACTTACCAAATTAGCACCCGTCTGTTAGAGTCTGCAGAAATGGGGGGTGGGGGACATGGGTACCACTCTGTTCACCATATAAGGTAAGCAAGAACCAGTGTTCACTGGGTGTTGGCAGTAGAAGCCTCAGGAGCAATGCCATCCGAGCGACCCTTCCCATATCCCCAGGCTTCCCTCTTCCACTGCCAGAGTGGTGGGCAGAACTCAGGATCTGAGTCAACAGTCCTGGGTTCAAATCCTAGAGCTGGTACCTCCTAGCTGTATGGTCTATGGCAGATTAATTGAGAAGGTCTGCTTTTGTGCCTACACCATGGGGATGACAGTATCTATTATTCTAACAGAATGAGCAAAAGCAGTCTCACAAAATAAAGAAGAATATGCAGGAGGACTTCTATAGTAATAGCTTATGAGTAATGCCAGCCAACCCCACACTTAACTCTTTGGAGTCTTTTGAAATAGTCACTGGGTGTGGTATCACACACCTGTAATCTCAGCTACTCAGAAGTCTGAGCTCAAAGGTTTGCTTAGTCCAGTTCTAGGCTGCAGTGGGCTATGTCAATTGGGTGTCTGCACTAAGTTCGGCATCAAGATGGTGACCTCCTGGGAAATGGAGGGTCACCAAATAGCCTAAAGAGGGGTAAACCAGCCCAGGTCAGAAATGGAGCAGGTCAGATGGAAGTTGTGACAAACAAAAAGGGGATCCATGACCATGAGGTGTCCATGGCATATTTGCCATCAGACCAGGACTCACCCCACAAAACACGAGTTCCTGCAGTCAGCCAGGGTGAGGGAAGGGCCCCAGTCACCGGACAGAGCAGTCATGGGACAGTAGAGGGCCCAGGAGCCTTTTGAAGGCAGGCACTTTGTGGCTGGCTGTTATATATTTTTATTTTTTGGATGAACCAGAAAATGAGTCTCAGACCCCGACTTGGCTGTGCCATCAAGGAATTTGCAGCCGAGGAGGAAAGATCGTTAGATAACCATGACACAATTGCCAAATGCCATCACGGAGGTATGGTGACTTCTACTTGGAAGGGGAAGAAAAGTGCTTGGGATGTCACTCAGAAAGATAGCTGAGCTGGGCCATTAGGAGCAAAAGAGACTTCAACATGGGGCAGTCCCAGGGTGTGGCAGTCCAGGCAGAAGTGATGGTCTAGAGGCAGACTTTGGGGGTGCAGCCATGCTTGGCTCCCTAGGGAACAATGAACCCAACAGCGTTTCCAGCATCCAGAACACAGGGGTGATTCGACATGTCAGGTGCCAGTTGCTGGGTAAGGCTGTGTTCCATGCTCAGGAACCCTCCGTGGGTTTGAATCTACCTGAAGAAAATCACGTTTGGCTATAAGTCTGACGTTGTAAACTCCTTTAGAAAGACACATCTGGTTTCCCTGGGGAGACTGGACCAAGAGAAAGAAGAGGCTAGATTTTAGCTTGTGATAAAAGATAAGGGAGTCAGACTCAAGAAAGTGGCAGAATGGACAGGGTTAAGTCACAATGAGAGGAGAGACTGGGCAATCTTGATGGTGAATTGAACATAGGGGTGAGGAACCACAGGTTGGGGTGATTGCCTTCTTGCTTTCCAGAGTAATTAGAATCTTTGTTATGTGATTGTGTGTGTGTATGTGTGTGTGTGTGTGTGTGTGTGTGTGTGTGTGTGTGTGTGTGTGTGTGTGTGTGTGTGTGTGTGTGTGTGTGTGTGCTGGTCTTGAACTCAGAGCCTGGGCATGGTTCTTGAGCTTTTTTTCTCCAGGCTAGTGCTTTACCACTTGAGCCATAGCCACTGTTCCACTTCCTCATTTCATTTTCTGGTTAACTGCAGAGAGTCTCACAGACTTTTCTGCCCAGGCTGGCTTGGAACCGTGATCCTCAGCCTCCAGAGTCAGGAGGATTACAGGTTTGAGCCACTAGCACCTGATGATCTTTGTCATTCTATTTCTCCTTAGCCATTAGGCAGGATGCTCCTTGAATGCAGGGCCCTCTATTCATGTTCACTATTCTGCAAATACAGATTTGAAGCTGTTGGTAAGGGAATGAATACGTGTGTGAGTGTTTTGTTCTGCCTTGCACTGTCTACTCCTGGAGGGTAGAGTGTATCCGGTCAGCTAGTTACAGTCCTCAGCATGAGGTCTTGTAGGTGCCTTCTCCCCTGGGGAGATGGTGATGATCGTAATGGTGATGATGATGATGGTAATAATGGAAGTTGATGGTGATGATGGGAGGCCAAACACCTTCCTCTTTCCAAAACATTCTTCTAACTGGGAACACAGGGGGGCTCATTAATTAGACTAAACTACTCTGATTGGAACACCTCGGCAGGCGGGAAGAAGCCATAGGCTCCAGGAACCTTGCAATTACACTGTGACTGCTGCTGTCGTACTCACGAGGTGCCCCCATTAAGGCTTTTCTACCAGAGGCAGATAAAACTCCAATCCCCTTTGCCTGGTTATTACACTTCAGAACTATCCATCTCCCCATCTAGAAAATGTCTCAGCAGTCCCTCATCTGCTCAGTACAGATCTGTTACTGCTATTTTGTTGTGCGTTCTGCTGTTTCAGGTGAGGTTAGGGAGGCCTAGTCTGCCCCCAGGGAAGCAGGAAGGGCCCTGGGCTGGTGGTGTGAGGGGTGGTGAAATATAGCTGGAAGGAGGAAGGGACAGAAAGGCAGCTTCCCCTTAGACAAGTTAAGCCATCCAGGCAATCCATCTCCTGAGACAAACCTTCAATGTCCTGAAGGCACATTTGCTGTGGGCAGGTACAGGCAGGCTCTCAGCACTGGAATGTTCCAGCCATGAGGTTGCTGGTTGACATCAGATAATAACAACCACAAAAAAATCCTTCTGTTGATTCCTCTTGTTAAACTCTTTTTCAGACACTTCAGTCTATTTCCTTTCCTCAGCCGCTGGGACATTGAATACTGTTTTTCTCTTGGTTTGGTGATTCAAGAATGATCCAGGATCCTGAGTCAGAAACTTGAGTCTGAAATGCCAATTTTTATTATACACAGCTATAGGTGTGGAAAGCTTTGAGGAGGGGACTTATTCTTTCCAGTATGTTCTCGATGTTATTTGGCTGAATTACAGATCTTACTTTTTTTTTTTTGCCATTTGCATCTTCTTAGATATATCAAGATGTGTCTTGCTCTCTGACTAATAAAGTTTTGTTTAATATCAGGTGTTCCCTCCTCCTCACGTGTTGCCAGGCTAAAGGGGAGATGGGCTCCGGGAAGCTGTAGAATTTCATGTCAGCTCAGCCCCACCCTGGTGCTGACTCCCTGCGTCAGTTTGGATGATGAGCCAGTTCTGCAATGACGCTTGTTTTGGAAAGGCAAATCTGTTCCAACGCAATTGATGGATTAGGGAACGATTTGAGCATAGCATGAATTTCACATTTACTTATGTGCGACTCAGCCTGTGAGAAACACTAGGTGAATACAGAAAGCTGCACACAGCCAGACTGAGTGGCATAAGGATGTAGAAGATGCGCACTCCGCCTCCTTTAAGTACCTCAGTCCACCACCGTGTATAAGCCACAACTGTCCACATCTGGTGGTATGACCCCAATGCTGAATTTCCTTGATGCTGAAGTTCCTTGAATGTCTCCCTAGGTGTCTTGAAGATTGGCTCCCCAGGGTTTTGCTGTTGGTAGGTAGACCACAAGGATGTCTAACCTGCCCTTGAAGGGCTAGTGGAGCCTCAGTCTCTCCTTGTTTACTGTTTGTTTCTTTGCCATGAGGTGAGCTAGTTTGCTCCAGCACATGCTCCTACCATGATAATGGTGTCAACTAATCATGGACTGAGCCTCTGAAATTATGAACCACCAACCTTTTTCCTTTGAAGTTAATTATCTCCGGTCTTTTGTGATAGTGGCAGAAAGCTGTTTAATACATCTCTCCTCATTCATTCCACAATAGCCTACAAACTCCAGCCTTTCTGATACCCATTTCTACCAGCCAACTTCAAGACGTTTTTCAGGGCAAAGCCATACTTATTATGGTGTTTATGGTTCTCTTTATCATTCTCATTTTATACATGAAACAAATGTGCTACTGTATTTAGTAGGTTGTTTTTATTTATTTATTTATTTTGGTCCAGTCGTGGGGCCTGAACTCTGGGCCTGGGCACTGTCCCTCAGCTCTTCAGCTCAAGGCTAGCGCTCTACCACTTGAGCCACAGCGCCACTCCGGCTTTTTTCTTTTTGCTTATGTGGTGCTAGGGAATCGAACCCAGGGCCTCAGGCATGCAAGGCAAGCGCTCTACCACTGAGCCACCTTCCCAGCCCAGTAGGTTGTTTTTAGCATGTCAGTGATGACGTTTTGAGTGTTGTACCTGAACTCTGTTTTCCCCATAAGCATGATGGCTTTTATTTTGTGACTTTTCAAATTGTGGTGTTTTTCAGGAAGGCATGTGTTTTCTTATAACAAAACACACTAACTGGTTGTACAAATAGTAGTTCACATGCACACACACACACACATGCACACACACACACAACTGAGGTTTGAATTCATAGCCTTATACTGCTGGGCAAGTGCTCTACTATTTAAGCCATACCCCCACCCCTTTTTGCTTTAGTTATTTATATTTTTAGTTAAGGTCTCCTATTTTGCCCGTGGCTGGCATCCTACCCACGCATGCTATGTCTACCTCTCAAGTAGGTGTAATTACAGGTGTGAACCATGGTACCTAGCACAACAGTTGTTCTTACAACAGGCAAAGTTGATTTCTCAAATAACGCATAAGATCATTTACAAAGATCATTTCTAAACTGTAAGCTTGACCGCATCTTAAACTAAGTACAAAAGATGTTCTTCAGCTGTATCTAGATGGTATCCAAAACATCAAACACATCCTCACTGTCACCTGTAACAATTCTTTGGGAAATGCGTAGCATTCAGGGACACACAGGAGAAGGCTTGGCCTGTAATAAGTCCTTAAAACAGAGTGACCGTCTATGTATATCACCTTACTTAGCATTCACACCTCTCCGGTCCTGTGCTTTGTAAGTACACTGAGCCCTGTGCATATCTGGGAGTAGGGTAATCCTAGTGGAGGGGGTTCACTGCTGCCCTGGAGGGAGCTGAAGGTAAATAATCAAACCAGCATGCCTCTGCAGGGGAAGAAAATGCTATGGAGCAAAAAATCACCAGGAAGAGATATTTGGGGCAGAGGGAACAGAAAGGACAACTGAGGGGCTTTAAAGAGGGAGCTGGAACATTGTCTTCTCCATTTCTACAGTGGAGGTAAAGAAAGGAGTGATGGCTGGGCACTGGCGGCTCACACCTATAATCCTAGTTACTCAGGAACCTGAGATCTGAGGATCCTGTTTCAAAGCCAGCCCAGGAAGGAAAATCATAAGACTCTTATCTTCAGTTAATCACCCCAAAACTGTGGTACAGATCTGAAACTGTGGTACAAGTGGTAGAACTCTAGCTCTGAGCAAATAGAAGCTTGGGGACAGTGTCCTGGCCCTGAGTTCAAGCACCAGTACAAGAAAGAAAGAAAGAAAGAAAGAAAGAAAGAAAGAAAGAAAGAAAGAAAGAAAGAAAGAAAGAAAGAAAGAAAGAAAGAAAGAAAGAAAGAAAGAAAGAAAGAAAGAAAGAAGGAAGGAAGGAAGGAAGGAAGGAATGGAGAAAGAGAGAGAGGGGAGGGAGGGATGGAGGGAGGGAAGGAAGGGAGGGAAGGAAGGAAGGAAGAAGGAAGGAAAGAAGGAAGGAAGGAAAGAAGGAAGGAGACAGAAAGAGAGAGAAAGAAAGGAAGAAGGAAGGAAGGAAGGAGAGAGAAGAAAGGAAAGAGAAAGGAAGGAAGGAAGGTAGGAAGGAAGGAAAGGAAGGAAGGAAGGAAGGAGAGAAAGAAAGGAGAGAGAGAGAAAGAAAGGAAGGAAGGAAGGAAGGAAGGAAGGAAGGAAGGAAGGAAGGAAGGAAGGAAGGAAGGAAGGAGAAAGAAAGAGAAAAAAGAAGGAAGGAAAAAAGAAGGAAGGAAGAAAAAAGGAAGGAAGGAAAAAAGAAGGAAGGAAGGAAGGAAAGGAAAGGAAGGAGGGAGGGAGGGAAGGAAGGGAGGGAAGAAAGGGAGTTGCTCTGATCCATCCATAGGTCATCTAGGAGGTGGGGAAAGGATGTTCCCTGGCCTCTAAGAGAGGTAGAAAGTACAGAGAAGCAGCCAGGCTGGCTCTAGTTTCTTCAAAGTGGAAACTACTGTTTCTCGTTATTACTCAAACCTGTACAGGGACCTGAGAGCTTTCTCTGATGGTGACAGTATTAATTTACTCAGGCTGATTATATAACTAAGTGCTATGAACTGGTAGCTTAAAATTACAGAAATGTGTTGTTTCCCGTTCTGGAAGCCAGAAGCCAGTCACGCTGAGACTTCAATGAGATGATGTGGGGTACTCAGAACAAGATGTGCATGTGTGCTCTTTGAATCGTCTTATAGAGGTGCATCTTTCTCAAGTGGTGCTGAGGCTGGGCGGGAGTGCACAGCCAGGGCTGCAGTCAGGGTTAGGATGGAGGATAGTACAGCCCCACAAGAGGGGAGTCCCCGCACGTGGCTGTGGTGATTGTCAGAGCCTGGTGCAGATAGAGTTATGGCTGAGAACAAGGCTGAGAGAGGTAGACATCTGCTCATGGGAATAGAGCTGTGTCATGATTCAAATGAATAAATTATTGGGCAGTGGTAATTTTGACTGAATTGTTGCAGAGGAGCTAGAGACAAGGACAAGCATCCAGAAAATAATTACATCAAGTCAGATGGGAGGTGGATGGGAGCAAATGCAGCATCCCGTGGCCAATTCTCTCATTTTACATTGTTTATTGAACAACAAGAGTCTCCCAGATTGTTAAGAATCCTTTTTTTTCCTATTACAGGTAATGCAGATCAGTAAAAACTTACTTTGACAAGGAAGGAAACTATTATGAGGATAGAGGGGTGTGAGTTTCATAGAAGTCCAAAGCAGAGATGAATGAGAAGCCAGGGACTCAAATGTAATCCTCTCCCCATCTCTTGTGTCCTCTCTTGCTACAAGTCTGTTCCTCTTGTCTGTCTGTCTGTCTGTCTGTCTCTCTCCATTTGGGGACTAAATCTTGCACTGTTACAATCTGATTGACAGAATATTTGTTTCCTATCAATTCCTAAGATAGAACATATTCATAGTCCACTGTCCAGAGGAGACTCAGAGCTCTCTCATTACACTCTTTGGGTAAGGCACTCACTTTAGCTTAGCTTGGGCTGAGTATTCACTCTGGACCACAGAGTAGTCATAAGTCAGTAGCAGCCCCCACCCTGCATCTATGCAGATTACAGGCCTACAGGAACATTTCAGAAGATGGTAGTGAGGAATGAAGATCACAGTTGGACAAATACCCAACTGGAGCCTAATACAACCAGGTGGTCTGCTATGAGCTTTCTATAGGTTAGTGTTAAAAAAATACTCAATACAATCTTGCAAAATATGCATCAGCATCCCCAATCTACTGGTGTAGAAACTGTGGCTCAGGGTCACCATATCATTTGCTCAAAGGGACCATTCCTATGTAGCAGATGTAGGATTTTAATTTAGTTCTGTTTTAAGTTCCCTTACCCCAAAGGAAACAATTTGCTCAAGACAAGTTAACTTGATGCTAAAGATCATTGGGACATGACTTCTAAAATATAAAAACACCTCCAATGAAGGCCTACACCCCAAACCTCACAGCTAGAGCTAGAACTGTAGTATGTGTGGTGACAGCTGGCTACCCCATTTCCTGAGACCTAAGGCAAACCCTGCCCTCCTACTCTTAGACTGAGCTGGGCCCCTGGGTTTGGGAACCCTCATCTGGATCAGAATCTGTATTTTTATTAGTGGCTCCTACCCAGGATGTTTTCCTATGAGGCTGAATTCTAGCTTGCAGGTAGTCAAAAGAGCTAGTGCTGGTAACAGGAGGCGTCTTTCACTTCGTGTAGCCAAAGCTGGTACCAGAATCTCATGGAAGAGGTCAGTGAGGCTTTTGCTTGGAGACCAAGCACAATCAGTGTCTGGATTATCTGCAGCACAGGACAGCTGAGTAGCTGGGCAGAAGTGATTTACGGGGGAATAATTCCCAACAAGGGATTTTGGTGACCTTATAAACCAAGAGATTGAAGCGGCTCGCCTCCTCTCTTCCTAGGGTGGAATTAATTCCACCTAATTCTCTGCAGTCCATTTGATATTTTTTTCAAGAGAAAGAATACAGATCCCCGCAGTCTATGTCATTTCTTTGAGACATTTAAACTAGCAATTGCAGTAGTGTGAGAGATACTCAAAGGAAAATTGAAACCAGCAAACTGGCTATGAGAAGAATAGAAACTGGCATGGAAAGGAAGGTGAACAGGGAACATTTTAACACTTTCATTTCCAGGCTAACAGCTCTTTTCTATATATTTTGGGGTTTTATTTTTATTTCTACTGTTGGGGATCAGACATAGGGTCTTACATAGGGTCTTATAACCACTTTACCACTGAGATACACAATACCCATTCCTATGTTTTTTATTGATTAATAGTAAATTGCTGATGAGGATATAAAGAATTTAGGGTCACAGTAAGGGAAGTCTCTACCTTTTTTCCATGTTTCTTCTTGTTCATAGGATCATACCAACAGTTCCTCATAGTATATGAAGAATATATTTTCATGTAATCAGACAATCCTCAGAAGTTTCTTTAGATAGCAAACAATGTGCTTATTTGTATTAAATATTCCCTCTGAAAATATTCTATTACTGAGGACTTTCATATGCTAAGTAGAACAATGAAGATGGACAAAACATATTATATGATCATGAGGTATTTACAATTCATTCATTTATTTAAAAAATAAATTAAAAGCTTCTATGGCGGGAGGGAAGTTCATCTGCCTTTTCACTTTACTTTTTAACATCTGGTATAGCCCTTTTGATATTTGTTCAAAAGAGAATATCATTTTCTTGTCTCCTCATATATCTATCCTTCTTTATTTCTCCCCTAAACCACTTTGGTAGCTTTACATCTTACAAGAGGTCCAGAGGGGGTAATGGTCTATCTTCTACAGCTGCTTTTGTGCTGAGAGTGTTATGCTGGCCCTGTCTGCAGAAATGGAACCAGAAACTTGTTTCTTTATCTGATGAAGGAGGTGACGTGGAAAATGTAGTTGGCAGGAAATGTACTTGACAGGCTGCCATGATCAGGACCAGAAGATGACCAAGATCAGAAGACATCAGAAGATACTCTTCTAACTAAGAGAGAAGTCAAAGAGATATTAGTAAAAAGCATCCTTTCAAAGAGACATATTGAATACACCTGCCATCCACAGAAACAGCATACTAGGTGGATAGCTGTGTTAAAGATGTTTGTGCTCTATGGGCAATGGTTTGCATTTATACTGAGTGTCTCATGGAAGAGGTAGGTTGATTTTAAAACCTTTAATGACCCACAGGAAAAGATTTTTTATTCTTTGATGAGCCTGACTATTTCTGCTTCTACTGTAAGAACTTAAGAGAAATAGTTTTATTTTTGAAATGTAAATTTAAATGCATCTAAGATTAGGAACTATGGGAGGGAATTTCTCCTTTGAAATGGTGAAAATCTGGGAACTCTTTATGGTTGAGTAGAGACTGAAAGTCCTGCTGGTCACTTGTGTTTTGAATGGGCCTCGTTTATCTCACCTACTCAAAACCATTGTCTAAAGACTAAGAGTTGTTAGACTAATTTGACCACATCTATTTGCCTAGCTCAGGAAATATAAAAGCTACAGATAAATACTGCCATTATGAGTCTTTCATTTCCATTTCCTTGCATGGGAACAAGAGATATTTCTCTCTTTTCTTCTATTTTTCCCTACTTTAACTCTGTTATACTAAAATTAATCCTTGATTAAAGCTTCTGTGTATTCATCTCTAGAGACATAAAGTCAACTATGGAGTTCAACAACACAATAACAAACAACAAAAACAAAAAGAATAAATTAAACAATAAATTCAAGAGCAGAAATCAATAAGTTAAGAACAAATAAAAAGATTAGCAAAACAAAAAAGTCAATTATTTGGTATCACTAGTAAAATAGAGCTCTGAAGAGACTAATCAAGATGAAAGACAAAAGATACAAATAAATGAAATGGGATTAAAATGAAATAACTATAGATGAAGTAAGGATTAAAATAAAAATAATGAGTATTAGGCAAGATGTAATGAATACATTCTTAGAGAATTGGTTCAAGATGAAAAATTAGAGAATGTATTTGGACCAATAAATATTAAGGAAATTAGAGTAGTAACCAAAACCTCTGATTTCTTTAAAACTCAAGCCCAGAGTTATGTTGCATTTACCAACTGTATGAAGAACTGTGAATTCTCTCTCTCCCTCTCTCTCTCTTTCTCTCTCTCTCTCTCTATATATATATATATATACACACACATAGATATATGTGTGCACTATATATATGTATATGCATACATATATGTATGCATATATATATGCATATATATGTATACATATATATGCAGATACATATGTATGCATATACATACATATATATATATACGTGCATACATATATCTATGTATAAAAATCTATTTATTCTATTCTAGGCAGGTACTCTAGCACTTGAAGCACACCCCATCAATTTTATATTCTATTCTAGAAAAGAGAAAAAAGAATAAATGCTATCCAAACTTGTTCCTGAGGTTAGTGTAATTGTCATTTCAAAATAAGATAAAGTCAATGTAAAAAATAAAACTACAGGCACATTTCTCTTATGAAAATGCTAACTAAATACTAGCTAAATGTAGAAGTATATTAAAATGTATTATGACCAAACAGAAAATCCATCAATGTAACCTGGCATATTAATACACCAAGGGGAAAAGTCATACCACTATCTCAGCTGATAGAGAACAAGGACTTAAGTTCAACAATTGTTTATGACAAAACTCTTAGCTAACTAGCAACTAAATGAAAATTCCTTAAAGTAGCAAATGTTTTATAACATAAAAAAACCTATACAGTAAACATTGTTTTATTGAAAATTTTTGTATGTTCCTTTAAGACTGAGAATTGTGCCATTATTACTATAACCGGTGAAGAAACTAAATACAAGGTTTTTGACTATTAAAAAAAGAAAAAAATTGAAGTCAAATTATAGTTATTACCTCCTCCAATTTAGTAAAGAAGAATCACATATTTCACTTGAAAATGACATAGAATGATTTACATATTGGGGGAGAATTCTGCTCACGATAGATACACAAATGATGTGAAGAATTATAGAAATAAATTGGATGAAATACAAAGGCAGGGAATGGTAATCCTGAGTAGGGAATGGAGGAGAGCATGTTGAGCCAGGCTAAGCCTGCGGAACCCAGCGGGGGACACGGATAGTTTTTTTCAATCTCAGGTCACATCTGGGTTAGAATTAGCAGTGGCTACTTGCACGGAAGCCACATGGAACTCTGTACAGTCCTTTGGTAAACATGGTCAGTGTCTAAGACCTCATCCAAAGATCAGTAATAAGATATAACCTTCTATTCTGTATGCGTGAAAAGGAGGCAGATTCCTTTAAAAACAAGTCTTATTCCCCCCACCTCCCCCCACAGAACTATGACATTTAAATTCTGTCTCTAAGTTTGAGATGTAATGAGATGATTTATCATGGAAAATTATTGCATGATCATCAAAAAGTAATGAAAGTTGTCACAGCTTCCTTTCTTAATGGTATTTCTCACTGACCTCCTTCTCCCATCTCCCTACTCTGAAAATGAGCTCCAGGTCTCCAGCACGGAGCCAGTCCAGGGGTTCCACGCTATTTACTTCACTCATGCAGTCAACCATAAACACATTTTTCAGAAGTAAAGACAACTTCTGTAGCTTTTTAATTAAAGCATAAAAGCCCTTAATTAAAGAGACATAAATCATGGAGAAATCTTTAAATCATCATAATTTTTTGTGGGGCCACATGTAGACTTCCAGCCAGGCTCACCACAACCTCAAAGGCAGCATACTTTGGGGGGACATAGCTCTGCTTTCCGAGGTCCTGGACCCATGGCTCCATGCAGGACCACACATTGGGTGTGATGTTGCAGCTGCTGGTATGGTGAACTGGAAAGACCCTGTGAACATCCAGACTAGTGTGTTCTCTCTCGCACTCTCTCTCTCTCTCTCTCTGTCTCTCTGTCTCTCTGTCTCTCTCTCTCCCTCCCTCCCTCCCTCTCTCCTCCCTCCCTCTATCTCCCTTTCTCCATCTCTCCCTCTGTCTCTTTCTGTCTCTCTTTGCCTCTCTGTCTCTGTCTCTCTTTCTATGTCTCTGTCTCTCTGTCTCTGTCTCTCTCTCTGTCTCTGTCTCTCTCTCTCTTTCCCTCCCTCCCTCTCCCTTTCTCTATCTCTCCCTCTGTCTCTTTCTGTCTCTCTTTACCTCTCTGTCTCTGTCTCTGTCTCTCTTTGTGTGTCTCTCTTTGTGTATCTCTCTGTCTCTCTGTCTCTGTCTCTCTCTGTCTCTCTGTCTCTGTCTCTCTGTCTGTCTGTCTGTCTGTCTCTCTCTCTCTCTCTCTCTCTCTCTCCTGGGGCTTGAACTCAGAACCTGGGTGTTATCCCTGACTTTTTCTTACTCAAGGCTAGTGCTCTACTACTTGAGCCACAGTTCCATTTCTGGCTTTTGGGTAGTTTTAATGAAAGGCAAGAGTCTCATGGACTTTCCTGTCTGGTCTGGTTTTGAACCATCATCGTCAGATCTCAGATGAGTAGCTAGGATTACAGGCATTGGCCACCAGTGCTCGGCTCATTTCTCTTATAATCTTAATCAACACGGAGAGTTTTTGGTAGGTCAGGATAGTGGCTGTCTCTAGGAGATGGAAAGACAAATCAATCAGACCAGTTAACAATATACAGTACACCATTAAACCATCAGCCCAAATTCCTTAAGAAGTCATTGGCATGAAAGAAAGAAGTTGGAAGGTTGTATTGCTGTGTGGGGTGAAAGGAGACTCCGGATATTGTAACCAAAAGCAATATGTAAACTTTGGATCTTGGTTATTAAAAAAAATAGCTATGAAACACATCTCTATTAAGAAAGAAACCTATATGATATTGCAATGAAACACACAATGAAACAATTGAATGTTAGATAATAACGATAGACATTAATTCTGTATGCATGGTAATGTAGGCCTTGTAGGTTCTTGATAATGTTTTATTCTCAAGAACAGCAGGCTGAAATTTCATGATGTCTACAAATGTGGAAAAATGATAACAATCAGTATCGGTAGAAGGTGGCCATGTGCTCATTTTTAAACTGATTATATAGGGATGGGATGGCTTTTATAATGTTTCTAGGGGGAAAAAGCCCAGGGGCCTTGTTTTCTTTGTCTCTTGGAGGCTCCCCTCTATGAGAGCATCATTGCTTGATTGATGTTGTGACAGAATCAGGTTGGGCAAGTCTAGCTGGCTGAATTTTCCTCTCTGCTATGACTTAGCATCTGGATGTTGGGAATGTATGCCTTTCCAGGTTTTAAAATAATATGAGCCTCGGAGGGAGACAGCTATTCAGGTCTTCCCACTAAAGCACTTATGGCTTCTCCATCTGTACGCAGGGTTTTTGTATCTGAGGATGCAAGACAGTTGAGCACAGTAGTGCTCATTCTCAGGGAGCTCCTAGTCTGGCACGGAAGACGAATGAATAATCAGTCAACTGGTCTCCCACTGTGTAATCATCCCATATAGAACTTCTGACACACCAAGCCTGGGATCATGATTGGTACTGTCTTCCAAATACCGGTGATATAGAATTCTTCTTTCTCCATTTGAAAGCAAAAACAAACAAAATAACCCATAACAACACAAAATAACCCAAACCCAGGGACATATATATCTTAAAGTAGTGTCTTTTTCTAGAAGGCATTGGACATGGTGACTGATCTGAGATAGGAGTGGCTGAGGAGATAGATCACAGAGCCTTTCAACAATACCCAGCAATATATATGCACATATATACTTGCTATATACATATATATACATATAAATACATGCACCTACACACCCACACAGGCAGAGGCCTGCCTGTCACTGATCAGGAAGGAAAAAAAAAAGTCCCTCCAATGTTGTCCATCCTTTCCAAGCTTTTCAATAGTCTTTTGCAAAAGCTGAGAAGGGCTTTAGTATATATAGAGAGAGCTGAAGGAACTTGGGTGATTACTTGGCTCCATGGTTGTCAAAGGGTCTTTCCAAGAAGTTTAGGGACTCTTAAATCAAAGCTCAAACTTAAGACTCAAATAGTTTAACAACTATAACAATAACCAAAACAAGGGTGTTTGTTTCCTAAGGCTGCTTTATCACAGTACTACAAAGTAATTGGCTTGGAAACATATTGTCTCACAAGTTCTAGAGGCTGGGAGTCCAAGTTCAAGGTGCCAGCCTGGTTACTTTGATACTGTGGGTGCTAGGTAAAGAGCTGTTGCAAGCTTCTCTCTCTTGGTTTCTGATAGTATTTCTTTGGCTTATAACAGAATAACTCTAATTATGGAAAGCACATCATTCTCCCTGTGTGTGTGGCTCTGTCTCAATTTCCTCTTTTTAGGAACACCAGTCAAACTGGAGTAGGATCTTACCTACTCCAGTATGACCTCATCTTAATCTAATTATATGTGTGTAATTATCCTGTTTCCAGATAAATTCACGTTCTGAAGCACTGGAGGTAAGGAATCCAACATAGGACTTTGAGAAGACAGTTAAATCCCTAACAATGAACTAGATGAAATGGACTTGCCCAACAACACCCAAGCCTAACTTTAAATCTCCCCATTCCTCATACAGAACTCTTTTCATTATGGCATTTCATTATTGCTTCCTGACTGATGCTCAGACTAAATGTGGGATTTGTTTTTAAAATTTTTTAATGATCTTAAAGTAGTTGTATAAAGGAGGTGATATATAACAAAACAGTTTATGAATACAATGCTTTTTGATCAGTGTCGCCTCTTCAACATTACCTCCATCCAACCCACTTCTTCCCTTACTTTTCTTAATTTTATGGTATATACAATCAATTTTTGACTGTATTTTTCCTACCTTCTCCCTTTCATTCATCTACCCCTTTCTCCTTGGCCCCCAACCAATTCTTGGATGTACCCATTCCTTGGTGTTGATTTGTTGGGCTTTGACCTAGTCTTTCTCCACAGTCTATTAGACTTCAGTTAATTCATTTGTAACCACTTGCATACTACTCAGTGTGTTTATTTACATTCTGTCTAACACAAATAAAGGAAACCATGCAATCTTTGTTTCTCTGGGTCTGGGTTACTTCACTTAATATAATTTTTTTCCAAATGTTTCCCTTTCCTCACCCATGGTACAGCATCATTCTTTCCAATAGAGGACTAAAATTCCATTTTGTATATTTACCATATTTTCTTGATCCATTCATCCATTGAGGAGCATCTAGGCTGATTTTACACCTTGCCTATGGTGAATAGAGCAGTACTATAATGAACATGGTTGTGCTGGTGGCTTTACTGTGACCTTGTTTTTGTCCTATTGGATAAATGCCCAAGAGTGGGATTGTTGGGTCATATGGTATTTCTATTCAATTTTTTTTTGAAGAATGTCCACACTGTTTTTCAGAGTGATTGAAAAAGCTTACATTCCCACCAACAGTACATTAGAATTCCTTTTTTGCTGAAACCTTGCCAGCATTTGTTTTTGTTTGTTCTGTTGATAGTAGCCATTTTAACTAGGGTGGAGTGAAATATCAGTTTTTAAATGGGATTCTTTTTTTGTTCTTTTTGGGTTTTTTTGTCTGTCAGTTGTGGGGCTTAAATTCAGGGCCTGGGTGCTGTCCCTGAGCCTCTTTGTGTTCAAGCCTAGTGGTAGAGTGCTAACACTTGGGCTCGGCCCCACTTCTGGTTTTTGAGTGGTTAATTGGTGATAAGTTTCACAGGGACTTTTCTACCCAGGCTGGCTTCGAACCAGAAGCCTCAGATTTCAGCCTCCTGAGTATATAGGTAAACGGGATTCTTAACTGTGTTTTTCTTATCTATAAAATGGCAGGCAGTGGTCAGTCTTGGAGGGCTCCTCATTCCTCTTTTGAGGTTTTAATCTCTCCTCTGGGGAATCCTGTGTGGTGTGGAACTTCCTCTGTAGAGAATGCTTGTTTTTCTCTCTCTTGCAACTGAAAGGGAAAACCTTCCTTCTATTACTAGTGAGCTGAGGTGGGGTCATACTTAGATTCATCCTCTTAGGGCCATTTTCCAGGGGTTCTGTCCTCTGAGTAAGGGCAACCCCTGTGTGGAGGCCTCTTTTTGAATCCAGTTGGTTCTGGATGGTGGCCTCCTCCCTGATCATTCTCCTGAATTTCTTCGCTTCTCACTTTGCAAATCCCTGATGGCTTTTATTTTTTCCCCTTGAAGCGCCATCTTTGCCTATGAGGGCAGACTGAGTCATTTCAGTTACTTTTGCAAGTCTAACACAGCTAGGGGGTCATGGGTTACCTGGGGAGGTGTCTCCACCTTCATTTGAATTTCACAACAAGTCAGGAAGTATCATGAGACCTAACAGATGACTAACTACCATGATGTAAATTTGTGTTTTTTTCCCCTTTGAGTGAGATCTCAGACGTATTCAGTGAGGATATGACTAACCCAACCAGGTTGGAGCTGGGGTAGGCAGGGAAAGGATGTGACTACCAGGTGCCACATGCTAATTTGATTCTGCAGCAGCCCACATCACATGTCAACAGTGTGTGGGGAACAGCTTCACTGGTGGCAGATCACAGGGCCTAGTGATTTTTATCTTGTTAAAATTGAGCCTAAACAAAACAGATAAGCTCTATGTCATCTCTACAAATTTATCCATGTATGGTTTATCTTCAGAGACATTTGCCACCGTGCCTTTTGTGTCACTATAAACATAGGCAGGGTGGGTCACTCTTACTCATTTAATTTTGCTTTCGGACCTCCCTGAAACCAAATTATTTTGGAAAAATAGCATCACAACAGGCGAAGTCATCTCTGTGGCAAATAGAGAAAGGTCTTGGGTATTTTTTTTTCCTCTTCAGAAAAAAAAAAGCAAGAAAGACATGTAGGGGGTTTATTTTTGATTAAATGCCTTAGCCTTGCTTTGGTATTTATCTTCCTGAGGCAGCCCCTGATCTAGTCACAATATGTAATTCCATTAGCATTATCTCTCAATTCTTTTGAGAGGGGCTTCAGCATGGACAGGGGCAGCATAAAGGACTACAGCGTTCTGGAGACTTCTTTCCAATTTGTTCAGCAAGTTTATTCCTTTATCGACAACTCATTTATAGGGAGCAAAGGAAGGGATGCTAGGCAAGATGGTCAGTGAGAATTTAACATGACGTTTGAAAGGCAAACCATAAAGCTTTTCAGAAAGGGGAGGGTGAGGTGAAATTAAATGAGTGAATGATGCCTTCACAGCCCAAATAACTGATGGCATTAAGACTTCTGGGCATACCTCTAAGCCAAGCTACTAAATGATCTTGTGACTTAGTTTCTCCACCTGCACCCCATACCCCAACACTGTCTGTCACACACCACCGGGAAGATGCTGAGAGGTAGAAAAGGATGAGCTTTCTTAAATGCCTTGAGTACCTGCAGAGACAAATGAGGGCAGATGGGAAGTAGATACCACAATTCTCCTTTGTCTGTGCTAATGGGAAGCAGAGCTCCTGGGGAGAAACGAATTGTTCTGATAATGCCCAGATCTTGAGTTTAAACCATCCACTCTCAGAGAGGCCTTTCCCTTCTTGTGTTGGCAAGTCACCAGAGGGTTGACTTTGCATCCCTCTTCTCCTTGTCCTTGTGTGCTGCCCACCAGCCAGGAAAATATTGAAAAGATGGGCGGCAGGTGGAAAGAAAAGAGGCTAAGGGTCAGGGAAACTATGCAATAGATGAAGGCCTCCTAGGGGTTGCTTGCACTGACAAGAGCTGTAATCCTGTTTATCTGGGACAGGGATTTGAGCTGCCCCCCCTCAAAGTATATGATATTCAACTTTTCACAAGTGGATTTTGGAAGGACTGGTGACAGATGTCTGTCCTTGTCAGTAAAACTTGTAATTCTTCTACATCTGAAAGGGAGAACAGAGACAGCCTTTCTTGAAGGCCCCAATATGTGCCCAATCTTGTGCTGAGTACTTTATATGCCTTACATTCTTTAAAAAGTATTTCCAAACTTAAAACAAGTGGACCTTTATGAGTAAATTTTTGAGCACTGCAACATATGTACATGTATTTATTTATGAGTTGTATTTATGCTATTGTAATATGTTCTGTAGATCATAATATATGCACAACTGTCTATATTTTTAAAGAATGAGACACATAAATAGATGGACGTTATGCTTTCTCTCTGCATCCCCATGTAGCTGTGGGCAGATGCTAGGCATTCATGTCCTACTCTGGTGATTTCCACTCCTCACAGCCTGCCTGATATGTAGGTGTTACTTCCACTTTGTAGATGAAGAACTGTGGTTGAGACTATTTTAGTGATTTGGTCAGAATTGGGATGGTAGCCTCTATCTTCTGCTTGTAGATGGGATTTTTCCTTTGTAGTGCATTGGCTGTAACTCCCTCTTCCATCCTGGGTGCAGATCCCTGAGCTCCGACATTCCCTCCCAATTCTGTCCAAGGTTGCCATGATGGTCACCTCAGCAGGGGATGACTGAACCTTGAGTACAAATCAACTGTAGTCATCCCTTTCTGCTTTTCCAGGCCTCCTTACCCAGACTCCCTTGCAGCATTGAGTAGCCATCTGACCCAGTTTTAGCCAATCAGACATACAGGAATTTTCTGAGAAATCTCAACTGTTAGAAAGAAGAGCTCCTCCAAATGGTCACCCCTAACACCGCTGCTCTCTTCCCTTGTGCCTGAAATACGATCATGAGGCGGGGATGCCTGGAGCTAAACTTTAGAGCAAACAAGCCCAACTTGCTAAGGGTGAGACAGAAAAAGTGTAATGAAGCGGGCTTTGGCAACCTCACTGAGTCCCTGCTCTGAGCCAGAGACCACCCACCTCCAGGCTGCTGTGTGAGATGTGAAATGTCATCACCGTTTAAGCAGATAGATGAACGTTTTGTTACTGGCAGACAAGAACATTCCTAACCAACCTAGACACTATTTCTAATCAGCATCTTCTGTCTTCAGTTCATTCCCTCAGTTTCCTTCTGTGCTCATCCAAACTAAGATAGTGAGCTAGGTTTGGTCCATGTGGCATAAGAAGTCATATGACCCAAATGTTTCTTTTCCTTTTTATAGCATTATGATTCATTTTTCTAACTTTCCTGTTTTATCTTCTTATATTACTGTATGTGTATTTGTGCATTGCTAATGGCTAGTTCCATTGCTTTCCTGTGTACAGCAATTCTTTTGTGGTTCCCCAAACCTGCCTTCTTTACAACTGAATATTATTCTTTATTCACAACGCACCCCAGGGCCTTCCTATTTGATATTCTCTTCATCTGACTAATTCCTTCCTGTCCTTTAATCTCACTTTAGATGAGATCACCTCAGGGCAGTTTCCCCTAACTCTCTTCTCTTTATAAATATCTCTTCTCCTTATGACACTAGGTTTTGATTTTCTTCATAGAATTTACCATACCCAAAAGTCATCTCATTCATTCATTTAGCTTGTTAATTCTTGCCTCTACCCAGAAGAGCAAAGATCTTGTTTGCCATGAGCTCCTCTTTATCCCCTGGACCTGGTGCTTCATAGGAGCTCGTATTTATATAATGAAACAATAAAGGAAAGAATGAATGAAACCGAGGCTCCTGCTCATGTGAGTCCTCGGCTTTTCTCCCCAAGGGAGCATTTCAGTATTTATGAAGTGAGGATCCTAAAAGGTAATACAATCAGTTTCCTAGGCAAAGTGCTAATTAAATATTGCACTATCATCAACTTTCCACAGTTTAATATCCTAACTTAGAGGAACATATATGAATGTTATTACTTTTCACTGAGCTGAGCCTGATTTTTTAAAACATTGTGAAGGCAGAGGCACTGTTAATAATAATAATAATAATAATAATAATAATAATAATAATAATAACAATAATAATAAAAGGATAGTCACAATTTGAATATGGTGCTGCCATCAGAATGAAGAAGGGCTTTCTAGATGACACTTGCCCTCTGCTCCTACATTGCCAGGAACTTCCTGACATTTTTGTACCAACGGTGTGTTGTTGTACTTGGTGACTGAGTTGTCCTCAGCTCACCTTAAAGCCCCTGAAGGTATCAACTATGGCTGACAACGTTTTGATCTGCAGCATGGAGCCATATGGTAGGTGTCCCAGAAGTGTTCTTTTGCATGGGAGCAGAGGCGGGGTTGGAAACATGATATGAGTTATACAAACTAATCTGTTGGCATATTTTGCTCTACAGTTTAGTGAAATATAAACAAAAAAAATCACTATAGTTCCATGAAAAACAGTGATAGCTGTTTTGGTATTTGGCTTTTTTTTTTTTTTTAGTTCAGTCATGAGGATTTGAACTCTGGGCCTGGGCATAGTCCCCGAGCTCTTTTTGCTCAAGGCTAGTGCTCTATCACTTTGAGCCACAGTGCCATTTCTGGTTTTTGAGGGGTTAATGATGAGTCTCCTGGGAACTTTTCTGCCCAGGCTGGCTCCAAACTGCCTGAATAGCTAGGATTACAGGTATGAGCCTTCAACACCCAGACTCAGTTTTGGTCTTGGGATGATGGCCTTATCATTGCCATTATCTTATTCTTTTCCTCTTGTTGTTTCCTTCCCTCTTTATCCTCTTTTACTCCCTCTCCTCCCTTCTTCCTCCTCTCTTTCTGTCACTTTTCCTTCCTTTCTCCCTCCCACTCTCTTACTGCCCTTCCTTCCATTTCCCTCTTTTCCCTTTTCCTCCCTTCTTTCCCTTCCCCCTTTCCCCTTCTATCTCTTTTCTTCTCCTCCTCCTCTCCTCTCCTCCCCTCCCTATTCCCTCCTTTCCCCTCCTCTCCTCCCCTCCCCTTTCCCCCTCCCCTCCCCTTTCCCTCACCTCTCCCCTCCCCTCCTCGCCTCTCCTCTCCACTTCTAATATATTCTCTTTCACTGTAGTTTCACAAAGAATCAGGAGAGGAAAGATGACAACACCTGAACAGTGTTCTAGCCCTTGGGGAGGAAGAGATGGGAGGCTTTAGTTTTGTTTTGCAGGAGATCACGAGGGCCTTGACAACATGGGTGGAGATGTGGAGGAAGCATAGTAAAGGAGTGGCAAAGAGACATTTGGCCTACCTCAGAGAGTTCTGATTATTAGATCTAAATAAGAAACATCCTACCAGCGATTGATCCTCCTTACAATCTTTTTTTTTTTTTTTTTTTTTAATTAATTTTGGTGGTCATGGGGCTCCAACTCTGAGCTTGGGTACTGTCTCTCAGCTCTTCAGCTCAAGGCTAGCACTCTACCACTTTGAGCCACAGCCCCACTTTTGGTTTTCGGGTGGCTATTTGGAGATGAGCTTCATGGATTTTCCTGCGTGGGCTGTCTTTGAACTGTGATCCTCAGATCTCAGCCTTGAGTATCTATGATTACAGGCATAAGCCACCAGCGCCCAGCCCTCTTTACAAATCTTTTTTTAAAATAATTTTTTATTGAGATTAAGTGATTATATAACTTTGACAAATTTCACAGTATTGTGAGATAGTGATACTTAGTTAAAATCACAAACATATTTTAACCTTCACAGGCAAATTGTCATTATTATGGTCTATAATGTTTGTGAATTCTATGAGCTTTGGCAATACAACTATTTCTTCCACATCAGGTGATATGTACATCTCTTTCCTTTTGCTTAGTGTAAACTATTCCCTCTTCCCCTCTCATTCCTTCCCTCCCATGCTGCCCTTGAATTGCTTAGTTTGTTTTTATCAATGTCCAGTGCCGCTGATGGGCCCCTCTGTTGTATATTTTCCCATTTCCCTCTGATTCTGTGCCCTCTTCTTAGCACTCCTTACAAATCTTAAACACTACATAAAACTAATGCAGCAACTGTCCTTTTTGGCAGCTCCTCAAATACTTGAAGCTATCATGAGTCGTAATTTTTCCAAGTTCAACAACACTAGTTTCTTTGATTGGTTCAAATATAACCAGATTCTAATTCTAATTCTAATCCTAACTTTAATTCTGAGATTGGCTACTGCCCCCTGAATGTGCTCAAATTTATCGTAAAGGGCTTTTAGCTATGTACAGTAATCTGGGCATGTTCTCTCTCAAGGTCAAGCTGGACAGTGACAACTTCCTTTGGAATCTCCACTCTTTATTAATCCTATTCACTGCATCCCACTGTTAATTGGTATTGAACTTGGTGTCACTACTTTTTTTTTTAGAATGTCTTGTTGATTCTATATTTTCAAAGTTGTTATCTTGCTTATATCCATATTACACTTTATTGTTTTAGAAGCTTCCTCAGAGTTTCAGCATGCAGAATCACTTCTGAATACAGATAGTATATGCTTATTCCTTGCTGAGCTCTGTTCAAACACTTGTAGTCTAAAGAAAATGAGTCTTGTGATCTACTGAAACTTGATGATCTATCCAAAAGAAAGCCAAACCAAGCACCTTCAAAGCACTGAAAAAATTCCCAGCATTCTTCATTGATGGCCTCTTGAAGAAGAAGGATCAAAAGGAAGAAGCCAATCATACACTCTGAAAAACTTCCCCGGATCTTCTGGTAATGTCTTCGCATGCCTCCTGGGGCTTCCACCTTCTCTGTTTCTCCTCCCCCTCCCCGCCCCCCCCCCCGCCCCCCGCGCCCCCCCCCCCCCCCCCCGTCCTCTCCACACTCCTCCCCATCACAAATCCTTTTCTTTTTGGAGTGCTCCATGTAAGCTGTGTAGCTGCTCTCATTTTTTTTTCTTTTCTCAGTAGGATGTCTCAAGTTAATGTCAAAATGCCAATTAATATTGAAAGTGCTCAATAGCAGGCCAAGGTGCCCTTCTCCCTAGCAAGGATTGTACTCGTGATGATTTTTTTTATTTTCCTGTGATCATGGACATACTTGATGACCATTTCTGCCTTCATCCAAGTCATATAGTAATTGTGTTGAGTAGGCTCAATTAAAGAACAGAATGTGGGTCCCTTTCCCAAGAAAACCTTCCTCCACATTTGATATATTAATGAAAATCTTATAGGCTTAATGATTGAGTTGATGTTCTCAAGTAGAACATTGTCCCATGTTCTACATGAATTTTTATTTAAAAGCCTATCAAATAAATAAATGCCTTGATTTAATTCAGATGCTCCCTCTCACGTTTCCTGTACCTTAAAGCTTCACAGCCTTGTTGAGTTCCAGGGTGAGGCAAACCTTACCAAGTTTGTTCTTCACAATTGCTATGAACTGAGTGCTAGTGGTTCCCCCAGATTTCCAGGTGAAAACCCCAAGCCCAACATAATGGTATTTGGAGAAGAAACCCTCTAGGAGGGTGAGGCTTCACAGGTGAGGTTTCTACCTATGTCAAAGTCAACGTCCTTATAAAAAGAATGGAACGGGCGCCGGCGGCTCACACCTGTTATCCCAGCTACTCAGGAGGCTGAGATCTGAGAATCTCTGTTCAAAGCCAGCCCAGACAGCTAAGTCTGTAAAACTGTTATCTCCAATTAATCACCAAAAACCCAAACATGGAGCTGTGGCTCAAGTGGTAGAACACTAGCCTTGAGCAAAAAAGCTCATGGATAGCACCTAGGCCTTCAATCCAAGCCCCACAATCAACCAAAATTGTTTTTTTAAAAAGAAGGGAATGGACATTTGGGATCTTGGTGTACATAAATCCAAAAAAGCCAAGTGAAAATGTAACCAGGAGATGATCCTTACCACAAACCCACCCTTGCTGGCATTAAAATCTGCGAGTCCCAGGTTTCAGAACTACATAAAATAACCATTCATTGTTTAGGCTGCTCAGTGTAGTTTTTCATGATAGTGGTCCCCAAGTGATTCCAGGCTTATTCCGGGTGATCGATGCCACTCTTTTCTAAATAATCAATTTCCTGTTGTCGTGATCCAACAGTCTGTTTCTAGGTCATGTTCATGTTTGCATTTTTCAGAACATAGACGATGTTTCCCTTTTTTGCAAAACTAGGAGGACATTTTCTTCTTTTTCTTTTTTATTAATTAAGTTTTTTATTGTGAAAATACTGTATAACGGGGTTACAGTTACATGAGCAAGGTAATGAGAACATTTTTAATCCAGCATTGTTGCCTCCTCCTTTGTTTTTCCCTTACCATCCCTTCCCTCCTATCTCCTCAGCTACCCCCTCTCCTCCCCCCTCCCTTCCCTCCCCACCCCCGCCTAAATTGTAAAGTTTGTTTTTTTGACATAGCATCTTGTACATCTCATTGTTGAGATGGGTCAATCTGTATTTCTATTTAAACAATTTGTTTTTCTTTTTTTGTTGTTGTTGGTTTTGTTTTTCTTGTTTTGTTGCTCATGGGGCCTGAACTCTGGGCCTGGGCACTGTCCCTCAGCTCTTCTCTCAAGGTTAGCACTCTACCACTTGAGCTATAGTGCCACTTCTGGCTCATTCTGCTTATGTGGTGCTGAAGACTCGAACTCAGGGCCTCATGTATGCAAGGCAAGCACTCTACCACTGAGCCGCCTTTCCAGCCCCTAGGAGGATATTTTCTTGTCTGTAGTCTTTCTTCTCTCTACATTTCTGGTTCAGATGAGTAAGAACGCAAAGTTTTCTCCCATTCATATGTGAATGTTCTCTGGTACCATCTCTGGGTGTTCATTACCATGAACTTTCTGATCCCAGTTCCTGTCCTCAAAGCCTTCTTCCTGCCCAGTCAGTCTCCTACTCTCCCTGCTTCCCTTCCTGGGTCCCGTTTCATCTCTTCCTCCCATTACCAAACCCTCTTCCTTTCTTTCAGGCTTATTTCGTTTCTCTCCATATTTCCTTTCTCTTGATCTAATATGACTTGTGTTAGCATGGAATGGATGAAATTTCCTGCTGATCCATCTAGCGCCGAACCAACATCCTCAGGACAATAGGCATTGTCTGGTTTTTAGGATAGGAGAGATGAAGACTTTGGGACATTTACCCCATCACACCTGGGCAGATGTCTGACCACCACAGCAGCCCACAAAGAGGAGTGGCATGGAGGGTAGGATAGGAAAGTAGAACAAAGACAAGCCTGGGTAAGTATACAGATGGGGTGGAGGAGTGGTTGGCTGGCTTTGAGAAGCGAGAGAGCAGAGGACTGGCGGTGTGATGAAGATGCTTTTAGAAGCAGTATTTTTTTGTTCATTTTTAACAAGCTGTTTTTTTTTTAAAGAGGAGAATGTAGTACTTGCACATGGTAAAATGTCAAAAAGAACAAAGGATATATAACAAAACAATAAGTATAAAGTACATATCTATCGCCCTGTCTTCTACTCTGAAGTTTCTGCAGTAAACCTTTTTGTGGGGGGGCGGGGTGCATTCTTCCAAAATGCTGCATACGTCTACAGTCCTGTATAGATACGAATGCATTCTTCTATATACTTAAAATATGCAATATATATATATATATATATATATATATACACACCAAAACGCTGTTCTACGCTTAGCTGTTGTTTTGCATACATAGATTTACTTCATTTTGTTTAACATCTGCACAGCATTCTAATGCATGGGTGTATCCATAATTTCAACAGCAGTTTCTTCCAGGGAGCAAAAACAGAATTCATGACAGACCTAGGGAGTTAATTGTGAGATTGAAGTGGAGAAAGTTAATGAGAGGTGTCCACAGATTTACTTTTGAGCTTCCAGTGTGCCTTGAATTGGGTCACATTAACATCCCTTGTGAAAGGAAACCACAAACAATTGGCTGTGGGAGAGAAAAGCCCCTTTAATTAGGGACAGTCAACTAACAGAGAGTATATATCTATCTAGAGATGATATGTAGGCAGAAGAAAATCAGGCAGAAGAGAATCCTTATTTGGCTATAATGACCTCTAAGGCAGGCTCATGATAACGGTGCACTTGATAGTTTTACTGTTTAGATGGTGTTCGAATGTATTTCCTAAAAGTGCATGCATTGGAGTCTTGGTTGTTAGTGGTAGCAGTTGAGGTGGTATGCCTTTAAGAGGTGGGACTTAGTGGGAGATCTTTAGGTCATTGGGGACATTGCCCTTGGAAGAGATAAATGTAGTCCTCCTGGCATACCTGTTAGCTCCTGCAGAAGTGTTGTTAAAGAGGAAGGAATCTGGCTACTCTCCAGTTTCTTTGACTTCCCATCTGGTGATATTATCTCTCCCACTTGCATATGCTGCTGTGATTTGTGATGCCATTCTCCAGAGCTTAATGTTGGTACTATGCCCTCGAATCTCCAGAACTGAATGCTAAACAAACTTGTTTTCTTTATATAGTTACCTATCTTCAGGTATTTCATTATAGAAACAGAAAATAAACTAATATGCATGAGTTTCCATTAACAATAACCTGACCAAATAAGCAGGTTGATTTGCAATGACCCACTTTATTCATAATTGGCCCGTCATTGACCCACACCAGTGTTGTGCCAGCAACTGTGTAGTAACTGGCTCACCACAAAAATGATAGTTCCAATTTACACTGTGTGCTGATGGCCAGTTGTTAATATTTTCATGACCACTGGTTCCCAGTGATCAGTATGGCAGCACTGAAGGCAGAGTTGGGGAAGATGGAATGTTTAACTCACTCCCAATTCTTACAAGCTACTGACCAGCATAACCTTGGGTCTTGATGGACACTTAAAATCTCTGAATTCCACAGGGAACGGTTCACATTTGTAAAGCTTGTAGCCAGCCCTTCAAAAGAGGAGCAGGAATGGGTCCTGACAGAGAGTAAAGAACCAGGAAGGGAATGGGGGAAGGGGAAGAAGGAAGAAGGGGAAGTTTTGGGGAAGAGGTCACCTCAGACCTAAGTGTTATCTCCAGAACCTCCCTAAGGCAATTATCGAGTTCTCTTTTTACTCTGACTTGAGATAGGTACCTGTCTTCCTTCTTCTGTTTTCCCTCTCTCCCTCTCCTCCCTTTCTCCTCCTCCTTTCCCCTATTGTTGTTTTGAATCGAAGAGTTTTGCTATGTAACACCATCTAGCCTCAAACTCTAGATCTTCCTGCTTCAGCAGTTTTAGTGCTAAGATTACAGGCATGCACCACCATGCCTGGCTTCTTCATTTTCATGCATGGCTTGGCCTTACTGATAGACTCTCGGCCAGGAGAGAAGGCAGTGTGGCAAGGTCCTCAGAATTGTAGGGAGGAAAAACACTGTCAGCTTCCATTCTTGCTTTTAGTCTCTCTTTTTTACTATACCTTCTGCTGTTCTCAGACTTCCTGCCCAGCAGGAAGTATGATGGAGGTCCAAAAGCCCACAGGGTCTTGTGTCTGTAGATACAGGTTCTCACACTAAAGCCCCACAAATTCCCAACGAGGCCTCAGAAAGTTCTGCCAAGGGCAGGCGCCAGACATCTGGCTAAAATAAATAGGACCTAGCATATGTTCTGCATCCCTCCAGGGTATCTCTGATTGCTGACATTCTGGAGCTGATAGCAGCCCACATCAAGTGAGTGCTAGACTGGAACATTCTGTGTGCTGATACCTTAGTTGGGTTTCCCATGTTCACTTAACACATTGAAATGTGGTAAGAAGCTGACCCCTGGAACTGTGATGAGACTTCCTGGCAGAGACACCTGTATAGTGGTGTCCAATGCTATCCAGGGCAGATACAGCATGGCTTCCTCTCTGCCAGTTACCATATTTGCCACGTCAATGCATAACTGACCACCTCCAAATCACTGGCATAAAACAATAGCTTATCCCTGTTCCATGATGTCTTGGACCTCAGAAGAAAAGTCCAAAGGCTGGAATTGACTAAATAACTTGACTAGGGATAGAGAATTTACTTCTGAAGCTCTGGTCATGGGGCTGACCAGTACATGGACTCAGTTCTCTACCATATGGCAGCTCCAGATGACCCAGGAGACCAAGAGAGAGCTTCAGTAGAGGCCCTGGTTCAGTAGAGCTTCAGTAGAGGCCCTACCGGCAGTAGTTCATTGGTCACTTAACAGCTCTGAGTTGATATGGAAGAATTAATTTGGTATGAGATCCTGAAGAGCAGTAGTTGAAGAGCAGATGGTGATTAATTAGAGGTAAGAATCTCCAGGATTTTCTGCCTGGGCTGGTTTCAAACTGTGATCCTCAGATCTCAGCTCCTGAGTAGCTAGGATCACAATTGTAAGCCACTGGCATCCAGATATTTTTGAGTTGTGTAGTTGAAAAGATGTGTTTGTTGGCTGAAAGAGAAAGAGGATTCTGTAGAAAGGGTCATGGGGACAACAGAGGAAAAGCAATAAGACTTGGGCCACAGAGACATGAGAGCTGATTTGACCAAAATCTGCAGTGTGTGTGTGTGTGTGTGTGTGTGTGTGTGTGTGTGTGTGTGTGTGTGTGTGTGTGTCTCTGTGTGTGAGTGGAGGGATACCCTCTCTACTATAGCCCCAACCCCTGTGCGGCATAGGAAGCCACTGATAATGTACAGCAGTATAACCAAGTAGAGGCAATATGGAAGAGAGTATCATATGGCGCAATGCCACAATGTCTCCCCATCAAATGGCTCATGGGTAGTGGACACAAGGAGAAGACCAATAAGAACTAACATGGTCAGGGGCTGGGAAGGTGGCTCAGTGGTAGAGCGCTTGCCTTGCATGCCTGAGGCCCTGGGTTCAATTCCTCAGCACCACATAAGCAAAAAGAAAAAGCTGGAATTGGTGCTGTGGCTCAAGTGGTAGAGTGCTAGCCTTGAGCTGAAGAGCTGAGGGACAGCGCCCAGGCCCAGAGTTCAGGCCTCACAACTGCACCCCCCCCCCCAAAAAAAAGAACTAACATGGTCAGGCTGGTTCCTAAGTATGGCATCACCTGGGTCTTTGACATTACAGGAGGAGATAGGGAACGGTTGTCATAAATGAACAGAAGAGGCTAGGATAAGATGTACATGTTAATATTGGTATCCTCATTTCTATATACAAGCCAATGAAGCCTAAGATGGTTTGAATCTGCTAATATCTAGCCGCCAAGTTTAAGCAACATTGAGGAAATGGGGTGCGCGAGGATGCTCCTCTTGTCAACTGCCTCCAAAGATGGTCATTTTCTATCCTGTGGCCAGTCCATGGAAGACAGAAACCTCAGGTTTGCAGGCTGACAAGATTTTAAGGAAATGGAGGAAAGAGTACGTTCGAATGGACTGACAATCTGTAGAGCTGCAGCCAGTTTCTGAAAATGGCAGCTTCCAAGGAGGATGCAGATTGAAGGTTGCTGGAATGTTCACAGGAAATCTCTTGATAGAGCCCCAAAGCAGGGACAGTGTAAAGTTTGGACACTTTTGATGTGCGATCCTGGCCATCTGGTCAGGGCAGTGTCATTGTACAAAGCTTCTCTTCCACGCTCTACTGAGATTTGGGCTAATGTTGATATTTATGCTCTCCTGCAGGTGGCGCCACAATGTAGGTTTTTAAGCAGCTGTCTGCTTGAGGTTTTTTGTTTTTTTTTTCTCTTCCAGTGCTAGAGTGCCAGCCCAGGCACCGGGCAGTTTATGGGAGAATATTTTCTATATAGCACTTGTTAGGCTCTGGCGATTTGTTTAACGAGCAAATCTGGCTTTTATCAACGCAAATAGCAGCTCTGTTTCTAGGCTAATAAAAATGGTGGTAGCTAAGTAAAGGAAAAGTTAGGGATTTCTTCTTAAATCTGGCCCTTTTAGCCAGGACAGATGAGCCAATACTTTTCTTCTCAAACCTGGCAATAAACCACAGCCAAAAGCTCACAAAAATAGCCTCTTTAGAAAATAGACTCTAAGAAGATATATGCCATTTAGCTTCTCCCTCTTGTGGCCATAGAACCAGACAATGACCTATCCAGTTTCACCACCAGGCAAGGCTAGAGGAGGTGACTCACAGACTCATTGTCTGCAGGAAACAGCTAGACTGCCCACGGAGGACTCTTTTCACCCCTCACCAGCTGGTGGGAGTGGCAGAGGTGTGAATTAGATGGCTGATATCTAAGGCAGAAATTTGCTTTAAACCATTTCAACTCTGCCTTTTCCAGTGTGTTCATTCATAGTGTTGGGTCAGGGTAGCAGAGAGCCTGCCCTCATTGCATTGTCTCACTTGAACAAAGAGATGTTTGGCTGGGCACTGGTGGCTCATGCCTGTAAACCTAGCTACTTGGGAAGCTGAGATCTGAAGGACAACGATCCAAAGCCAGCCTAAGTAGAAAAGTCCGTTATCTTCCAAAAAAAAAAAAACACCCAAAAGTCAGTCTGGATGCATGGCTCAAGTGGTAGAACAGCCATCAAGCAAGCTGAGCAAGCATGAAGATTCTGAGTTCAAGCCCCAGTACTGAAAAAAAAAAGATATGTTCATCTGAAAAGTAATACTAATTCTCTAACTGTGTATTGCACTTACCTTAGAGTTATAAAACACTAACAGGGGATAAGAAAAAAAACAAACCACTAATATATAGTGACTCCTTGGAATTTCACTGTAAGGGGTGAATGTGGTCGGTGACTGTGAGTTCCTCTGATAGCACAATCCATGTCCAATAACAGAGTTGGTCAGCGGTGGGCCGGGAGTATGACAGGAATCTTGTAACCTCCAGCGCAGATCCTCTCCTCGCTCTCCCCTAGTCAATTTGCAGACTCCACAGAGCAAACTGAATGGGCCAACAAGTCCACGCTGCGGTGACTCTCATCTTCCTGTCCATTCTTACAATGATATTATATGGACACTTCCCCGTTGGCCTGCCTTTTTCCCCTGTGGAAGGAAAGGAAAGAAAAGACAGGACAAGGTTGGGTCTCATCAAGAACAAGAGAGCTGGTAGGGGCTCCTTCCCTGTTCATTGTTGGTCCTGCTTTCTGTGTACTTCTTCCCTGTCATCTGGCTCTGTTATTACTCTTCAGGCACCACATGACATTCATTTCTCTGAATGAAAATAAATGACACCACACACTAGGCGGGAGATAAAGAATAATAAACACATTTTATTTGCCACCTCTGGAAAAAAAAGGGGGGGGAGCGGAGGTCTTTACATCTCATCCATCCATCAGGAAATGAGCCTGGAACTGGCAACCAGATACACACACACACACACACACACACACACACACACACACACACACACACACAGAACCAAGGGGCAGAAAAGATGACCAAGTAGCATTAAAAATATATGCTAGAATGACTGAGAAGGGAGGAAGAGCTAGTTTCTCACTTTTCCCTTCCTCCCCTCCCTCCCTCCCTCCTCCCCTCCCTCCCTCCCTCCTCCCCTCCCTCCCTCCCTCCTCCCCTCCCTCCCTCCCTCCTCCCCTCCCTCCCTCCTCCCCTCCCTCCTTCCCTCCCTCCCTCTCTGTTTCTATGGCATATCCTGAGAGCTGAGTGCCAACATATTTGAAAAGACATCCCCCCCCCCCTCAAACTTATCAAGCCATATTCCTTAAGTAACCCAGCAGAGTCTTCCAGAAGCTTATGTGGGATGTCACCCCTGGGCTGGGTCTGTGATGGTGCCGTATGGCACTTTTCGAGGAAACATCTAGAAGCAGGCTGAGGCCCAGGTGAGACAGAGCGCACACAGACCTGAGGGAGGCTGTGATTTTGGCATCACGTGTGTCTCCTTGTTCTGCACAGACAGACATTTGGTCCTGGAGTCTACTTAGCCCTGGAAGGATGTCAGAGAAACTTCAAGATTGAATTATTCTGTGTTTCTCTGGACTTCTGAAACTAACTTGATATTGCGAGCGTTATCTAGAGTCTGGGATCCAGGGTTTCTGAGAAGAGAGGAGCCAGATCAATGTATTAACGTGAGCTAATGAGATGATAACTCCTTACTGCTTTCTGGGTCATGCAATACTCAGTGGAGAACCAGACTAACCGGGGCTCCACACTGTCTCCAGGCATACCCTTTAACCAAAGCATCCACGTCTGCCTGCCTCCTGCAATGGCTTCCTTCCTTCATCACCTTTTCCAGGCGACAGCTAGGTCTCAGCAAGGTCTTGTGACCCTCCCGTGCTGCCCTCCTGGGGCTCATATAACCTGTCACCCCGCAGCTCCTCCCCAGGTTACAACTTGGATTTCTGTGAAAATATAACCCCTATAGGAAGGCGTAGGAATGTATAGCGCTGTCAGTCTTTTCTACCTAATAAGCAGGTTCTGAGAAGAGGGTTGGGTGGGAGGGGCCGTGGTGTGCAGGCAGTGGCTGGCTGGGTGTGAAGCAAACTTACACGGTGGGTGAAACCCGGGCTCCTGGGCTCCTTTAGAGGTTTACCCTTGACTGGTGTTGCTTCAAGGAGATTCTTTGGGCAACAGGACGGATGGAGCCACTTGCCCTACGATTATGGTTAGGAGTTGGAGGAGAAGGAGGTATCCAGAGTCTAGTGGATTCAAGTGGGCATTCCTGAAGTTTCTCCTGGTGGTCAGGGCATGCCCAGGGGGACAGGTCTGCGCAGCACCGTTCTAGAGAGCGTTCGCTTCCCATCCCCATAGGCTGATCGGAACCCGAGCAAGCTCAGGACTTCTTTCTGGGTGCTCTGAAACGACCCCGACGTTGGCTTTGTCTGTCTGGGATGGAGTCCAGCATCTAGGGTTCCCCAGACCAGGCAGGTCAGCAGTGTCTTCGTGTAGACAATAGGAGAGAGGTCAGGTTTTGAGCCTTCGGGCTCCTGGCCATCCCTGCTCCCCGGCTCAGGCCTTCCGTCCTGGGGGTGGGGGTTGGGGGGACGGCTGGGCACGGGTGCCGCAGGACGGGGCGGGGGGGGGGTTGGTCCTTTGGTGGGGGGTGGGGAGGCCGTGGCAGGGCGGTTTCTGATTAGGAACCGATCGGTGGCAGCGATACCCCAGATCTGCTTCTGAACACCTCCAGGTCCCGGTGACCAACAGACACCCCCCTCTGGCCCGGGAAGGGAGGCGGGGGGAGGGTTCAGGGGGGCAGACCAGTGTGCCTCCCCAGGCCATGTCTGCGCCCCCCTCGGCCCCACATCGCCACAGCCCCGGTGGCTGGGGAACAGGCCAAAGGGACTCCCGGTGGGGTGGGGGGGGGTCATCGTGCGTGCCCGGGAGAAGGGGTCGAGCCGGGTTGGGGGGGGGGAGGGAGATGGAGAGCGCGACCGGGCAGGGAAGGCGCCCCCGGGCTGGTCCCCCTCGGCTCTGCCGGCGTCTAGATGTCAGCCGCGAGCTCCGAGCCAGCGCGAGCGAGCCAGGGAGGGAGCGGCGGCGGCGGCGGCGGCGGGGAGGGGACTCGGAGCGGGGAGGGCGGGCGGAGGGGGAGGGAGGGCCCATCGAGCGCCAGGCAGCTGGAGTTTTTTCGCAGCGCTCGGCCGGGCTTCCACGCACAGCGGCAGCGGCGAGCCGCGGCGGCAGCGGGAGGCCCGGCAGCTCCGGCGGCGGCGGCGCGGGGGGTCGCGGCCCCGCTCGGTGCCCCCTGCAAACTTTGCGAGCCCGCCAGCCCCGGGGCCCGGGGGGGGGGGGTGGCGCACGGCGGAGGAGGTCCGGCTCCGACCCGGGCCGAGCTCGCGGCCGCCGCCGGAGCCGCAGCCGCAGCGGCAGCAGCGCCCGGCAGCTCCGCCGCCGCCGTCACCACCAGCACCCGCGCGGCCGCCGCCGCCCCGCGCCTCCCCGGGGAGCAGCCCGCGGCTCCCGCAGCCCCCCGATCCCCGGCTCCGGAGGAGGAGCACTGCTCCGCGAGTCCCCCGGCAGGGGCGGGGACAGCGGCGGCGTAGCCGGCCGGGGGCTCGTGGGTGGGGGGTGGGGGTGGGACTTGGGGAAGGGAGGGGGACCCTGCCCAGCCCCGGCGGGTCCCCAGCGCACTCGCTTGCGCCCGGGGAAAGCAGCCCGACCCGGCCGGCATGGGCGGCGCGGAGTGACGCCGCCGTGCCCGCTTGGCATCAAGGACATTCAGCCCGCGGGGGTGGGGACGGAGAAGGAGGGGTGTGTGTGAGAGTGTGTGTGAGTGTGAGTGTGTGTGTGTGGGGGGGAGCAGCCCCACGTCGCCAGACCCGCAGCCCCCTACAGAGCTCGCCACTGCCGCTCGGGGCTCCGGGGCTCCGGGCTCTGGGGCGTGCGTTCGGAACCAGCCACGTCTGCTGACCTTTCTGTGGACATTCGACCGCCCACCACCTTGGACGCGACGGGAGGAGCTGTCGAGCCCCCCCTCGGCGGGCTGGGCAGAAAGGCTCGGATCTGGGCGCCTGCCGAGCGGCGGCGGCGGCGTGGCCGTGGCCCCGCCGGCTTCCCCGGTGCCACCGCGGGTGGTGGAGGCTTTGCGTTTGGGGCTGGGGCTGGAGGAGGCAGCCACACGCGCGCACACACGCACACGTTCGGAGGAGGGCGAGAGGCTCCATCTGCAGTGTCAATGCGGCGCTCCCGCTGAACGAGGGGGACGAACGCGGCGCCCGCAGGTAAGGAGCCGCCGCCGGGGGGCGGCTGGGGCTCGGGGGTGGGGTGGAGGGGCCCGGGCGGGCCGCGGGGAGGGACCACGGAGAGGGGGTCGTACCCAGTCCGATCCTGGAGTCCTCAGCTGCCCCGGAGCCAGCCCGCTGCGCGCACACTCGCGTGCACACACACACACACACAGAGGCACACGCCGCACTCACGCACCTGCCCACGTCCCACCTGGACACCCGCGTGGGCGGCAGCGCACGGCCGGCCCGAGCAGGGGATTCCCCGGGGCTCGTTCTCCTCTCCAGCTCCAGGACGCAAGACTTCGGGTAACCACTGGACTTGGAGGGTGCGATTCGGTACCGGATCTGGTGTTCCCCCCCCTTTCCTCCTAGGGAGGCTAAGAGGAGGACCCCCCCCCCCCAGTTTCTAGCTCCTTTCATCTCTAGCTGGCTTTTTTAATTTTAAGAAGTCATGGGAGATGTTGAGAGACCCGCCCAGTGTAATCGCGGCTGCACCCTGGCCTTTTGGACAACCTGGGATTTTTTTTTTTAAATGGGAGACAGACGGACAGACGGACGGACTGGCTGCTATTCGGGCAGATTATTTGGAGAGCGTGGGTAGCCGTGGGTGCGGGGAGGAGGCCACCTCAGCCGCCGGGGAGGCTGCAGTCCCGTAGGGCGGTGCATACGGAACCGACGCTGCGTTTCCCCAGTAAGAGGCAGTGCAAACGCTTTCCTGACGCGCGGCGTGGCCCTGCTTCCCCGGCATATGCTGGGATCTCCATGGTGAGCTGGCCTAGGGAGAATGCTGGGGCGGGGGGTCCAGATCTGCCTTCAAAGAGAGGGTCTCATCACACCCCCAACTGCTGCTGGGGACCTCGCAGGCAGACAGGGGCTCTGTTCCCCCTCCCCTTTCCCTGGGCACGTGGGGCCGGCTTTTCCATCTTTTCCCCATGCCTCTGGCTCACACCTGTCACAAGGCTTTTGAGGTGTGTGTCTGAGAGAAAAGAACTAGAAACGGGGAATCGAGAAGGGGTGTGTTCAAAGAGACGCCCCCCTCAAGCCAAGAGGACTGTCATGGCCATGTTGGCGCTGCCCACCCTAAGTAGGCGTTCTTGGGTCTGCCAGCGTCTCCCAAGAGCCCAGCTCTTCCTGCCTGCAGAATGGCTCTCTGCAAAACCAATGGCTCAAGGTGCTGTTTTCCCCAAAGCCACTTCTGTCCCTTTTCCCCTGGCTGGGGTTTTCACAGGCTGCTCCTTTTCAAACTTTTTCTGGAAGAGGTAGAAGGTGATTGGGGATGCAAAGGGGCCATTTTCATAATTCCCATCTGGAGGAGGAGAGGAGGAGGCGGCGGCGTCTAAGAGTAACTTCCTTTGAGGCTCAGTTGTAGGAAGAATAGGTTTGATGTATCCATGTAGCAGGCTCCTATGTTTCTATAGCTGTTCCTTGGAGATGGCTTTGGGGCCACCTGGGGAAAAATTGTAGTAAGGTTGTACTGCCAAATAAAATCATGTGTTTAGAGTGTCTGTGAACCCACCAATGAGAGAAATGTGTCTTCCAAAGGTGTGTGCAAAGAACGAACCGTTAGCTCTAGGTGGTCTGGCGGGAAGGGCACAGAATTTGGGTTGCTTTTGAAGATCCTGAAGGGGGATGCACAGCAGAAGGGGTTCCCTGCACCCCCAGCTCTGCTATTTCCAAACTTTTTTTTTTCAGTTCCAGAAAAGATCTTTCTCTCTGTCTGTCTCTCTCCCAGACTAGGCTGGGGAGAAGAGCAAACGCCCCAGGAGGGAGATTGTATTCCTGCTGGGTGGGATGTGAGTTGCCCTTTGATTGATTGAAAAGGGTAGCTAGAATAAAGCAAAGCACTCACAATGGGGAGACGCCAGGCAGGAGGAGAATATTTTCTTTTTAAGAATGGTGGGCGTGTGCACAGACTTGGGGGTGGGTACCCATACATTCTCAGAGTCTAGCCCAATGCAGCTGATACATCCAACTGTGTGTGACAGTGAGGTCCAACTCTTGTCCTCTGGGCAGTGGCAAAAACAAAAGCAAAAACAACCTGGCCCCTTTCTGTGCCTACATCCCTTTGGAGTATGTGGAGAGGGAGGTCTCATGTTCGAGTAGAAGAGCATATGATTTCCAGCAGGATTAGCAAGCTCCAGCGAAAGTGGGTGTTCCCAGTTAAACATTCCCTCACAGGACGTGGAAGGGGCAGAGGTTTAGGTGCAGATCTTCCTGAATTGTTCATCTCTTCTGTCGTCCTCTGTATATTCCTCTGCCTCCCTCCCTTCCCCCTTTTCTTTCTTGTATGCTTGCAGCCTCTGGGTCCATCATTATAAATGTGAAACCAGCAGTCAGTATGCTGGTTATAAACTGAACATCAGGATTCGAAAAAAAAAAAATCCTCAGACTTTCTGCACTGAGTGTGAGATTTGGTCTCTAGGACCAGGCGGGCATTTGTTAACATCTGTGCAAAGCTGGCTGTACACCTTTTCATTTCCCCCGCCTGGCTGTCTAGTCTGGCCCCATCCTTCTCTCTCCATTGCTCTTCTGTGGCCACCCTTCTAAGTTCTCTGGTTCTCACTGGAAGGCAATCGACCACATACAATGACAAAAGACCCCCCCGCACAGACCCCTGCACAGATACTAGCCACCCCTTACTGTGGCTGCACTAGGCCCTAACACCTCTTCTGTGAACACTTCACGTGGGACACCCACAAACTTCTCCTTCCTGGATTCCTATGAGTCTCCTCTGGGCTTCCAGGAACCTCCCCTTGGATGCAATCATTTCTGGAGGAATCCAAGGCAGCTAACTGTGTCCTTCTCTGTATCTCCTTCTCCTGCTCCAGCTCCCTGCAGTCAGCGAAATCTACATAGCAGAGTATGCCTCTACTTGTGGCCCCCCCCATTCTTTTCATTACAATGCTGGGAATTGAATGGGGGGGGCTTTTTTTTTTTTTTAAAGAACAGCAGCATTTTTTAAATGAAGAGAGAGCTAAGGCTGATGGGTGAGGGACTACTCTTAGCTCATAGTTATCACCAGGCTTTGCTGCAAAAGAAATTGCAGCCAGTCTCTCTCCTCCTAGCCAGCTGGGGGCATTTCTTAGCTACTTCTCTTCCTTCTCACCAGAGAAAGCACTGAACAGACAATGCACATCAGAGACCTGTTGGAGTGGCTCTGTGACTGGCCATGATGGGGCAGCAGCAATCAGGGGAAAATCAGCCCTGATCTTGGCTCTGATTCCTCATTGCAACAGATGTTCTGGGATCTCTCCTCCTTTGTTTGTGTCCCATGCTAAGCCATGAGTAACTGGTTCTGACTCTGAGCAATTGAACAGGGTTCTTTTCCCTCCTTTATCCAATGTCTCCTTCCTCTCCACCCACCCCAGTTTGCTAATCCACCTCGTGGTTTTGTGCACACATCCGCTGGCCCATTCTTCCTCAAATCTGTGGCACTCCAAGAAATCAATATAACATGAATTTAATGACAGCTGGATGATTAAGTGTTATTTATATTTAAGAGCGACATTAAAAAAAAGACGTGATGCTAATAAATCAAACGGCGGGTTGGGAGACACACATGATTAGGGCAATTGCCCTGTGGGCTTCACTGAGCAATGCTTGGTCCACACCACGCAAGGTTTGATCTGCCCTGAAGCAGACACTGTCGCTTTAAAAGCGACAGTCCTCACTGCTCCCTCCTCTAATGCTCAAAGTCCCCTCCCTGTCCTGACTTACTCTTTAGTTTCCAGTCCTGCTGCACCGTTCTAGTGATGACAGGAAGGTGGAGCCAGTGGGGAGAATGAAGGGGGTGGGGAGAGGCAGAGAACCCGCTGCTAAGGGGTAAGAGGTGGATCTTCCACATGAAGGCTAGCAGGAAAGGGTCCTAATTTGGGATCACAGGACTTATTCCAGAAGGAAGCTGCTTCACGTCCCCCCGCCTATATCTTTGTCCTTAGGATTATGTAGCCTAGGCTTCCCCAGGGAAAAGGCTCCAAGGACCCTGAACTTGCTTTTAATCCTCATGGAAATGATGGGAACAGAAAGTAGTCCTAATTCATGGTGATAACGATGATGGTGGTGGTGGTGATAATGATGATGGTGGTGGTGATGATGATGATGAAGGTGATGATGGTGATGCTGATGGTGTAGTCCATGTTGTAGAACACTTCCTTGGATTAGGCATTATTTTAGACCCTTGTGGGGGTTGGCTCTTAAGCATTCTGCTGTGGCTATGTTTTCAGTGATGAAGAGGAGAGAGTTTAAGGACTTTGTCCAAGGTCACATAGCCAAAGAGTAGGTAGGGCCACACATTAACTCTAAACAATCTGACCCAGATTCTTCTTACTTAGCTGCTTGGGCCTAGCATGTTGCTGCTCTCTGGGAGAGTTGCTCACATCGCCCTCCCCCCACCACCCACCCCCAACCCCTCCCCCCCAGCAAAAAGTTTAGAATGGCTCTCCTTTCTCTCTTGAATCACCTCTGGCCTCAAACAAATGTACTTTTTCTTGGTACTTCAGTTAACCCATGAGTCAAGAGGGGCGAGTTTTATTTTTAGCTGTTGGTAGATTACAAGGCTACATGGGTCTTTCTAGCAAAGTGCTCAGTTAGTTACTGAAGGCTGGCAACTCCCACGTTCTCCTGGGAGAAACGGAAAAAAAGTGAATGAGTGAAATTAGTTTTCCATCTCTACTTTTGTTTCTGGGAGAGTTCCAAGTCTGGCGGAAGTATGGTTCTCTCCAGTGACTTGTGCATTGGTGGTGTGGTAGAAAGAACTTCCTCACTGCATCCTGACAGTAGCCCTGCAGATGCGTCTTATGGATTCCCATTTTGATGGCCTAGGAATTTAGGATGAGAAGAGAGTTTAAGTGAGATGCCCCAGTCCCCAGGTTGCTAGGCAACAGATGTCAGGTTCATTCTCTGACAAGAATTTTTCCCATTACATTGCTCAAAGGCAGGGCTCCATACTTGGTCTTTCATTCATTCACTGACTGTAGGGCTCAGGGTGTGGGGACCCAGAGGCAAGGGGCTGTCATGCCATGCTGTGGGCCTAGTTGGCAGTTGAGACAGAGGTTTGTTGGAAGTCCATGCCAATGGTGTGTGGAGGGGGAGAATGGACCTAGAACACCTGGTTGATTTGGGCAGGTTGCCTTATGGATAGAAAACAGAAGCTAGAGACAGCATGGACTGAGGCCAGTGATTAGGTTTTACACTGATGCTAAGAGGTGTATGTGTGGCAGTGAGGTACTAAGAGATCATGGAATTGTTCTACCCCAAAGCCAGGGCTAAGCTGTCAGACACAGGCTTCTCTGCTCTTCATGTTTTACAGAATAGCCACAAGTGGAGCTCTAGGGTGTGTGTGTGTGTGTGTGTGTGTGTGTGTGTGTGTGTGTGTGTGTGTGTGTGTGTGTGTGTGTGTGTGTGTGTGTGTGTGTGTGTGTGTATTTTCAAAAGACACACTTTTCCTCCGTGCATTATTTATTTGGCTTTCCCCTGTATTGCAACCTGAGGGAAAGTTCTAGAAAACTTGGGAGTGTATCAAAGGGATGCACTGGGAGTTTTATTACCTCCCACCTAGGACAATAGTAGCCAGACACGATGCAGAATTAAACCAACAGGTGCCTGCTGACATCTCAGGCACCATCCCTGGGCCTGCTAAGCTTGGATATCTCCTCCCCTCCTCCGTGTCGTCGCCATGAACCAGGATTCGCAACAGCAAATTGGATTTTAGGATGTTTTGTCACTCTAACACAAAACAGATCACTAGCTAAGAGGATCTCGTCTCTGCAGTCAATGTGCTCAACCCAGCCCTGTGCAATCAATTCCCGAGGTCTTACACGGAAGAGTCTTTTCATTAGGAGGTGTGAGGACAGAAGCGGTTGAGAGCAAAGGGTCACTGGAAATTTAGGAAGGAGAACTACAGAAGTTCAAAGACTTCTCTGGATATCAATGTAGCTCAGTTTCCTGTCTGACATCCTTACAGAACTCTTGTCCCGTGAGCTCAGCTCATTTCCCTACAACAAGAAAGTGAACTAATTGCTCCTTGGATTTGGCCCAGAAGTCAAGAGAACAGAGATTAAGCAAGGCAGAATTGGTCTACTGGTTCTTTTTATGTGGAAGGAGCAGAGAGACAGAGAGAGGAGGGCGCGTTGAGGCAGCAGACATCAAGGTGTGTGTTTGAACTATGTGGAATGTCAACCTTCCAAGTAATACTGGAAAAGAGGAATTTCCTAAAGTTTATTCCATGGAAACATGAATACAAGTTATGCGCAACGATTGCCAGGCCAAATTGACCGTGGTGCAAAGGATTAAAGGAGTTCCCGACTTCGGGACTTTTCCACAAGGATTGAGGACTACACAGGTAGATGCAAGTGAAGAGGACCTGAGATCCAGCTAGCACCATGTACATACACATGAATGGGACATAGGTCTTTATTTGTCTTCATTCTTGACTGTGACACATTCCATCTGAATGTTTTCATTCTACTGCGTGCTGGGTCCTGGTGATGGTGTGTACCTTCACACACCATGTGCACCTCAGGCATGTGTACCTTTTCTTAGAGTCATGAATAATTCTTGTATGTTTTTTTTTTTGCTTAAATAAAAACAAAAACCACCGGTGGGATAGGAAAGGCTCTAGACATGTATGCGTGTGAATCATCCCAGCTCTGTCTTCGTAGAACCAGTTTTGAAATGAAGCTGTTGGTCTAGAATGATTTTTCAATGTTTTAATATGTGTGTTGTAGAAGTCTCTACAACACACACACACACACACACACACACACACACACACACACACACACACACACAATCAGATGCAAACAAGGTCATTCTTGTCAAAGGCAAGGATGCCTGAGCATATGCTCTGGCCCTCTGGCCCTCCACTTTGGCCTGCTTGGCTTCCCTGGAGCCTGGTGTGATGGCACCTGATCGAGGGATGGGCTCTCTGGGAGAGGGGAAGACAGGTGAGAAAGGAAAGGAAGGTCAGCCAGAGTTCCCAGTGGAACACCACTGCTGCTCAGCCACTCAGAGGGGATCAGGGCAGGTAGATATAGCCAGCAGTTCCCCCGTCCTGGTTTTTCTTTTCTGCTGTGGTTAATTGACCACAGGCCACTCCATCAGGTGTCAACTCCCTTGTCGGTTGTCAAGATTGGTGTTTGGGGTCAGGTCCCAGGGGCTGGATTTCCATGTCCCAGGGTACCTGAGAGTGGGAGGGAGCGTCCTGACCGTTCTCTCTGAGGGAAGAAAGGCAATCAGAACTTTAGGAAGAGGGAGGTGTCATGGAGCCACTCTAATGGGAAGTAGAAAGAATGTCTTGAAGCTTGGAATTGAGTAGGTGGGCGAAATATAAGTGGAACCACACCGATCTGATCTGGGAAATTACAATTTGGGAGATCAAGGTCATAGGTTCTGTATTAAGGAACACACGATTCCTCAGGACTGAGTCCAGGCAATGAACAAAACAGGGTAGGATGTACCAATAAAGCACACCCCAGTCTCATGGAGCTGTGGTAGCATTGGCCAACTACATGGGGAGTGGGGGCAAGTCACTCGCCTTAGATCCAAACAGAAATGATATGAAGAGTGCAGACCTCTCTTGAAGTTATTACTCATTACATTATATGATTTCTGCTCTTGTGAATGTAATGACTTTATTATTTCTTACAGTTGGCTAATACTTGATAGCAGTTATTAAATTTAATATATTAAAAAGAGTATAGGTGTTGGTCAGATTCCAGGTGCTTTGCCTAACTTTGAGACACAGTTGTCTTCCAAGCGCATTCGTGGAGTGGTGTGGGGCATACCTGGCACATCCGCTCATATAAGTTGAGTGGCACAGCTACTGGGAAGCCAAAGCTTGGAAGAAAATGACCTCAGCTACTCTCTAGTTTTATTTTGTTGAGGCCTAGCACATTTGCTAGGCACTTTGAACCTCCTTTTTGTGTTATTTTAAAATAGTGTTTTTGGTGCCAGTCTTGGGGCTTGAACTCAGGACCTGGGTGCTATCCCTGAGCTTTATATTGCTCAAAGCTAGCACTCTACCACTTGAGCCATAACTCTAATTACCCCCCCAACCCCCCCTCTCTCTCTCGTGATTAATCAGAGATAAGAGTCTCACAAGCTTTCCTGCTCAGGTTGGCTTCAAACCATGATCCTCAGATCTCCACTTCCTGAGTAGCTAGGATTACAAGCCTGAGCCACTGGTGTCCAGCTGTGTTGGTTATTTTTGAAGTGGGGTCTCACTTTATGCCTGGGTTGGCCAGGGCAGTGATCCTTCTACTTGTCACTTGGGGATATGTGTCCAGTCATTGTGCTTCCCCTATTGGGTATCAGCACATACCACATACCAGCCACTAATTGAGGTGGTTCAGTTTGTGGTTCTCACAAACATTTATGCCCAGACTATCCTTGAACTGTGATCCCTGATTTCTGCCTCTCACATAACTAGGATTACACACTTGAGCCACCATACCTAGCTTCCTCTCCTAGTTTTAAGAACTGTTGTACTGAAATATAACACAGCAGAGGGCATCTCTGAGTAAAATACTTTCTGTAAATCATTGCTTCTAGCCAGCTCTGCTGTCCCTCTATTAAAAAAACATTTTAAAAACAAAACAGAAAAACCAGCTCTTGTGATTGGAAGCGCTTCTCAGGTCAGGCTGGTCAAAGGACTGATGGTTGTACTCTTCTTGTGTCACTGTCCCTGCTCTCCTCCCCAGTCGATGTGGCTCCATCTTCCTCCTCTAACTTGTCCTTAACCACTGACTGATGTGAGTGTCTTACTGGCAGGGACCTGGGTCTACCTGAGAGTTCTTTCCTCCCTATTGCTGGACAGGGGCAGCCTCTACTTGAAGCAGTCTTTTGTGCAACCAGGACTCAAGTTGTCCTTTCTCATGATGACAAAGAAGCTGCTGCTGGTAGCAGCAGAGATGACCACTGAGATTGTATTTACAGCTTGTCCACTCGATCCAAGGGTTCTGGATCTGTAGATTCAATGAATGCAGGTTGAAAATAGAAAAAGATGAGTGTATATGTATTGAGTATGTTTTCTTGTCATTACTCCCTACATAATATGGTACAACCACCATTTACATGACATTTCCAGTGTATTAGGTATTATAAGTAATTGAAAGATGGTTTAAAATATATTGGAGGGCATACATAGACTATTTGCAATTACTACCCCATTATATGTAAGAGTTTTACATATAAATCTTCAGATTTTGGTATCCATAGGGGCTCCTGGAACCCATCCCCTGCCAAACCAAGGTCAACTAGATTTCCTTCTGTGTCTAGATTGTTTTTTTGTTTTTTTTTTCCCCCCCTCGTCGTGGGGCTTGAACTCTGGGCCTGGGCGCTGCCCTGAGCTCTTCAGGTCAAGGCTAGCACTCTGCCATTTGAGCCACAGCTCCACTTCTGGATTTCTGGTGGTTAATTGGAGATAAGAGTCTCATGGACTTTCCTACCCAGGCTGGCTTTGAACTGCAATCCTCAGATCTCAGCTTGCTGAGTAGCTAGGATTACAGATGTGAGCCACCAGTGACTGGCTTTGTGTCTGGATTGAGAGGGGACATTTCTTAGATCTCCTAGTATTCCCAGTGTTCAATTCCAAGCTTTCTTCTCTTGAAAGAGATTGATAAATATTTCCTGAGCCTGTAGAAGTGGGACAGGTAGGATACAGTAGTCTTTTCATATTGATGACCATAGACTTGCAGCTTCGTTTTCTATGTGACACTTGAGGTTGGATTAGGTGCTGATAGTTTGGGAGGACAGGCCAAGCTGCATTCCTCAGAGCCTCTCAAAGACTAGTCGGTAAGACCCCTCCACCACCATGAAGAAAAAAAAATTCGTGGCCAAGTAAGTTCTGCAACTAACTACCTTGTCTTGTGAATTCTTCCTAGACATTCAAGGTGCCTTGTAAGCATATTAAAGCTGAAGCAGACCTGCTATTGAGAAACCTGTTTATTGCTAGCCAACTGTTCTTCAATATGTTTGGTAATAGGGGTTCACTCTGTGTGTGTGTGTGTGTGTGTGTGTGTATATGTGTGTGGTGTGCATGCATGCATGTGTGCGTGCATGTTTTAAACCAGCTGGTATCTTCTGGAACTATTGTTTGACAGGAAACATTTTGAGCCTGATTTGAAGCTTAATGGTAGAGCTCTTGCCTAGCACGTGCAAGGCCCTGGGTTTGATCCTCAGCACTGAGAAAGAAAAAACAAGCCGAGCGCCCATGGCTTATGCCTGTAATCCTAGCTACTCAAGAGGATGAGATCTGAGAATCATGGTTCTAGGCAGGAAAGTCCATGAGACTCTTATCTCCAATAAACCACTCAGAACACTGAAAGTGGTGCTGTGGCTTAAGTGGTAGAGCGCTCGCCTTGAGCTGAAAAGCCCAGGGACAGAGCCCAGCCCAGAGTTCAAGCCCCATGACTGACAAAAAAAAGGGGGGAAGAAAGAAGGGAGGGAAGGAAGAAGGAAGGAAGAAGGAAGGAAGAAGGAAGGAAGGAAAAACGAAGGGAGGGAGGGCAGATTGACTTGATGCTGGCTTCCAACCAGAAGCTTTTAAGTTCAAGTTTTGTTTCAGAGAAGAAAAAAAAGATCAGGGAAATAGATTTTCTGTATTGGTTAAAACTTGTTAGGGACAACTTTCAGAAGCAGCAACTTCCTTGTGCCCTTGTCATTTGTTTCTGAGCATCTCAGAAATGACAGTGAATTGACCCAGAAGTTCTGCACTGATGGCCACACAGCTAACTTTCAGGTGTGTGTTTTCCAAAGGGACTGTCTTAAGAAGTGTGAATGCAGCTTAGACAGGTTGTGGACTTGTTTCCAACAAGTAGTACTTTTTTTCTATTACACATTATAGATCAAGAGGGATGTTTGCAAACTATGTGAGTGATGACAGTCACTCTCTCCATTTCTTTTTCCCAGCCACACTTATTGAATATGAGGCTTCAATATAACTGACAAAGATAAATGCTTGTTTATCAAATTAATGAAGGAGGATTGAGTTGTGAAGACACAGCTGCATGAATTTTTGGATGGTTGAAACAATTTTCTCCTGGACAGGAAACTTTGCCACCTGAGAGAGGACAGGCAGGAAATTTCTAGTTTCTGATCTGACTGTAAATATATGGTATTCACCATGGGAGTAGTGACCCAAAGAGCAAAGATAAGTATTCCCCTAGGAAGCATCTTCAACAGCTGGAATTTACAGAGACAATGGTGTGTGTGTGTGTGTGTGTGTGTGTGTGTGTGTGTGTGTGTGTGTGTGTGTGTGTGTGTGTGTGTGTGTGTGTGTGTGTGTGTGTGTGTGTGTGTGTGTGTGTGTGTGTGTGTGTGTTCATGAGTAAAGGGGTAAAAGAAGATAGCCCTCTGGTGGTATTTGGGTTTAGGTCACCTGGGGACACCAGCTAATAATTGGGAACCACATGCCCAATTATAGGGCCTCTTTTCCCTGCTCTAGCTGAGCACCATACTCCATTCCAAAGCAAATAACAGTTGCGAACACACACACACACACACACACACACACACACACACACATTAACAAAATTCCCCCAACACTCATTCATAAAGCTTTGCACTGGTGATTCTATCAGCATTAAACTGTTTGGTGACTGAGTTTAGAATTATAGGAATCGGAGAAATGAATTAGCCATAAATCAAGTCCCAGCAGAGTTCGAACCCAGCTGCAGTGAGTTTTAAACTAAACATATCTTGCTATGATGAAGCAGTTGTACGTCAAGCACTGGAGCTCTGTCACTCTTGACTTTGGAGAAGTGTGGCAGGCACAGCACCCTTTGAAAGGAAAACCCTGACAACAGCTTGTATTGATTCCCAGCCATGCTGGGAAATTGCCACTTCATTTCTTCTTCATAAACGGTTGGCTTTCATTTTTTTTTTTTAAAGAAGGAATCCTATTTGTACAGATCCAGCAGAGCTTTGGGGAGAGGGCAGGTGGGAGAGGGCTCAGACCCACAGGGGACTATTCATTACATTCTCTTTGGTCCTGCTCAGGCAGAGTCACACAGAAGGGGAATCTGGGACTGCTGGTGTCATGTGGTTTGTTTTCCTGCTCGGACCATATTTGATTTTGCTGTATGTGGGGGGGGGGGATCTGCACAGAAAAACAACAAAGAGAACACTTCAAGGAAATGGCAAAAACTGTCATGTTTCAGTGACAATTGTGGTGTAATAGGAAATCATTTATGTAAGTTACGGTGTCCTCTGAATGGAGCTTGTTGGAAATGTGGCCACAGCATTTTTCCAGGTCTTTTCCGCCCCCTTCTCCTGCAAAAATAATCCTGAGGTTTTCATTTCTCAGAGCAATTGAAGAAGTATTATGTACTGACCAGGGAAATAGGGAGACCTAGCTTCTAATCCTAGATTTGCTGAATAGCTTCCAGTGAGTTCTCTCCGGGCGAGTCCTCAATTTCTCTTTCTTTAAAGTCAGGAATAAGCCCTGGCTGTCCCCACCTAGAGCGGGGAAGGTGAGGATGAATGTGGTCATACATATTAAAGGCCTGGAGAGCTTCAGAAGGCAGATTCTATTTACACACAAGGTCAGAGGAAATCAAGAAGGAGAGACTGAAGAATGAGCTAAGCCTCTCACTACAACACCTTTAGCACCTCCTGTGTTTGCTGATGAAGATCTATAAGAGATAAATGCCTCTTGCCAAGGGCTAGAAGAGACAATGCAATTGGGCTCCCTGGAGATGGTGGCTGGGGAGGAGGGTGGGTGTTAGCTCAAGAGACAGAGGCCTGGGTGAGGCCTGGTAAGGTAGCAGTTTAAACTGAGGACCTTGAAAAAACAAAAGAGGCTGTGATATTCTTCAGTGTCCACCTTTCACTGTACTCCTCCAAATATATTTGCATGTCTTATTTAGAGAGATTAGATGTAAAATGATGGAATAAAAGGTACAGACATATGGCTCATCAGTCAATACAGTCAGTATCTATTGATCACCGACTATGGGCCCAGCACTAGGCAAGAGCAGGTGACAGGTGAATAGCCTAGCTCCTGATGTTAAGGAGTTTGAGTGCAGGGCGGCCATAGCATGAAGTATATAGAGAGATGAAAGGCAATGTGGCAGGAAGAGGTTGCCCTGGGAATTATAAGTGGAGCAACCTGTGTAGCTCACAAGAAGCAGAACAAGGGGGGAGGGGGCGGGGAATCCAACAAAGATGGTTTTGTGAACATGGGAGGAAAGGCTCCGGTAGAAGATGTACCATGAGCATGCATGGAGAGGTTTGAGAACAGACCCTCTGCAGAGTTTACTCTGAGTAGGGAGGAGGGTAATGGGACCCATGCAAGTATCTGGCTAAAGGTAGGCAGTGATCAGGCTAGGGGATTTCCAAGGCAAAAAATCAACACAGGTACTTGTGTAGAAATGTCTAGATGTAAGCCATGTGGAGAACTGTTGGAAGCTGGTCATTCTAGTAGCCAGGGGGACCTTCGAGGGGATTGACCAGAGGAAGTGGCAGCTGGTACCGGGACTTGAACTCAGGGCCTTGAGTTCTGGCTCAGTTTTGTTTTTGTTTTTGCTTAGAATTAGTACTCTACCATTTGATCCATGCCTCTACTTCTGGCTTCTTTTCTTTCCTTTTCTTCTTTTCTGGAGGTTCACTGGAGATAAGAGTCTCAAGGATTTGGCTGTGTAGGCTGACTCTCTGAACCATGATCTTCAAATTTCAGTCTTCTGAGAAGCTAGGATTACAGGTGTGGACCACTGGCTTCCGGTGAATGGGGTGGATAGATTTGAAAGGAATGTAGGAGAGAAGCTGATGATGGCTGTGGTGGTAAAGCTAATGGGAGCAAGGGAAGGGAAGTTGGGGACCATCTTATAGCTGTCTGGCATAGGCAGCTTTGTAGAAGGTAATGTGGTTACAGAGCTAGAGGTTTCTAGAAGGAAGCTAGGTTGGGGTGAGTGTTGGGGTAGGAATGATGCTTTCTTCTCCAGGTATGGGGAAGGGATGTAGGATTTGCCACTGGAGGTGACCAGAGGCCAGCAAATAGGAGAGACTTGTGTTCAGGGCAGCTTCATCTCGTGTTTACCTATGCTGTTTATGTCTGGGCCCAGTTGTGGACTTTAGGAGTTCACTTTGGGATCTGGCAGCAGCTTGGTAAAGAAACAAGAAGACCATCTCTGGAATTTTACAGTTGCAGGTTTCATGTTTGGAATTAAACATGCTATCCTGAACCATTTCCTTGAGATTTGTCTTAATAGCACCCAAGGTATCTGCCTTGCCTTAGGAGGGTCCCACTATTATCTAATGGAAAAACGACGATTCAGGGAGATTGAGTAGTATTCAGACTCTTACAGAGTGAACTTGGAATAAAGGTGGTGATGCTCTTTATTCTATACATTAGGTTGTTCCCTTTCTTGGTCTATGCCCTCCATTTTCAGTGAAGACAACATTCAGTCACCAGACCTGGTGATTAAAATTTTAATTCTTCCCTTTAGTAATTGTGTGTGTATGTGTCTGTATGCGTGCGTGTGCATGTGTGCGTGCACGTGTGCACGCATGCATGTGTGCTAGGACTGCCGCTTAAACTCAGGGCCTTGTGCTCTTGCTTGCCTTTTTTTTTTGACTCAAGCCTAGTTCTCTACCATTTGAGCCATGCGCTCAACATCACTTTTTTTTTTTGCTGGTTAACTGGAAGCAAGAGTCTTACAGACTTTTCTGCCTGGACTGACTTCGAATCACGATCCTCAGCTCTCAGCCTCCTGGGTAGTTAGGAATAATGCTTTTTTATGCCCAGCTAGGAATAATGTCTTATTTCTCCAGTCTCACATCCTAAGTAGTAGGAGGCAGCTTGCACAGTCAAGGCCTGTAGGGAAGATCTGGCTTAATCTGGAGTATTAAACAAAGGCTATACTATCTGAATGCCTTTTGGTGGGACAGTGCCTTGCAGTAAGGCACAGACTCTCCTCCCTGTGGTCTTGAACCTTCGCTTGGCACATCTATAGTGAGGGTATTTGGGTGAAAATGCCAAATACAGCCTTATGCCAACCAGTGTTTGCTTACTCTTTTTCCCAGTGGGCAAAAAGAAATAGATTAATACGGTACCGAGTGCTTAGCATTCCGCAGGGTAGCTTTGCAATTCAGTGGTCCCTATCCAGTAGGAGGGATGGAGGGGGCTGGTGGTGAACCTTTCAGACTCTCTGAGCACAATCAGAGTGCTCATATGACAGCAGCTATGGGAAGCAATCTATTGACTTTGAGCAGAGTTTGGGACATCTGGCTTGCCCAACTCCATGGAGACCTTTGGCTCCCCTGTGCTACCAGGAAAGATAATCATCCTTTTATGGGGGAGAGAGGACCCTCACTGCAGAATTTCTGACTAGCCCAGGCACTGTGCATGTCAGTCCTTTAGAACCAGGAGCTCTGAGAGGTCAGCCCCACGCTGTGCCTTTAGCTTCAAGATATCAGTGCAATCACAAATGAGTTGGTAGATCTGGTCTTGACTCTGGATTGTCAGGCTGTCAATAAACACAGCTGTCCTGTGGGGGTACCTCATGGAGAAGAGCAGGGGAAGAGGTGGGTTTTTCTTTTTTTTGGGGGGGTGCTAACTTTTCTAGGAGCCCACAGTATGCCTCTGTACACAACCTTGTGCATTTTCCACTGCTCTCTGTATATGCTATGCTGTAGCTGCATCTCTACTTTCAGAGAACACAGCAGCTTCCCCAGTTTATCTGGTGACACATTATTTCCTTACTTGAGGACCAGAAGGCAAGATATGGTACCCAGAGAAGGGAAGTAACCTAACCACAGTGCTCTGTGGCCAGGACTGAAGGAGAGAGCAGTGCGCACTGCCTGAGTGTCAGGTTATAGCCCTACACAGATCTCTCTACTGTGGCGGGGCCGCCAGGACTAGGATGTTGGGTTTCCTCCAAGGTTATCTCCAAGCCTGAGACAAAGGTAGGGTATCTCCTTTCCTTACATTACCATTTTAGTCTTCCTTTTGAAAACTTTCCACTGGCCAGTGGGTTATCAAAGGGGTCACTGGTCCTAAGGTCACATGAAAAGACCCAAGAAAGGAGATGAATGCTCAAAATATAGAAGCCCAGGCCTGACTGCATGGCACACTGGTGTAGTTCCTTCCACCCTCCTTTATTCCTCCTTCCAGGACTTCAGTCTAGCAAGACCAACCCTTCTTGGCAAATATTCTAAAATAGACTTATTAAATAATTTGTACAAACTGTATTTATGTTACTGGCTGTCATCATGGAATGAAATGCTATTTTGTTTGCATCTAGGATTTGCAGTGAGGTAATAGTTCTTCTGTTTTAATTTCACTAGGTTTGTTTTTAGAACGCTCAAGAGAGCTAGAGTAAAAAGCCGAAGGCATATCACAAGGCCAAATATGGAAAACAAACTCTCGGAATGTCAAATAACATTTCCTTAGCACATATTGTTTTGAAAGAATGGCATTTTCACCTCAAACTTAGATTTGCGAACTTTAAAATATTACTGGGCATGGTGGGGTTTTTAACTAATGAACCAACTTTGCAAATAACTTTATACATATTCTAGATGTTAGATGGGTCCAGGCATTTTTCTCTGAAGATAGTAGTTTTCTGAGAGACTCTCCAAAAAGTTCATGCTGCCAAGAATTTCCTGGTACTTTGCAATTTACCGTCTTTTATTTTTGCTATTTCCCTTTAGTTAATTGCAGACTTCTTGAAAGCAAAGCTTTGTCTCACACACATTAGGAGCTCCCTTTGGACCCAACATAAGATTGTTTGATTTTTCTCTTCTCCTCCCATATGAAACTGGACTTTTTGAGCTTGAAAAGAGTATTAGAAAGACTGGATAGCAGAAGACAGTACACATTCTGAAATAACTTGTACAGGAAGTGGAAGCAGTTTCCTGAGAAAGTCTGCATAGGTGTTTATGCTTCCATTTTATCATTCTTACTTCCGTGGGATGATGATAGAGCACCCAATGAGTTAGGGTCAAAGGACTATATTGCCTTGTAGGGATAGAAGTTGCTTCTTTTCTAACACGGAAACTCCACTAACTTTGACTCCCTTTCTTCTTGAACCAGAACAGTTTGAGGTTTCACAAAGGTAGAAACATTAAAAAAAATGATAAGGACATTAATTGTTAATGGTCTGTTTTCTTTTGGGGCATGGGGGATGAACCCAGGGTCTGGGGTATATTAGAGAAGCATCTGGCCTTAAACTTCAGGCAATCCTGAAGTTTGTTTCTCACCTTCCCAAATAACTGGGATTATAAGTAAATTGTCTATTTTCATCCATTTCCCCCAACTCCATCCATCTTTATATGTATGTATGTATGTATATATATATATATATATATATATATATATATATACACATTTTTATTGTAAAATCCATCCATCTTCTGTGAAGTAAATGTTAATTTTCAGAGTTTTATCAGCTCTCTTTCCTCCTCTTTTCTCTGAGCCAGACATCCTGGCTGAGCTGGCATGTTGGGTACATCTGTAGAGAAGGAGAACAACCCATACTTGGTGACACATCATCCAGTTCTTTGTCTAGTAAGGCCTTTCCACCTGGACTGAGAGTGAATTGCTCTTTATGGTACAGCAAAGACAAACCGGTCACAATTTCAGGAGGCAGGGATCGAAAATCCTGAGGTCAAACTCATCTTTATGTATATGTTGTTGGTTATAAGCTCCCTTAGAAACTAGAGGCAGAATCAGCCCACCCTCATTTTTTGTATGCGTTTTACATATTTTTCTGACATCTAGTAGTTTTAAACATTCACTTAAAATTTTTAAACATATTTATTACCTTAAGTTTCCTTTGGAGTTTGATGAGTTCGATTGGGATAAGCAGATAACTTTAAACTTTGTGTTATCTCCTTCAGTGGGTTGAAACTCACTCTAATACCTAACGAATGCTCTCTTATTTATCACATATGACCTTCACAAGTCCTAGAAACTGTCATCTGCATGTTTGATAAATGTGACTCTCAGTCTTCATTCAAATTATTGATTAAAAATAAGGAACAGCATAGTACCAAGAAAAGAACCCTTTGACATGGCATTTCCTAGGGACTGTCTCTCATGGGTTTGACAAATAAGCATTGAGCCACCTTCTATGGGCCCGAGAAGTAGTAAAATACCAAGGACCCGCCTAGACTTTGGAGGCAGATGGAACTGGCAGTGTATCCCAACCTGTGCCAACTCTGCCATTGGGTCAGACTATTGAAAGCAATGGGAATTCTCCAAGCCCTGCCCATCTTTGCTAGTCAGCAGACATAGCCAGTTCCAGGAAGACCTCCCTCTGGGCCTCAGCTCATCTGTCAGGCAGGGTAAGAAGATCTGCTAAGGTGGTGCATCACCTTGACCATCCTCACTCCCCGCCCCCCCCGTGGGGAGCATGTGGCCTGCAGAGACCTCCTTTCTTGGCTCTAAGATATTGCAAATTTTTGTTATCATTTTCTGTACGTACCAGGAAGTGAGAAAGCTTATGAAGTACTGGCTTAGCGATTTGATGAATTCACTTGAAGGAAGCTTAAAAAAAAAAACAGGTACAGAATTACCTTGGTTATAGTTTTCAGCTTAGTCTTCAATTGGGGCCAGAGGATAACATCCTTTGAGTGCTGAACCACAGACCTAATGGGAGCCCTAGGTAAGAACAGAGTCACAAAGGGATCTATGCTTGCCAAATTCTTGAGCCCAAAAGGCACAGATTCCCAGGATACTATTTATAATCAGCCATCTAGATTTGTTACCTTCTAACTTTCCAGTGAAAAATCATTCCTGTCTTTTGCTCTCTAACAAACCCAGTAGTGCCCATTGGGATAATGTAGTTGAAGTGCTCAGTGTAGATTCTGAAAAAGATTTTTAGAGTTGCCAACTCTGGGTCTGCATTTCTGATTCAGTACTTGAGATGTTAATTAACCATCCCCAGATACAGATTAAAAGTAACACGCATGCTATTATCTTACATGGTTTAAACAGAAATATCTTAAAAGTACAAGTTCTCCTCTATTCAGAATTCACTTTCTACACTTCTTACTATGATGTTGAAGACTACCTGACCAGGAAACCAGAGCCTGGGGCTGAACATAGCAGGAACAGGCCTTTTTCATACATATTATCTACTGGATGCAGGTGAGCATAGCCCATGTTAGCAGATACCCCATCCTACAATGCTTAGCATAATCATCAGGCCCAAAAATACTAAATGGAAAGTTCCCACAGTTTGTAAGTTTAAACTTGTGTGCCCTTTCTAAGTTGTAGTATTAAATCTCATGCCTTCTCAGTCTTTCTCACCCAGGACATAAATCATCTTTGTCCATCATATCCACACTGTGTATGCTACCTGTCTGCTTCTCACTTAGTAGTGATTTGTAATCAGATCAACTATCATAGCACTGTGGTGCATGTGTTCAAGGAATTCTTAAGTGATGTAGTAGCCTAATGCTATATGCAATACCTATGTGGTTTCTCTCCCTTCATCTTATCAGAGAGATGATGGAGAGAGACTGTGTGTGTTTATGTGTAGCTACTTCCACATTGGCATTATTTTGTGGAAAGATATGATTATGTTTGTTTTATTTTTACTATTGATTACTGTTGTTAATCTCTTTCTGTGCCTTATTTTTTTTTTTACAATAAACTTCATTATAGGTATGTAAGTATAGGAGTAAGTACAATGTAACTGGTATTTGACATTATCTGTGATTTCAGAAACCCAGTGGAGTCTTCAAAGGTGTTCCTTGTGGATAAGGAGTCACTGCCATAATTTACAGGTACCATCCAGTGCTAGTTCCTATGAGGGCATGCTACATGCCTTCCCTGATATTTAGTTTATTATTAAAAGAATAAAATAGTCTATTAATGACTACTATGACAGTGATGTGACATATTAGGGGAGAACTAATTTGCACAGGCCTTGGCACCTATTAAATGCTCAATATATGGAGGTGTAATACCGCAGGAATCATTCCTTTCTCTTCAGAACTAAAAGTTGTTCTGCTTCTTGCTTCCCTGTGTTGGGTTAAAATAACTTGAATTTCTTGGTTTATAAATAGCCACACCTGTTTCTAACACTGGGCTTGAATGAGTCGCTAGCCTTGAGTTTCTACAAGCACATGGAAGGGAGGAAGAGCAGGTGGCTGTTTCTGATGCATCAATTCTGGCTCTTCCTCTAAGTATGACCTCTTCAAAATATTTATAGGAATTCCTCCATCTCTGGAAGAACCAGAATTTCTCCAGAGTCTAGATTTAGCAGCCATGTTTATATATCCAATCTGGGCTCGATTTGGCCATTCGTCTTGCCAGTGAACACATGTAAATAAATGTACAGTATTTTTATAGGACCTACAGAGATGTCTCAGATAATGTATTTTTCTTTCCAAGTCATAGTGATGATGACTGGATTTTTTTTCAGGTTTTTTCCCAGTACTCTAAATTCACTTTAGGAGAGAGCAAATAGGAGACTTTTGGCTCGAAGCAATAGCTAACCATTAGTGGGTAATTATTGCCTGGAGCCTACCTGATGCCTATGCCAAGCATTGCAGGGTAGGGTATTTGCTGATATTTGCCTATAACAGACTTAAGCTGAAATGGTCCATTGGAGTCAAAAGGGGTGTGTTCACACATCTACAGAATTTGTTTTCCTCCCTTCATTCAATAGAAAATATGTATACAAAGAGTCTATCTCTGCTTTCTTCATCTCCAGACCTTATTCCCTGGACAGATAGCCTTCCACTTTATAGTAAGGGCCCCTGAGATTTGCTTGCATGGGTTTTTACCACGTGTGGTCAGCTGTCACATTCGGAGTCTTTGCCCTTGGCTGTCAGGACATGCTTAGTTCTTCCCCAGGTAACTCAGCTCCCAAATCAGTAAAATCTTGGTATGCTGGCAGACTTGAAACATCAGATTATTCCAAGGAGCACTCTTGTTGAGAAAGGGAGAAGCCATTGGTCCACTGTGAGGAATGGTGATGAGACATATAGAGAGGGAACAAAGGTTTTGGGAGTTGAAGAATTTTAAGTGTGTCAATGTTTTCTTGAAGATGTGTGGGCCTCTGTGAATTCAGCTGGCCCTGAATGAGATGGTCTTCCTACTATAAGTCACATTGTGTGGAGCACTGTCCCTTCTTCTCTCTCCTCTGTCTTCCTCAGTCCCAGGATCCTTTTCACAGCTATCTTCTACTCTTTATCACATCTATAATGATTACCAGCTCTGTATTCACTAAAACAGTCCATGATCCAGATGTTCTATGCTATTCCTGGGGAGTGTGTCCTGATATTTTTGATTTTAAAAACAGCCATCGTATCTCTATCTGTATTTATATTCATATATCTAGTTATTATCAGATATTCTATCTCCATCCAAATGTGGGCACCTTTGGACTAAATTGAGAAGTAGTTGAATTTTGTTGTCAGTACTCCATTAGACTTGTCATTTCTACCCCTTTCCTTTCTTTAGATAAGATCCCTATTGCTTTGTACTGTAGTTTATAAACCTACAGCTCAAGGGCAGTAAGAGCGAATTCCTTTCCATGCTTCATTAGCCTTCCCTTGCTGTATCTCTATGCTGGGAAGTCATTGCCCTTTTGTTCCGCCAAGATACCTTCTGCCCACCAAATTCTGGTTGACTAGAGAAGACAGCATTCCCTAACATTCCCCACTTTTTACTACATAGCCAGATCAACCTTTGGGAACTCTGATGTAAGCACTTTTCATGTCCTCCCAGAGTTCTTTTGGCTACAGGGAAATAACAGTAGTTGAAGAGGAACACTAGGGTAAAGGCCACTGAAAGAGAGCATGATGGTAGACACAATGACACAATATGTGAATGGCGTCCTACCAACACTTTGGCAGATGTTGACTGGTATGAGAGACTTGGGTAGAATCTTACAAACCATTCAGGGAGGCCCCATGCATGTCTGCTGCTTCATTTTCTGTTTGCAGATTGGGCTTGGAGCCGCTGTGTCTGGCCCCTCCTTTTGCATTTCATTTCATTTGTGGATAGTGGCAGGAAGCTCTGCCTCTGAGCTGATGATGGCTGTCATCCCTTGGCTTTTCTGATGGGTCTGGGGAACTTGGGGATGTTCTGGCAGTGCTGTGAGCCTCTTGGGACAAAACATGATTAGTGGTGATGTGAAAAATAACTCAAGGGGCCACTGGGAGCTGCCTTTCCTCATGTCCCCACACTTGCTTTAATCTGTGTCCTCAGAGAAAATGTGGACCTGGGGGTGAGCAGGTCACAGGCCACACCTGGTGCTGGCAAGAATGGACCTCAGGATATAGACTCTGCTGAGGTTTCCAGATCAGCTACTCTGTGTGTGTGTGTGTGTGTGTGTGTGTGTGTGTGTGTGTGTGTGTGAGAGAGAGAGAGAGAGAGAGAGAGAGAGAGAGAGAGAGAGAGAGAGAGAGAGAGAGAGAGAGAGAGAGAGAGAGAGAATATGAGGTAGGCAATCAGACAGCAAGCTTTCTCCCTGTAAGATATACCCAGAAGCTGATTTCTCTGGCAACCAGAATGAGGAAAAAGCTTATTTTTGTGGTGTTAGAGCCCCTTGATATTTTGGAACTCTGGGCCAGGCAGGCCCCCCCCCCCCCCGCCATGGTTAAGGAGCAAATTCTATCTACTAGTAGGACTCACCCTGCTTGCGCCCCCCCCCCCAACCCCTCGCTTTCCATGAGAACTTGTCCTGGGCAAAGCTGGGCCTAACACAATGTCCAGTTCAGTTGGAATTCCTTAGCCAGCTTTGGGGGAGGAGCTCGGTCACCTAACGCACTTTGAACAGAAGGGCATTTCTCTGGATGTTTGTCTCCAGGGAAATAAAAACCCAGGTTTCTTTTCTTCTGTGCTGGGATTTGCAGCTCAAAGGGGGTGGAACCCCAGCAGGAAGACATGGGAGTCTCAATGCTCACCTGACTTCCAACGGCAGAGGTACAAGTAATCAGATCCCACTTCGGCTCTGCACACCAATTTCCTCCTTCTCACTTTCTCAAGCTTTCCTGATCGGAGGTGTGTCACAGGAAATTGAGAGCTGGTGGGGGAGCAGGGTTCTCCCTCAGCATCCCTACGGCTGTTTCTAAAGGGTGGGTCATGTGACCTCCTAAGCCCAGGAAGCTTGGGGCAAAGGTAAGCCAAGACTTGGGAAGGGGAACAAGACCAATGAAGAACCCTAGACAGATAACTCCCGCTTGAACTTCTTGTTTTGAGAGGGAGTAATTGCTGAAAACAAACATTCTCCTCGCATGTTCTTTTTTTTGTGTGTTTTTTACTGTTGTAAATAAAGGTTTAAGAGTTAGGTCCCTGGCACTGAAGTTCTGGGACACCATCTTGGAATGGCTTTTCCAGCCCCAATTAACATCCTTCCTGCTAGTTGCATTAACTCTCACCAGGACCTTTCCTGTCAAAAGGAAGAGGCGGGGCAAGCACTTAGCTTCCCACAAACTGTCAACTCTGGCCACATCTTGGCTGCACATGAGGCATTGATTTTACATGTGTCCCTTCAGCAAACCTGCTAATAAGATTCTTTTCCGTCCTCCTCTCCTTCCTCCCACCTCTTTCAACCTGGCCTTGACTCCTGGTCAGACCTTGATTACATGTCTCATTGATTCCATTCAGCTATTTATTAATACACTAATTAGTATGTTCATTTAAAAGAGAATGACACCGCTTAAAAAAAAAATAAATGTACAGAGGTTCAGGTTAATGGGAACCTGTGTTTATTTAACATTGATGCCTGGCCTGAAGAGGATTCATTTTGGATGTGAAAAGGACATGGAAGTTTTTCTGGGGTTTAAATCACTTTAGCTGACAGTCACTAACACCCTTTGAAATATGACACCTTGAGTCATGTTTTATTTTCCTTCTGTGATCAGATAACAGCATGATTTGAAGGGAGAAACTAGAGGAAAGTAGAGATGCAGGGCTGCCTGGACATAGTCTCTCCTAGAAAGCTCTGCTTATATATGGAGACTCTCTGGCCTTGGGCAGTGACAAGAAAGCTTCATTTACTTATATGGCTGTAGGGCCCTCAAACATCTTGTAATGAGAGAGGTCTGTCCATGGACAAATGTTGCTATTCTGGTATAGGCTTGTTCTGTTGTTCTTGGGTTGTTCAGTATAAACCAGGGCAGGCTAATTCTGTAGCAAACATGTCATTTCTCAGTAGGGGAACATGTTGTGGTCCAAGGTAAGTTATTATTATGTGAGAGAATTTGCTCTACACAGTCATTTAGGAACCAAGGTTCCTTCTATTCTGTGGCTCTACCATCTCTCGGGCTTTGTAATTCCTTACTGGTTCCTCTGTGTCATGTTAAGATAGGCTCTTGCCTGTAATCTTAGCTACTCAGGAGGCTGAGATCAGATCAAGGTATGAAAACAGCAGGGAAAGAAATTTACATGAGATAACCTCTAATGAACCAGCAAAAATACCCAGCTGGATGTGTGGTTCAAGTGGTAGAGTACCAGCCAAATGGAAAACCTGAGCAAAAGTGTTAAGCCCCATCCAGCACGAGTAAAAGCATAAAAGTAAATGAATGAATGAACTAATAAATAAAAGTAAGAGAACAAATGAGAAAGCACAGTAGTTTTTTCCCCCTTATTTTGGAGGGACAAATTCCAGTACCCCTGAATCCAGGAAGAGAACTGAATCCTGTGTACCAGCACTACAAGCCCATGGTATTCTGTCTGATAACTGTGGTGACCATTAATCAAATAACAGGCAGAGATCATATACAATATGGATATACCAAACAACAGGCTGGTGACAACCTGGGCAAGACGGAGTAGGATGGTGTGAGATTTCATCATGCTACCCAGAATGGGGCCCAATTTAACTTATGAATTGCTTGTTTCTAGAATAATACTTTTGGTCTACAGTTGATTGAGGATGAGTAAAGCCAGAGAAAGCAATACTATAGATAACGCAGGATTGATGTATGTGTAGAATTTGATAGAGCTGACATGAAGATCTGGACTGGGATCACTATTTCTCATAGACAGCAGAGTCTGGGCACTACAGTCCTCTAATACAGGATCCAAGTGAAGCTGCAGAGCAGCCTTGAGGCTGAACATGGCCAAGAGAGTCATCAGGACACCTTCAAGGTGGCAACACTATCTACTTTTCATCAAGATCAACCCCCTAGCTCGTCACCTTTTCAATTAAAAGATAAAAAAAGATCAACGGAGGAGGTATTTTCTAAACTTGGTGGAGACCAATGTTGAAAAAAGAAACCCAAAATAAAACAAAAAAAAAAAACTAAAGGGAATAGAGCAATGGTTATAAGAGCCTCCAAAGGAAGTAATTTTGTGTTTCAGAAGTATTTAGGGAATGGTTTTCCTGTAGATGTCCAAAGAACTAGATTCCTAGGGTAGAGCTCAAATAGTCTCTTTATATTACAGGGAGAAAAGCAAAACAATGTATATAGGATGCCAAGAGCTACTGGGGACCATGTCATCATGGTGAGATGGTTCGAGAAGAGAAGAGATTGATTTTTGAAAAGATTCACTGTTATCTATCTTTCACATCCTCATTGTCACAAAAGTGAGTCCTAGCCAAATCCTAGTCCCACAACATGGAACTCTCTGTCTGCTTTGTCCCAATGACCTTGACCTTTTACTGCTTGTCCTAAAATCTGTGGTAGTTAAACATACACTTCTGGCATCTTTTATGTCTCTTTTGGGTTTTATAATGTATATCCTGATGCATGGTGATAGCTTCTCTTGGTAATAAAGAGGATTGCTGAGCCATTACCAGGGTTAAGGCCTCTGACACTAATTGTGTTGAGGATCAACCAAGCTTCTATGAGAATATCCATAAACATATATACAGTACTGTGGCAACATCTAATAAAGCAAGAACAACAACAGCAGGAGAACCAGTTCTTACTCCCAGCAATATCGGTCATGCGAAGCACAGTACTACTAGGTAAGAGTGTTAGTACAAAGAGGTTTACACTGGTATCAATCTTTGTGCCAAAAAAAAGAGTGGGAAGAAACTACACAGAATGTACATTGGTAGGAAAACAGCTGAATGGATGGTGTGGTACATTCATACCAGGGAATATTATACAGCTATTCCCCAAACCGAGTTGTAGCTAAACCTGGCAACTGCAGAGATTTCCATGAGGGATTGTTGGTGGCAGAAAGTATGTGTAATATGACTGTGTGTTTGGTTACATGAGTATGCAGAAACATATGGAGGAAACTTCACTGTCAACATTCTCCTGGAGAGGGGAGGTGGGAGGAGCGGGGGTGGAGGGAGGCAGAAAAGCCAAAATAAAAATAGGTTTAGACTTCTTTGGCACTGTAGTATGTGGGCAGTTACAGAAGAAGTTGATTCAGGGAAGTGGCCTAAGTGGATGTACTTTTAAAAAATATCAGTCTCAGTGGCATGGGGGATAGTATGGAAGCGATGATGTTGAAGTGAGGGAATGAATTATGAGCTGTTACTTTGGTCCAGAAAAGGTCATGAGGGTTTGGGTTGATGGCATCAGTGGGAGGAAGGGAAAGGTGGCTAGAAGTGGACGGTAATCAGACAGGGCAGCTCAGGGGCATGGAGGAGCCAGGGAGTAGCTTTGCTCCAACAAAGGAAGGGAAGGTTAGAGAAGAAGCACGGGTGGAAAAAAAATTGCTGAAGTCTGTTTTTGAAGCTGAGATTTAGGTGGCTGTGGGGACACTGAGTTCAGGTGTGAGGGTGTGACTGTGTGAGTAGCCTGAGGGTTTTGGCAGGAGAGGTGGGAAAAGGGGTAAGGGTAGAAGTATGGTCAGCACCCTCAGGGAGGATGAATGAAGCACCGAGCCAAGGTGATTGTTGGTAGGCAGAAGGGATGGGCTGACTCCTTCCTCCTTTCCGAATGTCTACAGAAAAACCACCAGGCAGGAAAGGGCAGGGAGGGTGCGTGTATAGCAGAATCCAGTGCCTTATGAATACAAAAGAAGGTCATATTTTGGTTAAAACTTAGATTCTGATTTTAACACATTGAATGGTACTCCAGTCTCTTTTTAGTGTCCACTAATTACAAGAAATGCTGACCCATTGCTGTCCCATCTATTTATCCAAGTTTGGATAAAAGCCCTTCCCCAGATCCCTTCTAGCCATAACTTTGAATAAAACTCCCATGCTTAAAGCGATAGAAGCGGAGACATGACTCCAAAAGAATTGTACTGATTGTACTAATTCATGTAACCATAACCCCTCTGTATAACAACAACTCTACAAAACCAGTAATTAAAAATAAAGCTTCTCTGATAGACCAAGGGAAGTCGGAGATTAATGCAGAGATCTCTAGGCTTGGATAGCCCTCACAGGCCACTCTTGGCATCCCTAGAGAGAAAGAACCACTCATCACTGTGCTGTTAGTAGGGGGGCACTTTGAGCTCCAACCCAAGCAGGCATACACATGGCTGCTAAGGCTACCTTTCTATATTCAGACATGCTTTCCCATTTTCAAGGACAGCAAATGGGTAGTGGCTCAAGCAAACAGTCTGCCCAGCATCAAGGGAATCTGGCCCTGGAGATATTTGTATGGTTTACTTTGGAAATGGTCTGTGGCTCCAAGTTTCAGTGAGGGAGGGAACAACTGTATCAGAGTCTGGGGTGGGGGACCTAGGATTTAAAAATGTCCCCCAGGTAACTGGCATGTGTTACCATAGTCAGAGCTGTTACCAGAGGCTGACCCCCAAGTGTTCAGTTCCTCCTGACAGACCTCCAAGGGAGCGAATAGTTAGCCAGTGTTTTTTGTGTAGGGGAGCTTTGGTTTCCCGGGATTCTGGGCTTCTTAGGTTGGGGTGATGATGTGGGGGATGCATGTTATTCATGCAAATTAGGACAGAACAGATGGATGTTTTGTTCTCTATTTCTAGCTTTGGAGAAAGCAGGACTGGGCATTTATTGGAAGTGTAATCCTGGAACTCTTACACTTGGTTCTTGGCGAGCCGGTGCCTGGCTGAGTGAGAGCGCGTGTTCTGGGGTGGCTGGTAGGAGCAGCAAACTCAGAGTCCCTGTTGTCACTCAGCTGTCACTTTCTCATGGATGCTACTAATGTCTGTGTCCATGTCTGAGCCTGCCTTCTGGGCTCTCCTCACGAAAAAACACCCCATCATAATAAAATAAAAATAAATCCAAAATGATGGGAAATAAAGTAATAACAATGAATGAAGAAGTCCTCACTTGCACTTGAAATTACCCCAGGCTCATCTGCTTGTCATGAAATTCCTCTCTGTCATCCAGCAATTAGAACGAAACTCTACTCTGAGTTAATTTTGCATTCGGGTTTAATTTGATTAAAGACTAGGGCTGGGGGAGGGTGGAGCCCTACTGTCTACTATGACAACTAAGTTGAGTTCCAGAACCAGGATTCTAACCTCTTTGCAAACCCCACCGGATTTGGGAGGTGGCATTCCTCGAAACTCTTTTGAGACGTTCCAAAGCACAGCTTTGTCTCTCTCCCCACTTGTGGTCCTGGAGAGAAGCCACCAATTCAAAAGGCTCTGTGTGGCTGGGTGTTTTCTTGGGTTTCATGTTTTGTTCGACAGCACTGGATCTGTTTGCGCTCAGACTCTTCGGGGCCGTGTGTGCGTCAGTGCGGGCCTTCTGTCCTCATTTGGTCATGGTGATCTTGGGCTCTGTAGTTATGGCTACAAAGAAAGGTGCTTTCAACTTTCTCCTCATCCCCTGGGCTTATTTGCAGCCTGTTACACAAGGGTAAATCACAGAGCAACCAAAAGGAGTAGAAAACCAGGCAAATTTACTCCCAGTAAATTCTCTTGCTGCCTCCACGGATCTGATCCTGTTTGGTCAGTGGGTTGCAGATTTCTGCCCACATTCAGTTCTCCCCTGTCTCATCCAGGCTTTGGCTTGCCTTGCAGTTGAAATATCTGTCCTTTGACCCTGATGTATTGGTAAATGAGTCAGAATCCCTGGTAGCTACTGATGAAGGGTGGGATGTTTGTCAAGTGATGCTCAGAGAATGAGAAACTGAAGCAGAAACAGAGGCCTGGGCAAGTTTAAGAAAGTGACATACTTTAGGCCAGAGGTAAAGGGTCAGCGTCTGATCTCAATTAAATCTATAGCCCATCACTTCCTAATCTGAAAAATTACTTAAAACTCCCTTAGGTGACTTCTTTGAGTTTCAAATGAAGATGTCCATTCCTTCCTTACAGATGAGGAGAGATGATGCATATGAATGTTCAGTGCTAGGTAGCTGGCCCATGCAGGCATTGTTAAGAAGCCTGGCCTCATATGCCTTCCTTTTGGAAAAGTGTTTTAACTTTAAATCCTCTCTGGAACCAGAATCAGGGGAAAACAGTACCATGGATCCAGCTTGCTATAATTCAGTTTACTATTGCAAAAGAGAAAGTGCTTTAAAGAATGTATTTTTCAGAATACTTGTAATAACTTGCCATTCTTTAGGACTCTCTTTCCTGGAATAAGGAAACCAGATGGGCTGGTTAAACTTTTGACTTGCAAATCTATTTTCGTTTTGTGAATCCCACTCATCAACTGGATCCATGATTCTCAAGCCCTTCTTATCCTAGGATTCATCTAAGAAACTTTGGAAAAGGTATTATTTTTCCAGCCCCATGCTGGACCCACTGAATCCAAGAGTACTGGGAGTGTAGGGAGTGGGGAACAAGAGCCTTCATAAAAGGGTCTCAAATTTTGGAAGCTCCAGGCAAGATTGCTGTTCACTATTGAGAAGTTCGTTTCAATCATGTTCATTAATGGTGTAGCTTCTCCCTTCTGCCCTCTAGGGTGTAATTAGAAACTTACTACTCAGGGGAGACTTAGCATCTGTCCTCTACTGTCTTTGCATTTACATGAGTGTCTAGTTGTGAATTAATGGTGCCCTTATTAGCCCAGAGATACTCTTACCAATGGCTTCTACCAGTATTCTTCCTTTTGGGGGACTCCTAAAAGTTTGATCTATCATTGGACTCTTTTCTTGTGCAGTTCCTCCAGCCCAGCAGTGAGGCATATTCTAGCAGAGGAGATGGAAATCGAAGCCTGCCTCACGCACACCCATGGCAGTGAGCTTCTTTGCCCTCCTCCCTTCACCTTTCAGGTTTTCAAAGCCCTTTGCAAGGATTCTCCTAAGCTGTGGCATTGCAGAGGCGTGAAGAGACGATGAGGAACAGCATGTGATTGTGGGTTTCCTCATGGTCCCTTCCTTGCCCCTTCTTCCCTGTTTTGCCTGGGTAGGAAAGAAAACAGTCTCTTAGCAGCTCTTGCTAAAGCTGAAGCCATTGTTGTCTTCTGATTCTTCCGGCAGAAATGCTGCTGGAGTTGCTTCTTTGTGCCTGAGTGAGAACAGACTTCAGGAAATTAGAGGGCTATTATTTTCCCCATTTTTTTCTTCCTTCCACTTCTCCAGGGTAGGTTTTAGGTACTGTGGATGAGCAGATTCTGGAGTTGTGCCAATTTTATTCCTCCTGTAGATTCTGGAACTCAAGGGAAGAACATGGCAGCCTCATTTCTGGTGATTTTCCAGCAGAGCACTGAAGGACCCTACAAAGTAGCATCGTCATTGTGGATAAAACTGAATCAGGAAGGGGTGGTCTATGTGGTAGGAGCTGTTGAGTCAGACTGGGTGACCTTGAAAGGACTTTAAAAAGTCTTCCTCCTCCTCGTTCCTGGGAGGAGCCAGAAAGCTATAATTGAACAGTCTAGGAGGCTATTGGCTCTTTTTCTACCTGGGTTAACCAATGCTACCCTGAAAATGGAAAGGAGAAGAGGGACATTTTAGGTATGGCTGAGGCACCCTAACGCTTAGTGACTCTCAAGTAGATACTAAACCAGTGGTTTTTTTTTTTGGGGGGGGGGCGGTCTGGTTGTGGGGCCTGAACTCTGGGCCTGGGCGCTGTTTGTCAGCTCTTCAGCTCAAGGCTAGCGCTCTACCACTTGAGCCACAGCACCACTTCCGGCTTTTTTCTTTTTGCTTATGTGGTGCTGAGGAATCGAACCCAGGGCCTCAGGCATGCAAGGCAAGTGCTCTACCACTGAGCCACCTTCCCAGCCCTAAACCAGTGGTTTTCAAGTGTAACTGTTAACCAGAGTAAGGCTGACGAGCCAAACCACATTTGTGTTTTATTTAGGCCATGGAATGTTTTGCTGTGGTCAATGTTTAAAGATCAGGAGATCTCACTTCAAATACAATTTTGCACTTCTATAGAAATTCAGGCCTATCTGGGAACACTGGACCTCGATCCCCATATGGAAAAAACTGGAGATAACTAGAACTCTTCCTGGATTGCATCTCTTCAGCCTGTGAAGCATTACATCTCCCTGCTCTCCACCCCTTCCCTAGGTTGATTTATTCTATTGCGCTCTTTGCCTTAGTAGCTTGAGTCTCTGGGTTGGCTCATGAGTTTAGGATCCCTGCCTATGCTATGAGAATTAGGTAAAGATCCAGTAAAGCTATTGATTTCTGCCACTTCCCTTGAGATGCTTAGATTCTATATGTATGTTTCTAATAATATAGGACACTGAGATTGAGCTGTTATCCCAGACCTAAAAGCATGGTCTTTAATGAGTGAACCTGTGACTTCCACAAAGGTGTTTAGGCAAATCCTACTGAAGGGGAATGCCATATAACTATTATTGTTACAGGATCTAGAGTTCTGGAGTCTATGTGGAGATAGAAGATACTGTCACCTAAGTTTTGCTCTTGAACACACAGGTGCATTCTAGCAGATAGTCTTTTCTTTGTGGTTGTGCTTAGTGAATAGAACACCCTTTGCTGAGGCTTCTAAGAGGAGCAGCATGACCCCTGCTCCCCACGCCCCCCCCATTCCAACTGGAAGTCTCACTTTAGGGCCAGTGGTGTAGATGAAGAGTCACTGGTGGATTTATAGGGTAGCCCAGCACTGGCCAGAAGCAAGCAATGGAGGACCGGACAAAACACAGAGAGCAAATGCTTCTTCCACTGGCTAGGGACTCAGGCCATACTAAGGGGACATTTAACACTTGCCCTCTCTTGAAGTCTATCTGTTTTCTCATATCCATCTCTCCTTTTCTCTGCAGTTCTAACCATTATTTTTCATAATAAATGTTAGCTTTGGGTGTAGTTGCTATGCAATTTCTGAAGCTGTAGCTCAAAGAAAGGACCCCACATCATGGTCCCTGTCCTGAACATCACAGAGAAACACTGGACATAGGTCTGGCTCAGCTAGGATGTTTGTCCAGCTAGGATGGTTGCTACAGTCAGTTTCCTGATGACTAGCTGCTGATGGCTGGGTTATCAAAGGTGGTTGTCCACATGGTAGTTATCATTTTCTGGAGCTAGCTTGTTATTGGAGGAGTCCTTCTTTGGTTCTCAGTGTTAATTCTTATATGCAAAGTTATCCCATCAGTCAGGAGAAATACACCCAACCTTCTCCTGCTAGGTCCAAACCCCCAGATAGCAGGTAATTCTGTTGTGGTTGTAGTCAACCAATCAGCCAGACCTTTCCCTACCCTAGCAACACTCCAGCTTTTCTTAGTCTCTTTTCTCTATTACACATCTTAACACCTCAATCCCAACTTATCCTTCTCCTCACCTTTTTCCCTTCCTGCAAAACAAAATAAATATACAGAGCCATTCCTTTCTTGGCATTATGAAGATTCAGTTGTTGTTTTGCTTGTTTATGGAATAAAGGCTTTGATGGGAAAAACTGAGAACATAATTCAAGAAAAGATCTTTCTTGGGACTGTATAATGAAAGAGTTGGGAAAACATTGAGTCAGTACATGGCCTTGCTCGAAGCTGACAAGTATTTTAAGAATTATTTGAAGAATATGGGGATGTGTGGCCTATCTCTCATTCTATCTCTTCCAATTCAGCAATGTAATAAGCATATTGTGAGGGGTCTTCTAAAAGCCAAGTACCACATTTTGAGGTTTCAGTAGTAAATTGGCAAACATGGTCCCATATTTAGGGAGCCAGTTTCTGTTACTGAGAAGTTTTGTTCAAGCCTCACTCTGTCAGGATAGTTTTTCTAATTCTTCACCCACTCCTTCATGCTAATATTGTTTAGTTAAATGAAAGGCTACTCATAGTCACTTACAGAGTGATGGCAGAACCGAGGTTCTTCAGGGAGAATTAGCAGAAACTTTTTGGGCTAGACTATGTGACCTAAAATACCTTGGAATATAGGTCTTGAGTTCTAGGTGTGAAAAGGGAGAAGAGTTCTGGGATAGGCTAGGAAAAAGAAAGTACACTTGCTTTTTACAGGTCTTATGGATTTGGTACAGATAGTTCGTTTTTTAAATAAAGCCAAAAAAGTTGGCATTGGTGGCTCACGCCTATAATCCTAGCTACTTAGAAGGCTGAGATCTGAGGATCACTGACTGAAATCAGAGGACCTTCCTTGGAAGGAAAGTCTGTGAGATTCTTATCTACCAGAAAACTGGAAGTGGTGTTGTGGCTCAAAATAGTAGAGTGCTAACCTTGAGTAAAAGAGCTGGGGAACAGTGTCCAGGCCCTTAGTTCAAGCCTTATGACTGACAAAAAAACAGGCAAAAGCAAATATGACATGTGGTTAGCTTTGCCAGATGTGGCTGGATTGCTTTCCTCTGTCTATATAACTCAGCTTTAGCTCAGATTGATGTCAGGCTCTGTAATTTATTTATGAAATTATATAGCCCCTTTCTCGTGTAACGTTTCACTCTTATTTTATTTCATCTTCCACAACCCCACAGTGAAAGCTGGATTTCTTTTCCCTGACAGATAGCTGCCTTTGACACTTATTCATATAAATGGAAAAGGAGATGTGGAGGTTGGGGAGGGGCGGCAAAAACTCTCTAGAATGTGGCAAACATCTAGGATGAGAAAGGTGTGCTTATAGTTTAAGGGTTTACATTCCTACTGAATTCAGTATGTGTGTAGATTATAGGGAAGTTACCCTAGTGGCAACATTTGTGGCACTCAATCAAACCAGAAATGACAAATCTGGAAGTCCCCGGTGGCCAGCAGTCATTTAGCGATAGAGTAAGCTCCATTCACTCCCTGCACACTTCAGTCTGTTTCAGTGTGCCTTCATTTTCAATGGCATCTATTGGCTTATATTCTGAAACCCCAGAACCTCATTAACCAAGGGCCCTCAGAGCTTTCTCTTTGCACCCCCGAAGAACTGTGCAGCCAACCAACTTCACTTAGTGAATGTCACAAAGCAGAGTGCTTCTCTTTCTTTCTGCAAAACCATGTCTCACCTGCCTTGTCCTAGTGACTCTAGAGCATGCGTTCTCACACAAAGTCATCTCTGTGAGTTTTCTTGGTCAAGATCTTTCTCTTGCAACTGTGTCATGAAAACGAAAAGGAGGATGGGTAGGTGTGGCTTAGACCATATCACTGTGAGCTACCCATGTAGCTCAGAGCCTTTGTTGCCTCTTTTTTTACTTTCAAGTCCATCCCCAGCTACTGAACAAACTCTACTGTTTCTACTCTTTCCCCTTGAGTTTATTTTTCATCAGGCAATTTAATTCCTGTCTCATTTTCTGATTAGTGTTCCCACTCACACAGTCCTCAACTTCCACCTGCCATTGTCTGATTAGTCTTTTTTAAAATATAATTTTATTGGTATTATTAGGGTGTTGTACAGAGGGGTTACTGTTCCATAAATCTGGAAATGAGTGCATTTCTTTTTTGATGATGTCCCTCTTCCTGCCTGATTACTCTTATACCACACCCCTGGTGTAGCTGCATGTAACTCTTTAAAAAGTTTGACGGAACTGGATACCAGGAGCGCACCCCTGTAATCCTAGCTACTTGGGAGGCTGAGATCTGAAGATCGAGGTTCAAAGTCAATTCAGGCAGGAAAATCCCTATGGCTCTTAGCTCCAGTTAACCAGCAAAAAGCTAGAAGTGGAGATATGGCATCAACCTTGAAAAAGCCAGTCAAGAGTTTAAGGTCCTGAGATCAAGACCCGGTACTAGCAACACACAAAGTTCAATAAAATGTGTCCATTCTCCTTCCTTACTTGGGGTTTGAGCCACAGTCTTGAAAGACATGGTTTGAAATGTCATAATCTCAAATGTTAAACATTCAAAACATCAACTTTCCTAATGTCTAAATTCTTGATGATCAAAATCCCCAAAATGTCATTCTGGAGAAAAATGAGAATACTTCTCAACCACTTTACTCTCTGAAATAGGCAATGTTAACATTCTTGCAAGCATCAACACTCAGGTTTACTAATGACAATAGAATGGGTTTCACAGTTATGAGCAGGAAAACCATATTCATAAGGAAAATAGCCCACAAAGCAAAGTGTGTACATGCCCCTCACTGCGGTATGTGATGCATGCACTCAATTTCATAACTGTGGTTATCTGAAACACCATGATAGATGCCCCAAATTCTTTGATGATATGTAGTTTTATAAGGAACTAAGAGCTCAAAAATTATATTTAATAAATACAGATGTATAAAAAGGACATATTTTTATTTGTTGAGGATGTTTTAATTATATATAACATCTATGTTATCTATGATCTATTAAATATATATATATTTATTTATATGTTGCTGGTTCTGGGGCTTGAACTGAGCATCTGGGTGTTGTTCATGAGTGCTCAAGGCTAGAACTCTTCCTCTTGAGTCAGAGCTCCACTTCTGGCATTTTGGTGATTTATTGGCGATAACATTCTCACAGATTTTCCTGCCTGGGTTGATTTAGAACTGTGATTCTCAGATCTCAGTCTCTTGAGTAGCTAGGATTACAGTCATGAGCCACCAGCACCTGGCAAGTTTTAATGTTTTTATACATGCACATATAAATCTTATATATGGTTAATATTGTGATAGTGCACTCATACAATCAAATTTGCAAAAAAAAATACATCAAGCAAATCAGCACTTTCTAAAAATATTTAACCATTTACAATTCCAGTATTGGAAATGGTACATGGGTGAAATACATAGCATAGTGAATTGTGCAAGTCATACTGACTACTTAAAATACAATACTTAAATACTTAAAAATATTTAACATACTTAAAAAAAGACAAACCAAGAAATCTTGAGAGAAAACTTGACATGTGGAAAATGTACTGCAGGACAGATGATGGGCATTTGCACAGAGGTGGTCTCTAAGAGCTGGCTGATTTTCCTGATCACCAACTACAGTTTGAAGTCTTGCATCTCAGGGAGTGGCTGCTTTCTTTCTTTATAGCCTGGCCCTCCTTGGAGAATACACTCACCTTTTTTCATTTCATACTCTGAATGGTAGATTGTCTCTACTCAGTCCATTGGAGTTACATACACATTGATGATTGGAAACACCCTCACAAACACACCCAGAATAGTAGTCCTAGGCATTTGATCTACTTGATGCAACTGCTCTTTACACAACCAAAATGCACTTTAAGCTTTTGAGACTTGTTTGGGGATTTTAATATCTGGAATTATGGCATTTTGGACTTTGTTTGGCACCATCTGATCTACAAGTGACCAATTCATTTTCCTCAAGTGTAGCTTTCAAGTTGTTTTATTCTTTTTCTCTAGAATTTTCAGTGTCTCATTTAGCTTACTCAGTCTCTTTCCTCTTGAATCAGCCATTTAAGTTGATACATGTTTTGGAATTAGTTTATATTTTGACTTTATTTTTTATTTACTCCCTAACACAAATCCAGTTATCTATCCACATTTTTGCTCTGTTTGTGGCAAACAGATTATGCAGACTGACCCACTTATTAAGACAAAATTTAAATGTGGGGGAAATATTTTTTAAAGGATACTTGGAAACATAAAATCTAGCAAAGTGATGAATATTTATTTATAGACTCAAATTTTGGATGAAGATGGAAACCAAATGTTAAGTAATCATAAGGATTAGATATTTCCTGGTTTCTAAAGAGGCAGCTGAGGTATAAGCCTTGCATCTGTCAGCGTCAGGAGGTCAAGGGACAAAATGGGGAACATTTTGGGTCAGGATTATAAGTAAACTTGGCTTCACACATTCTGAATTATTTGAGTAGCTGAGAAAAATGTCAATTTCTGAAATGAGATTAATGTTATACTTTATTACAAGTTAGTTACCTGCTGCAAAGAAACTAAATAATATCCAGAGAGAGATATTTTATCCTAATCTTCAAATTATTTCTACAAAGAACTCTTTGAATACATTGTCCAGCATGCAATCAAAGATGAGCTGGCACACAAGGAAATAAGTCAATCCAAGCAAGAACCAGCAGAAATAGCAGCCCTGTAAGTCTTCTAGATACTGCAGTTATGAGGCACTGGGTTTAAAATACTCAAGTTTACTATTTTTCAGAAGAAGTAAAATACTATTACAAATTTTGACAGAAAGCTAAAAACTATAAAAATGATAGAGGAAATATTAAACAAGTACCTTCTAGAATGGAAAAAAATGTAGCAACTATAAGTAAGAATTCAATAGGCAAGTTAAAATATAATTTAGAAACATCCTGAGAGATAATTAAAATAAAGGATGTGGCAAAAGAAATCATCCAAAGTATAATCAATATGAAGTTGGAGGTAAGAGCCTGCTCTATAAAATATACAGTGAGGATGTCATGTCTATCTAATTGGATTTCTACAAATAAAGAGAGGAGAGCATGGAAAAAAATATCAGAAGTGATGGCTATAAAGTTTCTAGAACTAAGAAAAAATGGCAATAGATACAAGAAGACCTAAATACTTTAAGGAGGATTCATAAAAGGAAATGGACATCTAGACATGTCATAATTCAAACATAGAAAGCTGAAGGCACACTGTACTATTGTGAAGTATCAAGCAAGTTCTCAATTTGCTTGTACCTATACTTTGACATGCACATTGTCATATTCATCTGTCCAAATGTTGCCCATTGTTTACAAAGCTCTATCTGATAATCTTCCCGTTTTTTACCTTTAACTGGAATTATCATTAAAATGAGCAATAATAAGTTGGGTGCTGTTGGCTCATGCCTATAATCCCAGCAACTCAGAAGACTGAGATCTGAAAATTGCAGTTTGAAGCCAACCACGGTAGAAAAGTCTATGAGACTCTGATCTCCAATTAACCAATCAAAGCTGGAAGTTAGGGTGTGGCTTAAGTACCAGCCTTGAGGGGAAAAGCCATGTGAGAGCATAGGGCCCTGAGTTTGTGCCCCAGTTTAAAAAATATCAATGATAACTTAAGGTCAACAGTATTGAATCCTACTTCTACAACTACTTTTCTCATCATCAGAGGGTTGGAGGCTTGGCTCACCTATATTACACCAGGCCTGAGTGTAATGCCACCTACCCTGGTACAGTCAAAGAAGAAAAAAGAGCAGGAGAAGGAAGGGGAGAAGGAGAAGAAGGAAATTGAAGGGGAGGTTGGGGATGAGGAGGAGTAGGAGGAAGAAGATGAGGAGAGTGACTTATTTAATTCCAGGCATTGTCTTTAACACCATCCATACATGATATCATTTAACCCTCATAATATAGCGTGGGGTTTTACCTAAGGAAAATACGTAGTAGCTACCCAGCAATGCTGTGAACTTGGATCATCTTATACCATTTACAACCTTCCCTGAACGATTGTGATTTGCATGTAAAGCCCGCCTCTCTAGGGGAAATACCTAACACCTAGCTTGCTAGGTTCATGCATAGTAGGTACTCACTCATTCATGTGTTAAGTGGGTCTTGCATGAGGCTTGCCCCCTGTGGATCTGTGAAAAGTCAGAGCAGATGCTCCACTTGGAAAGTCAGAGCAGCAGAAACTACAAGCCTGTCCCCTCCACCTTAACATCGCTGCCTGCCTTGGCAGTTCCCCTTCCGTTCACACGTTAAATTGAAAGCAGCGACCACCAATGCTCTATTTAAAGTGCCCTCCAAAATGGTACTCAAGTGTGTAACACAGCTATTTCCCTGATGTGGGCAAGGTATTTATGGAGAGGTTATTTTCCGTTTGGATAGGGGGCTTTATAGCCAGAAGCTATATTATTCTGACACCTGTGTGGGTGTCAAAAGGCAAACCACATCATCAACATCAACAACAACAACAACAAAAACCCTCTACTAGTTCTTCCATCTCTGTCAAGGCAGAATCTCCCTGGTCATTTTCTACATCAGGCCATGTCGCTTCCATCAACATCCGGAGATCACAAAATATGACCTGAGGCCAGTAAAGTTGAAGCAGGAATTGTCCGGAGCAGAAAGAATAATTGCTATTTTGCCATTAGCATTCCAGTACTGGCTCTCTCTGGGTTTGTTCACCACCTCAGCTTGACAGCTTAATGGTTTATGGGACAGGGAACATTTTAGCACAGTTGGTTGCTACTCTGTGGGGAGGGGGAGACTGGGGAAAGCACTAGGTAGAAGTCTCTCGAGAAAGGGGCTGTGTATGGGAAGAAGAGGTGTTAAGTTAGGAGAAATAGCCAGCTTCATCAGTGCCACAGATTGTCATGACTTCAGGAGAACCAGTGATTTGTGCACGCTTTTGTGGACTGTTACAACTTTTTCACTTTTGTCTTTCTATCTAGGGATTATCTGGGCAGCCTTTAAAGTAAATCTTTATTGCTTCTTTTGAATAAGTCTACTCCTTACATTATTGATAGCGGGGATATTTTACTTTGTGAAAGCACCAACCTTTGATTCTAGGTCTTGCTTCCCTCTCTCCTCTCTGACTAATAAATAATAAATAGCACAAAAACTTTTAAGATAGGCTGGGCATCAGTGGCTCATGCCTGTAATCCTAGCTACTCAGGAGGCTGAGATCTGAGGATCATGGTACGGTAGCCAGCTTGGGCAGGAAAATCTGTGAGACTCTTATCTCCAATTAACCACTAGAAAACCAGAAGTGGCTCTGTGGCTCAAAGTGATAGAGTGCTATCCTTGAGCCAAAGAAGCTTAGGGACAGTGCCCAGGCCCTGAATTCAAGCCTTATAACCAATCAAAAAAGAAGGAAGGAAGGAAGGAAGGAAGGAAGAAAAAAAGGAAGGAAGGAAAAAAGAAAGTAAGAAAGAAAAGAAGAAAGAAAATTTAAAATAGATCCATACCACATCTCCTCATCATTTCCTGTCTGAGCTTTTGGAGAATTTGCAGAATCTCTAATACTATGGTGTTGGGTATTAGGATATACATCTGTGGAAGTAGACATCTACAGAGTGTCCAGAATGGAAGCTAGCTCTCCCAACACTCCACACAGGGCTTCTGTGGACCCCAGCCCCTCCCTGCCATTATTGTGATTTGTTTGATGGATTACCCAGGAAGCCTCTGGTTTCTCAATGGAGATGCCATGAGCATTTCGCATCTAATAATTTCTTATTATTGAGAAGCACATTGAATAATGCAGGAGGAGGAGCATCCTGTCCTCTGAGTCCTAGAATCCATCTCTTAGGTGTGTTAGGAAGACTTATCTAGCAAACATTTATGAGCATGTAGTTGCTAAGCATGCTATATGCAGGATCTCCTCTAATCCTCATAACCTAGTGAAGAAGATCCCATCATGATTCTTACTTCACGGATGGCAAGATGATTTTCTGTTCCCTTTCTAATAAATGTAAAGACTTCACAAGAAATCTAGCTAGCTAGTCTAGTCTAGCAGCTAGCTGGACTATAATTTATACCAGTGGTTCACAAATTTTCATATAGTTCCTGGTGTGCTTCTGAGAACTATAGATTACTAGAACCCATCTCCAGCCTTCTGTCCTGTTAGTTCTAGGGTGAGTTTTTAACAAGTTCTCAGTGTTGCTAGTGCTGCTGTCCTGGGCATTTACCCTATGTTGAGAAACGTGTTAAAACTTGAGCCTTTCAATGTGTTACTTCCAATAATTAGCCATGTACTCTGAGACCTGGGGAGGCATGTGGAGAGTATGCCCATCTCCATATGCATACATAACACTCACTTCAAGGGATTTTTCTATGGTTTAACATGACCTTGAATAGGGTGCAGTCAGTATAGTAGGGACTCCGTGTATTTTACTTCTCTGTCAATCTAGTAAAACTCTCTAGGTCCCTTATCCTCCAGATAGAGAGGCAGAGTCTTAAATAGGCACTAATGAGGCCCTGGAGTCTTGCAGCAGAAGAAAGAAGGGAAGGGTGGTGGGTGTCAGGAGTAAGGAGGTTGAAAAGTCATATAGTTATTATAGGGCCAGAGATCTGTTCCCAACAAATTCAGCATTTCTGTTCTGTTTGCATTTTTATTGTGGCTAGTAGATTCTTTTTTTTAATGTTTAGGTCAGAAGGTTGGGAAGCGTGGCAGCTAGAATCAGGGGTGGGGTGGGGAGAGAAAGAGATCTGAAGAGAGGCTGATATGGGGCCTCATGGGGCAGCAGCACCCATGCTTGCTCGGTCAGTTGTCCACCTCCCCTGGAAATGCTTGCAGTAATGATACCAGATTCCTAGCCTGGAGTTCTTACTAGCTCACCGTGTACCAAGGCTTACGCTGGATGCTTTATCATAGTTGTGGCAATGGGTTCTATTTTCAAAATCAATTGTATAGGAAGAAAGTAAGCTTGAGAGAAATCTTCTCAAGTTCATACAATAAGTGAGGCTTAGGTGAGGCCTCAGTCCTTAATCTCTTCATACCTGTGCTCCCCTGGAACATTATCCTTGTTGGAATAAATCAGGTAAGACCTGTGTTCCTTACTGTGGGGATGCCATAGATCCTTTCTTGTCAGACACAGCTACTCCCGAAATGTGTTCAGCTGGTAATGCTGCAAGGTGCAGATTGACTCTGCCTAGGACCTTACCCACGAGCTTGAGCGGTATAGACCTCATGAGGCATTAGGGTTCCTGGGTAAGCACCAGAGCCCATTTCTCCTTGCTAGGCTGCCATGAAGACATAGTCATGTCTCTAGACTCCTGGAGGAAAAATGATGGTATCCTTTGTCCATCCAGTCGGCTGGGCAGGGGCGTGTGCAGGCAGGCACCGGCTAGCTTTTGCCTTAGTGCATACCTCTCCAAGTGGGTAGTGGCATGGGAAGCTGGGAAACAAGATGCTGGAAAGGACAATGTTGGTGAGATGCATTTTTTCTGGAGGAATTGAAATGCAAGCTGGTCCAGTTGGGGTGGGGTGAGCAAGGCCCTGCATCTCCCAGCGGCATTGCTCTGTGCAGAGGGATTGCCTCCTCTGCTGGTTTGATAAATAACCCCTCATTGGGGGGTCCAGGCTGAACAGGCTGCCCTCAGTGGCTACCACTGCCCTGCCCATGTACTTCCCCATGAAGTTGACAACATACTTCATCACTTGAAGAAGAGCTACAGCCATAGAAAAACCTTGTCCTTTATTTTCCGTTTTCTAACTCTGGTTCTTTCCAGAGGTTTCCTTGGCATCGTGGATCTGACACCTCACTTCCAGAAGGCCTTTTGCTTCATGTTCTTGCACAATCAAGAACATGAAGTCTGTTCAGAAAAGGCCTCCCACCCTGCGCTGAGTCTGGGCCTAGGTCTGATGAGGTCCAAGATATCTGCAGGCCTGAATCTGGTTATCAGTCCCCAGAGCATTAGGGGACAGCCTGGCTGGTTGCTGGAGAGATTCAGGGACTGGCGATTTTTATAGGCTCTGTTTCTGCTTTTTGGAGGAATCCAGAAAGTAAGCTTGCTTGCTTGCCTGACTTTTTCCCTTCCGGTCTTTCCCTTCCCTTCCCCTCCCTTCCCTTCCTCCCTTCCTTTCTTGCTTTCTTCTCTTTCTTGTTTCCTTCCTTCCTTCCTTCCTTCCTTCTTTCTTTCTTTCTTTCTTTTTCTTTCTTTCTTTCTTTCTTTCTTTCTTTCTTTCTTTCTTTCTTTCTTTCTTTCTTTCTTTCTTTCTTTCTTTCTCTTTGATTTTCTCCCATTCTCTCTCTCTTTCTCTCTCTTCTTTCTTTCTTTTTTCCTCTCTCTCTTTCTCCCTCTCTCCCTCTCTCCCTCTCTCCCCCCCCTCCCCTTTCTTCCCCCCCCCCTTTCCTTTTGGTTATGGTCTTGAACTCAGGTCCTGGGCACTCTCACTGAGCTTTTCTGCTCAAGGCTAGCACTCTACCACTTTGAGCTACAGCTCTACTTCCAGTTTTCTGGTAGACTTTCCTTCCTGGGCTGACTTCAGATCCTGGCCCTCAGATCTCAGGCTCCTGAGTAGCTAGGATTACAGGTGTGAGCTACCAATGGTTGTTGTTGTTGTTGTTGTTGTGGGGCTTGAACTCTGGGCCAGGGCACTGTCCCTGAGCTCTTCAGCTCAAGGCAAGTGCTCCAGTTTTCTGGTAGTTATTTAGTGATAACAGTCTCATGGACTTTCCTGCCCTAGCTGGCTTTGAAGCTTGATCCTCAGAGCTCAGCCTCCTGAGCAGCTAGGATTACAGGCATCATCAGCCAGTGGTGCCCAGCTGCTTGTCATTATTTTAAGGTCAGTGCCAGAAAGTAAGGGCATCCTCACCACCCTCCTTGTGCAGGAAACAGAGTCTGAGGTCCAGAGTGGGAGTTCCTCCTTTTTTACAAAAACAAAATCAAACCATCTCTTTCTACACGACTTCTGGAAGCCAGGACCTCAGATTTATCACAGTTCAGCACCTCTTTATGGTACCCTCTCCTTGTAGGAGGATGGCTTATGAGTCACTGTTGCAGTAGAGGTTGCTGACTGCGCTAAGTCCTTGGATGGGCTGTGGGCTCCCAGCCTATCTGCCTCTCCTAGCAGCTGCCCCCTGCTTGGGGCCTCTGGGCTGATTTGCCCAAGGACTGGCTGCTAATTAGTCTCCAGGTGTCTGGATCCCAGCAGAGCAGCCTATATCTGGAAGGTTGACGCAGAGGAGGAGGTTTGGCTGTGCCAAGGGGGGCCTTGTAGCAAGGGTTGAAGGAAGCCTGGTCCAGAAGCCCCATCTCTCTGCTGCTCCATTCACATCTGGCTTTTATTTGAGACCCAGATGCACTCGAGTGTCCAGAAGCAGTGGTGAGGAAGGGCCGTTCAGTTTTCCCTCTGGAACATTCTTTCTAAGTTTGGTACAAGGACGAAAATTGGATAAAAGATGAGGAGTTGGTCCTAGAGAGTGAGAAGAGGAAATGCCGAGTTTTCTGGAAACGATGGCAGTGCTAACTGCCAATAGAATGCAGCAGTTAATTGTTGTTAGCCTTCTTAATGCATTTATATGTATTAGCTCATTTAATCTCACCAAAGCCCCATGCAGTATAGGCTAGCATAGCCCCCTTGACACCTAAAATGTCTGAGGTGCAGAGCATAACAAGGTCGCCTGGTGGGTAAAAGTGTTTCTTCAAGTTCGTGCCTCCCAGACTGCCCTCCGTGAACCCCAAGTCTGTCCTCTGTCAAAGGGTTTGAGTTAGAGTTCCTTCCAGGCCTGAGGTGAGGCTTAGCAGACATCAGGCCGGTCAAGTGTGCAGCTCAGTGCCTGGCATGTGGCAAGGTCTCAGTAATTAGCTCTTATCTGCAGGGGAAGATGTTTTGATTGTCAAACACAGACAAAAAATGTCCTTCCTATGGGGACCTCAGCCAGAGAATCAAGTGGGAGTCTGAGGACAAAGCAAGCGAGACTCTAGCTCTCTCCATATTGAGCTTGTCTGGGGGCCTTTTGGGTGGATTGGTGGGCTAGGAGGCGATGATTTTGGCTGTCCTTCAGGTAAGTGAGATGAATGGTATGTGTGAACAGGTAAGAGTCCCCTCCCTTTTCCTCTGGAGCTTAAACCTTGCAACTAGTGAAGAAGAGGCTAAGAGGAAAAAGGAATCCATTGGATGATCTTAGTCACAAAAGGCTTTTTGAAAACACTGGTGTTAGCTTGGCACCAGTTGCTTGTGCCTGTAATCCTAGTTACTCAGGAGGCTGAAATTCAGAGGATCATGGTTCAAGGCCACCCTAGGCAGAAAAGTTTTCCATCTCAAAATGAAGCCACAAAAAACAGGCTAGAAGCATGGCTTAAGTGTTAGAGTGCCATTTCCCTTTGTGGACCTGTGTTCCTTTCTATCCCATCATGCCTCTGTACATGATGCCATACACATGGTTGATCTTCATACATGGAACCTTGTGGCCAGAGACTTGGCCTCTACACTGGACCTAGATAAGTGGATACTGAGGGGCCCAGACCAGGCTCTCTCTCCTGGTCTTGGCCGTCTCTGTAGAGGGTAGTGGGTGTAAGGGTGGAAATTGTTAGTGGGGTTAGGGCTCTGCAGCAAGACAGTTGGGTAGGGATTGGGGGAAGATGGGACCTGCCCATTGGAAGTATTCTATCCTTCAGCGATGGCAGCCAGTTCTGCGTTTCAGCTTGTGCTCCTGCCTTCTGACACAGGCATTGGATTGTGGCTGACATTTTTTTCTTCTAAATAGGGTCAGCCCTGGGAGTCATCAGAAAGTGGTCATTTTGTTACCCAGCATGCCTTATTTTCAGCATTCCCAAGGAATATCTCTCCATCTCATTGTTTCTGTTACCTAGTGAGTTGCTAAAAAACAAATCAAACAAAATAAAAAAACAAAACAAAAATCAAAACTGCCTTATTCAGTTTTTTTGGAACACCCCCAGAAGGGTCTAGTCTGAAAGAAGTAAGTCCCATCCAGAGTTCTTAGGTCCCAACATGAGGAGGGGGCCTTGTTCAAGTGCACGGGTTGGTGCGTCCTGACGGCAGCAAAGAAAAGGAGTGAGCAGAGGAAGCGCCGGGCACCGGGGGCAGTCAGGGGAAAGGATTATGCTGGACCTGCCGCTGTGGGCTGAGAAGCCCTGGGCCTCTGCTGAGTCCAACTCCCTATGGAGAGAAGCAGAGATGAAGCTTCCTAGACTAGTAGAACAAAAAGGAGAACAGAGGCTCGGAGCATCAAACAGGAGAAAATTGGTTTTCTTCTGAAGCCAAGGTTATTTTGTTTTGTTTTAAGTAAGCACAAGAGACTCCTGATGTGAAGGAAATCTTTGAATTATTGGAAGATGCTCTGGGATGGAGAACTGGACTCAGGCCAGCCCGTGTGGATTGGAGAGACCCTTTGAACAGAGGTATCTAGAGACACATGAAATCTAATTTCTGAATTTGTGTCCTTCCCAAGGTGCTGGCTACCTTCCTTGGTGGCTCAAAGCCCTGTGAAGCCACTCTGGGGAGCAACTTAAAGCCAGAGAATACTGATTATTGAACTGAATTCTACTGGGTACTTAAATTGGGTTGAATATTGTACATTGCACTAAAATGAAGAAGTATATCTTTATCTCAACAGGAATAATTTGTCAAAGAGAAGTAGGTCCAAGCCAGATATAAACATTCATGCAAATACAAAGAGGAAGTAGAAAAGCTAATGGTTTATCCTGTCCTTTTGGAAGTTAAGCAAAGGAGAGAAAAATCCGTTGGCTGGGAAGTTAAGAGTGATTTGTTCGGAGGGAAGTTGAGTGGTGACTGGTCCCATGGGCTTCCATGTTCATTCTCCACTGTGAGTGGGAGGGAAGGTAGGCCTCAGTGTCATTCCCATTTCATGGTTGAGGGAACTGAGTCCTCTAAGGAACAAGTAATTTTCCTAAGGTCAAACTGATAAGTATGGAGGTAGGGAAGGAAGCAAGAGAGGGGGATCCTAGACAAAATGAGCAACTTGAAGTCATAAAAGTCAACAGGTACAGGATGTGTGTGGACAATAGTGAGTAGTTCTATTTGGACCCCGATCATCAAATCTGAGCCTAAGCCTGTCCTTCATTTTATAGGCAGTGGGGAGCCATGGAAAGTTCTTAAGTAGAAGAGTGTCATGACCAGAGCAGGCAAGTGTTTTGGGAGGAGAAGAATCACAGGGTTTAGGGAAGTGACTGTAACAGAATGTGTGACAGACAAAGGAGCATGCACAAAAGATGGAATGAAGTCATGCTATTTTGGACGATGAGAGAAGATTCTCCTTTCACATTGATAAGAGGCAACTGATTTCATGAGAATGAAGAAAAAGTGGCCAGCATTCTAAGCTCAGCCAACTCATCCGCACAGTTGTGCCTCTTGACCCGTAGATAGTACTCAAATCATGACTGCCTCACATTTTTTCTCTCTCTCTCCTGATTTCTTTGACAAGAATGTTAGTTATTTTGTAGCTCACTCTCATGGACTAAAACATCTTTTGTGCCTTTAGTTGTTTACTGATGAGCTAGACACTGCAAAATTGGTGCATAGACACAGCCAAAAGACTGGGGTGAACATTTGGTGTGAAAAGAGTGCTGGATTCTGGTTCCCAGCCCAGCCCGTGACTCCTTTTGTGTTTCTAGAATGAGTGAGCTCTGACTTTGAGCTTCTGCATCCATCAACTGTGGATAATGATGCACTTTAGGTTGAGATGATTTCCAATGCAGTCTTTGTATTCTAAATTCCATAATTTATCCATCATTTTGTACTGTTCATATTGACTTAATTGCCAGCAGTCTCTGAAAAAAAAAACCTCATGAGGCAGGTAAGAATAATATAGTGGATTTAAAAGCCAGCAAACAAATATCCACGAACTGTGGGGTCTGGACCCAAACAATACAGTTCAATAATTATTCAAATACCCTTTGCCTTGTTTTGTATAAGTCCTCTAGAGGTGATTTCCATTGTATAGGAGGATGTGTGCAGATTCTATGCAAATACCATACCATTTTGCATAGGACATCTGGCGATCCTTGGGTTTTGGAATCCAAGGAGGGATCCTGGAACTAATCACCCTACAAGTACCAAGGAATAGAGTGGGTGGATGAAAGGTGGAGTGGAGATAGGAACACAGCATGTGTTTTCTCTTGGTTCCTTTAGTTGCCATTAGCTAATTTTAGATAATTTGACACTAGCTGGTTATCACCAGCCATGGCCTGGCCTCACTAGTGTTCCCAGAGATGAACAGATTCTCAGGAGTAGCACACAGAATCTCCTAATCTATTGATATTTAAGGTAGAACACTACCTTATTCACTACAGTGGGTCTCTTCTTATCCAGTTAATGAAAGAATGATGGCTGCTATGGTGTCTAGCGTGTGCAATTGTTGCCTAAAGTTTTTATCAAGGGACTCTGAGATGGTCTTAGCGGCTGCCAGTGGAGCTAAGAGTGTGAGTCTCAACTGAAGCCTGGTTGCACCTAGAAGACCACAGGTTGGGTGCCTACAGGCCTAGGTCAACATGTCTACCTTAGACCTTAGGAAGCATGCTCTCTTTTGCTGCTTCACCATTGTGGACGCCTCAGTGAAGTCTCTTTAGCACTCACCAGAAGTCTGCAATAGTTCCAGTTTTGTGAGCAGATAAACAAAGTAGGAAGAAGTGAGATTGCCTGATGTTTAGTAGTAGCAATAACAGTAGCAGCAGCAGCAGCAGCAGCAGTAGTATTAGTATTAGTATTAGTATTAGTAGTAGTAGTGTGTGCACATGGGTATACATGCTGGTACTGGGGCTTGAATTCAGGGGCTGTCATGATCCCTTAGCTTTCTCACTCACGGCTGGTACTCTACAACTTGAGTCACATCCCTACTTCCAGCCTTTTGAGATACAAGTTTCATGGGTTTTCTTGATCAGTCTGGCTTTGAACTGAGATCCTCAGATCTCAGCCTTCTGAGTAGTTAGGATTACAGGTGCAAGCCACTGGCACTTGACTTTGATGTGCACTTCTTGAACAGCAATGAAAAGTTTTTCTTGACGCCTCCAGCAGACTTCCAGTTTCATCCACTCTGCCGGGCTTTGGTCACACAACTATTGCTAAGCTTACACTGGCAAGGAGATGGAGACCTCTATGCCTGGCCTAATCCTGTCGTGTCAAAGGGTTTGATGTGTATCACTGGTTTATTCTAATCTTGATTGAGCCCATTTGAGATGTGGGCCTTTGTGGAGGCCAAACTCTTGAATAAATTTGGGACTTACACAGTAAGAAAGACATGTTGGAGAACTGCTGTCTCACGGGTGGAATGTAAAATCAGAGCCAGAAACCAGTGGTCCTTGATGATGTTATCCATGCTGGGAAGCCCAATGCTCTGCTGCTGCTGTCCCCTGCCAGATTTCCCCTGAGCGGTGAGCCACTCATTACAGCTCTGTCCTTGGTTATTGTAGGCTTGAAACCCAAGTGTGTCTTGCCATTTGCTCTGCTCTCCAGGCAACCACCTGGAGCGGATACACACATCTTTATCCAGACTGTTTAAGTTTCAGTCTTGTTGATGCATTGTCATTCTGAAGAAGAACTTTGTCACCCTGATTGGTCTGTAGCTCTCTCTGCTCTTTTCATGATTTGGGGAAATCTTGTCCCTGTAAGGTGGTTTCTGCAGCTATCTGGTGCCTCCACATGGATGTCTTGATTGAGACTAAATTAACTCTCAGAAGGCCACCTTATCTCCTTATTCCAGGGACTCCTTTCTGTAGCCTCTGTGCAGGCGTGGTAGGCTGCCTCACAGGCTGTTTGAAGCTGCTTGTGGAGAGGTTGAGTCTGGTATGGGTGAGGTGGGGAGTTGGTTTGGACACATACAAATATGATTGTAATGTGGTTGGATGTCAATTCAGGTGGAAACACAGGTCATTGGTTGGTTGCTTCATTGATTTTCACAGGCTGAGCATTTGCCTCATTGATTTCCCCCACCCCCCCCTTACCATGGACTGAATCTTGTTCATCCACTCAATGGAGATTGCTTCATTTCTTTTCAATTCATTTTTCGTGGCTGTTTGGCACTTTACAGCATTGGGTTGCTGTGTACTCTCTGTAGGTGGCAGTCATCCTTTCCTTGGGAGAATCTCTGTGACCTTCAGAAAGCTTTTTGATCTCTCTGGGCCTCACTTTTCTCATCTGCCAAGTGGGAACGGCAATGCTGACCCAAAGTATCTGAATGATGAGGAGGCAGCTGGGTATCTGGAGGGACAGTCTCTGAGGAAGGTGGTAAGATTTGAACAGTAAGGGAATGATCACATGGATAAATAAAATCTGGACCCTAAACTTAACAAGAAATTCCTCATTAAGAGGAAGAACTTCATCTTGAGGAAAGGTAATGAGGGACCTCTGCCTCTATCCTTTTCTAAAGATTCTGATCCTTCTGCTCATCACTGCAGCACTGGCCGTGTTGGTGGCTCTGGAAGAGTTGGTACCTCTTCCTGATCATCTGCAGTTTGGTGTGAAGATCCAGTTTTGGTGTGAGTCTATAGCTGTCCGTTAATCTCCAGTAGCACAGCTGAGATAACACAGTGCATTTTAATGGAATTTTATCTCAGGGCAACAAGAAGGAAGTTTATAGACTTACTAGAATGAGCCAATATGGTTTCCACGTTGTGGTTTATTTCACTGTATCCATGTTTCCTCTGGCAAGACCTCATTGCAGCATCCATTTACTGCTGTGGGTGAGTGTCCATTTGTGAGCCGTCATAGATCCTGAACATCCCCTAAGGTTTAGGCATGAATAGGTACAGAGAGAGATTGGAGGCTTTTCCCACCTCCAAAGGTGTGTTATCAATTCCAATGACCTTTAGGGCAGTCATTCCTTTTACCTAGATGATGGACACCAGGAATGTTCACTGGTCTTAAGAAGCCATATCAGGCCTCACAAGCATAGGCTTGTCCCATGGTCTGGGAGATTAGAGTGATTATTACCTAATACAAATTCATCCCCAAATGCAGGCTCCAGAAACGTCAGAGTGAGGCACCCAGGTAGAGCAACTTGATAGTAGAATGGGCTCTTTGGTTGTAGGGACTGGCTTGGTCCTGGGAATAAAGTGAAAATGGACAGAGCAAAGATATCTATACTCTATTTTCTCCTTCCTTCTTTCTCTATGCTTATTTTTTTCTCCCTTTGGATCTCATATTATCATAGGGGAAATTGTAGCCTCTCTCAGCTATGTTAAAAGGTATCAGGAAGAAGGGCATAGCAGGTATTGGGTCACTGCCAGGAAGGTAAGGGAAGGTGCTATTGTGATAATGACCACAATGAGCTACATGAATGATCCTTCAGCAGAAAAGGAAAATTGAGAGACAGAGTCCATACCACTTGTTCTAGTTGCTTCTCTTCTTCCTAGACTTAACATTTGGAAGCCCGGGGTTTTGTTTCTGTAAATTAAATCTCAATTCTCGTAACAGGATTTTTATAAAGGCCAAGAGAGAAAATACATGTGCTTTCAGGAATGGTATTCATATATGAAGCATGCCCTAAAGTTTACATGGAACAGTGTTCTGAGAAATGTGTAATAATCAATAAAAGGGTTCCTTAGTCAAAGAGGTTTGAGAACCTTCAACCAGTTTCATCATCAAAGCATTTTTCAATACACAAGTGTAGGTTATGGTTCCCCAGAGAAGTGACACAATATTTCTTAAATTTTCTTAACAGACTTCCCTTTGGTGACTGAGTATTGTGAGGGACTGAAGCTCTTCTCAGAATTGAATTATTATAATCGTGGGGGCTGGGTGGAGAGGGCATCTTTTATTTAATAAGCCATGACAGTCATTTGTCCATATGTTTTCTCAACTTTTCTCATTCTTATGTCCGTAGAACAGCGGTAAGTAGGAGTTTGATTGGAGAGGATCCATTTTTCTTTATTAAAAATAATCTTGCCCTCCATGGATGAACCTTGCATACATTATGCTAAGTGAAATAAGCCAGACACAAAGGACACATACTTTGCGATTCTACCTACACAAGACCCCTAGAATAGGCAAAATTCATAGCAACAGGATGTAGAATGGTGGTTGCTAGGGGCTGAGGTGATGGGGCCATGGAGCTTTGTTTAATGGGGAGAGTTTCAGCTGAGAAGATGAAAATGTTTTGGAGCTGGATGGTGGTGGTGATTGTACTACTACAATAAGAATATACATCAAGTCTCTGAACTATGCACTTAAAAATGGCTAACATGATCAATTTCATTATATATATATATATATATATATATATATATATATATATATATATATATTACCACCATTCTTTAGCATACTAATATAAGAAAAAGGCTTGCTCTTTGCCTGAGTTCTTTTGATTTCTGTTTTTTATCTGGTTAGCTTTTGAACTTTGGGCCTTTGCCTTTCTGTATAACTGGCGCTCTTCACTGCTTGAGTGAAAAGGGGGGTCCTTGGCCAGAACTTAGTGGCCAGTATGGTCATCCCCTGCTCTTTTCACTCCTTGAATAGTAATTTCGGTTGGTGATTTTTGAAGTTGACAAAGCTGCCTCTATTGCTTAAACTTTTGTCATTTCCTCATGGTTAAAAAAGAGAAGTTTGGTTACAAAAAAAGTGTGAAAGTCTGTATTTCTGAGTAAAATATTTTTATTGTCATCACCTTCTGCCAGCTGGGGAAACTTGGTGCATTCTCTGCTCTTTTTCCTAAGGGAACTTTCTTCAGTTTCAGCTCCGTGTCTCACCCTCATTTCCTCTGAGTTATGGAGGTCCGGTTTCTCCTCTAGACCATAGGATATACATCAGCATCCTTCAATCAGAGGTCTTCTGTAGACCACAAGTGTGATTCTCTGTAACCACCATGGTTCCCTCGAGCATCATCCTGGGTTGGGTGGCCTCTGCAGACAGCCTTGAGATCCCAAACAGAGCTTTTGACTTCTTTGCTCTCCTTCCCTGTTTCTCCACATTCTTCTTCTGTCGGTGAAATGATACCACTATCCATCAAAATGGGAGAGCCAATGTCAGGGAGATGACATCAGTCCTCCAAGAGAAAGAACTCAGCAGTTCCTTCCTCCTTCCTCTCTCTCATTTCCATAGCCACCAGCAAGCCCTGTGGGAGCAACCATACTCTTTTTCCAGTGGGACTTTCACACTCCTTACTACATTTCTCCCTCAAACCTTACTTGGACACATCAGCCAGACTGAGCTGGCCCCCACTAGCCTGGCTACACCACTCCCTTGCTTAACCTCATCTCATACTATTTGGAATAAAATCCAATTTTTTTCCATGGTCATCAATATTCTTCAGCATCTGTCACCTCTCTTTCTCTCAGCCCTCCTACCCACCTCCCACCCCCGTGCTCATTCCATAACTTCCCGCCTCTCAACCTTCTGCCTTCCTTTTGTTAAATCTCCTCCTTCCTCAGGGCCTTACAAGGTACATTTCCATTGGCTTACAAAGCTTCTTCTCAAATCTTGCATGGTAGCCTGCCTTAGCCATTAATTCCTCTGTAAACATACCCCAGAGAGATCTCTGTTGGATGCTTTACCCCAAGACAGGGGTCTTTAGTTTGTAGTCTACAGAAAAGAACTTTGTTCTTTTTCTATGAATCTTGTTTATGGTCTAGATCCTCTTTAATAAATGTAAGCTTAACAGAATCAAAGACCTTGTTATTTTATTCATGGCTGCACCCCACACTCCAGAAGGAAAATTCCTGGCATGTAGTTGAGGGGGCTACCTAGGTGTTAGTGACCAAATGCATGAGTGGAAATATGGCATCTTTCCTACTTGTTGCTTGGTCTCATTTCATCTGTTTACTGCCTAGAACTTTCTCAGTTGTGTCATCTCATTAAACCCCATCACACTCAAGTTATCAAGCCTGTCAAGGTCATGACAGTCCACGATAGCTAGTTTTTATGCTCTAATAGGCTAGAAGGCCTCCCTCTCCATCCAGTTAATAACTGTGTTGCTGGGGAACTGTGGCTCACTCCTGTAATCCTAGCTACTCAAGAGACTCAGGCATAAAAATCACAGTTCAAAGCCAGCATGGGAAAAATAAAAAGTTAATGAGACTCTTATTCCCTCCCCCCGCCCCAAATAGCTGAAAGTGAAGCTGTGACACAAGTGGTAGGGTGTAATCCTTGAGCAAATAAAGCTAAGGACAGCCAGGCACTGGTGGCTCACACCTGTAATCCTAGCTACTCAGGAAGCTAAGATCTGAGGATCACGGTTTAAAGCTAGCCCAAGCAGGAAAGTCCATGAGACTCTCTCTCCAGTAAACCACCAGAAAGCCGGAGGTGGCGCTGTGGCTCAAGTGGTAGAGCGCTTGCCTTGAGTTGAAGAGCTGAGGGACAGCGCCCAGGCCCAGAGTTCAAGCCCTGTGACTGACAAAACATAAATAAATTAAAAAAGAATTTTTTAAGCTAAGAACAACAGTGTCCAGGCCCTGAGTTCAAGCCCCAATGCTAGCACAAAAACCTACCAAACAGAAAGGCCGTCACTGAAATAAACAAAAATCAAACAGACAGACAAACAACCAGAAAACCGAACAACTCTACATTTGTCATCAGGCCTTGTTGGCACCTCTCCCTTCTTACTTTTTGTTTACAATCAGCAATGGTGTCTCTGATGGTGATTTGTGTTATACAGGCACACAGGAGTAACAGAAGAGCATGGCTTCAGGCAAGTTAACGAACTTCTCTGAGCCTCACTGTCTCCCTCTGGACAGCAATCATCATGGGTTGGGTAGGGATGGCTATATAGTCTTAGAGTTATCAGTGTTCTCTGTATATAAGGAGTTGGTCAAAGGCAGAGCGCTGCCCACGTGGGAGGCAGTGGCTGTGGTGGTGGTAGACTCTTGGGCTGTGTAGGAGGAGGATGGTGAGAGTGGGCAGGCATTCTCCTCACACCCTTGTGCACTCTGCATTCCTGTCCAGGGTGATGCACAGAACACACACACAGAAGAGCTGCTGCGTCTATGTAGCAGCCTCTTGGGCTTTGCAGTGGACTTAACTCTGTCACAGATGGCCTACCTCTTGGCCTCTTCTGTCTGCCTTGCCACAGTGCTGTGCAGGTCCTGGGAGAGGGTGTCAGCATCATCCAACATTACCCCTTCCTCCACCTGGCCTTGCCCTGGACTCTTCATCAACATGCTCCTTTCTGAATTCTCGTCATCTGGAAAAGCTCTGTGTCACAATCAGTTTGCAAGAATGCTGTGGGAGGGAACCGGTCATGCCTGAGTGTGCTGGTGAGAGGGCCTGGTGTTGATTTCAGGGCAAAGGTTGACACTGAGATCTGATCTGTGCTGTTGTTTACGGTGATTGTAGAATGGCATCCCCAGGGCTTCACCATTCAGAATCTCAGGTTGTGAAATGGCGGTAGGACAGAGGCAAGATATCTTTCTGTTTGTCATGCGAGTTGCTGGAGAAGCAGGGTGAGGTCTTATCACAGAATGATGGGAAGGAGAATTATGGGTTGAGTTTGTGTAAGTAAAGGGGCTAATTACTAGACGCTGCACAACTCTCTTGGAGGGGTAACTCACAGAAGTGTGTCCAGCATATAGGAGAGGCTATATCTGCTGATCCAAATCAGAGCTTTGGGAGTAAGAAACAAGTTTACCCAGAATGACCACCTTACGTTGCTCAATCAATACTAAAATATTTTTAAAAATTCAACACTGTCATGGAAAGGATTTTTATTATTTCCAAACCTTCTGTATAAACCCCTCCAGTTCTCTTTTGCATATTTTTTTCTTCAGGTAGTAGTACTGCCTGGCCCCAAACTTTGCTGCAACCATTGTGATTTTCCTTTTTTTTTTCTTTCTTAAAGAACAAATATAGCTAGGTTCGGCTTCCGGCTGCAGTGGAAATTTCTGCCAAGATTTGTGGCACACAGCAGAAATATGTTTTGTATTTTATGGGTTTTGGCTCATCATGGAATTAAATAGCACTAATTACATGAATATAGACCAGCAAGGGAGACAACTGTTCACTTCCTGATTTTTTCCCTTGGAATTGAAAAAGAAAGGGAAGGGGTAGAAGGACAAGGTAGGGGTATGGGGAAGAGCTCTGCCAGTAGGCCTGAGGTGACAGAACTGTCAGTCATCTGACTGAGTGTGCTCTGGATCACCTCCTTCTCCTCCAGCATCGCTGTTTGGTGACAGCACTGACTTCCTCCCATGAAGACTCCACTGGGGCTGGGAGCCTGGTGGCTTCGCTGAATTCATGGTGATGGCAGTGACGGGGCTGATGAGGGTCACCTTGCATCTCAGGTGCATATAACAGAGAGATAGTCCAGCCCTCAAATCCAACAGCATGGACTCATTTTCTTCAAACTCTGCTTTTATTATTCTTCCCGAATCACCACCTTTCTTTACTTAGAAAGGTCTAGTTAGAGATTTCAGAGGAAAGGAATTTCTGGATCTCTGTTTTGCTTGTTAAGGGAAAGAGGGAAAGCAGATCAGGTTGTGGCGTCCAAAGCTCACGCAAGGCTGCAGGGTAGGGCCTTTGGAAGGTGGGGAGCTTTAGTGCTTAGAGGCCTCCTCCCACTCTTCTGCCAGCCATCTTGCTGTGCCTTGTTGTCCCCACAGACCAAAGGAGCAGCACTGAACTTGCTCTTGGGCTTCAGTGAAATGTTTCAACACTAGAGCTATTAATGCATGTCCCAACCCTTGGTCCTGGTGGTGAGAGGTAAAATAGACCCTAAGAAGTGTGATGGAGGCCCACTGAGCAGATGACTGCCCCAGGTGTACTAAGGGTTGTCTGCAAAATTCAACCAGAGCTGGTGTACCCCAAGGTTCCCCTCCCATGTCGATAGAGACAGCTAACAGGTCGAGTTAAGCGAAGATGCACCTTTGAGAGAGCAACTTCAGTATCAGCCTTTTTTCTTCCTGTACCATTGGGTGTTGTTATCTCTGCTATTGCATGGGAATTCGGCTTAGCCCCTCCACCAAGGCCATCTGAGAACCCCTCTCCATGTCCACAATGAACACCCCATCTTCTGGGAAATCTGAAATGTCTTACTCTCACTTCTGTAGTTAACCTGAAAAGAAACCTGTGATCTTCTTTCACTGTTTCCAGAAACATCTCTTTACTGATGGAGAAACAGGGGCAACATGAAAGCAGGGCTGTAGCGAGTAAGGATGGCCAATCCTGACCTCTGTAGTGTCTTGAGCTGGGTGATTCAGAGAGGAGGCTTCCGTGGGTGACGTAGCTAGTACGTGAATGGCTGTGGCCTGGGAATGTCCTGCCTCTTCCCCTGACCATGGAAAGAGACAGGGACCTTGAGAACAAAGTTCTCATTAGAGGGAGAACCATTGGCTATGGCTTAAAAAAGCCACCAAAGCCAGGTTGGGTATCCAGTCAGGCTGGAGGAGGTGGCTGGGATGACTGCAGTGAGCAGCTAAGCAGGTCCAGGTCACAAGTGTGAAGCAGGGCTGCATAAACAACAGGTACATCCGAGGTCCCTTCTCTGCTTATGGCAGCAAATGACTCAGTCATTCACCCCAGGTTTAGGGTGTCTTGAGTATCTACCCAAGATGTCCTGTTTTTATGTATCCAGAGGCTGGAGGTGGCTCTCTTAGGACTAGGAGCAGTGAGTTGAGATAGGATTTCCCACACAGCTGGGCTGAGGGGCTGGGTCAGGAGACAGCAGTCACACTGTACTAGGTTGACAGGTTTTGCAGAATGGTCTTGATGACAGCTCCAGTGGTAGCCTCTGACCTTCCAGTTCCTCTCCAGTCTGTTTCTGTAAGTGGGAATCTAGGGGGACAAAGTTTCTGATTGATCCTGACCTGCCCAGCCCATGCTTCTCAGGAGAGTGTTGTGTTTCTGAAAGCCTCACAGCCAAGCTTGTAGTGAAGAGAGCCATTGCTTAGCGACTCTGCCTGCACAGCACAGTGTCTGGAATACCAAGGGCTGCCCCTCTGTAATAATGAAGAGAAGCCTGGGCTCTGCTGGGAACACAGACTTGGCCAGAGATGGTAGCCCTGCACCCTGGGGGAGCATCCTCTAAGCCAAGGATGGGGAGGCCCCCGGGAGGGGAGGGAAGCAAGCTCTGGAAACCAGAGCCTGAGGTCGCAAGGTCAGGCTAGCATGGAATCCGAATGGGAGCAGCTCACAGACTCACCCTCCTACAGAGGCTCCTTCTAAGCTAGCTGCAAAGGCTCTGTCCATGGTAACACTCTCCCCAGATCTTTTTAATGAACCAGGAAGTAAGGATTAAGAGAGCCTGAGAGAGCTGAGCTTGGTGCTGAATTTCCCCAGGAACCTGGCTGGTTGCCTGGCCACTAGAGTCCCTCAGCCTGGGCCTGGCTTCCCCATGAGTCCCTCTTCCTCATCTTTATACCCTTTACCAAGACCTTCCCTTACCCAGCAACTTCACATTTCTCATCGCCCAAAAGAATGGTAGGAAAGCAGACAGGAGGGATGGCTACTGACCTGTTCCAGCTGGACAGTTGCATTCTGGGATTCCGTTGTGTTCAGGCTGCTCTGACTCTTTGAGAACCCCTATCTGCATACAAGATGGTCCAGGGACAGGGCTGTGATTTTCTCTTGGGAAGACAGTTGTTCTGACTTGATTTCAACCACCTTCTAGGTAGCAATGAGTTGTACTGTGACTCTATTTCGTTCCTTTTATGAGTGTGGCGATGATTTCTGAGACACAGACAAGGAGAAAGGGTAACCATGAAGGCTATAACGTGGCTATCATGAAGGCTATATCTTCAGCTTTGGGTTTGGATCTGGAGTGAATATTGGTGTGAAAAGACACATAGGGCTGGGCTAGTTTTTCACCAACTAGCAGATTAGAGTCAGCTGTACAACTGGACTGTAGATGTTGCATGTAAATAGAATTCTCCAGAAAAAGACATAAAATAATAATTCATGGCTCCCATTGGTAGAAAACAGTTAACAGAGAAAGAATAGAAAAAGGAAAAACAATACTGATTACTTATTGAAGATGTTATTTTCAATGTAGATTACAGAATGGAGCAGCAGTCTGAAATGAAGGCATTTGTCCATTTTTGGTAATTGGGATCATTGAGGCATGGTGGTCTTCATCACTCTGAGCTTGGACAGTTGCAGTTTGGCTTTTGGAGCAAGAAAGGGGTCTACTGACATCCAAAGAGGACTTTTTCTAGGGCCAGCAGCCTGATGGACCATGAAGAACAGAGGTTATAAGACACAAGCATCAGGTTTCCATTCTGTCTTTAATATGCAGTATTGTTTCTGTGAACCCTATCTTTCTGTACTGCTAACTGTTGGTGCTATCTGTTGAGGCAAACAATGCTACAATTTCAGTGCCTTTCTATGGCATTTCCCCCCTTATTTTATGGGATTATTCTTGGTGACTCCTTCTGTCTTGAGACTCCAACATCCCAGAGGACCTCAGAGTCCTCTTTAGCCTGACATTGGGTAATTTACAAAGTATAGGGGTTTATTTAGGTTATAATTCTGGAGGCTGAGAAGGCCAAGCACATGACAGTAGAACTAGAAAGGGCCTTTATGTTGTACACTAAGAGGTCAAGGGCATCACACAGAGAGATAGAACCAGAGTGTGTTAGCTCAGGTGTCTTATTCTTCTTATAAAGTCTCCAGTCTCAACATGGGGTTCTTGTCTTACTATTCTTTTGTGATCTTAATTATTTCTAAGGACTCCCCACCTTCAAATATGCTCAACACATGAAACTGAGTATTATGTGGAAGATATACCCAAACCATAGCAAGAAGACACACATGTCTTCATGGAAGTGTCACCCTGACACCCTCTCACTGTTCATATGCCCATGCCTGAATGCTATGTAGAAATGCAGGGGCTGGGAAATTTCAGCGATAGCCAGTGAACTGCTCTCACCCACCACTGGACACCAAGTCCTTCATGCATGGGGAAGAAGAATGTGTTTAGATGGAAAAATAATGTTCTGTCTTTGACCCCTTGTACACAGTGAAGATTAGATTACTTAGGGCACAACACTGTGGAGAAGTAAGGGAGGTGATGATCTTCCTGACCTGTAGAAGGGCCCAGAGAGTGGAGTTCCCAGCTAGATAACTACAGGGTCCTTCAGAACCAAGACATTGATTTCAGCTTTGGAAGATGTATAGTCCTTGCTCTCAGAATGCTTCACTGCTCAATCAACCATTATTGGCTGAAAATAAAAGTAGTCGTTGCTTCAATGAACGAATGCCAGCTGACTTCTGAAACTCGTGTTTCTTGTGCTATTTTCCTCACTATTCCATTGTTCTCAGGCCATGCTCTTTTTACTCGAAAAGGACCAGGATGATTTTTCTCAGTGGAGCAGGGTAAAGTCTAATTGGTAGAATGCAACGTTACTTTATGATATTCCAGCGGGTGGACTAGATGCTCTCATTGTAAAACACATATGAAAGATGTAGTGTCTCTAATGCATTTGAACTCATGTCTTAAAAGGACAAACTGGAGTGTTTTAAGTATTTATAAGCTCTGGGTCAGAGCAGAGTAAAAACAATTTTTTTCTCCGTTTGGATCCTCTTTAAGCTACTTGGCTCAACACCAAAATTTACTTTAAACTTCAGCCACAGGTGATACTAACTACCATCTTGTATTCTCTGATATGAAGCAGTCCTTTATTCTTTCACTCTTTCATTTACTAAGTGTTTATTATCTTCCTGCTATGACTTCAGCTTTGGGTTTGGATCTGGAGTGAATGTTGCTGTGAAAATCATATGGCCTTTCTTCTCAGGATGCTCTTTGTTTTAGAGATGACAGCAAATTTAAGTTGTAAAATATAAGCCTCTGGCAGGTATTATGTGTGAACATGTGGTTGGGATTGGAGAAGGAGTTATTTGAGGAATGAGTCAAATTCTGGATATCAGAGACCTGAGTAGAAGACTTCCTGTGCTTTGCAGACAGAGGGAGCAGTGTGTGAACACTTGTGCACATGTGTGTGTGCACACACCCAAATCTCACCCGGATGATGCATCACAACTTGTACAACTGTAGTTCACCTCTGACTGAAGAAGGACACAGAAATCTCTGTCTTGCTCGCTTGAGAAATAATAGCCATTGAGAAATAGCCTATTAGAGAAAATGTAGTGATAGATAGTTTTGGATTTTTCTATCTTTAGATTGTTTTATGAACAAGTGCCAGAAAACGGAACCCAAACTAGCTTTTGGAAAAGGAGAAACGTTTTTGGCTCATGTGACTGGGAACTGCAGGCATACAGCTGGCTTTGTGTACACAATGTAGACATTTTTACAATGTCACTGAGACCTGGGATATGAGGCTCTCTGTTCTTTGAATTATTTTCTCTACTTCTTGATACTCAGATTCAGTCTTCTGAAAGATGCTATCCACTCTTTTCTTTGGTTAAAAGATGATCTTATGCCCATGATGCTCCAAAGTCACATCCAACAGTAGAATTAGGATTTTCTTCCTTTTCAGTATTCCTCTCCAAAGTCTATGGACTTTTAAGGTCTGATTCTACAAGGTTCTCCCTGAACCAACCACTATGATTCCTTCTTCCCTGCCTTGTGCTGACTGGTTAAGCCCAGGTCATGTGAATTCCTTCAGTTAGGAGTAGAATTAATTCCACCAGAAGTTGTTGAGCTGGGAGGACAAATGGGAAGATCCCAACAGGATAAATGAATAGTAGCAAAAAACAAACATACATGTCAGATTCAACATTATTTGAAGGACACTGTCAAGATGTGTGTGTGTGTGTGTGTGTGTGTGTGTGTGTGTGTGTGTGTGTGTGTGTGTATGTGTGAATGGAGAGAGAAAGACTGATTTTAAGGACTTTGTTCACACAATCATGGAAGCACTTAGTCTAAAATCTACAGGAATAAGCATTAGGCTACGAACTAATATTATAGGCCAAAGGTGATCAACTGGTAGATTTTCCTTTACTCAGTGGAAGTCACTCTTTTGGTTATATTCTAGTTTCAGTGGGTTGAATGTGGCTCACCACATTTTAAAGGATAATTTGCTTTGTTCTAAACAGATTAATTTAAATGTTAATCTCATCCAAACAATCTTCACAGAAACATCCAGAAAAATGCTTGACCAAATACCTGGTTGCTGTGGACTGGCAAATAGAAACATCAAATTAAGCATCATAGTGACCAACAGTAAGAAACAAATTTGTACTACAGCCAAAATATAAATATATATATCAAATGAAAAAGAAGGGTCATATAAGTATACATCTTTTTCTATATGTGGCATCAATATTTTCTCTTTGATTTTGCTTCATTTAGAAGAAAGTATGTGTGATCTACTCAGTTGGTTTCTAAACTTGGTCAAAATTGGGTTGGGACTTGTATTTTGAATGTTTCCAGGATAATCTATCATTCAAACAAAGGGTCTGAGGATCAACCTCTGTCCAGAGGGCCTGTGAGCAAATGATGGGGACCTGAAGATTATGTGATTTCAGCCAATATCTATGCCACCTCTTGCCTATTTCCTTATCTGTTAAGGGGAGAGGACATATAGTTGTAAATGCATTGCTATACTTAAGACGATTGTGACTCAACAATAAAATCAGAAGGAGGTAGCATATATGAAAATGTCTAAAAATGCCAATGGAATTTTATGATGTAATTGCTATTTTAAACTGTTTCATAATAACTTTCTCTATGCCTGTCAGGAATCTAAGAGGACGCTACTACTTCATGAAAATTAGTTTGAGCTCTTCAAAATTTGCTGAATAAAACAAAGACAATCCCAATTGCTTGAATCAAAATGATGATCAGCTCTAAATGTGTTCTCCCTTGAGACCACTCAGAATTAAAAATCTGATATCAAAGACAGGGAAACCACAAGTTTGGGTTTGATTTAGGTCTTTGGATCTCCTATCCTCTGGACCTCTCCCTCTCTGTCTGGGCCAGTCAATTCCTTTGGAGAGCCTTGCGGATCACTCACTCTCATAACTTGCCTTTAGAGCCGGGCGCTGGTGGCTCACGCCTGTAATCCTAGCTACTCAGGAGGCTGAGATCTGAGGATCGCGGTTCAAAGCCAGCCCGGGCAGGAAAGACTGTGAGACTCCTATCTCCAATAAAACCACCAGAAAACCGGAAGTGGCGCTGTAGCTCAAGTGGTAGAGCGCTCGCCTTGAGCTGAAGAGCTGAGGGACAGCGCCCAGGCCCAGAGTTCAAGCCCCACGACCGACAAAAATAAAAATAAAAATAAAAAAAATAACTTGCCTGTAGGAGTCAGGGTTGGGATATTGTTACTTTCAGTGCTTTATTTTGAAACCAGCTAAACAATGAGGTAAGAGATAAATGGTGGGTAGTTATCTGAAATTGGGGTGGAGGCTCCTTCAGTTGGGGTCACTGCTTACAAAGATTGATGCTTGAAAGAGAACCCCTTCTGGAAGCTCTACCTTTGCCAGATTGGAGCACACTGGAGTGGCAGGGGTTGGGGGCTGGGGTTGGGCCAGGGAGGGTGACCCTTGGCTGCCGTTGGGCCGCTGAGCTCATGTGCTTATTTACCCTTTCTTCTTCCATTTCTCTAGTATTTGTTTCCTAATTGGTCCCTGTTGTGGGGTAGGAAACAAGAGACTGGTTATTCCCATACATGTATATCATTTCTGTGAGTGGCACAAGCATTTCACCATCCCCAGATGAGGGTGCTATGTGTTTGAGTTGCATAACTGTGTCCATTTCAGTGCCTAATAGAAGATAGAGAAGGAGCCATGGCACCTTTCTGCTCAGTCAATTTGTAATTACAGGCTTGCTTCCTTGTCTTGCCTTGCGCAGATAGGAGAGCTGTTGATTGGCTGCAGATCTGCGAGTGTGCACAGTATGCTGGGCTGTGTGGCAGGCCCATTGTCCGCGGTGTGTGGTACCTTCTGATATAGGAACTGCTGAAAGTTCCCTTCAGAAGGGAGCCCCCACCTGCATCTGCCAATCTGGTGTGAAGATTACCAGCCCTGTTGGAATTTGGTTATTGGCAGAGCTGTTTTGGGAATTGTTAGCCAGCAGAGCATATGGTGCCTGAAGAGCCATAACTTCTCAGACAAACAAAACAAAACAAAAGAGAGCAGATGCTGGAGTGGGTTCCGATAAAGTCAGAAGACAGGCCAAGTGTGATGGAAAGAGCACAGGACTGGGAGTCAGCGATCTGAATTCTCCATCTCTAACTCACTCTGAGACTTTCTGAACTCTCTGGATAGCAACTTCATTGTCTCTCAAATCAGGAGTTGGGAGTAATTAAATAGGATTATATCTTTTAGATCATAACCTCTAGAGTCATCTTTGGTATTTAGATTAGCAAAGCCAATTGTGGAGGAATTGTGTTATCACTGGTACTGAGATGTACAACCATACCTTATCATTATCTCAGTCCTTATTTTAATCCTACTTTAATTTTGTTTTGATAACAACAGTACCTACTTGGTGCCAGGCAGAATTCTTGGGCCAGCTTCTATACAGTCATGCACACTTTTAGAGATATCTGTAGTCCTCACAGAAAACTGTCATCTACCAGGAAGCACACTATGGAATAGAGGGACTCCTGTTTTTTCCTGGTGTTGGAATGAGATGTCCTGGGATCCTTATGTTTGCATCTTACCTGAATTAAAAGGGGTTACCTGAGTACTGGGCTCTGGAATTATGCATACCAAGAAAGCACATTGATTTTGCAGTGGCACAAACCTGTGTTCCATCCCTGGGGACATGGCTGAAATGGCAGTGTGCTTGTCTAATAACTCTAAGGCCAAAAGCCTTAAACAAGCATACTGCCATTTCAGCCATGTCCCCAGTTATTTTACTTTTGGTTTGTTTTACAAATACAGTTTTACACCTGCTCAGCACAGCTTGAAACAATGATTCACCAATATCCACTCCCTGGGTAGCTGGGATTTCAGGTGTGTGCCACCATACCTGCCTTTATTTTTTGAGATAGAGCCTTGCTAGCTTTTCCCCCAGGCTAGCCCTTAACAAAGATTTTCCTGTCTCTGTCCCCTGAGTAGCTAGGATTACAGATTTTTACTGCCATGCCTGGCCCTTTTTCTGCTTCTATTGTTACATATTCTCAAAGTGCTAAAGTTTTTTCACTTGTAAAATGGGTAAGGCCATCCTGCCTGCAGAGAATACTTACGATGGTTATGTAAGTTATTCTCAGGAAAAGCACTGGCATGGGGCCTTGGGTGCAGTAATGCTGCATAAATATTGATATTTCTTCTTGCTGCTGGCCATTCTGCTACTCAATAACCAGATGCTAAGCCTGCACTGGATACTGAGCGTAGCTCTGGTGATGTGGATGCGCTAATGAGCAAGACAGAGCCTGGATGGTTTCTGAGACTCACAGACCCTAAGCTGGACACACTCCTTCAGAGAAGGCAATGGCTACTTAGACAGAAGTATGGGACTCCTCCCTGGAAAACCCTGTACTTTTCTTTTGCATAAACTTTTCTTTCCTCAACTCTGCACTTTTGAAGTATCCCTCACATACTGATAAGATCTGTGCCTCTTTTTCCAGGTGTATCTCCTGACTCTTTGGTGAACCGTGTTTTTACATACTCTCTTTCTCATCTGCACCCTGGTTTGAATTATCCATTTGGCTGGAAAGCCCGCTCATGAAGGCTTTTCCCTTCCAGTTCTGCATGTACTCTCCAAGTTCATGGCTCAGCTCAAGTTCCATCCCCTGCCCAGGCAACCCAGAGCCTGCTCTGTATTTCCTTACCCAAAGTTAGAAGCTTCCCTCCCACCTGAACTCCCAAACCTCTTTGTCATGTGTCCTGTAACTTTGCACCATTTGCAGTAAGGTTCTAACCTGGCTTGACCACAGGTTCTTTGAAGACCTGATCTTTAACTCCTGTATGTGTTCTCTGAGTTCTTAGTTCTGTTAAGCATTTGCCATGTTGGCCAATAAATGAAGGCCCATAGTTCTCAGGATTGCTGTTGGTATACGTGTGTGTGTGTGTGTGTGTGTGTGTGTGTGTGTGTGTGTGTGTGTGTGTGTGTGTGTGTGTGTGTGTGTGTGTGTGTGTAGGGGGGTGGCTCTTCTTTATTATTGTTGTTTTATCATTAGTAGTTATACAAAGAGATTTCAGTTTAACTTGTCAGTTTATGAGTACAATGTACCTTGTTCAATTGTGAACTCTTTTATCATTCTCCTCCATCTCTCCCAACCCTATCCAGGACCTTACTTTTTCTAGTTTAGTTTTCCGGTATACACATTGAATATTAAGACAGCTTGTTTTCATCCTGCCTCTCTTCATTTATTTCCTCCCATTTTCCTTATCCTTCCCCCATATTTCAAGTCCAAGCTTCCTAGTATTCATTTTGTTAGACTGTAAGTTGTTCAAAGGAGAGACCCCATTGGAATTCTTGGGTTCTTCTGCCAGAACTGTACTCTTTATGTCTATATGAGACCTAAGCCTTTCATTAAAAATTTGGCAGTATAAAGTCTTCAATTTGTTTTCTTCCTTTTTCTCTCAATGTCAAGCTAACTTGGTATTTTCTCCCTTGCTAGGGTGGTTTCTCTTACTTAGGTATCTACCTTGTTCTATTGCTTCATTTTTTTGAGGCATTCAGAGGGAATGTGAGAAATTTTATAGAGCAGCCATACCTGCAAATAAGACATTAAAAATTCCTTCTCTGGCAATTCTTCCAAACTGGGTGAAATATGAAGCTGTCCATTGGAAACACATGCAGAAAACATATTGAATAGAAATGAAGGATTCCATTAGGATGGACAGCAATTTTGTTCTGCAGGGAATTATTTGTTTACTTATTTACTTGCCCACTGGCTTCTTGAAACATTTTTTCTCTCTCCCTTTAATGAAAACCTCTCAGAGGAGTCTCCACCATGGGAGGCAGCCAAGATCTGTCTTGTTAAAATGACATGAGGGCTCGGAGCTGGGCATTGTCCCCAGAGGGACTGGTGGCTGCTGCAGTGTGAAAAGATGGAGGATATGGAGGATGTGGGTTTTTAATTTGGCTTCATTGAACTGTCTGGCAAAGCAGGTGCCAAGAAAGTTAGTTCCCTGCAGTAGGTCCAGACACAGAAGGGGTCAGTATTCTTCTGCTTGTGGGTAAGAGAAAGTACAGTTCAACCCAGGCTGTGTGAGACTGGGGCCAATGGAGATGGTTTACAGAAAGAACGAAGGCCCACTGTGGATTTGTGCTACCACAACTGAGTCTCCTCTAGAACTTTCAGCTTCACAAATCACTTAACATCCATCAGATTTTTTAGCTGTAAAATGAGTATAAAATAGGATGTACCTCCCTGTTCTCAGCAGGAAATATCTAAGCATGTGTAAATTTGGTCATTTGACCAGATGGTGAGAAAAACACTCTTCCTAAAAGTGTGGGTGCATTAGGGGCAGTATAATATTGGGGGCTAGTGATAGTGATAGTAGCCAGTTCTATGTTTAAGGCCAGATGGGGTTCTGAAGAAGATGGTATACTGAGCAGAAAGTCAAAGAGGCAGTGTCGAAACCCTGCCCTGGGGAATCTCGGATGAAGTTCCCAATCAGAGAAATCTAGGATGAAGTTCCCAATCAGAGCAGGTGGCTTCTCCACCCTGCGAACCTCTGCCAGTGCTGTCCACTAGCTTTACCTAAGCAGGCTGGAACACAGGAGCCACTGGTAAAGGATCTCTGTAGGTCAGCCCCCTGGGCACAGAGGAGAGTGGATCGTGGACCTGGAAAAAAACCTCACACTAAAGAAGGGTTTGCTAAGATAAAATGAGATAGTATCCAAAGGGAGTGACAGACACACATCCAGGCACTTGGTAGCCAATGGTATTTCTTATCATTATCATAATCACTATCATTATCATCATCATCATCATCATCATCATCATCATCATCACAATTGTCATTATCATTACCAGCACTATCATCATCCTCATCATCACCACTGTAATCATCGCTACTCTTATTATCATCATCGCTATTATTATTATTGATGCAGTATCCTCTTGGGTTGCTGCCACCAGTTCTGACTGTCTCACATACCCAGGGTGGGTGACAGATGTGTTGACCCAGTAGAACTGAATAGAACTGGCCTGGGAAACGGTATTCTGTATATAGTACTCAGGACTAAGAGTCCAACCAGATAAGCCATGGGGCACCATGAAGCCTGCATCTCAGCCCTTTTTTCCCCCTTTCTCTCTCTCTCCCTCCACCAGGAGAAACTACCCTGCTGAGTTCTGGCCCTTCAAGGGGACGTCTGTGCCTGAGTGTTTCTGTGCCACGAGGACACATTGCTGATATGAAAGCCATGCCTTGGAACTGGACTTGTCTGCTGTCCCACCTGCTGGTGGTAGGGATGGGCTCCTCCACGCTCCTCCCCCGACAGCCACCCCCATTGTCCCAGAAGCGGTCTTTCATCACGTTCCGGGGGGAGCCTGCGGAGGGCTTCAATCACCTGGTGGTAGATGAGAGGACAGGGCACATTTACTTAGGGGCTGTCAACCGGATCTATAAGCTCTCCAGTGACCTGAAAGTCTTGGTGACCCACCAGACAGGGCCAGACGAGGACAACCCCAAGTGTTACCCACCACGCATTGTCCAGACCTGCAACGAGCCCCTGACCACCACCAACAATGTCAACAAGATGCTCCTCATAGACTACAAGGAGAACAGGTTGATTGCATGTGGAAGCCTGTATCAGGGCATCTGCAAACTCCTGAGGCTGGAGGATCTCTTCAAGTTGGGGGAACCTTTTCACAAGAAAGAGCACTACCTGTCGGGGGTCAATGAGAGTGGCTCTGTCTTTGGGGTGATTGTCTCCTACAGCAACCTGGATGACAAACTCTTCATTGCTACAGCAGTGGATGGGAAGCCTGAGTATTTTCCTACCATCTCCAGCCGGAAACTGACCAAGAACTCTGAGGCGGATGGCATGTTTGCTTATGTCTTCCATGATGAGTTTGTGGCCTCAATGATCAAGATCCCTTCAGACACCTTTACCGTCATCCCTGACTTTGATATCTACTACGTCTATGGTTTTAGCAGTGGCAATTTTGTCTACTTCTTGACCCTTCAGCCTGAGATGGTGTCTCCTCCAGGCTCCACGACAAAGGAACAGGTGTACACATCCAAGCTCGTGAGGCTTTGCAAGGAGGATACGGCCTTCAACTCCTATGTGGAGGTGCCCATTGGCTGTGAGCGCAATGGGGTGGAGTACCGCTTGCTTCAGGCGGCCTACTTGTCCAAAGCTGGGGCTGTGCTCGGCCGGACCCTGGGAGTCCGTCCAGATGACGACCTCCTCTTTACTGTCTTCTCTAAGGGCCAGAAACGGAAAATGAAATCTCTGGATGAATCAGCCTTATGCATCTTCATTTTGAAGCAGATTAATGACCGCATTAAGGAGCGGCTGCAGTCTTGCTACCGGGGTGAGGGAACGCTGGACCTGGCCTGGCTCAAGGTTAAGGACATTCCTTGCAGCAGTGCGGTGAGTCAGAAGGGGCTGTGGGCCAGGGCATATATACATATACATATACATATACATATACATATACATATACATATACATATACATGTGTATGTGTATATATATGTATATATATATATGTGTGTGTGTATATATATATGTCCCATCTCAGGTCTCATGGGACTCAGACTATTACCAGCTCAAACATCACAGCTGGAAATAAGATGTAGATTTCTCACAGGTGCATGTTTCTCTGTTCCATATTGGTTCACTGATTATGCCAGGAAATGCTGGGAAAGGTAGGGAAGTACCAAGTATTGGGCATGGTAGGACCCCAGTATACTCCTGTGCAGCATATGCCATGTGCCCACCCTTCTGAAGCTTGTGAATCACTTTCCTGGGAGTTCAGAGCAAAACTATGGAGGAGCAGAGTGGGGAGGATATGAGAGGTCATTCTACATTAGGAATGGATATGGGGTTTCAGAAGAGTTAGGTTTTCAGCTCTTTGCATATCTTTAAGAAATAGTAAAATGTGAGCAGAAAGGATATAGAACAGGACCACATAGTTATTAAGTGTCTTTTGTATATACAGTGTCATGGAAAAATACATTATAAGGTCAGGAAGTAGCTAGGAAGTAGCCCAGGTGACAGAGTGTTATAAAAACCCAATGAAGAATAGTATAAAGGGTTGATTAGGGGTTTTGCCATTGCATAGGGAGCCTGTAACTTCGCTGGGTGATTGTGGGTGATTGTAGGTGATTGCCTAGTCAGTCCTGCTCACCTGTGATCCAAATGAACAGCAGCTATCATTCTGGGCTTGGCTTCTGTTCATGTTTCAAAGGGTACTTACTGTTCTTTTCTGCAATCATTCTTCAGGGGACATGGAAGTCTCAGCTGTTGTGATCTTCTGTGCAATATCTGTTATTATCCCTTCCTTTTCCTTTTTTGTTTTTCATTTAAACATTTATAAGCCTAGCTGGATACCAGTAGCTCACAGTTATAATCCTAGCTGTTCAGGAGGCTGAATTCTATGGATTGTGGTTTGAAGCCAGCTCAGGCAGGAAGAAAGTCCATGAGACTCTTATCTTCAAGTAACCACCAAAAAAGCCAGAAATGGAGATATAGTTCAAGTGGTCAAGTGCTAGCCTTGAGTGAAACAGCTGAGGGACAGAACTCAGGCCCTGAGTTCAAGCCATAGGATTGGCATGCACACACACACGCGCGCGCACACACACACACACACACACACACACACACACACACACACACACACACACACACAAATTATAAATCTAGTTTGCAATGTATTTTGTGATTTTTTTGGGTGGTGGTACTGGGATTTGAACCAAAGGTCTTGTAAATACTTGGTATTTTTTTGGAAAGTTTTAGCAAGGTTAAATAAGGTTATGTTAGTATGACAGGAGAAAAGAAAGAGAAAGAGAGTGAGCTATTTCCTGTCCCCTCCCCTGCCAATTCAGGAAATGGGAGTTCCTATCTACAGTTTTTATACTTTCTGAGCTGGGAGAATACATATGTTCATGCCAGACTAGCAACTTGTAATCCTTAGACAGTGGTTTGAGTGGATAAGATGTATGAGACCACCTAAAACCCAGGTAAACCTGTAGGACTTTCTTTTCCCAGTTTTTATCCTTTTCTTTCTGTCTTTATCCATTCATGAATAGTCAAGCCATATTTTTTTTTAATTTTAACTTGAGAAGAAAAGAAAAATTCACCCATCTGATAGAAGTATGCATTTGTCCTAATATGGTTCTTGACTCCTATTCTGACTTTGGTGGGATTCCATGCCAGGGAAATGTATTTAGGTCAATTTACAAAAGCAAAAGCCACCCTTCATGAGGTTCAACTAGTTTCCAAGAAAATCTCAGAGGACCCTGGCTTCCTTCTCCCAGCCTGGGATGCATACTTTGGTCCATGGAGACCTGGGATGGAGATAGCAAAAGAAGGAAGAAAAAGGAAGAATGTCACGCCTTTGTGGCTTGACATTTGGATTCAGGCTGTGTCCTAGTGGCAGTTTTTCCAGGTACTAGGACTAAAACCAAAAGATTACATCCTGTGTGGTAGTACTGAAAAGCCAGCAGAGTCCCAGGCCACGAAGAAAATAAGAAAGATACTAGGGACAAATATGGCAGCCACAGATGGACAAATCAGGCCAGTGAACTAAGAGGATTCTCCTATCTACTGAGCCCCTACCAGTGACTAACCATTGGCAATTATTCCTGGACCTCTCAGGGTGGGGGGTGGGGAGATGGTCTGCTTCCAAATGAAGAGAGTGAATGGAATATCAGGCCAGAGATTGTGCTGGGTGTTCGTGCTACACAATGAAACAGATTCATAGGAAGGGACAATAGAAGACTGGTATGGAGAAGATCCATAGGAAGCCCTGGTGCTGCTATAATGGAATACCTGAGACTGGGCAGTTGATGGTGAATGGGAATTTATTTCACACAATTCTAGAGGATGGGAAATCCAAGATCTAAGTGTCTGCTTCTGGTTAGGACTTTTGTGTTGCATCATCACATGGCAGAAAGGCATCACATTGGAGAAAGCAAAAGAGAAGGCCAGAAAGAGCAATAGGGGCCAGGCGTCGGTGGCTCACACCTGTAATCCTAGCTACTTAGGAGGCTGAGGATCATGGTTCAAAGCCAGCCCGGGCAGGAAAGTCTATGAGACTCTTATCTCCAATTAATCACCCCAAAACTGGAAGTGGCACTGTGGCTCAAGTGGTAGAGTACTAGCCTTGAGCTGAAGAGCTGAGGGACAGTGCCCAGGCCCAGAGTTTAAGCCCCACGACCAACCAAAAAAAAAAAAAAAAAAAGAAAAGAAAGAAAAGGAAGAGCAGCAGGGGAGGTGAAATTGTGCTTAATTTGCTCCCATAGTAACAGAATTAATCTATTCATGTGACCAGGACCTTCATGCTTTACTCACCTCTTAAATATCTTACCTCTTAATACTGTCACTATAGCAATTAAGTTTAAACCTGGGCCTAGGAGGGGATAGACTTAAACCCTTAGCATTCTAGTTAAACCTCTATTTTGCATTTGACATGCAAAATGTGAACTAATTACCCAAAGTCATACATCTTGTGAACAAGTGACAGAGCCAGCATTTGAAGATAGTCCCTTAGCTCACAGGGTACACGTACACCACCACCACCACATTTACATGCACTTGCTTGTCTGTAATAAGTAATCACAGAGAGTGCATTATGCTCTGTGCTTACTCCTGTTGAGATCAGAGTGCTTGGTAATCTCTGACACTTTTCCATAGAAAACTTGGTCACAGCTATTTTTCTGGGCTATGCTTTCCGAAGCAGCAGCATCTGTAGGGTTCCATCTGACTGCAGGTATTTGTTCTGCCCTTGCTCCCTGCTACAATATAAAAGCCAAGTTCATCATGGAAGTCTGCAGAACTGCAGGTCCTCACAGCACATGGTAGCTGGGGAGAGAACAGAGGGAATGCAGCGTTGTAAGACAGACCAATGCCAGGACTGCGAGTAACAGAGCCAGATAACAAGCTTTTTGATTTTTCTTTTGCCTTTAATTAGCCCTTTTAAGTTAGAGGCAAGTTCAGGGCCAAGAGTAGAAAGCAGGAGGCCAGAAACTGCACAGGGCTGGTGCTGTCTCCCCAGCCAGTCTAAAAAAAGGCCAGGCTGGCTTTTAATGCACAGTATCAGTTTCCTTTGATTTGGCTGATACCCGAGTTACTTTGCTCTGGCCCTCTTGTGACAATTCATTTGGACTCAGCTCAGACCACACGTTTCATATGGCATTGACATCAGCCAGGCCAGGCTTCTAAAGCTGTCCTCAGACTCAACCTTGTTGGCATCCCAGCTTTTCTTCAATCCATTCATAAGACTTTTGAGTGGATTGAGGTAGAAGATGGATAGGGATTCTATTTTGCCTTGAGTCTGGGTCTCTTATGAGTCCTATAATATGAGAGGGAAATCTCAGATGGTGTCTGTCCTATGGAAGTTCTGCTATAGAAAAACGGCAGGTGGAGAGAGAAAGATCCAGGAGGTTGACTTTTAGGGTTATGTTTTATAAGCAAAGTGAATGGTGGTAGAGCTGAGGAACTCCGAGCCTGTGGCTTTTGTCATATTCCAAGCCCTGGGGAGTCCAAGGTGATGGGTCTCATCCTTCCTGGGATGGGGTCAGCCATTTCTAACCTGTAGTGGGCAGCCTGTTAAAGTGGACCAAGGCCCTGTGTCCCTCATGGGCTAAGCACTCAATGTCTAGGGATTTCCCTGGTATGGCTGCCTATGCTTCTGTCCCTTTCTCTGGCCTTCTGGGGTCCTTTGCACCATAATAGCCTCTGTCTGTAAATGAATGGAGGAACCTCGTAAGCCCCAGGAAAGTGCTTGGAAATGGACTCTCTGATGATGGATGCCAAGCTCAGTCTCCAGGAACCCACAGTGTAGAGAAGAGCAGATCACTGTGGCTTGGGTGACAGGAACAAAGTAAGTGAATGGGAGTAGCCATCATCACTCCTTCCACTGAAATCTTCAGAGATTTAGAAACAATTGAGAAGCAATTGCGGGTATCAGGCAGTCCTGATTGAGAATGCTGGCACAGAGGAGGGCACAGATCTGTTTCCTCACCTTGACCTCAGAGTGACCTTGTACTAAAAAAGTTTGAATCCATAGGGCAGGAAGTATTGTCCAGAATCACTGCCTCACACCTGTCAGGCCCTGTTACTGATATCCCGGAATGATGGCTGCCAAGCTGGCTGATAATATCACTTAAGCATTCACATGGCACCTACCTGCCAGTTTACCAAGTCCTTCATTGCCTCCTTTTCTTGTCTCTACAGTTCTGTAGAAAGGGCAAGCAGCCTGTCCTGCTTTGGGATCAGCTAAGAATTTCCTTTGGCATCATCTGCTACAGATCTGAATTCCCAGCCCAGTACGTCTTCCACAGCAATTTAGTGGCATGCTGGTGATGCCTATAGTGATTGGCAGTTCCTGGGGTAGGGATGATCTAGTTATTGCAGGGCATTAGTGACTTTGGGGAGATGCTAGTGGGAACTGGCAGTCCTTGCAGGCCTAGAAAAGTCTGCAATGCAAGAAGCAGAACTATGGACGATCCAAACGTCTGTCTGATGTCAGGATTTATGCACTGGCCCTGTCTTTCCCCTGATGGCCACAAACCTATGGCATGAATTTACCTCCTGCTGGATAGGGGACATTATGGGCATGAAAGAGACCGCATTCCATGTGCAGCAGTGAGGCATCAGTTGGTGGGAGCTATCAGTTTCCCAGAGAGAAGACAGGGTCACCCCCATGGACTCCGCTGGACTGGCTTTCCAGGCCGGATAGTCAGTCAGGTTTGTCTGGCGCCTGAGATCCTGAAAGTCCATGAAAATGAGCATCCGGTATGGCCAGGCAGCCTTCCCAAGCCAGTCTCTGCCTGTCTGCTTAAACTGTTTTCTTTTCCCTCTCCGCAGGAAGTGTGGCTCTAAGTAGTGGGATTGTTTCCTGTTGTTAAGGGAAGGCGAGGTTTGCTCTTTCTGCTGGTTCCTGGCCTCCCTTGGCTCAAGAGCTCCTCCTTTTCCCCACCCCATCCCTGCTTTCTCATCTCTACCTCTTATGCCACACATGATCCTCTAAACATATACACTGTGTACCACACTCATGTCCCAATAAGTGCTCCCAAGTAAATCACTCACTCAGCCCCAGCCCTCATCCCTCACCCCTTTCCTCTCACCACACCTTGACCTGAACGGCAGATTTCTAGCCTGTTAAATGGAAGCTCCAATCCTGATAGAATCAAGCCTTCCCTCTGTCTCCTTGCTACAACTCCTGACTCCAGTCAGTATTCAGGCACTAAACCTACTCACCCACCTTATTCTTTTCAGCCAGCAGGATGTGTAATGAAAGTTTCATCCTGGCCAATCATCACGGTGTTTTGAGATATTGGATAATGGGCAAGCCCTGAATGGTGTGCCAGGTCTGGCAGGAGGATGCGATCTGATTGCTGGCCTCCTCAATTGGATGTGTTCTCCCAGGATGGTCCTCCCTGAGGATCCACACGGAGAATGTAGATCTCAGGAATCACTCATGCTGAATTTTTAACACAGATAGCTGTCAAGAGACTTGAGCACAGCATTCCTGAGTTATGAAGTAGACAGTAGGACTTCCCCATGCTAAGATAACACTTCGTGTCAGCCCAGCACAAGGTCATGCACACCTGTGTACGCCCCTGTCTGTACAGGCCTTTGCTGTGTCTGGCTACTCCCTTGTTGATGTCTTTTCTGTTGCTCTCTCCTCTTTCTCGGTGTCTTGCTCTAACTTACACTTTCAGCCTTTTTTTGTCTCCTTTTTTCCATGACTTGTTCTCATTCCTGCCCACATACTTTAGTCAGCTCAGCCTCTTGTCCATCAGCACGTAGGCCAGCCTTGCTTCCCATTCCAGATATAGATTCCTCAGCCTTCTTACCAATGCTTGGGCTGGCATATCCCAGGCTACTGTTGACCAGGATACTGGCCTGGCAGTCTGAATCTTAGTGTTTCATTCAGTGCCAGCTCATGAGATATAACAGGGGTACTAAGCAGTTTCCCTTTTTAGTTTTATCCTCAAGGATGAGCCTTTTCTTTTGTATTTTTACCAAAAGACAATATCCATTTTTTGAAGTGCAGAAGAGAAACACAGCCATTAATAAATAATGGTAGACACTGAGCACCTTATATTTGTAGAACACAAACATTTTCATAGCACTATCCTGCATGTCTGCCATTGGTTAAAATACAACCTTTGGGACACAAAAGGATGTGATAATACTGCTGTTACCTTATTTTTCTTCAGCAATATGTACTTCTGAGAGCTCTGGGCTGTGTCTACCACAGATGTTATATTTAATATCCCAGGCCTTGGCACAGGCCTCCCAACACCTGCTGTCCTTTCTGCAGGACACATTCCAAAGGAGAGGATATAGTTCCTGCCATACCTTGCTGCTGTTATCCTCAGGTCTCTCTTAGTTTGTTTACAAAGGCTGAAGGCAACGGCTGTACATCAAGAGGGTACACTTGCTTGTTTCCTCTCAGGGACAAAGTTAGCGGAAGAAGGAAGAATGGATGGCAGCAGAGACCTCACCATTTGGGCTGTGGATTACCCCTGTGTGTGTGTGTGTGTAATGTGTTTGGCCATACATGCCATCCAGGATCTGTGAGGGAGAAGACAGCCCATGTCATGCTCCGTGTCATTACTGTATCTCTGTCGGTGTTCCAAAATATAATGGGATTGATTCGGCTGATTTATCTCGCATGCAGGCTACATTACCCAGACTCACACATGGGTCTGAGGAGCACAAGAGGAAGATACACAGCAACAAGAGTGGGGCTAATAAAATTTATTTTCACTAACAAGGGATTGACCTAGCCATAATTCAGCCTGGCCAGCAGGGCCTCTGCTTCCCTCTGTCCATCAGAAAACATACAAACCTAATCATTGTGGTGTTCCTTGCTTCAATTAAGTGCAAGTGGTGGCTGAGGCTGCCTGCCATAGACTCTGGGAGGGAGAGTTGGGACTGGGGGCTGATTGGCTAGACATAGGGGCTTTATCGATCCTTGACAGGCATTGGCTGTGTCTGATATCTGCAGAAGGGCAGGATGGCTTCATGATGGTTTCATTGATATGTTCATAAGCTTATGATAGTGTGCATAATAGTGTTCCCTGGGGTTTCTTAGGGGTCCAGTTTTGGTTACCAGGCTAGCCCCTCGTGTGGCTGTCACCTGTGCAGACCAGATCCTCTTGGCAGGCTGGCCCATAGCTCTGGCCTGTCCAGACCTTCCCTCATCATTAGGCCATGCCCTGGCTGCTTGTCAGAAGGAGGAACCTGGGGTTCTTGGCAGCTGAGCTAATGAGGAGAAGGTCAGGAGTCTAGCCTCCTGGATCCTGAGCTGATTTTTGACTGCTCTCTTCAGCAATCCCTGTGGGTGCTGCACTGCTAGCATTTGCTATTTGTTACAGCCTGGTCTGTAGAAAGTATGCCCTGGATTAATCACCTTCTCCTGGGAATACAAACTCAAATTAGTGGCCTTACTTCTTTATTAGAAAGCTAGCTTGTTTTTCATGATGAGTGAAAGATTCCTTACATCCTTGATGGCATTGGGCCATCGTTGGTCTTAAGACACATAGAGATTTAGAAATGAGTATAAAAGGTTTGGTTGCCGTCTGTGGTAGTTAGGTACTTTGATGAATTAGTTCCACACATGTTTGCCTTAGTAGTTGCCCTATCCTCCACAGAACTCCAAAACTCTATTGTGATTTTTGGTCCCTTCCTCGCCTTTGGAACCCTAGAGGCAGCATTCTGGGAAAACTTGCCTGCAATTTGTTGGACTGTTTTTCCCATTTGGAGACTCTTTTCACTACTCCCTTCAGTAATCTGTTGTCTAACTAGGTTATTGTGTGTGGTGTGCTGGCTCTCTCTCCTTTTCCCTATACATACTTATTTTCTCTATAATCTCACTGAAAAAGACACAATACAGAGCCACTCTGAGATGATGTGCTAATAACCACGGAGAGAAGGCCACATTCCCACATTCTACTTCTCTCCCCTGTGCTCCAGGCCAGTGTGCTGGGGTCGGCCTTCACTTGAACACATTTCTCTGGGTTCTTTTCCCAAGTTCCACCACATGGGGTTAAGCACAGGCCTCAAACAGATTGTCATAAAAGAGCAAGAATCATAAAAGAACAAGGGACATCTATATGGAATGATAAACCAATCAGAGGGTTGAAGAGTTGCACTTTTAAATTTCATTGTCATTATTATTATTGTTGTTGTTGTTACTTTATTTGTGCCTATACTGGGGCTTGAACTCAGGGCCTTAGTGTCATCACCTAGCTTTTTCAGTGAAGGCAGGCACTCATCTCTTGAGCCACAGCTCCACTAATCGCTTTTTGGTAGCTAATTAGATAAGGGTCGCATTGACTTTTCTGCCTGAGCTGCCTTTGAACCACCCTCTGTGATCTCAACCTTATGGGTAGTTAGGAGTAGTGGCATAAGCCACTGGGACCCAGCTTCGATTTCTTTATTATTACAGCAATAATGGCCCAGGCAGATGGGAATATTGATGAAGCCAAGCCTCATCTTCCTACCAGAGCCTCCCAAAAAAATGTTCCCTTAGGACCTTCTGGTCTTACCTCGATCCCTGAGGAAGTGGAGTGGAGAGCATACAGAGTTGTCTCAAGGGGCTGGTGCTCATATTGTGTAGACCCTGGTGCATTTATGAACGCCTTACGGGTCAGTGGTCATCTTGGAGATAGATGTAACTCCCAATAAGTGGGTGATCATTATTACTCTGTGCTACAGAGCTTTACAACAAGAGTCTGTATTTAGACATGAGCTATTGCAGCTTATCTGATCAATATCTCCTTTACAAAAAGAAATCCCAAATGCATAATTCACTGATTCCCATTTCCAGCAGAGGCCTGCTGTGGCCAGTTCTTGGAGGGGGGGGGGAGAGGGAGAGAGGGAGACAGGGAGAGAGGTGTAGGTATAGATGTAATTAAAGGGAAATAATTTAGGGCTGTTGAGCATGAAGAATCCAAAGATCTTTTCTTGTTTCCATCAGCAGGAGCTTGTGGGCTTTCTTCTTTCTCTCAGGAAAAGACAAAGCCCTCCTCCGGCCAAGGTCCAAGAGCCTCTTCAGGATAATGTAGAGTCCCTTCTTCCCTGAGCTGTCTCCTGCTCTCCCAGAGCCTGGAAGATTGCCTCCTTTGAGGTTGCCTTCTAGCAATCCTGGAAGGAGCCTTTGCTGAAGAGCAGCTCTTTCCTTCTAGACTGGGAATTGGGGGTTTGTTCGGGTTACTCTCCTCTCCTGGCCTTGGTTTCTCTCCCTACCCTGTAAAATGTATGGTATGATCTTGAGTTTTGTTTCCCCAGGAGTAGTATGCAATGAGAATTAAGGAACCCTGTACCCTAACAGTGAACAGGGAGTTGAGCCCAAATCTCCCCTTTCTCACTTGCCCTGCCTCTCCTGCTTCTTCAAGAAATCTTTGTCTGTGCCCTTAGGTAATGGGTGGTCCTGGCTTCAATACTCCCCAAGGCATAAAACTTAAGGTCTACACAGATGGCTTGCTAGTCATGGTCATTGCTGAGGTCTGTCCCCTCAACTAGGAAAGGGACCGTCTGGGGAGCAGTAACAGAGACTTTCACTTTTCTATTCCTGAGGAGGCTTCCCCTAAGTGCTTACTCCTTTGTAAACACTTTGAAACAAAATAATAAGTGAACAATCAATATCATCATCTTCATTTAGTGTCTCAGTTTCTTTCCTCTGTGGAAGGCAAGGAGTTTCAGTGGGCTAAGTTTGATAAGAAAATAATGTCACTAGAGACCTGTATGACCCCACAGAGGTGAGCCTGGACAGACCTCTGATGGCTTCTACCTTATTTAATGGACAGGAGGCTTGTACCACAAGTTTGAGGTGCTTAGGACTTCATGTGTAGGACTGGACAGTACTTTTCCTTTCAGGAAAGGCAGGTTTATAAAGGATTCTTCTCTTTGCTCACTACAGGATCTGCTCACCAAGCCCACTACTGATCTTGTAGTTTCCATTCAGGGGTCCAGAGCAAGCAGGAAAGTCTATCAATAGTTGGAGCAGTGAACGACATCTTTCCATCCCACAGGCTCACCTGGTCTGCCTTTTGGGGCCAGTGTGGGATATTTGTAAACAGTGTATGCCCAGGGTAAGGGGGGTAGCCAGTGGCTGTGGAAGAGACTATGTCCCGGAGCTCAGCTAATTGGCCCACAGGGGGGATGATGTTACTGACCTGTACCTCATTAGCACTGCCTTTGGACCACTGAGCTCTGGCCTACTTCTGACCTTTCTATAATAAGGGCTTAATGGTGCTTCCGCAAAGGTGGGGTAGTTGTAGGGCTGGGGCCAAAACAGCTCTGTGTGGCAGGAGAGAGGCCATGAAGGATAGAACAGGGGCCAAGCCAGGTGGAGGTCAGAGGTGATTTCAAGATCAGGTACCAACCCTACCTCATCTCCAAGATGTTGGCATAACTGACAAGATGATGGCTGGGTTCTTAGGAGCTTATCATTGAAGCCTAGGGTGGGGAGTGATGGCTCAGGAGCCGCTAGGGAGCTCCTTAGTCTCCCAGGCCTTCCCCCCTCCTGCAGCCTTTTTCAGAGCATCTCCACACAAAGAGATACCTCTGGGCTTTTTGGGTGGCCTCTTTGCAGTTCTTCCCTGAGCTTGGGGATACTACTAGAAGACGGACACGGCCAGCATTGACAATCCCCTTTCCATGGAGATGATAGAGCTTTTCAGACTGCCAGTCTCTGCAGAGTGGGAGCAATTTCCCTGTAATTGGTAAAGTAACCGTAACTGCTCTGTCATTTGTATGTAGCGACACGTAATTGCACAGTAACCTTTGCCGCTATGCACGAGGGAAGCACGGTAAGCTATTAGATTGTAATTCGGATTGTCAGCCCCGGCTCCCTCTGCCACCTTACCAGGGCTCTTGCTGCTCAGCGGACCATTGGGAGGCTGCCACAGGGCCACTCCGCACCCGGGTCCAGCTGGGGTCCTGCCCTCTGGTAGCTGACTCAGCCAAGAAGGGCTGGCCATGGGGACAAAGGCCAGGATGGGGAACCTCATGGCTGGGATAATGATGTAGGTACCCAGCCCTCATTCAGGTCTTCTGATGGAGAAGAGTGGCCTGGGTTACAGATCTAAGATTTTTAAGATCCGAGGGATCATTTCTTTACTCCTTCATCTGGCCTCATTGGTCCCACATCTCTTCCATCTGACAGATCTTTAGGAGGTGTTACCTTGTCTATTTATCTTGGCCAGTCTAGACTCTTGATCTTGATAATACCTGCAAGGTAGATGCCATAGATTTTCTTAGTGATGCTGAGCCTCACAGAAATCAGCTGACTTGTCAACATGCCCACAGCCTTGATTACATGCTAACTGTGTCAGTCTCCATGGCACTTTGAAGTATGTGCTGTTATTAAAACCCCCATTCTACAGGTACAGAGAGTTTAATTGACTTACCCAAGGTCACAAGGTATTAAGTAGCAGAGGATGGGATTCCAACCTAATTCCATACTGTTAGCCACTGTGAAACCTAGGCTTTATTTAGTTATTCATCCATCCATTGAACACATGTCTTAACCTACTATGGGCCAAGGATTAAGGGTACAAAGACTCAAAGGAGCTTATAGTCCCTGAAATTCAGTGAATCACTCATCTTAATTTACATCACACATATCCCATGTGAATTATGAGGGTGATGGACGAAGGATACAATCTTCCCTGACTAGGGAGAGAGAACACACATAGGGGCATGGCCCTCCAAAGGCTCCTAGGTCTGTTGGTGGGGTTTCTCAAGTGGGCACCAAATAAATCCCTTTGTAGTAGATCTGCCCTTCATTTTAAGAATGGCATTTCCCTGCAATCAATAAGCATCATAATGGCAGCTGTAACTCACTCAGGGGTGTTTGTGGAGTAGCTGGTAAGGATTAGCATGTCTAGCCTCCTGATTACAGCTGAGACTCACCCTGGGTCCTCTGCTTATGGCTCTAATCTCCCTGTTAATGGGACCCAAGGGAAGACCAGACCAAGGCCAGAGCAGATTCTCTCCATCTCCATGGCCCAGGGTGCTCAGGAATTTACCTGCTGAAAGCTTTCACCAATTAGTCTGGAAGCTCAGCATTTGCTATCTCTCTGCTTCTTAGCCTATGGGCCCTAAGGGGCCCATCCTGCTCCTTTCCTGTGCTGTAATTATCCCATAGCTGCTGCTCAGGAGATACGCTAGGGCCACCTCTCTGCAGCTACTCTTCTGGGCTGGATTTCTTCTGGAACATTCACATGAAATGCCCTTCATTGTTGAAGTATATCCAGGTCATCATGGGTTCATTTACTCAATCCTCATGACAGTTTTGCCTTGCTGCTGACAGCCAAGGAAAGTGAGGCTCAGACAACTGTGGGAGCAAGTTGTATATCTAGGAAGCACCTAAGTGGTCCAATCCTGTGTGTTCCCCCCTTCCCCACTACTATTTTACTGTGAAAAAGTCCCTCACCCATCATCCCAGCTTTGAGGAAACAGAGCCAGGTCATTTCCCATGGCAGCTGGAAGACCTCAGTAGTCAACCAGACTTAGACTGTTCTCGGTCAAAGGCCTTGATCATACCTTCCTTACTTGGGCCCTACCCAAAGGGAGAAATTGAGCCATGGAGAAGGCTGGAGAGGTAGGTGTCATTGTCCTGGATGCCTCTTCCCATGTTCTCCTAGGGCACAAGTGGGGAATCTGAGCCCCCATCTCCTGACTGAACCTGTCAGGTTGCCTGCCCCATGAGCTAAAGAAGGGAAGAACCCTGGGCTTGAGTTTTAAGGCTTGAGTGGCCTTCCCTTCCTTAATGGAAACCTTCTTCCCTTAGGGCTCCTGCTGTATGACGTGCTGCAGCAGAAGTGACTCAGAGGTTCCTAGCTTTCTAACTCTGAACAACTACGATGCAGTGATGTAGTTATCCAAATGCATTCTCTGCTTTTACAGATGGCTTTGAGTTGCTTGGTTAGCCAAGGTGAATTGTGATCAGAAACCTGGCTGCTCAAAATACAATTCTAGGGACCAAGAGAGAGGAAACATCCCTCACTAGATTAATGAGGAATGTGTGGAAGTAGCAGAGGAGCAGAGGAGCTGTGAAACATAGACTATCTCTTTCCATGCCTCAGTTTCCCTTTAGGAAGAGTAGATAATCCTTTGACCTTGTTTATTTGGAAAATAGGTCCTTATGGGGAAAATGCAAGGTTTTCTGGTGGCAGACGTTCTATAGCACAGTTATCTCAGGCAGGCCTGAGAACATTAGGGATGTGGTTCCCTGTAAACAGGATACAGCCATAGTTAATAATGATGGAGATCCAAGCAACCCAGACTATACTAGGATCACTGGTAGGTTGCTGTGGTTGAAGCTTCTGCTATCTTTTTACTTTCCCATTTCCTCAGTAGAAGAATGATAGAGGTCACGCTAGACCTTGAACACTTTGCCCTAAGTTTGTGTCTTATGGTTCTTTTTTTTGTGATATGGAGGGCATTGATCTCTGGGCTTTGCTCTTGCTATGCCGGTACTCTACTACTTGAGTTGCACCGCCAGGTCTTTTTGCTTTTGGTTGTTTTAAAGATAAAGTCTCTAGATATTTTACCTGGGGCCAGACTACCTGGACTATGATCCTCCTATTTATGCTTCCTTTGTAGCTAGGAAATGACAGGAACAGGGCACCACACCTGACTTTTTGCCTGAACTAGCATCAAACCTTTATCCTTTCAATCTGCCTCCTGAGTAGCTGGTATTGTAAAAATGAACCATGATACCCAGCCATGGAGGAAAGTTGTATTCAGTCTGGGATGTTGGACTAGGTGATGTAAGAGAGGCCAGACTCTGTCAAAAGCATGGAGCAAACATCAATTCTGCATGTGGTTACTCAGGCCTACCCATGGTCTCTCTGTCTTTCCTGACTGCTGCCACCATGGAAGAAGGGAAGAGGCCACAAAGAGCTTTATATACACAGCACATTGTTCTTCCTGAGGTGGATGATTCTTGCCTGCTCCACTTCTGACATGGAACAGAAGAGCCCCAGGCCCTAGAGAACTGAGTTGGCCACAGTTACAGGGCTATATTGGCAGGAACCTGCCTGCTGTTCTCTAGATGCCTCTTACTTTGGCTGGATTGAAGCCTTTTAAAAAAGTGACACCTTGTATTTTATTTCATTCCTTTCTCTGAAAGGCCCAAAGACTTTTACAGGCATGAGCTCAAGAGGCTTTATAGTGGCCCATCAAAAGGCAGGGTTTGTTTCCTTCAGTGGAAAATAAAAGCACTGGAAGACAGAGTAACTCTTCCAAAGCCACACAGTGCCTTCAAGAAAGGATGGATGACCAAATAAGTTTCCAGCCCCTCACAGAGCACCAAACCCTGCGGAGAGCTGGGGCTTCTAAGCTACCATTTGGAGTTATTTACACTCCCTGAATCAACACAATCCTGAAAGACCTGGCTGTTGTATGGGGTCCCTTTGATACATGGATATGGAGAGACCTGCTATGAAAAAAGAGGGAGATTAAGTGGAATCACTGTAGGGACTGACCTGGAAGCTCTTCCTTCCTGAAACCTGACCTCTAATGTACTTCCTGGACCTAAAAGAGGAGTTGGGCCAATATGTCTCATAGGATAGCTCAAGAGTTTTTTCCCCCTTGCTTTCTTTCTTTCCTTTTCTTTTTTTAAAGAAATGGCTAGCAGTTGTCTTTCTCAAAAATTGTTTGTAGGCAATTGTTTTGGGAAAGGCTCAGGTTAAACATATTTCTTTAAAAAAAAACCTTTCCATTCTGATGTCTTAGATTGCCTGGGGCTGTTTTCTATGAGTTTGTTCAAGGAGCCCATTTATGTGGAGAATCTTGGGGAACTCGGGTTCCATAGATAACATTTTGTGAAATACTGGTAGAGTTGTGACAAGGCCCTGGCTGCCTCTCTTTGCTGTGATTAAGAGATAGGGAGCCTCAGAGTGAACGCATGAGGTGCCACTGTGGCCTAAGGAGTGGAGGCATGAACTTTGTTTCTCTCTGGGCTTCTCCCCAGCTGATCCCATTGAATGCACCGCCCCCCCCTACTACAATCCTATTTTTCCCACACTAATAAGTTTAATCTTTATTGCACACTCCCAGCAAGTCTTTTCCACAGTAACTGTTCAGATGTGGGGACCACTTCCCTCTGTGCCAGAGCTTACCTATCTGGAGTCCATGTTTGTCTAGGGCTGGCCCAGAACTTTTCAATGCAACAGTGACGCTGGGCAATCAAAGGCACCAAAATGGCATCTGGAAGGTTTGTGAATATAGCAGAGAGACCATGGCAAAAAAAAAAAAAAAAAAAAAGACCTTAAAATCTGTGTTTTTGCCACCATCCTACTATTGCCTACTTTAGATGATTAGACAGATGATTTAGTTCCTCTGCAGCTGAGTTTTTCATAGGAGAAAGAAGAATTTGTATTAGATGATCCATTGATGAACATTTTTTTAGCTCTTGAGTTCCTTAACTTCACACCTCTGCCATTTCTCCTTTTTAACTTTTCCCCCCTCCCTGTTTAATTTTCAGCTCCTAACCATCGATGACAACTTCTGTGGCCTGGATATGAATGCCCCCCTGGGGGTCTCGGAGATGGTGCGTGGCATTCCTGTCTTCACAGAAGACAGGGACCGTATGACTTCAGTCATTGCGTATGTCTACAAGAACCACTCTTTGGCCTTCGTGGGCACCAAAAGTGGCAAGCTGAAGAAGGTAGGGATAAAATACAGTTATTCTGATTATTGTGAAGACTGTCTGTCCCCTCAGGGATAGACTCTGTTTTGCCAATTTCTGGTTGTCACATGCCTGATAGACTGGTAAAACAGGTTGGAGCTGAGAGATTATGTTGCTATTGAGGTCATGACCATGTGTCCTATATTTGCCTTCGTATCAAGGTGTTTGTGGGAATCAGGCTTGGTGAGTGAGTGGGTGGGTTCCTTCTTCTCTGGAGCTAGTTTGCTCGTATGTGGTATGCGCCCAGCATTACTGGGACTGTCTGAATGAATGTTGCACTCTTCAACTCGGGTTTGTACCCTGATGCAAGGGCACAAGAGGTGGGCTGGGGAGAGGGGTGTGACTGTCTGACCCCCTTCTCGATGATGCGTCCATCTGGAGTCTATTCAGTGAACTGATGGAGAAAGGCACAGACCTGTTTTAGTTGGTAATGGGGCTAAGATCCAACTTATGGGATGAAGAAATACCAAATATGGATGCCATGGGAACCTACACATTACTTAAGATGAAGTGGACTAATACCACCTAAGGACCTGGCCTGTTCCCCTTCTTCCCCAGAAGCTTGTTGGTTCCCAGGACACTGGGCAATCTTGGCCCATTGGCAGTGATAGAAACAACTGATAATTCCAGGAATGTTCACTACTAAGGCTTCTACTCTTAATAAGTTGGAGCAAGCCTAGGATGCTCTCCTCAATGGAGTTCAAAGCCTTTTTGACCGTGTAGGCCATATGTCTGTTTTCTGTTGGCTTTATAGTTGCTCTCTAGTCCTTTCCTTGGAAATTGTGGTGATTCCATGTGGAGGCTTCTGCTTTGTTTTAGCCTCCCTTGCAAGTCTCTGGACCTCATATGATTCAGATTATGCAAAGAGCACTGCTCTTGAAAACTGAAGTTTGATCCCTACTTTCTGTTTGTTGTATTTCTGGACATTAGCTCCAGGTTGCAAATCTAGAAGGCTGCGTCCGAGTCTGTTTGGCCATCCTGCCATGAAACAGCCCAGAAAATGTCTCTGTGAACTTAGTATCTTTGTAGCATAGATTGTCTGGAATGTGACCTTGTCAAGAGACTAGGGGGCAGAATGAGTAAGAGTGGGGGATGTGTGTGCAGAAGACAAGGGGGTAGAATGAGCAAGAGTAGAGGATGTGTGTGCAGAGAAACTATGTGAGCAATGTATGGAAAATAAATAATATGCTCCACAGGGCACCATGACACCGTGTGAGGAGGGCATGTACTGTATGTCTCGTATCAAACAGGAAGCGAGATCTTCCTCATTGTAGTATACTGCCTTCCATGTCACAACTAAAGAATAATTTATCCATTGTCTACACATCCTCAAGAATTATATTTCCTAGGTCCCTGCCCTTTCTGAGAAGAACATAGTAAATATAATTGAACCTTTTCAAGCTGTCTGCTCTGGGTGATTTTTACTGGAGATGCTTAGAGGAGATGTTATGGGCGTGGGTGTGCTGTCCCCACATAGCTCCTGTGCCTGATTGTTGCCATCTTCCTGGTTCCTAGTAGTCACTTCCAGTCAAATGCCTATTGGCTCCCGTACTTTTCCTCCTCCCTCAGTCTGTGGCATCCAGCTTCCCCTGAGCTAGGAAATCAGATAGCCAAATTTGCTGAAATTGTGTCTAGATAAGTATAGGAGCTTTTTAGCAGACAGGCACTCATGGACATTTTTCCTTCGCTGCTCAGATGGCTCGATTTTTTCCCATTTCTATTATTGAGTGCTTTTAGTTTGCTAGAAAAGTGAGTGCTAAATCCCAAAGGCAGTACTATAGTTTGGGTCTTGAATGTTCCCCAAAGGCCCAATTTGTTCAAAGTGTACTGTGTGTATGTGTGGAAATATCACAAGGAAATCCCCTCTTATATAACTGTATTAACTCAAAATAAAATAAATAAATAATAATTTAAAAATAGGAGTAAGTATAAAAAGGATCTCTTTCTCCCATTAAAAAATTAAAGGAATTGGCTCTCAGGGTGGTGATATTGGAAGGTGGTGTGACCTTTGAGAACTGGGACGTGCTGGGAGGCCCTGATGTCATTGGAGACCATGACCTTGAAGTTGATTATGGGACCCCGTTCCTTTTTTCTCTCTGCTCCCTTTCTTTTCTCTTTGCTCTCTGGTTCATGATGTAAGTGGTTTTGTTCTACTACATGCTCCTGCTATAGGACAATGGGGCCAAGCAATCTCAGACTGGAAACTTCAAAACTATGGGCCCAAATAAGCCTTCTCTCTTTATAAGTTAATTATCTCAGGTATTTCCTTATAGTAATGAGAAGCACTATTGAGAGTAAGTAATAGGCAAGGCTCATGGGTGAAAGTTTAACTCTTCTCTAATGAGCCCCCTCCCAGTGTAATGGAAAAGAACTTCTCCCATTGAATGAAAGTCCAATGACTTCCTCCATTGCTCTATAGGGTCCATATCATCAAATTTCCTATCAGCTGCCAGTGGCTCATGTACTTGCTGTGAAGACGGTAGATGAGTGTTTATTCTTTTTGTCAGTGTTGTCTGAGCCGATTGGAATATGATGTCCATGAAATGAACATTGAGAGTTCAGAACATATAACAATAGTTAAGGGGGGGGGAGGAAATACCCATTTCCTGACAGCTGCACTGTAAGTCTAAGACCCATCTTGCAAATGTGTGATGTTGGTCCCAGGCTGGACTGAGGCAGATGGCAGCTGATGCTCTCATCTGTAGAAGCTTGTCTCCTTCCAGGAAGGTCAAATGCAGATATCTCTATGAGCAAGGATAAGGATACCCCAAGAACCTGGGCAAACAAAGGCTCAGAAACAACCACCCTGGGGCAAGCAGAGCAGAGCCAGGCAGAGGCCACTTGTCAGAAACATGTAACTGTGGGTTTGGGGCTTTCTAAGCCCAGATGCTGGCTTGTATTTCCCCCATTTTCTTTTCACGGGTTTAGATAAGAACAGCTCTGTTTCGGCCTCACGGGACCTTATATCTAATTTCCAGAGCAGTAGTGGGACCAGTGAGGCATAAACACTTGAAAGCTAAGAGCAGAGGGGTCATGTGGAGAGGAATGAGCCATCTCCCCTCCTGGGGAGCATAGTGCCATCGAGGCAGCTAAACTTTCTGCTCCATAGGCTCAGAGTGGCAGCAACTTAATAGTTTTGCTCAAGCCTAGCGTCCACTTCTGCAAGATCAGCACAGCTGGCCCCCAGGCTGGGGCTGAGAGGCAGGGTAAGGAGGGTGGGGGAAACAGTCTAAGTTGAAAAAGGAAGGTCGGGCTGCCATGTCTGTTGCTTGAAATAATAAAAAGCCAAAGTGGCCGGGGCTTATTTATTTATTTATTTTCTAGACAATAGAATTTCCCACGACTCATCACTCACTGGGAGCCACATCCCTTTCCTTGTTTAAAAAAAAAAAGTCTGACTTGCTTTTGTAAGAGATTATCAGACTGCCACCACCTTTTTGGGCAGAGGCCTGGCTATGGCAAACTGGAGGCTGCAGGAGGACTTTGCAACAAGTCTTGTGAGCGATTGAGCGCAGGGTGTGAGAATAATGGAAATCACACAGTAGCCGTAATTACAGAGTTGGCTTCTCTGAGCCCTGTAATAATCTCCTGTGTGTCTCAAGGGCCTTTCAGAGTTCTTGTCAGCAAGACAAGAAACTGGAAGTAGGCAAGGTGGGTGGGAAGGGGCTTGGGAGTTTGCTGAGAGGAAGGAGTTGGCTGAGTGTTTTGGGGCCCAGGGGCTAGACTGTAGCTATCCATAGGCTACCTTCAAAATTACTGACTTTTTATTTTGTTTGAAAGGTATGGGTCCCAATTATTCGCAACCTTGCCTTTGATGACCATAATTTCCCTTCTTGAGCACACACATCACATGAGGCAAGGGGAAAGGAGGTGAAGTAAATACCAACTTGGATGTCTTTTGTGTATTTTCTGATAGTGTGTGTGTGTGTGTGTGTGTGTGTGTGTGTGTGTGTGTGTGTCTGTGTGTGTGTGTGTGTGTGTGTGTGTCTGTGGGGGGGGGGCAGGGAGAGAGGGAGAAAGCTGCCGGGGAGGGACAACTAGCAATGGACAGGAGACTGAGCTACTCAGGAGACTGAGATCTGATTATTATGGTTTCAAGCTAACCTGGTCAGGAAAGTTTGTGAGTCTCTCATTTCCAATTAACCAGCAAAAGAAGCTGGAAATGAAGCTGTCATTCAAGTGGTAGAGTGTTAGCCTTGAGTGAAAAAGAAAACCTAAAGGATAGCACTCAGGCTCTGAGTTCAAGCCTCAGAACTTGCACCCTTACACACAAAATCTGGCATATGAATGAATACTCCACTGGCTGTTAAATTTTCAGCTACAATTGAAAACTGTAAGGCAAACACCATTTTGACTTGTGTAAGTCTGTATACATCTAGAAACCTTTCACTCTTGCTGGGAGACTGGGTCAGTGTTGTCTTTGAAGGACATGATCTTTTTGTTTGACTATTTCTGATGAAATCCTCTCTCTCTCCCTCCCCCACCTCTCTGTGTCCCTCACTGCCCCTTTGCATTGCACTCTGTCACTAAGTGATCATATTTTATGGTGGCTGCTCAGCAGCGAATTACTGTCTGACATTAGTGGGGAGACTAATGTTCATTGTGAACCAAAACACCATAAACTTCCACTTGAGGTGTGATTGCTCCTTTGTTTTGTGCTTGTGTCTTTCCTGGATTTTTTTTTAACAAGTTAAACTATTTGTCTGGGCACCAATTATGCCTATAATCCTAACCACTCAAAAGGCTGAGATCTGAGGACCATATTTGAAGCCAGCCGAGGCAGAAAAATCTGTGAGACTTCTCTCTCCAATTAACCCCCCAAAAGCCAGAAGTAAGAAGCCATGGCTCAATTAATAGAATGCCAACCTTGAACAAAACTGCTCAGCATCAGCACCCATCCCCTGAATTCAAAGACAGCCACAAAACCAAAATGAAACTAAACAGAAACTACCTAAAAAACCATTTGTACCAAAAGGGTGAATGCTGGTTAAGCAGAGCTTCTGTCTATTCTTGTCATGAGCCTGCAGACACGCACCCATCTGGCTATGAGTGTTCTATGCCATAGCAGCCTTTTGGGATGGGAAGCAGGCCAGCCTTATCAGCAGTGCTCATGCAGATTCCTTTAACCATTCTAATACTTTACTTGAATCTATTTTGAAATCAGTTTGCTCATGTTCCCTAGGCCCTCCAGCCTGAGTATAGAAGAGAGCCTAGATTGAAGTTCTTGAACTCAGGACCTAGGCTCTGTACCTTAGTTGTTTTGTTCAAGAATGGCACTCTACCTCTCAAGCCACAGCTCCACTTCTGGCTTTTTGGTCTGGAATCTGCCCACACTGGCTTTGAACAGCAATCCTCAGATCTCAGCCTCCTGAGTAGCTAGGATTACAGGTGTGAGATTAACTACCTGGCTTAAGCTCTGAAGATGGGTGGAGAAGTCAGGAAACCTCAGAGGTGTCTAGTGAGGGAATTGCCCATTGACTGGGAACTTAACATTCTGGGCAGACACAGAGTTACATATTTGGTACAAGCTTGGTCAGTTATGCTATGTGTTCCTCAGACCTGAGCTGCTGCAAGTTTGCAACAGAAAGGAAGAAACATGTGGAAGCACATGGGCTTATTTTCACAGAGGGGAAGGAGCAGGGAGGGAGTTTGGGTGATTGATGTTGCTGTGTTATTTTGTACTTTGTAACCTGAGCTTTCCCAAGTATTACAGCTGCATAGATCTTAACCTATGCTCCACGTACATGAAAGTGAAACTGAGGCTGCAGAAGATCCGTAGATGCACAAGGGATCCTGAGCTCAGAAGAGGGGCAGAGGGGCCCTTCTGTCATTAGTCCTCTCAGTCTGGAAATCCTGAGGCTGGCTTTTCGGGCTAATTTTACTTCATGCCAACCTGTCTACTCTCAATCTCTTTTGCTATGTTTTAAGTTTATTTTCTATTTTGTAGTTAAGGAATGAAGCCTAGCTAGCCATTGTTCTCTTAGACGTGTTTTATTTTCGCAAACACCATCAAGCCCTCATTCAATCGTCCCTTTAACACAAATGTTTCTCCATTGACTTTGTGCTCTGACTCTATACTGTTTCTCATGACTCTGTGTGAAGGTTTACCAACCTTTCCTGTGTCTTTCTGAGCAATCACAGGTGGTCACTTGAAGCTAACCTGAGCAAGCATGGGAGATACCTGGCCATGGTCTCTGCCACAACCCTTCTCAAGGCTGCTCAATGCTAATGGCCAGGTTTGGCTCCTTCTCCTCCCAGCCTCCTCTCGAAACCCAGGTCATAATCTCCAACCAAGAGCACTCAGGAGCTCTTGTCATTCTCCTTCCCCAGTGATCATTGCTAATGCATATGATTTAAGGAGATTGTTTGGAATGAGTTTTGCCAATTCGAGATTTATTGATACACGTGCCACTTTTTAAAATCATATGTGTGTGTATATATACATTTGTGTAGAAAGATCCTGTTCATAAATTAAAATGCAAAGACGTTCAAATGGAAGAAAGTGCTGCGGAAACACCCCAAATCACAGAGCACATTCAGTCAGCTGATACACAAATGTCAGACACGCCAGAGGAATTTATCCAGTGACACATGCAATTGAAGTAAAATATTGTGCTTTACAAGAACATATCATTAGAATGAAAACTAGCAGCATATCAGGAGTCTGGCCATGTAACCAAGACAACAAAGATGGGAGAGGATGAGAGAGATGATGCTTAGAGGAAGAGGCAGAGGGCTTGGAGCAGAAGTCCCCCAGCAATAAATGACCCCTTACTGCTGGGCCCATCCCTTCTAGACTCTAGCTCGAAGGATGGTAGGATCTAGAAGACAGTCCCTGAGGATAGAACTGATAGAGGGCTTTCCTGCTAGAAATCAATACATCTTCTTTGGCCATGTTGATGGGGAGATGTGGGTGGCTGATTTATATTTATATGATGGGTCTGATTTATAGCCCACCAGTTGATGCTCTGATTGGGTGGGGACTCTTCTGAGCCTCCCTATTGTTCTTAAGGGACTTCTGTACATGTGGCTGTTAGGCTTGCTTCTTGGTGGTGTCATGGTGCTTTTTTTCTATCATCTGTGATGACCTTTTGAAGCTCTGTCAGGTCTCTCACAGTGACATCTTAATCTATGCCCTCCCTAGGTGACATGGATGTGTGGCTGTCTATTGTGGTGTAACAAACGACCCCCAAATCCAAGGGCTCAGTACAGCATTTGTTACCATACAGTTTCTGAGAGTCAGGAACCTGGAGTCCTCTGGCTTAGGGTGTTGAGAAGGGTTACAGTCATCTTAAGGTTCAAAGCCAGGAGGCTTCAAACAGCAATCCTCTCCATCTTAGCCTCCCAAGCTGCCAGGATTACAGGTAGGACCTTCCAGTGCTAGTTCTGGTGAAGTTTGTTCAAGAAGCATAGGCTCAGATCCTGGGAGGACCTGAACTTACATCTGAACTTGGTCTGAAGTGCCATCTGCTAGATGGAGCTGGCGTGACATGTGGGAACTATAAACCCTTCCCCCAACCCCCACCCCCAGTGTGGCCTACAGCATAGATGAAGGGTTGCTGGTGGTACTGACTGCTTCTCTTCAGCTGAGCTCTGGGCTTTTTTGACTAATGGGAAAGAAAGACCACAGGCTTATGGGTAGGGTCATTGGTTCATGGAGAGAAAACAGAATATTTACAAAATAATCCTTTTCTAGAATTAGTAATAGCTTTACAATGTTAGTTACATCTTGATTGTCCAGAAATTATAGGAAAGTTTCAGCATTTGTAGTTGAGATTGTGTGTGTGTGTGTGTGTGTGTGTGTGTGTGTGTGTGTGTGTGTGTGTGTGTGTGTGTGTGTGTGTGTGTGTGTGTGTGTGTGTGTGTGTGTGTACAGGTCCTAGGGCTTGAACTCACGGCCTGGATGCTGTTCTTGAGCCTTTTTTTCCCCTCAAGGCTGGAGCTCTACCACTTGAACCACAGCTCTACTTCTGGCTTTTGGGGGGGGGTGCTTAAAAATCTCACAAACTTTCCTACCTTGGCTGGATTAGAACCATGATTCTTAGATCTCAGTCTCCTAAAGAGCTAGGATTACAGGTCTGAGTCACCATGAGATTTTTTTTTTCAGGAAAAATGTGTTTATTTTCTTCATGTGAAAAATACAGTTTATCAATATAGATGATCTTTCTTTTCCAGTGTGTCAAAATCTTGTCCTAATTAGACTGCAGCTATGCCCAGAGTAGTACTCTGAAGGTAACACATGTTAAATAAGAAATGTATTTGAAGAATGACTGTGGAAGGCAGTAGGTATCAGCTAGTTTAGGCTAAGTTATGCTAAGTTATGTAACAAGTGACCCCTAGGTTTAAGGGGCTTATGAGAACAAATGTTATTTCCAACTCACATTCATGTGTACCTTGAATTGGTACTAACTACATGGTACACCATTCATCTGGCTGGGCTGGAGGGTAAAGAGTAGCCTGTATATGGCACATGCCAATTTCATTGCAAGGGGAGAAACAAGATGACAGAAGCACATAGCTGTTAAAGCTGCTGCTTGAAAGTGGTGCTTCTTGTCTCTCCTCACTGGCCCCGACAGAGTGAGTGGTGTGGGAAGGGGAACTCTGCCACAGGAAGGACCTGCTGCATAGGTGGAAGGGAAAGTGGGAGACCAGAAGAAAACATTCTATCAATAACTTTGTCAAAACAGCTCCCAATAAGGACGACTGTAGGAACGTCAACCTTCAAACCAGAAGTATCTCCTTTTTATCTTCTGTAATATGGCCTGCATTTCTGGTTAGTTTTTAAAGCATAATAATAAATGCTAGAGCATGTGTGCCCCAAAGTTAAGATGTGGCTGATTTCATTGTGGTTGACCCCAGCAGTGTCGGAGTAGCAGTCTCTTAAGTCAATTCTCTGTCAGCTTGTTTTCTTGTGATTTACTTTTTTCTCCCCAAATTGAAGCCAGAATTGTTCGTGTTCTTCCATTAGTCAGGCTCTGGAGGTTTGCATCTCCCTAAATTTAGTTTTCTCGAAAGTGAAGGCACTTTTCTACTCAGAAGCAATGATTAGATTGTGTGCAGCAGATGTCTCTTAGATAATTAAATTATTCAAATTTATTGAGTCATTCCTTTTACCTACAATTAAATAGAGCCTCCCAAATTAATTTTTCCTATGTAATTTAACTTCCAAAGATTTCTTTTTTTTTTCTTCCTGAACCCATATTGTTGACCATGAATTCCAAAATCTCACTCTGGACGCAGGCAGGATTTTGAACTTTTGCATTTCTTTCTTGTAGACCAGATCTACAAAACTGGTTATGGTTCAAGACTAGGTCATGGGCCTGATGTGGGTCAGGCTTTCCCACGTGCTGTCTTTTCTCTGGAAGTGACAGGCACATTTGGAGTTACAAGTCCAGGAAGCCATCCTGGAGATTGGCTGAAAAACATAGATTTTAACTTAATTCCTGGACTGCCAAGTTCTTAGCTAACATGTCTTAAGTTTGGATTATGTGGATGATGGGAGAGGAAGCACTGAGCAGCTAGAACTGGACACCGCAATTTATCTGTTCATAACTGAGCTAATAGCAGCAATTGTGAGGACACTGGTCATCGCATAATTCTTGTAAGGAGTTGCCCAGTTGTGATTGTGCTGGAAGGGGCCCTCTACCTCATTCTAAACTCTTTCCCTTCTATTTTTAAGTAGATAAATTTATGTCCACACATGGCCCTCCTCATTCCCATTCATAAGCATGCACATATACCTGATGTGTATGTACACAGACCTTCATTCACTCAGCAAAGCCAAGAGCCCCATGCACACACAGTGAAGAGTAGATACAGACCTTTTCTCTGCAACTTTCTCTGGGGCAGATGCCCTGGGCTCTACCCCTTAGAAAGAACCACTAGCTCCCTTCTGTGTTATCTTCGAAATTAGCATCACACCCTCTAACCAGTTTCCCTCTGATGTGCCCACTTTGGCCTTGAGATGATGACAGAGCACAGCTATTTAGCTGTCAAATACTCTGACAATTGCCCAGATAGACAGCCATCAGACTGGCCTCTTCCTCCTGCATGTGGGGTGGTAATGGGTCTTGCAGTTGCTCTGTAAAGTGCTTCTTGCATCTGGCTTTAATTTTAATGCCTTTTGCTTGCTGACCTTGCTTCCCAGCGGCCAGCCTAAGTGTGATTCCCATAATTAGCTTAGTGATAATTTAATCTCTCTGCTTTAAATTTGATTGTTTTGGAGGGACTTAGGTCTGGGGATCTGGAAAGGGGTCCTTTGCTCCTTGCTGACCTTTGCTTTTGAATGAACTCTTTCTCTGCCTGTGGACAGAGAGAGAAGGAAATGGTTGGGTTGTTGGAAGTGGGGGGATGGGGAGCACTGTAAGAAGGAGGACTGTGGGTCACCAATAGTTTCTAGGCGGGAAGCTGGAATGAAGTCCAATTTTCTCTCCCTCTCTTGTCCTCTCTGTATAGAGAGTTCTTTATCTTCATTTTCTATGCCAAAATACAAAGACATACAGGTGTAGACACAGTGAGCTATAAAATATGAAAACTATCTATTCCTCTAGAGGTCTTGGCAGCCATCTTTTCAAGCCCAAGGAAGATGAGGAGCGAAAGGCATCACTGAATTTCACCCTGCTGCCTGCTCTGTAGATTCTAGGTGCCCAATGGTCTTCATGGCAAAGTATCAACCTAGATCTGCATATGGGACCAGTCATGCTCTGAAGTGTTTGTAGGCAGCCCTGAGCAATGCAGAGAATGTTAGTGCTGACAGCCAGGAAATCTCAACTTTGTTTCAGGCTGTACTTCTGATCTGGGACAGATTAAACATATTCAAGTACGCACCCTGCATATCACTTCTGCATGAGCTGTAGGCCACAGGACATCACATTTACAGAGCATTCTTTGATATACCAGGACGGAGGAGGGGAATAATTGAGATGAAGAAGATAGTGAGGATCCATTTGATTTTTTTTTCTTGATAGGCTTCTGAGGAGATTCTTCAAACTCTGTAAAGAGCCATGTGAATCCTGGCTGGGTTGGAAAGCAGAGGGAAGGAGGGCTCTAAAGCTTGGATTTCTCTAAGGGAAAATCATATGCTCCAAATAGATGCCCTAACCAGCCCTTGTGGGATTGAAATGTGTATGTGTGTGTATGTGTGTTCATATGCACACACACACATGTGTTCTCACGAGACCTCTTGGGAAGAGTGAGCCCAATAAGGAAGACAGGATATTACTCCATCAAACCACCTGTCACCCCTTACTAAACGCCCTACTGCAGTGATCTGCTGTACCAGGGGCGAATGACCTGCGAGAGCAAGCCAGGCCAGGCAGATGCTATGCTGAGACCCTTGGATTCTCTCCTACTACCTCCTTCCTGCAGCCTGGAAACAAGGTCTTTGATTTATGAGCTAACTTTTAATTAAAAGAACAGGAGAAAATATCTCATTTTGCCTCTCCAGGATAAATGGTTCACAAGCCGAACTAATTTTGTTTCTTCCCCAAATGTCCCAGGGCTGTAGGTGGTGTGATACGCATGTGCATGTGTAGGCCGACCTTGACCCAGGGCTGTGTTTCTGATCCCCAGGTCAGGTTTCCCTGCCTCTATCTTCTGGGCCCTGCCGCTGACTGGAACGTCTGATTCCAGGTTCTCCTCCAGGCCCTGTGTTCTGCTATTTCCCTTTGTAGTGGTTTTTCTGATGTCTTCACTTGAATAGTTGCCTTCTGTCAATTCTATTCTAAGGGCCTGGTAGATCTTTCCTCCCTGTAACCACAACAGTGTTTCCAGTGTCTTTTGGAGATTTTACTTGGGTGGTCACCTTAAATTCTCAGTACATTTTGATTTTTCTGACAGCCTTCATTATGCTCCCTTGGCACTTTCTTGGACAGAATTGATCAGACTCTCGACCCTTATACTTAGGAGCTGATCCCCTCTAATATGACTGAAACTGACAAGGGAGTGGCATCTAGTGTGCTTGGACATAAGCCCAGCCTTTCTGAGGTGACAACATTTATTTTCCTTCATTATCAATCACCTGTCGTAGGGTGATCCTGATTGCTCTTTTTATAGTGGACCCTCCTTTTTGGAAGTACTTATTCCACTTAGCAATAAATATCAAGTACATTTTTAGTTAACTTTCACACTGCCCTTCATCCATTGGGCTAACCATAGGCTATGGTGCCAGTTGCCAGGGGAAGAAGTCATTCCAGCTTAAGGACCTTTCAGGCACTCCCCTCCTGCTTTGGGGGCATCATTGGAGTAGCTCTTGTGGCCTCTTAGCTCCTAGGACACGAGGGAAAAATCTGATGACAAAACACATTGACAAACCTCAGGGGAACTACTCAGATAAGGTCAGAGAAACCTGAAACCCCACTGTGAATCCTTGGAGGGGAAGGTGCGAGGGCCAGTGACAGACCAAAGGGCTTGCACTTGTTGGCATATCCTTACTTTTTTTTTTTTTTCTTTTGGCTACTGACTCCTTGCACAGGACAAGGGCAATTGCCTCCTTTGCAAGCTTTGACATCCTGGACAGTAAACAACAGAGAGAATGCTCTCTCCAGCCTTCCTCTGCCTCTGCCCGCTGCTGCATTTATAAATACTCTGACATGTGATCTCCGGATGGGGTCAGAGGGGAGATTTACATAGGCGAAGAAGGGAACGTTCAATGCTGCTTGCTGTTCATTTCCAACTCACTATGCTGGAACCTGTTGGATTCACCTAGAGACCTCATCATACAGTGTCTGGAGTCCTGGGGACCATAGGGGAGAGCAGAGTAGTCGTGTTGCCACTCCCCTATCCTGCCACCTGCTGGCTGCTACCTGTACTTGCTCTTCTTCGTGATCTTGTGCTGAGAACCCGAGGGACCCTGGAGCCTACCAGCTAAATCAGGGGCCCGCAGTGACATGCACTTCCCAACTTGTCTAAGTGATGCTTTCCTGAACACTTTGAGGCCCTGGGGCTATTCTGCAAGATGAGATCATCAGTGCTAAATTTGTCTCTGCTGACAGCCTGGAACTGGGTTCCCAGGGCCCCTGGCAGGCTTGGGAGGTGGCCAGCTGGGGTGTGTCCTGCATGCTGCCAGGTTCCTGCTGTGACCACTGCTGTCTGTTAGAGGGAGTTTTCTGCTTCATTGGACAGCTCTCACTTTTCTCCTGACATCCTCTTGTCTCGTTTGTTGTTTGTTTTTTAAATTGCTCTTCTGCCCACCACCCAACCTTGAACTTGGCAGGTTGAGTTGACTAGCCTAAAACTCTAACCTCAGCAGTTCTTCTGAGGTTAGAGAATGTAAAGAAAGAAGTTAAAAAAATGACCATACTAAGGGAAAGCATGGTAGGTGTGAGAGATCTGATAAAGACAAAGAGAGGGAATTTATACTCTTGTACAACTAAAACAAACAAAAAAAGATTGAATTAGAAAAATATTTTAGAACAAGGAAAGCTCCAGATCTGCCGCTGGAAGATCTTTCTGTGCTCCAAGAAAAATAGATGAAATATGGGGGGGGGGGGAAAGTCATGAAAAAGAAAGTATGCAGAAGTGCTGAAGAAAAATCCAGGATGGCCTCAGATTTCTATCTCTCAAAAGGTAATGGAGCATAGTCTCAGGCAAACTCTCCCGAGTGGACTTTCGCTGAGACTTCAGCACGTCTGGGAATCCCAGGGACCCTCAGGAGAGCAGAGTGGCCACCCAGGGACCTAGGCATTCCCTTCTCAGAAAAGTGGTTTTAGGGATTTGTTTGTTTGATTGAACAGGTTTGTGAAATGCTACAGATATGTCCCCAATTTGGTAGTTTAGCAAAGCACCTTCAATAGATTTAAGAATTTCGATGAACAGACAAAGAAGCAGGGGAGATGTTACCTGATCTAGATGGGAAATGATGTGCCACCTCCAGGGTTGCACGTGTGCAGTTATGTGCCACCAATGGCTGACATTGTACACGTACACGTCTGGAAGTGGGGAAATTGGGGACCGGAATCTGAAGAGCTCTGTTCCAACTCTTATTCTGAGACATCTGTGTTCTATCAGTTTGAAAAATGAATTTGGCTCTCAAAGGGCCCTAGCAATGATTGATAAAAGCTGGAATTCCCTTTAAAGAACCGGGAAAGGACAGGTGTTTGCTCTCCTGGGACAGAGGCTGATGAAGGACCTTGGCCAAGGTCATCCCCAACAGTCCCAGGTAAGACAGAGGAGCTTCCTTGATGAGAAGACTCGGCCAGTGCTGACTTCAGGGAAGCCAAGGGACAAAGGGAGGATGGGACAGATATCTCACCAGGGCCTCACAATGTGATTTGAGACATGGCGAGATCACCAATAAGAGAACATGTGGTCCTCCCATTCTTGTATATGTGAGATGGGCAGTGCAAATGATGATGGAGTGCTGTGTGGAAAGTCCACAGGAGTGCACTGGAAGAAGACCATGGCCTCTATCTTAGCATGGAGGTATATTCTCTGCAGGGCTTTGCACACATCAGAAAGGAGCTACATTTTGGGAAGGGTAAGAACTCCCAACAAGGTGTCCGAAGTCTCTCTTCAATTCCAAGACTGAGAACTAACTTCTGATGTGGGTTATGCCACTAAGGAAGAAATAACTTTTAATCATTCAGGACTAGGGAAGGGAAGAGAGAGAGGATGGAAAATAAGGGGAAAGTAAAATAAAAACAGCAACTACTCTTTCCTAGGTCTTGAGCTATAACACTTTATAGAGGTACAATCTAGGCTCTCACCACATAGCTCTGCCAGGTGAGTGGCTTCGTTCCTGCTTCAACCAAGGGAATCTCAGATGAGGAGGTCAGGTACTGGGTCATTAACAGACTCTAAGATCCATATCCTTGTATCACAGATGGCCAGTTCTCCCTCCATCGACTCAAAAGTGTCTTAAGTTTGTTTGTTTTCATCTCTGTTATGTTTCAGAACTCAATTTTGTTTTTCCATTTAATACTTAGGTTTCTATGGGGCCAATTTGGAGCATACCAAGAGTTTGAGGCTCCAGAGAGGTAGCATTTGGTACTTGTCAGCACCAAATACTTAGGTCACCCTCCCCACTAGAAGCTATATTGAGCTTGATGGAAAGAGAGTGGGGGAGGAAAGGGAGAGGGAGAGAGAGAAAGGAGAGAGAGAGGAGAGAGAGAGAGAGAGAGAGAGAGAGAGAGAGAGAGAGAGAGAGAGAGAGAGAGAGAGAGAGAGAGAGAGAGAGAGAGAGAGAGAGGAGAGAGAGACCTTTTCTTTTGGTACAGTGGAAGCCCTGGACTCTTGCCATGGGTTTCTGTACTCAAGGGATTGAATACACTCCATTTCTGTTAGGCTTGTGAAAATGAACAGCTGATAGGTTACATAACTCTTTTCTCTTCAAATGTGTAACAGTGTGTACCTAAATAATGTGCCTTTGTGTGTGTGTGTGTGTGTGTGTGTGTGTGTGTGTGTGTGTGTGTGTGTGTGTGTGTTCAGGGAGTATTCCTGGAAAAGGTTGCTGTTTTTAGTGACATTCTCTGCCCTCTTCTGCCTCTCATCTCCTCTGCCTCTCCTACTTTGGTGACAACAGGACCAGAAGTTACCATGCAGCAGTCTAGAAAGGGGCATTAGTGATGTTGTTTATACTTTTTGTGGTGGCTTCTCCTTTTCTCCAGTATGCTTAGACTTCCCTGTCTGACATCAGTTCTTTGGATTGTTGAGACCTGGTCATTTATTCCTTCAAAGCTCACTGGGTTTGAATATGCAAGCTATTAACACCATTAAGAAAAGTGATTTGCCCAAAGTATAGGGGACGTTTGTATAAACATCAATTGAAATAGTGCATTCCAAGTATATTACATTTTAGGTTTTCTACCACACTGTGTGTTAGTCATTTGAAGCCTTAGCAGCTGGAATATAAAGATGTCTCTTGTCATAATTACTTCAGGTATGTCTTAGGCTCCATTGATACCAGATAACCAAGGTCTTTTTTACTCTTAGGGGTAAGAAGGCCTCCTCCAACTCTCACACCAGGATTGATCAAAGGGTAAATCTAGGTTCATGCAGGAACTAGTCAGTAAGCCCGTGAGAGCTGTGTGCACGTGAGTGTGTGAGATGAAATGGGTGTGCAGTCACCTCTGATGGTGGTAGAGGGAGCAGGGGCTTTGTGAGGTGTGGGGGATTTGGAGCATCTTGATGTTGCAGAGTGAGGTAGAAGCTGTGCTTCTCAGCCAGACTGTCATCCACAAACAGCGTATTTTCCCATTTGGACACCATTTACCAAATGATGAGGTATATCTGAAGTCTCAGAGAGACAGAGGCAACCTACACGATGATTTCTTGGGCTAACATGGGACCAGGCTGAGGCTGGATCCCTAGGTTCACTGCTTCATTTTGTGACTTAGCAGTCACTCTACCCTTTCTCTGTGTTTATTTCCCCACTGTGCATTGCAGACCAGATTGCTTTGGAATCACACTTCCCAGTGAGTCCTTGGTGAGTAGAGCTGATGGGTGGGCCAGGTTTTAGATCCTAGGATCTGGAAGCCACAAGGCAGTAAAAAGGCCAAGTGACAGCAAACAACTCTGGCCTCAGACTCAGGTAGAACTCCAAGCTCTTGTGTAAGAAGTGGTCTTGTTTAGGACAGAGTGTGACTGATTGAGCAAACCCATATCCTCCTACTATGGGCAAACTGCTTGCCCCCTTGTTTGCTCCAGGATCAACCATTGCTAAGTTGTGGCATGACGTCAGGGGAGTGGACTGGACTAGGGGCTCCTTGTCCCATCATTCCTTGCTCCTCAACCTTTCCCCTCCCGTAATTTCTCAGGCAATCTTGCAGCTTTTCTTTGTGTGAAAGACAGGACCGCTTTGGGAGCTGCTAAGGATTATGAGACCAGCTAAGAGGTGGGGACAGATTGTGTTTCTTCTAAAAAGTTAAAAAGCATCCTGAACAGGTGACTTTCCCCAATGGGAGTCTCCTGCTAACCCAGACAGCCCAGAAACCTGTAGACAGGCAACTGAATCCTTGACCAAACATTATGTAGGCTTCTTGATGAATGGTTTAGCAGACTGACTAAAGAAGCATGAAAGGAAAACTAGAAAATATATAAGAAATTCAAATAGGAAAAAAAATTCAAAGATAAGAAGAAAGCAGAAGAGAAGTAGAAGAAATGCATGCAGCAGGTCACACAAGGAAGGTTTCTTTTGGGGTGCTATTGATATCTCCCTGATATCCTGGGTACTTTATTTACCCACCTCACCCCTTATTCCTCAATTAGCTGGGCTGGACCCTGTGTGGGATTATCACTGCAAAGAGAATTTATTTGACTTCTCTGGTCAACATTTGTTGCATACTTGCTAACTATGGATATTGCTCTTGGTGACTCACATATTTAATGCTCAGAACATCCTTGAAAAGAAGACCGACTTGCTATTCCACAAACACTTGAGCTCACTATGGCTAAGTGAGGTTCAATAGCGCATGCAAGGCCAAATGGTTAAGGCTGTAGAGGTAGGATCTGAATGCATGCTGTGGCAACAAATGCTATTGTTGTACCCATCATATCCCGTTGGGCTGAGATGAGGAGGTATCTGTCCATGGAGTCTACCCAAGAACTACAGCCTCTCAGAAATTCCAGTTCTCCCTTTTCCATCATAACGGTCCCTAACTGAAGCTGGCCCTCCTCTTGCATTCTGCTTGCTGTTGCTTTCATAGCCACGCAGTGATCCATGACCCCACCCTGCCTATTAATAGGTTGATGACTTCAAACTGTTGCATCTCTGAAGGAGAGAAGCTAGATTGAGTGTTTGTGATGTGCTAGCCTTGTGATGCTTCCTTCATTAAGATGACTTTGCACAGAGGCCCCCTGTATCCAAGGCACTATCTAACCTCTTTGACGTCACGTTCTTTGGCTCCAAGATGGCGATTCTATTCCTCTGGCCTTCTCTTTTTCCAAATCTGTGAATTCCCAAAGCAGGAGATTGATGGTTTTTTTTGAGAATCTTCCCAGAATCTTTCTCTAGTTCCATAGGAAGGAATTGTCTCCTCTGGGTCTTTCTACTACTCTCTTGCCTGCATCCCCTTCCAACTTTCGGATAATGCTTTGCTCATTTGGATTCCTGTGGCCTGAGCTGACAGTCCCAGTGCCCATGATCCTGGGAACACTGTGCATGACAGAAGCAGGAAGGTTTTTGTTTTTGTTTTAGTTTTCGTGAATCAGGGAATTCATTGTACTCAGGCATAAGGAATCTATCTAGAGAAGTTCTGGATGGTATTACCAGACAATGTTTTCACATTAAGGAAACAAGGTCATTATTTGGGTGGGTGAAGTTGACTTTGGAGCAAGGTCCTTTTTCTCTGAACCCCAATCATGACTCTCACAACCCTTAAGGACAAATATTGTGAGACTTTTGAGAGAAAGGACCTTTCCTTCATGTAAAACTTTACCTGAAAATCCAACATTGAACTGATAAAATTCATTTCAGGCAGAGGAAACAGGTAGAGGAGTAGAAGATGTTCCATGTTCTCACACTTCAGGAAACTAAAAACCTCTGTGTAACATAACTAGAAGACCACCGCTCAGGCCTTGTGGGTGGTCCCTGCTACATCACAAATGGTCTGTAGAAGGTCTGTGTGCTGTCTTATTAGGGCTAGGACAAGGAATAGGAATATGTATGAGTAAGGGGATAGATAAAGGAAGGACTTTCCAGTGTTTCCCATTGTACCCTCATGGGCTATGGGACCCGGGTCTAGGTCAGCCCTCATTAATGGCTGTTGAAGTCAAGCCAACGTGCAGGAAATTTTTGAGTGTGATTGAGCATCCTCTCTCCTAGCTGAGTCTCAGAACTATGGAGAAAATGAGCTTTTGGACTGGCCACTTTTGTCCTTGAAACATCCTTGAATATACGTGTACCAGGGTCAGGAAAAGAGAGCCTGCTGAACTTGAACCTGTGCCACTGGAATACCGCTAATCCGGTTGTGGGAGGGGACTAACATACCATTCACTTGTATAATCATATAGTTTGGGTTGGCAAATGCCACTCATGTCATTTCTGCTACCAGATACCTAAGATCCTACTGGTACATTTAAATGGCAGTTGCAGTTTACAAAGACCTTTCCGATGTTACTGAATTAAAATGGCACGCCCTCCTGTGAGCAGCTGCTGAGTCTCACCTTGCAGGTACAGAGTGCAGCTTTTAGAGGTTACTGATAAGCAGGTCACAGAACTTGCTTCAGTGTGGGAACCAATAATCAAACCCTGGCACCCCCAACTCCAATGTCATTTCACTGTGCCTCAGGTATCCTCTTCTTGGCTCCTCTGATGACTCAGGATTATAAAAGGAGCATGACAACAACAATAACAAAAGCCCCTTACTTTCTAGAAGGTTCTCTGCAGTCCTCTTCTAGATCTTCCATGGTCCTCCTGCTTACTTACCATCCTCTCCAGGTATGACAAGAGCAAGGCTCTTCCAGAGCACATTCCCATTGTTATTTTTTGCACCTCAATACCACGTGTATTGCTATTTTTATCCTGTACTAGAAACTATTAAGTGGGAGAAATGTTAATTGGTATTATTACAGCAAACTGTGTCCTAGTAACATTGCAATTCAGAGGTAAGCTCCCAGCCCCCTCCCCTGCCTTTCAGCAAAGATAGGGATTTTATTCATTTTTGCTGACAGGCAGCACAGATTTCTTTTGCTGGAGTTGGGCCTCTGAGGAGAAGTGTTTAGACTCTGGAGTATATTGGACAGGCTTCTGGGGCCCCACTCTGTGTTTAGGTGAGGGAAGGAAGTAGGGGTGGGTGGAATTGTCATGGCTTTAGGTCTGTTTTATCCATTGAAACTAGACCAGAAGGGACAGGGGTGGCATGTTTACTTGTGGCTGGTGTAGCTTGCAGACTGTCTCATTGTGAGAATGTGAGGCTTTTATATTTATGGTCCAGCTGAATACACGAGATAGCAACCTTCACAGTTGTGATTCCCTAAGCTGTGGCAAAGAAAGAGCACGTGAAAAGAAATAACCGCAGTAAGGTCCAGGAAGAAAAGCAAGAGGATATAAATGTGTTGACCACAGGCCACCTACAGTCAAATCCCCAGTTTTCCTTTGCAACCAGGTGACCTCAAGCAAATTTCTTATCTTCTCTAATCACAGTTTGTCACCTGTAAAATGGGACTGTAGTGCCTATGTCTTTGGGTTGTTTTGTAGTAGAGCATACTGCACAGAGCACAGAGCAACTAATATGGAAATTATAAATTTCCTGGTGTATTTTTTTTCTGAGAGACCTGAGGGCTTAAGAGCTTGCTGGATATAGCAAAAGATGGGAAATCCAGGTTTTAACCAACTGACTTCCTGAATCTAACCTGTGGCAAATATCAGCCAATTTCTTTTCATGACCTTTTCACCTCCATGGTAGAATAATCAGCTTGATAATAATTTTTTTGTGTGTTTTTTTAAAATGCTGATTGCTTTAAAAATTATAGCATGTATACTATTTGTGGAAAATTGAGAAAGAGAATACATAAGAAAAAATCACTTGAAGTTCTATCATCTTCAAAAATTATTATTAATGTTTGAAGGTATTTCTATACCTTTTCCCTATAAATGTGCGTTTCCACATATATGAATGTATTCTTTTGTCCCTCTACTTTTCATTGTGAACATTTTCTCATGTGACCAAAGTTCCTTCAATCCTGTGCTTTTTAAGGGCAGCTTGATATTCCACTGTGCATTCATCTGTTGATTTTCTTTCTGGTGTATTTACCTCCTGTTTACTTCTAATTTCCTATTAATTTCAGTTAGATGGATTGATTGCATTATGAATGATTTCTGTCTATGATTACTTGAAAAGCATTTATTTTATTCCATTTTAACTTAATAGTAGTTACTCTTCTGTTTTTGACAACATGTTTAAACCCATATTTTCTAAGCATCTAAGTTAAGGATTAAACACTATAAATTTTATTCCCCTTTTCTCACTCTGCTTTCTAATGATTATTAATATGGTTTGGGCTTTAAAATGCAATGTAATAGTTTTACATTATGATAATTTCAACATTCATTCATCCATTTCAAACATTGTTTCTGACATTTCTACTGTTTGTAATCAAAATTACACTAAGTGTTTAAATAACTCTGTCAGGCTCTCCATGCTCACGGGTCTATTACCTTGCAAATCCCTACCTGTAGATTCTTCATATTTACTTGTCTCTCAGGAGTTCAGTGTTATCATTAAGACATTTGTTTTCCTATGAAGAGAATGCTGGTAATGTAATTTGTAAGCCCTTGGATGTCTAAGAGTGTCATTCCATTGACCTTATGTGCAAATGAAAGCTTGCCTGAGTACTTTTTTTCTCAGGGTTATGGGAATTACTTCATTGTCTCTGAACAGTGACTGTAGGAGAGAGCCTGAGGCTGGTTGGGCTTTGATGCTTCTATAGATGATCTTGGCCTTTTCACTGTCTGAATGTTTCTCAAATCTTCTCTAGATGTCAGGATTTGTATGTGAGCTGACTTAATTTCACTGGCATTGTATTCAAGTATGTTCTTTCACTCTACAGCCTCAAGTTTTCCATGCTGGAAGGTCTTTGTTACTACCATCTCCACACGAGTGCTTTTGCTCTATAATGTGTCCTCCTTGGAGAATTCTGTCATCCAAGTCTCATCTACTTTTTTCCCATAGTCATCTGATTTCTAGGGAAATTTCCAAATGTGTTATTATTTTTTCTTTTTTATAATATGCTTTCTGCTACTTGCTACTTTCAGAGAGGTGGTAACTTCAGCCATTCATACTACCTCACCTGACTGTAGTCCCCCCACCCCCCAAAGACCGAATTAGCTGAAGACCAGATCTGCTCCTACTTACATTTGCATATCATCTGCATGTTGTTTGCATATTGCTTCTTGCGAGAGAGACCCTGTGACCTTAAAGCTGTTACTATTAACTCTATAGCCTGTTAATGGGAAGGTTTGCTAACCTCTGCTCTAGATACCATTTACTCTGATTTTTTTTTCAAACAGAAATCTCATTGAATCTTATCAAAATATAAAGTCGAAAATTTCTGTCACATTCTCTTTTCTCTAATATATCCAAGATGTTTCTTGCAATCGTCTTCATCTTTATTATTTTTGGAGCCTATTATATATTTCTGCTTCCCTGGTGGCTTTTGTCTGTTTGGTCAGCATTATTACAAGGAGGGAGTTCGATGAGGAGAGAGGACGAAGAGCTCACAAGAGAATGGTGTGGAGACTCTTTCTGGAAATGTTTAAATTCCAGATTTTCTTCTGCCCACCTGTCCTTCGCTTCTCTCTTTTACTCCATAAACTAAATTCATCCTTACAGTGAGTAACACCGAAGGGGGAAAAAGGAGAGAACTTGAGGCACAGAGAGCCTGGGTGCACACACGTGTGTGCATGCACACACATGTAAGTTTGAGTTGAGGTGCTACTTTTCTGCAGCATGCACACATGTGTGTGTGCATGCACATACATGTCAGTTTGAGTTGAGGTGCTACTTTTCTGCAGTGACAGCCTCAGCCTCACTCCTCAGCTGGTAGCGATTCCAGCTGCCCTTGGTTCCCTGGTGAAAATCACACCCCTGGGTCCCTTGACGTCTGAAGCTCTGAGAAGTCTGTGACTCTGTCACGCCACTTGAGAGGTAGGCTTGATGGCGTCCCAGCAGAGATGGAAGGCACCTGGCTAATTTTTTTTTCCATGCATCTCTTTTTGTTTGAAGATATCTGGACAAGTTATGAATTCTTCGTGTTGCATCTGAATTATGCACAGCGTAGGAACCCTTGCTTTTGGTGCTGTTTTCATAATTCTCGTGTATGGACTTTAGATGGGAGTGTTTGTGTGCACACTGACTTGCGTCCTGCCAACTCCATGACTGAACATGAGACACTGTGCTCACGAGACACCGGGCTCATAATCCACTGACGTCCATTATTGCAGCTAGAAAGGTGGATGGATTGCAGATCGATGTCTAATTTGATTGTGGGAGGGAAAGGAGAAACAGAAGGAGCGGGTGTGGAAGCACTTTTCTTTTGGTACAGACGTGAATTTGGAAATCAGATAGTGCGGCAATTCAGTCAGCTCCAATGATCTGAACTTCTCAAAGGTAGAATATAATACACACCATCGTGATCAGCAGATCATTTAAAAATTATTTCCATTTGTTTTTGCAAGTTTACGCTCAGTAGGTGGAGAGGAACCTCTCTGCTTCAGACCAGGCTCTTGCCCTACCCTGACTCTCCATCCTCTGTAGATTTGTCTTCTGATGTGTGCTTTTTTGAGCCGGGGTTGAAATTAGTCCCGACTTGCTGACATGCTGCCTGTCCAATAATAAGAATGTTTGGGAGAGGGAGAATCAGAACTGAAAACACCCTAGGGGAATAAGCAATACTCAGAACCTCAGGAGTAGACCCCATCCATCTTCTTCCTGGGACATCCTGAGCACCCCAATATGCTTCACATTTTGAAATACTCCACAAAATCAAATCAGCTCTGGCCTGCTTATTGCTCACTGGTCTTTGTCTGGCATTCCTCTCTGTCTTGCCAAGGAAATAGAATCATTCCATGTCACATTTGCTGCCATTCAATTTGCTTCCAGCTTCCTTGAATGATGGATTATGGCCAAGGAGGTTGAAGTTACAATAAAAAAGGGGGAGGGGGGACTTTCCCCCCATTAGAAACAACAAAAAAAGTTGCTGGAGCTAAATACAACAATAGCTACTACTTTTTTTTTAAACCTTGTGCTTTTCCCCACAAGTTTTTAATTAGAAGCTTGAACCCAGAAAACTGTCTCCTCAGAGGAATTTCTCTCCAGAATTGTTCTAGCTTTTGTTCCCATGATATGTTCACCCAGAGGGTCAGGGAGCCTCCAGGCTGGGTGGTAGGGGCTGTGTGGAGGTCATTCTTACTCTCCGGTTTGGTCATGCCGTGTAATGTACATGCTTCACCTAGGCTTCTGTCGATGTATGTGTTTATGCTTCCAAAGCTGCATATTTCAGGGCTGTAATTGCATCCCGTGTCCCCACAACATTATAGACATGAAGGGAAAATGAGAGCTTTGCACGTTCGCGGAGATGTAATTATGGTAATAGGCAAGCCTTGTTTGCTGTGCTTGTCCTGTGAGGCGGTTGCCCAGTTCTCCATTACACATACGTTGGGAGTGGGAAAGAGCTGGCTTGGGAAAAGACCGGTACCAAACTTGAGTTTCTTGAGTATCTTTTGACTACATCATATAGGAAAGTGGCATGTCCTGAGTGTACCCTTTTTTCTGACTTTTCCCATGCTCAATTCCTCTGAGGTAAGCTTTGACCCAGATCAATAGACAGAGCGCTGCAGTTTCAAGTCCTCCTTACACCTCCTAAAGTCCAGTCCTCGCTCTCATGGGGGCAGCTAAGCTACCATTCTGTCATTTTCTCATTGCACACACTAGCTTCATTGGCTTTGGACTTGACCCAAAAAGCACCGTGTGGGAAATGGCCCCCAGTGTCTCCTGTCTCTTTCTCTACTTTGATTGTGAGTGTGGTCTGTGTTACTGCAAGTGAGTATAGGATTCCTGTGTGTGGATAGACACAAATGAACATTTTCCATTTTGTTGATTGATAAGCATTTGAATCCACTGTTTTGTTTTGTTTGTCTTTTCTATACTTGGGATCAAACCCAGGACATTTCACTTGCTAAGCATATGCTTTGTCACTGAGCCACATCCCAGCCCTTTGATGAGCATTTGAATGGTTTGCAGTGTTTACCTTCTAGGATCACTACTGCTCTTGACACCCTTGGGTAAGTCTTCTGGTGTCCACAAATGTTCACATTTCTACTGGAAATACATCTAAGAGTGAAATTGCTGGGTCATAGAGTGCATTTGGCTTTCATAGATACTTCCAAATATGAATTAGATCAATCACACTGTTTTCAATCAGTGTTTTCAAATCTTTGCTCAAAAGGATCTGAGAGCAGCTTTCATTTTCAGACCACATGGTATAGTGGGTTGTAGAGAGAGATAGACCTGGACATACTAGTTTTTGAGAACTCCCTGTCTACATTCTAGGATGTATTAGTTTCCAGTGACTTCAATGACAAATTGCCACAAATTGGTGGCTTCAAATGACACAAATTTATTTTCTTCTAGTTCTAGAAGTCAGAAGTCCAAAATGGGTTTTACTTGGCAGAAACCAAGATATCTGTAAGACCATAATCCCTCCAGGGATTCTAGAGCAGAATTCACTTCCTTGCCATTTTGTTTCTAGAACTGCATTATTTGGTTTACAGTCTTTCATCTCGAAGGCCAGTGTCTCTGGTCTGTTTTCACAATGCCTTCTCTGTGTGATAAGACTCCCCTCTCCTATCCACTTATTAGAATACCTGTGATTGCATTTGGGACCTAGGAAGATAATCCAGCATAATCTCTCCTTTATTAATTATACCTGCAAAGTCTCTTTGACTCTACAGGTAACATACAAGGCAACCACAGGTTTCAGGGATTAGGACTTATTTATCTTTGGAGATCACTTTCAGGTTCTACAGGGAGGGGTACCATTTTATCTTGATATTCATCATTTTATCCACAGATTCTGTCATCACTGAATGCCACTAGACTACATCACAAGTCATCTGTTCTGTTATTCTCAGTGGTTCTCATTGCATCACAAGAGGAGGTTGACAGGTAGGACTAGGGAAGTGCTTTAGATCTTAAAGTATAGATGACTAAAGTTTCTGCATGAAATTGTAATTAATTTTCTTAGTAAGAAACACTTTTAAGTGGATAGAAAGATATCAAGTTATAAAGCACACTCTGTGAAATGTGGGGGTCTCTGATTGATTCTTGAATCTGAAAGAGGGCATTAATGGGACACTGATAAAATCCAAGTGAATACTGAAGGTTTAATAAATAGTACCATGTTAATTTGATTTAATAATTGTTCCATGGTTTGTAAGATATTAACATGAGGGATTTTACATGCATGTTGTAGGCCAATGCTTGGATGTTTCTTTTGTGACTCTTTTATACACTTGAGATTAAAATAAACAAGGTACCCATTTGGGTATCACAGAAAAAGATTTATTTATTTATTTATTTATTTATTTATTTATTTATTTATTTATTTATATATTTATACCAGCTCTGGGGCTTGAACTCAGAGCTTGGGCACTATTCCTCAGCCTTTCAACTCAAGGCTGGTGTTCTACCACTTGGGACACAGCTCCATGTCCAGCTTTTGCTGGTTAATTGTAGGTAAGAGTTTCATAGACTTTCCTGCCTAGGCTGACTTTGAACCATGATCCTCAGCCCTCAGCCTCCTAGGTAGCTAGGATTACAGGCATGGGCCAATGTTAAACTGGCTAGAAAAGGCTTTAGATTCCTGTGTTTATGTGATATGGCAGGCAGGGTCCAACATAAGCAGAATAGTTTAGAAGATCTGAAAGGTGATGAGGTTTCACAAGGCAAAAATGTTGCCTGGGAGCTACAGACACACAAGATAACTTTTTTCTCTTTCTTAAGGGATATGAGTGAGTCAGTGTTGCCCAAGGCCTCCCAGGGCTGCTGAGCAGTGGAGTCCTTGGACAGGAGTAGAGGGTCCTGCTGTCCCCAGCCTCTGATTGATTGATCCATCAACTCCTCCTCAGCCTCTTCCCCTCCCCTTTTCTCTTCTTGGCCCATCATGGGGCTCAGTCTGTTAAAGGCTCCCCAGCGGCTTTGCTAGCTCACAGCTGAGTTGTTATCGTCTCGTCACACACTTATCTGGGCACGGTTACAGCTCTGTAATAAAATTTGTCACTGACTTTAATCTCATCACTGTCCAGACCCAGTTGATTAGCCCCTCTGGTCATTTTGGCTTAGTTCTGCACCTCTACTAGCCACTTCAGAGGAAACTGGTTGAGCTGGAGCTCAGAGAGATCTCAAAGAGAAGAGAGAAAAGGCAAGTAGGAATTTCTAAACACACCTACAATATAGAAATTCAGACAGGTTTATCTCCCCACAGCCTCCTGGCAACCCTGACAGGAGAGGAGAGGCAGCCTTACCTTTCTTCATTTACCTGTACAACTCCACATGGGCCCCTACCTTCCCTTTCCTACCTTCTGGGAGGCGCAGGTGAATGGGTGTGTCTCAACAGGGTTGCAGAGGGCCTCCTGGGGGGCTGCCTGTGGGCCATCTGGGTGACATCTCGCCCCCCTCTTCCCTAGGCCTCATGAACCATCTTGGCAGCCTTCTCTGGTTGTCTGACTGTCTTCACATCTGCATGCTTGATGCAGTTTTGAAGCCCAGAAAGGGAGGGTGTGGGGGAATTCATAGTGGGGATTCTCCAAGGAGCATGATCACTCAGCAAACATACTCTGGGGTTCCCAACACACGTGCAGGCACGTGCTTGTGTGTGTGTCACCCGGCATGGGCACGTGTGTGTGTGCATGTGTGTGTGCGTGTGCATGTGTGTGTGTGTGTGTGTGTGTGTGTGTGTGTGTGTATAAGTGCATTGGGATTTGGCATGCCTCCAGGTATAAATGTGAACAGTCTCTCTCTCTCTCTCTCTCTCTTTCTCTATCTCATATACAGCTGTATAGGTCTCTCTGTGTGTATGAGAGAAAGAGAGACAGAGACAGAGACAGAGAGAGAGAGAGAGAGAGAGAGAGAGAGAGACCTATACAGCTTCGGTGTGGGCTGACCCTTCCCCCCATTCTCACTGTTTTCTGCTTTGCCGCACAGCTACCACCTGCCTCCTTGTACCATCCTGAGAGCCAAAAGCCCCTGCAGCCCCTGAAGGTAAACCTGTTCCCTGTAAAGAGGTGTTTTGTTTCCGCTCTATAGTTCTCCTTCCACAGGCCTCAGGCTCTCATCAGACACCTGCCAGGAAAGAGGCAGACAGTGGAACAGTTCTGTGGAGGCCCCGGGTACCCGCCTTGCCTGAGCAGACAGAGCCAGTGAGGCTGGGGATAGCAGGCATCCTCAGGCAGCAGCTGGCATGCCCTCTCAAAGCTGCCTATCTGCTTGAGGTCTGGCTACTTCCACAGTCCAGCCAGAGCAAGGATGCTCTGAGCTATTGCTGTTAGCCAGTGGGCACAAGAAGGGTCTATGGGTAATGGAGAGTCCACAGTGAGGAAGGAGAGGTCCGTATGTGTCTGTTCAGGCTGCTGTAGCGAAGTACCAAGGACCAGGTGGCAAAAGCCACAGACATGGATTGGCTGGCAATTGTGGAGGCTAGAAGTTCAAGGTGCAGGCATGGGCAGGGCTGTGTCTCCTAAGCCTCTCTTTGGCGTGTAGATGGCCATCTTCTCTGTCTTCATGTGGCCCTTTCTCTGTGGGTATGTGTCCTTATATCCTCTTCTTATGAGGACATCAGTGTTCTAAGGCTAGGGTCCACCCTAATAATGTCATTTAACTTAATTACCTCTTTACAGACCGTCTCCAAAAATATGGTCACAGCCCTGGGTCCTGGGGGGGACCCACACACATGATTTGAGAGCAGAAGCCAGATGCAGTTTAGCCCATAACCCGCTCATTTCTATATGCCCTCTGAACCTCCTTCTACTCAGCTATTTCCAACCTGGCTTCTGGTAAAACAAGCAAATGTCCCTCACAGAACCTTACATCTTTCTTTTTTATTTTAAACATTTTTTTATTTTAAAAATAGTGTACAGAGGGGTTATAGTTACATGAGTAAGGTAATGAGTACATTTCCTATTGAACATTGTGACCTCCTCCTTTGTTTTTCCCCTACCATCCCTTCCCTCCCCACCTCCCCAACTCCTCCCTCCCTCCCCTCCACAAGTTGTAAAGTTCGTTTTCAACATAGTGTCTTGTACATCTCATGGTTACAGTGGGTCAGCCTGTATCCCTATTTAAGCATTTTGTTTTTTTCCTTCTCTTCCCCAAATTAGAAAATTATATATACAAGATGCAGGGCACCGGAATCAAATACAGTGAAAACAGGGGTTATACTGTGGGGAAAGAATATACAAAAGAAACAAAAAAAAATCACATAGTGCATTATAAGTATATTAAAAACAATACGAAGAAAGAAAAAACACTTATGTCCCTGTCTTGGGGTTCATTTCACTTAACATCATCTTATATGGTCATATGTACATAGCTTTTGACCTTTTCTGCTTGTCCTAGACATGTACTAATTATTGCAAATAAGGGAAACCATGGGACCTATGTTTCTTTGGGCCTGGCATACTTCACTTAATATTTGTTCCAAGTCTTTCCATTTCCTAACAAATAAACAATGTCATTCTTTCTAATGGAGGCATAGAATTCCATTGTATATATATATATATATATATATATATATATATATATACCACATTTTCTTGATCCACTCATCTACTGAGGGGCATCTGGGTTGGTTCCATATCTTAGCTATGGTAAATAATGCTGCAATAACTATAGTTGTGCTGGTAGCTTTAATATGGTCTTGTTTGTGATCATTTGGGTAAATGCCCAAAAGTGGGATTGCTGGGTCATAGGGGAGCTCTACTTGGAGTCTTTGGAGGAACCTCCATACTACTTTCCAAAGTGGTTGAACAAGTTTACATTCCCACCAACAGTGCAGTAGGAGAACCCTACATCTTTCTCTCCCAATCTCTCCATGTAATGAGGCAGCTTAGTTATTGCTTTAACATAGGAGGAAAAGGCACTGAACATAATGGCAAGAACAAAAACGTTGGGATGGGACTTAGTCATTGTGTAGCATTGATCAAATTACTTCACCTCTTAAAATTCTTCCCCCTCTCTTCTCCTCCCCTCTCTGTGTCTCTATGAGTTTCTCTTTCCTTCCCTCCCTCCCTCCCTCCCTCCTTCCTTCCTTCCTTCCTTTCTTCCTTCCTTCCTTCCTTCCTTCCAATTAAGTCCAGTGCCTCCACATGCTACCATGTGGAGGTAAGTGCTCTACCACCAAGCCATACCCCCAACCATAGGTGTTTTCTAATGTATACAATTGGGTCATCATTATGAAGAATAATTGTGATACTGTGTACAAAGTAGACTAGGACAGTGCCTGGCACACAGTTGGTACTGAAAGTTCATTTGCTTCCTGGACTTCACCTATGGTATCCATGCTGTTACCATTCCTCTCAGCAAGTAGCTACTATGTCTACCAGGAAACCAGGGCCTGCTCAGTACTGGGAGCAAACCTTATTCTCCTGTTTCTGAGTAAATCATGCTCAGATGTCATTTCTGTCAATGGCATATCAAAGATAATATCACTGGGTACTAATGAAGTGATGCCAGGTGTCAGCACTTGAACACTCATAGAGGGCAAAGGATAGGATGGAATTCTGGAGGTCTCTTTCCTACAGATTGGGCCTTAGGCTTGAACATGAATTGGAATTATCCCAGGGCCTTTTACCCACTGAGATTACCCAGAGTTCCCGAGCCAGCAGAATTGGAGTAGAGCTGAAAGGTGGCCTTTCTAGCAAGTTCCTTTAGAATGCTCCTGGTTCAGGGGCCATGCCCATAGTCCTCTGCCTCAGTGTCTCTGTCCTTGCTTAGGGTTTGCACTACCACTCTAGTGTCCCCTATCATTCCTGCTGTCTCATTCTTAACTAAGTACTCTATTTTCATCCCTGGAGGAAAAGCCAGCATGTTGAAACTTTTACCATTAAAAATTTTTTAATTGTCAAGGTGGTGTCCAGAGGGGTTACAGTTACATAAGTAAGGTAATGAGTATGTTTCTTGTCAAACTTGTTACCACCTCCCTCATTGTATATACAATACCAGGTTACCAATACCAAACTTCAAACTCTATTGTGAACTTCAGCATTTTAACCCTTTACATAGCTGTTGCTGAGCAATTGTTTCTTCAGTCCCCATCCTTCTCCTCTTTCTCTCTTACTCTTTTTCTCTCTTCCTTCTTCCCTCAGTCTCTCTCCCCCTCTCTCTTTCTCCTTTTTCTCATGTCATTTTGGGGGTTCCTGGTTTTCCATGATGAAAACATAGAAAGTGGTGCCCAGCTCTCTGACTGATTGATGTTTGTGATGACCCTAATGGGGAGGAGACAGATGCAAAAGGAGGATCTTTCCCACCACCAGCCTCATCTTCAGAACCCACATGCCTCTTCCCCAACACATATCAATTCCCTGGTCCCAATTCCCTAATCGCTTTGCCAGAGTAAATAATTGCTGGTGTGTGGTGACCCCAGGTCATCACCAATGGAGGAATGTAATTAGGACCTTCATTTCCGACCATCTTAGGGACTGTCCGCAGCTGGTACTTGTTTCTCTGACCCTTCTCATCGACGCTCATATCCTCCCATTCCCTTACCCTTCTGAGCCCGAGAGCTTGAGTTGGAATAGAGTAGCTGGTGAACAGATGCTGACATTGACTTTCATTGCTTATTTCCCCATGGATATAAAAGAGCATGATGCTCCAGGGATCTGGGAACTTGGCCCCCATGTCTTACATACCATATCTCATGGTGTGTGAGCAGCAGGAATCTGAGACTAGAGACTCACTCTTTGTCATATACTTTTTGAGTCCACAACTCTTCATGCTTTTCCTGAGCTAGACCCTTCTACTGCCTTGCTCCCTGTCTTTGGAACTATGCTAATAAGTACTGGGTAGAGCTGGGCATGCTGCAAGCTTCCTGGGTTGAGCAGGCCTGAAGTGACTCTGGAAAGCGTCTTGGTGGGTGGGATGTAAATGTGGGAGGCTGAAACGAGGCCTTTTATTTCTGCCTCTGTCATCTCTCCATGCTGGTTCTGATTCCTCTTTTTCTTAAGTGCTTAGTGCCAAGATGCCTTGCTGGGGAAGATGACAGATAAATGCTTTCAGTTCTTTTGGAAACATCCCCCTGGTCAAAACAGGGCTGGAAAACATCTTCTTGCCTTCCCTATGACTCCTTTGGCTAAGCCAGATTTGAACAAAAAATAAAACCAAGAACTAAAAAGGCCAAGAATCTCTAGAGTGTCCTTCCAACATCTCTTTCTGGAATGGGAGGGGACAAGTGGAGAAGGATGAGGGCAGGAAGTGTGATATAGTGTTTTGGTGTTTGATACTTTGGGCCTTCTTTGGGGAAAAGCATTCAGACAAAGCTTGAAGGCAGTAGTGGTTCAACTTTGTATTTTCTTTCATTTTGGTAATTCTGGGGTTTGAATCAATGCTTCACATCTGCTTAGGTAGGTAATCTACTATTTAAGCCATACCTGAAACTCTTTTTTTCTCTGTTTCTTTTCTTTTTCTTTTCTTTTTTTTTTGTCAGTTGTGGGGCTTGAACTCTGGGCTTGGGCACCATCCCTCAGCTCTTCATCTCAAGGTGAACACTCTACTGCTTGAGCCACAGCGCCACTTGCAGTTTTTTTTTTCTAGTGGTTTATTGGAGATAAGAGTCTCATGGACTTTCCTGCCTGGGCTGGCTTTGAACCGCAATCCTCAGATCTCAGCTTCCTGAATAGCTAGGATTACAGGCGTGAGCCACTGGAGTCCAGCTTCTCTGGTTATTTTTTAGAAGAGCCTCTCTTTTTGCCTGGACCAGCCTGGACTGTCCTCCTGTATTTGTGCTTCCCACGTAGCTGGGATAACAGATGCACACCACCACACCCTATTTCTGTTGAGATGGGGTCTTGTGAACTTCTGGTTTGCACTGGCCTCAAACTGCGATCTTCCCAATCTTTGCCTCCCAGGTTGCTGGTATAAGCAAGCTATCAGTGCCCAGATGCAGTGATTTCATTAAGAAAGAAAAGGATCACTGACTATAATTTGGAAGAAGGTCTTTCCTACCAAGAAATGTTCATAGCCCTGCCCTGTAGTGTTTGATGTGCCCAGTGAATCCTGGGCCATGGGGGTAATGTAGGAGCTTGAGTTCCTCGCTCTAGCAGGGGGCCTGTTGCTGTGTTCTCCACTTGGAAGCCATGCTCTTACCTCTCCCTCCTCACAGAGAGACTCTAGACAGACAGAGTTGTTTCCTTACTGTCTTACTCTGCTTTCCTCTCCCCACCAAGCCCATCAAGCACAACTAGTATCAAAATACAGGAAGCCTTGCCAAAGAAAAATCCTTTCCTTCACCGGCATAAGAGAGGCTTCTAAAATTTCCACTAAGGAAACACAGGCTTCACTTAGTGTTTGCTCTATGTGTTTTCCCATGTGCTGGTTATCTCCCCAACTTCTGAGGACTCTAACCACCTACCTGACTGAGTTTGACTCCCTAAATCTCTCCAAATTGTCCAACACATGCATTCTAGTTTGGTTCAAGTGTGATCTGCTGGAAAAGCCAGTGACCACTGCCCTGACTCCTTTTCAGTGGCAATTCCAATAAATGGCAGCACAGGGACATGGCCAAGAGGGAGTCTAGTAGAGACCTCAGTCAGAAGCGTTTGGGAGTAGAGTTAGCTACCTTTGGAGTTGCTCACCGAGTGAGGATGTCTGGATCAGTGTAGTTGTGGCTTTGGGTATGAAGGAGGAGCCTGAGACCCTCAAGATCCAGGCTCAATCCAGCTCTGACTTTCTCTCTCCGGTGGAGTATGAAGTTGATCTCACTTTTTAGTAATGAGCATGGAAGTAAATTGGACTTTTGGGCACATTCAACTCATACCTTGAGGGCTAGGGTACAGACAAACTATAACCTGGAGTTTCTTGAGGCTTGAGTCTTATTCTTTCTGAGGCTTCTTAGACTTTGATACTTGGGCTTTAAAAGATTTAGGCTCTAGTGTATCATAAGCCATGAAGCAAGATGTCTGTAGGAACTGACTCACTCCATGAGACAGAGTTCTCACTAATGGACGTAGCGCTTATTCTGGAATTCCATATAAAATGATTAAAGAGACCCACCACAGGGGTTCAAGTCCCTTGAAATGCCACAACCCTTATCTCTATAGCAGGTTGAGCAGGCAGGCTCCTGAGGATGCTTTGAGGATACTAGAGACATGCTCCCCTGGCTGGGAAACATCAGTGTCTTCAGAGCCGAATGACTGAGGAGATGGGGAGGAGAAGAAAATAAACATTATCCCTTGTGGCTGATATGATAGTAATGGAATTAATGGGCCCTTTGAGCTCTCCCATTAACAGCAGAACCCATGTGTCAGAGGTATTTACAATTCTGGACCTCCAGATGTCAGCTCCGTTCAGACATCACTATCTGGCTGCCCTGCCCACCACTGGGGGGAGACCCATCTGTATCCCAGAATGTGCACTCTCTGCCCTTGGGTAACCTTTTGGTATGAATTCTTAGTGGAGGAGGACAGGGGCCAGGGTTTGATGTGGTTGTGGCTGAGATCTAAGACATGACCATGTAGCTACACATTACGTACCAGAAGATTTCCAGACCTACATTCCAATTTCCCCTCTCTTAATAACTTCCTGTGTGAGTCTGAGCAGCTGACACAGCCCCTGTGGATAGCAGTTTGTCTGTCTGTATGTGAAGAGTCCCATGGAACAATCATCTTCCTTCCTGGATCAGTTGATAGGATCTGAAAGATAATAAATAAATAGGAACTGCTGCTCAGGAAGGAAACAGTCAATGTAACTGAGATAGACATCTTATTAGGTGCTCTTAAGCTGGACTCCACTGGCCTGGGAAGCACCCACCAAATACCACTGGGTATTTGGGACCTTAGAGAAGATTCTCAGAGAGATCTTGACCTTGCCAGGTGAATAACTACTGGCAACACTGAGTGGAAATAGGCTAGGCTTCTGCCAGGAGATTAGGGAAGATGAACAACTCCTCAGAAGCAACTCTCCAGCCATCAAACTTAAGACTCTTGTCCAAGACACTAAAGGAGATTTGCTTCTGATGAAGCTGTTGGAGAAGGCAGAGGAGAGTAACAATGGAGGGATAATATAATAGGAGAGTCTGGTGATGAACAGGTTTCCAAACAACATCCATCTGCCTCCTCACCCATTTGTAGAAGCAGACATAGAAGCTGCTATGAGACCAGCTTTGTCTTTTTATTTTCCTGGGTCCATGTTTCCCAAAAATAGATACTTCATGGTGTGAAGTGTCACTCTGCAAGAAGGTTCTGAGTTGATGATTACTCTCTGCTTTTAGACCCTCTCATTGTGGGCAATTATACCTGCCTTGTTGTCTTGACCAGACTTATTTTGGATTATTCAGATCAGGGCTATTCAAGGCATACAATTGAACATCAGCAGGGACTCAAAGGACAGGCATTTGAAAAAGGGACCTAGAACCCTAGAAAATTATGGAGAAGAACGCCAGTCGAGTACACAGTGGAATTGAGTACATCTACTGGCCTGAGCTTAAGATAAATTATGCACTCAAGAGTATGTCAAATCCAGTCACTGCCTAGCCAATGGGCCAATTTTCACCCTGTTGAAAAATGATTTCAAAAGGCTTGATCTTTAATAATAAGGCCTTGGCTTGCCACCAGTACAATCCAATTCAACTTAAAGCAATTCAATTACTAACCTAAATATTTATTAATTGCCTGTGTCTTCAGTTCCTTAACAGGCACTATCAAGAATTTATAGACAATAAAAAGCAGTCTGCTTTTGATGAACTCGTCAGTCAGCTGCAAAGAAAAAGCATTTGTACAATGAGTAGCTAGAGAGAGTCAGGGCTGGGCTGTGTTTAAATTGCATGTAGAATTCAATCTATGGCTCAGAGCACTTGCTGGTTCTTCTGTCTACAGTTTATGGCTCCTAAGAAATTAGAAGATTTAAAGTCCCATTGGTCCTTCCAGCAGTAGGTCTGAAAACCTGACCAATAAATGTTTTCCTAGGGAAGAAATAACCTATGGGCAAGGAGGGGAACAAAGTTGTGCCTGATTAGATTCCAAGTTTTTCTTGACATCCTTTCAATTTACCCATCTTTGTCTCTGCCTAAGCTGATCCCATAGCTGAGCATCCTATGTAAACTCCCTGGCTGTCCAAAAAATGTTAACAAAGTCTTATTGTATAGCAAATGTCACTTTCTGTGGTGTAAATGTGAACCATGGTGAACTCAAGCTACCCACTGATCTAACAGTATACCTAAACATTTAACGATCAGCTGATCAGCTCTCCTAAGCTGCCAGCCACTGGAATCAACATACCTCTGTGGCTTCCCTCTCTATTGAGCGGGTCCCAGGCCTCGACAGTCTTGTCAGAGTGGTAGCTCCTTAAACAGTGCCAACTCTGGAACCCCCAGTCAGCATCCATTGGGAATAGGAAATCCAGACAGGAAAATTCAGCTCTACTTGGTGCCTACTTTTCCAATATACCAATTCAGACTGAAACTGAATGTTGGGAGAGCGGGCACATGTGTGTTTGGAGTCTGAGAGTTCGGAGAAGTGTTTGCCTTTTGTTAGATCAAGAGATGAGGACTCCTCCGATTGCAGAGATGTCCCAGTCATCTTTCCTGTGAACTTGTTTTCATTTCCAAACCATTTTGCTGCAGGGTAGTAATCTTGTCATCCATAGGAACTCTAGTTCATCCCTAGGCAAGGTTGAAAACATTGGTACTTAAGAGATGAAAATGGACCTGGTCTCACCTTCCAGGTATAACCATTTCCCAATGTCCTCCCGACCACTTATCCCCACTGAGAACATTGAAGGCTGAGGAATATGTCCATCAACTGGTTAATGCGGACAGACTCCAAGACCAACTGAGTCTTTCTTGGCCCATAAGAACATGGCCCGAGGGGGTGAAGACAAACTCAGCTTATTCATGTGATATGCTGCTGCATCCTGAGCTCCAGTGGGAGACTGGAAAACTAGCCTAAGGTCTCCAAGGGAGAATCAGCTCTAAATGTCAATCAGGCAGTGGAGCGGGTCCAGCAAAATCAATGCCGAATCTAGATGCCAAGAAAGGAAGGAGCGGGGAGAGAAGGATGAAACGAGGGCATTTGTTTGCAGTTCTCATATAATAAGTCAACAGATCACTGGGCAAAGACGCCTAATGAAAATGCACATTATATATGTTGGAGAGTGAGGAGAGGAAGGGAGTGTGGGGAGGGGCGAAGTCCAAAGCAGACTTGCTGAGGACTTCATGGGTGTTTGTATCCACAATGGCCATGCTGCAAAGGCTCATGGTCCCTTTGCTGGCCCTGGGCTGGAATCCCAAACCTACTTCTTACTAATTGGGTGGCACTGGACTAGTTACTTCACCTTGCTTATCTCCCCTTTCCTTCTCTATAAATGGAGCCATCATGAAGACAAGGAGAGTAGGGGTTTCGTGAGGCTGTGATGCGATAGCGGAGTCATCCATCTGAAAGGTTGATGCTGGATGTAGGGAAATAGCTATTGTTTAATAAACATATCACAGTTTCCAGTGCATAAAGTTAGTTTCCTTCCCCATCTGTTCTTAGTGTCCATTTAAAGGCTAAGTGATGGAGAACTGAGAGGCCAATTTAATGTATTTTCTGAGAAACCAGGCTTAAATGTTAAAACTTTGTCAGACTTCCTTTGTGGGCCCCTCAGATGGGCTCCACAGGTTGTATCCTTTTCTCATTCTCCTTTCATTTTTTCTAGTAGAGAGACTTAGGATGGATGTTTGTTGGCCTGAGGTCTGGATTTTCTCACATGTGAAGTGATATGGTAACAGAGCCTAGCTTTCTGGGCTGTAGTGAGGTGCAAATGAGACACATTATGTGAATATTCGGTGTTGCTGTTATATCTCCTTTATTGACAGGAGTAAAGTGCAGTCTCTGGTCTGTACATGTTCCATAAAGTATCATATGTAACCATAATCAAGTGAGACTTGCTAGTGCTATTATGCCCTTCTTGACTCAGGAAGGTTTAGATGTCAGTCATAAGGCCACACAGGACCATCTTGATTTCGGTACTCAGGAGACCATGCCCCCAACTTTGCCTTCCTCTGTGTGAGCTGCTGTGTTGTTAACATGGTTCACAGCTGTGCTGGACCTACCAGGAAGATACATGTTCAGTTTGCAGACCAGAGCAAGCATCCCCTTTATCATGAATGACCTGTAGGTCCCTGTTCTCTATCTGTGGCCTTGATTCTATCAACATATCCCAAGGATTTAAAAGGTGGTGTTATACATATTAACAGTGGGAATTTCTGAGGGAAGATAGAGGAAGGGACTGATAGATTTTCAGAAAATTCCCAGGACAATTTTTCAGGTGTCATGAGATATATTTGAACTTGTCTAGTCACCAAATCTGGCAATATTTGCAAAATCAAAATCTTTCCCCTCTCCCCTGCCCCCTTTTTTAAACAATAATACAACCTGAGAAATTTTCAAAGCACTGTGTTTGAAAATACCACCATGTCTCCAGACACATCATATAGGCCTAACCATGCTTTGCTCAAATGTAATAATTCCTGGCTTGTACCATGAAGCTATTTCTTACCACCATCCCCTGTGGTAGTATGCAGCATTGTTCTGTGGGACATATCCTTTATGTATCATCCCAAAAGTTCCAACCAGGGCTGAGTGAATGCATATCAAAGCATGGATGCCGACTCAGCTGCTGTGAGCAGAAGGTTTGGAAGACCTGAGAGAGAACATTTAGATGATGCGGGATGTGAATTATGGCAGCCAAAATTCATCAACTTTAGAAATTACATGGAAGGAGCCAGTGGAAGGTCGGGGATATTAAACTACGTGTGTGAGGGCACATGTGGTGAAGTGGTTTGATTGGCTAGAGCAGGATGCTAATGAGAACTCAAGTTTTAGAAGATGGTCCATTTAATAGCCCCCAGTGTGCTGGGTTTCAGCAGGTGGAATGAGGAAGAGCTATTGTTCGGTTCTTCTGGTCTTCCAGAAAAATAATTTAGCATGCATACTTTACTGAGAGTGATCAGCAGAGTTACTGGCACGTGAGGAAGATGGAGAATGTGCTTCATTGTAGTTTCCAGCTCATTGAGAGTCACACCTTAATGCAACCTCCAAATCTGGGACCCCACAGCCCACCTACCCCATCCAACAAAGACCTGCATGCACCAGGCTGCTTGGATTTCTGTTTTGTTTTGTTTGATTTGGTTTGGTTGTGTGCTAGTACTGGACCTTGAAACTCAGGGTCTTTCTACTCTCACTTGACTTTTTGTGCTCCTCCAGGCTGGTGCTCTAGTATTTGAGCCATAGCCCCATTTCTGGCTTTTTGCTGGTGATAAGAAGCATACAGATTTGTCTTCCCCTGCTGGCTTTGAACCTGGGTTCTCAGATTTCAGCCTCCTGAGTAGCAAGGATTACAAGTGTGAGCCACCAGCACCAGCTTGCCCTAAGATTTCTGGAATTTAGGTCCTTTTGCACACTCACTGCAATGTGGTCCGTGTTAAGGATGCATCAAGCACAGAATGTGAGTCTCTTTTTTTAAGAAAGCGTTAACACCTGATGACATGGGAGCAGAAGGGCCCAGCTGAGAGTGTGAGAAGGAGAAGGTTCAGTTTCATTCCTGAATTGAAGGAGAAGAATAAGTGTGGAGGGGAGTTTTAACATAAAGGACTTTCAGATTCGGGAAAAGAATGTTTAGGAAGGCTGAAGTTTAGCAAGATCCTTCTTTGAGGTTCACATAAATGGTTTTGATCTGGCTCAGCTGGTCTACAGGGTATTAGCAAGGGCAAGGGGAGTCAGGGGGGAGGTGCACAGCCTCACTGGTTGGATCCAGGGAAGTCCAGGCCCTCTTCTGCTGTCGTAGATGGGATCCATCTATTGTGGTGTTTCTTGGAATGGAAGCACACATTTAAAAAAACATGAAGCTTTGCCAGAAACATTTTAATTCGAGAGAAGTACCGATTTAGAAAATGCAAGGGAACCCTGGAGATGCCACATGTTGGTCTTTGGAAATTTCTTCTGCTTCATCCTTTAGTGACAATATTTTCCCTTCCCTTTCATAGAGAAAGGATGCAGACACAAGGTTAATTAAGAGGGACATATCTAAAGGAAGGCTGAGTCCAGAGCCGCCCAGGAACACGGTCATGACCACCACCAGCAGCGCCAGAGGTGTCGGCTGAGCCTCATAGAGGGAAGCAGATGGCAGGCTGCCTCCCAGCAGCTGGAAATCTAGACACATCTGAGAGGAGAGGGCACAGGGATCACGGTCACAAACACTGCCAGTTTCTCTTATGTTCTGAGGGAAGGGAGGAGGTACAAAGCAATGATAAAGTTGGGTCCTGAAAAGAAAATGGCCCAGTTGATTAGGACTTCTGGCAGTAAGCCAACCTTTCTGGAGCTTTGGGACTTGGACAAACTGACTGAGAGCAACTTGGAGGACAGGAAGGGTCCCCCAAATAGAATGGGGTGTAAAGAAAGACTACTGATTCGATTGTCTTTTCTGTAGCTAACTCAGCCACAAAGGAAGAAAAGACACAGAGTATTAGGAAGGAACAGCTTCCTCTTGGGGAGAATTTCTTGTTTCTCCATTGACTTTGTGGGAGCTAGGTCCTCAGAATATACCAGAAGTGTGACATCTCGCATGGATGGCTGTCCTGTGATGGCAGGCCCCAGATGATTGCTGTCCTTCAAATAAAGTCAGAGGTGGCCTTCAGAGGTGAGCTGCATAACACAAGGCCCAGTTAGAAGATTTGACATCTGTGTCAACCACCATCCAGTGCTGGTCACAGATGGGTTTAAGTGTTTAGGACCTATCAGGCCCACAGCCTGTAAGTTGAAGTCTGTCCTCTCAAGGCAAGGCAAATTGGGGGATTCCATGAGCAAACCACCCGAGAAATTCAGAGGGCAGAACATTGTGCACAGTGCAACTTGTCTCCATGGATAATGGTAATTTTCATACTGTGTGGTGAGCTGGAGAGACCTGGGATTGCTTTTGTCTAGGTCATTGTTCTCAGTCTGTGCTCAGTAATGGACCTGGGACGCAGGACACACCTTGTAAGTACTCACAGAATGCAATGGTGATGGAATGACAGCATTTGGGAAAACAAAAGCCAGCATCTAAAAGAAATAAAAAGAATGGGAAGAATCCTGTGGAGCAGCAGCAGATGGGAATCCAGAAAGAAGACGTAGGTGGTGGGGAAAGTTGCCCATTCAAGAAAAGTAAGGATCTTGAGGCATTCCTAGGAAAAAAAGGAGTAGGAAAGGCCATCTGGTAGAATCTGTGGGCGTGGCCTGGGCGCTGCTCCACTCCCATCTTTCCAGGCATTCTCCCCTCTTTTCCATTTCTCTGTGTGTAGACAATGTCATCCGCAGCTGAAGGTTAAGTCTAGCTGTCCTCTGGGATCTCAGTGGCTCTGGGTTCTAAAATCCAGGATGGTAACCTTAAGCATGTTTTTTGGTCCTTGAATCTTCCTGGCGGGGAACTTTTTCTCTGCCCCTTCAGACCTGGATTGTTTTCTTTTGTCTCTGAACCACCCGGAGCCAAGCATGATGATCACAGAGGGGCTATGGTTCCTCCTGGAGAAGAAGAGCAGATGCCCCTCCCCCCCCACCTCAGCACATCTGGGGCCTCCTCTCCCTTCTGACCCTGAGTGACCAATGACTGCAGCCAAGAATGTCATTCTATGCAATTTTCACCAAGAGTGTTGGTGACATGCCATTTCGTGATACGGTTGGCACTTCTTACCCTGAAGGCCTTTCCAAAATGAAGCCCAGACAGACCTCTGGCCTCATTTAGCTTGAGCTTACCTTCAGGATCACCCTTTTCTGATATTCAACCTTTGCTGGCTTTGAGTAAATCATTCTTTGAGAGACCTTCCTTTCTCTGACTGGCAGCCAAGCAATAGGATTATTATTTGACCGAATAGGTTTTAAAAATGTGGTTAAGTCAGGATTTTTATATAAATATAGTATGAAGTATGAAAGAGACACAAAATAAATATCAAAAGCGGAGCTTAAAAAAAAAGAATCCCATTCATGACTACACCCAAAAAAGCTGAGCTGAGCTTAGCGGCAGGAACACAAGGAAACTGCCTTCTGTAACCTTGACATCCGTGGGTCATGAGCCTTGCGCTCCCAAGCAAAATGTGCTCTTCACATGGACATATAAGTGTAAGAGAACTGTGTTGTTATTCCTGATTCAATTCAATGAGAATTTCTAGAAGACACCTTATAGTCCAGGCACAGAAGAACCAGAAGTCATGACCTGACAAACTCCCCCCTGGCTTATAATCAATCTTATGAAGCAATGAAAAATAGAAGCAAGTAGCTTGTCCAGAATTTCATTGCAAAGGCAAGCTTATGACTCTTCTTTAGAATTTGTATTTTCTTTCCATTCAGGTGAGTTGCAATCTTTTGGTGGCAGATAGTAGTAGGAGCTGGGGGGCAGAGGGATCTAGAACTTGACAGTCAGACTTAGGTTCTAGCTTCGTACCGGATGAGGGCTGAACATGGAAACTTAAGAAATACCTTGTGGACTACTACTATAAGGAACCCCAGGCTCCACGGTTCTCACACTAGGACTGAGGAAGCTGGTTCTTAAATACTCCCAAGACATGATATTTTTTATATATGCATAGAAATAATAATAGAATTCCTACCCTACCTACCTGCCATAGGTGTTTCCAATCAAATGTAAAAATAGCTGTCAGAATATTTGGGAAAACTCAAGGTGTAGGGGTCTTGACTGCTTCTAGAAGCAAGTATTGTCTTGTGTGCCAAACCTGTCCACCAATCCTTCTTGTCTCTACCTGTGTGAAACCTGGTAGATCCTAGCAAGGTTGCTGCAGAGATAGACTCAATTCTTTTTTAAAAAATCTCATAGCAGTAGATAGGCCCTGACCCTTGTATAGTTAGCTCTTTCCACAAATAAGTGCTCAATAATCACCCTTCATGGTGAAATATCTGATTTATTCTATGGTAGTTCATTGGAGGGCCTTTGCAACAGGAAACAGTGTGAAAACATTTGCTGGCAGCTTTAGGGGAAGAGAGGAAAGAGCAAAAAGAATTACGACCACACACCCTTGGAATTGTTATCATATTAAACCTGTGTTCCACGAGTGTACAGATTTTCTGATGCAGTTCGATATCTTGCCTTTGGACAATGAAATTGCTATCCTCTGCCACCGAATAAATTACCTGTCAGGCTCTTTTAAGCAGTTGTAGGATGGCGGGTATGGAGACAGCAGCACACGCTGCAGCAGGCAGGCAGGCCTGGGTGTGGGGAGAGAGTGTTGTCCAGAGTTGATTCTGTGTGTCACACTCTTACTTGTGTGTCTGCTGCAATCTGATGGCTGTAGGCAAGAAGCAGGCACCTCAAAGGAAGAAGCACAACCTCCCAGCGTTAGCTTGGACAGCCTACATTGCACAGGGCAGCGGGGAAAGTAAACCCAGGCTGCCTTTTGAAACATGAGTTCCTTGGTATTTTTCTTTTTTCTTTTTTTTTTTTTTTTCCTTGGTATTTTTCTACAGGTTGAAAGCTCAACATTTTTTTAAAAGTTGACTCAATTGAGAGGAAATGGGAGGAGCTAACTGACCCTAATATGAAGATAAATTTACTTTCTGCAATGACATGGAAGAAACATATACAGATCTACAAACCCATATACACATACATGTGCTTACGTGGACACAAAACTAGCTACCACTAGCTTACACAAAACACCTACCATAATCCCAGAAGGTACCAGAAGGCACCATACTGATAGTTCAGCTTTAGGATGCTTTCTGGGGTCAGGAACCAGATGCTTTTTGCCCTGGCAATGCCCCAGGCAATAGGGTCTAGAGGATCTTGGGTAAATGGGGAACTTTGGAGAAACATTCTCTAGGAGAATCCAAGAAATGAAGAGGAAAACAGAATTAGAGCTGTGGATTTTGATTAGGTCATTTATTGCATGAACATCTGAGTTCAGGGCTTTCCCTTTACCAGTGCTTTGCAAACATTTAGCTCTGGATGCTGTTTGAGTAGCAGAAACTGTCCCTACTTCTTTTCCAAACATCCCTAGCAAATATATCATGTGAGCTGAACAGGAAGGGTAGCTGTGCATTGAGCTCCATGTGTGTATGTATGTGTGTAGGTATAGTACACATATGTATGTGTGCATGTGTGTATGTATACTTTTATATGCATAGTTGCACATAATTTGTATGTGTGTATTTACATAATATGTATAGTTGATCACTCAGTCCTGATATTCTAAAGTGTAGTGGTTACACAGTCTAGAGACCAGTTTGTAGAGGAATTCAGGATCTTCAGATACTCCTAAAGAGGACTTATTTGGCAAGTGTGGGCTACTGGGGTTTTGAAATAGGCCTGCTATTTCTGTGGAGCAGGCATCTTAAAGCCTTGGCACCTACTAGGTACACTTTGACTGTTAGGAGAGCTGGATCTGGATGAGACTATTTTCTGCCTCACAAATCCCCCCAAGTCAGAGATAAAAAGAGAACTGAAGATCATGAATGATACCAGCACTACTGAATGAACCAGGGACTATTAACATTCTTGCCAATCGTAATAGTTATGCATGGCAATAATTGCAGGCTAATACTTGCTGACAGGGAGAGAGTTGAAGGAGGACATAACAGTTCATCTCAATGCTGATTGAAGAATTATTATGCTTATGCATTTTGCACATGTGAATCTATGAAATTCTCTCAGTAGCTTACAGTCTAGCAGTGGCCTGTTTATTTGAGACAGATCTTTTTGTTTTGATATCTGGACATTCTTAAGGATTCATTTTTGTAACTGGGCATGGTAGTTCATGTCCATAGTCTCCCTTGGGAGTCCATGGCTGGACTCCCTCTTGGAGGGCTTGTGGGTCAGGACAAGAACTCCATCCTCCATGAGCTCAACAGTACACTGAATGCATCTACGGCCCCCTCCTTTGGCCTTCCTTAGTTTTTCTCCATGGAACCTTTGGGCATGCTCTTGATTCTGGTCAAGTCCACCCTTGGACTCCTCCCAGCTTCTCTTTGGCTCCTTCTTTTGGTAGAAGTGGTGCTCCTCCTTAGTGTGAGATAGCAATGTCTTGTCAGGCCGTGCTCCTGCCTGCAGAACATCTGCACAGGGCAGTGGCAGCGGCTCTGTGGATGCATGTGCCCAGGTCCCTGTGGTCACCTCCTCTAGACTTCTCTGGATTTTCAGGTTGTGTGCAGTCGATGGTGTGGCAAACCTAAGAGCGACATGTGTGAGGGATGTCCCATTGAGAATAGGAAATATGAAAGAGAGCAGCAGAGGCTGTACAGGCTAAGGTTCTCTGGATGCAGTGGTAGATAAATACCTACTTCTCTTCTCCTCAGCTATAGCTCTTCTTTTGCCTGTAATACTGAGTTTCACACAATCCCATGCATAGCTTCCTCCCCAATTCTCACACATACACCCACACATTGATGTTACTGCATCTTCATTTGGGAGAATGTGTGCATTTATACACACACACACACACACACACACACACACACACACACACACACGTGCATGCGTGCGCACGTGCGCGCGCGCGCACACACACACACACACACACACACACTGCAGTCTCATTCCTCACTGCTAGATTTCTGCCTCTCAGACTTGCAGTCCCTTTCATGGATGAAGCTCAGGATCCTCAGGAGGAAAGGAGCTGGCAAAGGATCTGGACTTTTCAGGATACTTCCTCTGCTCTAAGTCTTGACCAATACACATTGAGGGGTTCTCTCTGAAGAACAGGAGAGATGCTATTGGTTAATTACCTGAATGGGATTCTCTTTTCCATGTAGCCAGCTACTAGCTATTTTCATCTAAGTATGGAGGGTATAAAAACAGCCAAACATTCATGGATGCTCTCCAGACGTGATTTTTCTCATCCACGTGTGAGTTCCAAGGCCAAGGTGGGCCTCCTCTTTATACAAGTCAAGTTCATTGGAGATGAAGCCTCTGAAGGACATTGTAGCCCAAGTCCCACTCCTGCAGGGATGACCACCAAGCTGGTCAACGGTCTAAGTGTGCTCCAGCCCCAAATTCCCTTTATCAATTAGAGCATGGTGGCCATGAAACCTTCAGAACTGTGTCACAGCTTGAGAGGGGAGGTGGAAATTATAATAGGTCATTCCTACCTAGCTTGTAACAAACAAGCATCTTTGAACCCCTCCTTTCCCCCCTCTTCCACTCACTGACCTTATTACTGTTTCTCTCTTACACTGATTTTAGGTGTTTCTTATCTCTTGGCTCACCAACCTTGAGCTGATGTTCAGGGCTCTATTTCTGCATATGGCAACACAGAAGTGGATTTTGCATGGGACCCTCCTCTGGGAGCAACACCTGTAATAAAGGAGCAAGTGGGAGGAGGGAATTCCCAACTCTGTCCCCATTGCTTCTAATCATTGGGGAAAGCCTTTCCCTGTGTTCCACCGCCCTGGCTCCAGGATGGCTAGGCACAGTAATTATCCTGGACAGCTGCACGGTGTTCATTGCCATGGCCTTACCTCACCAGGTCCCTGTTTTTCACTCAAGCTGCTTAAAATATAAACCAGAACCCTTGTTCCCATAGTCAGGCCCCCTTCAGAGCAGGACGGAGTGCAATGTGTCATATGTCATCTGATTTGCAGCGTGTTGGGGTGATTGCCAGATGGGCACAAGAGGAAGAGGGGGGGTAGTTCTGAGCATGTGGAGAGAAGGGAGTTTGGTTTACTGGAGACAGAATCTCCAGGCTGACACCTGACCCAGCAGGTGACTTTGACAAGTTACTTGACTCCAAGCCCCATCTGTGGGGTGGAGAGAAAGCTGTAAGTCACCAGTCGCTTCCTGGGAACTTGAGCCTATAGGGAGTCCCTTTGTCAAAAAGCCTTTGTGGCAGCAGTGGCTGCAGAGTGTGTTGGTGAAATTGCTCTCCTCAACCCAGAGACTCACTGAAAAATGGTGGGAAGCGACCAGCATCTACTTCTTGTTGGTTACTTACCCTCATGGAAGTTGAACTTGGACTTGGGCTTAAAGTTTTGTGAGAGAGAGGGAGACAGAAAAACAGAGGAGAGAGCACCCCAAAGTTTATGTAGGGGAAGGGAGGTAGGATTAGCAGGTGTGCCCCAGGAAGTCACACCCACACATAGCTGGTAAAGCATCACACATTCTGTGGGTGGCCAGGCGTCACCAGTATAAAGCCAAATGTCCCCAGACATGGATGGCCCAGCAGACAGTAACTCCCATATTAATGTCAGGCTACACTGCTCACTTCTTTTTATTCTCTACCTTTTCAGTACTCTTCCTTTTTCTTCAACAACAGAAACTTTCTCCCATAAACTCAGCCTTCTCTTGGACATTGTTTTCTCTTTGTAGGATACTGGTGTAGTCAAAAGTGTTGTGGTCTTCCAGGTGGCTCAGGAGCTCTGTCTCTCCTGCCTGAGAGAGGAACCAGGCCAGGTAAAGGCCATCCCTGGGTCTGGCTGAGGGCCCCATCCACAGTGCTGATTGGAACAGGCTGCAGTTTGAGCAACTGTAATAAGGAGAGGTTGTCATGGAAACAGGCTCTTGATGTTGTCCAGATTTCAGAATCTCTCCCTTCTTCCCTCCTTGGTTATTTTCCTTCCTTCCTTGTTTCTTTTCCCCTGGGGCTATGGGTACACATGCAGCAGGAGTTTGTAGACCAGCAGCCCAAGTGTCAGGTCTGCAGATTTTGTACCATCTCCACGCCACAGCTAGCCATCTAAACGAGGGCCTTGCCCCATGTACAGCTGAGACCTGGGCCTCTCAAGTTCTGTCTTCTCCCGAGTGATACCCCAAGAGTTGAGCAGCTATAAGGTGATTTTGAGCATCTCGGTTTGGGGTCCTCATTATGGGTAAAATAATGAACACAAGGACTTTGCTGTCATGGCCAAAGTGATGTCATCACTCACACCTACACTCAGTCAACTATTCAGTCCCGTAGTTTCTGTAGCTGAGGGAAGTTGCAGCAAATCAGAGTTTGCCATTTAGCATAGCACCAGTTGTGGGCTGTGGGCCTCAGTCTCCCTAAAAGCAGCAAAACAGGGCTCAGATCCTTTGAGCTGACTACATCCATCGCTAGTATGCTGCAGGGCTAAAACAGAGACAACAGATGGCAAGCTCTTGGGGAAGGAGCAAGTATTATATAAAGGAAAGAAATAATTGTTGTTGAGAATCTACTGTGAGACACAGTTAGAACAGCGTGACTTAAGGAGAGCCCCAAACTGATTTTTATCTTAGGAAATTCTTATCTGCAAGTTTGAACCTTTCAAAATGTCTGGAAGAAAAACCGCAGGGTGTCTTCAAGTGTTCACCCACCTCCCGCTCTCTTCCTTGCCTCTCCCTGAGGGCAGTTTTCACAGGCCTGGCAAGAGATGCCAGCCAAGTTGGTTAGCATGGCTGGATCCCAGGGACAGCAATGACATGAAACAGTGGCCTGAAAAACATAGACATGGGGGGTGGGGGCAACTGTGGGCAAAAGAGAGCAGTGAAAGAGGATGCTGCAGGTCCTAGATTTGATGCCAAAGCCGATGCTGATAGAGAATGGGGAATGGTATAGAAAAGCCATACTGTCAGGAGCTGAGATCATAGAAGAACAGAAAGAATGGAGAAAATACCTCTAAACACATCCTCAGAGTCAGGTTATGCTATGTGGTAATAGGTAGGCAGGCCAGGCTGCCTAAGGGCCCAATTGGGACCCTTATAGAGTAATGGCACATAATAGGTGCTAAGCAGACTTTCATGGATTGGTGGACAATCTAGGAACCTGGGGCACCAATATTTCCCTCTGTGTCTTTGTAACCTAGGATTTATCACGTTGAGTGTTTTCTTTTAATTTTTTCTCCTCTTCCTACTCATCTGAGTCAAATGGGTATATATAGAGTTTCCCAGTATAGTAGTTCTTTCTAGAATTCAAAAAGATGCCAGAAGAGGTATGAGGAAGCCAAGAGCTTGGCCTGAGTCCTTGGATCTCAGAGCTTAGGAGGTTTGAGGTTATCCCAGGTAGAGTCTTCTGTTTGGGGGTTTCTCCTGGTGAGTACATTGCTCTAAGTCAGAAAACATGTTAAAAGAAGAGACGGTATGCAGCCAAGTCTCTGTTCTGAGAACAGAGGAAGCTTCAGATACAAGCCAGTCACTCTCCTCTTTCAGTGGTGTTTATGCTGTCTCCAAAGGGAAATGAGCTCTGCACATAACACTCCGGAAAACATCCTATTTTAGTGCAGTTCTGCCTGTGGTCACATGCTTTCTCTTTTGGTTATGTTTTATTTGTTGTTCTTTTACCTCCAGCTGCCCGAGTACAGCAGTAACTAGCAGGGAAGGCTCCAAAGCCGATGCTAGGTGTTTAGAATGGAAGGCTGCATGCGCCTCGTCCACTTGTGGGGACCCCAAAGGCGTACGTTTAGTACTACTTTTGTTGCTGTGACAAAGAGGTGACATCAAACCCGTTGCTGGAATAACAGGCAATATCACATAGTTGTCAAAAAGCATGGGAAAGCAGGGATGGCTTCACAGTTAAAACAATTGATTTCTTCTTCTATTTTTTTTAAACTGTACTCCAGTAAGAGAATGTTCACGGAATTTTGGAAGAAAAATGTAGATCCTAAGTTTTCCAGCCTAGTCAAGTACTTTATGTCAGGACTTCATAGATAGTCAGATAACCACACACGCTTCTGCTTGCAATGCTTGTGGCCTTTTTGGTATGGATTTTTATTAGAACTAGAATAACATTTTTTGGGTCAGTTATGGGGCTTGAACTCAGGGCCTGGGTGATCTCCCTGAGCTTTTTTACTCCAAGCTAGTGTTCTACCACTTTGAACCAACACACATACACACACACACACACACACACACACACACACACACACACACACACACACACACACACACACACACACACCCCACACACCCCACACACATACACACAGTTTTCCAGTGGTTATCTGGAGGTAAGAGTCTCATAGACTTTCCTGCTGGGGCTGGCTTCAAACCATGAGACTCAGATCTCAGCCTCCTGAGTAACTAGAAGTAGCTCCCAGCACCTGGCTCAGATTTTAACATATAAAAACAACACTGTTTCTTTGGGCCTGGCTTACTTCACTTAATATAATTTTTTCCAAGTCTTTCCATTTCCTAACAAATGGGGTAATGTCATTCTTTCTGATGGAGGCATAGAAATATAGGTCTCATGGTTTTCCTTATTTTCAATAACTAGTATATGTCTGAGACAAGCAGAAACGGTCAGATAAGTTGATGTTAGGCAAAATGAACCCCAAGATAAGGACTCAAATGGCTTTTCTTTCTTGCTATTATTTCTAATGTATTTATAAGATGATTTCTTTGTTGCTTTGTATGTCCCTCCCCCACAGTATAACCTCTGTTTTCATTGTATTTGATGTTGATATAATTTGGGGAGGGGAAGGGAAAAAACAAATTGTTTAAATAGGGATACAGGTGGACCCATTGCAACAATGTGATGTACAAGATGCTATGTCGAAAAACGAACTTTATAACTTTGGCACAGGGGTGGGGGGATGGGGGTGGGGTGAATGGGATGGGATGGTAAGGGGAAACAAAGGAGGAGGCAACAATGCTTGATAAGAAATGTACTCATTACCTTGCCCATGTAATTGTAACCCCTCTGTATGGTATTTTCACAATAAAAAAAACAACTCTGATATATAAAGTAATACAATGATAAGCATTTACAATAGTGTATGGTGATAACCAATAAAAGAGACATGGTAACTATTGTAATTCTTTACAGATATTCCATAGGAGAAAACAGCTACCGAAAGTGACTCAAAAGATACAAGGTCAAGATTAAGTGATGCTGTTTAAGCCCTCTAATGTTGAAAAGAAAACCATTTACTCCTCTAATGGATGAACCTACTTCAGAAGGCTCTTGTGAAAATTAAAAGAGAATAATGGTTAAAAACACTATCAAAAAAAGAACTACTGCTAACAATGTTCTCGTCTTCCGAGAAGTTCTTCAGCCTCCTTCTTAGTCATTGCCTCAGTTTCCATATCTGTTCAGTAGTTTTCCCCCAGCCCCCATCAGCAGACAGATCCCCTTCCCCCTTCCTCCCCTCCCTTCATGTTAGTGAAGAAAGAATAAGTGTAAAAAGCTTCAAGTTCCTTGAAACCAAGGAGTGGGATAAATACCCTATATTGATTATGATGATTATATTTGGGACTAGAAAAATAGGATTGCCTGGTTGCCAATAGCAACCAGATGGAAATGCAGGAGTAGGAAGTTGTGTAGAGAGGTTCCCTGGGAACAGAAACATGGTTCTTTTCTTCTTTTGCTCAAATCTTCATTCCTGCTGCCTGGCTCTGACATTCTTGTTCTTGGGAGACATGGTCACTGCGAATGGGATTTGAAGGGTGCTGCAGAGAAGACTGGCTAGGGGGCTTCTTAGGAACACCATGAGCAGCAAGCGGGGCTTCTTTCACTGGTCATGTGGACTCCGCAATTCGAGATGGGGTATCTAGGTGGAGTGAGGGGAGCAGGCTATAATTGGATGCAATAAGAGAGCAAACTACCCTTGTGGAGAAATGCATAACCTCTAAATGAGGGCCAGGAGGCGTCTGGGAGTGGGTGGAGAAAAGCCCACCACAAAGGACTGGGCAGTATAGCGAGGCTCTGGATTAACTAAAGGCAGATCTTCCCAAGCAGAAATGGAAGTCAAATGTAGGTGTGATTATGAGAACGATTTCATCCTGTCACTCTCTCTGATGCCAAACAAAACCTCAGCCATGTCTCTGAATTCTAGAGTCCTCTGTCTTTACCCTAGAGGTCTCAGGCCCTGGGCACACATTATTTCATGTGTCCTCATTTAACTCTTGTTCTTATTTATGTGGTCACATGGCCAGGGAGTAGCAAAGCCAGGCCCAGAACTCTTGAATGCGTACACTGAAAGATTATTACTCTGTGCCATGATACTGAGCCTTTCCCAAGCAGGTCAAGATCCTGATGAATAATCGATCACCAAGATGGTAGCCAAAGGACTAGCTTTGAGTATTAGTCCCCTGGACTTCCTTGTGGTCAGAGGTCTTGGTTTGAATCTTTTTGTGACTCTCCTGGATTGTTAGCAGAAGGTATCTGGGTTTCGGGTCAGGTCTTCTCTGTCTGTCTTTCTCACAGTACTGGAGTTGATGAGTGTTCTTTGGGACACAAGAAGGTTCCTGAGAAAAGTCCTGCATGAAGCTGCAGAGGCATAAATGATTGCCTGCTGACTTTAACTTCTGGGGAGTGACTGAAAGTTTCTATGTCAGCTTTCTGAGGATGTGGGGGGTGGGCCCTCTCACTCTCTCAAGCTTAGAAGGTCAGAAAGAAGTGTGGTGGGGGTTACAGACTCTAGTCAGCTACCCTCCTAGTCTGCTGAAACCAAGATACTCTGGTCCCAGTGGACTCCTGACAGATGGACAGAATTTGCTTCTGGGACATGCAGAAACACACAGCGTTTATTACAGCACTCTAATTATGACTCTGTCCAGCATCGGTTAGTTATTCCGATGAAAGCAGTGCTAGCAAATGTGTATTAGGCATTTGTTCTGTGCCAGGCACTGCAGTCAGCCCTTCACATGTATAATCTCATCTAAGTGTCCGATGACTCAATGCAATTATCATCGTGTTGTATTATCTCCACTTTACAGATGGAGAAACTGAATCCCAGAAATGATTGGCTGTTTACATCCAGGGCAGGTACGGACCTTGGGCCCAGGTTAGCCAATTCCAGTGTCTGTTCTCAGAATCATGAATCATTTTTAAAGTCCCACTTCATTTCCAGGTTCAAGGCCTGCAATGAGGGCTCTTCTGTCCTCCCAGTGGTTAACCAACCTGCTTCTGTCCCAGTTTAGAGTTTCTTTTACAGGGATTCTTTACAGACACTAGACCTTACATTCTCTACTGCTGTGTTAATTTTTCTAACCTCACTGCCACCAACCTTTCTGTTCAGAAGGTCACACCTTCCCCCTTCTACACTTCCTGTACAGGTTTTTAACCCTTGTCTGACATACTTAGCCCAGGGTGACCTAAACCTAGCTTGACTCAGAACTGTTTATACTCAGCCACTCAGCATCCTTGCATTCACTGAGCACAACTTTTTATGTTCTTATGGGTTCCATGTCTGAGGCCCTCGCTGCCTGCCAGTCCTCCTCTTTTCTTCTCTCTCCCTGGACTCAGTGTACTTGGCCCAAATCTCATGTCAGGTTTAGCCCACTTACTCCCAGTGTTGTTTCTAGGTTTCCTCTTCTGAGCAATAACTCTCTCAACTTGCTTAGGAGTGGATAAACCTTATACTAATAACCATTTCCATCTTGCACATGCACTTATTTATTCAACATTGACGAAGCCTCTCCTATGGGTGTCTGTCCTCAAGGTACTAACAACTTCGTGAGAACTTGATTAGTATCAGTAGGTGCCTGATATCCAAAGCTCAGTTTTCACCTGATGCCCTAGTGGTCTTCATCCCATTCCATGTTTGGGATAAATAAAGGTTTCTGCTCCTCTGTGTTGCTAAAAGGACAAGAGAGGGAGACAGCAGGCAGTTGGATTGTGCTGTGTACAAAGCCAAGATGTTGGTTCTTTGTTATCTCCTGTACCGGACAGAACTTCTACCTAGACAGGGGCAAGTTGGAACACAAGACCTCTTCTGTGTTTGTCTGGACAGAGACCACTTGCCCAACCAGGAAAGTCTTTTTCCATTTCTGCTCCTGAGGTAGAAATGTCTCCAGCAGACGTTATATTCATGCCCACTCATAACCAACCAGGGACTGACCAGCAAGACTCTTCCCAAAGGCCATGCTGAGCACACAGAGTCAGAGAATGAGTGTGATGCCATCAGACATACTCCATCTTCTAGCAACCTGCTGGCAACATCCTAGATAAACCCTCACCCTCAGGCTAGATCTTGTCAGACACCTGTTTATACACAGCTCACCAGTACAGAATGAGGTTTACATTTTTAAATGGCTGGAGGAGGGAAGAAGAGGAAAAAGTTACATTTCACAGCATGTGGAAATGATATGAAATTCAAATTTTTGGCGTCCACATATGCCATGTCCCTGGAACACACATTTGTTTGTTTATATGCTGAGGCTACTTTCGTGTGATGCTGGCAGAGTGGAACAGGTGGAAACCTCAGCTATTTATTCGGCCCTTAACTCTTAACACTAAAGGCCAAAGCTCTTCCTATACCTGCCTGCCTTCTCCAAGAAGGGAACACATCCCAGGTCTCCTGGTGGGTGGGAACAGTCAGTGGCTGACCAGAGGATCAAAGGCCAGGATTGAAGTTTCAGGAGTCTGTGAGCGGACAAGGCATTTTGCCTGGAGTTTGGAGTTAAGAGTTCTATGTGGCCTGCCGTGAGATCTTTGCTCTGTGTCTTTGTTCTCCATCTTGGAAATGAGCTGTTTAGGCTATCAGATCACTAGTCTCCTTCAACCTCAATAGTGGGCTTGGCGCTTTGGTCCACAGGACCTGTTCTACAGAGTGATATACACTAGGACCCTGAGTCTCTCTCTGAGGCCTGAGTCTGAGAATAACTGAGGTCCCCCACTTGGGTCAACAGTTGGATGCTCCTTCCCCTGCCAGGATCCCAGCCCTTGTGAGCATTAGACTCACAGAGAATACCATCCTTGTCCTCACATCCATCCCAGTTTGGACTCAATTCTCTCTCTCTCTCTCTCTCTCTCTCTCTCTCTCTCTCTCTTTCTCTCTCTCTCTCTCTGTGTGTGTGTGTGTGTGTGTGTGTGTGTGTGTGTGTGTGTGTGTGTGTGTGTTTGAAGTGCCTGAGAGCTAGGCGGACTGTAATTATGTAATTCTTCCTTGTTATCTTTTCTAATTGTTCTCAGAGCTGTTTCCTAACTGATTGGAAACAATTGCAGACAGGGAATGGGGTGGGAGGTAGGCAAAGGCCTGGCAGCTGGCCAGAGCCAAGCTGGCTGCTGGAGGCAGAGGCCTATAGGGTGGGTATAAGGGTGGGCCCAAGGGGACCACTGGCACCCAGGCCTCTGTACCATTTCTGAGTGGCAGCCAGGAGGAGTGACAAGAAGGAAGCATTGATGGAGGTGTTTGGTTTAATCATTCACAAATCATAAACCTCCCTCCTGCTCCCAAGCCCCAGAGGCCTGGCTGTTTTCCCTCTCTCTGTTGCCACTGTGACGTCGGTAGAGTTCCCTGGGGATTCTGCCAGGGACCCACAGGGAGCAAGGCCCTTCTCTCTTGGCATTGAATTGTTTGTGCTTTCTTGACAGAACAAAAATATGCAACTCTTAAGCCACCCATCACCCCTGAGAAAGCCAGGGAGGGTTCGTGGAAGGACAGCTTGGGACTTGCTGATTGGGGCCACAGAGATTGATATAGGGGTCTCTAGGAGGATAGTCTTGGGGGAGCATCAAAGATGGTACCGTCTTTAGTCCCAGGAAAGGGATTCAAGTCAGTGTTTCCTGGCACATGCCCACTGTATCTTGCTTCATGGTGCCTTGTCTCTTGGACACTAGGTTCTTGGTGCTTGTCAGATACTGGACTTCCTGGACACTGTGGAAACATCTTGCTCTGAAGCTTGGTTCTTTCTATCTATAATAAGGCCTCTCTCTCCTCCCCATACCTCTTTCCTCCCCCTAGGTTGCAGAAACCTAACAAGTTCCCTGGAAAGGGAAGACAAGTTGGAATGGGTGAGGAAGCCCTTTGCTTCTCCCCAGCAACACCATCTCGTTTAGTATATAGACAAGCCTCAGAGGCAGCAGAGATCATGATTCCCCTTTGCTTCTGAGAACACATTTGAGAGAGGATTACCTGTGATTCCACATATACTTAAGAGGCTTCTAGTGTGTGTCAGGTACTCCAGGTGTAAGGGATAGTAACTGGAGTAAGACACAGCCAGCTTCAGGACCTGGACTTCCCAAAGATACTCGCTCTGCCTATCCCCTCTTCCCCTGACCACAAAGTGCCAGCTAACCTGGTACAAAGTGCTACTGCTGCTTAGAGGAGGTGGTGGCCTAGGCCCAGATTTTTTGGGCATGGAGTTGAGGCTCAAGGAATCATTACCTTGTGTGACAGAGCAAGAGACAGCTGTCCATTCTACTATATAGTTGTTTCTCCTCCGATTCCCAGCCTCTAGAGTAAGAGAGGGGAGAGAAGAGGGAGAGGGAGAGTGGAGTGGAGTGCTAGGGATCCGTGAGTTACCCACCTTGGCCCTTCACCCAGAACACCCCTCCTTCCCTTGGCTACTCAGAATGCTCTGAATCTGTAGTCACACAGTCCATCCCGAACCTGGAGCACGAACATCTGCTATCCCACCTCTCTCCAGCAAGGTGAGAGGTGGGAAGAGTCTCCTGATAGCTTTGGTGTTCTGGAAACCTTTTCTTTCTGACCTCGGGGGCCATACAGCATTGCAGTGTCTCTCACAGTTGCCTACCCAACTGCTTACAGCTCCTATAATAGGTGGCTTATCTTCAGTGAGCATCCATGGATCACTGGCTGCTGAGGTTGGTCTCTAGCTGGTATATGGGGTGGGTTCAGCTTTGGCCCATGGGGCCCTGAAGTTATGACCTCAGGGGCTCTGCCCTCGGGCAGCATTTCCCAACTTATGTTTTTATTACCACTCCCTTTCTCTCTCTGTAGAGAAAAATCGAACACAAACTCTTTCAAATGAGAAGGTATACAAATCAACTGAGAGAAGAGTTGAGCTTTGGTAGGCCACACACCATGACAATGGCTAAGGTGGTGTTTTACCTTCCAACATTTGTCCTCTTGGGGGCGCTAACACCCCCATGGAGAATTTGTGCCCTAGGCTTGTGAGTATTATTTCTTCGTAATCTCCCTTAACACACAGAAACAAGGGTCTTAGCAAATGAAAAAGATGGTTTCAAGGACTTTTTAACGAATCAGCTTCAAGAACATGTGTCTGGGGGAAGGGACCTGCACCCCCTCTGCCATGGTGGCTCGAATGGGACATTTCTGAAGGCTATGAAAGTGAACAATGGTGGTGGACCTTCAGGGTGGCCAGGCCTCTGTGGTCCCTCTGCACATCTCCTCCTTGAAATACCCACCAGCTTGCTATTACCTCCCTCTGGGGGGAGCCCTCTTGCCTCCTTCCACAGGAGGAATAATTCCCCAACCATGAGTGGCTGAGACCAGGGCTGAGAACCAGAGACTGCTAGGAGCTGCCTTCCCTTTCCCATGAGGCACCCCAGGGCTTTGTGCTTACACTTTATGAAGTGTTTGCTCCGTTTCGGGGCCAGGGAGTGTGGGCCACTGAGCTTGGCCAGGGAGTCTGGGCAGGAAGCCTGCCAGCTGCAGAAGTCTTGTCGGCCTCCAGTTTGGAACTTTCTGAGCAGCACCCCCACCCCCATTACACTGATGCAGAGTTTAATGGAGACCTCAAATGAGAAACAGGCTTTTAGAGGCTGACTGCAACTCTGTTCTGTTTCCTCTGGCATTTTCTTTCTTCTCTCCATTCCCTCTCCTTCTCTCTCTGCTCTCTTCTTCCCTCTGGCTCTATTGTCCCGCTGGGTGTTGGCTGGACTGCCTGTCTCTCATTCACAGATTTGGGTCTGACCTGGAAGAATTCAGGTGGGATGGAGGGAGATAGGCAGGCAAACGAAGAAGAGGAGAAATAGCCAGAAAGGGCCCAGATCCCATACCTAGACATTAACCCTTCCCTAGCCTGTGGGTCACTCAGACATTCCCTTCTGTCCTGGCCAAGGTCATAAAATCCATTTCTAACTTTTACCAATTCCCCTGTTAGTACCAGAAACACACAATTAGCTTTAAAAGTGTCTCTGAGCTGTAGCCGGTTAGAAATTTATGACTTCTTTTTTTTTTTTAAATAAAGCTTTCCTTTAAAGTGGCTAATTAGGTGTATTTCTCCAATGGTAATTTAAAAAATGCTAATTGGTCTGCACTTTGGAAAGATGAGAAAAACCCCCCACAACTTTCCCCCTTATTATCTTGGCTCAAGGGAGACAGGGGAGATTGACACAGGCTGAGCGGAGGGAACAGCCTCCAAGAAGGGCCAGGCTCATGCCCTGCTATGTATCTGGCATTGAGGAGGAGGGCCATGGGGAGGGGCTGCGTGTTCAGACTGCAGTCTAGGGAAGAGGTGCAGCTTAATCTATCTGGGTGGGAGTGGGGAGAGCGGTGGAGCATTAAGTAGTTCGCCCATCAGTGTATCTGGTGTTCACATACTCAGATTAGTAGGCAGGGTATGTGGAGGACACTCACCCAGGGATCCCAGCCCTAGCACAGAACATAACTTCCAAATCACGCCTTAGCAGAATATGTGGTTTGGAAGAGACTCCTATATTAAGGACAGTTACAAATTGGAAAAAAAAAGGGGGGCAGAGTCTGGGGTATATAATGTTCCTAACCTGGGAAAGGAGCAGTTTACAATGATTCCAGGAGTTAAGCTCTGGCCTCTGTGTGTGTGTGTGTGTGTGTGTGTGTGTGTGTGTGTGTGTGTGTGTGTGTGTGTGTGTGTGTGAGTGTGTGCGAGTGTGTGCGCGCGTGCGCACGTGTGTGCCAAACCTCCCACATTTGACAGGCAGAGTGGGGGTCGCATCAGGACTCTGATCCTGAGTAGATGTCAGCCTCATTGGACATCCTCAAGGGGGGGAATCAACACCCCCGGACTTGCTCCTGAGGGACACTTGCTGCTCTCTGGCAGAGCTTCTTCATTAGCTCCTCCACCCGAATCTATCAGTCTGGGGTCTGGGGATTTGGCCATGGGATTCTGGGATCTTCCTCTTTTCTAAAGGTTTTTCTATGATGAGGCATAAACCTGGCTGAGGACCCAGAGCAGCTAGCAGCCTCCATGTGTGAATCCATACCATATTCGTTTCCAGGTGATCTGATGACTGTGGGTTTGAGGCTTACTGTCCTCCCTTGGCACCGAGAGTCCACTGGGACTAAGCTGTAGAGGAGGACTGGGCTGGTCCCTCCAATGTGTTGGTTGCTCACCCTGGGAAAGCTGAAGGCCCTCACGTGACCCATTTGGCGCCTGCTTAGAAACCTAGGCCTTGCTCTGGGAGCTGGACTAGGGGGAAGGACCTTCCTGTGGCCTGGTATGCAGGCCTGCCAGTGAATTGCTCATTCTCTTAGAGACTTGTCTCCTGGTCTTTTTGGTCTCTATGCTGCTAGCTTTCTTTCCTCCTGCCATCCCTGTGTGTTGCTATGTGAGTAACACAATTATGAAGATGTGAGTCAGAGAGCAGGGAGGAAAAGAAAACATGGTCTAGTAGCAGGTGGGGAGGGGCTGGCCTCAACTAGCTCTTTTGTTATCTAGATATTTCCCCGAGGAGTAGCAGGCCAGGGAAGAGTCCAGGTGAATTTATAACCCTGGTCTATGGAAGAAGGGGGAATCATGAACAATTTAATAGGTTCCTCTGTTTGTCCACATGGGCTTTACCAGGTGTCTCACTTTCTCTCTTTGGCTCCATTACCATCTCAAGGAAAGCCAGGCAAAAGAGTGACTGGGGTTCTAGTTCTCAATCTCAGCCACTTTCATGCAGCTGGCTTCTGCTCTGCCCAGGGACTTAGTTTGTTAGTCAGCAATAATGGGAAGTGAGAGAAGTTCTGGAATTATAGCAGCAGTCGCAGCAGCAGCAGAATCAACAACAACAACAACAACATCATGATGGTTATTCCTCCACAGCCCTAAGGTTGGGCAGAGCAGGATTTGAATTCTGTCTTTCTGGTTTCCCCAGAATGAGCCCAGGACCATCATTTCATTGGTTGGCAAACACCTAATAAAATAATGTGCACATTGTTAAAAAAAATAGAAATATTGAGACAATGTGGTGTTTGCAAAGCTCAAAGGAGGTGAGTGAGGCAGAGGATGGAGCATAATGCAAGCATTTCAGTCCCTCCCCAGGACAGATCGCCTCTCACCCTATCCTTCCTTCCTGGCTAAATTCTATGGCATTTGCATGGGAGGAGGTGGAGAGGATGAATGTGGAAATGGTACCAAGAATTCCAAGCACACCCTCCACATGAGGGAGGATAGATGTTTCTAAGAAGGACTCTCCACACAATCTGCTTTACTCTTCTCAGCATCTCTGAGTTTCCTGTGGTATACTGGCTACTCTAGTGGGAGGAGAGTTAGCTTGGGGGTCTCTTACCTTTGCAGGCTTCCCAAGAGCTAAGCCATCTCCTGTGTCCACCTGCTGGAGTGTCCAGAGTTGCTTCACAATTCTGACCTTCTTTCCAAGGGAGGAAATAATACCTACTTAATAGGGTTGTTATAAGGATTAAGAGAGATCATATATGGGCAGGATGGAGCTCTTAGAACAGGGCCTAGACCTTGGAAAGTGCTTGGTGAATGTTACTTCCCTTCTCTGCATGAAATCAATAGCCAGTCAGCTGGCAAGTTGACATCTGACTAGCATTTCACTGTTTATCTTGAATCAGAAAGGAGACAGAAAGGGGAGGAGAGCCAGGCTAGCAGATACAACCCATACAAATCTTCCCCTAGATGGATTACTGATGGACAACTAGGGTGGCCCCCTATTGGGATGGCTGGTGGGGAAAAGTGCAGAGTTTGTAGAGTTTAGATCTCCATTTTCGAGATTTGTCTACAACGTATCAGTTTTGTAATTGTGGATCAGTGGTGTATCCTTCTGTGCTTGTTTATATGGGTCTTAAGCGTCGAACTGGTAGCACATGGCACAGTCCCAATAAACATCAAGTTTCTCGCAGGCCTTTTTGAGGGGGGTGACCATTTTAGTCTATATAATCCCCTGAGGTGGTGGTCCTGAGGCTACCTAAGAAGAACTACACTGAAGCCACTCTTCAGATCTCATACCTGTGGCGGAGAGCCATCCCAGGGGTGGCCCGTAGGCTCTCAGGTCTATCCTTGTTTTCTGGCCTCTCAGATGGGTTTCGGTGTTATCCAGTAAGCAAATTTGTTCCAACATATCAGCAGCTATCTGTGACAACAGGTGAGTGGCTGACAGTATCTCCCTGTGAAAATCACTTCTTGAAGACATTGCCTTATTGTTGGCAAGGTTTGAAGGCACCATCTGATTTATCTCATAGACAAGGAGGACAAAGACTTGCAGGGGTCACAGTGAGGCAGTGATGTATCTGGCATGGGAATCAAGCCCCAGGACCTAACTGGAGTACTTTTGGTCACAGCCCGATTGGTGTCCCCCACAGGAGAGGTTCTCGGAGTCTCTTCAGCTTGTTTATAATACCAGGACCAAGTGGCGACCCTGAAAAAGAGACTTAATAGGGCTAATCATAATACATAGTATTATTCTTTGGAGCGGTAGATTCTAAACTCTCTGGTAGATATTTTACCTTTTACTTTTTTGATTATTATATGTAAGATAAATACTTCTGCTTCATACCTGAAGCTCTGGCCAAATTTTTTTTTTAAAGAATAACTGATAAGGTAAAGAAAGAGCTATGATTTAAATGGAGAGATATCATCCCTAAACAAGCCTAAACTTTATTTCTAATGCCATTCTAAGCACAGGAGAGAACTAGGAAGAGCAGGTGGAGTGGAATCCAGGCCAGGCTGGTACTGCTGTGGGGAGTATGCAGGCATTTTGTTGCCACGTGTCAAAACTGCAAAAGTCCTAGCCATGCTTTACTTCCTAGGAAAATTTGATCCCTGTAGTTTAGAAGCAAACATTCTCTTATTCAGCCTTGAACAAAAGAGAGAAGAAAACATTAACCCAAGCTACAACATGGATGAACCTTGAGGATCTAATTATGCTGAGTGACCTAAGCCCTCCACAAAAAGACATCTATCCTACGGGAGCCACTGCTTTGAGATACCTAGAGGAGTGGAAATCACGCAGATTGAACAGAATGCTCGGTGCTGGGGGAGGGGCAAGGACTCACTGTGCAGTGCCTTCAGGATTTTGGTGTAGGAAAAAGACACAGTTCTGGAGATAGATGCACAATAGTGTGCGTATGCCGAAAGCCCCTGAAATGTTTACACTTTAGAATGTTAAAATAGCCAATTTAATATTATGTCTATATTCAGGAGCTTGGACAGGAAGAGCTTTTCATTGTGAGAAGCCTACGTGAGCCGCCTAGAGAGCTTGGGGCTGCGGATTAGTAGGGGAGGCTGTGCAGGACTGAAACTCAAGACCAGGTATCAAGGAGGAAACAACTGGGGGTGAGCACCAGAGTAGATTCTGCAAGTGAGCAGGAAAAGAAAAGCTTGGAAAGGCAAAGGCTTTTCTACCCACCTCTGTACCATTGGTGTCAGGAACCCGATGACTCACATCCTTATGGAGAAGTTTAGCAAGCAAAGAGACATTTCAAGGCAGCTTGAAAAACCCAGGACCCAGTGTAGCATACTCTCCCAGAAGACACAGTTGAGGGAAATGGGCTAATGGTGAAATGTGTTAGCATGCAAACGCTAACACAGGGGCACGAGATCCCATATGAATCTGACCTTCACTCCTATGTACCTGTAGCAGAGCTTGTTGGGAGACCTTTATACCCCAACCTATTACTAGTAGCTGCTTGAACCCTTTGCAAGTCTTGGTTGATGTTGTGGGGTGTTAGAGAATGACTCACAGGCCAAATTCACCTTGCCCAGGGTTTTGTACAGATTGCAACCTAAGAATGGCTTTACAGTACTTAATACTCAAAAGCAAACATCAAGAGAAGAATAGTTCAGAGCATGTGAAAATGTATGTTGGTGTATGTACATCAGGAAAGTTTTGTTGGGTCGTAGCCATGTGCCTTTGTTTACGTACTGTCTGCAGCTATGCTTTTGTTCTAGGAGCCACATGGAGCTCGGACAGAGACAATATAGCCTGCAAAGCTGAGAAATATTTCTTATCAGGTCTTTCCAGGAAAGTTTGTTGACCCCTGGCCCAGTGTATTATATTTTCAAACTGTGGGTCACAACAACTAGTCCTGAATCAACTTAGTGCAACATGACCGGGAATTAAAAAAAAAAAAAAAGCCGAAGAGAAGAATAGACAGAAAATACCAGAGCATTTCATTGGTTGCTAAGCCATTTTCCCCTTAAGCCTTTGTTTTTTTTTTTTTTTGCTTCTTTCCTTAAACTTCTATTTTAGTTAAATGTGCATGTATATAACTTGGTCATGATGTGAATTGCTTTGCTTACTTATGGGCCTTAGCCAAAAATCTGTTGGAAAGCTGTTGGTCTGGATGAACCTGAGATACCTCGCCAAATCTATACATCTGTGATTACTGCTCAGGCCACCATCTGTCCTGCTGCTGAAGTACAAGCCAACCTGGAGGGCATTGGTGTTTCTTCTCCAGTTCTTTCTCCCAGGGCACTATGGTTAACGTTGACCACTCATGATGCGTGGACCCAGGTAGAATCCTGTCCATGTTTCTGTCCATTTTTTTCCATACAAGAAAGAAGACCCAGTTTTCCCTGTAGAAATAAATGAGGAATAGTCATGCTTAGGCAGAAAGAGAAAGAGAAATGTCTTAAGGATACAGAGTTCCCTCCCTGCCCCCCTTTGTTGACATCTGATGCAGGGTGACATGGCTCTGGAGTAAGGTGACCAAAAAAAAAGCAGATCTTAGAAGCCTTAGTGTTTACAAACCTATTGCCAAAAGTGTCACGGATATAACTGAAAAACATCAATAGTGATCAATAGCAGCAAATCACTGGACCCAGTCATTAAAAAAAGAAGAGGAGGAAGTGAAGGGGAAGGATGGAAGTGAAGGAGAAGGATGGAAACACGTTACACACAGTCACACGCCGTTACTTCCTTCATGCCTCCACCCCCCACTTCTCCCCTGACATCTTCTTTGTCCTTTTCCTTTCCCTCTTACTCCACTACCTGCTCACTACATTCACTTATACAGTAGAAGGAAGAGCATTGAACTGCACAAGAGCCTTTGCCTGGGTCTTAGAGGCAGATGAGACCAGGCCTGCTTTTCTCTTCATTTATCCCAGATACGTCTAAGGTATCTGTTGAATTTCAAATACTGACTTTGTAGGCAAATTTAGCTCAGCTTCAAGTTCCACAGACACTAACCAGAGGCACATCTCCACAAAGTCCTTTAAAAACCAGACATTAAAGGCACCAGTGGCTCACACCTATAATTCTAGTTACTCAGAAGGTTGATGAGATCTGTGGATCCAAGTTCAAAGCCAGCCCAGGAAGACAAATCTAAGAGACTCCTCTCTCTAATTTACTACCAAAAGGTTGGAAGTAAAGGTAGCTCAAGTGGTAGAGCTCCAGCCTTGGTAAAAAAAAATGTTAAGGGACAATGCCCAGGCCCTGAGTTCAAGCCCTAGTACCAGCACACACACACACACACACACACACACACACACACACACACACACACACACACACACACACACACACACACACACACACACACACACACACTAAAGGTCATTATGCTCAGCTGATATTGTATTATTTCAAGACTTGAAAGCTAAGCTGGAGTTGGGTTCATTCAGTTCAGAAACTTTCAGAAGGCCACCTATGCATCCACAGGATGATTCTGACCCTCATATTGAGGTGAAAAACAGATTGCATGAACCTATTAAGCAGGACCAGACATCCACAGGGCAGGGTTGGCTGGGCATAAGGCTTTGGGTGGTCACTAGAGGATAAGTCCTAAATTGCCTTAAAGTTAACCAGGAGCAATGATGGATTGGGGGAAAACTGTCCGAATAACCCAGAGAAAAAAAAGATGAGTATCAGGTGGTTACATGTAAATGGTATGTACATATGGGACCCAGCAAGAAAGAGGCTGGCCAGGAGCAGGACTAGTCTAGCCCTCCTGGAAAAAAACACTGGCAGCCTGGATATGAACCTGAGTAATGAAGTAGGAGCTGACAGCCCCTCCTCCTCCCTCCCTCTCCCTCACATACACACACATTTATTCATTCATCCATCGTATTGATTGTTTATCCTATGTCAGACACTTCCTGCGCATTGGGAATTCAGATTTAAAAGATAGTGAAATAAAATCTCTGCCTTCAAGGACTTTGTGAGCTAAAGCATTACCTCATTCTTTACCTACCGGACAAAGACAGTATCTTGAGATTTCTTATTTCATCTCAAAATCATTGCATCATTTAACTGGCAGAACATGTAGTTTAAGGGAAAACCATGGCGCAGATGCGTAGAAAGAGGTGAAGAAGGCAGCAGTGGTCCAAAGTCCAGGTCATTCAAGGCTAGGAGCAGACCTGGCTCTTTGGGCAGTAGAGAAAATAATGTCCTAGGGCTGAGAAGGTGGCTCAGTGGTAGAGTGTTTGCCTTGCATGCATGAGGCCCTGGATTCGATTCTTCAGCACCACATAAGCAAAAGAAAAAGAAAAAAGCCAGAAGTGGCGCTGTGGCTCAAGTGGTAGAGCACTAGCCTTGAGCTGAAGAGCTGAGGGACAGCACCCAGGCCCAGAGTTCAGGCCCCATGACCGGACCCCCCCCAAAAAAAATGAAAAGAAAATAATGTCCTAACAGGGGGAAGATGTCCAATAGCCTTCCAACAAGAAGGAACCTCTGTCATTTCTTCTCTGGCTATCAGAGGCTCCTCCACAGCCCTGGTTAGTGAGTGAGATGTCAAAAGGATGGATGGGTCTGATGCAATGAGGGATGTAATGATTTGAAGCCAGGAGAGAATAGAAGACCCTATAGAATGGGGCAATAAACTTGGCCTATAATAGTGTCTGTGGATTGCCAGTGCAGAGATTGCAGCTCCTTCTTGGTCTTGCTAATACCTGCATGATATGGTTGCTATTTTATCCTGGAGACTGAAACATAGTTAGATTTGTTGTGTGTACCAAGACATTTTTTCCTTTGAGGTGCTTATGGAGAATCACCTTTGAGGGTGGGTGGACTGTGGGGGTGGGAGGATGAAGCATCAGTCCGTGAAGCAGTTAAAAGACTCTTAAGACAGATGTCATCCATCAATCATCCATCTACCCATCATCCACCTACCCATCTATCCAACCAATCTGAAGTGACTGGTTTACTTCAGAAGTATTTATGGGCTTCCCACAAAATGCCCTAATCCAAAGAGAATAGAGGAGAGAGAGAAGAGGAGGGAGGGAAGGAGGGAGAAGACACACACACATATGTGCACACGTGCACACATAAGACACACACACACATATGTGCACACGTGCACACATGTTATATGGCCGGGGCTAGTTGTCACTGGCTTCATTTGTAGTAAGAAGGGGTTAGGTGCATGAATCTTCAAGGACCCTTCCTTCTGTGACATTGAAGTCTCACTTATTAATAATACCAAATTATTGATCTGTGCCCTACTGTTCTCTACTTTCTTCTGCCTTGCCCCCTTTTTGTCCTTTCAAGATATGAATAGCTCACGTGTCCATGTGGTCCTTCCCCCAGCTGTTTAGCTAAGGAGTATTTTCCTTGGCCAACATCTAGCATTATCATGAATTTGGCCCTGTCCAGTGGGCTTTCAGAGATGATGACAGTGTGTGCATCTTCCCTGGCCGTTCTTGTAGTCACTGTTACATCTGATTGTTGAAAACTTGAACTGTACTAGAAACTGTACTGAGGAACAACACCTTAGGTTGTCTTTAATTTTAATTTCACTTTAAACAACCACCTTGTGGGACAGGACAACTCTAACCTGGCTCTTTTCCTAGTACTTTTTGTCATCATTGCATTAATCTGTTTATCTCACCCCAAATCAATGATTAAAACTTTGCTATATGCAGTCAGAATTCTTTGGCTTAAATTCTCTTTGACCACTTATTAAATGAGGGATCTGGGGGACTGTGGGCAAGTTCCACAGTCTTTTCCAGCCTTGGTGTCTTCCGCTATAAAGTGGGGACATTAATAATCCTACCTGCTAAGATTCATATGGGTATTAACTGATCGTAAATGTAGAGTACATATCACAATATCTGATACTTTGTGTGAAGTAGTCTTCAGGACCTAATTTGTCTGGTCTTTAGTATTAATATCTAGAATATGAAGGCAGCACTATGAGGTCCAGAGTTCATATGGGTAGCTTTTCTGGTTTCTCTCCTACTACCTCCATGATCGACACCAAAGCAGATACAAATCTCCTAAAAGCACCTATTCTGATGTGAGCTTTAGTAGTCATATTCCATGTCCCCCTTCCACACCCAGATATGTACAAACACACACACACATACACATACACATACATGCACATACACTCACATGCACACACACACACACACTTCTTACAAACCAGACAGCCCTGTGATTTCATTCCTTCAGAGGTAGCTGTGTCTTCTGACTTTGACACTCCTCCTCTAAGATGGGGGAAAGGGTGATGACCCCATTAATTCTAGGCAGGCCCTCATTCCCTTGCAGGTCTCCAACTCCCTCTGAACCTCCCCTTTGGCCAACTTGATCTCCCAAGTGACATCTCTCAATCCTGCCCCAGGAATCAGATGTCTAAATAGCAAATGAAAGATTAATGCCAGTGGCCAAGATTGGGGTATGAATAATTAAAGGAGGAGAATGAGAGCCAGTTCTACTTCCCAATAGGGCTGCCTGGCAGAGGTCAGGGATGGGGTAAGGACCAACTTAGGGCCAAGGATGAGGTTGTGCATTTCGGTGAATTAATTAGATAGAAGATTGGTTGGTGAAGGTGTGATGAAGACGTTGTAGTTACAACCAGAAAATCCCTGGGCCTCTTCCTATCTATCCAGGGATGTGGCTTCATGAGACATGTGGGCAGCATTTTCACTTGAGTTTCACATTATTTTTTTTATGGACTTTAGAATGTGTCCTCTTTCCCTTAGGGTAAGGAGAGCTTCCCTTGGGTCTCTGTTCTTGCCCTCTTAAACATGACTGAGGAAGGGTAATTCGTTGGCCCCTTGCCCTATAGTTGTTGGATCACTTATGGGGATAAGGGATTTGGAGTGAGAAAGGACAGTGGTCTGAAATCTGTGAAATGAGCAGATACTCCACTGAGGGTATGGTCCTTACCCAGACAGGAAACCTCTGTGTGGATATTTTCTCCTTTTCTACCATCCTTGGTCACCTCTGATGCCCCAACCTCCTGTTAGGTTTACCACAGTCTCTCCTCTGATGGTTTGGGGTTAGATAAATATTTCCCCCTTCGGAAGTCTTTAGCTGTGCGGCAGAAAAGGTTGCATGATGGATTCTCCCCATCACTTAATTGAAGCCATAAAAAATGAAGAGAGAGTTTCCAATAAACCAAACCATTACTCACCGGTGGATGGAGAGGGGATCCCAGAACATGGTCCTGAGAGGCACATCTGGGAAGCCCTCCAGCTGACTGTCCATGATGATTATTAATCACCATGGCAATAGGGGTTCATCTACACCGAGTTGCTTAATGAACTTGGACTTGTGTCCTTACAAGGTTGTAGCCATTATTGCAACCAGGGCCTTTCCATTTCAAATCCCCAAAAGGCTTCGTTGGCTGGCATGGATGGGCAAGTTGGTATTCTTGTACTCTCCTGATTATGAGATGTGTGATAGTTTTGTCTAGGCCTGAGCAGGCAAAGAGAAAAAGCTAAGCCCATTGTTTAAAGATGTAAGAATATGGCTAGTGGCTGAATGCATATGTTTTGTGTGTATGCAGGTTAATGGTTGCCAGTCCTGTGTGGGATAGAGTTTTGTTTGCTCTGCAGGGTGGGTAGATGTACCTCAAGATAGCATCCCTGTGGGGATTCCAGAACACTTGGGTTGTAGATGAATTGTAAGTCAGAAGACACTAGAATCAATTGTCCTAACTAGAAGAGTTTTAGAATGGAAAGAGGGAATGATTAATATTCTGTTTGAGCCACAAAAATTAAGCGAGCCTTAGTCACCAGGTCATGTGTGACTCCATTTATTAATGCCTAAGGGCTTGTTGAGTTGTTTCTACTGCTCCTGGTCCTGGTTGGGCTCATGTTGAGGATGAATCTGTGGGATGGGAGCGTGGAGGAGCAGGTAAGGATTTTCCCTTCATTGGCATAGTAACTGGACATCCACCACATGGTGGAAAAGCAGCTTCCTCCATTCTTCTCAAAAATGTGTGACAGGTCTTGGTTTTGCATTCATGTCTTGATATTGGAGGACTGAGCTGCATCATGGGAAGTACTGCCAGTGGTCCTGGGTCTGTTCACTCCCCGTATGGGAAGGCAGTGACCCAGGCAATGACCCTTGTCACTCCCTGAGAGTTTTCTGGTGTGTCATGGGGTCACGGTGCAGTGAGTCAGGTCTTAAATGCTTCTGTCTTGTGGTTGCGTCTCTCCTTGACTTACCTTAATTTTTTTAAATCTCTATGTGAAATGCAGGGAATATTTGTGTTGCTATAACAGAATGCCACACACTGGCTATTTGATTAGAGAAAACAGAAATGTTTCACAGTTATGGAGGCTGGGAAGTTCAAGGCACTGGTGAGACTCATGTCTGATGAGGCCTGCTATCTGTTTCTAAGATGGTGCCATGATATCATGATCTCCCTAGGGGACAACACTGTATCCTTTCATGGCAGAAGGCAGATGGGCAAGAGAAGAGCTCCTCCTTTTTTTTTTTTTGGTTCCGGGCGTGGGGCCTGAACTCTGGGCCTGGGCGCTGTCCTTCAGCTCTTCAGCTCAAGACTAGCACTCTACCACTTGAGCCACAGTGCCACATCTGGCTTTTTTCCCCCTTTTTGGCTTATGTGGTACTGAGGAATTGAACCCAGGGCCTCATGCATGCGAGGCAAGCGCTCTACCACTGAGCCACCTTCCCAGACCAAGCTCCTCCTTTTTGTAAGGGCAAATAACCCTAAGTGTAGTGGACCTAGCCACCTCTCCAAGGCCCCCACCTCTTAACTACTCTGACATTGGTACACCTGAATTTCAAATGTCATAGCAGAGAAGAACATTGACAATGACAGGATTAACTCTTGTTAGCAGTGTCTGAGAGATCCTCTGAAATCAATTGTAAGCATCAAGGTCATCTCATGATCCCCAGTAGACAGTGCACTCCCTAGGAAAACACCCAGAAGAATTCTCTCCAGGCTTATTTCTTTGGAGGTTCTCTCTCCTACCTCCTTGTTGTAAACCAAGAACTCTCCCACGCTGCCAGGAACTAGCTGTAAACAGAAATTAATCCATCTGTGCTAAACCTCAACATGTCACCTGATCCTTATCACTGCCTCATAATCGCCTCCAAGGAAGATCTTATTATATTAAAAAGTAATTGCCCTCTGTGCCAGTAGCACTAATAGATTCTGTGTGATATTTATACAGGAGTTTGTTTTCAGCTCACGAGATGTTGCTGCTTTCCTTCTGCCTCTTTCCAGTCCTCTTCATCTCTGTCCAAGCCTTCTATAATTCCAGTTTTCTGCAGGCCTTCTGCAAGGTGTTCAGCAGCACAAGGACTCCTCCTTGTGTAGGTCTTCTTCAGTGTTGTCTTACCAGTCCAGGAAGAGTGCCTAGCGCATAGTAGGCTTGCAGTTTTCATCTATCCATCCATTCATCGAATGTAGGGAAGTCAAGGCATTGAGAAACAGATTAGATTTAAAATATACCAACATGATAAATAATTACCAGGGCTTTGGAAGAAACAAAGAGGAGATTGAGAAAGAGGACAATTAAGATAGAACAGGGGCATCTACTCTGAACTGAAGGTAGTCAAGTTCTCTCTAACTAGTAACAAGGAATCAAGGTAGATCGAGAGCTTTCCAAACCACAGAAAGAGCTCTGCTGTGGGTTATATGGTGGAGGAGGCCCAAGTGTTTCTGTGGACAAGGTTTTGTGGAAGGAGAGCCAAAAGGCATTCATTGAGTTTTTAGAGGGAAATGGCTAAACAGCTATCAGCGATGTCAGGGAAAGTCAAGGCATTTTAGGAAGTGGTCATATGATCCATGGGTGGAACTTGGGTCCTCATCCTCCAGGAGGTAAGATCTACATGTGTGAAGTTTCTAGAAAGGCTGTGGGGGGGACAATGAAGGTGCAGGGATGCTGGACAAAGACTCATCGAGGCTGATTGCCAGAGTTTCTAGTTCTGTTCTTCTCACACTGCGATATGCACACATCATTTCTTAGGGTTTTTAATTCCTCCAGCTATTGCTCTGGGGATAATGTAAACATGAACTGGGTGTTTGATTCTTGTAGCTTCACTCAGATGGCAACAGGACTTGACATCAGCACCTAGGTAAAGCCTTGTGATAAGTTGAAAAGACCCAGGTTTCCCAAATGACTGTAGTTTTATCAGTCTCATGAAAAGCTATCAATATCATGAATAGCTCATTTTTACCTTGTGGGCTCTTTGGTGTTAGTAAATCGAAAGCAGTTCTAATCGAAGATAGATTTAGGTTTGAGAGCCAAGCCCATAAACTGCCCTTCTCTGATTATGGTCTTGTCAATCATGTGTCTCAACTAGCTGTTGATGAGAGATTGCCAAGGCTAAGGCCCAAACAGGATGGAGGGGTGCCAGAACCCAGTCCAGTTGGTGGGAGTTGCTGGATCAGCTTTGAAGAAATAACCACATGGAGAATGATCGGCTCTTGGAGAATTTGGGCCTTCATCTACTGCGAGGGGAGTGATGGGAGCATTGTTTAGACAAATGGAACAACTCATTAATTAGAAGTTAAATGTCTCCCTTTCTCTGCCAGCTGTGAATACATTAAAGCAAAAACATATGAGTGCTAGCACGTTCCTTTCATGTTTTTTCTCTATTTCTAAACATTTCCTTGCATCAAACCCTCACGTTTCTTTATCCCATGACAGCCAGACATGTCATGGCATGCTTAACTGGGATGTGGGCCAAGGCGTTAGAACTTCCCTAAAAGATGTTGGTAAGGACTGGCATTCATCTCATGGGCTATTATCTGCAAGGCTTACATGAGGTTTCGGGTACCAGTAGTGTCCTTTCCCTGCTAGGTTGGTACATAGAAGGACAGATAGCTAGGTAGTTATAAAGAGAAAAAGCTAGCGTCCAAGCCCCTAGAATGTGTTCTACACCTCCTGATGAAGATTACTGAAATCATAATAATCATGACTTCTACAACCCCTGGGGGATGATGCTGGCGAGTGCTTATTTTTGGTGAAGCATTTGAGAAAGCCCATAGAGACTTCATTGTCAAAAGGCAGCACTTTGTAACCCCTCCTGCCTCCATGGATCCGGCCTGTCGGGTCCCCATCTTATACACTTGTCTCCTTCTCATAGAGAAGAAAATGTCATCCTGTCAAAGCTCTTCACTGCCCACTGGGATGGAGGTGGCGATCCTAATGATTATCCCTCTGGAGGGGGGAATCAGTGAGTGTGGGTGTCTTCCCAGCTGTGCACATGACAGGCAGGGTGACCTAAGGCCAGTGGCTCGGCCTCTCCCTGCTTGTCTCATCCTGGACAAGACCAGAAAGAGCATCTCTGCTTCCTCCTACCTTTGGCAGATGTCACATGCAAAACATGATTAATGCCCAGTGGGTTCTAGGAGAGTACAGAAGGAGGGGACTGTGCTATGCTGTTCATGGGGTTTTCTAATGCTGGTTCAGAAGCACTTTTAACCCAGTCTGCAAACAGGAAATGTGAGGGCTGGAGATGTGGTTCAAGCAGCAGAGCATCTGCACGGCAAATGTGAAACCCTGAGTTTTAACACCACTACTGCAAAGACAGATGCACATAAATGGAGCAAAAGAGAGAGACAGAGACAGAGAGACACAGAGAGAGATAGACAGACAGACAAAGACAGAGAGAAGGGTGTGCCCCTTTCCTACCATTCTTGACTATTCTAAGCAGTTGGAGCAACTTGGTGGTCATGATCATTAATGATCCCAGTTTTCCCACACAACTTTCCCATCCAGGACTAATAAGTAGGTTCTCTCAAACCAGGGTACTCAATTTAGGAAGAGGGCCTAGCTAGAAGTGAGAGTCAAAATACTTGACTATCAAGGACATAAAGCCTGGTCAAGACCCTGGAGAACCTCTGCCAGATTAGGCACGAGCCCTTTTGGTGATGCATTTTAGGGAGGTCATTAGAGAAAGAGCCAAGCAAAGAGCCAGGACTGTTGGAGCTATAGGCAATGTGTTGGATGAAGTGTTGAAAGGCAATGACCATTTACCTACTTAGTGTGGAAATATTTCCATATTTTATCTTCCCTCCATCCTGGTTTGTGCTGGCTTGATGATTAGATCTAGGACCAAGTTGTATTTTCTCCACACTGTGGGGGAAAATGGCCATGTCTGGAGTGGAGTAAAGTGGTCTATAATTATCAACTTGTGGCATTTCACCATAGAAGATTTAAGGTATGTTCACCTCATTTTTTCCCTCATTGTTTTTCTCTCTGTGAACTGTTTAACCTCCGTGAAGTGTCAGTCACTACCACTGAGGAAAAGGGAATCAAAAGCATGAGACAATTTGGGAGATCACACACACACACACACACACACACACACACACACACACACACACACACACACACACACACACACACACACACACACACACACACACACACACACACACACACACACACACACACACACACACACACACACACACACACACACACTTCTGTGGAATTTTGCCAAGGGGAAATTATCTAGAGGCCAGAGTAGTCAGGGTAAATTGTAGAACATGGTTTGGGTCCTGTTTTCCCAGAATGGGTCACCAAGTCACCTAACCTGGTTTTCAGGGAGAAGAGCCCCCGGATGGAAGCATGGTGCTAAGCCTCTACCTCCCTCAGCTGTGATTCTTGGTTTCGCAGCACAGCTGCCAGAGGCCCCCTTAATTTGGATGTTTGGCTCCAGATGTCCAAACCCAAGGACATCATGTCAGCATGTTTCTCTGCTGACTGTAAAAGAGCAGCTGCGTCTTCCAGAAGACCATCCAAGTCCATCGCTCATTAGGATGATTATAGTATTTTACTTGTAAGATGGCTACGCCTCTTGGACCCCTTTTGAGATCCCATTCTCCAACACAGAGCGATGATATTTTGAGATGCAGAGTGGGGGAGAAGAATGGCTTAGCGACCATGTGATCCAACACACTCGTTACAGAGATGGTGACATGGGGTTGGAAGGGAAGAAGGAGGCAGGAAAGTTCCCCAACTTCTCTGAGGTCACCTGCAGAGTTGGTGACAGAGATGTGACTGGGCCTTCACCTAAATAATGTGCTTAAAACACAAACACTAAATTTAAACAGCAGTAAACAAATTTCTTTATTTGGAGAAATGCACAAATGTAACAGGCAGCAGATAGGCTATATACCTGAATGTGACCACATCATGACTATTGTTAGTATTTCTCCAATCTCTCTCTCTCTCTATCTCTCTCTCTCTCTCTCTCTCTCTCTCTCTCTCTCTCTCTCTCTCTCTCTCTCTCTCTCTCTCTCTCTCTGTGTATGTATGTGTATGTGAATGCACACACATACAGTACTAGGTTTGAACTCAGGGCCTTGTACTCTTGCCTTATATTTTTGCTTAAAGCTGGAGCTCTACCACTTGGGCCACACTTCCACTTCCAGCTTTTTGATGGTTAGTTGAAGACAGAAGTTTCTCTTTGTCTGCCCAGTATTGGCTTAGAACCTCAAGCTTTGCATCTCAGCCTCCTGAGTAGTTAGGAGTACAGACATGAGCCAACAGAGCCTGGATCCTTTTAATTTTATATGACTTTTTATGTTCCACAGATAAGATAATACCATACATGAGATTTTCCTCCTGCCTATTCAGTGAACCTTGTAACTCAACCAATTTCTCCACTTCTTATAAAACCCCTCAAAAACATAATTTTAAACATCTGCTTAATATTCTATAATGTGAATGCATCATAATTTACTTGCCTACTCCCCTACTATTTTATGTTTGTTACTTCTAATTTTTAAGTTATAAATAATGTCAATATGGAAATTATTGGGCATAAAGTTTTTTTTAATTCCTGTATTTCAGACTGTTTCCTTTGGCTATAGTCCCAGAATTGGTATTTTAGGTCAGAGGGTATGAACATTTTAAAGATTTGTTATCTATTAGTAAATTGTTTTCTAAAAGTATTGCTTCAATTTACGTTCCCACTAGAAAACTGAATTTTTATTAAGTCTTTGTTAATGTGGTAGTCAATCCTCACTTCCGGCATGTAAAATCTGAATGTTCTATGTTCAAATGTAACTGAGACTGTGATATGAATATATCATTTCACTTTAAATTCTTAAGAATTTATTAAGCTCTAGACCCACCTTAGAAAGCAAGAAATTGGCCCCATTTAGCTCAGCTAAGACTATCTCCTGCAAATTGGGACCTACACCTGAGATCATGAGAGACATGTTGACTTAGTCCTAGGAATAAAAACAAAACCCTGTGAGCAAAGGCACTGGTGGTGACTCAAGCCTTATAATCCCAGCTTCTCAGGAGCCTGAGATCTGAGGATCATGGTTTGAAGCCAGCCTGAGCAAGCAAATCTGAGAGACTGTTATCTCTAATTCATCAGCAAAAAAAGAGGCAGAAGTGGAGGTATGGCTCCAGTGGTAGAGTGTTAGCCATGAGCAAAAACGTTGAGTGAAATCTCTTGAGTTCAAGCCCCAGTATTCACACCACACACACACACACACACACACACACACACACACACACACACACACACACACAGTAGATTGGATCCTGCATAATTTGCTGAGCTGATAGGACCTGAACAGCCTGTGTGCCGGTGTCTTATGTGCACCAATTCATGTATGTGTAAGGGATATGCACACACACACACACATGTGTGTGTGTGTGTGTGTGCATATACAAGGAGCATCTTCATCCTGGAGTAAGTCCAGAGTGCAGGAACAATTAACTCAAGCACACATCTCCACTAGAAAATGGGCCCAGTGCCCATGCTGTATGAATTCACTGTGGTGCTTCCTTCAGTGCTGTTTAGAGACGCTTCAAGCCTTGGGGTCTGCAGTGTCTATCACAGGACCACAGCACACCAAGCCAGGCTTGGCGTAAGGGCCTGCTGAGATAATGCAGAGACTGGCAGGCAGGGGTCACATGGAACCAAGGTGTGTCAGTATCTGTCGTAACAGGTATCGCCTCCAAAGCAGGGACCATAGGCATTTCTAGATTTTTGCCAGTCTCCACCATTTGGTGACATTGTGGGAACATGAGGGTGAACGGTCCTTTGGAAGGGGAGAACCCAGTAGGGCTAGTTTTCTTTCTCCGCTGGAAAGGAGGGAGTGAGAGAGGAGGTCTGAAAGCTAGGGTTCTCCCTTCAGTCAAGCCCCCTCCATTTTGATTCTTGGGGGCCACTCAGCCATCCCTGCTAACAGAGCTGGATCAAGTTGGGTGTATCAGAGGTGTGGTCCTTTGTTCATGGAGAAACCACAGGGGATGTGGACTTAGGAAATAGTTCTGAATTCCAACTCTTATTCCAGTCATCAGTGTGACTCTGTGTTCTTCTAGCTGTGAAGTGGAAGCTGGCTTATGTGATCTCTGGGTTATTTATATGTTTGTTTATTTATTGGCCATATTGGGGTTTGGACTCAGGGCCTCATTCTCTCTTAGCTTACTTAGCTGGTGCTCTATCACTTGAGCGACATCTCCAGCCTTGTTTTAATACAGGTTATTTTTGAACGTTTCTGTCTGAGCTGGCTTCAAATAATAATCCTCTAGATTATTAGCAGGTTTATACTGATACCCACATTAGTGATTGTTTTTTGATCTTTGTGAATTTCTGACATGATTAAAACATATCTGCCTAAAGAAGTAAAGCTTTGGCCAGAAAGGACCAGATCCTTTGAATTTGAGAGGACAAAGGGGAACTATTTTTTGCTAACTCATGGTGAAGAGGCTCATGGCTTTCTTACAGTATCCAGATACATGTGTGTGTGTGCGTGCGCGCGCACACACACACACACACACACACACACACACACACACACACACACACACACACACACACACACACACACACACACACACACACACACACACACACACACCCTGAGTTCAAATGAATAGCAGATGAATTGGGAAAAGTCCTGGGCTACTGCATCCTTCAAAATCTCAGAAGTGAAAACCTTGTCGTTGGAAGAGTTAGTAACAGCACAATTTTGAAGAAGTTCTTGGAGCAGTCCATGAACGACTTATCTAATGGAGGGCCATTCATGGGCCTCAAAGAAAAGACTCACACTATTGTGTGGCAGGAGTGATGTGCTGTCCGTTTCAAATGAGCCCATTTGAGTCTGTGTTCAGAATTAGTTACTGACGGGGCCAGAAATCGTTGTCTGTGAATGGACTGGCCCAGTAATCTAGGAAGTCTTTTCAACCTTACAATTCAGCCCTGGGGCTCTTTGGTCTCTGAAGTTGTCTGGCAGTCTGTCCCTCTGCAAAATGGGATCTCTGCCAGCTTTGTGTCCACACAGACTCATTGTCACTTCCCTGCCTCTCCAACAGTGCTTTCCAAACCATGGGTCACAACCTCTTAGTATGCCATTAAGCCAACTCAGTGGGCTTTAAAAATTAAAAAAAAAAAAGGAAAATATCTGAGTGAAATGCAGGTAGAGGGAGGAAGGCGCATTTTCCTGGAATGCTGTTTCACTCAGGGCTGCAATTTGAGTCAGATCTCCAGGGTCAGTCTCAATCATAGCACCTCCTAGCACTGCTCTCAAGGACAGGGAGGTGAGGGATGAGAAGCCCGGGGCTCTCTGTACAGGCTTGCCACACGTGCATCATGCAACATGGAAATGTATGATAGAACCAAGAAGCATCACCTAGGCTGCGCTGGTGATGACCTTTAGCGGGGGAGTGGGGGACTGTGGATTCTACATGAAGCGCATGTCATTGGCTTGATAGCCCAGGTACCTGATGCAGGAGACCTGGGAAGCCAAGACTTCCTCTCCTGGCGGTGGTGGTGGGGGTGTATTGTCACCAGTTGTTCTATGGAGGGTGGGTAATTTCTTTGTTCACTCCCCCACTTTTTGGGGGGTTAAGGATCAAAGAAGTTGAATCAAGGAAGAGTAAAGGCAAAAAGGCTGGCTGGTTAAATATCTGCCAAGTCCTGTGCACTGGTGAAATCTGTTTTCAGAATCTTATAATCAGGAAGCGCTGTCCTTGGTCTGTCACTCAGTTCATGGAGTCCACAATCTCTGGAAGCTAAGAGCACATAGCTCACTGTAGCTGGTTTAGAGCCCAGGCTTTGTCTTCACTGTGCATTCCTCATATCTGGGCTTGGAGAAAATGGCTGTGAGAATTGTGGATGAAAACACACATGTGTCAGAGGGGAGTGTGCAGACATACACATATCATACACTCACAGGCACACACACACATCCATATACACACATGCACATTCATGCACACACATACATACACATCCATGAACACATGCAGACTTAGACATATAGACACACACATCTATATACTCAATACACACAGGCACACATATATACATGCACACTTGAAGCTACCTTTCTTTTCTCCCCAAATAACTGATCCCTTAGAAGCAGAATGTTGGAATCAGGTGTTCTTACCACTAGTGGAAGGAGGAAGTCCATTAACACCCATGGCTTCTGACGCATGGCTTCCTGTCTCCTTACTCTGAGAGTGATAACAACAATAACAGTGGCAGTCATCAGGTTTGCAAACAGCAATACTAGTAGTGGTCACCATGTGTGCATCCACAGCCTGCACCAGACACTGGCCAGGTACTGTCTAAGAATGTCTCATGAGTTATTATTGCAGCTCACCTCCATACTCCAAGAGCTGTACCCTTCTACAGGGGGACAAAAACAGGCACTGAGCTAAGTGCCAGGGGCTCATATTATTAATCCTAGCCACTCAAGAGGCTGAGATCTGAGGAAGTTCAAAGTCATCCTAGGCAGGAAAATCCATGATGTCTAACCAGAAAAAAGCCAAAAGTAAGTGTGTGACTCAAGTGGTAGAACACCAGCCATGAACAAAAATGCTGAGGGATAGTGCATAAGCCCTGACTTTAAGTCCCAGGACCAGCACACGCATGCGCGCGCACACACACACACACACACACACACACACACACATCAATAAAACAGGCACTGGGAAGTTACATAATCCATCAGCACATAAATCCCAATCAAGACTGGCTCCCCAGTCAACCTTTGCTACGGGGGCTGCTGTGCCCAGCAAGCCTTGTCACCTGGCAGCATGACCCTCCTACTTAGAGCTGGGTGACACAGCCATCGCAGTGAGCCCCCTGTATCTGTAGGGAGAGGAATCTTTGGAAAGTTTTGGGGGTGTTTCCTGGAGTATCACTAGACAGGATCACTCAGAGACAGCAGCAGTGCACGCAGCCTCACTTCAGCGAGGGTTAATTCCTCTGGGGATCTGATCCTTAGGGCCTCAAGGAGGTGCTTGGGACCCATGGAAACAAAAGAAGTGAAAGAAAGCCTTCTCCTCTTAGCTCTCCACAGGGCCTGGGTGAGCCCCTGCTCCCTGGGAACGGCAGGCCTGCTGTAGATCCCTCATCCTGACTAGTGGTGAGTTCTATGTATCTGGTACCAACTCCAGGGGCTGCTCCAGGAGCTGCTTGGGGTTGGCTGGAAAGGGATTGGCAATCAAGTCTGCTAGGGAGTTGGTGATGGGGTCAGAGGGTGACACTTCCTTTTTTCTGATCCTTTGGTCCTGATGTCCCTTGTGGCCCTACCTACATCCTCTCTCCTCTCCACAGACCTCTCCCCATTTACCTTCAACCCCAAAGTGAAGTCACAAATCTATGCTTTGGAGATTGCAGGAAGATCTTCTGTCATTGCTTTCTGTGGGCTGGGAAAAGCTTGGAGAGAAAAAAAAAAGAGAGAGAAAAAAAAGCCAAGTGGGAACAAAAGTCCCCATTTAAACCCAGGCCAATTCGGGAGTTCAGCTGACACAGCAAGAAAACAAGATTAGTAAGAAGCGAGAGATAGAGATAGGGAAAGAGGGAGAGAGAGATGATTTATGGTTTTTGCCTGAGGAACCACAGAAGACTTTCAGATGGCTGCTGTGCTGTCCCATGATCTTTGGCAGCAATCAGACTCATGCCCCCCCAACCCCCGCCCCCACCGTGCCCTACATGCCTGCCTAGTTTTAGGATAAGGCTTCAATCTCCTCCCCTGTATGCAAAAGGATTCCTCAAAGTTGTCCTCTTCTACCTGCTTTTCCTTTTGCACATTTGCATATAAACCGGCCGCTGGAGTTCCCCAGACTCAGGTTTGCAGCCTCCGCCCCCCCCTCCCTGCCGCTCTCAGGGGCTGTGGGTTTTTCTTGTCAGACTTTTGAGACTAAAGCAGGGACCCCATCCTGTGTGCCTAGGGAGACCAGCCCTTTCTAGTCTCCCCTGTCAGGTCTACCTCTTGGGATGCTGGTGAATGGTGCTGTCCACCACCCAGCCACGTGCAGAGCCAGATCCATTCTCTCTGACTTTGAACCTGGCAGCAGCTAGCCCAGCAATGCAGCTGTCTGAAAGATACATAGTCACCTCTGGGCAAGAAAGTTCCAGTTATCACACATTTGCACAGTAGCATTGGGTCAGCTAAGTGTTTTGCGATTTGCAAATAAGATCTCCAACAGTAGTTCCCCAATGGTGGGCCATTAGGTGGGAGAGTTCTGGATAAGAAATCGGGCATCTGGGTCAAGGACATGCAGTTACTAACTGCACTGGAGCCGGCCTGTAAAGTGCTAGGGCTGCCTCAGTGGTGTGCAAAGAGCTTCTTCTCGTTTCCTATTCCTTCTGGAAGCCTGATTGATTCCCCAGGCGGAGCAACTCCGGAGAAGGTAGCCTGAGTATGGCATGCTCTGCCATGACAAGTGGCCATTCTTTACTGGAAGGGTGTCCAGGGTGGGGGACCCTGTGTTTGGCAGAGAGTATCTCCTCATCATCAGAACAATTAGTCAGATGTCCTCACCCACTGATAAGCTGTGGCAAGACACTGCTAGTTATTGATATATACCTGTTGGATGAACTGATGCCAACCAACTTCCTGGCAAAGGTAGGCAGAGGCTCTGTGGGGTTTTAGAACTTGGACGTGAGCATATATACATATATATATATGTATATATATGTGTATGTATATGTATATATACATACACACACACATATATGTTCATGTCCAAGTTCTAGGGATTAAACTTACAGTTTTGTAAACACTCTACCTCTGGAGCCATACCCCAGTCCTTTAATTTGTTTTTCAGATAGGGGCAGGATCTTTTGCCCAAATTGGCCTCACGCTTTGATTTTCTAACCTTTGCCTTCCAAGTAGGTAGGATGACAGTGTGCCCCACCATGCCAGGCCCTTAGACTCGAGCATCTTAATGCTCTTTCTCCACCAGTAGAGCACAGGTCCTCAGCTTTTTTAGGGTGACCTTCATGTGTCAGGTGAGTGACCTCAGGTTGTCTCATAGATTTTTCTCCCCATCTTTGGGGGAATGTCACTTGTTAACTGTTTCCAGTGACCCCCCAACCTGATGCAGCTCTCTCACTCCTCTTTAATTTCTTTCTTTCCGTTGGCTTAAGGCCTTGAAAACAGACACTGAATTTGTTAGACTTGTATAGAAAATAAGAATGAAGAGGCACTGAGTGCTAAATCAAGAGCACAGTGACTCAAGTGTACTAGCTTTCAGTGCACAGGCCCTGAGATTTCTGTTAGTCTTTCCCAGGTCATTTTTAGAATTTTCTGGTGCTTCTCTGAATTGTCAGCTGGGAATATCTAAGACAACTGAGGTGCAGATACGCAGCAAGGACTGCTTACTTCCACACCCACCTATCCTGAAGCCACTCCACAAACCCCCTATTTCCATTTCCTTAGAAATGCCAGTCTCCTGGGCGAAGAGCTCTTTGCTGATAATTACTCCTGGCAGTTCTCAAGGACTTGAAGCTGGTAAAGATGTTGAAAGAAGTTGGGAGGCTGGTGGCTGAAGCCTGTAAGCCTAGCTACTCAGGAAGCTGAGATCTGAGGATTGCAGTTCAAAGCCAGCCCAGACAGGGATAAAAAAAAAAAATCAAGATTTTGAAATTTCATCTTGACAACATTTCCAGGTGCTAAGGCTCCCCATCTCCCTAAAATAAGAAACCCTGAATGCACCTGGGTCCCTAAACCTCTGCCCCTCGTCTCCCAAGTGCTGGGGTTATAGGGATGTGCTGTTCCACCTGAGTTTTTGGTAAATAATGCTGAATTTAAATGCAATTGCAGAGGTTTGTATCAAGAGGCTCTTTGTGCTCTTTCCTTAGTTTCCCCCATGGTAATGTTTTGCCTGACAGTAGTACGATGATATTGCATCAAGCCAAGGGGAGGTGTCTCCTCCACTGAAGGCCCACACTCTGCTTTGGGATGGCACATGGCCCATGGCGCATGTCAGGGTTGTTGGAGTCCTCCTCTGGCCTGCTTGCACAGATAGCTATTTGCAGGGCTTGCAAATGAAATTGAAAATAGACCAAACAATGTGACAGTTTTCTGCTGCTATTTTTTCTTCCATGAACAGAATGTTCAGCATTATTTTTTTCCACTCTTTGTGTAATCCTGAAAGTGAGAAATAATCTGATTGGAATGCTGGCTGATGGCACTGAGAAGAAGCCTGTGGTCCCCAGCAAGCTGTGCAAAAGGGAGTGTTTCCTAGGAATACATCCGGGGACTTGGAGAGAGAAAAGATTGGTTCGTGGCCGGCTCTGCCACATCTGTGTACTGAGGAGTCTAAGAAGTCAGTGGGTCCCATCTTTCTCATGGGTGGTACTCCTTAAGGCTACTTCTCTTACCTAGAAATCGCAAAAGCTTCTTGCCTGAAAGCTATAAGAGGTAGACTGGTCTATGAGCATGGGGTTTATAAAGAACTACCTTATCCCTTGAAGATGTCTGGGGTTTAGACACATTTTGCCTTAGATTTTGTCTCCTGAACATTGAGCTAACAGATGGTAGTTTTAGGCCACCAAACTGAGCTTTTCTTAAACCCCTGGAGTCTGAGGCCTGAGTTGGGCTGGCCATGGAAAATACAGAAGAGTTTGAGATTGGAATGAGTGAGCCATACAGAAGAATTTTTTTCAACTTGTTGAAGACAGGTCTCTAATCTCAAGAGAGGGGATAGGAAGACTTCATGATTGTTAGTGTCATAGGGGGGTAGATGAAAACTATTCCCTGGGAGACTTTTATTTGAGGTTAGTCTGTCCTTTAACTAAGAAACACATTTGGGTCACCCGTTCTGTGTCCGGCATGCAGCTTGGTTGTGAGGACATGAAGACTTGACTAGCCATTTGTGGCATCATTTTATTTTATACTTCCTCCTGGGATGGCAGGTGGATCAGAGTTGGGCAAAGAGGGAAGTTGATCATTTTGATGTATTTGAGTTCACACATGCCCAGAAGATATGGATATAGAACAATCCCATGGTAAAAGTCACATTCCTTATTCTTCATGTCCTATGGAAGTATTCTTATCCTGATGGGGTGTTAGTTCCACAGGGGAATACATTTGTCAAAAACTATTCAAGTATCCACTTAAGATCTATGTATTTCACTGAGTAAATTTTATCTCCCAAAACATTACCTTCTGGAAAAAAAATAGAAAAGAAAGAACAACATTAAGAGAAGACCACTTTAATCAGTGATAACATCCAGATTTTGAAATTTCATCTTGACAACATTTCCATGTGCTAAGACTCCCCATCCCCTAAAGTAAGAAACCCTGAATGCACCTGAGTCCCCAGACCTCTGCCCTCCAAAGTGTAGGTGTATGTCCTCTGCAAACTTTCTCCATCCTTTCTCCATCCCTTTTGCTAGGACCAGGGTGATTCCCTACCCCCAGCCCACTCCCATGTAGCCTTCCACAATCCCTCCACTTAAAACCATCTTTCCCTTTTCTGCTTTACCTTCAACATCTACCTTACTAGAATTTGATCCTTTATTATTTAGTGGTTTTCATTTGTATTAAATAAGTTAGCACAAATAAAAAGCATGATACAGTGCCTGGCACAAAATAAATACTCAAAATACGCTTATCATTATTTCATTGTTGTTGTGCTTTATGCTTATGATCTGTCTCTATAGATACATTTCAACTCCAGGCCAACATGAAGCCCATGAATGGGAGAATATGACTGTGACGGACATGGTGGAGGAAAAGTCCAGCAGAGCCCCCCCTGCTTAGCTATAGTACAGAACAGTTGGCATGAGGAGGGAAGGGATGCCCAGGGTTCTAAGCACTTTCTCCAGACCCTCATTTTGAGAGACTTGTAGAGAAGCTTGGTCTCAGGCCAAGTGCGGAATGGAGGCTGTGGCCTTAGTGCACATGGTCTTCGAGGATGGCCTTTTGCATTTCCTGTGTACATCCCAGGGTGGAGTAATAAGATGCCACTTGGTGACAACAGTCCTGCCTCTCAAAGTGACACTCAGCAAAGGAGCCTCATGACAACACCACCTGCTTATCGGCCCTACCAGTGTCCAGTGGGCATGGGCTGGGCCACCCTGCTCATTAGGTTGGCATCTGTTCCCACCAGCCTGCTGCCAGCTGATGCTCATTAATCCCGGAGCCCTGAGCCTTCAAGGCCAAAAGGAGCCATTTATGGAGACACAAGCTCTGGGAGAGCTGCTAGATTGATTTATAATTGGGCGGAGGGGCTTCCCCCTGGAGCCCAGACTCCTAAACTGGGCCAGCCCATGAGGATGGTAATGGCTCGCTGGCTTCATGAAAAGGACAACTGCAGGGATGAGGTTCTCACCAGACCAGGGTGGATGGTAGCTTTACAGAGCTGATTTGAGGATTTGAGGACCTCCTGCTCTGGCTGACTGGCCTGGCTCACTGTTCTGGAGATCCAGTGGGGCCTGCAGCAGTGTAAAGTCACCACCCCTTCATGAGGGCAAGCTGCATGGCGGGGCCTTCCTGGCCAACTCTGGCATCATCCTTTTAAAATTCTAACAGTTCTACAAAAGAAGAACAATAATAAAAAGCAGTAGGTGGGGCTGGGAATGTGACTTAGTGGTAGAGCGCTTGCCTGCATGCATGAAGCCCTGGGTTCAATTCCTCAGTACCACCTAAACAGAAAAAGCCAGAAGTGGCACTGTGACTCAGGTGGTAGAGTACTAGACTTGAACAAAAAGAAGCTTAGGCTCTGAGTTCAAACCCCAGGACTGGCAAAAAAACAAACAAACAAAGCAGTAAGTAATGTGTACTGACTGTTTAGCATCTACTGGACATTGTGCTGACGTGTTTGAGCAGATCCTCACATCCAATGAGGTTAAGAACTAGTGTGAGTTCTCTTTAGCATATGGGAAAAAAACTGAGGAATGCCAGGTTAAAGAACCTGTTCAGAGATGGGGTTATTCTAAACTGTTCAGCTTAGAGTTTGGCCTCAGAGCAGGTGGTTTGGGTTGAGGTTTTAGTGTCTTTGACTTCTACTGCCTGGATCTTGGCATGACCAACCTGAGCAATGGCTGTGTGGGCCATCCGAGATTCTGGGAGCCTTGCAGTAGGATGGGGAAATCTGAACTGATGGGAAAGAAGATGGCTGGGGGTCAGTTTCATTCCAGGCATTAAGTAAATAAGTAATTGTGTCATCTCTTTGTGAGGTGGGCATGCTGTTTTTAGCTGTTTAAAAGTAACCTGAGGTATCTAATACCAGCCTATCATGCATGAAAAACTGTGGAGAAAAAAAAGATTAATAATGACCTCAGTACCTGCCCTTGGCCCATAGGGAGCACCCACTTGGAACAGAGCATTGCATTGCAGTTAAGGTGGTAGCTGTGGGCATTTGATGGGTTGGGTGTGATTCATCCTGCACCAGGGATGATTTCCTGGCTTTCTAAGTCTTCCTTTTCTTTCCATGTACTGTGTCTGGGGCTGCATTTCCAGGAACCTTGTGTTGGCTCACTTTCTCCCTGAGTCTTTTCTTCTTGCTGAGGCTTTATTGATATTATGGTACATTACTCAGTGTATTTCATGCCTGCTTTTCTGACTCTTCCCACTTCCATCTCTTCACTTCTCCTTTCCTCCCTTTCTCTCTTTCTGCTGCTTTGTTGCCATCAAAAGATGAATCTCCACCCTAACCGTGAGCCCAACTGTCTCCATTGCTTCAGGTTTCAGATCAGCCTGCGTGACGATGGCACTTTTTACGCTAACAGCAGAAGCTGCTGATGCATAATTCAACAAACAATCCAGATATGCACCCGAATCTAAATTACTCACATCAGAAGGATCTCGATGTTAAATGCTATTTCTTAAAAACCCACTCCATTCATGCTGGTCCCTGTGCTTTTATCTTCCAGCATTTGTAAAATTCTCCGGAAGATCTGGTTTGCACAGAGTAGTTTTACCCTAAAACGGATGGCTGTGTTTCCCTGTGGAGAATGTGGGTGGTGAGAGGTGCCCTGGCCCCAGCCCCGGGCTCCTGTCACTCTGGCAGCTGGCTGAGGCTGGGACTTAGGGATGGCACAGACAACTCCAGAGGGTTCCAGTCCCTCTAGGGGTCTTTCACCTGAGTCACAGGGTCCTGATTGAACTGGGAGAGGCGGCAATGCACAGTGGTTAAGTGTGTAGACTTTGGAAGGGATCTCCAGAGGGTCAGAGTCAGTCTTTGGCCTTTGAGTGTTCCTGAACATCCTTGTGCCTTAGTTTTCTTATCTATATAGATGAAAATAAGGCTTATCTCACAAGGTTATTGTGAGCATTAAGAATAAATATATATGAGAGCTATGGGAGTGTTGGATTATTCTAGAAACTTCTGTGGATGTCTAGGGAACTCCTGGGTCTCTCCAGTTTCCTTCTTAAGCTCCCCAGGTTTTAAGGCATGGGACTGGCATGGGGGCCTCTTCAGTGTCTGACTCAGTCCCTAGAGTCTTGCTTTGCCCGTGTGGGATACATTTGACCTGAGTCTATCCAGGCTCACCTGAATAGTGGCTTCACCACTGTCTGCAGTAAGGTTCCAGGATCAGAAGTTTACATCCCAGCAAGCTAGGTGGCTACTGGGAAACCAGTATTCTATAACTGGTGGGAATAAGACATCTGTAACAGGAAGTCTATGTCCTGAACTTGAGTGCAGTCAGAGGGTGTGAGGGAACCAACAGTGTGCTTAGAGCCCGGTGAACCACTGGCTTCACTGTTAGTCTCTTGTCCACGGAGGCCCTGATGTTCATTCAGTCTGTCATTCCTTCCAGATTCAATGATGATGGGTCAAACCCATATCCCCACTTACCGCTTTCTCTAAGAGGCTGAGAATCAAGTTATGATGCTTCCTTGTCTCTTTTGTTTACTTTTGTGCCAGTACTAGGGCTGAAACTCAGGGCCTAGGTCTTTTATCTTTTCCACTCAAAGCTGATGCTGTACCACTTGGGCCACCCCTCTACTTCAGGCTTTTTGTTAATTAATTGGAGATAAGAGTCTCACAGACTTTCTTGCTCAGGCTAACTTTGAACCGTGATTCTTAAAGCTCAACCTCCTGAGTAGCTAGGATTACAGGCATGAATTACCAGTGCCTAGTATCTTTTTTTTTTCTTTGCAAGAGGCTCATTGGGCTTCACAGGCCTCACCCTTGGAAAGCTATGCCTTGGTTCAGGCTGTCCATCAGAGTCATTCAATACAGCCTGGATGGGCATGAGGGTGTAATTGGCAGCTTGTTTATCTCTGCTTCTGCCTCTGCAGCAGCTCAGGGGCCAAGTGTCTTCCTTGGAAGTGTAAAGCTGCCTCAGAAAAGACCTGCCCAACTCCAGTTCATCCTGCTGACCTCCCAGACACGGCTCTCTTCGAAGCCCCTCCCTAGTTTGATGTCTGTCCTCTCATAATCCTGGGGTCCAAAGTAACTTCTTATCCATTCATCTGGTCACCACCACTTTCTGTCTTCCCAAATAGCCACCAACCAGTCCTCATCCTTGGCTGTGCTAACCAGCCTCTAGGATTTTACCTGTTGTATAGCAATAGGTATAAGCCTATATATTTTCTAGGAGCCCAGAAGACCTAATTTTCCTCCCAGTACTTCCAGGAGTAAAAAGAAGAGTTATCTGACCAGTAGTTCCTGAGGCTGGCTGTCAGTAGCTGCAAAAGGACACAGCTTACTTCTTTAGATTGTGCAACTGACCCCGTGGCCCTGGAGGTTGAGCCATGTTGATACATGGTGAAGACTCAGCCCCGAAGCCTGTGAATTCCCAGAGCTGGTCCCAGAGCTATGAGGCAGGCAGACCTGAGCCACCAGTGACCACAGAGGCCTGTGGCTGTGCAGAGGGAGATGGTAGGTGGGAGAAATGGTGGCCACTCAGAGCAAGACTGGAAATGTAGCTGGTAGCCAGGTGCTAGTGGCTCATGCTTGAAATCCTAGATACCCAGGAGGCTGAGACCTGTAGGATTAAGGTTTTGCCAGCCTGGGCAGAAAAGTAGCAAGACTCCATCTTCAATACCAAAAAGCTGGACTAGATGTGCAGCTCAAGTGGTGCAATGCCAGCCTTGAGCAAGCAAGCAAGCCCCCAGTTCAAGCCCTAGTAAGAGAGGAAAGAAAGGGAGAGGAAGAAAGAGAGGGGGAGATAAGAAATTAGAGGAGGAGGAAGAGAAGAAGGGAAGAGGAAGGACAGCGGACAGAGAAGGAAAAGAAACCACAGCAGTACCAATTGCTTGCTCCTGACCAAAATCCCAGGTCAGGGCAGTACAGGACCAAGTGGGGAAAAGGGTTTCATGGATTCCTAGGTTCTATAACTATAACCCTTGTTTTGTACTTATTGTTTTAAGAGATAGCTACCTTTAGCATAGGGGGCTGAGGGAATTTACCCAGCATCACACAGTAGGATAATGGCTAGGTAGAAATGAAGATCCAGATTCATTGCTTTCAGCACAGTATTCTCACTCCCATGAGTTAGAATCACCAGCTTTGATGACAAGCTCAGAGCGGTAAAGTGTCTGGCACACAGTTACACAGCGACAGAGCTGGGACTAGAACCCAGGGTTCCTCACTTGAATGGGGGAGGGGTGTTACACACCCTATCCCTGATTCCTTCCACTACCAGTTCCTTCACCTGCTCCCCTCATTAGCTATGGAGAAGGGGTCCCCCTTGAGACCAGCATCTGTCGCTGCCATCTGTAGCAGATCAGCCCTGGGGTCTCGAGGGGGTAGGACAGAGGCCATCCTCCCAGCTGGGCATCACTTCAGAGGCGGGCATCTCTGTGGCTGACACAGGGGCTGAATGGAAGAGCAGGCTTAGCTTGCACACAAACTGTACCCATCCCCCCCTCCCCACCCCCTCCCATGTGTCCTGGGTCTCAGCCAGGGCTTGATTATATAAATAAATAAATTCTAGATGGCTGCTAGCCAGGCAGACACCCAGGTTTGTCAGAGGACTGGGAAGGTCAGACGGGGATGCCAGTGAGCATGGGAAAGGGGAAGGGGGAGGTGGGGTGTAAATGAGTGGCCTGGGTTTCACTAGCTCTGTGCCTGGAATTGCCAATGGGCCGTGTGGTAGGTGGCTGACTGCAGCACAGAAGAGCAGAGGCGTCATCGCCACACTCTGAAGCAGGCTCAGTGTCCTGGTACTGTGGTCCTGCTGGTGTCAGCTAGCCCAAACTCGATTCCCTTGTGCCCTCTGCTCCTGTGGGTGCCAGAAGTGTCTTCTGTGGCTTCCTGTTGCCCATCCTACCTGTCATACCCTGTCTATCTCTCTTTCTGGTCCCGGAGTTTCCAGAGAGCTGGAACTGTATCTTTGCCCTCTGTATTCTCCGCACAATGGTCTATAGTAGGCGCTCACTACATCTCAGATAAATGAGCGACTGTTTAGCTAACAAAACTGAGACCTAAGAGATGAGATTGTCAGGACTCCGCACACTGTCTAAAAACTCAGTTGAGTTTTTTACTTACAGTTCTGACATCCAGGTCACAGCCAACTACACATCCCTGGTTTATGAACCCTTGAAACCAAGACCCATTCCGTATGACAGAACCACCTTGCGCCAGACACTTGGTGATGTCTGATTGTCAGATGAGTGGGGCTGGGGCAGGCGGCAAGGTGGAGGGACTCAATTTACCACCTGCTGTGCAGGAGCCCAGGAGCCATTGACACAAATCATCACTTTGCTCATGCTCATCTTAGCTAGGGAAATGAAACTATTGGGGTGACTGGGTGCGGCACTTAGCCATGATAGCCCAGCTTTGAGAGGGGTCTCTTGGTTTAGGAATTGGTGATGTCAGGGGAAGACAAGGCCTTTGATGGAGCTCATGCCAAAGGTGGGGCAGGGCGGTACGGAGGATATTCAGGGAAGCAGGCAGCAGTTGCAGGCCATGTGCCACCAGAGAGGGGGTCTCCGGTGAGTCCCTGAGAGTCCATTGACAACAATAATGAGGCTGTGGCTCTTCCCCTCATGTGTGCCCACACGAAGATTCTCATTAAGGACTCAGTGGGAACTGATTGAAGCCAGCCTGCAGCCCCAGACAGAGGCAGAGACAAGTAGGAGGAGGGAAAAGAAGGGTTAGAAAAAGGCCTAGGAGAGCTTGGATTCTCTCAGGCTCCAAGCTACAGACAGAGCCCTTAAAAGGGTACAAAGAACCCTTAATGGTCAAAACAGTTTAAGGACAAAGTTCCAACTGAAGACACAGAGCCCTGGTGACTGATAGATTCCTCGTAGACAGCCAGCCAACTAGCTAAGCAGACAAGATCTAAATAAACATGCCACATCTCTGGTCACTTAGTTATACAATGGACCGTTCTTCAACCTCTTGACCTTGGGCTCTTTGATTCACCCAGTTAAGTGCCCCATTTCCTGATAACATTTCAGAAGCCTCTCTAATCCTTTGTGCTCACTTTTCTGGATGCAGTTTAGATGGGGGGGGGGGAAGAGTTTGAGCATTCATTGTCTGGTAGGTAGCTTTTAAGCTACCTGTGGCATCTAGCCACAGATGAGCTGTTTGCTTTCCTTCAGCTTTTTCTTTCCCTCACCACTGCCCACTTTATAATAGTTCAGCTTGAAGATTCTGCTCCCATCTTTCAATTTTTTTTCCATGGGTGTTACTGAAGATTTGAACTCAGGGCCTCACATTTGCTAGGCAGATGCTTTACTACTTGAGTCATGCTCCTGTACTTTTTGCTTTGTTTATTTTTGAGATAGGGTTTTGATTTTGTGTCCTGCACAACTTGGACTGTGAGCCTCCTATTTATGCTTCCTGCTGGCATAGCTGGAATGACAGATATGGGCCACCACAGCCAGCTTTTGTCTGTTGAATTAAGATCTCATTAAGTCAGCCTCTAGAGTAGCTAAGGTTATAGGCATGAACCATTGTGCCTGCCAGGATTGACTCTGCCTTTTTTTTTTTTTATAACTGTCTTCTCCAATTTAATTGAGATCCCTCAACATGAAGCAACACTTTGATTTAAAGATATGGGGGAAACTTCTGTAATCTGTTAACCTAGGAGTGTGGTCAGTTTCAGCACTTGAAGCCAATCTGGCAGTTGGAACTAAATGGGGCTCTTCTCAAACTTTAATATGCATGGAAGGTGGAAGGAAGCAATCACCTGGAGACATTTGCAGGTGCAGATTCTGACTCCCAGTTTGGGGGAGTGTCTGAGAGTCTGCTTTTCTAACCAGCTCCCACTGAGGCCAATGGACTGCTCACTGAGTAGAGGTCTATCAGATGTGGCCTGTGAAACTTAATGGTCTACACTGAGATAGCAATGTAGACACCCAGGACTCTGAGTCTCATACCTATAATCCTGGCTACTCAGGAGGCTGAGAATGAAGAATCTTGGGTGGAAGCCAGCCCTGGGAGAAAAGTCTTTGACGCTACATCTCCAAATGACTAGCAAAATACTATACGAGAGGCATGGCTTGGGTAGTAGACTGCCATCTGTGAGTGAAAAAGCCAAGTGAGAGTCTGAGGCCCTGAGTTCAAGCCTAGGTGCCAGCACAAATAATAATAAAATTATTATGATTATATATTATATACAATTATATGCCGTATAACATTATATGTAACATCTATAATATATAGTATTAGATATAATGGTATAACATTATATATAATTATATATGATATGACAATAGTATTTAATAATTCAAAATAGTAATATTTATAGTCAGTATAATAATTTCATTATATCATTATAAATAATTTATAATGATCTGTAATATAACATAATTATATAATTATTTATAATATGGTGTATAATTATATAATGATTATAAATAATTATAATTGTATTATAATGTTTTGAATAATAATATAGTATATTATTGTTGAATTAATATAATGATACTATTATTTTAATAACAAGTTGATCTTGCTGCAATGCCTCAGACTGTGGTCAGTGAATTTGTACTTTGTGGTTTTACATTTTACTTTCCTAGCCATTGGTTTTTTGGTGATTATACAGAACAGCTCTTCACTACAGACAGGTAGGGCAGGCCTGGTCTGGATGGCTACAGATTGCTTCACAGTCTCCACGTCTTCTCTTGCAGATTCTCAGAGGCTTTGTGTGCGTCATGAGTCACTCCATGCACAAAAGTGTACTGTCTTTGGGGGACAGAGCCTGGGGACTAGGATCCTTGCCAAGGATTTCCAGCCAGATTTTTTGGCATCGACTCCCCTTTCTTGTTTTCCCGGCTCAGCTCAGTGTTTTCTTTCTGAGGCTGGATCCCAGGTATCTCAGACAAAAGTTCAGCTTAGGGCAAGGGGTGGGGCATGCCAGGAAATGCCAAGAGATAGGTTTGTGGTGAGCTTCTGAAACACAGCACCCCCCACCACCACCCCCTGCAAACCATTTCCTTCATCCCAATGCAGGATTTCCCTCCATAGGGGCAACCATCTGCCCCACTTCTGAGAGAGAGAGAGAGAGAAAAAGCCAGGCTGAAAACCCAGCGAGTGAGACTTGCTGGCTCACGTGCTCACAGGGGAGGGCTGGGTGTCAATGAAGCCAGCCAGTGGAGTCATGATGGGAATGGGGCCAGCTGGAGCCTGCTCATGGCTGACCTGCGGTCATTTGGCAGGACCCCGGCTGCTGGAGGAGTGGTCAGAGAGACAAAAACACAGTCTAGTTTTCTCCCTGCAGAAGCTGCCTGTGTTGTTCTTGGACTGCTATGGACAGTCATGTGTCCTGCCAGGCCTGGGGGGGGGGGGCGGGGATGGTCCTGGGGATTGGGGACTGGCTGGTGGCCTTTCCAATCTGTCTTCTTTCTCCTGTTCACCATCCCTGGCACCTGATTCATTGTTGGGCAGCTTGAAACCCCCCCCCCCCGCCCCGTAGCAATACCTCTTATGTTCTTGGCCTATATTGTTATTAATTATTATGATTATTGGTTTGAACTCAGGGCTTTGTGCTTGCTGAACAGGCATTCTACCACTTGAAATACACCTTCTGTTTCTTTTGTTTTGTTTTCTTTTTGAGACAAGAGTCTCGTTATATAGCTCACACTGGCCTTGAACATGTAATCCTCCTTCTTCAGCCTTAAAGCTGGGATTGTAGGGATGTGCCTCCATAGTTGGATTTCAGTGCTTTCTGACTACCTAACCACTGCCACTGTCTTCTTTCTGAGCTGCAGAATCTCTTCAGTCTAGGTGCTCTCTGGATCAGCTCACCCTCTTTACTAAATGCTCATTAAGTTTTTAAATCATAGAGAAAAGGCATTAATATTGAATAGCTGCGTGTTGAACCCATTTTGCTTCCTTAGGAAATCAACCACTTTCAGTGTTCAAAAAGTATATGATTTTGGTCAGGCCTAGATTTAAGTAAGTGATCAGATTGTGATTTGTGCTTCTGATTTATTGCATGATCCTGAATGACTTTATTTTGTGGTTTGTATAATTTGTGAGTGAGATGCCAAGTTGGTTAGAGATGAGGATCATGCATCCGGGCATTTGTACTCGCTCACCCATTTATAAGGTGGGGCTTCTAAGCTGTTCTTTCAGAAACAAGGTTGAGCCATACTACCTCGAGTTATTCTCCCTTGCTATCTAAGGCTAGTCTACCATATAGCAATCTTGATAGTTGCCTGGGGCTGGGAGTGATACCCAGGCCAGAGATCATAGGCCTAACCATTTGGTCCACTCAGGATTTGCCCTCACGGGCTGTTTCCTCATTTGTCTTGTCCCATAGCCAAAGAATCTCCAAATATTTTGTGAAACTGAGCTTTCGTGTACACATTGACTGAAAATGGGAAATAGAAGGGCCTTTGTCACCATATTGCTGTACCACGGTCCAAGTCTTATTAAGGTCCTGTTTAGTGCCTGACGTGAGCCTGTCCGCCCTTCCCCCCAGCTGCAGGTGGGCCTCAGATTCCACAGAGCAACAATCACTGCAGGTCTGTGCTCCAGCTGTTAGCTAAACTGAGGAGGACTTGCAAGCTTCATGGACTTATTTACTGTGTTTTCGGCCCTGGATGTTGAAAAATGGAAACCGGCCAGCCAGCATCTGACTCAGCATGACCCCAGCCCTCCATCACAGTCCATTCCCTGGGGAAATAATAACTTCTGAAAGAGTCTCTGCTTTTCGTGGTTAGGTACTTTATCTTTGGTCTCCCCTCTTCTTCCCCCCCCCCACCTCAGGTACCCTGTGGGCATTTTGCACACTAGAGTAGCAGTACAGCCAACCATCCTGGTGATACCCCTTGTACACTTTGGCCAGGCAGACTTCCTATCAGAATATGGCTGTCTCCTGGATCTAATAGGACAGGGTGATCTCCTGTTCATTTGTCTACTTCTGGAGCCAAGTCACGTGGACAGTGTGTGTCACTGGGGGAACACATGGCAGAGAGGGTGGAAACTTCCTCCCTCCCTAATATAGCTCACAACCATACCAGCCTCTGTAGGAAATAAAAAGGAAGAGGAAGCTAGAAATGCATACTGAAGCTGAGCATATGTGCAAATGTTCTGTCATGCCTGGAAGGAGAGCACCCCAAAGTTAGTCAGTGCTGGCGAATCTACTTGCCTTAAGACAAAGCAATGGTGGTTACAGGACAACATGAACAACAACTCCTGCATGGTCAGTGTCCAGCATGGTTCCTGATGCTCAGGAGTGAGGACTTGGGTAGGAAAGGAGATAGGAACACTTGGCATCATGGATCCTATAATGTTGGCTGGTTCCATGGGAAATGAAGTGTAATAACAATGTACTATGCTGGGCACCGGTGGCTCGCAACTATAATCTTAGCTTTCAGGGGGCTTGAGACATGAGGATCACGGTTCAAAGTCCATGAGACTCTTACCCCCAATTTACCCAAATCTGGAAGTGGAACTGAGGCTCAAGCAGTAGAATACTTGCCTTGAGCACAAGTACCTAGGCCCTGAGTTCAAGACCCACTACCAGCATACACACATATACAGAAGAAGAAGGAAGAGGAGGAGAAGGAGAAAGAGGATGAGGGAAGAGAGGAGGAGGAGGAGGAGGAGGAGGAGGAGGAGGAGGAGGAGGAGGAGGAGGAGGAGGAGGAGGAGGAGGAGGAGGAGGAGGAGGAGGAGGAGGAGAAGGAGGAGGAGAAGGAGCAGCAGGAGGAGCAGGAAGAGAAGGAGGTAGATGCATTAAGGCAAATTGCAAAGACTAGGCTTAAATATATTTAAGCATTTATTCTGTTGCTAAGAACCACCAAACACCAAATAGCTTATGTGAGGTGCCCAGTGGTGCCATTCTTTTTAGATGCTCCATAGCTTCCTGGCTTATAGGTAAGATGGATCAAGAGAGATTTTTTTAAAAAATTGTTTTTGCTGTTAGTATCAGGGCTTAACCTCATGGCCTTACATTCTCATTTGGCTTTCTTTTCTATGGGCTAGCACTCTACCAACTGAGCTATATCTCTAGCCTGGCATTTTGCTGGTTATTTGGAGACAGAGTCTCAATGACTTTACTGCTGGAGCTGGCTCTGAGCCACGGTCCTCCAGATCTCAGCCTTTAGGAATCAGGATTACAGGCATGGGCCAATCATGCCACGTTCAATTGGGTTCTGTTGTCCGAGATCTCATTAGAGTGAGCACTGTCCCTTTCTGATGGTCATATTCTGAGGGTTGAGATTCCACACCTGGGTCTGGTGGAGGAGTTGAAAAGCATGATAAACAGTTGTTGAGAAATGAGTCCCAGGAGTGCACTGTGATACTCGCTCTGTTTGTACTGACGTGTGGTTGCTGGGAATTCTGACTAGTACAACATGCTTGGAAAAATAAATCCGTAAATATTTAGCAAGAGCCTTACAAATAGATGAATTCATTGAACCAGTGGTCACTTTTTATAGGAATCAATTCTAAAATTCAAAAGGGGTCCTGATAACTGAGATACATTTTTCTCTATTACTTAGCATATCAGATATTGACATTGTGCCAGGCCTGGTTGGTGCATGCTTGTAATCTCAGCACTGGGGAGGCTGATGCCAAAGGTTCCAAAGTTCCAGGCCAGAAGTAGTAAGTCTCAGGTTTGGGATATATTAAAAGACCTTGTCTTAAAGGAAAATACTTTAAACACATGCTCTAAATATCCCTCTGTAGAGGAATGGTTACATCGATTTGGTATATTATGCAGTTGTGGAAAATTTAGTGTTTCAAAGCCAATCTCATAACTGATGCTATGTTATCACATTAAGTGGAAAAGCATGGTACAATTAGAGCTTTTTACAAGGCACAAAATAAAAACCAGAAAAAGGATCTACCAAAATGCTAACAGCAGTTGTGTTTGGAAAATAGAACAAGATGTGCTTTATTAATTTTTTTCCTCTTCATCCACATATTTCTAACCTTTTCTTCAAATGAGTACTTACTGACTTTATAATTTGAACAAAGCTGTAAAAATAGAAAGACCTCCAGAGAATGTTTTAGGTGGCAGATAGGCCTTAGAGCAAAACTACTTTAAAACGTCGGTGTCCAATGCCAGCCAATGAACACAACAGTGGGTGGGTGTAGAGTTTGCTGGGTGGCCTAACTTGGAAGGCTCATGACGGAATACCAGTGGAGACACAGGCATAGGCACAAGCCTTCCCCACTGCTGAGATGCGTTAGAAAGTCAACTAGAATCAAGTATGATATGTGGAGGGTGCACTCTGTTTTGAACTGAGGATGAATCAAAAAATATTTACCATCCTTCAGAATTCACATGCCTAGACCAGGCCCAGTAGCTCACACCTTTAATTCCAGCTACTCAAGAGTTGGAGATGAGGAGGAACATATGGTTCAAGGCTATCTCAAGACAAAGAGTTAGCAAAACCCCATCATAGCTAACACATGGGGTCTGTTAGGGTACACATATCTCAGCAATGGGCAAGGCATAGATATAGGTATAGATTTCAGTCTAAGTTTGGCTCCAAGAAGACACAATTCCTGAGATTCTATCCAGAAAAATAACTAAAGCAAAAAAGGCTATACAGTATGGCTCAAATGGTAGAGGATCTGCTTAGCAAGTATGAGGTCCTGAGTTCAAATTCTAGTATGGCCAAAAAAAAAACCCCCAAACCATCAGAATTTACATTTCTATCCAGAAATATAATAATTGGACATAGTCACAAAATACAGTACACAAACACATTATTACAATACATATATCATGTATTATGGTACATTATCATAATATAAGTATGCACCTATATGTCCATATTTGTGTACATGCACATGAACACACACAATTTATGCCCTCACACATACATGCTTCAAACACTTTCAACTATCTTGGTAACGTGGGCAAAATGAGATAACTGTGCACATATTCAAGTCTTCATTGTCTTTGAATACAAAGAATAGTGTATCAATGGATCATTTGGATAGCAATAACAATGATGGCCAACCATGTCACTTCCCTCTTTCTCTCTCACCAATGAGCTGAAGTAGTAGCAATCTTCACTTGCAAATACCATGTGTGGTGATTTTAAAATCTTGATCCTTTTTGTCAAAATGACTATGCATGCTTGGGGTGAAAGGCTCTTGGAGATCTGTAGAATCTTGCCCCTGGGGCCTCATGTTTGGTTCTCACTGGATTCCCCCAAGGTGAGTTTGAATAGTCAAAGGAAAGCAAGCATAGGACAGACTATGGGGAGGCAGTAACAGGGGTTCTTGTGTCTACACTGTGTTGCTCAGCTGGTCAAATATTACCCAGGCAGGCAAAGCAAACAATGACAGGAGGCCCCTGCTCCAGTCCAGGACTTGGGGCTGCTCTGACCCCGAGGCTCCTTCACTCTTAGCTGTCTTCCTTCTTCCTCTCCTGGGAACTTCAGGGGACAAAGGCAAAGGCCACCATGCATTAGGAAGTACAGCCAAAGTCCTCCCTTATGCCTAGCCAGAAGGCTCCCTGGTTCCCTTTCTCCCCATCTCTTGCATTTTCTTGTCCCTTGTGGCCTTTTTAATTCTTTTTTCCCCTCCCTCAAAGCAAGCAAACAGATAGAAGTGTGAAAAATTGATTGAGAAAATCTAGAATGACTAACCATTCTGGTGGGGGTTGTTAGGAGGCCCAAGGGGGAAGGGATGTGGCACAGATGTTGAGCAGACCCCTCTGGTTCCTACTCTGGCCAGATAGACCACGCAGGGTAGTGTGACCACTTACTGGCTTCTAGCCCCAGCTCAGGGCTCCTGAGACAACTCTGTCTTGGGCCTGAGTGAATGTCTAGGATCATATGAGTTCCTCTTTGTTTGAATCTGGTTTGAACCACACTAGACAGTCTCTATATTTACCCCTAATTGTGAGCATGTGGGAAGTAGAGTATGGGCTAATGCTGTTAAATCCTTGGTCTTATATTTGACCAGAGGTTACCCAGTTGTGTTCTTCACATCTGAAATGTCACTGGAAATTTAAAGTTATCCTTGAATGTAGGATTCTGCTCAGGCTTCTCTCCCTTCATCCCTCCTTTCCCTCTCTCCCTTTATCCCTCCTATTTTTCTTCTTTCCCTCCCTTCCTATTCTAGGACTTGAACCCAGGGCTCTAGGCATGCCTCACAAGCTCTCTACCACTGAGCTGTACAAGTAGCCTTGGAGACACATTTGAGAAATGCTACACTGCCTCCTCCTTGAAAGTCATTGTATACTTAAATATATTAAAGTACCTAAGAAATCCAGTAATTGATTCTTGGTTTGCATTTGAGTGTTCCACATGAATCTGACCATGAAACCACGTTGTGGATCACCTGTCTTGGTGAATATTACTTCTTATAGGACATTGTCCCATGGTCAGTGGGAACATAATGGGTATGCAGCTTTGCTCTCCTCTTGAAACCTTTAAGAAGACATGATGGGATGGGAGAATGAGAGTTTGAGTCCTGCTTTCCTCTTCTGATATCTGGGAGACCTTATAGAAATCTCTGAGTCAAAACCAAAACACATTAGTCCTCTATTGACATGTTCTGTTGATTGTAACATGCCCAGTACAGCAAGTGATTATAAGCTAGGGGCCACTGGATCATGCTTATAATCCTAGCTACTCAGGAGGGTGAGAGCTGAGGATCTTGATTCCAAGACAGCCTGGGGCAGGAAAGTCTGTAAGACTCTTATCTCCAATTAACTTCCAAAAAACCTGGAAGTAGAGTGGTCTCTCAAATGATGTGGTGCCAGCCTCAGGCATAAAAGTTCAATGACATTGCTCAGGCCTTGAATTCAAGCTCAGAAACACTCTCTCTCCCTTCCCCTCTCCCTTCCTCTCCCTCCCTCTCCTTCCTTCTCCCTCTCTCTCCTTTTCCCTCCCCCTCTGTCTCTCCCTGTCTCTTCTGTCTCTGTCTCTCTCTCACACACACACATACACACACACACACATACAAGATTATAAATATAATCCATAGACAATGATATTACCTTGCAGCTAAGCAAAACTCATTCCAATCCATTGGGGAAACTTGAATCTCCAACTTGGAAGCTTTCCTCATCTCTACTTAGTAACCTGATCTCCTGTCATTCTTAACCTTAGCAGAGGGAAATTCTTCCTGGTGACTCTCCTAGTTCATTCAAGTTGAGCCAAGGCCATTGTTCCCTAAGGTGTGGCTCCTGGGAATCCTAAAGGCTTGGGATCTTGGCAGATGTACCTATTCACCACCCAGACATAGTTAGCAGGTGTTGGGTTGGGGTCCAGTGTTGGGTTTGGCAAGTTTTTCAGATGATGTTGAAGCTCACTGAGGTCTGGAAAGCACTGCCCTAGAGCATTTCCTGTGTGGACTTTGCCAAGAGTGATTGGTGGTACCTTGGACTAGGTCCTCCTCTTGGTCCTTTAAGCCTGCCCTCTCTCCTTTCCCATCGCTGTATTGGGGGACTGCTCTTTCCTGGGATTGTAGAATGTGGACATGCTGTTGGAAGAGCTTTGAGCCTCAGCCCATGTGATGAAGAACCACATCATTTGTTTTCTCTGTGAGTGTTCCACACCTCTGGACAGGGTCCCTGATCTCAGGCATCTGCACCAGGCACCAGCTACTTGAGTCAAGAGGGCCTCAGTATTGCAGAGAAGGAAAAACAAGCTCTCTGGGGGAGGAGTGTTGGATAAATATATGCCTCCTGTGATCACCAAGGGACCTGGTGCTGCCCTTCACACATGACCACAGTGCTGCGGATTCCTCTGGCCTCTCTCCGCAGGGAGAGTTGGGTGGATAACAACTGCCAGGAGAATTTTTTTTCTTTGTATTTTGGTTCATTAAAAAAGTTATCAGTCGTTCCCAGAAGCCCCAAGGGGAAAGGCTGCTTCTACTCCCAGAATCCCACCTGGGGCCAGTTTCAACAGCTCTTCACCAAGTCCCAAGCTCTAAGTTGGCACTCACCACATGATGTGGTATGGCCTGTGTGCCGGGGGAGAGATGGTAGTGACTGGGTACAAGACCATCTCTGCCAATGTTAACAGTCAGGGGAGAATTAACAATTGGTCCTGCCCCCAAAGACCTCGAGATCTAGGCATGCTGTGTAGATCAGGAAGGGCAATTGTTCAGTTATTCCTTCATTGTGAAATTTCTAGTTACTATGAAGAACTAAAGCTCTAGATTCTGGAAGTCTAGATTCTAACATGGGCTTTGTCGCTATTGTTGTGTGATCTTGGGTGAGAGTGTATCCTCATTCATCCTTCTGTTCTTTACTTCAGGAATCTTGGTTTGGCTGGCACTGAGCATTCTCTGCATTATGGTGGTCTCAATAGATGCCTAATCCCTGCTCTCAGATACCCCTGGGACAGTTTATAAAAAGTCCAATGAGTACCAAAAGATAAGAGTTCATGGATGTTGTAGAGAGAATAGCACTTCTCAGACAAGGTTTTGAGGGCCATTATTTCTTCCTAGGGTTTTGTAAAAAAAAAAAAAAAAACCACGGTGTATCAACCTAGCCCTAATTCTCTTGTGTCTTAGACTCACAACTAAGAAAGGACATATTGCCTGAATCAATCAGCTCAAAGGAGCTTACATATACTCTCCCCCATACATTATCAGCCTGTGCCCTTGCCACCCCTAGATAAGTACCTACCATTTCTGGTAGGTACTTTAGCACCAACTGCAGTGGACATCTGTTAGAGATACACTGATGCCTGCTGGGCAGCATGACAGAGGTGTGCTCATTTGGGAATTCTGCTGGCTGCCATCTTGGTTGAAAGTCACAGTCTCCCCTTACATGGTCTCCAAATTGCAGTGGTTCAAACAATCTCAAGTAGCAGAAACTTTGCGATGATGTAAATAATTATCATTCTTTCCTTAGACACTATTTTATATATGAGAGGTCTGAGACATAGAGAAGTAAGTTGACTGGCCCAAGTTAATATTTGCTTTGGCTACTACCCAAGAAACTTCCTGGAATGTCTGGGTTTTTTTAAAGAAATAAGAAGCAGGCAAAACACTATTCCTGTAGTTATGGATGGGCAAAGTGCTCAGAAGTTACACCCCATCAAGCAATAGACACAGCTCTTGACATACCATGCCTCATACCTCCCTGACCCTCCAGTCTCTAGGGATTGTTCCATGATAGAGAAGTTAGTGTTAACCAATAACTCAGGAGAAAAACCACCAAGAATATAGTAAGCAACAGCCATGTGCCAGGGGTAGTAAGAAACTAGAGCTCTGATTAAACTCTTCTACTCTTCTTTCTAAAGAACATTGCCTTTGTGTGTATGTGGGGGGGGGACGAAAGAGAGAGAGTAAGAAAGAGTGATAATGGAGATTGAATACAGGGCCTTGTATTTAATAGCTATCGCTCTACCACTTGAGCCATTCCTCCTGCCCCTTTTTATCTTGGTTATTTTTGTGAGATAGAGTCTCTCTTTATGCCTGGTCTGTCCTGGGCTGTAATCCTCCTACTAATATTTCCCCATATCACTGGGGATGACAAGCATGTGCTATTGCGCCCAGCCATTGGTTGAGATGGAATCTAACAAGTTTAAGCTGGCCTCAAGCCATGACCTTCCAATCTCTGCCTCCCAAGCTTCTAGGGATTATAGACTTCAGCTCCTGGCACATGTTTCAAGTTTTCCAAAATGGGAGCAATAATGATTTTCATGGCTTAAGAACATCAGACCTCTGGCACAGCAGAGCAAAGTCATTTTTGCTATATAAGACAGTGAGCTGCAACAGTTAGTGCCCACTTCTTGGTACCATTGTGACTCCTGGGCATAACTTAAGGGTATCTGACAGAAACAAGATAATTAGAGAGCAGTGTAGACGGTCCCACCCAGGAACATATGATAGGGAGTCCAGGGGATGGAGCCTCCAGACTGTTGCTCCAATCATGTTTCCCAATAATTGGGGAACAGCCATGTGTTAGCCCAAGTAGACAGATTAGGGGAAGCCTCATAGGCTGCCTGTATATCGCAGCTTGAGCATCCTTTTCTCTACATACAATGGTCTTGCCTACAGTCTGGGTGTGTTTTCCCTCTCTTCTATACCATCCAAGGCTGTGTTGTGAAAATCATTGCTTCTGCTGTGATATTTCTCACTCAAGCCCTAGGGCCCTCATATTCCAGCCCTCATTTGCCAGCCCTCCTTTCCAGCTTTGGGAAAGCAAAGTGGTTTTCAAGTAGAAATCAGAGGAACCTGCTGATTTCTGCTGGTGGCCACCAAAGGACACGAGGAAATCAGAGCCTCTCCCTGCAGTTAGGCACCAAAGGGAGGGTGGGGGCTGGGGTCCTCAACAGGCATCCTGAAGGAGAAGGGGTGCTGTGGAGGACAAGGGGCTGCTCCCAAGGCTGAGGGATGTACCCTGCTCCCAAGCACCACCCAGAAATGGTGAACAGATAGGGAGGAAATGAATTGCACACTTGTTTTGTTTTGTGTTTCTTTAATAAGTTTTTTTATTGTGAAAATACTGTACAGAGGGGTTACAATTACATAGCAAGGTAATGAGTACATTTCTTATCAAGCATTGTTGCCTCCTCCTTTGTTTTTCCCCTACCATCTCTGCCCTCCCATCTCCACAACTACACTCCCCTGCCCCTCCTACCAAAGTTGTAAAGTCCGTTTTTCGACATAGCATCTTGTACATCTCATTGTTGCAATGGTTCCACTTGTATCCCTATTTAAACAATTGTTTTTTGTTTTTTAGTTGTTTTGTTTTGTCAGTTGTGGGGGCTGAACTCTGGGCCTGGGCATTGTCCCTCAGCTCTTTAGCTCAAGGTTGTACCCTACCACTTGAGCCACAGTGCCACTTATGGCTTTTTTCTACTTATGTGGTGCTGAGTAATTGAACCCAGGGCTTAATGCATGTGAGGCAAGCACTGTAAACCAACTTCCCAGCCCCTACACCTTGGTTTTTTTTCTACCTGCCAATAGGAGCAATTCTTCAGGCACTCTCTTCTTTTCTTCCTTTCTTCCTCTGCCTTCATCGTAAGAGCCTGAAGAAGGCTGGGTATGGAAAGTGCTGAGGTTACCGGAGCCCATGTTCTGCCTGTGCCATCCTTTGAGAGTCTATGAGGAAGAAGCAAAGGGCAGTTGGCTTTGGCAAATGATCTTTACAACTGAAATCATTTGGAACAATTTTAGTAGGAAGGGGAGATAACTTATTTATTTCAAGATCTGGTCCTTTACCAAGTAGGTCCGTAAACAAGACTACTAAGCTATTTCATAATATAACTGTGTCTTATTCACCAGCTTTTCCTAAATTGCCTCTCCAGAAAGTTGGGGGTTGGGGGAAGGACAGAGAGCTAGTAGGAAAGACGGGGTGGGAGGAGGGCACTCCAATTGTCTCACACAGAATATCTAGGGAATATTGTGTATATATATATATTTTTTTTTTCTCTGTGTTTTGTTTTTTACAAAATTCATGAGGCTGGGAGAGGAGTTTTTGCTCACATTCATGTTTGATGAAGAGCATACAATGCAGGCATGAGAAGTTTCCATAAGCAAACATTGCCAAAGGCGGGTGCAGCCTTTCCCAGAGACACCCAGGAAGGTAATTAACCTGCCCCCGCAAAGGTGGACTTGACAGGACCCAGAGATACAGAGAATCACCTGGAAACCCTGGGGCAGGTGGGGGGCAGGGCATGTGATGGTTAGTCTGTGTTCTTTCTAGGACAGTCTTGGGGACAATTTCTTCTGATTGCAAATCCAGACCTAAGGCACAGGCCAGCCCTGCTGATGGAATGAAAGGTGATGGGGGACCAGCATCTTTGCAGGATGGAGATATTAAGGGGGCTGGGGAGAGTCTCTCCTACCTTAACAGTGATTGATCAGCCTCCTGAGAAATGGTTATCACAGAGCAAATCGCTTCCTGGGAGCAGAAATTTAACTGCAGCAATTTCCTTTTCTTATGGTTTGCTTCTTACTGAAAGTGCCTTGCCTAACATTGCTGGTTATAGTCTGAGGTTGAAGGACTTTCAAAAAAAAGCACTCTGTAAAGGAGGGTATTTGGGAGAGCTGAGTGGAGTGTAAATGAGGAGAAATAGCTACTTAGTTGGGAAGCATTGGGCACAGGGACTTATTTAGCACTGGGCTCCAGGATGAGTACAAAACACTTAAAGCATCTTCCCTTCCTGTATTCTCAGTGCTTCTACTGTACCCGCATGAAGCAACTGGTAATTTCCCCTTAGCATGTAAATTCCAAAGACGTTTATAGCAAACTTTGTCTAACCCTTGTGTTCAAGCCAACATGGCTGATAATGATGAATAATGCCTCTTTCCATCTCCCCAGCTCTCAACAGCCATACTTTCAAATCCTTGTCTGAATTTGATTCATTCAGCAAAATCATAGGGCAGCCCCTACAGGTGTGGCCATTCTGATCTTGATGGTAAGGCTGCCGATACTCTGTGAGGTTCAGGCATTTGTCTGAGGTTACGTCTGCTGGAATGGCGTTCAGATCCTATTGTCCTTCCTTTTCTATCACATGAAGGGCTCCTGGAACTAGCAGGAGAATAGACCTTGCTCCCCTTGGCTCCTGAAAGCCATTTCCCTTTTTATAGTCCATGCACATTCCCTCTTCTACATTGTTTTCTGCTCACTTCAGCTGTCATATAGCTCCCATGTCCTGACCAAACGTGATCTATGATTCAGGCTGTCCACAGTCAATTCCTACCCTTTCACCGGTCCCAAAGGTTTCTTTTAGGTTCAGACATTACTTCCTCCAGGAAGCCTTCTCTGATGTATCACTTCCATCCTCTTTACTCACCCCTGCACAGACCTAACCCCACCCCCACCCCCACCCCATCCTTGGACTCCTGCTTGTGTGCTCTCTCTCTCTCTCTCTCTCTCTCTCTCTCTCTCTCTCTCTCTCTCTCTCTCTCTCTCTCTCTCTCTCTCTCTCTCTCTCTCTCTCTCTCTCTCTCTCTCTCACACACACACACACACACACATTAGCCCAGGTCATCTTGAGTATGGCTAGTCGGCTGTCTGTGGTATTTATATACAGTCTTGGGACAGTCACATTTGTCTCTGGGTCCTCCGTGCCGACATATGGCATGTACTCATAGTAGAAGTGTTCTCAACTTCAGATGGGGTTGTGTCCTGAGAAAACCATCATACATTGCAAATATTGGAACACTAAAATGCATTTAATATAATGGCTAATCTACCTAATAGCACAGCCTCGCCTAACCTACCTTAAGTGTTCACTTACATTGGCCTACAGTTGGACAGTCATCCCACACAAAGCCTGTCTTGTGGTAAATGCCTGACGTCATTCATTAGATGCCATGCTGAAAGTAGAGACAGATGAGTATATGGATATTTGCTTTTATACCATTGTAATGTCAAAAAAAATCTTAAGTCAAATCAGAGTAAGTGGGGAGTTGTCTGTATTTGCTTTGTATGAGTGGAATTAGATACCAAGGAGCCCAGTCCACATGCATTATTCTTGAGCCTCAGAGTCCTTTTCAGTGGAGGGGGACTTCCTTCCCTAGAGTTCAGAATCCTGGCTGTACTAGACTAGTGCACCCTAGGGAAAGTGTCTCTGTGAGTTTAAAAATGCTGTCTTAAGTCATTCTGAGAGCTGGGTGAGGTTGGAGTTGGTGCGGTTAGGATTCCTAGAGAATACTCAAAGGCAAAGATGGAGAAGACATGAAGGTAAGAACACACCTGTCCTGTGAGCCCTTCCAGTCCTGCTTGAGGCTCTGCTGGGACAGCCTGGCTAGAGGATGCAGGTGGGCGGCATCAGAAACCTTGTGACAGCCAGGATGGGCATGGTGAAAACATGGAGGTAGGGGCCTTGCCTTTGTTGGTCTTCTCAACACACACACACACACACACACACACACACACACACACACACACACACACACACACACACACACACACACACACACACTGTAGCATGTTGGCTATCAAAATCTCCCTCTAACACCTTGAAAGAGAACAGAGAACCTGTTCCTGGGAAGAAAGGATGGTCACCCTTGGCCACTGCCAACCACACATACTTCTTTTTCTATCGAGCACTGAAATATTTTTGTGAATTTGAGGGTGAGTATGTCTGAGCTGATAATAAAATTGCTAGATAAAAATCACACGCTCTAGTACATGTGCTTCCTACAGACTCATTTTGCTGATCATGGCTTTGTCTTGGGGATCAAGTCAATGACACAGGGTTGAGCAGAGCTAGAAGCTATGTTTAGAGTTCAAAGGTTTAGCGAGGGAGGTTCCCTTGGCAATAGCAAGGGAGGAGCCCAGAACCAGTACCCCTGTCTGCAACCCACGAGGAGCCTGTGTGTGTTTATCTGTGCAGACTTCTGGTGGGTGCGTTCTGATGCCCACCACCAACTTCTAATTACTAGCTACTGCTCACCCTCACCCACCCTGCAGCCCTCGCTGGCTCAGACTGGGATCTCCCAACAGCTTCCTTTAACATCTCCCTTGTACAGTGAAGGCGCCTGACGTGCACCATGAATCAGCCCCTCAGAACAGAGTGAGACTCCCGGATAGGATTGCACATGACAGGAGAGATGAATTCATCAAAATCAGCAGCTCCTAATGAACACAATTGCCCGGTGCTAATGGGAACCTTAAGGAGTCAGGCATGGATTAAAGCCACGGAGGCTTTCAAATGCAGAACCCTTCCCCCTCCCCTAATAAATCACATGTTCAAACTCATCACTTACTCCTTGGGTCCATTTTTAATAAAGACCAGAACTGAGCTTCATCCTCGGCATGGGAATGAACAGGAGCCAAGCTGCCATCTTCGTTTGGCCCAGGTCAGCCTCGAAATGGCTCATGATTATTCTCTGATGCATAGCTACACCATATGAGGCTGTCTCCACGACCCTGCAATCAATCCCAGCTGTTGGGCTGGAGAATGGGGCCTGGCCACCTGAGCCTCAGGTTGGAAACATCTCTTAGATCCCCATTAAACCCCAGTCCCTTACCACAGGGGAGAATTTAAAGGGAAAATGAGATTTTATTAAAGCCAGGGGACCTCCCTGACAGAACAGAAAGCCTAATAAGAGCTGCAAATGTTTCTTATCTTGGACGAAACTTTCCCATTTCCCTGGATTTCTTCCTTTTTGTTGCTATTCCTCCATTTCCACAGGTTTCTCATTATTTGCTTAAAAAAAGCCACAAAGCAGTTAGTAGCCAAACCATCCAACAGTTTTTTTTTTTAAATCCCTTTAATGAAAGTCCAGTGGTTTTGAGTGTGTTTTAAAGTCTGAACACAATGATTTCAAAAGGCGCTTAAGAGGGGCTGGAACTATGGCTCAGTGATAGAGTACTTGCCTAGCATAGCATGCATAAAGCCTTGGGTTCGATTCCTCAGTACCACATAAATAGAAAAAGCTGGGAGTGGTGCTGTGGCTCAAGTGATAGAGCACTAGCCCTGAGCACAGAGAGGCTCAGGGACAAAGCCCAAGCCCTGAGTTCAAACCCCAGGACCAGCAGGGGGAAAAAAAGGTACCTAAGTGTGATTTGCAATTTCAGGGGGAGGGGGTGGAATATGACAAGCCAGAGCAATCTGTGGCTCTCATGCTAATAGGCACTGATGGCCAGGCCTGCCCACTGCAGCCATCTACTGCTTCCACCCTGGTGGTCTCACAACTCCATCTAGAAGGAAGGACTGGCATCACCGTAGCATCTTGGTGTGAGACATGCTAACGCTGGGCTGCTCTTCCTTTCTTTGCCCTTCTCTGGTCTTCTCTAGACCATGTAGAAAGCATCGTAAGATGTAGCTGGACCAATTGCTGGTCATCTACAGCAAGCTTTCTGAAGTCACTGTTTTCTGGGACTGAAGATAAACTCAAATTAAAGGTCAGCCGGCCACTCAGAGCAAGTTAAGGAACATCTGCCCATCTGGTTCTCTCTTTCCTTCTCTTGTCTGGTCATACTGTCCTAGATAGTGATTTTTACCATCCACATGGTACCTCTGTGTGTGTGTGTGCTGGAACTGAGGCTTAACCTCACAGGGCTTGTATTCTATCACTGATCTACATCTCTACTTCTGGCTTTTGTTTTAATTGGCTGGTTATTGGGACATAAATGTCTCTTGGATTTGTTTGCTCAGGCTGGCTTTGAAAGAAGATCCTCATGTCTCAGCCTCCCGAATAGCTAGAATTTATAGGCATGAGTCACTGGTGCCCAACCTCCACATAATACTTTGATGCAAAGGCCTTCAAAAGGCAGTTGGCACAGAGGAAGCACTTGATAAATGGTCCTTTTTCCATCATTGGCATTGCATGAGAGCATTTTATCACTTTATTAGTGGGTACCTCAGATATGTCAGTTTCCATAGTGTTTCCTGGGCCTCCATGCTAAGCCCTCTGCTGAGCCCACAGAAATAGCTTTCCTTCTTCAAACCTCCCAGCTTTCTCCATGTGTAGATGAGCAAGTTGAGACTCAACACTGTGAGGGAGTAGCAGGGCCTGATAAACTCCTTCATCAGGAGTTGATCTAGTGGCTGAAGCGCTTCTAGGTATAAGGACTTGAGCCTCTGTGGATTTGGTTGTAAAAGTCTTTGTCTTTGCCTCCCATCTTATGGACTTCTGAGGTGGGGACAGCAGAAAGGAAGAACTGCAACTTCAGGAGTTCTTAGGCCAACTGACACATTTTTTTGTCAGTTGTGGGGCTTGAACTCAGGGCCTGGGCACTGTACCTGAGCTCTTTTGCTCAAGGCTAGCACTCCACCACTTTGAGGCACAGCCTCCACTTCTGGTTTTCTGGTGGTTTAATTGGAGATAAGAGTCTCATGGACTTTCCTATCTGGGCTGGCTTTAAACTTCGATCCTCAGATATCAGCCTCCCCTGTAGCTAAGATTACAGATGTGAGCCACATCATCTGAATGCTTCTGAAGATGTGCCCAGGGTGGCCTCAAAATGAGATCCTCATATCTCAGCCTCCAGAGTAGCTAGGATTACAGGTGTGAGCCACCAACACCAGTTGGCCTAAGAAACTTCTGCTCCTACCTGAAGCCTAGCTGCAGGATCTCAGCCGATGCCATGGAGAGAAGAGATCTGCTGTGGTTCTCTCTCCATGTCTTCAGGGGGACAGCAACTATAAGGCCTAGAGAAAAGGAACCGTCTTTAGTGAAGAAGGAAGGGTTGGAGTAAAGAGGGTAGAGACCTCATGGGATATGATCAGTGTGGGCATGCTGTCTGCCATGCAGTTTATTCTGGACAAACTCATGTCAGCAGACTACTCCAGGATATCATTTTGGCCTCGGTTCCTACCATACTATTCTGCTTCTCTGGGATTGGAAAATTCAAACTCTTTGCTGGCAAGCATCATTGCCTCTACTCCATACCTTGCCCTGTAGCCCTAGCATGGTCTTAAGCATCATGTCATATGATGCCCTTTTCCAAAGCATTCCCATGTGTCAATCTAACTCGATCATCATGATCACGTCAGTGGGGCCATGGGGGACCAGAACAAGAATAGCACAAGTGTCTGTCTAGTGGTCACAGAGCAGTGACAGATGACCAAAAGATTTTCTCTTTATGGGGAGGAGCACATTGGAAGGGCTAGTACCAAGCTCTCACATCTGCTAAACTTCCCTTCCGATGAAGATGTTATTTCTCAGTCTGTTCACATGGGCCCTCTTCAGAGGACCAGACTCTGTATGTGCAAATGGGTTGGGAGACAGGTTAGAGAGAGCCACCGCTCGTGTCCCAGGTGTCCTCTCTCTAATCCTTTCCCTTCAAGGACCACTGTGACGTCTTTCACCCACTTGAGTCTCTTCCTCCCATCCAGGTTCACTGGGCTTTAGCCACTGGGCCTCATGATGCCATGTTTTTTATACCCCTAAAAAACAAGGCTACACCTCCATCCGTAGGCTTCCCCAGCCCCCATGGAGCTCTGTCCAGAGACGTACTATCATGACAGTGACATCTGAAAGAGGTGGAATCGCTCTTCAGAAGCGACTGCAGGTCCAGGAGCTATAGGAAGAGCCTTCTAGGAGCTCAGTGCTAGTGGCTCACACCTGTAATCCTGGCTACTCAGGAGGCTGAGATCTGAAGATCCCAGTTCAAAGCCAACCTAGGCAGAAAAACCCATGAGACCCTTGTCTTCAATTAATTAGCAAAAGTCTGGAAGCAGAGATGTAGCTCAAGTATTAAAGCATGAGATCTGAGTAAAAAAAGCTAAGGTATAGCACCAAGGTTCAAGCCCTGATACTGGTACAACAGCAACCTCCCAAAAGGCTAGAGAAGTGATGATGGAGTCTTTCTTTGAGAGTCCTGAGGCCTTTCAGAGGGCGTCCAGTGGGTTTTAGTGAACTTCTTCCATACTTCCTTCCTTACCTCATCTCTGCACCTTCAGTATACATAGCATGGTACTGATGACCTAAAGCCTGGGTCGCCATTACATTACCATGTTGACTCCCGGCCTCCCTATTCCAGTCCTCCCACTCCAGCACCACACACTTGAAATCTAATTCTACACTCAGAGGCCTGCCCTCCCCTACCTGTTCTCTGCTAGGATTTCCTTTCTACTGTTCAATTCCCCTCCACCCCTGCCTCCACCCACATGCATGGGCCAGGAACCTAGCTCTACCTAAATGTGGAGTTGTACTATCTCTGTCACCCCCTTCACTATCTAGGGCAGGGGAGGGGTGGCCCAGAAGTCTCAGTCAACAGAACTCAGGGATAGCATCTGCTCACAGCTCCCTGCAGTGAGTTTCTTACACATGGACATTTATTTATGGCCTCTTACGTTGAGAGTAGGAGGGGAATGGAAACAGGCAAATGGTACACACTGAACCCAGGATAGTTGATAGTTGGCCCCGCTAAATATGAGCATCCCTCGGAGTGTGTAGGAGATTGGTCCCAGGTTCCCCTGAGGACACCCAAGTCTGCAGATGCTCCCGTCCTTTCTATGAAATAACACTTTGTAGGCACATCCTCCTCCAAACTTGTTATCTCTCACTTTTTTACAAATGACCTAAGGCAACGTCTAAGCAATGGAGATGGTGAACATATTTTGCTGCTTGGAGAAAAATGTCCTAAAGGTTCGATAGAGATGTGGTGCTTTTAAAGATATTTTCTATTGTTATTATAAAGGTGATGTACACGGGTTACAGTTTCATAAGTGAGGGAATGGGTTCATTTCTTTTTAGACAATGTCACCCCTTCCTTTGCTCCTTTTTTTTTTTCCTTTTTAACATTTTGATTCATGGCTGCTTGAATCTATGGATGCAGGACCTACAGGAACGTAGAAATGATTATATAGGCAGAGCAATAAAATTTTATTACAGATTCTTTTTAAAAAATAGATGATTTTTATTTTCAAGTGCTAAGAGTTCTAGGGCCAAGCATGTAATGCCAGCTACTTAGGGAGCAGAGGTAGTAGGATTGAAATTATCTTGGTCAATTATCTTGGTCAAAAGTGCAAGAGCCTTTCTGAAAAACTAAACTAAAGGCAAAAGGCTTGGGGGGATGGTTTACTTGTCTAGAAAGCCTCTTGATGCCAGTCTATGGCCCACTTAACACCCCCAGAAAGAATTGTAAATAAGGCCAGGGAAGCATCACTGCAGTATTTGGGAGGTTATGTCTACTGAGCATCATAGAAACTTAGTTTGGGAGCATAGACTGGTTTTACAGGCCTGGAGGCCTCCAGTATCCCCAGCCCCAGCTTTGCCCCTAGGTGACAAAGAGGATTCCATTCCTTCAGCAGCCTTGGGAAGAATGTGCCTGGATTTCGACATTGCAGTCAGGCTTAGGATGAGGATGATGAAGAAAGACACCCAAGTTCTCCTATCTTCAACCTTAAATGCTTGGGTTTTCTTGCAAGACACCCAAGCCTCCAACTTGCTGACTGGGGCCATGCTCCCAGCCACGTGTTTGTACTTGCTGTTCCTGGGGCCATATTGGACAGATCAGATATCAAAACTATTTCTTTCCAGAGTGGCTATTAAAGCCCTTCTTTCTTGGATGAGCTCATTGTTCAAAGTGACGTTTTCTGGGCAGATGTGAGGTGCCTGCTTTTCAGCAGAGACTGTGGCAGAATGTTCTCTGTCAACACGGATGGTACTGCCTTCTCTTTTTGGAGCTTATTACACCCACGGGGACTCTTCCATTCCTTCCATGAAGCCCTCCTATTAGCGTCTCCTATTAGTGGAGTCAGAGCAATCATTAGCCTGCCCCCTTGGATTGCTCCTTGGGTTGGTGGCCAGAGCGATAGGAGCCATTGACCCTGCTCCTTGTGTTCTCCCCAGGCCTGGGGAGTTTTCTACTCGCCTCTTCTCTGGGAAGCTGCATTCTGGCAGCTTGCTGAGAAGGGGGAAATGCTTATGATATCAGCAAGAGGTCTGGTGATGCATCTTAGCAGGTTGCTGGCGCCTGGGCGGCTCTTGGGGCCTGAGAATCAAAGAAGGGGGCTTAGGCCACTAGGCTTAGTGCTGTCTTTGCTGCTGATTTTGCCCGAGGGGAAGACAGAAGTTGAAAGGAGCTGTCTTGGTCGAATGGCAGAGGCACTGGGGATCCTCTCCTCTCGTTAAAGGGTTGGGAGAGGCTCTGGGCTCTGTGTAGCCAGACTTTGCTGGCAGGCAGATCTGAGCAGGTAAACCCAAATGAGAAGTTAACTATGGCAGCATGAAGAAATGGACTGATATGATTTAGGGCGGGGCGGGGGGATGGGAAGAGGACTGCAGGTGGGGCTGAGAGGTGCAAACATGTTCTAAGTGCTGTGGAAGGTGAATGCAATGCCCGTTCAGACCCAGTGAAGACTTCTCAGGTCATTGCTCAAAATCCAACATCCCCACGTGCCACCTTCTTGGCAGTTGTAATTGTCTTATAGGCTGTGGTCTGGTCAGTTCGCCTCATTTGTGTCTGACTGAGGGAGACCTGGTGCCAGAGCAGAGACACAAGCCTCCTTGAGCTAACCACAGGTAACCAACCTGTATGCCTGTGTATCTAGTCTTGAGTCTACTGCTTGGCCCCCACCTATATGTCCAATGGAATAGAAGCAGAGTTGCCAAATTCCTTTCTTCTCACCTCACATATTAATAGTTGCTCCCATAGTTTTTACATATTATCTTTAAAAAAAAAAACCTGCCTGGAAAGCATACCCTCAAACATGCTCCTGTTCTACCATTTTGTTTCCTTCATTCTCTCTCCTCAGTGAGGTAATTGTGGCACCCCCCATACCCCCAGCTCTTGCGTCATGCCATGCACATTTATTTTGGCTCTAGTCAGCATTTGCTCTACAGCTCACCAAGCCCGCCTCCCTCCTGCCTATTCTTGCTTGTGCCCTGGTCCTATGTTGTCATAGAACACTCCTGGCCCCACCCTCTTTTTGATGTCTGCTCTCCATTGGGCTTGGAACATGAAGAGTCAGTGATCCCAATGGAAAGAGGGGGAACACTTGTAGTTCTGCTGCTCCCAACTAGTGCCATTCCCAAGGGTCTTATCTAATATGCACTGTGCTATGGGTCTGTGGCTCCTCTGATCATTCTGTCCTCACCAACACCCTATGTTCTCTCCTTCCTCTTCTCTCATTTATCCCCATCCTTCATCTTTGCTTTCAAGTGGAAGCATCCACCATCTTTCCCCTTCCAGGTTTCAGTCTGTGCCCTTCTGCATCTCCATTGTTCCCCACCCCCCTGCTACCCTCGGGTCCTCTTCCTGAGGATGATGGGACTGTTCTCTATTCCATCACACTTGAAGCAATCGGTGTGTGGTGGTCCTTTGGAAACACCTCCTGGATCTTAGAGCTCAGCTCCTTGGTAGTCTCTGGTCCCAGATAGTGGAGTCTATGTGGACCCCACAGCTGAGCCTAATGCCATCCCTACCAAAATGTTGCTCTTCCTTAATGCCAGCCCTCATGGTTAATGATTGCTATCTCTACCCATAGAGTGCCATATTTAGCAAGGGTTTAATTTCTAGGTAATTTTCTTTCTTGGCTTATTTAAAGCTCTCCCCATCACATCCCATCTGCAGATCTCAATTATTCTTCCAATTAATTTTTCTAAGGTGGATTAGAAATAGGCCTTTGCTGGAATTCCTTTGCAGGAACACTGGCCATTCATCTTCCTGGATAGCTACTCCTGATTTCCTGGAGAGCTTCTACCTCTGAGGTTGGCCAGAGACAGAAATATTTCTTATTTAATTCGTTCTTATTTTTAAGCTGGAAAAACCTTAGAAGGTAGGAGATCTAGAAGACAAGCAATCTGTTATTCCATACGCCAGGTAAGGCACCTGGGAATTGGGACAAAGATCTGAGGACCTCTTCTTCAAACATTGCACAAGTGTCTATGACTATGAACATATAAAGGGCATTGTTGAGGGAGTGATTTACCACCATCTCTGAGTTTGTTACAAGATTTCAAATTTCTTCTACTTTCTTTCCTTGTAGAGCTCCCTACAACTAGATGGTGCTGTTTGAGAAAGGTTCACTAAGTTCTAACCCCCTCTCTTTCTCTGTAGAGGTTTCCAGTCTTCCTGAGAGATGGGAAGGTACCAGTGGATGGTGATGTGGCTAAAGGTGTTTCTCTCACCCCATGGTTAGTGATTTGAGAGTACAGGCAGGGCCATCTACTTTCTTCTTTGCAAAGTTCTTTGCTAGTGCATTGGAAAGGTCTCAAAGGAATTGAGTTTTCCCATTTCCTTAGAGTTCCAGCTTTCTATCTAGAAGGACTTAACAGAGGAAATATTTCTTTGGGGAGCTCTATCCGTTCTCTCCAAATCTCCTTCTCTAGGACTTAGATCTGGACTCTACTTTTACCCTCTGCTTCATGTACATAGTACTGCTTTCTTTTCCTAGTTTTCCTGTGCCTAGGCTAGAGTTCCAGGATTGTAGATCCATGGAAGTACAAGGCACTCTACAAATGCATCTGCATAACATTTCTTTTAGAGGAAACAGAGTCTCTGGGTGGGAGGAAGGTGGCTTCTTCAAGACAGGTGAACACCAACTAGAATCCAGTTGTTTTTACTTCCATTCCAACCCCACTTACTATTTCTCCCTCCCCTCCCTAAGAGCCATCAGTAAGACCAGGACAGTGGGGCATGGAAACATCTTGGAGGACACCTTGCCCAGTGAACTCAAGGGATCGGCATTCCCCAGTGTTTCAACTGACTCTCCTCTGAGCGCTCTCAACTTATTGATGGAGCAGTTAAAGAAGCCAGGAACAGAATCCTGGTTTGTTTAGTAAGCATCAAATTGGATGCTGTTGTTATCTACGAATACCTTAATCCAGCTCTTAGAGTTCACAGTGGAAAGTGCATCACTGAGCTGGGCCATCCACCCAAAAAGCTTTGGGCACCATCTTCCCCAAGAATGAAGCCTCCATTGAATGCACAGCAATCATAGGAGCTTCCACTGTGCTCCTACAGGCAGGGCCTCTCTTTCAGGGTAGACTTTCTTGTTTATTTCCAGATGAAGTATAGGAGGATTAAGAGATATAGTAATTGTAGTAATTTTCCTAAATAAACAAACAAGTTAATGTCAGCTCTAGGAGTCAAGCTGAGTTTATCCAATCCCAGAGCCCAGGAGCTTAACCACAGTATTACACTCCAAAGACGGCGAGGGAAAGGAGCCATCAGCCCCATATCCCCCAAGCAAGAGCACACAATGGGAATTTCTGGTAATAAGGAAAATCTCTGCTGGTTTGCAATAATGTCACTAGTGTTTTCCTCTGGGCAGGAGACAAGGGGACTAAAATCCTGTCCCTCAGTAGGCCCCTTTAACTCTGGTGTTCGCTAGACAACTTTAGGGAGAAGAAAAGAGGCAGTCAAGCTGGTTGCCACCCCCAGATGCCAATGGTGCCTTTGGCTGGGATGCATCCAGACAGCTCAGCCTTTTAATGGCTATGAGCTGGCATTAAACCACTGCCCCATTCCAGAGAGGACAAGGACTCTAAAGCTTTGTACTCTGGCAGGCTGGCCCTGATCTCACCAGCTGCCAGGCCTTTATAGAACAAAGAAAGGCAATACATTTCTTTCTTTCTAGCCCATTATTTGAAAGCGGAGTCTTTATCAGAATATCCTATCATTAGCTCCACATGACAAGATTTGAACATAAATATGTCACAACCAAAATGCTAATGGCTTCCTCTCGCCATGGCTGTTCATCTCCCCCAATTTCCCTCCCCCACCTTCGTCCTCCTCACAGATGGATCTGCTTTTCAAGGGGCAGCATCTGAGCTTCGCCCTGCCAAAGATATGTGGCAGCCGATGAGGGAGAATGAATGCTCTTTCCTATGAAAACACTGGTCTTGGCCCAGGAACCACATGCTCTTCACATACTCATATAGGCAGGTAGCAAAGTGGACAGGCTCAAGCTGTTGGCCCTCCACCCTGGTCCTCAGCCTGGGCATCGATACCTGTAAGGAGATTCCAATACATATCCCTGGTCAGGCCAAAACTGACTGAAGCCAATTGTACTTTCTTCAGCCTTTCTCGTAGTAGGGTCCTTCAGCTTCTCCATGAAGTAATTCAAAACAGGCATAACTATTTGAAATTTAAGAGTTGGTGATAGTCATATGGCAGTTTCTCATACACAAACAAACAATCTAGAACATAGAATTACTATATGAGCTAGTAATTCTACTTCTGGGTAATTCTCAGAAGAAGCAAAAAATAAGGTCTCAAACACATAATTTGTGCATTCATGTTCATCACCTCATTAGCCAAAATTGCTAAAAGGTTGATGTAATCCATATCCATTGAACGACAGATGGATAAATGCATGTGGTATATCCATAGAACAGACTTTTATTCATCCTTAAAAAGAAGGTAATTCTGACATGTGCTACAATATGGATAAGGCTTGAAGACATTATGCTAAGCTAAATAAGCAAGACACAAAAAGACAAATAACAGCGATTTCAGTTATAGGAGGCACTAAGTGTCATATGCACAGTAGCAGATGATAAAAAGATGAGCTTGTATCTGGGAGAAGGGGCAGGAGGGTAGTTACTGTTCAATGTGTATAGACTGTGATGACCCCAGACTGTACACTTGAATGTCTAAAATGGTCTATTTAATGTATAAAATCTATCATGTTACACATAGTAGTAGAAAGAGATAGTATTTATGAACATTTAAAAAGTGGTCAAATCCATAGGCAAATATCAGTTTTCCTGTTGTCATTCCATCCTTTTTAGTAATGATAGGACACTTGTAAATCAGAAAGCTTAGTGTCTCTCCGAAGACCATGGATCATGACTTTTGGACTCCATATCCAGTGCTTTCTTCAATGTACAGGTGGTATGAGCATGACACACAGTGCAGCACCCTGTGGAATAGGTCAGTTAATCAGCCACTGTGCTGTCAGACCAAAGGCGAGTACAACCTCAGAGTTATTCATAACACAGCTCTGAAGGCAGTCACTGAATCTGCAAGCGTCACCATGTACCATGAACTGCTTCCTGGCCTTCTCTGTACTTTCTGCATCTGTTTCTTAGTCCAGGTTCCCCTGCTTTATCACTATTTCTTCAGGGAATTGAGAAGATGTGTGAGACTGGCATAGAAAGGCTGTGGTCCTCCCTAGAGAGAACGGTCACAGCTGTGGTGGTCTTGTCTTTCTTGAATATTTCTGCCTTGAGCCATCTCTGTGGGTAGGAGAACAGCCCCATCTCATACTCGGCAGCAAACTTCTTTTTAGATGGATGTATAAGCTTCTCCATCTTTCCCTTCCTCCTTGGTCTCACCTGAACATGTACCAAGGCACCTCCATAATCTCATACCTTAAATGAGGACCAAGGAAGGGACAGAACCTGTGACAGAAAGGTTCCTTGGTGATTCTCCTGATCTTATGAATCCTCTTCTTGCTTTATGCTGCTGTTTTTTATTTCCTTTGCAGCTGGTATGAGTTCAATACTACTCATAACTCTTAGGCTTCAGTTGAGTTATTGATGCCAATGAAGGAAGAAAAGGGAACGAGATCACTGTCAATTTCTCCTCTTCTTTTCCTTTTCATTTTTTCATGTTCTTCTTTTCTTTGAAAGATCAAAGGAGGGCCAAATAGAACTATTTTTTTTCCTTCACATACCCTCCCTCTACCATAATAGAACACAGGAGGAAAAAATCCAGCAAATGAAATTGTTCTCAGACATGTTTTTTGTTTCCTTTCAGTGGCTTTGATTGAGGCCCCATGGCTTTAATCAAAGTGTTCAGGAAGACACAGAAATGATTGAGTTAAACAAATCCCTGGTCTCACTCACTCTTTCTACTTAGACCCTTCCTCCTCGCTCACCACATGTTTTATTATTGTTTTTATATTAATGTGGGTGGGAGAAAATAACCTTCCAATAAAGGAGAAAGTGGTGGGGATGGGAGAGAAATATTATTTTCTGAGCTAATAACTGGATGTTGGCTCAGCCACTCTGCAGCTGGCTGACTGCTCTCCAAACTCAACTGCCCTCCTCTCCTTCCCCCTTTACTAAATTCATCCATCACCTGGGTATGACAAATAAAGGCCCGATAAACAAATCAATCAACCCATCACTTCCTATGAGCTCGCATGGGGACTGCCCTCCTGACACAGGTGGGTCCTTGGTCTCAGAGCAGTGAATATGTACCCAGGCATCCTGAGACTTGGGTGGCCTTTGGAGATGCTAGCCTCTATTGGGCTGGTACCAGGAGTGGCCTCCTGTTGGTGTCATCTTTGCCTTAGGCCCACTTTAGGTCCTTTTCTTTTCATTGTTTTAATTATCTTTAAGAAGTTATACAAAGGGGTTTTGATTCCGTTTATGAGCACAATGCATCTTGATCAATGTCACCCCTTCCATCATTCTTTCCCTTAGCTTCTCAGGAAGCTCAGATCAGAAGATCCCCTGCTTTCTCCCATCTCCACTCAGTTTTCTCTGGAGGGTACCTTCATGAATTCATACCTACTCAGAGCAGCAACCTACCCTCCAGGCCTCATTAATGGCCGGGATCTTGAGGAAGGCGTTGACATGGAAGATGGCCCAATGTTAATACCAGCATCTTCCAACAGATGGTCCAGCAGCTGACAGAGAGACAATAGGTTTTACTTGGCATCTCTTTGTTCCATTTAACAACTATTCTACCAATGTGTAATGAGAGCTTATGTGGCATTCGGAACACAGACAGCTGCCAGGGGTGAATGTGCATGAGGCAGACATGGCCCTGCCCTCAAGGTGGATGCCTTCAGTAGACCCACATGACTATGGGGATGAGAAGGGGTTGGACAGGGATGGATATGCAGGCCTCTGTGTGCTAAAGTCAGCCCCATACTCGGCGGCAACTGCTTTCTCCTCCCCATGCAGGCCTCTGAGCCTGTCTCTGGGCTCTCAGATGCAAAGAGGGAAATACAAAAACTCTATGGAGGGTTAGTGGTACCCAGCTGATGCTGTGGGAAGAGGAGGATGCCTGGGACCTGAGGTAGAAGGATTAACCAACTGACAGGCCATTCGGACATATTCAGCCAAGCTTTTGTTCATTGGAAAGACCTGAGGGAGAGCAGGCACTTTGGCAGCTATGCATGGATGAGGGCCAGGCCTCTCTGCGGATCCTGACTTCACAGTCTCTCCCTGCCTCTGAGGCGATCGCTCAGAATGCTGGCCTGGCAAACAGGAAGCTGGTAAAAAGAAAGTGTCCATACTTACAGGTATGTTTGTGAGCAGTGACACTGAGAGCTGTGCAGTTTTGTCGAAAAGAGATGTGTGACTTTCACATCAGGTCCCTAAAGGGAATATATTTGTTAAACATTATAATTACCCTTCAGCAGCTGAACTCCATGGCAAATGAGAACTCAATAGCAATTGAGAACTATATAGCAAGTGAAACCACGAGGCCCATTACTGGTTCTCAAATGATGTATTCATTTAGATAAGGCAAGCAATTATACATCTTGATTAGGTCACTGCTCTCAGGGGAGAAGGTATTTTTTTTCAGAGTTGTCTCTTCTTAGTAAATAATGCCACAGAGCTGCAGCAGGGTTCCCAATCCCTTTTTAATTCTTTCTCTTTAGATGAAGGTAATGAGACAAAGATACAAATCGCAGACAGATACGCTCAGCATATTTCTAGGCAGGGATAGCCCCATCTTATCTCTGTTAACTCTTAGGTACACTGAGATGTTTGAGTCTCTGTGGCCAAGGTAGAAGAAAGGAAAAATAATAACAATACCAATGATAATGATGATGATAATTATCAATAATAATTATAAACAATTTAAGTATATGTTTCTGTTCATTTTACTAAATATGTTTACATGAATTATTCCATTCAATCACTGTTTTAATCACATTAAACAGACAGAATAAGTATTAAGACCTTAATTTTTTTTCCTTCTGACAAGGGTGGGAACTGAATTTAAAACCACCTGCATATGCCTTTCAGGCCTAACTCTGACTCCATTTGTATCACCCTATTATAGAGGAGGGTCCAGCCAGAATCTGCTATCAGAGGATCAGCAGGCTAGTTGAGCCAGGTCTTTTGATTCTGGTGACTTTTTTTTCTAACCCTCCAGCAGATCCCTACTGCATTTACGATAAAGATCAAATGCCCCTGGTTTCTGCATGCCCTGCCTTGTTGGGTCCTCCTGTCTCCCCCCTCAATACCTACTGCCCTGCTCTGTCCTAGAGAAAGCCCACCCACTCAGACATAGGACACTGTGCCCCTGATATTGACTTTCATCAATGAGGAAGGCCATTTAGCCTTTGCAGAGCTACCACACTTGTAATTAGATGCTCATTTGCAAAAGTTAAAAAGAAATCTTTACTCCTAGCACCTACCAGACTTCTTGTCATATGTAGGCACCAAATTAATCTTTGTTGAATGAACACATACATTAAAGAATTAACTGTGAGTAAATAATAGCCTGGAACCTTGGAATCTTTCAGACCTGAAGATCCTAATCGGCTAATTACTTCCAGAGAATTAATAAAACACATTTATTTCTACACAGTTTTCTCTTCCACCAGCAAGATCCACCAAACCATTTTGCAATTGCTACTATATTTAGAGACTCCTCTGCTGCTAACAAGGAGTACTAGTTTCTTGAGATTATGTTCTTTAGGTTGGACACTAGTGGCTCATGCCTGTAATTCTAGTTACTGAGAAAGCAGAGATTGGGAGGATCAAAGCTGGTTTATGGCCCAGACAAACCTGGGGAAAAAATTCATGAGACACTATCTTAGCAGAACTCTAAGCATGGGCTATATACCTACTATTTAAGCTATGGTGAATTCAAGCTAGGAGGATTGATATACAGGCCAACCCTGGCAAAAGCCAGACCCTACCTTAAAAATAACCAAAGAGGTCTGGCTGCCAGTGACTCAGGCCTGTGATCCTAGCTGCTTAGGAGGCTGCCATATGAGGATCACCGTTTGTAGCCAGCCTGGGTGGAGAAATCTGAGATACCCTTATCTCTAATTAACCAGCAAAAAAGCCAGAAGTAGAAGCGTGGCTCAAGTGGTAGAACACCAGCCTCAGAAGCAAAAGAGCAAGGTCAAGCCCTGAGGTCAAGCTGTGGTGCCTGCAAACACACACACACACACACACACACACACACACACACACACACACACACACACACACACACACACACTTAAATCATCATCGTCGTCATCGTCGTTGACATCATCAGAGCACAATTGGCTGGAGGAGTTGCTAAGCATATCTACCTAGTAAGCAGGAAACCCTAAATCCAAACCCCAGTTTTGGTGGACAGCCAGGCTCACTCTTGCTTTTTTTTTTTTTTTTTTGCAAATTATTGTGATTAATGATTATATAATTTCACAAAGTTCACAGTATTGTTGGATAGTGATGCTTAGTTAAAGTCACAAAGACATTCTAACTTCCATGGGGCAAATTGTCGATCGTGGTCTATAAAGCTTATGAGTTCTATGAGCTTTGACAATACAGTTCTTCCACATTGGGTGATATGTACATTCCTTTCCTTTTTCACAGTGCCAGCTATTTACTCTTTCCCACTCGTTCTCTCCCTTCCATCGCTGCCATTGAGTTGCTTAGTTCATTTTGATCAATGTCCAGTGCAGCTGATGGGTCCCACTGTTGAATGTTTTTCCCTGATTTCCTCTAGTTCTGTGTCCTCCTCCTAGTTTCCCTCCAGTGTGCACATATATAGCATATATGTGATCAGCAGCATGGAGTGGCTTACTCTTGTAAGCCTAGCTATTGTGGAGGCTGAAATCTGAGGATCTTGGTTCAAAGCCAGTCCAGGCAGGAAAGTCTATGAGACTCTCTTATCTCCAATTACCAAAAAACCTTGAGTAAAAATCTATGAACAGTGCCCAGGCCTTGAGTTCAAGCCCCAGTAGTAGCACAAAATCAAAATAAAGCAAACCCCAATACTGTAGTTAAAAAATATGTTTTCTCTAAGCAATATAAGTCCATTGCTTCAGGATTACTGTTTAGGAGTAGGATCCATTAGAGACATTGAGCTTGGACAGCCTCTCTCTGCCCCAACACACAAAGATTTCAGATGAAAAACCTGAAGCCCAGACACTTTTTGCAGATGTCACACATCTGGTTTGAATGAGAAGAAAAGGAAAAGAAGGATTTGTGTATTGTGAAATATCTGGATAATTAAATAAACTTTCAATTCCCTTCCAGATGGTTGGTGCCACATAGATACAGCCACAGAAAGATTTTGTTTTGGACTCTAAAAAAACAATTTAGTGGTGGCAGTGGAATTTGAATCTTGTTCACAAATCCCCATCTCCACTGAAACACACTGGCTGTAGAAAAGAAACCACGCGCGCGTGCACACACACACGTACACACATGCACACACGCACACACGTACATACGCACACAGTACATACATGCACGCACGCACACGTACACACACGCGCACACACACGTACACACGCATACACACACGCACACACACACATACACAGGTGCACACACACACGCACACACACACACACACACACACACATGCACAGAGTTGTCATTCTCCCTGAATGCTGTTCTCTGTGTCCAGTTGCCTTCTGTTTACTGGTGCGTATTTCCCAGTAATTCTTTTCTCTGACTTTGGCTTAACAAAAATCCTTTGCTTTAACTTGGGCTCAGCCCAGCACTGTTATTTATTTATTAGAGTTGCCTGCAGAGTTCTAAGACCACTGAGTACATGCACAAATCTATAAAAACACACAATGCAATTTCCTAGCACTGTAGTAAGTAAACTCCCTCTAAAGAATCAGCTGTCATCGGGGATGTTTAGACTGAAAAATAAAAGTCTGTGTTGGAGGTGAAGAGAAGGCCAGCTAGCTTTCTATAAATTGAATGAGAAGGGAGAGGTACTGCCTTTAATTCTTCTTGGGAAAAGTTCTCAGCCCTCCTACATGTCTGAGACAGAATGAGGGAGGTGCTGAGTGATCCTGTCTTTATAGCAACCCAGTGGGGAGATAGCACGCTGAAATGGAAGTATTTTGCTATCTTAGTCTCTTAAGATTAGAAAGTGGACACAGATTCAGGGCCGACCTGTGGCACAACTTAAGGCACTGTTTACAAAGAGATGAGGAATTTGCCTGGGATCCTGGACAAGAGTATCTTTCTATGAGTCTAACACTCTTGAGTGAAGAAAGGGAAAGAAGTCTATTGTTCAGGTTAACTGTGAACATAAGAAGGATACAGGGAGGATGGAGACTAGAGGAAACTTAGGGTGCAGAACCTGGCAGTCAGTGGACCACAGATGGGGCACAGGCCTGTGGCGGGTATTCTCTGCTGAGCAGCTGTGGCTCATCAATGGTCTCCTTCACTCACCCTAGGCATACCACAAGGGAACCATTTCCTAAGGCTGCCATGGGTTAGGTTGAAAAGTTAGGTGGGTTTTAAGTGGCTCTCATTTCTGGAGGGAAAGACTTCTGGAAGATCCACATGTTTGGTTTTTGTTGTTTCTTTTACATTTTTAAAATCACTATTAAATAGTTGTACAAGGCAGTTACATTTTGACATATAAACACATATAATATACCTTGATTTGCCTCATTCCACCCATCACTCTCCCTCTTCCTTCTGCGCCTTTTCCCAAACTAATCTCAACAAATTTCATTGCTCTATTTATTTATTTTTAAATTTGGTGCTTATCTTCAAGCTCAGAGCTTGAAGAGCACTGTTCCTGAGCTTTTTTGCTCAAGGCTAGCTAGTCCTCCACCACTTGAACCACACCTCCACATTAGGCTTTGGGGTGGGATGGGGCAGTTAATTGGAGATAAGAATCTCATACTACTTTTGCCCCAGTTGGCTTCAAACCATGGTCCTCAGATCTCAGCCTCCTGAGTAGCTAGGATTATAGGTGTGAGCCACAGATGCCCAACTCATTGCTCTATTTTTAACACATAATACTCCTTTTTACTCTCTCCGTTCACCTTCTTCCCTGCCAGTAATACCCACATCCTGGTAAAAATCTGTTTACTATTGCTGTCATTCACTTTTTTGTGTGTATAGTAATTGTTCGAAGGTGTTTTCTTTTAAAATCAGCTCAACTCCCTTACTTCCTCTTACTTTCTCAGTCCCCACCACCCTCTATTATCCAGAGCTTTCAGTGAGTTTATTTTACTGTCTTCAGTCACAAGTACATTGTAGCAATATGGATCAGCATTCTTTACTGGACACTCCTCTGTCCATGTGGACACCATAGTGCTGGTCATCTCTAAATGTTAAAGCCCTTGGAAGCAGGTGGCTTCCTAACCTCCTTCAGAGCCCCTTCCTTGCATCTTGATCTTTATTCTCTAATGTGAATCCCTTGTGGGGGCATTTCTGGTTCTCTGATACCTGCTGCTGCTGCTTCTTTGGAGTAAGAATGTTGGTTCCCACCATTCTTATGAGAGTCCCATACAGAGAGAAAAATCCTTATTAAATTCTGCCTCCAATTTCTGTTTTGTAACATGTTTTGATAGGTTCTCTAGCTGACCTTTAAAAAAAAATCCCCTGTGCTTTTCTCTGGTCTTCTCAGCACTTGCTTGGGTTATGGAAGTAATATTGTCTGGGCCAGAATAATTACTCAACCATGCCCTTGTTCCAGGGCGATAACTTCTGCAACACTCCCACCCTGGTATCTGTTGCCAATAGCAGCGGACTTCAATCTGTCCTTGGAAAAGGACCAAACTAGCCACAGGTGGTAGGAGAGACCCAGGACCCCTGTCCTCATAGGCATACCCTTCGGGGCACTCTTCATTCTGAGGAGGAGTGAGAATTGTGGGATTACTCAAAGCACAAACCCTTCTACTTCTGTTTCTTAACAACAGCTTTGACCGAATTCAGGAAGTTCATACTTTAATATCACTGTTTATAAGCTGCTCAGCGATGTTTACCATGGTTATAATTGGTATCATTAAGTTTAGGTGACATTATTAATGCTGCTGATTAAATTGCTATAAACCCAACTTCACCATTTACACAAATAGTCATGTCTGAGTTCCTGGCTCTCACATTTGAGCAGGAGTGTAGAAATACAGGACCATGGAGAGGCAGAGTTGGGAGGGAAAATGGAACCCTCGTTTCTTACCTATTAGTCAGAACTTCTAGGAAGATCTAGCATTCACTATCAGGAATACTTACTTCCTTTATAAAGTGGTTCTCATGAAAACTGGACATACTTTCAAAAGCATTGGCCAAGAGCTCTCCCCTTGCTCACCTGTCTCTGCCCTCCTCCTCCCTCTACTCCTCTCACCTCAAGCACGGCAGATGCTGGGCTGTGGCTACTTCTTAGTCCTTATGCTGCTCTCCCAATCTACTCCTCCAACATTTACCTAAACAGTGTCTTCTTACCTGCTCTCCTACTAAGCAAAATGATTAGACACAGTCGGACACTCCCACCAAAATTCATGGCACAATTGAATTGCCATTGTAACAGTATTAAGAAGACATGAGGCCTTTGAGAAGGGATTCAGTTATGAGAGTTAGACTCTAGTGAGTGGGTTCATGCTTGCTGTCACTAGGGAAGTGGGCTTGTTAGCCCTAGCCATCCTCGGGGTGAGTTTGCTATATAACCAGTCTAACTTAGGTTCTTTCCCCCTTCCCCCCCCCTCTCTCTCTCTCTCTCTCCCTCTCTCTCTTAGCAAGAGGGCCCTCACCAATGCAAAACCCTTCCACCCTGGGCTTCCCAGCTTCCCAAAGTAGAAGAAATAGGTTTCTTTTGTCTATCAATTATCCAATCTGTGGTATACTATTAGGGGAGCACAAAATGGGCAAAGACTGGAGACACATTTTGTTCCCAGGTCTCTATTCCTTTCTCCCCTTATCTTCCCTCTCCTCTTATGTATAGACATAGTATTTTTATGACTATTTGAGATTACTTATCCCTGTACACACACACACACACACACACACACACACACACACACAGAGAGAGAGAGAGAGAGAGAGAGAGAGAGAGAGAGAGAGAGAGAGAGAGAGAGAGAGAGAGCACACCAGGATGATATAAACTACATGGGTCCCAGATGGGCACGTGGTCAATGCTAGATACATACTAAATGAATGACTGAGAGTTTGCTGAGCAGGTGATATTCTGGTTTATCCTGATATTTGACAGAAGTGGGAATTTCAGTGGGTGCATTTCTACCTTATAGCCAGTGGGCTTTACCTTCAGCTAATGGAATCTGACATCAGCTGTCTTGGAGATTTATCTGTTAGGATGTTTCATTTGCAGTGAACAGAGATGCATCAGGTTGTCCTAATCCCAAAGGGAATTTCTAGGGAAAGATGTTAGACTTTAGTCAGCAATGGGAGGCTGATCAAGAGGACCAGGACCAAGCAAAAGTCCTAGGCACATAGGAAGACATCACAGCATTGTGTAGCTAGACATGTTAGTCAGCAAAACTAGGCATACCTCTGTCTGACCTTGAACCCATCACGTTTCAACCCATGGAGACTCCTTTCGCCTGGAACCATGCAGGTGCTGACAAGCACCTTGCACACCTTCTCTATGCTTTCCTAGGCTGTCATCAACTTTCCTCCCAGAGGTCCTCTGTGGAGCTCACCGCCACTTGTCCATTTCTCTGCCTTTGCTGAGGCTGTACGTGTTGGTTGCTAGTCAGAGGGAGGAGCTAGGACATCTTCCTTTTTGAAGCAAGAGAGTACCTCTCCAAGAGCTCTCCCTGCCCAGATTAATAACAACCATCTGCAGAGCAGGGGTATGTTAGGACACACACATATGTGTACAAACATCCATGGGACATTCACCACGCAGCCTGCCCTGCTTCGGCAACCTCCGTGTGTAAGTGCTAAACAGCGCTGAGGATAATGATGATGCGTGTTGCCAAAAAGTTATTTTTGTGAAAGGCTCCAGCCCACCACCCTCTGCCATGGGAACACTTTTTTCCCTGATGGGAAATGAAGAAACGGAGTGGAGTAGCAGTCGATGTGGCAATATAGAACTGAGCTCTAAAAAAGATGTTAGACTCCAGTACATTTAAATAAAAACTCCTGGCTAAATTGTGAGTACCATGAGTTCACAGTGATACTTATTTGTGGATTTGAGCTCGTTCTTGGTTTAAGTCCTTTAATACAGGCTCAGTATGTGCACGCGAGCACACACACACACACACACACACACACACACACACACACACACACACACACACACACACACACACACACACACACGTCACTCCGTTGGTACCCCGGGCCCTCAGGCATGCACCACGCTGCCTGTAATGATTCAGATGTCATTAACCTAAACCCACCAGGACAGTTGCTCCTTTGATGTTCCCTTGGGGGGAACATTCCAGGAGGTCCCACTCTTACTGATGTGGAACTCTCTGGGGGTCAGTGAGCATTGAGGACATGTGTTGGGGATGGGGGAGAGGAAAAACCCCTGGGCTCAGGCTCCATGAGGGAAACAGATCTGACGGGAAAAGACCACAGACTTCCAGGGATTGCTAAGCCTTCCAGAAGTACAACAGACATCGTTAGTGCCTGGCCCAGGAGATCTTCCCTGCCAGTAACAGGGCAGCTAATCACAGATCTGAGCAAGATATTCCCTCACCTCCTGCCTCAGTTTCTCCTGTCATAACTGGGAAAATATCTGCTTCTTCTTAAAGATAAAATCAAGTCATTCATGGAGTTGTTGGGTCAAATAAGAACAGTGAGGTAAGCTGTAAGAGGGGTTTCTGCAGACATGTTTCTGAAGTTTTTGTTATGTAATAAGGTTTTCCTTTAATAAGCAATTTTTCCGATACACATGCATCGTGTCCAACCAAGTAAGCAAACCTGTAATTAAGTAATAATGATACGATTACAGCCATTGGCATCCTACTGATGGTTAGTTTCTACGATAACAATTAGCTCTCAGATGTGATTTAATATAGGCATAAGCACATACTTAAGAAAGGATCTAAGAACAACTTAGAAAGTAATCAGGGGAAAAAAAAAGTGTTCTGGGCAGGGGCCATAAAACCAGAGCCAATAAATTAGCCAGCCAACCAGACATTCTGTTATTTGATAAAACTAATAATGCAAAACTTATTGCTATAGCAGAAACGTCATAAAAATGTAGTAAAAATAAACAAGCACATGGCTCTGGCAGAAGAGCTGAAAACAAGTGTAGAAACTGGAGGCATCGAAGTATCGCCAAGAAGAAGCAGCTTGGCAAGTGGGAGCGGCGATGTTCACATATATTAGTGGAAAATCTTACGGAATTTGGGATATTTTTCATGTTTGAGCAATATTTTGGGAAGTGATATTTCATACATCCTTGTCTCAGTACCAAGAGTGTTCTCATCCCTACGTTATTTTGTAATGTGCTTGATTGGTGACGTCTGTTACTGCTATGATGCCTTTTGGTAGAAACATTTGAAATTGAAAAGCAGAGGAAAAGAGAGAAGGCAAAACGGTATTAAGCTCCATAGCCATCCTTTTATCTGTCGTCTCCTGATGAGTTCTTGGAATAGTTGTGAGCATGATGAGGTGATGTGTCCCCATTTCACAAAGCTACTACAAGTACAGGGTATACAAGGACTCACAAGGCACTGCCTGATAGTGGAGCCCCCAAGCTGGGCCATGACACTTACTGTCTTGTATACCTGTCTTTGGTCCCAGGTGTGCTGAGGATAAAGTACATGAGTCAGACAGAGCTGGCCTCCTCCTGCTCCCGCAAGTTCTTGCCCCCTCCAGTGTGAGCACGCTCTCCATGTTGCTTCCTCTTTCAAATCTCTCACCTGTCCCACAGGGTCCTTCAAGGACTATATAAGGACTGATCAGGAAGGGGCTAGAAGGAGGTTCAAAGGTCAAGGTCAATGATTTGTTTCCAAGTCCCAATCTTCCTCTTCATCACTACCCCCAAGTAGAATCCCAGTGTCTCCTGATGTCATTCACACTCTCTATGCATAGCTTCCTGGAGTCAGGAGAGGGGAGGCTGGCCTCTCCCTCATAAGTCCCTACTCATGCATGGAGTCTGCCTCCCAGCCTGGCTGGGCACCTGCAGCTAGTGACGGCCGGGGTCTGCCCCAAACAATGGAGCACATATATGTGAGAAGGACATGCTTTGGGCAGTTCATGGGAGGAGGGGGAGGAGGGAAACAGCTGTGTTTTGGATCTGAATGGGTTACAGGCCTAGTTGGCCCCTCGGATGGCCGCCAGCAGGGGAAGTGGGAAGGCTGTGAGGAGAATAGCAAGCTTCTCCTAGCAGGGTCTATTCCAGATGAATGCAGCCTCCTCGCCCTTAAATCCAATTAAAGGCCGATATTATGTCAGTGGAAATGTATGCCAATCCTAATATAGTCTAATAAGCCTTAAAATAGCACTCTGCAAGTGGAAAGCCCTGTGGTTTAATTTGATTCGAAGCCTAATAACAGGCTTAATAAGAGGGAATTGGCCCCCTTTTATTCTCCAACTGGTCTCTGCATGCTCTTTTCTTCCTTCCTTTCTTTGCCTCCTCTTCTCCTTTCTTTTCCTGGAGCTCTGTGGTGTGACGGAGCCATGCTGGAGTGGATGTGAGATAGATGCTTCTTTCCCCATGAAGCTGCCAGCTGAGAGCCTCAAACGACTGCTACCTGTGGGAATGTAGTTCTGGCATGTAGCAGGCTCTCCATGAATTTACCTTAGTTAATCCTTGCACTATGTCAGGCTGGCCAGGGCAAGGTGCTTCCTCTCTGCTTTGCTGCCTCCCATTGCAGATTGGGATGATAGATGGAGATACTCAAGTCCTGTCTCTAGGATATACTGGCTTAGAGGAAGAGTTTTGCCACTATCTTCTTAGTAGGCCCTTGATCTTCCTCCTCAGAATAATGGAAACACTGACCGTTTACATTGTCAATGGTCTTCCAAGTCTTAAGTCCATCCAGAGACTGAGTCAACTTTTGCTTTATGGAACTTTGGTCTAATTTTGGCTCATAGATTCTTACCCCCCCGCCCCCCACACACACTTAGAAAGCAAAGTTTAAAGTTTAGTGATTTAGTATATTAAAAAGAAGACAGTTCTACTGAAATATCACTTACATTTCAAATAATTCACCCAAAGACTATAATTCAATGGTTTTTATAATGCAGGAGCTTTTAGTACATTTACAGTTATGCAACCATCCCCACACCAATCTTAAAACATATTCATTACTCTAAAAATAGACTCTACATTCCTTAGCCAACAACCTCCAGTGCTCTGTGCCTCCTAGTTTTAGGCAACCACTCAGCCACTTTGTCTCTATAGATAAACCTAGCTAGACATTTCCTATCAGTGGGGTTATATAATACATGGTCTTTTGTGTCTGACTTCTTTCACTCTGCATGTTTTTAAGATTCACCCAGATTGTAGTATCTGTCAGCACTCTGTTCCATCACATTCCATTGTCCTGACTTACCATATTTACTTATCCATTCCTCAACCAATGGACTTTTGATTAGTTTCCATTTCAAAGCTATTGCAAGCAATTCTAGTATGATCATTTGTGAATAGGTGTCTCCATGAACATACTTTTTGATAACTCCTGGGTATTTATCTACAAGAGGAATTATGGAATTTGAAAATGGTATTACCCATTTGAGGAAGATTTAAACTGTTTTCCAGCTGCATGGGTTCCAATCCTCCATTTCCACACCAAGACATGTGAGTGCTTGATTTCTATTGTAGCCACCCCAGTAGGTATGAAATGGGATCTTTAGGGCTTTGATTTTCATTTCTTCAAATGGAGTTCATGCCCTCTGATCCAGACTGGTCTGTTGAGTTATTAAATAATGAGTTATTAAATAATGAGACCTGAATTCAAATCTCAGCTGTAAAGACTGTATTAATCACTTCATCTTGGACACATTATGTGATTTTGCAGAATCCTCATTTCCAGATCTGAGGCTGGGATACTTCCTCAGGCTGTTAAGACTCATGGAAGGATGGAAAAGCATCCATCTTATGAAGGATCCGTGCATGGGGTGTGTTCATTTCCTTCCTTTCTCCCTGCCCTGATTCACGTGCTTCTGTCACAGTACGAGGGTGGGGATGCTATTTACCGATGCTCCATCAACTTTGCAACAAGATCAGAAGAAAGAATATAATTTTTAAAAGAAAAGGAGGTAATGATGGATTGAGTTGGGACGAAAGCAACAAGCGTTTGATGCCAAGATAAAGAAACTGAAGTTCTGCTTTTGTTTTCTTTTTGAACAAGGAGAAGTGAAGGGTGAAGAGTGAGGAATAACCATCTTCAATATGAGGGGTTATTATAAGGAGGATGGGGACCAGCTGTTTGCCATCTCCAGCAAAGACATCAGAAGGGAGAATGTGCTTTTATATGGTGGCAAGCAGCCTGTGGCTTCATTATTGGGAAGCATTCCTTTGCTGTCAGTGCCCTGAAGCCTCGGGATGGGAATGTTTCAAATTTCCTGTCCCCAAAGACCTTTCCACATGTGATAAACTGCAGCCAGGAGTGTGGATGAGATGCTCCGAGGCCATTCCTCGCCCCCCCCCCCCCCGCACAAATGCTGTGAATCCCGGCAGTGCCCACCTTGCTTGTCTTCCCTGTGACACCCTAGGTACCCCTAAAAGCATTTAGGGACACCCCCATCCCTTGTTTTGGCTGGATGGAGGTTTCTCTATCCCCCCATCACCATCAAGTGGTGTGGGGGAGTTGCTACTGTGTCTATTTCAGTAGTGAGTGATGTGGTTTCTATACATAGCTGTGGCTTCTAATTTCTTTGGCAGCTCCTGGGTTGAAAGGTGCTGCTAAGAGACGGGGAGGAAAGAGCTAAATGACTATTTATTTATTATTTATTTTTAAAACCTTTCAAGCAAAGCTCAAGTGTTTGGTCCTTCAGTGTGTCAGCACATGGTAGCCATTATTGTCCTTGGCAGAATTTACAAGCTTGGATGTTTGGATAGCTACTCCTGGTTGACAGAGAAGCAAACCTGAAGGTATATTGGAGGGAGCAGGAGAATGAGCCCCATAGAAGGGGATGTGTCAGACTTGGGGTATGGCGCTGTCAGGAATTCTGTCCCTGTTGGTTCTATCTATGGTGAGCATGGCTGTAGTTCCTCAATAGTCCCTCCCCGTTTCTCCCATAACTTAGTAACCAGGAGACTGAAGGAGGATGACTCTGACCCCAGGACCAAAGGCGGGTCTGACTTAACCAGGACATTCTATTTATCTTGTCTCTCCAGGATTTGGTCCAGATCATTCTTATCCAGTTGGTGTCCAGTATTTCCCTGGCCCTTGGGATGGGGAGGGGCCTTTCCCATCATATTTTGGGGTGTCCTTGCTTAGCGCTCCTTTGGTAACAATGTCCATACTATTGACCCCTACAAGCCTGGGAGCCTCTGTGAGGGTCTGGGGGGACAAACCACAACCCCTGGGATGTACTTGCCTATAGGTGTAAACACATTCTTCAGTGGATGTTAGCACTGTGCAAATATTATGATTTTTTCTATGTGCGTCATGATATGAAAAAGTCTGAGACACACTGAGCCATAAGAGAATGAGTTTTCAGGAGAAGGCTGGGCTGGCATTCCTGCAATCAGACAGGCATCATTGGATTGCTGGAACTTTGTCCTTGCACTGGACTTCCTGAAAGGTGGGTGCTCCCTCTTTGGAGAGAAGGTGCTTTTATGACCTGGTGCTGGACATGAAGAAACTACAGCAATGAAGGTGACAGTCCATGCAGTTAGCAAACAATAGAACCAAGGTTTCCACTCAGGCATCTGCCTTCTTTCCACTATCCTCTTTCCACTATCCTCTTCCCAGTGGGACGATGGACAGGTGGGAAAGAAGGGCAGGTTTCCCTCTCACACCTCCTACTCTGTAGAGTGCCACGTTAGCACCTCAAGTTCAAACCGAGAGGCGAGTAAGACTTGTCCCTCCTTCCCTTTCATCCTTTCTCTCACAATTCTCTCAGAAGAGCCATCTCTGAGTAGAATTCACATCCGAGTATCAATTCTCCTGTGCCTATGGCCCTTTATAAGGGAAGCCTGGTTAAAAATGAACACATTGGGGACCAAGCATCAGTAGTTCGTTCCTGTAATGCTAACTGTTCAAGAGGCTAAAATCTGAGATCACAGTTTGAAGCCAGCCTGGGCAGGAAAGTCTGTGAGACTCTTATCTCTGATTAACTACCCAAAAGCTGGAAGTAGAGCTGTGAATCAAGTGGTGGAGTGCCAGTATTGAATGGAAAAGCTAAGGGCCAGTGCCCAGGCCCTTAAATTCAAGCCCCAGTTCTATCACAAGAAAATGCTGGAAGTATCACATTGTCTCAGAAGAGCAAGCGTTGCTCTTCTGAAAGAGAAAAATGGAAGGGCAGGGAAAGGGAGACACTTCAAAGAAAATGGCCCAGGTTGAAGTCGAACACACGGAGCTCAAAATCACTGTCTATGATTTTGAGCATCTGTCCCCATTCCCTCAATTAGCTCTATTGTAGCTTACAGACTCCTGTGGGAGTACATAGCTTCTGTGTCCATGGGTGATAGACTCAATATGAGACCTAACAGTTCTTCTACCTGGCCATCTTGGATGGCTCCATAGGTGGCAAAAACTTGGCTTTGAAAACACCTCTTTCTTGATTTGTTCACTTTCTTAGACCATGCCCAGATTCTTTTGTTCACCTTGTTCCATTACACATACTTGCATTCAAATAGCCTCATGCTTATGAGAATCCAAACTGCCCCCTGACAGAGACTCCCTCCTTTTGCATCTCTCTTAGTTTCCAGGTGATGAAACTGGCCTTGGCCTGGGTGGTTGTCATGGAGACGCATCCCAGCTTCCCACCTCACATCAGCTCTTCCCAGCAACCTCTCTGGGCTAGACAGGGAAGAGAGGTCTGGCTTTGTGCTGTGTCTGCTTTTTATGGGGGAGGGGATTCAGCAGATAGTGCTTTGATGTGATTTAATCCAAGTTCCACAGGGATGGGAGAAATGATCTGGCCAAAAAAAAAAAAATCGGGGCGGTTTTCTATTTGGCTTGTTGTATTAGCTAATTATCTGAAGAGGCAATCAGAGAAGTAAGAAAAAAATAGAATCAAGGTAATGCCTGTGTTATTTATATTTTATCATGCTTTCTAAGCTCAGCCAAGGGATGTAGTTTTATTTCTTTCTCTGACCCTTCCTTTAGTGTGTCCTGTTACTACGATCAGATCTCACTGACTAGTGATATTCTCATCACAAATAACCTCACCTATTTTGTTCAAGGCTTTGAGTTCCTATCACATCAATAATATCATCCTGAACCTCTGTAAAGACACTTCCTCTAGGAACTTCAACTTGTCTATGTGTTCAGTAAATACTCTGTGTGTGTGTGTGTGTGTGTGTGTGTGTGTGTGTGTGTGTGTGTGTGTGTGTGTGTGTGTGTGTGTGTGTGTGTGTGTGTGTGTGTGTGTGTGTGTGTGTGTGTGTGTGTGTGTGTATCTAGAATGGATCCCAGGTATCTCAAAAGACTCTGGGCACTGCCTTCAGTAACACTGATGGTTTTCAGTAGGAAAAGGCCATCCTGCTCCTGCTGCAGTGAACAGATGAAAGACACTGAAGCACAGAAGAAAATTAAGGATGTGGTACTTGTTCATAGAGTTTTAGATATTAAACAAACTACAATCCAGTGGCCTGAAAGGGAAAGTCATTTGTACTCCCCGATTGGTTGCTCTGTGGCCCTTCCAACACATTTGAAAAGCCACAATACAAAACAAGCAAACAACAACAACAAAAATCTCTGTAACTACATGACTTGTTTTATGAGAAGAAGGGTGGAATTCACAGTGGAATAGGGAAGCAGAAACCCTGGATCTTACTCCTGCCTGTACAACCGATTTAGTCAATCACTTTGTGCTTTTGACCTTTTTTTAAAACTTATTATTTCCCTTAAAACATTGAGTTAAAGCACATACCAGCCTCACTTGATCTGAACCAGAGATGTGAAGATCCTTTCTAACCTACAAGCCATGCTAGAAATACCAAGTTTAATTAAAACAGTGAGGGATCTCATTTCGTTTCTGCAACCATCCTATGAGTTTGACATTATTTGATGAGGTTGGGAGACATCAAACAACTTGTCCAAAGTCACACAGGTATGAAGGAGTCATACCTGGCATGGGATCTTCTGACTTCAACTTGAAGGCTTCTCATAAATCTCCAGCTGTCTGTGGGAACCTGGTTAACCCACCATAGAGACAGAACCAGAGTGAGGGTCATTTCAAGGTCACCCCAACAAGCAGCCTACTGTATAGGCTCTGGCATGATACACTGCCCTGGTGACCAGGACTTCTAGGAGCCTTACAGAAAGGGATAGAACAGGCCAGAAGAGAAAGTGAGGGAGAAGGGAAAGACACAAAAATGGCCCTGCTGGCCTGGCAGAGGGAAGGGTAAATGTGCCATGCTGAAGTCCTTTGAGCCAAGAGAAAATGTGTGTCTTTATCTTTGTCTGTACAATTTATAGTCCAGCTGGGCTCTTCTGTGAGCTTGGGGCTGTTCTGGCGCTGCCGAAAGAGTTCCTCTTGGGGTGAGCCGCTTGGAGCCCCTGGGAACCTGCCAGGAGCACACTGTAGTCATGGTTATTGGAGGAAGTTCCCATTGGCACTGACTGGTGCAGCCAGAAGATTTAGGAGACCAATCTACAGAGTTCCCAGACCAGCCAGCTCACCTGAAGTCAGTATGGCAGAACTGTGGCTTGTATCATGTTCCTCCCTCTGCAGGGACCAAGCCTTCCTTCGATCATTTGTTCATTCATTCGAGGGGATCTCAACAAACAGTAACACAGCAAGACTTGTAGGGGAGATGTAGCATGTCTTCCTGCAGGAGAGCTCAGTGCACCTGGTAGACGTGAGCTTTCTTGTCCTTAAGAAATAAGCGAGAGCACAATGTTGATGTTTAGTGTGGTTTAACAAGCATCCATGGATCTACAAATTACTATAGCTCACTGTTGCCCAGATAATATCTGGAGTTGTTCATTCATTGAGATGAATGTTCATCTTTTGGAGTGCTGGTTTAACAGAAGAGTTGATTTGCCCATGCTGTATAGTAAGGGGGTGTTTTAGAACTTCTGCTATTAGCCAAGTAACACCCCCCTTAATGTGTTAACAGTCTGGATTTAGTGCCTCCATTGGTTTTTTTATTTAGTACTCTGCTGATGGGATTTCCTACTTTTACACCTAAAGCCATCCCTCAAAGGAGCTTTTGAAAAGATCTGCCCAAATGCATGGATATACTTATTCATCTTCTCATATTCATTCACTCATTTTACTAACATTGATAAATTTCTGGCTGTTGGATGGATACTTACCAGCTGTAAATTTCCACTGAGGAAGGGTACTCTGGGAGCACACCTCATCCAGGTAATTCATAGCAGCCCTCATTTCTCCTTTTAGGTAGGAGTTCTCATCACTGTCTCATAGGTTGTTCTAGCTTTTTTATTATTATTTAATATATCTTTTTATTGTAAAGATACTATACAGAGGGATTACAGTTTCGAGTCCATTTCCTTTCAAGCATTGCCCTTCCTACCTCCCCAACTCTTCCACCCCCCCCCCAAAGTTGTAAAGTTTGTTTTAAATATAGTGTCTTGTACATCTCATTGTTACAATGGGTCAACCTGTAGGGTTGTTTCAGCATGTTGTTATTTCCCTTCCCCTCTCCAAATTAGAAAAATGTATATACAAGATGCAGGGCAAGAACATCAAATACAGTGACAACAGGGGTTATACCATGGGGAAGAACATACAAAGAAACAAAAAAAATCACATGGTACTTATAAATACATTAAAAACAATAACAAGAAAGATAAAACCACTTGTGTCCCTATCTTGGGGTTCATTTCACTTAGCATCATCTTATATGGTCATATGTGCATAGCTTTTGACCTTTGACCCCGAGTGCCTGGGAGATAGTATTATCCCCACTTTTCAGTGAAAAGTGACATATCCACTCATCTCTTCCCTGACATGTAATTAAATTGTAGTGCAGAGAAATGACATGGCCACTCAGGGACAGATGTAGGAGCAGAAAATATTTTGATTAGCAGCTGCTAGGAATCAACACCCAAGCCATCATGGAGACAATAGGCTGACTCAGGAAGGAGTGAGTCTGGATAGTTCTCCCTTTTGACAGATGCCAGTGTTGACCCCTCTGGATGCAGAATGTAGATGAGGCACACCCAGATGTTCCATGGGAGCACCGTTGGTCCACCAGGACCAGAATGCTAAGGCACCCCTTCATGGCACTGGCCTCTCACTCTACTCAGGGAACTCTAAGTACTTCTGGTTCTGTGAAAAGGGAGGAACCAGACTTTGGGAGTTCTTGATTACATCACTGCAGATGTAGAAAATTCGATCTCTGGGGCTGCTTCCCTCAGGACCAAGATGGAGGGTAGAAATCCCTATCTTCCCACACTCACATACTGCCCAGTCATGGCCTACCGTCAATGCTTCAGACACTGCTTGGATGGGCTCCCCGCAGGGAACTGGTCTCACAGGACAAGGATAGGGGCTTTCAAGAAGGCAGCTCACCTGTTCTCCTGCCTTCGGAGACAGATGTGTTCTGTCATCCTGAGAAGTCCTGGCCCTTCAGCTGTGTGTGAGGGATGATGGTAAATGTGGGCTGCAACAGTACATCTAAATCAAGTGCTCACCTGTGTGTGGACCTCCCCTGGTCATTATGTGATCTAAGACAAGCCATGTCTTACTCTCTTCTGAGCCTCAATTTTCCCCTTTTGTTCTCCTTATTACTGGCTCTCAAAGCCCAAGGGACTTGCGAAGGATGAGTCATCCGTGTTTATTGTTTTATTTTTTAATTTTTTTTTATTATTTATAAGCGACGATACAAAGGAACTGTCATTCAACAAAGTAGTACGTAAATGCAATGATTTTTGATGAATGCCACCTTGTTCATCATTTCTCCCCGTCCCATCCAATCCTACTTCTTCCCTCAATTTTCTATATTGATTTGTTTTTTGCTGTTTGTAATGGAGCCTGAACTCGTGGCCTGGTTACTGTCTCTAAACTTTTTTGCTCAAGGCTAGTGTTCTACCACTTTGAGTCACAGTACCATGTCTGGTTTTCTAGGGGTTAATTGGAGATTAAGAGTCCCACAGATTTTCTTGTCCAGCTGACTTTGAACTGCAATCCTCAAATCTTAGCCTCCTAAGTAACATGGATTATAGACATGAGCCACTGGCTCCTGCCTATGGATTGAATTTTATGACTGCATTTTCCCCTCTTCCTCTCTTCATTCATCTACTCCCTCTCCACTCCCTCCTTCTCCTGGTTTTTATTTTGTTGGACTGTGAATTTAGACTTTCTAAGGGATTATACTATTTGAGTTCTCCCCTAAATCTACCATTTTTCAATGAATACATTTATATATACTTGGATACCACTCTGAAGTGTTTACTTATATATTTATAAGTTAATTCTAGCTTCTATATATGAGAGAAAACATGTATGTATCCCTTGTCTCTCTGTTCCTAATTTACTTCACTTAACATGATTTTTTTTCAAAGCCCTTCTATTTCTTTGTAAATGTCGCAATATCATTCTTTCTAATGGATGAGTAAAATTCCATTGTTCCATCTGGACTGATTCCATGCCTTGGCTATGGTGCATAGTGCTGCAGTGAACATGATTGTGCTGGTGGCTTTACTGTATCCTGGTTTGTAATTTTTGGATAAATGCCCAGGAGTGGAATTGCTTGATCATAGGATAGTTCTAGGATTAGTTTTTTGAGGAATCTCGAATACTTTCCAGAGTGGTTGAACGTGTTTATGTTCCCATGTAAACATGTACTAGGGTCTGTTTTCACCCACATCCTTGCTCAATCCTTTTCAAAACACAATTTCAGAAGGCTCGTTGAAACCACAGTAGTATACTGATTCTGAAATTATTCACTTAGAAAGGGCTTTCCAGACAGAAAGTAGAATGGTAGAAAGGTGACTGCCAAGGGCCTGGTAGTGGGGACAGGACAGGGATAAGGAGGTGTTTTGGTGACTATGGCATTTCTTCCAGTGTTTGAAATGAAAGGAATTCTAGGGCAGTGATGGCAGCAGAGGAACAGCAATATAACTATAACATATTTAACCCTATTGAGCTGTATGCTTAAAAACAGTTGTGATGATAAATTTTATGTGAAGTGTATCACTGTAATTAATCGAAAAGGATATTCCATCTCACCCTTCTACTCTTGGTTATCATCTCAAAATAACTTTGTACTCCATCACTGGAGTCCCACCTCCAGCCCTTTTGGCTTTAGGTTATTTTTAGATAGGCCTTGCTTTTTCCCAGGATGGTCTCAGGCTGCCACCCTCCTATCTCCGCCTTCTACATAGCTGGGATTTCTGGCATATACTACCACACCCAACTTGTTTTTTGAGCTAGGGGCTTGCTAAATTTTTCCCCTCTTGAGCTAGCCTCTAATGACATTCCTCCCATCTCTGTATCCCAAGTAGCTGGGATTAAAGCATGTGTGTCACCACACACCCTGCTAAATAACTTTAAATACTGCTTTCTTTATGGTTTCCTATGGCTTGGGCTTTGAAAGGAAATTCTGTCAGACACCTACATTCCTCAGTGGTCTCCCATTCCACCCAATATGTACCCATTCCATCAAGCTTGACCATTACTCCTTAAGCCAGCTTGCACGCTGACCCTACTGGGAAAACCAGATGGATGCTAGTCTCCAGGGAAAACTCTGAGCTAGAGAAACAAGAAGCAGAATTCTAGCTTTAGGCTTTGCTTTCAAATTTATTAAAACACACACTTATCTACAGCATATTTTAAACCCATCTTAATTTATAATAACAACAACAATCACAGTGGCTTCTTATTTTATAGCCAAGATGAATCTGTTTGCAACTCATTATATTCCCAGACTGTTTATCTGACTAAGTATATTACTATGGCTCATGAATTCTCTTGTTATTATCAGCATTGTTATTCATACCTTTCTCCAATGTTATTATTTTTATCTGGTTGACTATTTCTTTAGTTTAATGTCTTAAAGCTTTTGTTTTATTTATAATCATACATTCTTTAGGGCAGGAATGTTGGGTTTCCCTGACCCCCTTATATTCTGGGATGGAGAAAGAGACTGAAAGCTGGACTAGGTAGTCTCCCCACAGCCATTGCCATACTGATAGAAAACCCATGTTGCTTAATGTCACCCCATGCCTAACCTCAAAGTACATTTGACTCTCATTGTATAAATTTGGCCAAGTTACTACCTATGTCTTTTCTATATACAATAGATCACAGCAGTACCACTTGCATGTGAGATTGTGATATATATATATATATATATATACATATATATATATATATATATATGTATAGTATGGACACGTGATGGCATGACTTAAAGACTGGACTTGACAATGGTGTGAAAGTGACATGCAGTACTAGTTCATTTCTCCCATCTGTGCTTTAGTTTTGAATTCTGATCTCTTTAATAGATGGCTTGAGATAGTCAACAATTTATTTTAAAATAGGCTTTATGTTAGATTATTCTGCTGAACTGCAAGCTAATATAAGTGCTCTGAGCATTTTGAAGTAGGCCAGGCTAATCAAATGGTCAATGGACAAGGTGCATTAAATACATTTTTACTTACATTTTCTACTAATGATATGTTTGTCAGGACCAGACCCATTAAATCAAGGAGTATCTGTGTATACTTCTATTTTTAAGCACAGCGGAAGTACTCAACAAATTGTAGTTATTATTGTTTTATCTTCCTTAGTTAACTCATAATCTAAAGAAAGAAATCCCCAAATACCCAGAACTATGCTGGGAAGGGACGGGGTACAGTCATAGTAAGAATGAAATAAAATGTGTGGCTGGCCCAGGTAGAAAGGAACAGCTAGACCAAGGGGGGCTGCCCGTCAGGCAGAAGGGGCAGCCTCAGCCCAGGCCTAAAATGGAAAAGGAAGGAGATTCAGGTCTGGCTGAACCACTATTCTATGGAACATGTCTGGAGATGAAGCTGGAGACATTGGTCGAGACTATTCTGGAAGGGATTGAATGCCACTGTAGACTTAAATTTGGCTATTTTTTTTTTAACAATTCTGAGACACACATTTTCCTTCACACTTTAAACATCTCTGAAACTGAATTCATCTTACAATCAATGTATTGTCATAGTTAATTGCCAGCATTTTTTTCTTTTTCTAATGGTACCTAAAATTACAGTGTACTGTACAATTGGTGTCTTAGATTGGATGAAATATGGTGTATTGAAGGCTGCAAGACTGGAGGATTGGGGAGAGCTTCATGCTGCTATTGTCCCTGTCCCATTTCAGGAACTTGTTCAGTGCCAGTAAGTGCATGTACAATCATCTTTAGATATCACTCATTTCTGATGAGTGAAATGAATCTCCCTAATTCTTACCAGTCCCAGTTTTGGAAGCAGGCTCTGACTAAGATTGAACCCTTTTCCTCTTACCTCTTAAAATATTCAACTGCTTTCTCCAGCTTGGAGTTCCTGTCTATACTCAGCTGTGTGGGGTCTGCAGAATGAACTCTAAGGCAGAAAACTGGACTTGAGGGATGGTACAAAGGGGATCTTTTATTATGATTTATTTGTGTTCTTTTCATCTCTTTTGCTGCCTTCTGTTTTTCTGTGCCTCTCTTTTCTGATCTTTCCATTGACCAAAGCAAGGCTTTGGGGACACTAAATCCATGGTGTTGTCTGTTGTGGAGACAGAGTTAGGGAGATCGAAGGAAAAGAAGAATCAGGAGGTTCCAGCAGCTGATGCTCAGAAATATCTGAGGTCATCAACCTCCAGGCAATGCAGAAGCCCCAGCCCTCTGTGGTGGACCAATGCTGGTTGCCTAGCAACAGTGCCTTCTGCTCTTCCTGCTCATGCTTTTCATATCTTCTTTTCCTTTCTTCTCTTTGACCAGCTTAGAAGGTTCATTTTTTTAACCTGGTCTGCAACTGGAATAACTGAAGAATGATGGGGAAAGTATTCTGCAGGATTTTCTTTGTATCTTCCATTTTGTTCTCCCCACCCCCCAACTAGGGATGAGTATGAAAGCTGAGTATTTCCAATATCTTTGGTGAAAACTAAGACTCCATTATTTTCAAGGTTAGCTTTCATGCTAGGTCTTTTCAGATAGGAACTATTGGAGGCACTGTTTAAGACCTCCAAAGAAGTTTCTAGTGAAAGTCCAGTCTTCTATAGGCCTGACAGGTAATTCAGCATTGATACCATTTTTGGGCCCCATGGTATTTCATCCTAACCTAAAAAGAGAGAAAAGTTGAGTCTAACTATCTATATTCATTGCATTCAGTGGTAGAGGGAAAAGAGAGAGGTTATATTCAGGTTTACTTATGTAAATGTGAGAAAATACATTACTAGTTACTAATTTTCACAAGATGGAATATTCTTTTCCCTTTTAATTACTGCTTTGCATATGATATGTACACACTATGTGGAAAGGGAGAAATGGAAGATATCTCTAGTTCAATAGTTTTAGCACAAACAAATCTTTTCATGTGATAAAATATGGAAAATTGATCTGTGGAGTATGTAGCTGAGAAATGGCATTAAATTTCAAAGAAAGATTTATTCTCAAGATAAAGCACCATTTCCTACGATTTTTGCTAGCACGATATGCTAGGAAACAGGAGATTGTTGGTGATTGGGCACACAAGCCAAGTCACATATCTGGCATTAGAATTTTCTTTAACCAAAATGTAGGGTGGTAGAAGGTCTCTAATGTTTACTTCAACTCTGGCAGTCTGCATTCTAGATATTTATCTTTCTTCGCCTGCTTTTGCTTTTCCTGGTCTGTCACATGGTAAAGATACTGCTTGCCAACATACTTAGCCCCAAGAGATTCTCATCAGGAAATGAATAAGATGAGAACTTTTGCCATCAGTTTCCAGAAAGGAGCTGGACTGGAGCACAGTGATGGGTGGTGACTGTCTTCTTGCTCACAGTCATGCGAGCCATCCTTCTCTTCTCATTTGGCGTGTGAGGAGCCCAGCATCCACATGTCACTTTACAAAATGGATCCTCCTGTGGAATAAATCTGGGTGTTGAATGAGGGCAGTGGCAGCTGGGCTATCATTTCCATAACTACTATTCGAGGACAGGTTCTGTGTCTTATTCAGTGTTGTGTCCCAAGAGCCAGATCACCTGTCACCTCCTGATATTTACAACATGGCCACTAAGTAATTATTTACTGAAATCCAAGCATTATTGCTCTGAAGAGACATTCCGGCCCTGAATCAAATGATATCTGTCCATAGAACATCCTCATATGATTCACAGGGTGAGGATGTTAATCACTGTGTAAATATCTGACTAATTACTACCCTGGCAGCATTTTGAAGACAGTTGGTCTTGAAAGCATGAAAGCAACACATTCTTAGCAACTTTACATTTTTATCTAGCCTGGACAACTAGCTGGCTCAGGCAACATCAAGGTATTTTATGTGAGGGTGGGGGGAGGGAATGGGGGAGGGTGTGCTGGTACTGGAGTTTGAACTCAGGGCCTTGTGTTCTCACCTGTCTTTTATGCTCAAGGCCCGCACACCTTCATTTCCAGCTCTTTGCTGGTTAGTTGGAGATAAGAGTCTCATGGACTTTTCTGCTTAAGCTGGCTTTGAACCGCAATCCTCAGATCTCACCCTCTTGAGTAGTTATGATTACAGGCATCCAGATAAGAAATCTTTTTGTGCATACTATTTTCCCCAAAAGCAAGATTAAAATTTGCCTTTTATCAGTAGATTTCAAACCATGTTAGAGTCATATGGTTTGGAGGGTCCTCACCAATCCGCCAATGTGTCAGCATCTCATTTAGAGACTGGGAGGAATTTGAGTACGTCCACGATGCCTGTGTCGAGCTGGTGTGAACTCCCAACCCCTCTGTTCTCCTCCTAAGACACAGCCTTCGATCTTGTGGTCCTTTCAGAAAGTGGCCATGTGAAGACGTGCCTGCATTGCAGCATGCAGCTGGAGGTGTGGAATCATAGAGAAGGAAAGAGATGGGGAATTTCAGGGAGGACATTGCCCATGTTCTTGAGAAGTAAATAACAGGTTTCTACAGGACGAACATAAGTATGATGAGCAGCTGTTTCCCCTCATCATAAGAGGAAATGGACATAAATTGCTCCTCTGGGAAGGACTTAGGACAGAATGTCAGGAGAACTTCCTTTCTTCGTGGGCTGGGCATTTATTTGCAGAAGATGAACCTATGAGCCACAGATGTACACAGCTGCATGGCGTGACTTTCTGGCCTTCTTCCCCCAGCTGTTCTCTCCCAACATTCAAGAGAAGCTCTGTTAGTCAGTGTGGCACATTTTCCCCTAGCTTCAAAACATGCCATGAGGGCAGTTTGTGTCCTTTTAAACGTGTCCCCTGTTCATTGGTGAAGAGTGTCTTGGTTGTATCACCAAGTCGGACAAAACCATGGAATTTGATGTGGCTTTCTTTTCTAGCCATATAGGTGAAGAAGAGAATGTTCTAGGTAAACACTGCTAACTCAGAAAGGGGCTTAACTTACTACAACAAGGATGCAGTTGATTTCGGAATCTCTGAAATGGTTACTAGCGACATTAATATGGAAAGAGACTGCCTGGTGCTGGTGGCTCACACCTGAAATCCTAGCTATGCAGGAGGCTGGGATTTGAGGACTGTGGTTCAAAGCCAGCCCAGGGAAAAATCCTGTGACTCTTTTTGTTTTGTTTTGTTTTTTAATTGTGAAAATGCCATATAGAGGGGTTACAATTACATGGGCAAGCTAATGAGTACATTTCTTATCAAGCATTGTTGCCTCTTCCTTTGTTTCCCCTTCCCATCCCTTCCCATCTCTCCCCCACTCCCTTCTCCCTCTCCCCCCAGCCAAAGTTGTAAAGTTCGTTTTCCGACATAACGTCTTGTACATCTCATTGTTGCAATGGGTCCACCTGTATCCCTATTTAAACAATTTGATTTTTCCCTTCCCCTCCACAAATTATACCAGCATCAAATGCAGTGAAAATCTCCAGTTAACTATACCAAAAAAAGCCAGATGTGAGGTTGCAGATCAGATAGAGCAGCAGACTTGAGTGAAAAAGCTAAGGGACAGCACCCAGGCCCTGACTTCAAGTCTCAGAACTGGTACACAAAAAAGGAAACATATTATCCACATCTCTCTATCTGGCAGCCATTTGTGCACCTCTATTGAACAAGAATGTATATATGTACAACACAGGTTTATGTGCACTGTTTCCACATTGTGTCTGCGTATGCACTGAGCTTCCCTGGCCAGTGGACAGGTGTAGGGACATGCACGTAAAGTGACTTTTCCTCATCTTTACTCTCCCATCACCCCTGGCTATATACATCTGCAGGTATCCAGAGCTCACTTTGCAGATATCCACTCTGTTTCTGCTCATGCTATTCTCCCTCCCTGCCTTTAATAGGGGAGGAATTGCTAAATGTTGGCAATGCAGTAAAGACAAACTGATTACGAAGAAACGTTCCCTTGCCCTGCAGACACATTGCCACTGCTTTTATGCGGCACATTACGCCGTGGTGAAATTTAGTTAATTTTATGGTTTGTTATTATAACAGCAGAGTGGATTGAGGGAGGCAGGGTTTGTTGGATCCAAGTGCCACATTTCCTGGGTGTGATGGGAGCAAGTGAAAAAGCAGGAAGCCAGCGGTGTTAGGAGACAGGGTCCACGCAGAAGCAGAGAGGCTGCTGGAATTAGTTCTTAACTTTTTAAGTACAGGAACTCATTAATTTAGTCAGGAGAAGGTTGGTTGCTACACTCATGCAGAGGGAACATTGGCAGAGCAATGAGAAAGCCAAGCAGGTTCTCAGCCATTTTTGCTGCAAAGCAACAACGCATTTGGGCAAAGAGAGCTTTGTCACCTAAATATCCAGGTTCACCAGCTGTCCTCTCCTGTCTCTAACCTCAGTCTGTACAGTTGAGAATGGTCATAGTCACTGCTATAGTTTAAACCATACCACCCAAAAAGCCCAAGCATTAACATTAAGTCTTGGTCCCAAGGTTGGTACTATTGAAAGGTGGTAGAAGCTTTAAAGGTAGAGCCTAATGGATGTTATTATAAGGCCCCTTTCTTTCCTCTCTCTCTCTCTCATCCTGGCTCATAAAGAGAATAGTTATTCTCCACAGAACTCCTGCTATGAGGAGCTACCTTACCACAGGCCCCAAAGTGATAGGGCCAACTGATCCTGAACTGAAACCTCCAAAGCTATGAGTCAAAATAAGCCTTTTTCTCTGTATAAGCTGATTGTTTTAGGGATTTTTACAGCTTCACAGTAATGTGAAGCTGACTACCACCTTTTGGGGCTCTTGGAAGGTCAGCACTGGGCACATACTAGATACACAGTAAGTGTGCTATGTCATCTCATCTCAGAAACCTCTTCTCTGTCAGATTACCTCCAGAGGCTTCTCTAGGGAGACCACCAGAGCAGTAGATGTGAAATGTGGGAGAGGTCTGTTTCTGTCAAAATACCTGAGAAAAGGGGCTGGGAAGGTGGTTCAGTGGTAGAGTGCTTTCCTTGCATGCATAAGGCCTTGGGTTCGATTGCTCAGCACCACATAAGCAGAAAAAGCTGGAAGTGGTGCTGTGGCTCAAGTGGTAGAGCACTAGCCTTGAGCGGAAGAGCTGAGGGACAGCGCCCAGGCCCAGAGTTCAGGCCCCACAACCAACCAAAAAGAAAAAAAAACCTGAGAAAACCAATACAAAGCAGGAAAGCTTTATTTGGGCTCTTGGTTTCAGAGGTTTCAATCCATGCTTTTTATCCTATAATAAGGCAGCACATCATGGTGACAGAAACAAGTGATGGAGGCTGCTTACCTCACAATGACCAGGAAGCCAAGTAAGTGACAGGAAGGGGCTAGAAACAAAGTAAACCCTTCAAGGACACACCTTCCTAGGTTGCTTCCTCCAACCCAGGCCCTATCTCCTAGCCTTTCCACCACTTCCCAGGGCGGAAAGTTATAAGCTCATTAATGGATGAATTGATTCATGAGGTCAGAGCCTTCACGATTCACCCCCACAAAGACCCCACCTCTGAATATTGCTACATTTGCCACCAAGCCTTTAACACATATAGCTTTGAGGGACTATTTCAAACCCAAGCCATAATAATAACTACCAAATGGAAAGGGAGTGACACAGGTGACAATGGTCATAACCTCACGACACAATGAAGAACTTTTGAAAGGCTATTCTAGAAAATACTGAAGAAAAATATGGGCTTCCAGAGCCTTGAATCTAGCTTAGATGAGAACCCATTAGGTACAAGCCATCCGTTGCTCTGAATGAAGCAAAGCTATTAACATTCTTATTTATCCTACTAATGAAGCTAATTAAATCTTCAATCCAGAAACAGAGTTGGTGTGGACTAGATTACTTAGAGAGCAGAAGCTATTTCCACAAGAACATGGCTTTCCCTGTTATTCTTCTCAGCTGGGTCCTTGGATCCTGCCTTCAATGGTAGGGCAAGCAGATGACAAAGAATATGTCAGCCCTAACTATCATTCCTCCAAGGTCTGGCAACTCCTTTCCTGGCCAGGGAGCCTGTTTATCTTTCTGTTCCTGGTGCCTTCCTTCTCAACAGACAGCCCAGCCATTTCTTTGTTCTTGCCAAATGCCAATGTACCAGCTGGGGCACAGCACCAGCATGGCGCCCCCATCCTCTTAGAATGAAGGGACATCTTGAAAGAAGATGACAGACTAGATAAGAGTACATACCCACAGATCCAGGTATTTACGTCTTCCTCTTGTGTTCCTGAATCACTTGTCTCTTCCTTAGGAGCTTGTTTTCTGGAAGTTTCCTTGCCCTATACTGTGTTAGAACTCTGGGAGCATGAAGTGACCATAAATTCGTATTTGCCAGTGGTTTGCATATGAGAAGAACGAACAATGATATCTCTGTTTCCTGTGTTGAAATCCATTAGTTCATGAGTAATGTCAGAACTCATCAATTTAATATAGGATGACCTTGAGCTTTAAATTGGAAATAACACAAAAGTTTCTATTTTGGCCTAGGGGAGTGCCAAATGAAAGTGCTTTAAAAACCCCCAGACAAGGCTGAGTCATTTAAGGAGAATTAACTCTTGTGTAGGAGCAGTGGCGAGAGAGGGGGCATTGGGAATAAGTGACCTCTGGCAGGAAACCCAGACTTCTGATTCACAGCATCACAGAATAATTAGGTCTTAGCAATTGCTAAGCCACCCTCTTATTACCAAAAGTGGAACACTGTTTATTTGGTATCCTCCTTCCACATCCACAATGTTCATGTGCTCATTATATCCATAGTCCTAACTTCCCTTCATGTTGTAGCCATTGTGGAGTTCGCCACTTCGTAGCCTCATTATGCAGGCCATGTTTAGGGAATGAGGCATTGTGAGTCACTGGGTCATATGTGTGTGTGTGTGTGTGTGTGTGTATATATATATATATATATATATATATATATATGTATTATATAATGAAGAATTGTCAAAGGATCAAAAAGCAGTAAGTTGTACTGCACAATTAAATGATGCTGAATATAATGTTTTAATTATATGGAAGCAATGAAGGTTTTCAGAGGAGAGTAATCATCACAAACAACTGTCAATAAGGTGTGCAGACATTGTGTAGAAAGATCTGATAAATATGACAATTCTTTTATATAGTTGTGTGTGTGTGTGTGTGTGTATGTGTGTGTGTGTGTGTATGTGTGTTTTCTGTGTGTGTGTGTTGGTACTGGGTCTTGAACTCTGGGCCTGGGTGCTGTCCCTTAGCTTTTCCACTCCAGGCTAGGACTCCACTACTTGAACTACAGTTCTACTTCTGACTTTTTGGTGGTTAATTGGAGATAGGAGTCTTGCATACTGTTCTGCCTGGGCTGACTTTAAACTGTTATCCTTAGATCTCAGCCTCCTGAATAGCTAGGATTACAGGCATGAGCCATGAGTGCCTGGTTCTCTGTTTATTAAAATGTTTCATTATATAATTTGAAAATTAGACCCAGTAGAGAGTCAACCCGTTATAAACTAATACTGATGTCATGGCCACTAGGTAGACGGATGTCTGCAAATTGGTTTCAAGAAGTTTGTGGAAATGTTTCTCCCCAGACTAACTATCCATACATATGAAAGTGAATGGATTGTAGAAGCCTCTATCTTGCTTGCTGCTTTACTTGTAGTGTTGGTTTGACTTCCAGTCTGTATCTTATATGGGCTCTAAGTTTGAACTTTATCCTTGTTTGCAATAAGACCACAGGATTTAAGGTACCTTTTTACAGAGTAAGCTAAGAGAAATCTCATAAGGCATCAGGTGTTAATTCTTAGCCAAAGGTTTACTTCTTCTTGAGTGTAATCATGAGACCATTGTCCATGAGAAAAATATATCTCCCCTAGCACTTCCCATGTGGCTTCAATATCTTACATCAGGCCATAACAATGCTACTACAGAGATGATTTTTAGTGTAAAGGTGAAAAGCTACAGAGGCTATAAAATCATCACAGTTATGAAGTGCATTTAGTGAACATAACAACAACAGCTGAATATGCATGTTCATAGACCTGCTTGGCTCAAAGGACCAGACAAACAGGAGAGATAGGTCACACAGGTCCCTGAGCGGGTGCTAAGTTCTCTATGGCAAACTCAGAGGGACTAAAAGGTAGAATGAGCTTTGTTCCTTGCAACAAGAAGCCTCTCTCGAAGTGCCACGGTAAGGTTTATGTAAGACAAGCCCCTGGAAGAGGCCTTTGTGCTTTCCCACAGTATCCCTAGGAAGTGGGCGTGGTGCTGGATCTCCTCATTGAAACAGGCAACAGCTTCCCCGGGATGCTCTCCCAACTCTGGCCTCTTTAACTTGACATTCATTTCTTGGCAGTGTTGTCCTTATAGAGACTGCATCCTTCCAAACTGGACATCTCTTTGACACTAGCCCTTGATGGCCAAGTCCCATCCAGAACTGAAGACCAGGAATAATCAGGCATCCTTCTGTTCCCTGTGGACCCGTAGCATGGAAAGCCAGTTGGCAGTGGAGGAGGAGAGCGCAGGTGCCTCCTTTGGATGCCATCCATCAGTTACTTGGAGCTCCTTGCCACCCTCTTCTTTCCCACTTCCCTCTTCCTCCTCCAGGGGAACTCCACATCAGAACCAGGAGCAGGTGCAAGGTAGCTAGGGATTGGAGAACCTATTATCACTCCACACACCCATGGGCAAATTGACATCAGGCAGGGAATATCCTAACAAGCCTTGGTTACCACAAATCCCAGCCATGCTGAAGGAGGCTGGTGTGGGTCCCCAAGTGGACAGTGAGGAAGCAGAGAGCTGCCTTCCAGGCTTCCAGCCACAGCATTGGAAGCCAGTGCTGTCCTCTTGGAGATCATCTAATCCAGTGACCTTTGAATTGTGGCGTGAGACCAGTGAATGTGTCTTGAAAGCAATTTAGGGGGTCACAACTATCATTTTACCGAAGTGTGAGAGAGAAAGAGTGAGAGAAGGGAACATATCAGAATGCATGTCACATATAAAAGTAACTTTTGTTCAGTCATCTATAATAAGCGTATGTGTCCAGGATTGTAATGGATTCTAACAGAAGACTAGAAAAAATGTCATACTCTCCCCTTCCCCTGCCCCACCCTGTTTTGAAGAGTGTACGACATCTGTTGGCCAGGCCTGGTTTTTTCATTGTTGTTGTTCACAGTTGTATCTTTTTTTTTTTAATTAGTAAGGTTTTTTTGGGGGGGGTGTTTTTTTTTTTGGGTCTGGTCGTGGGGCCTGAACTCTGGGCCTGGGCGCTGTCCCTCAGCTCTTCAGCTCAAGGCTAGCGCTCTACCACTTGAGCCACAGCGCCACTTCCGGCTTTTTTCTTTTTGCTTATGTGGTGCTTAGGAATCGAACCCAGGGCCTCATGCTTGCAAGGCAAGCGCTCTACCACTGAGCCACCTTCCCAGCCCCTAATTAGTAAGTTTTTTTATTGTGAAAATACTGTACAGAGGGGTTACAATTACATGAGCAACGTAATGAGTACATTTCTTATCAAGCATTGTTGCCTCCTCCTTTGTTTCCCCTTACCATCCCTGCCCTCCCATCCCCCTCCACACCAAGGTTGTAAAGTTCATTTTTTGACAAAACATTTTGTACATTTCATTGTTGCAATGGATCCACCTGTATCCTTATTTAAACAATTTGTTTTTTCCCTTACCCTCCACAAATTATACCAACATCAAATACAGTGAAAACAGGGATTATAGCATGGAGGAGGGACATACAAGGCAACAAATAAATATGTTAGAAACAATATAAATCTTATAAATATGTTAGAAACAATAGCAAGGAAGAAAAACCATTTGAGTCCTTATCTTGGGGTTCATTTTGCCTAACATCAACTTATCTGACCGTTTCTGCTTGTCTCAGACATATACTAGTTATTGCAAATAAGGGAAACCATGGGACCTATGTTTCTTTGCGCCTGACTTACTTCACTTAATATAATTTTTTCCAAGTCTTTCCTAATGAATGGAGCAGTGTCATTCTTTTCAATGGAGGTATAGAATTCCATTGTGTGTATAAGCCACATTTTCTTGATCCATTCATCTACTGAGGAGCATCTGGGTTGGTTCCATATCTTAGCTATGGTAAATAAGGCTGCAATAAACATAGTTGTGCTGGTAGCTTTAGTATGGTCTTGTTTGTGATCATTTGGTTAAATGCCCAAAAGTTGGATTGCTGGGTCATAGGAGAGTTCTTTGTGGAGTCTTTTGAGGAACCTCCATACTACTTTCCAAAGTTTACATTCCCACCAACAATGCAGTAGGGTTTCCTTCTGTCCACATGCACACCAGCATCTGTTGTTATTAGAGTTCTTGATTATAGCCATTCTAACTGGGGCGAGGTGGTATCTCAGTGTTGTTTGATTTGAATTTCTTTTATGGCTAGGGAGGTTGAACATTTCTTCGTGTGTCTATTGGCCATCCTTCTTTCCTCTTCAGAGAAGTTTCTCTGTAAGTCTTTAGCCCACTTATTTATTGGGGAGTTGTTTCTTTGAGGATTTGTTTTTGGGGGATTTAATTTTTTGAGTTCCAGGTATATTTTAGATATGAGACCCTTGTCCATTGTATGGTTAGTGAAGGTCTTCTCCCAATCTGTGGGCTTTCTATCAATCTTGCGAGCTATATCCTTTGCCATGCAGAAGCTCTGCAATTTCATGCAATCCCATTTGTCCAACCTTTCTTTGATTTGTTGTGTTTCTGCTTTTCTATTAAGAAAATTTCGGCCTGTGCCAAGGAGACCTAGGGTTTCTCCTATTCCATCCTGTAATGTTTTCAGGGTGTCTGCTTTGACTTCGAGGTCGTTGATCCATTTGGAGTTGATTCTGGTGCAGGGTGATATATAAGAATCTAGCTTTAGTTTTCTGCAAGTGATTAACCAATTTTGCCAGCACCATTTACTGAAGAGTCTGTCTTTCTTCCATTCTATATTTTTAGGTCCCTTATCAAAGATTAGATGGCTATAGGTCTGTGGGTTCATTTCTGGGTTTTCTGTTCTATTCCATTGGTCCTGAGGTCTGTTCTTGTACCAGTACGAAGCTGTTTTTTTTTTTTTTTTGTTTTGTTTTTTTTTTTGGTATATATGAATCATATACCCAGGGTTGGGTATTCTTTTTTTTTTTTTAATTGTATTTTATTTTATTTGAGAACATACTGTACAGAGGGGCTACAATTACATGGGCAGGATAATGCATACATTTCTTACCAAGCATTGCAGCCTCCTCCTTTGTTTACCCTTCACTTCCCTTCCCCGCCTCCCCCCTCCCCCCACCCAATTTTACCCCCCTCCCCCCACCCAATTATACCCCCCTCCCCCCCCCACACCGACATTGTAAAGCTGGTTTTGACATGACATTTTGTACTTCTCATTGTTGCAACAGGTCCACCTGAATCCTTAAACGACTTGTTTGTCCCCATCTCTTCCACATGTTATACTGACATCAAATATAGTGAAAGCGGGGGTTACACTGTGGGGGAGGGACATACAAAGCAACAAAGAAATAATCTTATAAATGCGTTAGAAACACATGCATGAAAGAAACGAAAACATTAAAATACATATTTAAGGGTTCATTTTCCTAACATCACATTATCTGACCTTTTCCGCTTGACTCATACCTATACTAGATATTGCAAATAAGGGAAACCATGGGACCTATGCTTCTTTGGGCCTGGCTTACTTCACTTAATATAATTTTTTCCAAACCTTTCCATTTCCTAACAAATGGGGAAATGTCATTCTTTCTGATGGAGGCATAGAATTCCATTGTGTATATATACCACATTTTCTTGATCCATTCATCTACTGAGGGGCATCTGGGTTGGTTCCATATCTTAGCTATGGTAAATAATGCTGCAATAAACATAGTTGTGCTGGTAGCTTTAGTGTGGTCTTGTTTGTAAACATTTGGGTAAATGCCCAAAAGTGGGATTGCTGGATCATAGGGGAGATCTATGTGAAGTCTTTTGAGGAACTTCCATACTGCTTTCCAAAGTGGTTGAACAAGTTTACATTCCCACCAACAATGAAGTAAGGTTCCTTTCTGTCCACATCCCCTCCAGCATCTGTTGTTGTTAGAGTTCTTGATTTTTGCTGTTCTAACTGGAGTGAGGTGATATCTCAATGTTGTTTTGATTTGCATTTCTTTTATGGCTAGGGATGTTGAACATTTCTTCATGTGTCTATTGGCCATCCTTCTTTCTTCTTCAGAGAAGCTTCTCTTTAAGTCTTTCGCCCACTTAGTTATTGGGCAGTTGTTTCTTTGAGGATTTGTTGTTGGGTGGTTTAATTTTTTGAGTTCCAAGTATATTTTAGATATGAGACCCTTGTCCGTTGTATGGCTAGTAAAGATCTTCTCCCAATCGGTGGGCTTTCTATTGATCTTGCCAGCTATGTCATTTGCCCTGCAGAAGCTCTGCAATCTTATGCAATCCCATTTGTCCAACCTTTCTTTGATTTGTTGTGCTTCCGGGTCTCTATTCAGAAAATTTCGACCTGAGCCAAGGAGACCTAGGGTTTCTCCTATTCCATCCTGTAATGTTTTCAGAGTGTCTGCTTTGAGTTCAAGGTCTTTGATCCATTTGGAGTTGATTCTGGTGCAGGGTGATATATAAGGATCTAGCTTTAGTTTTCTACATGTAGTTAACCAATTTTGCCAGCACCATTTACTGAAGAGGCTGTCTTTCTTCCATTCTATTGTTTTAGCTTCCTTATCGAAGATTAGATGGCTATAGGTCTGTAGGTTCATTTCTGGGTTTTCAATTCTATTCCATTGGTCCTGAGGTCTGTTCTTATGCCAATACCAAGCTGTTTTGATTACTATGGCTTTATAGTAGAGTTTGAAATTTGGTATTGATATTCCTCCAGCAGTGTTCTTTCCGTTGAGGAGCGTTTTTGCTATTCGGGGTCTTTTATTGTTCCATATGAATTTTTGGATTGCCTCCTCTATTTCCTTGAAGAATGAGGGTGGAATTTTGATAGGTATCGCTTTGAATTTGTAGATAGCCTTGGGAAGTATTGCCATTTTCACGATGTTAATCTTGCCAATCCAGTAGCATGGGAGGTTTTGCCATTTTTTAAGTTCTGTGTTGATTTCCTTTACGAAGCTGTTTTGATTACTAAGGCTTTGTAGTAGAGTTTGAAATTTGGAATTGATATTCCTCCAGCACTATTCTATTAAGGATTGTTTTGCTATTTGGGGTCTTTTATTGTTCCATATGAATTTTGGGATTGCCTCTTCTATTTCCTTGAAGAATGAGGTTGGGATATTGATAGCTATTGCATTGAATTTGTAGATAGCCTTGGGAAGTATTGCCATTTTCATATTGTTGATCCTTCCATTCCAGGAACATGGGAGGTTTTTCCACTTTCTAAGTTCTGTTTTGATTTCCTTTTTCAGGTTTTTAAAGTTTTCATCATAGGGGTCCTTCACTTCTTTGGTTAAGTTAATTCTTAGGTATTTTATTTTTTGTGGGGCTATTACAAATGGAGTTGCTTTCCTGATTTCAGCCACACTTTTCTCATTGTTGGCATACAGAAAAGCCATTGATTTTTGAGGGTTAATTTTATACCCTGCTACTTTGCCAAAGTTTTGAATCAGCTCAAGTAATTTGGGAGTGGAGTCCATTGGATTCTTTAAATACAAGATCATGTCATCTGCAAAGAGGGAAAGTTTTACTTCATCTTTCCCTATTTGGATCCCCTTAATGTTTACATCTTGTCTTATTGCTGTAGCTAGGCATTCTAATACTAAATTGAAGAGAAGTGGAGAGAATGGACATCCTTGTCTCATTCCTGAGTTAAGAGGAAATGGCTTTAGTTTTTCACCATTAAGTATAATGCAGGCTATATATAGGTTTGTCATATACAGCCTGTATTGTATTGAAGAACATTCCATGGATTCCTAGTTTTTCCCAAACCTTCATCCTTAAGGGATGTTGAATCTTGTCAAATGCTTTTTCTGCATCTATTGAGGTAACCATGTGGTTCTTATCCTTGCTCTAATTGATGTGATGAATTATAATAATTGATTTGGGTATATTGAACCAGCTTTGCACCCCTGAAATGAATCCTGTTTGATTGTGGTGTATGATTTTTTGGGTGAATTGTTGAAGTCGATTTGCCAAAATTTTGTTGAGAAGTTTTGCATCAATGTTTATCAAAGAAATGGGTCTATAGTTCTCTTTCTTTGATAAGTCCCTGCCTGGTTTTGGGATGAAGGTTATGATGGCTTCATAGAATGAGTTCGGTAGTGAACTTTCTCTTTCAATTTCATTGAAGAGTTAGAGGAGTATTGGTATGAGCTCTGCCTTGAAGGCCTTGTAGAAGTCTGCTGTAAATCCATCTGGTCCTGGGCTTTTCTTAGATGGGAGGTCTCTTATTGCTGTTTCTGTTTCAAAGCTTGATATGAGTATGTTAAGTTGGTTTAACTCATATTGGTTTAGTTTCAGCATGTCGATATTTGCTAGGAAAAGGTCCATTTCTACCAGGTTCTCAAACTTATTAGCATAAAGGTTTGAAAAGTATTCCCTTATAATATTCTGAATCTTGGTTGTTTCTGTGGTGATGCTTCCATTCTCATCTCTGAGTTTATTTATTTGGGTGTGCTCTCTTCTTTTTCTGATAAGATTTTTTTTAATTATTCCTATTTTTGTAAATAAGGCATATGAAAACACTGAATTGATTACATAATTTTCTTGACTGAACTGAACCCCAAATAGGGACACAAGAGGTTTTATCTTTATTGCTGTTGTTTTTAATGTCCTATGTGATTTTTTTTGTTTCTTTTGTATGTTCATCTTCCATGGTATAACCCCTGTTGTAACTGTATTTGATTCTGGTGCTCTGCATCTTGTATATATATTTTTCTAATTTGGGAAGGGGAAGGGAAATAACAAAATGCTGAAATAAGGATACAGGTTGACCCATTGTAACAATGAGATGTACAAGACACTATGCTGAAAACAAACTTTACAACTTTGGGGGGGGAGGGAGGAGTTGGGGAGGTTGAGAGGGAAAGGATGGGGAGGGGAAAAAAAAGGAGGGGTAACAATGATTGATAGGAAATGTACTCATTACCTTACTCATGTAACTGTAACCCCTCTGTACAGTATCTTTACAATTAATATATATATATATATATATATATAACTTGCTTGACATCACATAATTCCATTCTTAGAATAGCCAAGAAACAGAAACTGAAGTGTCCATCAACTAATGAATGACTAAAGAAAAGACAATAAATATACTCAACAATATCTACTATGCATCCAGAGAAAGTGTGAAATCTCTTTTGAGACAAAGATGGAACCAGAGATCATTATGCTAAATAAAATAAACCAGGCACAGACAGACAAATATCACATCATTTTGCTTATGTGTACAATTGAAACATACTTGATCTCATATAGATTATGAGTATAATAGTGCTTACCAGAGGGTGGGGCCAGTAGAGCAATGGGAACTAATTTGCAGTTATGACCTGGTCTCTCGAACTCTCATCCCTGCAAGCAATTCTGCCTTGTTATCTCGGTCTGAATACAAGTTTGGCTCCACTTCTCTTACTTCATTTCTCATCACCTTTTGTGAAATAAATCTTGATTAAATTCTCCTGGTGAAGAATTAAGGAGTTCTAGTTCCTCAGATAAAAGGTTGGCATTGTTCTCATAGATGATCTCTCTCTTCCAGTTGGTCTGAAAAGGTATTTTCAAGTTATGCTGCATAAGAATGAGATGGAGATACTCTTGTTTCCACACATGACATGGAGATCCGCAGTCATACAAGAACTCTAGGGTGAGCCAGGTCCCAGGAAAGTAATAGGAAAAGGGCAGGACCCTCCCAGTGTGTCACCAGCTCCACCTGGAATAATAAGAATGCCCATCCTGGGGCCTGAACACCTTAGTCATTCTGTGCCCAGACCTGTTACTTCTTATTATCCACAAGGTAGATATGATGGGTTCCTTCCACTCCTTTGTGGCTACATGAAGGCAAAGGGAAATGTCAGGGATTCTGGAAGGCTGTGAAATGTTCACTTAGTTCCACTGAACTTGTTAATAAACATGAGTATGTGAAGGAAATTAAGAAATCATCATGTCAAGTCTTATTTTGAGATAGGGTCTTGCTATTTAGCCCAGGCTGGTCTTGAACTCACTGTCCTCCTGTTTTAGTCGTCCTTACTGAGATAATAGGTGCTTGCTACCAGGTTTGGCACAAGCTTTGTATTTGACATAGATGATGTACACATTGCTCATGGATGGATATTCAGTGCCTTGGCCAAGGTCACTTAGAATGGTGTGGCTAAACACATCTGCCACCAGATCTCAACCTTCAGGTTTCTCTTCCTGTTTCATGGGACCTTGAGCATCACCAGGGGTTGCTTTGGTTCTATTGCTCCTCCTGGAAATGGGCAAGAGGAAATGCAGGATCAACTCTCATCCATCCTCCTATGGTGTATGTGACCCACTGCTCTGCCCAGTCCCACTTCTACACAGGTATTACACCAGATGGGACACCCCAGAAAGGGGGTGAGGCATAGGAGGAAAGCCCAAGAGCAATAACCACTTATGATTATTATGGGAGAAATATTATAACTTCAGGTTATTAGATTCAATAGCTGAGTGAGCAGTTCACTTGGCCCTGCTAGAAAATTGGTCCTGACAACTCTCCATAGTTATAGGACTTGAGAAAGGCAACTGCATTCACCTCTTCTAGGGAGTGGCATATGCCACATGCAGGCTGAGATGGCCCAGGCCCCAGAGTAACAGCAAAATGTGCTGCTCCCAGGGCCTGTGATTCAGAGCAAGAATTTGAACAGGGACCCATCAGCCTGCAAGGCCCCATCACCCTGGGCAGAGGCCAGCACTGTGTCCTTGGCAAACAGTCTGGTGGGTCTTTCTGCCAGCCCCAGGTGACATGGTTGAGGGGGCAAGCTTGGAGAAGCCCCTCTATCCATCTGCCTTCCACTCTCAGCTGAGCCTATTAGGAATGTATCTCTGCCTCCTGATTGCTCTTCTGTGCTATTAATTTGTGGTTGTATTAATTCCTGCTGTTATTATACAGCTAGGTGATGCAGAACAAAGCTTCTCATTAACATGGCCCAGAAGCTGTTCCCACTGCTAGGCTTGTCTCACCCCTCCCTGCCGTGCCATCCCACCCCACCCCCGATTTACACCCACTCTGTCTTGACATGAGTGGAGCCTTGAACCACAGAGATGACTGGCAGACCCAGAGACCCAGGCAGCCATTTGGAGTCAAACGTTTCACCAGTGCATTATGCTAAGAGCAGCAGCATCATCCAGTGACACCCCTGGGTTGGCCTTTCCTTTTATTTTAAAAATATGTTATTATTCTCTGAAGCACCACCTGCAAACCCTTTGTGGCAGGTATCCAGGGGGTGTGGCGATGGTGAGTGGACACCTAGTACAGCCAGGTCGCATCCAGGAGTTGTCCGCTGGGTCTGGCACTGCTGTCTGCCATCTCCAGCATCTCCTTCCTTGTGAACCCAACTGATGTATGGTCCGATCCAACCCATAGCCCAGCTCAGGTGCTCAACACGCAGCCAACCACACTTCCCACCCACCTGAGCGTTTCCTCACTTTACAGCCAACCCTGGCACAAATTTGGAGCTAGGAAGGATGATAGCACAACCTCCTGCTTAGCCAACTCTTCTGTTTGCACATCTGAAAATGTGTCAGAAGGAAATCCTCAGGACTCCTACAGAGAAGAAGAAAGGTTTTATCTTGAAGGGCTGAGGACCTTTTCCACCCTTTCTCTATTCCTTTTCTCTCTGAATCATTTACTGGCAAGCAGGTTCTAGTTCCCTCTGACTGGTAATTTCTGAAGCTGGAAAGCTTCCTCCTGGTGGTTACTCTGCCACTGTGAGCCAGTTGATTAGTTACTACTCACGTCCCAGAGATCACCACATAGTAACAGAACCACTAAGAGCTCTCCCTCTGACTCGTCTGCTTTCCACCATACCCTGGGGCCTTGGCTCCAGCCATCCCATTACCACTTGAGCCATGCCACCAAGTCCTTTTTGCTTTTAGTTTGTTTTTTAGTTTTAGTTTTATACTTGTTTTTTTTTTAGCTTAGTTTTTATCTCTTAGCAATTGGGTCAGGTCATTAGATAAAAACACAAGGGCAGTGGGACTGGAACTTGGGATCCTCGATTCCTCAGTGGGGTCTTCGCTGATCCATCAAAATTGCCAAATTTCCCAAAAGCATCCAGAGATAAGGAGTCAGCCTGTTTTTTTTCTCTCTCCTTGCCCTCCTATCCCTTGAGAATGGGGAAAAGGACTTGCAAATTTGTATTATTCCAGTAATTAAAAACAACCTAATAGCACAGGAGGACCATCAGACAAGCAAGGTAAAGCAGCTGGAATTGTTTCAGCTCTCGGCAGTGCTGTCACAATGAAGGCGTAGGCTTACTCAATGCTCTCTGGTTGTCTGTAAAGGTAGCCTGACAATCACTGGATCCTTGGAGGAAGATAGGTAGACATGGGGCTGAGCACCCTGGGCATGGTCCCTGGGACACACGCAGGAGGAGTTGGCCACTCATAAGAAGATATAAAAACACATAAGGTCAGATAAGTCGATGTTAGGGGAATGAACCCCAAGATAAGTATTCAAATGTTTTTTTTCTTTTATGCAATTGTTTCTAACATATTTATCAGATGATTTCTATGTTGCTTTGTATGTCCCTCCCCCATGGTATAACCCCTGCTTTCACTGTATTTGATGTTGGTATAATTTGTGGAGGGGAAGGGCAAAAACAAATTGTTTAACTAGGGATACAGGTGGACCCATTGCAACAATGAGATGTACAAGTCATTATGTCGAAAAATGAACTTTATAACATTGCGGGGGGAGGATCGGGTGGGGGAGGTGGGGGAGTATGGGAAGGGATGGGAAGGGATGGGAAGGGGAAACAAAGAGGAGGCAACAATGCTTGATAAGAAATGTACTCATTACCTTGCCCATGTAATTGTAACTCCTCTGTACGGTATTCCCATAATAAAACACACACACACACACACACACACACACACACACACACACACACACACACACAGAGTGAGAGTCTGAGTCAGGCAGGAATGAGGATCTGATGGCAGTATTCCTAAAAATCAAAAGGGGATTCTCAGAGTCTGGAGTGAGTTTCCAGGGGTAAGGTTGGAACTGTCAATAGATTCACCTATGTAAGTTACAGAAGGACATTTACATCTGGTCTCTGCATTTCCTAAATGGACTGAGCAGAACTTCTTACCCCTGTGTATGACAGGGGAGGGAAAGGGCATTGTTACTATTGAGTTCTAACTCAGTTTCTGATTCAGGATGTCTGCCAGGAAATGGAGGATGTATGTTTTCAATGCATCACATGATGCTGATGCTGGTAACCCCAGCATTACCACCCTAGAAAACCCAAGCTGCACTTCCCCAGGCAATGGGGCCATATGTGTCTGAGGCCTCCTCAGCATCCTCAGGAACTGGAGCTTGAGAAAAGACCACCTTTGCTCATCTGCCATGGATGCCCTTCCATGAGGACCAGACGCTATGGTGCTTGTGAAGTGCCCCCAGTTCCCTGCACATAGGAAAATCAGAGACATTGGATTTGATAATCATTCATTATTATACCTGGAGCAGATTGTATTGCTAGTCAGAGACGGCCCATTAAGCAGCCACAGGATGGACAAGGTTCTGAATCCTGGCCCCCTTCTGAGGCATCTCATCAGAGTGGGTAGCCAGTGGCCCAGGAGAGCCTATGAGAGACTATCCCCAGCACAGGCTGGAGACTAAGCCTCTAGGGGGATTCCCATCCACCCAAAGCTCCTCCCCATCTGGGTGTGCCCTTTGGAAGTCCCCTAGGTAACGGACACCTATAAGTGTCTTTGGAGGATGTGCATCTGGAGCTGCTAGCACATGACCGGCTTTGTCATTGTCTATGGCATGTCTGGTGGAGCTGGCTCAGGACACATCTTGCAGCACAGAACCCAGCATGCACTCCTACAGAGACCATCCGTGCAGTGAGCTCCTAGAATTTGGTTCGTGCCTTCCCCTCAACTGTGCTTGAATGGGGTGCCCCCTTCTAGCTGGGGTAGCTCCGGGGGCTCCTCAATGGTGTCTTTTGAAAGCTGCCCAAATCCTTCAGTCTTGGGAGTTTTGCAAGCCAGCTCCTGGGCTAGAAAGCGCACCCCTCAGGCTCTGCATCCTAGCTTGGCTCCTATGGAGTCCTCTCCCAGGAAGTTTAACTCTGTATTGACGCCAGGCAGAAATCAGTTGAGCCTCATGGTTTCTGATGATAACATCGCCCAGAACCAAACCACTGTTCCCAGTTCACTGACTCCTTGAGTTCAAGCCACCGATGCAGAGGTAGAGGTGTGAGCAGGGTTAGACAGCTGCTCCCTCCTGCTGCCTTCTAGCATCGTGTATAAAATGATTCTTTTGTGCAGCACTCCCCAAAATTTATGAGTCTCAGTGATGTCATGACAGAGATTGGAGAGGAGAGCAACCGTGGAGTAGGGGGCTGGGGTGGCATGGGCCAAGAGGATCAGAAATGCAGCTGAGAAGGTGGCTCAAAATAGCTCATGGAGAACAGGCTCCTACTTGACAGGCTGACAAGGATGTGCCTGGAGCCAAACGCTCCTCTTTGAATGCTGTGTCTCCTTCTAATTATGGATCTGTCAGGAGGAAGAGAAGCCAGCGCCTGCCTGACCCCCATGACCCCTTCACTTAATGTGCAAATAGGAAAGTAAAGCATAGTAGCCATTAGCAGGGTCAGACGCCTAAAGAAAAATGGGCTGCCAGGACCAGAATTGGGAAGACAATTCAAAGGCGCCTCCTCTGTCCATCTGGTACCCCACAGCTCCTGTAAGGACTGGAAGGTCTCTTTGTGTCCCACTGCTAGTTTCCTTCCGCAGGGGCAAGAGATCACCCAGGTTCTCTAGAAGGGGCAGTGTCCATGTGTTCTTAGCGTCCAAGAGGAAGTCTGGGAACTCTTCCTCCTCCAACTAATACCTGCACGAGGAAAAGAACTACTGGAATTGGGAGAGTCAGGAAGGCAACTCTGAGGAGAGATGGCACTTGAGAAAGAGGCCTGGAAGGAGCCAGGTGCAGCCATATGAAGCTTGAGAACATGTCTTAGTGGACAGAGTGGCAGAGGCTCATAATAGAGGCCTGGAGAGGAGGCTCTCCGGGAGTGATGTGAGCAACAGTCTCTATATAAATATAAACCTATAGATGTGCCTTGCTTATATAAACATGTACTATATTATTGTTGACTATATATCTAATTCATGTAGGGAGAGATTATATATTATTTATATAAACATTACTGTGTATTTTTTATAAAGCATGTACCATGTATAAACAAACATATGTAGGATAAACACATAAAGTATATATGTATTAGTATTCATTGGACTATGTCCCTTGAATTGATATCTTGAACTCTCAGGACCTCACAGTATGACCTTATTTGGAAATAATGTAATTAAAAATGTAATTGGTTAAGAGTAGATGATTGGAATGGGTCATAATCCTATAGGAAATATCAGATAAAATGAATATATATAACAATGTATGTGTATATGCATACTATTCTCTCTCTCTCTCTACACACACACACACACACACACACACTTTTACATTTATATTTAATGTAATAATTGGACCACACCCTTATGGAGGTAGTGTAGTCCCTAATTCTTCAGCAGTAAAGCTGGAGAGCCAGGGAAATCAACAGTATCTCTTTAGTCTGAGTCAGAGGACCAGTGTCCCTGCTAGAAAATGGTCAGCAGCAAGCATTCCATTTCTATCTCTTCTCTTTCGTTCTATTCTGGCCTCAGCGAATTCGATGAGGCCCACCTATCAAAGGAAGACCCATCTGCTTCACTCAGCCCACCAATGCCATCCCTTATCTCATCCAGAACTTTCACACACAAGCCCAGAATCATGTTCACCCAAATAGTAGGCCACCCAGTCACTCAGCCAAGATGAATATAAAATTAGCATCCTACAAGGTGATTCCAGGCATATAGAAGGGGGGGACAAAAAAGAGCAGAAAGCTAGGAAAGGCCGCTCCATCTACCAGGATGGCTAACCACCTCTCCAGGCTCTGGGAACTCTTTAAGGTTCATTCCTCACCCTCTCCCTTTTACACGGCCATCTGTACCATCCAAGAAAGACATGGGGAGGATGGCAAAACTTATTTCCCAGGGCTGTGATGAAGAATCATAAACTAGGTGGCTTTGAAGTGTTAGAAATCTATACACTCTATTATAGTTCTCAAGGCTAGAGATTTGAAAGGACCACTATCACTATCAACAGGACCACATCCCTTCTGAGACACTTGGTGGACTCTTTCTTTGGCCCTCCCTGGATTCTGGTATTGACCCCCCCATCCTTGGCTCTCAGTTGTACCTGTGTCACCCCAATCTCTGTATTCACCTGTGTTCAGTTCTTGTAAATGCTGGTGATATTGGACTAGCCTCACCCAAATCAGCTTGTAACATTTTCATTGATTTGTGGGCTATTTCTGAGTGAAGAAATATTTACAGATACTAGGGATTCATATATCTCCCTGGGGAATTACTATTTAGCCCACAACACTTGTCTTTCTGAGGTTCCTCTAGGAGCCAGAGGCATAGCCACAGAGACCCTATAAATATTAGAATGGCCAAAATTCCACTGTTGTCTTAGTTCTCAACAAACCCCTTAGCGGTAAGTGACCAGAATGTGGAAGGTTCTTTGAAGCAATGAAGTATCCATTCCATACCCCAGAGAGGGGATATGAGCACCTCAGAGGCCCTTCTGAGCAATGTATCCATGGAGCCCGGTGAGCCTCCCTTCTTTCTTGGTGAAGCTGGGAGGCATGGAAGAAGGGATTCATTGGAAAAGCCCTGGAGGTAAAGGCAGGTGAGGGCAGGTGTCTGGCTAGCCGCCGGAGTGTTTGGGGGTACTTTGCCTGTCAGAAGGCCCCTCCATCCCCAATTCTAGGAAGTGAACAGGAGGCTCATGCCTATGTTCTATGCTTGATTAAGGGTGGAGTGGGGAGGGGTATGTTGATTTTCAATATTTTATTTCTGACAACATAAAAAAGGCTGATACAGCCAGGTGCTGTATCTGTAATACATATCTCATATCTGTAATGCTAGAGACTCAAGAGGCTGAGATCTGAGGATCACAGTTGGAAGCCAGCCCAAGCAGGAAAAAAGTCTGTGAGACTCTTACCTCCAATTAACCACAAAAAGCCAAAAGTGGAGTTACGGCTCAAGTGGTAGAGCACTAGCTTTAAACAAAAGCACTCAGGGACAGTGCCCAGGCCCTGAGTTCAAGCCCCAGTACTAGCACACACACACACACACACACACACACACACACACACACACACACACACACACACACACACACACACACAAGCACGCATGCATGCATGCACGCACGCATGCATGTACATACACACACATGAACACACATGCACACATGGCCGTAAAGTAGCTTCTGCTTCGCATCACTGATCACCTGACATTCTGACACCTTTCCAGGTATCTGGGATGATTCTATTTTAACAAAATTCACTCCTCATCCATCGTCTGACATCTCTCCCATCCTCCAGTACCTGGAGAATCCTTCCAGAATAAACTCTGGCTTTAGGCATATCTCCCATTCGCCCTGGGGAAAGGCTGTTTAATCTGCAAAATCACTTTAAATTTATCTGAAGGGTCTCTCCAGCTCCTAGAGTTTTTTAATAGCCAAATCTCATTCCTTTCCCAATGCAGAGAAGAGGGAGATTTATTCTGGCCAGCTTATCCCATGTATATCTTGGCTATCTCCATTTTACATTTTAACGAGAAGCAAGCACTTTGCAATAACTGCTCAGATTAAAACCTCCACATACTTACAAACCATTAACCTGAAGGAATTGTAATGATAAATTAAACATATTAATGAAGCTGTACTACAAGCTCAAAATTTGTTAGGTAAATTGTGGCATTATTAACAACCAACTTGACTTATCACAATCTATCATAGGGAGAGATGAACGAAAACAGTGATTACTTGATGTACACATCTTGCCAGAATAAATAAAAACTGAAATGATCATTACCAAGAAATACAAATTTGCAAGGACATTTTCTCCTGGTGTCAAACCTGGTAGGCCTTTGCTTTGTTTTATGTTTGGGGCATTTTTCATCATTCTCTCATATGTTCTGCCTTTTCTTTCTCTTCTTTTTTTCCCCACATTTCCTCGCCTCCCTCCTTTCATTGTCCTCTTAGCATCTTAGCATCCCCACTGGAGGGTCTGCTGGTCAGCCTCCCTAGCTGTAATTCTCCCCTGAAGTTTTTCATGGGAACATCATTTGTGAATGGTATGAACCACTGCTAGGCCCCCATCTCTGTCTCTGCACAGCTCAGCACAATCCAGCTCCTTGTTAGGCCTTAGGTGGAGGCTGGGATTTTGTAGCTGAATTAGTTTGTGTCTCTTGCAAAATCACACTTCAGGGACACAAGGCCCTCCACTCCCAAAGAAGATAGTGTTGTTTTCCCCAACATCCACCCAGAAATGGAAGGGATGATAATAGTAAAATATGCCTTCCCACCAGGACAGACCTGTAGATCACACTGCAGATTTCTCAGTCTTGGGTTCATCCCTTTTTTTAATGTACTGGTACCAGGGATTGAATTTAGGACCTGGCCTCTGTCTCTTAGCTTTTTCACTCAAGGCTGGTGCTCTACCACTTGAGCCACAATTCCACATTGGGTGTTTTGTTGGTTAATTAGAGATAAGAATCTCATGGACTTTTGTGTTCAAGCTGGCTTTGAATCATGATCCTCAGATCTCAGCCTCCCGAGTAGCTAGGATTACAGACGTGAACCCCTGGTACCTGGCTCAATTGGATTCACTTGCCTTGCAGAACCAGGGTGAGTAACCATAGCCTAGTGACCTTGCTGGGGCCCATTCATCCATGACCCTGCAGATCCTGCTGGAGAAGTGCCTGGTACAGTAACACCCAGATATCCTGTATGGCATCGGGGCATGGCAGAGCCCCCAAGGAGGAGGAGGGCCCCAGACCTGCTTTGCAGAGAGTAGATGCCTGGTGTTGTTCTGAGACCTACCTACAGGTCAGGCCCCAGAGTCCAGGGTTGGTATAGATTGGTCCTTCCTGCTTTCTTCCAGACTTTGGAAGCCATTGTGTTGGCGCCTTCAGGTCAGGGGAAGGGTCAGAAGAGACGATGTAAAGATATCACATGGTACCATGGTAACTGCTACTACTTTGGGCTACATTCATATCATTACCTTGTGTGAAGAATTATCATTGTTATTCCTGTCATCATCCTCTTTCTCCTCTCTCCTTAGCCATAGATCAATTAGATCCATTTGGAGCAAAACCTCACTGTCAAGGCAGGCTGATGAGAGCAGAGAGGACACTGGGGCAGTAGGAAAGAAAGAGGAGAGGGTGGTTGGGGAAAGCAGGCCACTGTGGAAGAAGAGACATACCTTTCTGTGATGTCTTCTGGGATGTGAGACTTAGCCTGGGTGCTCTTCCATCTTTCCCCCGGCAGGCAGGAGCATGGAGACCAGTGTTAGACAGTCCCTCTGAGTCCCAAGAGCAAACCCTTCTCAGGAAGGCACCCAAAGGACTGTTGTCAGGACCACAGTTCCAGAACCCGGGGCTTCCTCCTCCCCTTAAGCTTTGTGTTCCCACCAGGACATCGTCTTTACCAGTTCTCAGCAGTGTGCAAGTACAGGTGATTTAAGGCTAGGTTTGGAGTCGGAAGGGTGAGAAGAAAGGCTGGACAAGATGAACTTACAGGGCTCACAGCTCCATGGCCCCCTGAGTTATGAGTATCTCCTTCCATTTATCTCTTCCCTCCATGCATTTCCATTATGGCACCCATGTATTTCATTGGTGCCAGAAGAGAATACATGGATACAAGTGTATTATTCTCCCCCTCCCTGAACCTTGTACTTTTTATCTTAAGGCCTCTCTGCCTTAGTTTGTCTAGAGGGAATTCCAGAAAAATGGGGATCACCTGTCCTGTAATTGTTCTGTCAATCATGGGAAGCTGTACTGCAGGGTTTTGTGACATCATTTCTTCCTGGGCAACTCTGGGTGTTTCTGAGAGTGACTCGGTGGTCTCTCCTAAAGGAAAGTAAGTCATAGTAGTTTTAAAGTACATATGGTGAGTAAGGTGGTTTGGAAGAGGAGAGCAGTGTTTTCAGAGCAATGATGGGTGGATAGCTCCTTCAGGGCCAGATACTTTGTGGAAAATGAGTCTGGAGAGGTCCTGGGTGGGGGTTAAAATGGCATCCACGTTGCTCACTAGGAGGAAGCAATGGTTCAGGATGCTCAGCCATGCCACCTTCTTGCTGGGTGATTTATGCCACTTTTACATCCTGATGCAACATGGAGTAGAATTGAGAAAAACCAGTCAGGAAGTTGAAGTCAAGCCCTTGCTTTGCTCCCAGACCAAAGGGCCTGCAGGCAAAGATTCCTCTCATACATCCTCTTTACAAACCTTTTTCCTCCTTGTGGTCATTTCAGTCAATTTCTTTTCCCCTTGCATGGATTCTACTAGGATTATTCTCAGTTTGATGATTGAGCAGAAGTCAGCATGAAAACTGGGTGCCAACTAGTCCCTTCTGTATATTGCCACCTTCTTTCTAGGAGAGTTGTAGGGCTTTCTGTGCCTTGTCCTTCTCCCCCATAGGGCTTCTCTACTTTCCCAAGCTCAATCTGAGGCAGTTCTAGGAGTTTGGAGGAATGCATGAGTGCACAAGCAGACATGCATGTGTGCATGCATGCATACACACACATACACCCCTTTCTGTACTTATGCCTTGGCTCTCTCCAGAGTGCTTTATATTCCACCCTACCCCCAACCCTCATATATCCCTGTACACCAGACTCCCAACACCTGTCCCTCAGACCCTCCTACTGGCTGTCTCTCTGCCCACCTGCAGCTCTGTCTGTTTGTGTGTACTAACATAGCACACACCAACACCTCAGCTCTATATGGCTGGGAATCAGCCCTTCCAGGGAATCAGAAATGCCAGAGGTGACCCACTGTCCACTGTGCACAGGAGTTGCTCGTTTTTTTTTTCAGGTCAGAAAATGTATACAGAGCCTGTCCCAATCAGCGCCAAGAGCATCCAAGTGATTGTCACTGGCATCTCCCTGGGAATTGGACCATGATTTTAAAAGAGGGAGAAAAAAAAAAGAGCTTGCTTAGAACTCAGACACGCTAGGATAACTGTAGATCTTATGTTCATGCACACCCTGGGCTTGACAACCTTGCCTTCAGCAGTGTGGCAGATAGAAAAATAACAGTTTGTTTTGTGTGTGATCAGAGTTAACTTAACCAACCCCTGCCAAGCTCTGTTTCTCTGTCAAGACAAAGAGCTGGAGTGGGGGAGAGGGCATCAGAAGAATGTGTGAGGAGGGCAGCCAGGTGAGGAGAGACAGCGAGGAGGAAAGCTGGCTGTGAGTGCCAAGGGAGTAGGCATGCTGACATCTTCCAGCTGCTTGTGGGAAGGGCTGCTGGGAGGGGCCTACCAGGAAGGGAGTGCAGAAGAACAAATGGGGGGAGTTTTTGGCAACAAGTGATATCTATCACTGGCACTTGCTGTGAACACCTTTGCGTTCCTGCTGCTGGAGCAGTCATTTCAAATGCTAGAAAACATCAAGATCAGCTGGAGGGCTTATTAACTACAGATTGCCCGCCCCCACCCCTCAAGGGTCTGATTCAGTAGGTCTGGAGAATCTGCATTTCTAGAAAGTTCCCAGATGCTGATGACCAGAAGGCCCACATTCTGAGAACCATTATGCCAGGAAGGACAAAGCTACTTTAAACTCTTCTACTCCAGGAGATCACAAGAGCATACTAACTTGACTTTTATATCGTAGCTACCAAAAGAAGCAACTTTATTTAATTGTAGAAGGTAGCGGGGCCCCACCCTGCTCTCCTCTCTCCAATCACCAGGAAAGGAGTGATGGGGGTTTCTTTGGATTATGGAGTGTTAAAGATTGAATTGTATTCCTCTAAAACAAATGTCAAGATCATAACTTCTGGTGCCCATACATGTGACTCAACCTGGAGACGTGGAGTTAGGATGACATAGTGGATGACTGGCATAGAGTTAGGATGAGGTCAGACTGGAGTCTGACTGACTGGAAGAGAAAGGAGTAGGGTTGTTAGATAATGACACAGAGAAGATGCCACAGGAGGACGGGCAAGGATTGCTGTGATGCTGCTACAAGCCAAGGAAACCAAGGATTGTCAGGAACCTCCAGAAGTAGGAAGTGGTCAAGGATTCTTCCCTGCAGACTTGGTTTCAGACTTCTAACTTCAGCACCCCAAGAGTATTAAGGCAGCCTAGGACTGATGTACCACATCTTTAGGGTTTGGCTGGGTTGGTACCTCAGAAACCCCACTGTGGCAACTTCATTTCTGTACAGACTCCCAAGGGAGACACTCTTCTTGCTTGACTGTGGAATCTGCCATCACAGCAGTCCACCTCTGGTAGCTGGGATGGAGTTGAGGGAATCGAGGAAAAGAAATGGGAGCAAAGTTAAGATGGCATCTCTCTGTGGGGTAAGAAGACCTTCACGGGGGCAGGAAGACTAGTGATCTCAGAACATCAGGGCACTACCCAAGCGAAGCACAGTGATGGAGTGAGAATGCAGAGCTGAAATGTCCTGAGGTAGGAGTGTGGTGGGAAGTGGTGAAGAGCAGATTATAAATTACATGAGGCCTGAGGACAGGTGGAGGAGAAAGCTCTGGGACACAATTTCTTTCTTTCTTCCTTTCTTTCTTCCTTCCTTCCTTTCTTTCTTCCTTCCTTCCTTTCTTTCTTTCTTCTTTCTTTCTTTCTTTCTTCCTTCCTTCCTTCCTTCCTTCCTTCCTTCCTTTCTCTTCCTTCCTTCCTTCCTTCCTTCCTTCCTTTCCTTTCCTTCCTTCCTTCCTTTCCTTCCTTCCTTCCTTCCTTCCTTTCCTTCCTTCCTTCCTTCCTTCCTTCCTTCCTTCCTTCCTTCTTCCTTCCTTCCTTTCCTTTCTTCTTTCTTTCTTCTTTCTTTTCTTTCTTCTTTCTTTCCTTTCTTTCTTTTCCTTTCTTTCTTTCCTTTTCTTTTTCCTTGCCACAACTTTGCTTCGACTATGTGTGTGTGTATACTATATACATACAAAATATATATATACATATATTCTGTATATATAGTATATATGTATATACATTCTACATACTATATACTATACTATGTATAGATTATATGTATATGCATATAGTAGCTAGCTAGACATGAGCCACTGGCACCCAGCATTTTCTTTCTCTTAATTCCAAAGTCCATTGTATGCCAGTCACCAGTAGTGTTTACTTGGAATGCAAGGCCCCAGGCCCTGCGTCAGCTGGGCTGAGTGACAATTTCAATGGACAGGGCCTGGCAAGCAGCATTTTCACAAACTTTACAGGCCAATTTAATTCCGCTGAGTTTGATATACTGTAGGTGCTTTGCAAACATTAAGGCTTTCTCCTTTCTAGATAAAATTAAGGGAAACCGAGAAGAGTAGAGGAAAGCAAGAGGAGAGAACAGAAGTGCCAGAAGTTTTAGATAACTCTCTTCTGAATCATTTTGGCCAGGTATCTCCATGAGTGACGTGTGTGTGTGTGTGTGTGTGTGTGTGTGTGTGTGTGTGTGTGTGTGTGTGTGTGTGTGTGTGTGTGTGTGTGTGTGTGTGTGTGAATGCAACCTCTCTCCCCACAGTTGAACCAGTCCTGACCCAAATGACACAGGACTGGAGTCACTGGCCTGTCACAGCTCTGCCACCTACTGGCTATAGGAGGAGATGCAGGATTCCACGTAAGTTAGACCTGATTTAGAAAACGCATACATATACTATATACATACATGCTAGCACAATACAGGTATACACACACACACACACACACACACACACACACACACACACACACACACACACACACCACAGCCAGGCCCCCTTTGGCCTTTGTAGCCTACGGCAGCAGTTGGGATTACTTGTTTTTACAGGATTCATTAGATTTCTGCCTTTGGAACAGATGAGAAGGGAGTGAGGAAAGGAAAGCAAAGTGGGTGATGATCATCTCAGGCTCCAAAAAGCCTTCCTTTTCCCTCCTTCCTTCCTGCTTTCTGGTACAGCACCCAGGAGGTAAAGCTGTTAGCCTTGTAGAGCTGAAGGAGTGGGGAGGGAAAGCAATGCAACTCACATTTCTTTGGCTTCTAGGCCCAGGGAGGAGGAAAGCAAAGGGGAAGTGGAGCAAAATGGCTGGAAGCAGCTATGTCTCCACCCCAACATGCTCCATAGGCAGCGCAAGTGCACACAGACAAATATGATAGCCTTTCCTCCAGGTTCTGGCTTCTATTGCTCTTTTTCAGCCTCAGTTTCCCCTTAAGTGAGCAGATAGTACTGCCAGAAGGTTCACCCGTCATAGCTTCCTCTGATGTTCTGAAGGGTAGGAGTAGGAACCCATTGGGGAGGGAGGGCTCTGACCACCCCCTAGGGACGTTCAAAAGTATACTGCCGGCCCCTCCCCCCCAACTACCTGCCCTCCCTCTACCCACCTGCAGGCCCGCTTCTGTGCAGATGGACTTCTGACATTGCCTTGCCTCTGCCTGTGACCTTATATCGCAACCACTCAGGGTTGGGTTTCACTGACCGAGTTACCTCAGGTCTTCAGGGAAAGCAGATCCCAGGCTTTCCCAGGAGTCAAATTCTTACGCTGCTGCGAGAGAATGCTCTCAGGCCTGCATACTCTGCCAGCCCGCCTCCTCGCTCTGCCTGCCTCTTGCCTGTTCTCTGCTTCTCCCTGCTCTTGGCCCTCTTCCCTACTCCTTTCGGAAGCTTTCTGGCCACGTAAAACCTGAGCCAGCAGAGGGAGAGACAGAGGCTGGAAGTTCCATGAAGCTGGTGTCCTGGGAATGTTGTGTCCTCCTTCACTCTTGCCATGTACAAATTGGCCCCTAGAAACTACCGTGGCATAATAAGGGTACAAGTTTTCCTGATATTCAATGCCCTAAGATGGAAGCAATCAGGGAAGACTTTAGTCCAGTGCTATGGAAATCACAGACCCGTAAATCAAACCCCATTTGATCCAATAAAACCTAACCCAATCTGATTCAACCCAACCCAACCCAATCCAACTCAGCCCAACCTAAGCTAACCAAACCAAACCTGAGTCAATCCAATCTAATCCACCTCAATCCAGCCCAACCCAATTGGTTCTAACACAAGAGAACACAATCAAACAATATGTCTAAGAAGCAGGCAGTTTTACTCATTTTCCTTTGCACTGATGGAACTAAGGTGGTAGAGAATGGGATAGTGGGTTCTCTTAGTCAGCCCCTTGCTTATCGAGTTATTAAAAAGAAATAGATGTGAAAGGCAACATGCTAAGGGCAACAAGGTCAGGAATAATAGGACCTATTGAGGCCACAGTGGTAACATCATGTTGAATAGTAAGTTGAACATCTGAGCTTTCATTGTTCATCTGTCAGAGAACTGGAACCTGTTCATCCTGTGACTAGGACGCTATCCCAACCTAGGTACATGAAAACTCTTTTCAAAGTTGTATTGCGTGAGTAATTGCTTTAAAGACAAGTGTTAAATGAGTGTGATAAAATCTTGGCTTGGGAGCTGCTGAGTTTTAAGGTCTCTACCCATAGCAACTTGATCGAGGGGAGTGTGAAAATCAAATACGGTTACCAAGCCCACCATTTTCCAGCAATCTAAATTGGCTGCTTCAGTTTATATTAAGAACGTCAAGGTTTTCCAACGCGGCAGTTAGACAGATTTGCTGCAGAGAAATGTGTTATTCCTTTAACCCAAACACGAGAGAACTCAACTCCAAGAAAGCTGGGAGAATGTGGACAACTCAAGTTGCAGATAGTTCCTAACTTTGGATGGGTCTAATGAGGATTTTTCAACTTTATGGATAGCGTGGAAGTGCCATAGCCATACATTCAGTAGCATCCACACTTCACAGTTTGAATTGCCCTTGAGAACTTGCCATTCCAAATGCTTTCTTGTGCTACTGAGCAGTGGTGGACAAGCCACAAGTAGACCATCATGGAGGAGGTAGGAGGCACAACTTCTGCAGGCCATTCATCTGCAAAGATAGGATGTTTGCTTGGTTGTGTGAATTAAATGTGTGTTCTACTTACGGCAGTTTAAACTGATGGAATGGTCTCTTTGTAAGTCAAGGGTCATCTTCCAACTTGGCAAAGTAGGGTAAGGATTATATGTTATCTCCATTTTACAAGGATTAGAAATCAGTAGCCTGGTACTTTGGGGAATGTTCAAGGGTCTCTTAATGGACCATTCCACATCTCCTTCTTACCCTGCCCCCCCCAAGTCCCATGCTCTCACCATATCTAACCAATCTGTCTTACATACCCATGATGCTCTCCTTCATTGCTACTTATGCTCATGTCAGCCAGTTTAAAAATCAGGTCAAGTTTCCACCCCATATAAAGCATCCTCCTCTGAATTAATCAGTCCTTCCTCCTTACTGGGTCTCCACACAGCCTTTACCTGCAAGCACTTCACTCAGGAGGCATTGCTATGGGTAGCAGTTGTTGTTGACCAGGGACTTAATAGAAAATTCTTAACCCACCATTTGCTGTCTATATCTGGCTTTGAGTATGTCCTTTGGCCTCTGATTCTTAGTTTATTTATATATGGGACATGAATAAAAATAACTGCCCTTCTTATCTCTTTGGAATTATGGCTCATTCTAATTCAACAAATGCTTACTGGGCACTTGCTACATTTGTTGTGAATTAAACAAGGAAATAAATGAAAAATACTTTCTTAACTGAGTTGTGAACCTTAATTGTTTTAGTTAAGAAGGCCTTTTGAATCTTTTGAATTTCTGAACGGGGTTTTATGCAGTAGCTGCTCGATTAATGTTCAACCATGGAGTGACCTGGAGAAATCAGACTCCCAGAAGAAATGCCCAGCAGGCCAGTAAGAGAACCTTCTGGTTCTCTTTGTCCCAGGCCTCTGTCAAAGTCATGTCGTCTGACTGTCCCAGATCCTTTGAATGGGTCATCGTGGGTGTCAGTGAAAAACTCAGGGAAGGAACAACTGGAAAGGAGGAATATAGAATCTTACTAGGTGTGGATATGCTTAGGAGAGTGGAGTATACAATAATCCTGAAACACTCGAATTTTAATAACAGTGTCTGTAATAAAAAGAGCTCACAGCCCATCGGAAGCTAAGGAAATAATTACCTGCTTAGAAATCCAGGAGGAGGTTAAGTGATATAAGCTAATTTTGTTGCTAGCTTCTTTTTGTCTCTCTTTGTAGCGTAACAAGCTGGTATGATCAAGGGTCCTGCTGGGGCTGGAGAGAAAGGTCATGGTGTTCCATCATGCTTCTCCCTGGCCAATTTTAGGGGTTGGAAATAAATTGGCTAGAAAGCCAGTTAACGGACAGTTGAGAGGGGCTGTGTTGTCTGACCTAGGACCTCGTTTGTGGTGTGGAAGCTCAGTGGCGACCTCTTTTGGAGCCACTGGGGAATAACAGCAAAGCAGTTCTCCAAGCCTCCCTCTTCCCAATTTGTATTGCCTGCCAACCTCTTCCCTGCTGATTGGACCCAACAATGGAGGTGCCAAACAGCAAAAGGAACTATGTGTCCCTTAGAGGTAGCATTGCCACGAGGGCAACCAGAAGCACTGACAGAATGTGGAGGTCTGCAGGGAGAAAGGGACCAACCATGCTTCCAATGCTCAGGATGTGCAATAGCCGAGGTCGCTGTCAGAAATAAACCAAGAGAATGTGGGGTATTGTTATTTTCTTTCTTGTAATGGCAGTTTTAAAACCAGCATTGACTTTTTTAAAAAGTCGCCGAATCAACCCTACACAAAAGAAAACCATGGTATAATGTAAATTTTCTCTTTAGCTCCCCCAAAATACTACACCCTCCTCTATTCCAAACCAACCTAGCTTCCATTGTCTGTCCATTCGCCTTTTACCAGGCACTCTATCCTCTCCTGCCACAGAAATCTTGGAGATAAAAGCAACAACAACTATATAACTTATTGCCTATTAAATAGATCTATATATACAATAATAAGCATAATTATAATTAAAATGTATGGTCATGATATATCATTTTATAATCTGGACCTTAGAGAATGTCTAGCACTGCCATTTTGCTAATAGTGCCTAGAGAGACAAGGAGTTTTCCACAATGCTATAACAGCTTTGCCAACAGCTGGAATAGAGCCAACTTCCTTCAACGACACTGTTCCCTTGAGTATGCTCTACTCCTCCCTGAAATGTTAGCACCCCAGAAAATTGTATCGTAAAAGATGCTTTACCTCAAGAAAATTCCCTCACCTACTGGAATTCAAGGATGGTTGTGGCAGTGTAAATAAGGTAATTTGTGTGTGTGTGTGTGTGTGTGTGTGTGTGTGTGTGTGTGTGTGTTGCTAGAATTGGACCCAGGACCTCACACATGTTACATTCACCAGCCTCAAGAATGTTCTTGTTTCATGACTAAGCGAATCCTTTATAGTTGTCTGGGACATGATGGGACATGGGGAAAGATGACTTTGTGTCTGCCCATTTGCTAATACTTACTCTGTATTCTGTACTCTAGGTCTACTGTGACCCTAAGAGAATGGGTAAGAGGGTCACCTCAAACATCAGACTAAATTGTGGCTCTGAGAAACATCTCTATGTTATGATTTCACAGGCCAATTCTAGGATGGCAGGGAGCAAATTGTTCTTAGCTTTGATCTTCTATCCAAGCACCAGTCCTAATTCCCAAAGACAACCAGACCCTTAACTTTTCTTTTTCCACTACCACTGGACATTCAACACATTTCAAACTCATTCTTCTTCCACACAGACCAGCCTTCTTCCCAACTTGCTCATTGGTCCCACCAGTCACTTGATTACTCCAGCATGGAAACTCAGTGTGTGACAAGCTCCATCACCTTCCATCTCTGCTCCTTTCTCTTCTTTTTCTGTCTGCAAGTAAGACCAAGTTGAGCATCACAGTAATGTACTATTATTCCATGACTGTGTCTTCCTCTCCATTGCCAATTTCTCCAGTGGTAATGTCTTACCAGGTAATATAAGAGATTATATTCTAAAAATATGACTTCCCCTAGCAAAAAGATTTGTGATGGGGAACTATTTCCATATATCACCAGAATCCCACCCAGCAGCCAATATAGTTTATCCTTGAATATAACCTCAAAATACATGATATTTCAAATTAATTGCAAAAATAAAGGTTTGTATAACCACAATCCTGACTCTTGGCTAGAGGCAAGATGATGAGGACATTGGAACATGTCCTGAGTTGGAATGTGGTAGGCAGAGAGAGAGAGATCAGAGTTTAAGGACCATACCCACTCACAACTAGAGCCAAATAGACACACAAGTCCAAATCCAGCTTGTACCCAAGGCCATCAAGAAAGAAAGAAGTACTATTCATCCCTGTTACCAGTCTCAATGTTGAAAAATCTTTCTCTCTTACCCCTGGAGCTATCAGACATGTGGCCTGAGTGAACATCTATAGAAATAACTGTTCACTTCAGTTTAGCTCTGGTTAAGTGTCAGTGGTGAGCTAAATGGCCTTTGTCAACTAAGTAAGTCTGTCCTCAGCCAATTGTAGTAGGTATGGTTATTACATTTTATAGATGAGAAAAACAAGGGTTAGAGACATTGACTCATTTCCCAAAGGTCATTGAGCAGCTACTTCCTGGCAAAGCTGGGTTTGAAACCCATGGTAATAGCCTGTGGAAACCATTTGAATCACTACACTGTTTAATTTGGGGGCAAGTTTAAAAATGAGTGCAGTGACAGGGTAAGTGCTGGCCATGTGATACCTGGATATACCACATATCACTATTAAAATGTAATGTTAGAACCAAGGGCCAGTGGTTCATGCTTTTAATCTCAGGAGGCTGAGATCTAAGGATAGGAATTCAAAGCCAGCCCAGGCAGACAAATCTAAGAGATGCTTATCTCCAATTAATCGGACAAAAGCCACAAGCAGAGGTGTGGCATAAATGGTAGAGCACCAGGCTTGAGCAAAGAAGCTAAGCAAAAACATGAGGGCTTGAGTTCAAGTCCCAGTGCCAGCGCGCGTGTGCATGCGCACATATACACACACATTAGAACTAAATAGCATGCATGATTAGTATGAATATTTCAGCCACAGACTCTCATAGTCCTGGTGACTTCCTCACTGGCCTCAGTTTCCACATCCAAAGCATGGGGAGGGAGAATTCCCAAAGTTACCAGAAACAGCATCTCTGGGTTTCACTCTGAGCGCTGAGATCAATAGTGTAATTGCCGTGAAACATAGACCTTGGTGATGCTGCATAAATAATTATAATAACTGTGGCCAGTGACAGAGAGGACGGTTTTCCGATATCTTCCTCTAAAATACATTGCTCTACACTTAATTCCACATGCTTCTGGAAGAATGAGTACCCATGCAGGCATGTATTATCATTTTCTTCCTTCGAGGCATTTCAGCTCTGGTGCCTGTCTCCTCTTGGCTTTCCCTCCGTGGAGTCAAAGGTCATCATTTGACTTGAGGAGAGTGTCTTTAGGCCCCTCCAAGAGGGTGGGGGCAGAAGAAGGGTAGTCAAAAGACCCTTTGTGATATCACAGCCAAACCATCCCCCTGGACACAGGGGGCCCCCAGCTCTCTGCATCTGTGCATTCCAGCTTCAGCTGGTGATGTCATTCTGGGACAGGGACCCCTTCTTAGTTCCAGAATGCTAAGCCTGGGGAAAGGCCTTCCCCGCAGTGGCTTTGGGGACAGATTATTTTTTCTGACTGTGAACTGTACCCAGGCTTTACCCCAGGCTTTACCCCAGGCCTTATGAATTCCTGGGTGCTCATTTGTGGTCTTTCCCAGGGTTGATTTTTCTAGAGCAGTTGCTGTTTGGAAAAAAGATGGTGGCAGAAGCAGTGCTGGGTGAGATGTGCAGGGACAGGATAGAGAGAGGAAGCGGGAAGCGACACGTGAGCGTCTGTGAGATGGCGCTCAGTGCCATTCCACACCCCCAGGCAGTTCCAGTGAATTGTGGCTGGATGGTAACGGACATTCTCACTGGAGTACACAATGTCTCCTTTTGTGCTAAGGACAGTTTTAAAGCTGGAAAAACTGTCATCTCCATGCTGTAGCTTTCCTTAGATACTTTATGAGCATGGGGAATACAAGTCAGATGTAACCCCTGTAAACCAAGAAGGAAAGATGAGCGAGTGTGCAAGGAGTCATGTGATGGAGAATGATGGTCATGAGCAAGGTGTGTGTGAAGGGATGTAGGGAAAGGATTGGATCCATCCTGGGAGACCCTGAAGGAACCGTTGGTTCTTGGCTGTACTTGAGCTTGGCCTTCAGTAACATGGCATGCATTTCATACTTTCTGTGACCTCATTTTGGCCACACACACACAAAAGTGGGCCCAGGAAGTCCAGGAGCCGGGGTAATTTTGAACTCTTGGTATAGCTCCCAAGAGAACAAAGCCTGAATCCCTAGCTGTTTGGGAGTTTTGCAAGTCCATCACCCTCCGTCACACAGCCAGATACCCGGGTGGTCCCTGGTCCTGTGGCTCCCAAGAGGAAGTACCATGTGGTTTTTAAGGTTGAGGTGGGATTGGAAGATGAGCAGTTACTAGGAGAGTTGAATTCTCCCCATTCTGGAAAGCCAGAACCTTGGTCCTTCGCCCTGAGTGAATGCAGGCCATTCTTCACTACATAAAAGTGTGTGCGTGTGTCCCTGAATGGCAGCCTCACAGCTCCAGGGAAGGTCTGGTACCCCAGCAGCTTGATGAGGCTGCAGGGAGAGGACGAGAGCAGAGCTCATCAGAGAGAGCAGATGTCAGGGTAATCTCGGCTTGTCTGATGCTTGCTCCCCAGGTTATTTATCTGTTAAGGAAATTGCAGAGCAGTGCCTAGGGGCTGAGCAACGGTCGCTCCCCTGTTGTTCCCACAGACAGCTGGCTCAGAAGAGTACCCAAGGATGAGAGCATCTAGGCTGGGCTGCCACCCATGTCCTTGGCATTAGAAGAGGACTGGTGGTCTTTTAGAAAAGAACACGAAGGAAAGTTAAGCTTAGGAGAGAATCTGAGGACATCAGATGATGTCTGAGATCCCTGGAACCATTTGGTCTTTTCCCTTTGAGATAGAACCTATGTGTTCATTTGTTTATCAACTAACATCTACTCAGTAACTGGCATTCACAGGCTGTTGGCAGCCCTGCTGGGGAGTGGCATTCTGCACCATTGCCATTATCATCTTTGTATCTAATCTTCATACTAAGTGAGCACACTACCTACTAACTAGCGACCACTCGCAGACCTATGCAATACCACCAGTTTGTGCCAGATAATGTCAGCATTTCACAATCTACCTGCTGAAATCACTGTGGCTCTAAGATAGGAATTCTGAGTCCCACATTTCATCAGAAGACACCAAACTAACCGGACACATTCTCCTGAGGTTGCAGACGTTTCCACTGGGCAGAATAATGAAGGAGTATAGCTTCTGTCTAGTGGCAGCTGACCTCCAGATGTTGACCCGCTAGTGCAGAACCAAAACATGCTCAAAGCCAGAGAGGAAAAGAGAGGCTTCAGGACCCATTAAAGCACATGACACTTTGACATGACCATCTATGTAGTAGCACAGGCAATGGTTCTGGCAGGTGTAAAGGAGAAAATCCTGGAAGAAAGGCCTTGACCAACTTCAGAGGGACTTTTGCATTCGGCTGGTTGAAGGAAAGTAGAGAGAAAATGGAAGGAAAGGCAAAAGGAGAAGGAGATCGTGGGAACAGGACTGCAAGCAAGGGGCCCAGTAAGTGCTGGAGTGTTGGGCCTGCACTGAATTAGAGAGGTCAGTGTCCTGTAGTTGGGCTGATGACCAAAGTAAGGAGGGAGGGTATGGGGTGGGAGTTGAGAAGAGACTTAGATTTCATGGGGGATCCCCCTAGGGTGAGGGTAGCGATAGATAAAGGATGACAAGAAAGTGGAAATGATGAAAAGATGAGCTTAGGGAGGAAGCTAATCGGTGATGTGGAGTCAGGGGGAATGATACTGCTTCCCAGCCTGAGATGAAACCTAGACAGCCATTTTCTTTATGTAGTCAACCCTTTACTGAGCCTCTACTCTGTTGCCAGAGCTGTACTGGAAGCTTCCATCCTCTGAGTTAGGATTTTACTATTTCAGATTCCAAAACCTACTGAAGTAAGGGTTTGCCATCCCCAGGCCCCTCTCTCTATTTCTGTTTTCCTGGGGCCTCCCGCCGGCCAGGGGTTCCCTTCCATGTGGACACAGCTGCATTAATCAGCTTCCCCCTGCAGAGGAGGCTGCAAGTCCAGAAGAGCCGAAGTGCTGACTGAACAACCGCCCCTCATGTCTCCGCATCCCCTCCTTCAAGGTACTTGGCATGGTTTTCCAATGTTAACCCATTCCTGATGGCAGCACTGTGTGGGTGTAGAGGAGGAGGAGGCTCTGGGCGTGGGAGAGCAGGGATAGGAGTGGCATGTGAAGGTCTCTGGAGAAGACAGTGGCTCAGGTGGGTGGGTGAGGCCTGGGGTTCTGGTTCTTCATACAGTCTCTGTGCTGACTCCACATGGGACAGTGACCCCTTAGGGAAGTAGACCCTACTTTTCCTCACCTTCCTGCCAGCCCTGACTCTAGGCTCTCGCTACACCAGGTCCTTCGACATGTCTCTTTCTCAGCAAGGCCTGGCGGTGGTTCTCCACTCCCCCTCTTATGTCTTGGTCAAACAATAGCACCCAGTTGTTTCCCTTGTCCTCCACAAAGTGGTCACTTTTTCAGTCACTTGAGACTTGAGCCTGACTCAGTTTCCTGAACAATGCCTGCAGCGTTGGGAATCTGAGGGAAGGTCTGCAGGTCTTTTGTTTATGGAACACAACTTATACAATCTGTGTATACCTGGCCCACTGTGGCCCTTTTCATTCAGCCCCCAGCTGAGCTATGGGTCCCATCTCTCTTCCCAACCCTTAAGCGGCCTTGTCAGATGTTGGAGCCCAGCTGTGAACCCCTCATCTCACACAAAATGGGGATAGATGAGGGTCATGGAGATCTGGTCATTTCAATAGTAACAATTGCAGAATAATAATTGCTAACAAATTACTGAAACTCAATCATTACCACCTTACTTGGCTAAGTATTTTACATGCTTCAGACATTATCATGCCCAAATATCAGTAACAATGAAGTACTAATATTATTTCTGTTGTTCTATACTCACAAAATGGTGCATGGAAAGAGTTAGTTCATTATCTAAGATTACAGGTTAGGGTCAGGATTGACACTGTTTGCCTGTAGACTTAACTACTTACCCTCTGTCTGTGTACCCCATCTCAGGCCTCTGGTCCTGATAAGTGTGGCCCATCTTCCAGACACCAGGGCCAACTAATGCATATACAGCTCATGGCATGGTACCTGACTCATTGCAGGTGGTAAATTAACTCTCTGTTAATTCATACTTCTTTTTCATGGAGTATGAGCAGTCTGATTGAACAATTTTTGGCCAGAGAAAATGAGAAATGGTCAAATCAAGGTTTATGGGATGCAGGCTCCTCAGAGCACGAGGGATCGGATGCACTCACGTTTCTAACCTGGAAACTCTAGTGTGCAAGCTTTTGTGATGTGTGTCTGACAGGGACAGCCAGAGGGCAGGTTTTATTATTTTTGTATATTTTTTATTGTAAAAATACTGTACAGAGGGGTTACAGTTACATACACGAATAAGGTAATGAGTACATTTCCTATCACGCATTGTTACCTCCTCCTTTGTTTTTCCCCTACCATCCCACTTCCCCAACCCCTCCTTCCCTCCCGGCCCCAAAGTTGTAAAGTTTGTTTTCAACATAGTGTCTTGTACATCTCACTGTCACAATGGGTCAACCTGTATCCTTATTTCAGCACTTTGTTATTTCCTTTCTCCTCCCCAAATTAGAAAAAAAATGTATCTACAAGATGCAGGACACCAGAATCAAATATGGTGAAAACAGGAGTTATACCATAGGGGAAGAACATACAAAAGAAACACATAAAAAAAATCACATGGTACATTATAAATACATTAAAAACAATAGCAAGAAAGATAAAAACCACTTGTGTCCCTATCTTGGGGTTCATTTCACTTAACATCATCTTATATGGTCATATGTATATAGCTTTTGATAGGTGAATCTGTCTTCTTGTTTGTGCTTTACATCAACCCTGTTGACTTTCCTTCTGCTTTCTTCAGTATCTCTGTCTTCTGGAATTGTAGCTTGCTCTTTGTCAATATCTAAGCAGATGAAAGTTCAAAGGCCATTATCCCTAATTTCATTGATTTCAGACAATGAAAGACAAGACATCCTAATGGCTGCCTAGAAACTACCCTTTGGCTTTGTGAATGTGCGTAACGGGAGATCCAAAGGGACCGATTGTCGCTGCAGTATTGGGTAACATGACGTGGGATTCATGTACACACAGTGCCTGTCTAATTAATTGCTGTTTATAGTCTTGCTTTTTCCTTTTTCATCCTCCTCCTGGCTGGAATCAGGAAATCAAAACAAAGCCCTTGTTATGCTCTTCTGAGGTAACTTCAGCAGGGTGAATTTGAAATCAGGGCCACCTTCCAAGCCCTGGGACTCAAGACAGGAAAGGGTAGACCGTAACCTTAAGTAGAGTCTACACTGATGGTGGAGAGGGCACTGCTGGCCAAGGGGGCCTGAGTGGGGCAGGTCCTTAATGATTTCTATCACTGCACAATAGGGGAGTTCTGCATCATGAGAGAGACTAAAGACATTGACAAGTACCTTGTGTGTTCTTGTTGGTTCAGTCATTTATTCACTCAACCAATATTTTAAGTGGCATGGTACAGGAGTTGGAGATCTATCTTCAATGAGGACTACTGTCCTGGCAGAGTTTGTCTTCTAGCTCAGAGAACACACAATGACCATAATGTATACATCATAGAGGGTGTTTGAAGGTGGCAGGCATTATGGGAAACAAACAGATAATCCAGGAAAGGGGATTGAAAGTGCCAGCAGAGACAGGAACGATTTTGAAAACCAAAGCCCTGGGGAAATTTAAGGGGACATGAAGTGAAATCTTCTTGGTTTATGGTTATAGGGATGTTTTTAGTGAGTACAGGGCTATATGGAAAGCCACTCTTCCCCAGCAGGGTTACATGTCCTCCAGAGTCTTACCACGGCTTGAGGTCATCCAGTCTACCACCATCTGAAATAAGCATCTCCTCTCTGGAGATGCAGAAGAGCAAAGGAGCACCTTTCCAATGCATTTACCTCCACAACTAGCCAGAGGCCAAGAAACTCAGACCTAGTCCCACTCAGCTCTTTCTTCCTGCCAGCCTGCCGCTCCCAGTTCTTCCCATGCTCCCCTGCCAGAGTCTCCTGCCCTGTGTCATTTGGGAAGCTAATTGGGAAAGTGTTCGGACACTGTATTGAGCTGAGAAATGAGCTCATCTTCAGAGATAAGGAGCATGTGTGAGTGTGTTGACATGAAGAATGCATGTTATGTGTGCAAGTGGAGGCTTGTCTGTGAATGAGTATGTGTGTGTGTGTGTGTGTGTGTGTGTGTGTATGTATGTATGTGTAATGGTATCAACTGTGGCAATTCACACTTAGAACTGGCATCTCAGATTATTCATTCAACAAATGAAAGCAACTGACTCTAGTACTCCATGGTGTGGAGTGCTTCTGCACCTGTGTGGCAAGATGCTGAGGGACAGTGGCCATGGTTTGGTCATTTAGACCCTTTGAGAGCCAAGTGAATCAACCACATTCCTTGATTCCAGTGGCTCATTGTATGTCTTTCTGAGCACAGTATGGCCCTATGTTGTAGGACACAGATTCTGGTCTCTTTTTCCTCACTACCAAGCTCTTCATTGGTTGTCCATCAAGGCTAGGACAACTAAGAGAGCTGAAGTCACACATCCACCTTTCTGAAGAGAGGAGCCAAGCCTGGCTTCCCCTCCACCCCCATCACCTTCACCTTACCTCTCCCTGCCTGCCCTAACAGGGCCCCACTTTGCAAACTGGCTGCCTCTTGTAATTCTGGGAGGTTTGAGTGTCATGCTGGCTCCATTCAAATGTGAGGTGTGTCTCTCTATAAGCCATCATCACAGCCTGGGTGGAAAGCCTACCCAGTCTCCCACTCCAGCCACCAGCGAGTTTCCCCCAGCCATGTGAGGCACTGGGGGCCTGAGATTCCACCTGGAGGCTTCAGAGTACTTTGGAACAATGCCTCTAGGTGTAATCTGTTCCCTTGATCCATCTTCAATTGTAGTTCCATTCCTCTACCTTTTTGTACCTGGACCCAGCCCAGAAACCTCACAGGTGTCAACATGGATGAGAAGTTTGGGGAGGGTGCATGGGGAGACAGAAAAGGTGGGGGAGTATGGGGGTAGCTCACATCTTCAGAGATGAATGGCACTGTTTGCTCATTAGGGAGATTATTCCAAGCAAGACAGCAGCCAGAACGCTCTAGTGCAAGCATCTGCCTGCTACTGGGAGACGATATTTATTGTTCAATCCTTCAATGGATGTAAATAAACAGCCCGGCCCAGATAATGTTCCAATAAACAAACAAGCAGCTGCCAGGAGCTCCCTGGATGGCTGACCTTTGCGGAGGCCACCCTGCTGATGTTTTAATAGCAGTCTGCCTGGCAGCACAGAGACTCACCGTGCCAAGGATGGAGATAGGTGCTGTGGCGACTGGTGGATGGGCAGAGAGCCAGAGGGGCTGGAAGGAAGGGGGCTGGCTGCCTAGGGAGATCCTGGGCTGGAGACTGACTGGCTAGGGAAGACAGGGAAGTCTGTGTCCCTGCTAAGCTCCAAGTAGGCAGTGGGGTATACAGCACTAGAATGAAGGTTTCTGCTGGACCAACCAGGGCTGATACTGATCGTTAGATCCTACTATGATCTCACTAGTTCTTAACATGGAAATAAATCCATGTGAGTGGCAGCTATCCCCTAAAGCCTGAGTGCCCACCACCATCTAATTGTCCCCCCTACTTTGTCCCCAGCAGCAAGGAGCCTCCAGAAACCCATGCCCATAGGAGACATGTCCATGGTATAGAATGTCCTATGACAATACAGAGTGCTAGACAAGATCAGAACCAAGCCCAGACAGCTGGGCAATCTGACTTGCTTGGCTAGATGGGAATCATAATGCTGATGGGCACGTCCAGCCTCTGAACACCAAAAAACCTGAGGACCATGAGTTGCACTATGAGGATTCCTGGAGTCACTATGGGGTTGTGGCTAGGCAAGATCTCCACCAATAACACCTCTCAGGAGGACAGTCACCAAGCCAAATTTGTGGGCTGCTTAGTCAGTGCAGAATCAGAGTACAAGGAAGAGTATGGTTTAGAAGGATACCATCCAGTATGGTGGCACATATAGCAAGTGCCAGAAATGTGGCTGATCCTAATTGATATGTGCTTTATGCATAAAATAGCCCAATTTTCAATTCTTTAGTATGATAAGAAAAATAACAATGCAAGAGAATCTCATTCATAGTTGTATTCATGTCAACAATTGTGTTGATATATCAATGTGATCATATTTGGAGCATATTGGATAAAATGTGTTAGGAAAATTGATTTTACCAGTCTGGTGGGGGATGACTGAATGTATCACTCCATCAAGGGATTCATAGGGTTTCTTCCTTATATCACCCTCAGAGCCTATCAGCTTCCAACCAGCAAACTTTTCTTTTTTATTGTGAAAATACTGTACAGAGGGGTTACAATTACATGGGCAAGATAATGAGTACATTTCTTATCAAGCATTGTAGCCTCCTCCTTTGTTTCCCCTTCCCATCCCTTCCCATCCTCCCCTCCCTCCCCGCCCCCCACCCAAACCTCCTCCCCCCTCCCCCACCACCAAAGTTGTAAAGTTCATTTTCAACATAACAACTTGTACATCTCATTGTTGCAATGGGTCCACTTATACAACCAGCAAACTTATATTGATAGTCCATGATTGGTTTCTTTACATTTTAAAATACCAATTCCTATTTGATCCTTTCTCATTGTTTAGGTGATCCACAGGTACTGTATACCCTGTATAAAGTAATACTTTTTTTTTTTTAGTTGGTCGTGAGGCCTGAACTCTGGGCCTGGGCACTATCCCTAAGCTCTTCGCCTCAAGGCTAGTGCTCTACCACTTGAGCCACAGCGCCACTTCTGGCTTTTTCTGCTTATAGGGTACTGAGGAATCAAATCCAGGGCCTCATGCATGCAAGGCGAGCACTCTACCACTGAGCCACCTTCCCAGCCCTTAAGTTTCATCTCATAACTTTTAGGAACTCTACACTCATGACTGAAACACAGCCACGGCTCTCCTTTCATATTAGCTCCCCAGTTTTTCCTTTTGTCTTGGTATATCATTCCTGAGATTATGTTTTTACCTTATGAGGCGTGAAATAAGTATGATATTCCACCTTCAAGTGAACTTGAAGCTCAGTTGGGCTGTTATCTCTGAAATCCCATCGGAATGTTGCCTAGCATTCTTGTATGCTCTGGAGTATTGGGAGTAGAAAACAGTAATATTGAGGTCACTTGCTTGATCCTGTCTCCTACCTTGATCATATCTAGAAGTGCAGAGCCCATTGTCACATTAGTAGAATGTGATTTGTGTGTGTGAGTGTGTGAATATGTGCTGGCACTGGGGCTTGAACTCAGAGACTAAGTGCTGTCTGTTAACTTCATTTTGCTCAGAGATGGTACTCTACCACTTGAGCAATACCTCCATTTCCAGCTGTTTGGTGATTAATTGAATAAAGTATCTCATGAACTTTCCTGCCTGTGCTGGCCCTGAACCAAAATCTTCAATATGGCTTTCTTAAGTATCTAGGATGACAGGTATAAGTTACCAGCACCTGGCTAAAATATGATTTTTTGTTTTCTCAGTAATGTCTTTTTTTAGTACCATCCACATTTAGGAATTACCAGGAAAGCAGCAGACATGACCTCTGCCCTGAAAAGCCCCCAGCTCCAGGGCTGTCTTCCCCATCACACCTCCCTCACTGTGAGACCTACAGAGGGTAGAGCATCTTAACTGTAGTTTATCTCCATTGCCAATTTTCTTGCTGTTACAAGCTTAGGATCATCTGTAAATTTTCCTGCTTCCTCCCCTGGACCATTTATTTTAAATATATATATATACTTAAATAAGGCTAGTGGTGACACCAGTGCTTGGGGAGTTCTCAGTTCTATTTCTTCACGAAGAAATCTGTCTTTCCCTGTCTTTAAGTCAGGTCTTCCATGGCCAAGCTGCCCAAAGTCCCAGAGAGACTCATTATCTTTAAATACCTTTTCACATGGAACCTTGTCAAAGGCTTTTGCAAAAATCCAAATAGCTAATAGGCAAATATGGAGCCAGCCATCAGAAGACTTGGATTCGAGTCCAACCTCACATTGGTTTGCCACCGAACTGCGGGAAAGGCTCAGAACAACCCCTCTCTCTGTTGTTTCATCAGTAAAATGAGAATGATTATGCTGACAGTCAACATCATAAAAATTTTACAGCCATCAGATGAGATAGTGTTCTTTAGAAATGCTTTGCAAGGTATAAAACAAAAATATAAGGGCTCATTATTTGGAAAATTTACAACCTTGTCTTCATTCATATGCATGTTCCTCTCCCCAAAGAACTACAGGAGATAAAGGCAGGGTTCTACCTCCACCCCCAGGGTGATGTTGTTTAGCAACAACTACTTTGACTCCTTGAGAGGAAGCAAATTTACATATCCAGTGGTGTCAGAGTTTGGCTTAGTGGGAGAGCTCACAGATGTAAGGATGTTGCAATCAGTGAGACTTTGGTATGCATCCAGGTTCTGATCTCCACTACATGTGTGACCTTGAACAAGTTATTTAAGCTCTTATGCCTCACCAGAAAATGAGAAAATATTAACACTTATGGTGTTGTGGTATGTCAGCATCTGACATGTAGTAGCCATTCAATAAAAAATTTTTTTAGCTGCTGGTGGTGGCTATCATCCCAGCTAATCAGGAGATGGAGGCAGGGGGATCATGCAGTTGAGACCAGCCCAGGAAAACTGAGCAAGTCCTTACTTATTTCAAAGGTGAAATAAAAATGAAAGGGCCTAAAAGGAAAAAAGGAAAGTGCTATGGATGTTGTTCAACTAGTTGAGTAGTAGAGGGCTTGCCTACCATGCTCAAAATCCTGGGATTCAATCCCTAGGAGGACAAAAGTAAGAATAAGTAAATATGAAAATAAAGGACTGTTCTTATTGTCCTTTGTTTATGTTAAAACCCAAGAACCAGCCCATTCTACCTACATTTTAGGACTTCCCAACAAAATTCAGCAAATTCCCACATAAACTCCTTTTGTGCATGAGTGTGAGTGTGAAAATCTCTTAAGAGATAGGGAACATGACCACTTTCCATTCTGTGTTATGGAACACTGTGGATTAGTAAGAGGAGGGGGAAAAACACGTTTCCAGTTGCTCATACACATTCTGACAGCATGGGGAAGGTGGGGACACAGCCAAGCCTGTGAAAATTTGGACCTTTAGTCTCTCCCGATCCCTCCCGTATCTAGGCCTCTGATTTTGCCCCCATGTTGCCCATTTTCCTCTGAGGTCTATTACATTAAGAACATCACCTCTCTTAAGGAACAGGAAAGTTGGAGACAAGTGATAAAGGCCCTGCTTAAGCACTGAATCTAATTTCTCCTGGGGGTGGGGAGTCTGATCAAGGGTACTGAATGGGTGTTAGTTCCACCAGCATTTCCTTCAGGGGTCCATGCCTACAGGACGCCTGAGGGGCCTGGAGACCAGCCAGGGCTCTCACAAGCACTCTGCTCCCACTCCAGGTTACTTCCTAGCTAGGGATGAAGCCTGGCTGGGCCAGGGCCAAGGCCTTTGCTCTACGGTCAGACTTGGTTGGTAATCCCAATTGGATTCACATGAACTCCAATTTCATTCAGATTAAAAGAAGACCTGGCCAATAGGAGCATCATGTGGCTTGTGGGCAGCTGTAGAAAAAGGGCTCTAAGAACCTGAGGAATTTTGAGGTAGGGTTAAACATCTTTCCCTTTAATTCCTATACATGTTTTTGTTACTATTTTTGTGAGCTTTGTGTTAAGCAAAGAGGACTCAACTTCATTTTGAATATAAATATTGGTCAAGCAAAGTTTTTGTTGTTGTAGTAGTAGTCTTTTTTTGTATGTGCCAGTCCTGGGATTTGAACTATGTCCCTAGACATTTTTGTTCAAAACTAGCACTCTGTTACTTGAGCCACAGCTTCCACTTCTGGATTGTGGTGGTTAAAGGGAAATAAGAGTCTAATAGACTTCCCTGTTTGGACTGGCTTTAAACTGTAATCCTTAGATCTCAGGCTCCTGAGTGGCTAGGATTACAGGTGTGAGCCACCAGTGCCTGGCATCAAGCACAGTTTTTGAGCATCAATGACAGGAATAACTAAAGGAAGTCTCTGGAATCATAGATTCCCTCCTCCTTCCATCCCCAGGAACAAGACCTTTCATACAAGCAGACTTCTAAGTCAAGCCTGGGTTTCAGTTCTGTCCCTAGACTTTAGCACTCATGCCTACTGTTTTATTTATCTAGTCTCATTTTCTTTATCCATTATCAGTACAGTTGGGAATTTTTGATGTGCAAGTAAGCCTTTTATTACTATAACAAGAAGGAAATGTCTTAAGGATCTGGAATTTCCTGACAATAGGTCAGCTCTGCTGTTATTTGGATTAAGTGGCTTGGGGATGTCACCAAGGATTATTGGTTTTGCATCTCTATGCTTCACCTTCCCTGGTTCTCTCTCTTCTTGTCACAGAAAGCTGTCAACAGATCTTTGATTCTTTGACTCTACTGAGGATGAGGAGAGATCTTCTCTCTGTCATTCATCCCTACTTTGCTCTGCCGGAGCCCATTAATGAGCTTGAGCCTGTTACTTCTCAATCATTATAGCATGAAGGGCAGCACCATGAGAGTAAGTTTAGTTCCAAGCAAAAGTGACAGAGGGAGGAATGTGTGCTGAGGGACCATTCGCCATGACAAACGAGTCCGTAACTCTGAGAGAATCATATTATATGTAAAGCTGTCTCCCTGCATTGAGACCTGGGAAGCTTATGGGTAATGCTTAAAAGGAAAACAACAACCAACAACAAACAAACCTAAAATCAAACATAAAGTAACCTGATATCAGTGCTCAGTGGACTGGGTAGAATCAGGATCCATCAGACTTCCTAGTGTCTCAATATGATCCGCTGTCATCAGACTGAAGTCTTTTCTAAACCTTGGTTCCTTTTAAAACAGTTATCTATTCACCTGGATTTCATTGAAGGTTGAAAATTAGATATTAAAAATTAAAATAAAAGGTGATATTTCATAGGGAATATTTGGAATATAATGTTTTCTTTTGTTTTGTTATTGAAATCCCTAAAATTGCAAGTGCTTTGCAAAGTCTTGTATTAATGACATTTAACCCCTGTCATTTATTACAAATATTCTATTCTTAGTAATAGTTATTCCTGATTTATGTGTATAGCGTTTATTAATAGCATTGATTGTGGTTGTGTTGGACCTGTGTACTCAGACTCAGGATGATTCTAGATACCTGGATGGACACACAGGAGCAAGGCCAGAAGCCTGTGTCTTTTCTAGATTTATTCTCAGTGATGATGGAGAGTATGGGCAAAAGTCTCTTCCTGTTGTGTCTCTATAAGCAGTTCTAAGAAGGACTCATGAGTGGCCCAGGGACAATTTATTCGGCTAAGTATTCTTGGAAGGTTGAGGATGACTCATGCTTGAGCCACATTTTCCTGTAGTGTCCACACCTTTTCCCTGGAGGAAAAGAACCTTAAGGACCTAATATTTATCCCAAAGCCTAAAGTACAATCCAGTGGTTTCAATGGCAAAAGGAGACCGATGATCTCACAGTAACAATTTCAGAGAATTAGCCCACATCCTTAAACCAAAATTATTTTCTGCTAACAAATATGGTAAATAACATTGCTTTTCTGATGTGGGATGACATTCTGATCTGAGATAGTCTCCATTCTTCCAATCCCCATATCCCATATTGCTTTGCTCAATACTAGCCCCACCCTCTTCTCCAAAGACCAACAATACCTCAAAGACTTAGCCCAAGGCATCAGGAACCTTAGAGACTGAGACCAGATTCCTGCTGGAACCTAGTTTGGTCTGTCTCCTCCCCTTCTCTGTGGTATTCCCATCCAGAGGCCAAGGTGGGCTTGTATCTCCACTGCTTTTGGCCTTGTTCTCTGAGCTTTATGGGGACAGAGTTCACTTACCCCTGCCTTAGCTGTTAGGAGAATCTCTGGGATCACGTTGGACTATGGGTAGTGTAGGACCTGAACTCATATCTGTTTTTCTTTCTCTTCCTTTTCTCTGCAGATCCGAGTGGATGGGCCTAGAGGCAACGCCCTCCAGTACGAGACTGTGCAGGTAGTAGATCCTGGTCCCGTTCTCAGGGATATGGCCTTCTCCAAGGATCACGAGCAACTCTACATCATGTCAGAAAGGCAGGTAAGGCTCTTTGGACTCGGCTAGACATTTGTCTTGCAACTAAATACTAGCCTGTGGCTCTGTAGAAACCTACAGGAGGCCAGCTGCAGAGAGGTGATTTGATTTATTTGGCTCAGCGTGTTTCCTTTCAGTTCTGCTGCCTGGGGACTGAGGCTGGGTGTGCTATAACAGGGAATGAAACATTTGAAATATCAAAATATCCATGAGTCTAGGACAAATCCACTAACTTCAAAATGATGGTATGAATAGGTTTAGGGCCAACATTTATTCTCTTTTGGAGAAACATGGTATGCAATGCCCAAGTTCTTGGTCCAGATTCCCTACCTAATAAATCATATCCTACCAAAGTCATCTATCTAGACACAGGAGGTTTGTGAGGAGCAAAGATGGATTGGTAAAGGACCCTAATTAAGGGAGCATTATAGAATAGCCAAGTGCATAAAGAATTAGGGAGCAGAAGCTGTGTAGTAGGATGAGACAGGACAGCGTGAGCTCTAAGCCTTCATGTGTACCTACAACACTTTGTGGAACCTCCAGCAGATTCTATGAAGCCAATACAAGAACAGACAGGATATAGGAGTTTACTATTGGCTGGTATTAAATAGGAAGTAACAATATTGGACTTAATTTGGAAACTCAACAGAGAGCTAAGAAAGAAGTTCTTCTGGGGTCCCAAGTACAAAGCAGAAATCCTATGTTAGCAGCAGGCAAGGGAGGAGACATTCCCTGGGGAATCCTATAGAGTTCAGGGTATTTCCTGGAGCCCCTTAATTCACAACCTGGAGTGAATTACATTCCCCACCCCATCCAGTGTGGATCAGCATTACTATACTTCCACCCTATCGTCTCTGCACTGGATGAGTCATCCCAAGAGCTGTCTGTCCAGCTCATGAATATGGATGTGTCAGCTCTGAGTGGCAGAGGCCGCAACCATGAGCAATGTTTCCCTCTCTTCTTCGTCTTCATTAGCGTGGCCTGAACTCTCCAGAGGACCTTACTGACAGAGTCTGGATTGTTCAGCCTGTCCCCTGCTCCTTGGAGTGAGGGAGATGAATTCCACATTATGCCACCCACAGGGCTTGTGCATTATGCCCCAGCATCCCACAGCCGCGCCACTCTCCCTGAGAGCTAGATGACATCTTCTCCTGGTGCGGGGCTTCCTGGTTGCCCAGCTTCAACCACACTAGGATCCATTGTGGTGCTCTTGTGGAAGCCGCCAGGGCTTGGGAATGTCCCGGTGTGGGGTGAGCGTGAACCATTTTGCCTGAGGAGCAAGGGTGTCTGAGATGGAATCAGCGGCAGAGAATGAGGCTTTCCTGCTGTCTGCATTCCTTCTTTTTCTTAATGGGGTTGCCAATGCCGCTTTCCCCCCCACCCCCCACCCCACTCCCCACCATACACACACACACACACACACACACACACACACACACACACACACTCACACTCACACATACTCTTTGTCCACTTCCAAAGCCCTGGGAGCTGAGGAGAAGCAACTTTCATTGTTGGAATGGATCCTTGGGAGAACGCCAAGGTCTTTGTATTTGACAAACTCCAGTGATGTATCAAGTCATCTGTTAGGGCTATGGTGTAACAAACACAGACTGGGACACTTAGAAGTTCAGGATTAAGGTATCAGTAGACTAGGTTTCTTTGGAGCCTGTCTCCTTGGTTCGGAGATGCCCATCTTCTTCCTGTGCTGTCACATACACGGTCTGCCGTCTGTGCATGCCTTTCTCTCTTCTCCACCCATATGTTCTAGTCTCCTCTTTTGTAAGAACACTAGTCATATTAGACTAGGCCCTCGTGAATAGCCTTATAGCCCTAAAAAAAAAAAAAAGAGCTGATCTCCAAATATAGTCATAGACTGAGGTACTAGATTTGAATGAGGCTGTAACATTCTAACATTACCGCCATGATTTTTAATTTGTCCTGACTAATTTTTTACATGCTTTTCTTGGTCAATCATGGGGCTTAAACTCAGGGCCTAGATGCTGTCCCTGAGCTCTTTATGCTCAAAGCTAGCACTCTACCACTTTGAGCCACAGCACCACCTCTGGTTTTCTTGTGGTTTATTGGAGGCAAGAGTCTCATGCCCTTTCCTGCCTGGGATGGCTTTGAACTGTGATCCTCAACTCTCAGCTTCCTGAGTAGCTAGGATTATAGGCATGAGCTACCAGCACCCAGCCACTACATGCAAGGCCCTGAATTCCTGATAACATTTTTAGTTAGTAAATGTACTGTTTCAAATTAAATAGCCTTCTTTGTTTCTTAAATGATACTAAGTATATCTTAAGCAGCATTGAATTAGTCCTAGTGACAAGCAACTGTCTATAAATAGTTAGGATTTGTGGACCACATGGCCTAGGTTGCAGCTGTTCAGCTCTGCTCTTGTGACATCAAGCTATGGTAACCAATACGTAAACAAATGGGAATGACATGGCTATGTAAGACTTTTCTTGTAACAGGTGGCAGGCAGCAGTTTGCTAACCTTAGAGTCAGCCTGTTGAAGAAGGAGCCAACATTGGAATCTTGGTGAAATTACTCCAAGTAGACACTCAAAAAGTGCAAGGAGCAAAGTCCTACACCTGTTAGCATCCGAGCTTGGGAAGGCACATGGATACTAACTTGGATGCTTTCTTCAAGTTGTTGTTGGACAAGAATTCTCTCTTACCTCTTTGGCCACTGTTTCCCCGTCTCCTTTTCTGGTCTCTTCTTCTCCTCTTCTCTCTATCACTTCATCTTATACTTGTTCTTTAACAAAACCATTTAGTTCCATGACTTTAAATATTATCTGGTGCTCTCTAATTCCTTGTGTTCTCTTTTTGAGTCCCACCTTACATAACCAATTGCCTCCCTCCCTGCCAGCTCTACCTGTGTGTTTCACAGATCTTTGCTTTAATGTGGCTGAACTCTACATCTTCTTCTCCAACATTTTGTTCCTGTTCTCATCACATCCCAGATGATAGTAGCCACATAATTCAAGCTCAAATCCAGCCAGCCATCTTTGACTCTTGCCTTCATCCCTTGCCTATATACAGTGTGTTGAGAGAAATTGTAATAGTTCTAAAAATGTTTCCAGAATATGACTACTTGTTAGCCCACAAGGCTGCCACCTCTGACAGAGCTGATATGTTTGTAACAGCCCCTTAACCATACCCACTGTTCTTACCTTTTCTTTCCAGGCTTCTTTATGCAAATGTCAGTCTTTTCAAGTTTTAATTAGATCATGTCTTTTCTTCTGGTCGGATACTTGCAATAGCCAAAGCATTTACCAAGACCCAGAAGGATCTCTGTGCTCTGGGAGACATTAGACTCCATCATCCCTGATCTTCACTTTTCATCCTGTCCCCCGCCCCCCATCCATGTTGCAGAGTTGGGGAACCAGGGATGTGAATGTCTGGACACAGATAGGCCCTAGGCTTTCTCTAAGTGATTGTTCCTTAGGTCTGACATTCTTTGCAAAAAGCCACAAGGATGATTCTCTTTTAAGGCTTTGCTTTTAGGGGGCCTCCCTGAGCTCCTCAGAGAAAATTCCAGCCCACTCTCCACTCAGACCCAGCAATTGCCATGCTCTCATTTATCTCTATTTTTATTTGTAGTGCTTAGTCTCTTTTTAGGCAACTGGTATATGTTTATTACCTTTTGTGTGCCATCCATAGTTAGAATGTAAGCCCCATGAGACTACAAGTGTTGATCATTTTAGTCCTTTTTGTTCACTTGTATGTCTATTACAGCCTACTAGAAAAGTTTCTGACACATAAATACTCCATATACAGGTACCCCATACATATTCATCAGTATGAATGTATGAAATAATTAATGAATTAATTAATCTGAGCTAAAAAGAGTTGTGAAAGGGCCAAGCATGGTGAGATACACCTATAATCCAAGCTCCTTGGGAAGTGGAGGTAGGAGGATCACAGTTGAAGGCCAACCCAGGGGAAGTTGCCATATGATCCCATCTGAAAATAAATTAAAAGAAGAAAGGACTGGGGCTTTGGTTCAAATAATAGAGCACTTGCCTAGCATGTGCAAGGCACTGAATTCCTGATTTTAATCCACAATACTGAAAACAAAAACAGCAGTTAAAAAAGAGGTGTGTAAGCCTTTAGCCTCTTCTTTCCATCCTGTTGTTGTTCTGGCCGTTCTTGTCACAAAGTACTAAAATCTACCCTCTTCCATAAGACACCCCTGAGTCTCTATTCCCTGATCTCAATGGAAAGCCTCTCAGCTCCTAAGCATGATGGAGTAGCAATCTGAATTACAACCCACAGGGCCCACTTTAGGGTAAAAGACAGTTCTCTTCAGAAGGGGGGGGTAAGAGAGAGAGCTAGTAGTAAAGAACGAGGTGGCTCTGTCACATCTGCTCCTAGACACTCCTACCCCCTCTCTCAGATCTTTGGGGATCTGCAGCAGAACCTTGGGCCCGGCTGCATGTGTAATGGTGAACCTAGAGGAAAATAACGGGCTGGTGAGTAGAGGGACCAGAGAGTGACAAGGTCTGGAGACTGTGTACAAAACTGGCAGCTCTTCCACCCACAATGGTTTCCATTGATGATTTACCATTGCTCTTGGCACAAAACCCAGGCCTGGCTTCTCAGCCTCATGCTGTGACTCCTATCCTCAGCTTGCAAACTCAGCTCCCAACCCTATCCTTTGGCTCACATGTGATCACACATGGACTGGCCTCCATCCTGATCTCCTCCCCACAGCCCTCTCCATTCTGCGTTTCCTCTGCTGGGAAGACCCTCTTCACCCTCTGTAGCTGTCCTTCCTTCATGCCTATGGACCTGGTGAGGTGCAAGGTAGACAAAGTTCCTATTCCTAGGCAGCTTAATTTCCAGATAGCGAACAGATGAGTGAAGAAATGAATGACTGACGTATGTCACAGAGCGGTAAATATAATGAAAACAAAAAAAGAATCAGGAGGAATAGAGCAATGTCCCAGTGAATGGTAGGACAGCTCTTTGAAGATGTTGCTCAAGTTGTAGAATATTAGCCTAGACAATATGAGGCCCAGAGATGCTGAAAAAAATAGGGAGGGATGGAAGGAAGAAAGAATGAGAGAGAGAGAGAAGGAAGGAAGGAAGGAAGGAAGGAAGGAAGGAAGGAAGGAAGGAAGGAAGGAAGGAAGGAAGGAGGGAAGGAAGGAAGGAAGGAAGGAGGAAGAGGCGGAAAATGTTACCAGTGGATTCCTCCCGAGGAAGGAACATATGAGCATGCAGTAGAAAGCAGTGGAGGGGTAGGAGGTAGATGTCAGGGGAAGAGTGATCCAGGCAGAGGGAATGGTAAGTGTGGCAACCTAAGACAAGAACGTGACAGATGGTTCTAAGAATGCAGGGGGCTGCGTGACATGAGAGAATGGAAGGTAGCAGTAATGCCATTCTAGAAAGAGGCCCACTTAGGTCATGTGGGACCTCATTTGTAATCTGTGAAATGGGAACATAGGAAAATAGAATTGATCTGGGCGAGTGGTAAGGTTTTAATGAGATGCCCACATGTAACGCATCTGAGTGCACCCTGTTAGATGTCAATGTCACTTTGTCGTCTGTATCAGCGCCATGTCTTGTTTCTCTTATTCCTTTCTTCTGCATAGTTCTGGGTATCTTTCTGGTGAGTGTGCATACATGTGTAAGAACAGGTTCACACATGCCTACGCACATGCACCAGTCCTAGTGACTGCATCCCTCCATCTCCCTTGGTCACATGTGTTTGTATTTGTATGTGTGTTGTGTGTATTTACTATCACTCCAATACCCCCAAGAGAATGTACACACACACACACACACACACACACACACACACACACACACACACACGCACACATAGTGCCACTAGCACTAAAATCCTTCCTTTAGGAGGACAGATGCCTCAGGCTAGGATGTGGGCTGCAGGTAGATTTACTTACCAGTGAAGGACCAACTTACTTTATGACACCCCACCCAAGGCTGGTTTGTTTATTTGTTCATTCATTCAAAATAGTCAGCAAGCACCTACTATGTGAGGAACACCAGCCAAGGCTACCGAGGCATGAGGTGAAGAAACAGATAAACATCCTTGTGATTTTAGCAAGAGGAGGCAGCCAAGAAGCAATCAACATAATAAATAAATCATAGAGTAGCTTTGCAGGTGATAAGAGCTGCCAAAAATGGAAATTGAGCAGGTAAGTGGGATCCCTAGCCTTGGCTGGGTCAAGAGGGCTGGTTTTAAGCAGAATTTCAGAGGTGGATCCCAGAGAGGGCAAGGCATCCACAAGGGGAGAGAATGATCTGAGGTCTTCCCCTGTCCCCTTCCTTCCTCTCAGAGTTTCTTTGCAAGTTCTTTTCAGGGAGTTTGGAGAAGGAGAGCAAGTTATACCTGCTCCATGGGAGGCGAAAAGGTGAGAATGTGCTTTGGTGATGGGGACTTTTGCCAGGTTGAGATTCTGAAATTCAAGCTGGGATTGTGGTCCCAAGAAGGCCAGTACTGCTTGGGAGATCCAGGCACTGAAGTTCTATGGAACCTCTCCCGAAGATTCCCACAGCCATTTCTTTGTGCCCTAGCGTCCCTTGGCATCTCCAGCCTGCTTGCCAGGGACGCTCCCAGGGTAGCTGCTGTGAATGTGACAACCTTGGAGGTGCGGTCATGGTGACAGGTGCAACCCAAGGTGCTGGGGTCCTGCAAGGATTCCGCTCTGTCCACACTGACTCCCACGGCTCATCTCACGTGAAACGTGTTTGACAGTGACACTGCCACTGCCTCTCCTTCGTCCTATCTGCCCCTGTGGGGAACTGAGTTGTCAGTTCAAGTTGGTGTTTGGATGGCTGACACTGTGACAAGCCTGTTCAGACATTTGCTCCTGGCACCCAGATGGGGCTGTGTCTGAAGACCCCCTGGGAGCTCAAACTTGAAGCACAGGCTGAGAAGTGAGTGACAGGATACAGAGCAATCTCAGGCATTTGCAGAAAGAGCCGGGGGAGGGAGAAGGTGAGGGGGAGAATGTTGTAGCAATTCATCGTACTTCATTCAGGTGCAAGGGATCCTTCCCACTGGTCTGGAGCACATGCTCAGAGGTTCCCACGTGTCCATTGCTGACGTGGCTCCTGTTCCCATGTGTCATGGCTGAAATGATCCCTCTGTCCCTTCCTTCTGCATCAAAGCAGAACATCTCCGTTTCACCCCTGCAGAACCGAAGGGAGCCAAATGGGAGGTGGCTGGCCTCTCTCCCGATTTTCTACAATCCGTACGTTCTGGCAGCCTGGGTTTTGTAGTGCATCCTTGGAACTGGAAGAATCCCAAGGCTTTTGTTTTGCAGCAGTCTTCTGCTCTTCCCTGCTCCTCTCCCACAGGACTGGTGAGCAAAGGAAGCCCAGAGAAGCAAACAGCTTGTCGAGAGTCACACAGCCAATTGAGAGAGACCAGACTTGAAGCCAGGGTGAGGGTGTCTTCCTCAGCCCCTCTGCCACAAAGACCAGGGAACAGAGATGCTGTCCATCTTCCTGGTCCATTAGGAAAGTCTTGTGCCCTCCTTTCAGGTGACAGAATGTTCCTCAGAGGTCAAGAGGATTCCACAGGGATGGGGTTGTAGGCACCGAGGATGGTGGGGAGAACTCAGAGGTACCCCCTCAACCGGGTAAATGAGGGCCTTGGTTTAGTCGTCCATGGTCCCAGCAAGTTGGGGAAAGAACCCCTTGCAACATCTACTGCTGCTGTCCCCACCCACAGACATCAGCGCAGCAGCCTCCCCTGTAACCACTACCCTTCCCCCGCTTCTACGCGGCCACTCTCACATCTCTAAAGTCTGACTGTGATGGAGTTTAGCGGCTTCCCTGAGAGGAGCGATCAGCTCTCGGGCAGTACACAGGTTGGCTGGGAGGCAGAAGTGCAAGCAGGCTGAAGTCTACAGGGGAGCCATGAATAGTCCATGAACTTGGCTTTTCATCCTGGCCCTTCATGCTCACCAGCTCTGCCACCCAAGGCAGCTCACTCAAGGAGTTCATGCTTTGGTTTCTTCATGTACAAAATGCAAGAGATAAAAATGTTCTGCCAATGCTTTTAGGATTAAAGCTGGTCTGTATATTAAGCCCCGCTGGCAGGAGGTTCCCAGAAGTTATAGGTGTTGGTGTCATTCCATCATTATTGTTAGTGATATTACTTTTAGAAACTATTGTTGCTAGGGCCAGGGGATTATGGACAAATCCCCACCTGGTGGCAAAAGGCAAGTTTAGCTCCAGGGGCCTGCTCCCATTTGGGAATCTCTGCTTCCCTCTGTCCATTTTCAAGCCCCTAAGAAAGCACAAAGGTAGAGACTCTCTTCATGCCAATAAAGAGCATGTGCCTCCTAGGCCAGGAAGGAACAGGAGCCTGTGTCTCCCTCCCTAGTCACAGAAAGCTGTGTCACCTGGATGGAGTCTTTGCCATTCTACCTCCCACTCTGGGGAAGGCCCTTTATTGTATTTGAGTCCAGCTCTATTGGATATTTGAAGTTGTCACAGACTGAACGCTGGAAAAACTGATGGATATTGGAGGCAGGTGCAGAAATGGTTTGTTCTCCTTCTCTCTGGCCCAGGACAAGATGGGTGTCTACCCATAGGACCTAAGCAGGCAAGGTATAACAGAAGGAAGGATAATGAAATGCATGTGTCAGTTATTAGGGAAAGCTTTGGAGCTCTTTCCTGAGCTCCCTTGAGCATCCTTCTCGTAACTTGGCATTCCAGTACTTTTTATCATTTCATGTGCTTATATGAGCAGCAACAGGCCTAGGCACCATGACCCAAAAAGAGAAGAACAGAAAAAAGGCTGGAAGCTTCTGGAAGTTCTATAGGGAAAAGTAAAACTAAATTCAGCTTGAAGGTATTGTAAAGAGAAGGGTCCTGTCATGAAGGCTTCTCAGGAGACCTGGTTCTCCTGTGGAGTTAGGGTTTGGGGACTCTTCGTGTTCCATCACTGTGACAAAATCCACTTAAAGAAGGAAAGATTTTCAGGAATAGTGGTTCATACTTACAATCTTAGCTACTCGAAAGACATAGGTAGGGGTTTATTGTAAGCATAAAGTGAGAGATCCTATCTAAAAAATCACCTAAGGTAAAAAAAGGGCTGGTGGTGTGGTCCAAGTGGTAGAAGTGTGAGGTCCTGAGTTCAAACCCTAATAATACCAAAAATGAGGAGAAATAAGAAGATGTAAGTGCAAGAGAAAAAGAGGAGGAAGAGGAAGAGGAGGTAGAGGAGGAGGAGGAGAACTATTTTGGCTCAGTTTCAGTGTTTTCAGTCCATGGTCATGGCCTCTTGTTTCTGTGCCATTTCCAAGGTAGAACGTCATGGCATGAAGCAGATGATGGTAGAACGTCATGGCACGAAGCATATGATGGTAGGGCAGAGCGGGCCACTTCATGGAAGCCAGGAAGCAGAATGAGGGCTGGAGGAAGGGAGGGACATGGCCTACAGTGGCCTGCTGCCTCTAATTACGTCCTACCTTCTAAAGTTTCCCCCACCTCCCAACAGCTTATTGGGTTATGAACCCAATCACTTCCCAGAGGCTCTAACCCTAAACTCTGCTGCCCTGGGGACCTGCAATAACATGAGCTTGTGGGTAACATTTTTGATACAATCCAAGGGCATCAGTGGGAAGGGTACATTATCCTCGTGGCTTAAAGGAGCTTTTGTCGGGAGGCTGAAGCTCAGTCTTCAGTGTGACAGGGGAACCCCAGGTTGTCTTCCCTGCCCCACCCCAGGGCTGCTGTAATAAAGCTAGCGCCCAATCCCCACCCTCTCCATCTCCGCCTTCAAAGGAGGTGTCTGCATAGAAGTGGTTAAATTCCATAAATTTATAATTGACTGGCACTGGAGTTCCAATAGAACAGAGAGACTGGAAATGTCAGATATTTAAGTTAATTGTGCACTCCATTTGAATAATAATGAGACAATTTCAAAAGTAAATAGGTGCATGTTAATTTATACCATTGTTCAAGATGACTACATGGCATTAGTGATGTTACACGATTTTACCAAATGCAATGTAAGTATAAAAGGAGAAATTACAAATGGCAGAATCGTATCTCATTGGAGATTTTTAAGTGCCTTTCAAGTATTATAAGAAGACAATGGAGACGTGAATTGGAAACTGACTCAAAGACAGATGCCATGGTTTCAAGGGAATGCATAATGATTAGGAGAAAGAACTATCTGGATATGTCTTCTTAAAAAGTTGAGCAAAACAAGGAAGGGATGGGAAAATAGGATCTAAGCTGGTGTTCTGCAGGTCCGAGCTGAAGCCAGAGGGTCTAACAGCTGAAACCAGGAGCTTTGTTTCCTGTCCATGACTTTGCCACTTGATCTTGGGCAAGTTATTTAACATCTGGGTGCATCAGTATCTTCACCAGAAAAATGAGGATACATTTGTGCCTGCTCACCGAGTGGCAACAATGTTAGAAAATGTTAGAAAATGAACATAAAATTCCTAAGGGAGCATGTAGCAGCATCTAATGAGGCTTTCCTCCATCTTATCTCTCACCTCTATTATTTTCATCCTCTACTATTTTCATCCATCTTAGCTTTCCATCTCTATTATTTTTAGCTTTCTGAAAATTATCATAAGTGTGTTCATTATTTATAAACACACTCTTACAGTCTTCAGACCATGGTTTTATAGCCAAGAGTGATAGGGGGTCAAAGTTCTCTGTCAGCTCTATCTTCATTGAATCAGCAGATAGCAAGGGCTCCTAATATATCTGGTTAAATGGATGGTACTCTAACTTCCTGAGACATACACAGCCAATAACAAGGGTTACCATTCAAGCACAAAATGGCCTTCAGATGAGAGGAAAGGTCAGGTCTTTCAAGAAGAAGTTCTATTATTCTATACCCAAGACGAGGATCTAATGATCTTTCTGAGTATGAGGATGGATCTAGGATGAACACAATAGTACTCATACTCTCAGCTACTCTGATAGTAGAGACAGAAGGATCTCAAGTTCAAGGCCAACTCCACAGACTCTATCTCAAACATAAACAAATGAAAAGGGGTTTGTGCTAGCTAACTGGAAATAAAAGAGTTTCATGAAATGTTCTACCCAGACAGGCTTTGAACCATGATCTTCAGATCTCAACCTCCTGAGTAGTTAGGATTACAAGCATGACTCATCCAAACAGGTTTTTGTTAGAATTTTTTTAAAGTCTCTATTCATTGTACTAGGGGTTGAACTCAAGGACCTTCTACTGGGAGCCCTACCCCTAGTCCTTTTGATTTTAGTGTGTTTTCCAGATAAATTCCCATGCTCAGTCAGGGCTTGGACAGTGATCCTCTCGCCTGCAAGTCCTCATTAATTAGGATTACCACCATACCCATCCTGAAATCATCTATCTAAAACAAGAAATTTGACTTTACTTGTCTATACATGAAATTTACACTGACTGCTTGTTCCCTGTGTTGATCCATACCATTCATGCTTAGTCACCTTAGGTCAGCCATAAAAAGGCCTAGAGGTTCATGAGAGTTCTAGCATTAGGGGATGGAGTGCAACATTGACATTCTTATTGCCTGGTTTTGTTTCAGAATATTGGGACAAATTTACAATTTGTATATGACACACATAATCAAAATCGTAAACACAATCCTTTAAATAGCATCTTTATAATACTTTGTAATAGTATGGAAGTGACTGTGAAATTCATTTTGTACAACACAGATGCTTCCTGCTTATGGAAATGTAATTAAACATTTTTTTCCTTTTAAAAGAACTAAATGCTCCACATTTGGTGACCTTTTCAGTCCTGACAAGCAGCTGTCAGAGTATGCCACTTTGCTAATAACTTTGAAAAGCCAAGCACCTAATTTCCCTTTAATATGTAAGTAATATGTTGCTGTGGGTAAGAAAGTAAATACTTTTACACAGAACTTATGGTATGGAGAGACCATTGGAAGGCAGGAAAAAAAGATCTTTGAAAGAATTTTTATCATTATGTGATTTTTGTCACTGATAATGAGTGTGAAGCTTAAAAAATTCATATTTAAAAACTTACAAAAGTTAGGCACAAAAATCTACTTTCTTAAGAATCTTCTAAGGAAGAGTTATAGAGAGTTTTAATCCATTTGTTAAAAAAATATATAAAAAATTCAGTACCTTCTGGTTAGTTGTAAGAACAGCTGATTGACACCAGAGAAGGTGGAAATCTACTCCCAGAATTTCACAACCAGTCTTCACTTAATTGGTTCATGAAAATGAGAATAAAGAACTATCCTGACTTAAGCAGCATACTGAGCAATATGTCTGTGCTTGCCCATTAGAACAGCCACTCCCACCTAAACCTTACAACACAGTATCACTAGGTATTAAACAAAGATAGATGATGATGATGATGATGATGATGATGATGATGATGATGATGATGATGATGATGATGATGATGCAATGAATCCTAATATCTCTTATCTGGATTAATAACATTTTTCTGGGTGATAATAGAGTATTTCACATTACTCATTAGTAAAAAAAAAACTAAGCTGCTCTTTTTACCTTTATCTCATCTTTATTTCCTAATTTTCTGTGTTCCTCATACTAATGAGGAGACTGTGTATATTTCTTTTAAAAAGAACAACTTAGCTTATAGAAGAGCACCAGTTGCTCACACTTGTAATCCTAGCTACTCAGAAGGTTGAGATCTGAGGTTTGTGGCTCAAATCCAACCCAGGCAGGAAAGTCCATGAGACTTGTATCTCCAAATAACCACACACAAAAATGTTGGAAGGCGAGTAATGGCTCAAGTTGTAGAGCACTAGCCTTGAGCAAAAATCATTAGGGGCAGCACTTAGGGCCTCTGTTCAAACCCTAGGACCAGCATACACACACACACAGAGCACGCTTGCATTAGTTATATTGGGGAGAGGGATTTCATTGTTACATTTCCAAACATATCTATACTATATTCCAATCAGTCTCAACCCCTCTATCACTCTCCCAATCCAGATGTATATTCTTAAAAATAAATAAATAAATATGTGTGCATTGCCCATGCTTGACAAAAGTTTATTATGAACTGTACAAGTAGAACCATGGATAGAGTTCTGGCTGTCAGAGTGCATAACTTGCAGCTCCTTTATAAACTAATCTTATTTCAATCTGCAATTTTCACTTCTCTGATGCTGTCTAAAATTATCTCCTTTGTACCCAGAATTATCTCATTTGTACCTGGAATTCATAAGTTAGACCCAGCTCACAAGTTCATAGAGCCTACCATACTCACTCATCAGAGTTTTACCACACTGTCTTCCAGATCTTTCTAGAGCCTAGATTCTGGAACAGCCCATGGAATATTCCCTCTTGAGGCAATTATAAGGAAGTAGGTGGTATGGGCAGATAAGAATTCTCTAGACAAGCTACCATCATTATTAGAGCTCTAGCTATTAACCCTATTGGCGAAGACTTTTGTGTAAATATAAGCTGTGCAGCTTGAGAACAGTATCCCTAAATACAAACCCATCATCCGGCCTTTTCTCATTTGTCTCCTAATTCCTCTTCATTTTGTTCTTCTCATCTCATTTCCATTCTCTCCTATCTTGTCTTTTGAGTATTTCCCTCCCCTTCCTCCTCATTTTTTTTCTCAATCCAGGCCCGTCTCACGCATCTCCACACTATTTCCTGTTTTCCAGGCTCTGAGGAGGAAATGGGGAACTGGAATAGGGTCAGGCCAGTGTTTTTCAAACTGTCGGTCATGACACATTAGTGGGTCAGGAAATCAATTTAGTGGGTCACGAAATCAATTTAAAGGGTCATGACCAGAATTTTGTTTTAAATGGAATAAAATAAAATCGAATGGAGCAGTGTCCATCAAACATAGTAAAGATAAGTACTATTTGTGCTACTACTGTGTATATGCCTGGGCATGCACTCTGGGTTGCAATGTATAACATATCTCATGGCCAGAACAGAAAGTACTAACCTAGGAAAATGCCTTATATCTGCTGGTAATACATTATCTTCAGCTTTGGGCATCAACTCACATTCTCAAGCCATCCCACTGTCATCATCTGAGTTTTTACTCAAGTGACTTCTCAACATCAGCTATTGGCTTTGGCAGTTCTTTATTGACAGTTTAGGAGGTAGCAGTGGGGTGGCCCAGAAAGTCTTGGATACAGAGTTAAGTTTCTGCATTCGATTCCTGATATGTGACATCTTCATTTCCATATTGCCATTTCCTCATTTGTGGAGGAGATCGAGGCTTTCCAACCTGTTCCTACATTAAGACAACCATGGAAAATGGAGGTATTTGCAGAGCTTATTGGGGACTAGAAGCTCTTTCATGACCCAAGGGGACCTGGCTTTGGGAGGATTGTCTTCTCCAGGTATTTCCTAAAATCCACTCGCTAATAAGATCAATAAGATCAATATGGCAACAAAGCTATGACCTATTAAGGTGTGCCATTAGGAAACACTGACCAAATGACTGTAGTCCTGCAGGCTTAGAAATATTTGTCCTGCTGGGCACTGATGGCTTTATGCCTGCAATCCTAGCTACTCACGGAGGCTGAGACCTAAAGATCAAGGTTCAAAGCCAGGCTAGGAGACTCTTATCTCCAGCTCACCAACAAAAAGCCAGAAGTGGAGATGTGACTTAAGTGGTACAGTGGTAGCCTTGAGCAAAAAATTTAAGTGAGTGTAAGGCCCTGAGTTCAAGTACTAGTACTGGCATAAACACACACACACACACACACACACACACACACACACACACACACACACACACACACACAGACACACACACACATGTCTTTATCATTCTCTATGTAAGTACCCATACTGACAACATATGAAGATACACAAGAAAAGTTGAATGCCTTCTAGGAACTTCCTGGTTAGTACTCAGATCACCACCTGCAGCTGTGGTAGATGGAGCTGGCCAAGGAAGGGCAACTTTACTTTGCAATACTCTTTCCTTGCCTGAAGGCTTGACACTTGAAAGTGTCTTTTCTCTCTGTAGGAGCCAAGTACAGCCCTCACACTGCCTTGCAATCTTGTTATTTCTTAGTTATAGACATAAAGCCAAGGCTAGTCAAGATGAGAGGGACAGACCTCAATGGTTCTCCAAATGCCAAATCCTGCTGCATTTACCATGTGCACCAAAGGGGGGAAAAACCTAATTACTACCTTTCTAAAGAGCTGAGCATGGTGAGATATGCCCTTGAACATGGCCAGCAGAAGAGCTTCTTGCAAACTATTGTCCCTATGAAGCTGTTGGCAGGCATCTCTCCTAGAGTCTTTCTTGCCCCAGGACCCCTGCCTCAGGCCATTAGCAAAGAGGCGGGTCATTATTAACTAGCTGGCATTGACTGATGACAGCAAAGGTGTTTTTGGCCATGCATGGACTAGTGGCAGGAGCTTAGTTGACCCCTGGAATTTAGAGTTTATTCTGCCATGAAAGCAAAGAAATAAATTAGAGAAATGAACAGAGTCCCGTGATTAAACACGCTGACTGGAGACAGCTCAGCTGCCTGCATTGGCCTGTGTCCCTTAGGCCACACCCACTAACAGAATCCTGTCTTCCTTCCTTCCCTTGATTATCACTTCTAGACCTGAAATGGGAGGGAAGATTTCTTATATTGCTGTCTGGAGCTTGGTACCATGGAAAAAGATAACATCGTCTACATAACAATCTTTGCATACTAGATGAGATTTGGAAATTCAGGTATCATGGACGGGATCCATTGCTTAAAATTCAGTCATAGAATGTCTGTGTGTTTTAAGTACCACTGAAGTAAATAAATGCAGGATATTTATAAATAATTTATTAATAAATGCAGAGCATTTATAAATGGATCCTATTTGATATTTGGAGGGGAAAAGTAAAATGCACTTGTAATTCAGCAATATCTTTTCAACTGAATTCAACAAGTACTTATTTTTCTTCTGTTAGGAAGAGATTGACAAGGGACTATCCAAATCTGATGGGCCATTTACATATGGTCCATGTCCATTTTTACCGTAAGAACTATGTCACATAGTTTAGACAAAGACCACATGACCTCTGCAGAGTCTCAAATGTAAACTACCTCACCATGGTAAAAGTGAATATGATTCCTCCTTACCAACAGTGTTTGGTCCCAAGGTTGAAAGAAAAGGGATGGGCACAATGGAAATCTATGGCAGGGTCCTCAAGGTTATGTATTTATTGCAGGGACAGACCTTAAACACATAATGCATAAGCTGCCGACAGTTCCTGAATTCTTTAGCCAGATGGTGTGTGACCTCCCCAAGTGGTCCCTGCTTTGGTTCTGCCATTTGTCCAGCATGCCTTGCTCCTCCTTCCCCAGGGAAATCCACCCTGGCTTCTATGCCTGGCTTGCTTTCTGCATGTCGACTCCTGTCATACGCATCCTCCTGGCTGTGTGCTGCTGCAGGGCAGAGACGGGGTCTTATAGTTTTTCATTTTTTGCACAGCCCCTGGAGGCCTGTTCTGTGGATCATACCTTGCAGATCCAAAATAAGCACTGAGTGTATTTGAATGAATCTGCCCACTAGATTTATTTGGGGAAGATGAGAAGAACGTACATGAAATGACCTTCTCTTAACCAGTTTAAAACAATAACAACAACAAAACTAGAACTGGAACTTAGGCCAAACTCAGGAGATAGAACTCCCTCCATTTCCCTGTTGGCTGAGACTTCATCTCTGGTTTTAAGCCAAAGTACCAAGCTCCTACCTCCCACCCCCAGGCAATAATTAAACCATCTGATAATTATCTTCAAAGCAAGTGGCTGTTTCTGATAATGCCTGAACATTTTTTGCTTTAAGGGCCAAAGAGGCCAAGTGTCTCCTTCCCTCTCCTGTTTCCCATTCAAATCTCCTCTACCTAAAAGAAATGTTTAAAAAATTCAAAATGAGAACAATAATTTTATGTGACAGAAGCATTTATATGGCAGCTCTCCTGGTGATGAACCCATCCAGAGGCTCAGGACCTCTCCCCATGCCAATTCATAAATCAGGAAAGGCTATTACCCAGTGGCTATAAAACCAACACCCACCCCCAACACAGGGGGCTCATTCCAGAAGCAGCAGCCCCAATTCCAAACCAGAAATGACTTTAGAAAAATCCACCTGGCTGTCCAGAGAGTGGAGAAATGCATTTCCCTGATAGATAATCAGTCTTCCCTTCCTCTCAGTCCCTTTCCTCCCTAGAAATAGGGAGAATTAATGGCTGGGATATATGTCATTCTACTGGAATAATAATAACAGGGCTAACTAGATTGAAGCAGGGCAAAGGGCAAGCGTAGGACGAGAACCCTGTGGGTTTCCTGTAGTTTTTCCTATTGGCTTAATGCACTTCATGAATAGAGAGCATGGGGACAACTGGGCCAGTCCTTTGGGGGCTTCCTTCTGAACACCCAGCCAGAACAGCAGGGACACACGGGGAGCTGTGTGTAGTGTGTGTAGGAGTAGGGAGAAGACCACTTCCAAAAGGCAGAGAAATCCTGGAGAGAGCAGGAGAGATTCTCTAGATGGGTTCGTGATTCACCAGTGTTGTTTTAGGGTTTGTGCTGCTGTTGTTTGATTTTTTTCTGCTGTGAAGAGAATTGGACCCAGAGCCTTGCACATGCTAGGCCAACCCTGAACCTCTGAGCTACATCCCCAGCCCTTATAGCTTTCATTTTTAATCCCAGTGTGTGTTAGAAAAAGAAGGCATAGGGAGGGGGGAGGCTGGGAAGGGAGGTGAAGGGTAAACAAAGGAGGAGGCTGCAATGCTTGGTAAGAAATGTATGCATTATCCTGCCAATGTAATTGTAACCCCTCTGTACAGTATGCTCTCAAATAAAATAAAATAAAATTTAAATTAAAAAAAAAAAGAAAAAGAAGGCATAGAGAAAAGGAAAGAGAAGGAGCCAGAGGATGACAGAAAAGCTGTGGAGATGGCCCATTTCACAATTCCCGACGCATGTCTACAAGACGAAGAGGACACGGCAGCAAACAAAGCAAGGAAACAGTGCATGGGCATTCATGTAGCTTACTCTTGGGGTGGGAGAATCTGAGAGAGACAAAAAGCAAGTTGGCAAGTAAATACCCCAGGTCACATGATAGACACTGGATCTGAGGAACAGGGGATGGGGCTAAACCAAGGAAGGAGGAAAGCTCTTGGGATGATAGGGGAGCTGGCTACTACATATATATGAGAGCATTGTAGTCAAGAGAAATGCAAGTGTAAAGGCCCTAAGACAGAAGACATTGGTGCATTGCAGTCACAGAAAGATTTTAGAACCCTAGCTACTGCCTAAACCCCCTCAGTTCTCTAAGATTAGAAACCGGGCATTTCCCTTTGTGAATCTCGGTAAGTAGAGGAGAGCTAGACTTATAGAACTCTAGTCATGAACATATGGATGGGGAAAAGCGAGTCAAAGTCTCCTATCTACAGATCTACAGAGAGAAACACAGCCAGGAGTCCCAGGCTCTCAAGACCAGGTTCTCAAGGTTCTCCTTGATTAAACCTTTCTTCTCCTTTCCTCTAAACCTGAATTACCATGTAGCATAGTAATCTTTGAATTGAGATGAATGCCAACAGGCTGTGTCCCACCACCAAGCTACCAAGAACTCTGAAATTTGTTCGGTGGATGGTAGAGATTCACTGACTTGATTGAAGCATCACAACAGTGAATGACATAAGTGCTAGACAGATCATTCTGGTAGCAGTATGGCAAACACACTAGTGAACATTTCTTGGGAAACCCTAGAGCTAAGGAAACCAAGTAAGGAGGAATTTTTTTCTCTTGTATTGTTTTTTATCATTGTGTCAAATACTTTTTAATGGAATCTTTATAGCAGTGCTGAAAAAAATAGGCTTTAGTATTTATATTTTGTTGATGAGAAATTGACCACAGTGAGTTGCTTATAGTCACCCAGCTAAAGAAAAAGAATACTATAGTTATTATAACTCCACTGTAATAAAGGGACTGGTTAAGGTTTAAGGAATAGCTATAGGTTTAGATTTAAGGGATATTTGTTAGTTTAAATCACTTTGGAAACCACAGGAATACAGGGAAGGTTGAAGGAGATAAGGGAACTCATAATGGTTCCTGAATCTCCACTCACTCAAATAAGAAATGAGCCAGGTACTATACTCTTAGCTACTCATCAGACTGATATCTGAGGATCATGGTTCGAAGCCAGCTTAGGCAGGAATGTCTGTGAGACTCTTATCTCCAGTTGACCATCAAAAGTCCAGAAATGAAGCTATAGTAGAGTGGTAGCCTTCAGTGAAAAACAATAACAATGGGACTGGAACATAAATTCAAAAAGGGAACTCTATAGGAGGGGATCAGTGGGAGAGGAAATGGAAGAAGAATGGATTGAAGATACTGAGAGATGAAGAGGATTAAAGGATATTACACACACCAACCCCCTCCACACACGCACACACACACACACACACACACACAATACATACACATATACACATACATATAAATATGTCACATCTACCTATTCTATCTATGTATATATGCATGTATATGTGAAATATAAGAATGAAGGAGAGCAATGGGAATGTGGTGAATTTGTTAAAGTATACTGAGTGCACAAATTACAATAAAATACTTCATACTACAGAAAAAGCTAAGGGCCAGTGTGCAGGCCCTGACATCAAGATCTAGTACTAGAGGAATAACAACAAAATTATATAGATTGTTTCCAACATAGTGTCTTGTACATCTCATTACCTGGGTCAACCTGTATCCTTGTTTCAGCATTTTGTTATCTCCCTTCTCCTCCCCAAACAGAAAAATATCTATACAAGATGGAGGGCACCAGAATCAAATACAGTGACAACAGGGGTTATACCATAGGGGGTAAAACATACAAAAGAAACAAAAAAAATCACCTAGTACATTAAAAACAACAGCAACAAAGAAAAAATTCTTGTGTCCATATCTTCAGGTTCATATCCCTTAGTATTTACAACTTTGGTGGGGGAGGGACAAATTGGGCATGTGAGGAGGGAAGAGGTTGAAGCGGAAAAACAAAGGAGGAGGAGGGCTGGGAAGATGGCTCAGTGGTAGAGCGCTTGCCTTGCATGCCTGAGGCCCTGGGTTCAATTCCTCAGCACCACATAAGCAAAAAGAAAAAAGCTAGTAGTGACACTGTGGCTCAAGTGGTAGCACCCAGGCCCAGAGTTCAGGCCCCACAACCGGACTCAAAAAAAAAAAAACCTACAAAATTAAGAGTGCCGGGCGCTGGTGGCTCACGCCTGTAATCCTAGCTGCTCAGGAGGCTGAGATCTAGGATCGCGGTTCAAAGCCAGCCCGGGCAGGAAAGACCGTGAGACTCCTATCTCCAATAAACCACCAGAAAACCGGAAGTGGCGCTGTAGCTCAAGTGGTAGAGCGCTCGCCTTGAGCTGAAGAGCTGAGGGACAGCGCCCAGGCCCAGAGTTCAAGCCCCACGACCGACAAAAAAAAAAAAAAAAAACAAAGGAGGAGGTAACAATGCTGGATATGAAATGTATTCAGTACTTCACTCATGTAACTGTCACCCCTATGTACAGTATCTTTACAATAAAATTATTAAAAATATATATATAAAGGCTAGCTTTCTAAATCTTCATGTTTCTACCCCTCTCTTTGTAATATGTGTCTTTCAACCATTTCTTTGAATCCCACCCTTTCAAACATTCTTGAAGGAACTTCCTGTCCACATCTTTTCCTCTTTATTCCTTCCCACCATCTGGTGATTTTACCTCCATCTTCTCATCACATTCAAGATCGTTTTTTCCTTCCTTTTAGCTACATTCCTATTTCTACCAAATACTGTTGAGTCTGTGGCTTAGACGGTCTGTATTCATGTGTTCACCTTTCTTTCCTCTACCCTCTGCAATCTTCTTTTTACAATGAAACTACTCTCTTAAAAAGGTAACCTGTGACCTCCTTTTGACCAAATCCTATGCTTTTTGTTCAGCTCTCATCCTCTTTGACCTCTGCTTGATGGTGACATCCATCATTTCATGCCTGTGATGTTGACCTAACTTGGCTTCTTCATACCCACTAGAATTCTGATCATTAGAAACCCAACATGGATTCTTTGACCATTTTATCAGAGTACAGAGATAGAATTTTACACCAACTAGGCACTTCAATCTCTGGATACATTTCTGTCATAGCATTTCCAAATAAATCGATGTATAAGTCATCCCCATGAGGTACTTTGTTAGATAAATTTCCTCCTCTTCTTCCAGATGAGTAAAGCATAGTTCCTTACCTATATGCATATTTGATGTCTTTGTTAGGAGCAGGAATTTTATGATTATGGCCTTGGGTTTTTGGCATGCAGATGAATAATCTTATATATCAGTTAAAATGGGATGGGGTAGAATAGACTCAGCTTCAAACTCTCAGGAACTTTAAACACCTACCATATTACTTCCCTTTCATTTCTATTTTACTGTGGTTCCTGTAGCCCTCTGTGGAGGGCACCATCCAGGTGAGAACTTGGGAATCCAAGCTGATGCCCTCTTGTGCTTCTATCTCTCAAACATAATCTGTATTATCATTGGTACAGGAAAGAAAGAACTAAATATTTATAAGCTGACTTAAAGCTTTGATTCAGAAGTTTCAACCTCTAGCCAGAACTAATGAGACTGCCTCTCATAAGTGATGAAGGGTATGGATATTCTACTTCTATATATCTAGGAAGGACAGAAGATGAGGTTGTTCTTCAACACCATCAGGAGAAGGCTCAAAGAATGTTTCATTAATTCTCCAGTGGTTAGACAAGTACTCATTTTACCTACATTGGTCATGGATGATTGAGTAGAAGCTCTACTCACAGTCAGTGAAGCTGTTACTTCACCTTGTAAATAAAGAACTTTGTAAGTGATCAAAATTCTGTGGGGCCTGCATTTCAGCACCAGGACTTGAGGACAGCTCCCTTGCACAGTAACTGAATCTGCTTGATTATCAGATTTCTGAGAAGTTACACTTCCCCAGAGTTTTTAGACAGATATATACATATACCCAGTGTCCGATATGGCAATTAAACCCCTTCTTATTTTGAGTCCTGTCTCCTAGAAATTTAAGCGACTTCCTGATGAGCAGGGACAGACTGTTAAATGCCATTCTTTCTCAGTGTTTGGTTGATGAATCCATCTAAATTTTTAGCAAGTCTCTCCTCTCTGTGTTTATGTCTGCACTGCCTTGTGCCCTAATGAAACTGCCTAGTAATTTTGGAATCACGAGGGAAAGTCTGGCTCTAGTCCCCAGGAGATATATTGAATAACTTGTTTCTTGCTGACCTCAATTGGTCTGTAATTTCTAGACATTTTTAGCTATCATCAGTGAATCTGTCTCTCTCTCTCCAGGTTCTATTTGGAAACCATCTCCATGGTATATATATATAACTTAAGGAGTCACAGGCACATCAATTACTGTGAAAGAAATTCACAATGTGGCAGTTCTCTCTGTATGTGGTATGGAAATTAATAAGCCTTTATTTTATGGCAAGATAAAGATAAAATGTAGGTAGGGATGTGTCCTTGTTTCTTTGTATATGAATATCTCTTTACACATAATATTTTCTTGCCAAATAAGCATTTAGGAAGATGAGTTCAGCTCTTAGAAACCCGAGAGTGAGTAGAATGGATTTTGAGCATGCTGGTGTTCTCGATTATTCCTGTCATTCCCTCAAGCACGTTTCTTTGTGATTTCCCATTAAAAGTGGGGTCTCGACACTGACTTCCTATAATGTGCGGAGAACAGCTCCTGACACCCTCTGCAGGTCTCCCTATTTGCCTCATTCCTTTCTCTTCTCACTGGTGATAGAAATATCAGACACCCCCGCAGTGTGTCCCTGTTCATCCAAACCTGGCAGCCTCTTTCTCAGGAAAAAGGACAACAAAATGAACCACTCTCACAGAAAATAAAAATAAAGATAAAATAAAAGTACTAGAGGGACATATTTTGGAAAGGTTAGTGATTGGCAGAAAAGATGCCCCTTCTTGGTACAGACAAAAGAGTTTTACTAATGGGTCAACTTTTTGTTATTTCTAGAGAAGAATTACATTTGCTCTTTGAGATCCCTCTGGCTTTTTCAGACATAACTGACCCAAAGGCTAGAGCTGAAGCTCAGAGGTAGAGCACTTGCCTAGCATGCACAAGACCCTGAGTTTGAGCCTCCTTATTGCAAAAGAGAAAGCAACAACACAACAAAACCTTCATCTCCTTGTGAATCCAAGCAGATGTTTTGATCATTGTGCTTCAGGTATCATGAACTTAATCTTTAACTCCCTTCTGATCTGTGTTTGCTGACCAGTCAGCATATCTTGACACAATCTAACACTAAGAACATATGCTAGTAGAATCATACTTCAGATTTTCTAGAGCATCTTCCTTCACAGTAGTCTTAAATACTTTCCTAACTGTGTCCCATGGACCCTAAAGGGAGAGTTACTTTCCTTTGCTACAGACAGGAACAGCTAAGAGACTCAATTACCCACCAAATATTTCCCTTCTCCCCACCTTCTCTCCTCCCTTCCCCCCCCCCCACCGTCCTCAATCAGATGACATGCCAGCAATATGCCTCCATGGAGGATGGGGCAGATAACACTGATGAGAAGAGGCTGTCCTCCACAATCTGGTAGCCTGCCTCTTCCTGGAGGAACCAGCTGCCCAAGATGTCAAATGGGTGTGGCTTATTCCACAGACAGCTGCACTGTGCATATGAGCAAAAGTTTGAGATATACCACCCTTACTTTTAGCAGCCTATTGGGTGATCCCTTCAGGTCCTAAGTAAATGAACTCCCTACTTCCCCATTAGCCACACTTGTCTCACTTTAAGTAGTTTCCCCTAAATATTTCATGATCAGATCCAGTGATACAAACATTGTTTCAGCCTCGTAATTAAATGGTGAGGATAAAATAGGGCATCGCAGAGAGCCGACTGGGAGTCAGTATTAAAGTGGAGATGAGGAGAAGTAAGGCGAAGGAGGAAGCTGTCATAGTGGCTCCCTAGTGCTATGTTTTATATAGGAGCTAGGCACAAGCGCAACATAGCTTCACCTGCATAGAGAGACCGTCCTATCTCTTTCCCTGGATGATAAATTCCTTTCTCCCAAGAGCAGAGTCCTCATGATAGGTTAGATAGTCCCATGCCAGCCATGTCATAGCTCAAGCCCCACAAACCATAGAGTGGCACTAGAGGCTGGCAAGTTCATAAATTACCCTCTGCGTCGATTGCATTTCTAATCAAGGTATGCACCATGATCACTAATGGCACTTGCTTACAGGACGAGGCCCCAGTATTTATCTTGTTTTAATTATATTAGAAAGCAGTGATATTCAATTAACCAACTAATCAAGCAAGCCAATCAATATTGGTGCTGGCAGGAATCTCCATTGCTTGGCTTCTCGTTCTGGGTGGTAGTCTGTGCATTGGAGTCATAGGGAGTTAACTCCTGAAAGCCTGAAGTAAGCAGGAGAGAAGAAAACAGACATTGGCTTATATATAAAGACAGAAACCCCACAGTTTCTTTTCTTTGCCTGATCATGGAGATGATCTGTAGTAAACTTTTTTTTTTTTTTTTGCCAGTTCGGGGGCTTGAACTCAGGGCCTGGGCACTGTCCCTAAATTTCTTTTGCTCAAGGCCAGCACTCTACCACTTGAGCCATAGGGCCACTTCGGCTTTTTCTGTGTCTGTGGTACTGAGGAATAGAACCCAAGCATCATGCATGCTAGACGAGCACTCAACCACTAAGCCACATTCCCAGCCCTGTAGTAACCTTTCATGAGTGAAGATGTTGCTTGTTTGAAGTTGCCTAGAATCTACGTATGTCCTCTTCTGCATATATTTATTTGGGGGCAGATTTGTGGTTCGAATTCAGGGCCCCAGGGTTGCTAGGCTGGGTCTCTACTTGTAAGCATTGCCTCCAGCTCAGTTTTCTACTGTTTTTAGAATGTGGTATTGTTTCTCTCCAGGATGCAGGCCTCACAGCAATCCACCTGACTTTGGGCTTTCTATCATAGCTGGGATTATAGGTACCCACCATTGTGTCTAGCTTCCCTTCTGTTGAGATGGTGTCTTGCAAACTTCTCTGCCCTGGCTAGTGTGGCTTTGTAATCCTCTCAATCTTAGCTCTCCACATCGATTGAGATGAGAAGCACATGGCATTGTTCCCAGGTAGCGATTGAGAAGGATGGGGACATCTTAGGAGCTTTTCTGCCTAGGCTAGCCTTGAGCTGTGATCCTCCCATTCTCAGCCTCCCTTTGGATTACAGCATGAGCCACCAATACCTAGCTGTCTTCTACACTTCAAATAATCACTAGGTGACTTAGAATACCAAATACAATGGAAATGCTACATAAATAGTCCTTATAATGTATTGTTCAAGGAATAATAACAAGGAGGGTAATCTTTACATGTTCAGTGTAAATACAATAATATTGTTACATGTTTTATTATTATTATAAAGGTGATATACAGAGAGGTTATAGTTATGTTAGGTAAAGAGTACATCTCTTTTTGAATAATGTCACCCCTTCCCTCTTCTTAGATGCAATTTTAAAAAATATTTTTTGATCTGAGTTTGGTTGAATCTGTGCCTGTGGCACCCACAGATAAAGAGGTCTCACCATATATATATATATATATATATAATAAATGTTATATATAGTATAATATATATAATCAAGAGTCGTTCTTCCCATTCTGAAGACTGGAAATCCCTAAAATCCCTGTTCATACACTACACCAATGGCAGAGCTCTAAATATGGAGCCAACTCATCATGAGGTGGCGGTATAGGATGTTCCTAAGGACTGTCAGGCAATTCCTGCTTCCACCAAATTGCCTGCAAACAGGTGGACCACCCTTCCATGAATAGTGCAGACCTGTGTACCCAGACTCAGAAGCAGCCAACTGGAATAAGCCATAGTCAGAGTAGAAGCCAGGCATGTGCCCTGGTCCCATGTACCGGTGCATAGGTTGTCCAAGACTACAGAGCACTTGAGGGCCAGAAGGATTGAGTTCCCCTTTGTCGATGCTCATTATTTCTTCACGTTCATCAGACTCCTCCTTTACACATACCTGGACATCAAAACTCAGGTTGCAACCCCACTTCCCAAGGTGAAGAGATGATAAGAATGTGCTCAGGGTTACCCATCTTCTCTTTACTTTTCCTGTCTTGTGAGTCAGTAACCATTGCTCTTAGATGCTTGGGTAATTCATTGGACCCCAAGCCCTGTGGAGGTTTCAGGTATTACCTCCACCCATCTAGAGATGACGTTGGAAAATGAAAAACTATACAGAGAAGAGGAGGTTATAGGATCCCCACTCATAGATTCACAACTATTTAGCAGACAGCCTGGCCTATATGTGTTTAATTGCTTGGCACTCCAGTTCATTTGTTTTAAAAAGGAAAGAAGTCTATTGTATAATCACTATCCAAACCCAAGTAATGTACCTGCAATTGCCACCAATTTTCCTAGACTTCCTTAGGAGCAAAATGCAAATCACTTGGTGCAGCCTAAAGTTTGCTACTTATGCTGAAGGACAGCATGCTTGTTGTTAAAGGAACCACGCAGGTCCTCAAGTCCTGGCACATTTGTCGATAGCTGACACCTGCTGCTTCTGCTGAGTGAAGAATCAGAGCCCAATTCACATCCAAACCCAAATGAGTGTGAGACACTCACCCAAAGAAAAGTCAGCTGTTTCATGAAGAGCTAGATTAAAAGGGAAAGAATTTGAAAGATGCTATCATTTCCAAACATTTGATGAGTTTCAATTCATTAAGAATTTTGTAGGCTTGTTAATTTAATAAAAGCAAATGGGGCTCCCATGTCAGACAACAATCAGTAATTTGAAGGGGTGGGGGGGTGAAAGAAGAATGAGAAATAAAACCATCATTACCTAGCACAATGTTTAATCAAACTTTGAAGTTCACAGTAATGTTTTCAATGGTTGGAGATTTCCAACGCATACAGAGTTTGATATTGGCTGGCAGGCTAGAAAAATGGATGTAGATGTGTTCACTGGTTGTGGTGGAAGGTAAATATCTGACTCCCAGTCTCATTCCCACACAAACACTCTCATCTTGAATCTCCTCTCTTTCCTTGAGCTGGATTTAATCCACTGAGCAGATAGGACCAGTCTTTACTGCAGTGTTAGAGGTTTGCTGAACCCCCAAAAGATGCTGAATCAATTTCATTTGACTTCTTCATCAATCAAAGTTTCCTCTTTTCCTAGTAATTGCTCCTTTCTCCCAGCTCATCCCTCTGTACATGGCAGTGAGAAGCTGTATGCACCCTCATTTTCCCACTCTTACCACAACCTGCCCTGTGGACTTCCCATGCTCTAGAGGCCTGCTGTTGTAACTACTGGCGTCTCAGGGAAGTGCCTTGTCCCGTTCATCAGGTACTATCCAGGTTCATATTCCTACCTGCTGGGTAGGGTCTGGGTGCATCTGCTCCTGCTACAGGCTGGACTACATGGGAGTCACAGATCCATATCTGCCTAGGAAGAATCCTGCTGATCTTGTCTTCTCTATTCCTGGCCCAGTTCTTTATCCAGGGTCGAAAATAAATCCAATCTTGGCTTCTTGTTCTTTTCCTGCCACCTCATCCCCCCTACACAGCGCATTGCTACCCAGTTCCTAATTATTCAATTCCTGATGCCAGTTGGCCATTCAAGAATGGATTATGGTTCCAGAAGCTTCTCCTTGACCTTGAAGATGCTGTTTCCTGAGCTGATCAATACAGTGTAGGACTTCACCCTGAGAAAGCCACACAACGAATACTAATAATCAATAAGCAGAATATCATTTTTAAAAGTATGATTTGTGTGCTTTAGAATTTTCTTGATCCCTAGATCGTCAGGCTAGCATGAGTCAGGCAGGACTCAACTGACAGAAAGCACAAGTCAAAATCAATATCCAGGAGTTCTCAGACTTAGAGCCTGGTAAATGGTATGGCTGAACTGAATTCCCAGTCTTTCCAGGACTGTTTCCATTGGATTCACCTGCCTGGTACTGCCTGCTTAGCTTGCTTCACTTGTACATTCACTGCCATTTATTGTAGTTTTGTCTACTCCTAGGATCTAGTTCTACTGGCATCCGAAAGGGCTAGGGGAGGTGTTTCTCATAGCTAAATGGTGCCCAAAGTGCAGTCTGGGATGACTTAGGGGGTGTTAGAAACTAAGCAGGGTCTCCAGTTCAGGTGTTGTTAGAGACTCAGATACGTCGTGTACCCCAGAAGTAATAAAAGAGCTATAAAAGTCCTGCCTACTTTAAGCATTCCTGAGAAGCATCCCTACCTCTTTTTTTTCCAAAAGGAATGTATGAGGTCTGACTCAGGGAAATTCAAGGACAAAGCCAGGTTTGGACCAAATTGTTCACTGTTTACTGCCCAAGCTCAACACTGGACAATCACCCCACAGTAATCTCAGTGCCCTGAAGGCTTCAAGCGTCTAAAGATAGAAACCATTTTAGTACCTGCTGCAAAGAGAGAGGACACAGAGAAAACTCCAGGAGAGAGGGTTCTGAAAGAATGAAGATTTCTCAATAATACCTTCTCCAAGCACAGAACTTTCTGGATTGAGTTGCTTTTTCTTCTTTGTTTTCATGCTTAGTTTTTTAAATAAGGTTTTTACCTCCTTAATGTAGCAGTATATCAGAAATAATCATGAGTAAAGAATTCTAAAAAAAGAAAGAAAGTGATTCCTGTTGGAAGGCAGTAAAAGAAGTTCATAGTGACTATCACTTATGCTCCCTAAAAGTCTTGATATGGGTGAACTCTGAGTTATCTTTGCTAACAGGAAGGAGTGGGTAAATGAAATTATACCATGCATCTGTTTCGGGCTTACTATTCTTACATGCCCTTTCACACAATGAACCTGCCCAGCAACTCACTACAGTTGGTACTAGATCTCCTGGGATAGAGAAGGAAGGTTCAATGACTTCTCAAAAGTCACACCATTGAACTATGGCACGCAGGTCTTCAGTCCAGAGCTTTTGATTTCACATCCAATGCTTCTGTAGTGATTCCATAAACAAGCTTAAGTCTCATCTGGGGTGTGCCTTTTAATTTCCTCTCCCACAAAATCAGTGTAAGCAAATATGCCTGCTTGGTTGCTTTTGAGTTTTATTGCCTTTCTAGCTGGGAGAGATGCTATTGAGAATGAGATATTCCAAATCAGTTGTTGGTATGCTCTCAACCCAACCAAAGAAGGAATTATTACCCCTGTTGCCTAATGAAGTTGCTGAGACTCAGAGATGCACAGCAGCACATACCTATTGAATGTTAGGTAGCCCACCCCATCCTGCTGGTTGATGGTATGCTATATGGCTGCTAGTTTGGCCAGTTGAAAATGCTGTAGCTGCCCACTTCCTAGTAAATCCGTGACAGGATGGCAGTGAATCCATATGACCAGAATGCAATGGTCTTGGTCAGCCCTGAAATCTTACAAAACCTGCTTTATAGTCTTTGCCCACTGGTCATAGGTCAACCACGCTAACTTCCTTCCCATATAAGCCTTCCTATGTAGCATGTCTTCTACAAGATGGTTGGGAAAGCTCTAGCCATCCAACAAGAAGCTCAGCCTCTTTCTCCCATCTGAAATATGTTCTCATCCAAAGACTGCATGAACATATTTCCATCAGCCTTGGTGGCCCAGGTCTGCCTTACAGAACTGGGAGAACTTGCAATGAGCCACAGCCTACAGAGCTTGTGAGGCTTTGGTCTCCTGGAGAAAGATATCCGTCGCGTTTGTTTTTCTGCCTGCCTTCCACATCGTTGCCTAAGTCTTGGTTGCCTTGTCCAGCAGAGTTGTTGAGCAGAACTCCTGACCTAGTCGGGGAATCACAGAAGACAAGTGGCTTCCAGGACCAGCATTGCCTGCTCCTTGGGCCCACTTAGAGCCATAATCTGCCTCTCTCAGGAGTACACACCTGTACTTGAGCCAGCAACACATCCCTCCCTTGCCCTTAAATGACCATCACAAGCAGATGACACCTCTCTCTTTGAGTGCATAGGAATAAGCCTAACAAATGTATTAACTGATTTAACTGTATGTATTAACTAGGGGAAGCTAGTAGATAAACAACCTTGTTTTTCACTAAGCAATTCGGGACAGGTAGGCTCTTCCCCTTGGTGCCACTGGCTCATTAAAAAACAATAACAACAACACCTCAGCTCTATCCTAGAGCCATCTAGGGCAGCCCCACCCCCATAATGCCCCATCTGCCTACTACTGAAGAAGGAGGAAGAAGCCCACCAGTTTCCTGCCAATGGTCCCTTGGAAACCAAGTTGTAAACAGTCACGATGTGTTTCAGAGCATTTCTGCCCCCATTCATCAGCCAGAGCATCATTAATAATCCACAATCTAATGACAGAGATGAATGTTGGAGCAGAGCACAGGGAGGCTGGCACACCAGAGCAGCGAGGCGGATGAGCAGGGTGACTTCTTAGCCCCATGCCAGGTGTAACCTTCTCCCCACAACCAGTCCTACCCAGAATGATTTATTGATATACTAAACACATTGTTATAATTAAAATTGATTTTGGGCTTTAGCCTGGTCTGAAAGGACTGGGTCAAGTTCAAGAGGGAAAGAGAACAGTCCAAGGAAATGGGGATGTGCTCTCCATTCCCCATATATCTTCGATGGTTAAAGGTAGCAGTTGCTTCTCATTTTATAGATGAGAAAACAGCAGCCCTGAGAGGTTGACCTATCTGGCCAGCCTCAGATGGCAAGGTAAAGAAGAGCTGGGGTTGGATTTGAGTCTGTTAGACTCTGTGTGTATCGGTGACCAAAGAGCCCATGTACTGGGCACTGGACAAGGACACCTTACCAAGGGGTGATGAGTAAGGGGCTGATGTCTAACCATGTCTTATAGGCTAGGTATGAAGGGACATTGCTATCCAGAGTCTCTGTTGCAGGCATCATTGGGAACTGTTTGCTCTAGGAACCAGCTGCTGCTGACCAGCAAGCTGGACTCCCTAGGTCCATCTGTGCCCATCTGGCTCTCATCTCATAGCCCAGGGCTGAGATGCTGCACTGGAGCCCGTGCATGAGAGCCCTCAGAGGGCTCTGTCACGGAGGTGGCTATGCACTGGGCCGTGGTATGTCCACCCAGGGAGGTGCAGCAGGCAGGGAGCTGAGATCTGGTTTATAAACATGGCTTAAAGATGGCCCCTGTGTCTAACACATACATACTTGGGTACATATGGAAGATGAAGCTGAGGTTGCAGGCATGATCACATGTGCGTATAAAGTTGTAGACCAATCCAGAGAGGGAGGGGAGAGAGAGAGAGAGAGGGTGAGGGGGGGGGAAGAGTCATGTTCATTGGCAAACTTTGTAACCAGACTCTGAGCCCTTCCCCATCTTTAGCTGTCCGCCCCAGGTCCTCAGCAAGTGCAGAGTCTCAGAAATACTGGGAGCATCACCGCTCCTATCTCCCCTAGGTCCTCTTGGGCAGATCCTATTAGACTGTGCAGGAGAGCAAGCAGGGATCCATGAATGGGAGCACAGTCCTTAAAGATATGACAGAAGACTCCTTTATTGTCTCTTTTCTTAGCCTAATCTTTGATAGGCTATTTTTAGAGCAGTTTTAGGTCCACAGAAATTTGAATAGAAAGAATTCTCACAGACCCACTCCCAACCCCAGATTTTCTCTAGTACCCATATTCCCCACCAGAGTGGACACCTGGTACACTTCATGAAGCTGCTTTGGCACATTATTGTCATCCAGAGCCCAGAATTTATACTCAGCCTCCCTCTGACTGCTATTTATTTAATAAGTTTGGATACATGTACAATGACACGCACCCATCATTGTAACCCCCTACAGAGTATTTTCCTTTTATTTATTTATTTTTTATTGTCAAGGTGATGTACAGAGGGGTTACAGTTACATAAGTCAGGTAATAAGTACATTTCTTGTTGAACTTGCTACCCCTGCTCTCATTTTTCTCCCACTTTCCCTCCTCCCCCATCCTCCCTACCAAGTTGTACAGATAATTTCCAACATACTGTCTTGCGAGTATCGCTGTTCCGTTGGTTCCCCCTTTGTCTTTTGTCTCACCATTCTGTTGTTCCCTTTCCCTTCCCAAAGTCAGATAAACATATATACAATACCCATGGTACCAAAATCAAATACAGTGACAACAGGGAATAAACCATAGGGGGAAGAACACACAAAAGAAACAAGAAATCACATGGTACATTAAAAAAAGAACAACAACAAAGAAAAACCTCTTCTATCCATTTCACTTTGCATCATCTTATATGGTCATACTACAGAGTATTTTCCAATAGCCTAGCATTCCCTCTGTTCTGCTTATTCATCCTTCCTTTCCACCTGATCCCTGGTAACTTCTGACCTTTTTACTGTCTCCATTGTTTCAATATAATCATATAGTTGGAGTCATACAAAAGTTTTTTGATGGATTTCTCATATGCATGTAAGGTCCTTCCATGTTTTCTCATGACTTGATAGCTCAGCTTTTTGGGTACTGAATAAATAGTCCTTTGTCAAAGGTATCTGTTTATTTGCCAGGTCACCAAATGCAGGTTATCTTAGTTGCTTCCAAATGTATATGGTGATGAGGAAAGCCGCTACGAACACCAGCTGGCAGGTCTAGTTTGTTTTCCGTCTGCCTAACTAGACTACCACTCACAAAAGGAAGAAAACCCAAGATATATCAGTGAGTTGACTGGCTGAAAGAACTTGAGAGTACACATCTCACCCCACAGGTGCCCGATGAGTCCCTGATCCCTGAAGGGGGGGTGGGCCTCCACATCTGGGTGCTAGTGACAAACATGCCTCTGTAGGGCTAAGAGAAATATAGAGCGCACTCCCACCCTTTGCTTCTGTAATTATCAGTAGATTACCATGGTGTGCAAGCAACAAACGAGCACAATGGGGCAGATAAACAGCTCATGCAGCATTTTATGCTCTTTCATAAGTCTTGTCTGATTATAGTTAATGAAGTGCCCATTCTTGCTGTTTTCCTTCAAATTGGGTGTCACAAGTGGACACCATGCATAAATGGCTGCAATGAATGGTTGAGCCAATGAAAGACTGGATTTGTTCTGTACCTTCATTCTCAAATGAGTTTTGTGTAGCCAACCGGACCCTCCTACTCCTTGTCTTTTCCCATGTTTGCTTGTGATTTGGATGATGTGGGCAGCTTTTTCAGCATCACAAAAACATAAACTTCAGCATTCACTCCCAAACACTGGGCAACAGCATCCCCAGAACACAGGCCAGCCCTGAAGCCAGAAGACTTGGAGCCAGTAGAACAACTCCATAATTGATAAGGTCTCTTGGAGTCAGGGACACCATTTCCTCCTGACTTCTGCCAGAGTGACATCTGTCCATACTGAGCGACTGCCTAGAATCCTACTTGGCCCCAGAAGGTAGAACCTTGTTTGGGAAATGTGCCCTGAATGTAGAGATCGCTTGCCAGGGAGCACCCTGGCTAAAGAGCAACCCTAAGATGTGTTTGCATGAGACCTTGCTGACCCTGGCTGGGCCACACCAGTGTCCATAAAGACACATGCCCATGGACTTGCTGCTGCCCGGTACTATGAGAAAGGAGAAAGGAGGCTATGCTATGCCAGGAAGCAGCCATAGGTCATAGATAAAATGACCTCATAGAGTCGTGGCCCTGCCACTCACTGGCTGCATGCCATTGCGCAAGTCACTTAACCTCTTCCAACCATGTCTTCATGTGTAAAATAGAAGTTACCACCTCTGACCTGGCTGCTTTGTCAGGTAGTGGTGGCAGTCACATGCAATCATGGCTGTGAAATTGCTTTATCAATCGTGCACGTCCAGCTGTCCAGTGGGGTGTCCAAACCCACCTCACTATGCCGCTGAGCTCAGGCATCCCTCCACCTGCTCCATCTATGACTCCAAGGCCATCATCCTTTGATGAACTCTTCTGCTCCATCATTCTATGGCCAGTTTTCCAAAAGCCAGCCTATTGTCAGGGCCATCAGTGGTGGTTGAAGAGGAGGGAAGCGGTACAGTGCTTTGGAAAAACAGTCAGTCCTTGGAAATTCTGGTTTTACTGCTCTGGGTTTGGCCTGAACACCAGGATTTTTAACAACTCTGTAGCCATTTCTGATGCTCAACTGCGTTTGGAAGCTGTTAGCGGTGACACTGATTCCCTGCCTTTCCCTCCTCCCTGGCACTGAGCAAGGGCCCTGGTTGTCCCCTTGAAGTGAGAGGATCCCCAAGGGTGACCTACCGCTCAGCAAATGGCAGCCTGGTAAGCTTGCCAGGAGGGCTATAGATCCCAAACCAGCCCCACTAGGCCTGAGAGATGATAGGTCCAGGCCAGCCTATGATCCCAGAAGCATTACAGGTAGATTTAATGGGAGAGAAAAGCACCTGTCAATGAACTCACTCATCAAATGCTACCTGCTCTAAATGTTCACATTGGTGTCCTCACTGCTGCCTCGGCCCTGTGTCCCACAGGTTTGTTTGCCAACTCAGCCAATGTCCTGAATATAATCGTGTCTAGAGGTTACATCCTCCGGTCCCTGTCATAGCAGGGGTTTCTGGATTCTGTGCCAACACTCCCATGCGAGGCCTCACCGCCTGACCCCGGCCTGCCAGACATGACATGCCAACTCATGTCCTCACATGCCAGCACGCAGCGTGGCCTCTTGCACTGGCTTAGAGCCAGCTTGATTTTCTGTCCCAGCCCCACTGCCAACTTGTAATTCTGCCCGTTCACAGAGGTCAGGGGCATCCTGAATAAAGAAAATCTGTAGTTACCGAGGCCTGCTTTCATCTGAGAGTTAACAACTGTCCCCTACTTCCATCTAGCCTGCTTGGGTGCTAGGAGTAGAAGATTCCTGGGATTCTCTTCCAGCCCTTTGTGGTCCCAAAGCAGAGGGAGAGGGAGAACATGATGACTGGCTAGAGAGGTGTGGGGCTGGCTGTTCTTTCAAGCTCCATTAATAGAGGGGGTTCCACCGAGCTAAGACCAGGGCGTACCACTGAGGGCGGCCGGTGGCTGAGTCAGGCTTGCAGCTGTAAGCTCTCAACACAGCTGTCCCACGGCTCTGTCCTTTAACAGTACCACTCAGAAGACCATCAAGGGCAGAAGGGGTCACCTCCCAAGGGTCCCTCTAGACATTTCTGAAGTTGAACTCTAAAGTCAACTTTTCTTCTTTAGGGGGATATCTTTTTTTCCAAGAGAAGCAAACACCCTCATTGACCTTACTAGAATAACAATTGTTACTGATTGGGCGCAAATGCTCCTAGAATGGTACTAATAGCTTTGCAGGAATTGTAGTATTTAATCATTTGACTATTATTATTATTATTTGACTATATTATTACTTAGTAGCCTTTTCTTGGGGGCTTGAAAATGATGAATGAATTGGACAAACCAAGAGTTTAGATTGCAACTCCTTCATGCCAACTGCTACATAAGCCTGTCATCATAACACAGATGCCAGAACCCGTGCTCAGCATTGGGTCACCAAGAGCTGCCACCTTCTCATCCCTGAGGGACTCTGTGCTTCTAGGTCCTTCTCTACCACCTGAACTTTGATATTGAGACCTTTAGATATAACAGAGTAAACTGGGAGAGAGGGTAACTCAGGTTTGGGGCTTTCCCCCAGGCAAACCCAGACATTTCCTCTACCAGGAGCAGGGGCCCCCTCGACTCCCCATCCGACCTCCTGCCCGCAAGTATTTCTGACTTCTTTCAGCCTGTCATCTAAAAATAGTTCTGGCAGCTGGTTCTTATTTGGGACGGAGAAGTCTGTTAGGAGCCTTCGCTTTGATGTGGGTCAGATTATTCCACTGCACAAGACATGGAATGTGTAAGTTACCCGCACAGCCACACTTCTTCCCTGGAAAATGAACTTCCCAATGGAAACTAACCAAAGCTACAGTCCAACAGATTAGCTGCTGGTAGATATTATCTCTTTAGCAGCTTTTAAAAAATGACATTTTTCATGGCATGAGCCTTCTAGCTGTCTTCCCTGTCCCACCCAGAGATGGGCAAAGATGGACATCATCAAGCACTTACAACAGGACTTAGCTGACATCTAACAAGGGAGGGCCTTCATTAGTCCCATTAGGCTGATGAGGAAACCAAGACTCAAGGACATAAAGGAAATGGCCCAAAGTCACTCTTTTGACAAAGTGGACTTAAACCTAAGCCTGGATCCAAAAGCCTGTGCTGTCTCTATCCAGTGAGGCTGAACTTGAACACCATGCCTCCTGCTGCTGACCCCTTACTTACCCACTGTTTGTGTTAAGGTTGAGAGAAATGGCAATAGTCCATGTTGGTACCATCATAGTTTATTATCACAAGTTGTGGTCCTTTTCTTTCTTAGCATTCAAAGTCTATGTCATAGCATCATGCTATGTTTTCCATGGTCACAAGAACTAGGGTAGGGGCAGAGCAGAGCATGGCTGTTATGCAGACAGATTAAGTGCCAAAATGGAGTGAAATTGGAACACATCCTGGAGTGAGACTCCAGGGCATTTTTAGTCTTAAGGTGATTGGTTATTCAGCTTGAAGAGACAACAGAGATCTATTTAGATGTAATAACTGGGAGACAGAGAGGGGAAGGTACCTGCCCAAGGTTTTAACAGCAATTTGGGGATGGTTAGATCTCAGTCTAGGATGCTTGGTGGTCTCAGCCCCCCTAGCCCAGTGATTTCCAAAAGCCAGTGATGACTCAATATGGAAACTAACCTGACCCAAGCTCAATGCATGATGGACCTAGGTGGAGATGCAATGGTCCTTGCCCAGCCTAGTAGCTTCTGTGGGAGATGGAGTCTTGTCCGTGTTGTGTGGGCATAATATGGATGTCTGGGGAGGTGGGGGAAGCAGGTGGCAGAGAAGCTCACTTGATATGTTAACTAATTATGTTGCTAGCTAGCAACATAATTTAATGGGCTAGTTGACGTTTCAAGGAGAAAACTCTTGCTGGCTACACTTCCAGTGTGCTATTGTGTACTTCCGGGATGCTGTTGGTCATAAAGTGACCAAAGACCGAGAAACTGACCAGCCATGAGTCCTCTTCATGGTTCTAGAACGTTAGAAATCATATGAGTGTTCTTTTTTTAAAAAAAACTAAACCTCTGACCCTAAAATAAATTTGGAGCTGACTAGTTAAGTAAATTCGTTTTAAAGTCTAAAGGTTAAACTGTCCTTTAAACATGATTTTAATTTCTCTAGTCAAAAATGTTTTAAATTATATCCTGTCTGGGGGAAAAAAATGTAAGTCCTCCAGAGTTAACCCATTATCAGTTCTATTATCTCTCTGGAAGACACTCTTTGCAAAATAAATGAATAAATAAGCCTATATATATAAATACATGCTTACATAGTTGTCTGTTTAAAATTTTAAATAAAGAAAAGTTCTGGGTACTGTTGTCTCATGCCTATAATCCTAACTGCTCAGGAGGCTGAGACCTGAGAATTGTGGTTCAAAGCCAGCTCAGTCAGTAAAGTCCATGAGACTTATCTCTAATTAAGCCCAGAAAACCAGAAGTAGAGCTGTGGCTCAAAGTGAAAGAGCACTAGCCTTGAGCTCTGGGACAATGCCTTGTCCCTGAGTTCAAGCCCCACAACTGATAAAAAGAAGAAAAGAGGGAATAGTAGCACTTGCTTATAATATCAATACTTGGGATGCTGTGGTCTCTGTCACCTCCTTCTAAGTAAGAGCTATCAGCATCTGGGTTCCTAAGAGGTGCCTACCTCAATGGGATCTACAAGGCTTTAATTCCTTTCCCAAGTGAGATTTCTTCTAGAAGGAACATGTCTGTCTCCTATCCAAAGTATCTGCATACCCAACAGCTGTAAGAGAAGGTGTGTTTATTTGTAAATACAATCCTGTAGCTCAGATCACCCAGGTGTACATGAATGTCATATGATCATAACCCCACATATCTGGGCACACCCTGTCGGGCTGCTACATGCCTGCTCACATAAATGACCATTTGCACATATTACATTTAGTTTCAACAGGCAGACCATTGCTGGGACACTGGACAGCAATATTACTGACAGGAAGTCAGAGCGAAGGAGAAGGCTCTGGATAGAGAAAGCGTGCCCACCCTGCCTGCCCTGTCTGTTCATACAAAGAACCAGAGCCAGCCAGCCAGAGGGTTCAGCATATGTCTCATGACCAGCTTGGCTCAGCTGCCTGCCAGGCCGGGAGGAAGGTGTCCCCATGCCAGTTCCTCCCCCACCCTCTTCTCCTTGGCTGCTGGAACAAAGGGCCCTGTTGAGCAGGCTGAGCTTAGGAAACTCGGGCCAGAAGGTCCCCTGCCCTGGCTCAGATGGCACCATTGTCTTTGTCAGTGTCACTGGTGAAAGATGGCTGGAGCAGGAGCAGCACTTTGATCCCCAGGACAAAACTTCTGGCCACCTGCTGGATGAGAGGAGGAGGGAGCCTCATAGCTCCCACCAAATGTGGGTTCCAGGTGTCTCCTTCTTCCTTCCACATAACCTTGACATTAGGTCAAGACCACACACCTTAACCAGGAGTCATTATTGAAGGATTAGATGACAGAAGAATGGTATTGGTAGCCGTATGGCCTTGGGTAAATTTCTGCAGGCACAGAAAAACTGAGTGACAGAGTTAGATTATCACCAAGGTCTCTCATCATATTAACCGTATAAATCCCAGAACACTGTCCCCTTCTAACTTCCATGTTGCCTATTTGTTGGGCTTCTCTCTGGGCAGGATGTGAGAGTGGCTGTTTTTCTTTATCAGATGCACTGGGATGACCTAGGCCAATGCCCACCTTGCAACACTATAGCCCTGAAGATCAGGTCTCCTGGGCCTATTGTGTAATTGTGAGTACAATAGCCCAGAACAAGGAGATTTTGACTTCTACATTATGAGATGAACTGGTGGCAAAAATCCAGAAATGATGTTTTAGGTTGGAACCAAGATTTCCAAGTCAGGAGTCTCCTTGAGATTCTTAGAATATGCAGTCAAGTGTTCACACTCGTACCTGCCCCTTTTCAGTTATGGTGCATGTGCAGAATAGGTGGCAGGGCATGAGAGACAACTTTTGTTTGAGAAAGATGCTGGAACAATACATGGTGACATGTCATTCACCTGCAGCACTGCTGTAGTAATCCTCAAAACACCCCCCAGGAAATGTGAATGAGGGAAAAGAGACTCAGGGAGGGCACTGTCACAGGACGTTGTCTAGGGAGGGGAAGGAAGTTGTCTAAGTCACACAGGGAGTAGTAGATATGGAACACAAACCTAGGTCTGTCTATCCCCCAAATCTTTGCTTCTTAAAGTCACTGAGATAAAGCTATTCCAAACTTTGTCTTCCTCCCTGACCTTACTAGAAGAGGAAGACTGTGTAAAGACCAATTTCTGGTCTCTCTTCAGGCTCCCACAAGGTGCTGGTTTCTCTGACCATGGTGGAATGTGGGATTTAGGGAATGGTGCTCAGCTCTTGAACTCAGCCACATGCTCCTATTTTTATAGTAGGACTCTTTTTTTTTTTTTTTTTTTGCTAGTTGTGGGGCCTGAACTCTGGGCCTGGGTACTGTCTCTCAGCTCTTCAGCTCAAGGCTAGTGCTCTACCACTTGAGCCACAGTGTTACTTCAGGCTTTTTCTACTTATATGGTGCTGAGGAATCGAACCCAGGGCCTCATGCATGCAAGGCAAGCACTCTACCACTGAGCCACCTTCCCAGCTTCAACAATAAGACTCTTGCAGTACTTTAAAATGTTCAATCAAGACCTGAGTTCAAGACCTGAGTTCAATAGCAAGACCAGAGATTTCCTTATTCCCCAGGCTGTGTATAGAAGCCAGCAATGCTTGGTGGGCACAATGGTGGGCTACAGCCCCAACTTCAGTTTAGTTTCCATTTTTGTCTTGGCCTTGCTGCATGACCTTGGGCAAACTACCCAGCCTCTCTGGGTCATGGGTTTTCCATCTGTGCAACAGGGAAGGGTCTCCCTCTGTTGCTTGGTGAGGGGCCTGGCTAATGACGATCGTATGCCAGTGCAACACAGCCCACATGGGAGGTGTGAGGATGGGGTGATTTCTTGAGGCTCCGTGTGAAACTCAGAGTGCTCCCCGCCTAGCTACCACTGCTTGCTAATGAGAAGCAGCATATGTTGATGATTCCGGCGCCGGCACTCACTCCTTGGCTGTCCGAGTTCCCAGAGCAAACTGGCTTCCTATTAGGCATTTATACTTATTAATAGCAGCAAATTGCAGCCCTCCGCAACATCTGCTACTTTCATTTGCAGAAAGCTTCCCAGACCATTTGTACTAGCAATACCCTGTGACCAATTGTGCAAGGCAGAACGTAACTGAATCCCCCTCTCTGAACATGGATTAACTGAGGCCTAATGACAGGAACAACTTTGCCAAGGTCACCAGTATAGATTAGAGCTTGGCCCCCAGCCTCCTCATCCCCCACCTCATGCACTGGAGATATTGTCCTTGCCATTCTAAAATTTAACAACATTGATCCCAGAACTCCTGTTTATAGACAAGGAATGACGGCCCTGGCAGCCAGAGCTATAGACCTTGATCCTGTATATTAGCTTCCTTTCAAGCATGATTCCTGTTGGATTAGCCCCATGGCCCACTTACAAGCAGGGAGAATTAGAAAATTCAAAACAGACCTATTCTTGAGGAACTCTGATCACTGCCATATAGACAAAATCATTTCTGGACTCTAGGCAGCCAGGCAGTTTCTACAGCTGATCCAAGAACTTCCAGAGAGCTGTATTCTCTTTCTAGATTCTTCTGTGGTACTTAGCCTTGGACTGGACTTTACTAAGATCTACCAATACATCAAATTACAAGAGCATGGCTGCTGTAGGAGGACCTGAAAAGATCGATTGGTCATATTGGAGTCAGCTGTCGATGGTCTCTGAACATGCACCTGCCACATCTAACCTCAATATCTCTCTGACATTGGTACCCAGGATGGAAAGAAGCTACAGAACTGCAACTTACCTCTCCTCTGTTTGACCTCTTCCCCTCTATTTCTCTCAAAACCTTTGTGCTCCACTATGACTGCTCAGAACCTGTGTCTTAGCCAGCTATACCACAAAGCTTATCATAAGCCAAGCCATCGTAGAGCAATCACATGTCAGCCATCTTGGCCAAGCTTGGCTGGCATTCCCACCATAAGCTGGTTTGTCTCCTAGCCATGCATTAGACACGGGTCTTATTCTGTGTAGGTTTAGGTTAAAGAGAAAGCAGCTACCTGGGGAATGGCAGTAGGAGAAGTCTAGGAGGGCAAAGGCAAACACTTGTTGACCTTGTGTAATCCTGCTGGCCAAAACCAATATTTAAGAGTCTTGACCCAGAGTCAAGGAGCAGAAAGTACATTCCTGTTCACTATGAGACCACAGCAGGAGTGGCTACATAAATTGCCGCCTTAGAGAAATGAAGCACTGGGACATGTGATTCAGTCTGGCCAGCTCCTATCCTCCACTTCTCTTATTCATCAGCCACCTGTGAGAAAGGATGTCAATGGATCCCTCAGAATTTCCTGGCCTTCTCATCCAGAGATGCCAGTCCCGACAGTCAGGAGCTTCTGTAGAATCCTCGCAGGGCTCCAAGTCAGAAGCAATAAAGCCAGGAAAGACAGCCAGAGGCCACCAAAGAGAAAAAAGACCTGTGGAGAGACTGGGAGGGGCCGCCCAAGACCACACCACTGAGATGCCAGTGTGATGCCGAGTTATTCTTAAAGTCTCAGAGGGCATTAACATTCCTCAACTCTGCTCAGGGACAGGAGACAGGCCGACAGCATGAAGGATGGTTCCGAATTCCACATCTGCAAAGCCTGACAACTCCCCAGAAGCCTCTTGGAGTTTCTTAATGGGTCGTCTTGCCTCTTTCTTCCTTTTCTTTTCTTTTTTTCTTTTTTGACAGTTTTGAAGGCAATTGGGTATTTAAGAAGCCTTTTGGACATTTAAATTAACTCCAGCCATCAGGCTCAGTGTAGCCACTGTGGCATTAGCATCCAATTATAAGAGTAGAGATGGAGTAATAACTCACATTTCAACCAGGATGTCAAATACTTAAACAAATGAGAGATACACTCAGAGACTGTATGTTGTGTGTATGGAACACTTCTGAGTGTAACCCGCAGAGCAGCAGCCACTGTTTGGAATGTGAGCAGAATTAGGCAAAGAAAGGGAAACTCCATTGCTACAGAAAAGTGTCTTGCAAAATAACAGGGAAAACAGAGGTAGAGGCTGGCCAAGGGGAAACCAGACAGGATGGATCTATCCCAGTTTCTCCAGCAATCATAAGATGCCCAGCTTGCAAGCCTTCTAGGCTTGGAAGTCAGCTCACCAGTTGTGGAAACTTAGAAAAAAGAATAAGACCAGGATTTGTTCTCAGTTATTTCTCTTCCTGTCCTAGGCCAGATTTGTTTATTAGTGGCTTCTGATCACAGGACTGGACAAATAAGAAAGATAATGACAACAATGATCATAATAATGATGTTGATAAAAGTAAACAATGAAGCTGGCATTGGCAAGCACATACCTGTAATCCTAGCTACTCAGGAGGCCAAGATTTGAGGATCACAGTTTGAAGCCAGCCTGGGCAGGAAAAGTCCATGAGACTCTTATCTCCAGTTGACCACCAGAAAACTGGAAAGAAAACTTTAAGCTGTGGCTTAAAGTAGTAAAGTGCTAACCTTGAGCAAAAAAGCTCAGAGACAGCATTCAGGCTCTGGGTTCAAGCCCCACAATTGACAAAGGAAAAGAAAAGGAACACCAAAGCAGAGATTCGATAGTAGAAAAATAATTGTCTCAACCCAGGGACCATTTGACACCACAAGAACTATTTGAATTTCAGCCCCTCCTCTATGCCTCTTGAAGGGGGTGGAGCCATGGGAAAGCTCTTCATTGGAGAAGCCTGTGGCATTATTTTTTCAAGTCAGGAAGTGGCTATTCAGAGCTGAAGAAGAATAGAGCCAGTTACATAGCATTGCTTGATAAGGTGACATTCATCCCTCAACCTTTTGTCTGTTGAGATTAAGTTGCAGAGTAGAGTGATGCTTATCTTTTTATTGAAGGATCTCAGAGTATTTCATAAACATGAATATTAGTCAACCAAAAGAAAGCTCTTTCCTTGTCCTAGGGAGCCAAGCAGAGAACAAATGTTCTTATATCTACTCTGTCACACTAAAGATGAGATCATTTGCCAAAGCCATTCAAAAGATGATTTTCTAAGAAAAATATGTTATTATGTTTGTAAAATATAAATAACATGAAGTTTACCTGTGGAGTAGCCACCATGACTATGCACTTCCTGAACTTTTCAGATTCCCAAACTCAGATCTTGTACCCATTGAACTCATTCTCCTCTGTCTAATCCCTGAAAACCTCCATTCTGCTTTTTCTTCACGAATCTGGCTATTCCTGGGACCCTATACAAATGAATTATATGTCTGTTTATCCATTTGCATCTGACTTATTTCATTTAAGGACACGTCCTTGAAGTTCATCTAGAATTACATTTTCCTATTTACTACTAAATAATATTCCACTATATGTATGTATGTATGTGTATATATACATATACACATACCTTTCTTCCACCTTTCTTCCAATTTGAGAAATAGTGAATAGTTCTGCTTTGAACATTTCCAATTTACCTTTGAGACTCTGGTTTTCAGTTCTTTTAAGTGTGTTCTTAGAAAGGAATTTGCTGGATCTGGTGGCAATTCTACATCTAAATTTTCAAGGAATTGGATACTGGATACTGTTTAGTGGGTTTTTGCACAGAACAAGGATAATGTGCCAACTGTATACAGACCACGTCTTCACTCCTGGGGCAAAGAACTACATCTCCGCCCTCCCCACAGCATGGCAGAAGTATGTGTAAGGGACCAAAGAGGTTGTAGAGCGCCATCTCTGAAAACAGCAAAGACCATAAATTGCAACCCTATCAGCCAACACCTCTCTGGGAGTTCAGTGGCCAGAAGACAGACCTCAATCTTCTGTGGTCTCAAAATATCCATCATTATGATAGATTAGGCCACACCATCATCTGATTTGTTCTCCGAACAGAAGAAGTCTCTCCACACACTGACTTCCTCTTTTTACCTCTTCCTGTGGTCTGAATTCCCTCACTCAGTTAATTAGCATGCTTGGCACTGTACTGAAGATTTGAATCAGCGTGGGGTGCTTTTAATTAATCGTGTGGCTTTGCATCTGGAGTACTTTGTGTTCCAGGGTCAGGAGAGGAGCCAGAGGTGGGGGGTGGACAGGTGGCTTTGTTTGGTGTGAGGTATGTGTATGAAGAATCCAGGTATTTGAGGAGAGAGAGAGAGAGAGAGAGAGAGAGAGAGAGAGAGAGAGAGAGAGAGAGAGAGGAGAGAGAGAGACTTACAGGGACGAGGTGGCTCTGGAGCCATCTGGATACTTGTGCAAAGTACTAGCAAAGTGTGGAAGCAACCAGGGACATTAGCATATATGCAGGAATCAAGAGAAGGACTTTAAAATCCCAGGGCACTGATATTCTTAAACACTACGTGCAAGATACTTTTAGAATGCAAAGGTTTCTGAGGCTATCAGATTCATGAAGCAGCTGGCTCTTTACCTAAAGTAGCATATCCCCAGCACTGCAGGGCTTGTGTCATCCCACCCAGATTACAGAACATGTCCATAGAAGAAGCACATGTCCATAGAAGAAGCTGAGGACACATGCCATCCCACCCAGATTACAGGACATGTCAATAGGAGAAGCTGAGGAGAATGTTTTAGACCCAGAAAAACACTTTTGATTGAACCAAGCCGTGATTTTCTCTTCAATACCATCGCAAAATATGGAATGCCAAACAGCTGGAACCGATGAAAACATTATTATGTTCTTATGGTTCCCAACTTTTACCATCTAAGGCCCCTCTTATTATTTTTTTTCTCCCTCCGGGCATTATGTTTTGAAAGATTCTGTCTACTAAACAAACTGCATTTATTAAGTAATAATATATTTCCTAGTTTTAATATAGGGCATGCATCATGAGTATGCATAAAGTCATAAAACAGCAACAATCCAATTTCCATTAGGCTTTTGGAAATATTGAAAATAGCTTGTGAACTTCCTTCCCATTCATGAATTCCTAGGAGTCTGGGTCCTTTGGGTTAGGAGCAACTAAGCATGTGCTTACGTGACTGGCATGGTTGTGCCTGCTTAAGGAGGAACAGACAAGGAAATGAAAAAGGGTAAATTTCTGGCTGCATGTGAAACCAGCAGGGTGATTTGTAAGAGACTGATTGTCAAGGTTAATTATGAAGACAGCAAGGTCATGTGCAGATAGAACCCAGGCCTGGCCCATGCAAATTACCTGAGCAGTATCAGAAGGGGAGATAAAATTTTAAATGTGCAAAAAAGACATCAAGAAAGGGCTGCTAAAGTCAAGAGAAAAGTTGGAAGAATGAGAGTAAGAGACTGCAAGGTGACTTGAAAGAAAGAAAGCCACTGGGTAGTCATTAAAAAGAATCAATTTATAGTTTGAAGAACAAAAAATACATACAAAAGGTTCAAGTACCAGTGGCCTATAATTACTACAACTCAGAAGGCTGAAATCTAAGGATCCTGGTCCAAAGCTAGCCAAGGCAAGAAAGTCTATGAGACTATTATCTACAATTAACTAGCAAAAAGCTGGAAATGGAGTTGTGGCTCAAGTAGTAGAACACCACCCTTGAGCCAAAAAAAGTTAAGGGACAGCACCCAGCCTCTCAGTTCAAACCCCAGTACCAGTACACACACACACACACACACACACACACACACACACACACACACACACACACACACAACCATATAAAAGGAACAAGAAAATTAAGGGGAAAGAAATCATGTGGGACTTGAGATTAATTAATTCCGAAAGAGACCTTCAAGACTAATTGAACAGGAGCTGGTGCCAATCTGCCTACATGTGAGTTACAAGTAGCCCCTGTGAGGTGGACATAATTTTACACAGGCAGATGCCCTAGGAAACAGCAGGGAAAAGATACCATTTGTTCATGAGCAATGAGGCCCAGCCAGATCAACACAATCTAGTTTTCTGCGCCTGTTGTCTGATGACGAAAAACCACACCAGATTCTTCTAGCTCAAGCTGAAAGACCAGGCAGGAAGTCCTCTATTGAGAATTTAAAAAAAAAAAACACCAAAACACCTTTTTGTAAAGAAGAAACTGGCAAAATGGAGAATAAAGACCATCATGTCTATAAAAAGAAAATAAAAATTCTATTTGATGCCTATAAGTAAGTACCTACTATGCAGTGAGTGCTGGAGAGGCACATCAGGAGACATCAAGGCAAAGCTGTATTGAAGAACAAAGAAATTCAAAAGTTATTTAAGAGCATGCAGGAAATGGAGGCATTTGATCTAAGCAAAAATGTCATGTGGAACACTTCACGTTAACAAGCTGCTGCGGAAAGCAAATGTGAGGTTTTGGGGGGTTGGAGAGGAAGCCTGGAGTCAAGGACAGGGCGTGGGGAGGAGGAGAATTGCAAGTCTGCTCTTTAAAAACACCAGAGTGAGAAACCAGTGGAGCCAGTTGGCTAGATGTAAGGAGAAAAAGGCAGATCAGGGACCAGCCACAGAGTGAGCTAGGCCCTTTGTGGAAAAGGCCAGGAGAAACAAAAGGCTGGAACTACAGAAATACTGAGACCCAAAGGAAGGTTCAGAAAGAAAAGGAAATGCTGTAGTAAACATGAGATTTTTTAAAATGCCAGCTTGGGCAGGAAAGTCTATGAGACTCTTATCTCTCATTAAACACCAAAAAAGCCAGAGGTGGAGCTGTGGCTCAGGTGGTAAAACACTAGTCTTGAGCAAAATAGCTCAGGCACAGTGCTCAGGCCCCGAGTTCAAGCCCCAGGACCTCCTCACACACACACACACACACACACACACACACACAAATGGGGTTCAGGTTTATTGCACTGATGGTAAGGCAAATAAACATGAGCTGTTAGATACACAAGGATAAAAAATGGTGGACATGATGTGGCCCATCATGGTGCTTCCTGTTCCCATACTGCTTTGGGCTCCAGCTCAAATGCCTCTTCCCAGAACTCCCTGACTTCCTGCTCAAACGTTTCTTCTTTCCATAATGCTCTTTTCATTGAGTTGGGTGTCTGCTCAACCAAGAGTCAGGGTAATGAATGCACAGCCTTCAAGCAATCAGCACCAAGTCCAGGGGTGGAGACATGGGAGGAGCCCCGTACAATATAAACCACCTTCACAGAGGTCTCCTCTTTGGGGCCCCTCTCTTTCCCTTACTCTGTCTGCTTTTAACACCTTCCCTGCCTTTTAATTCTTTAGTAAGTAGAGAAAACAAATCCATACCCCTAGATGGCATCAATGGGAAACAAAGATGGGATGGGTTGGATATTCACAGGGATATTTGGGGGTCGTGGGAGTGGGAAAATTGAAATGTGCACTATGTATCTTTTATAATAACTTAATGGGAACTCCGTGGATTCTGTATTCCTGGACATCTTTAAAAACATAGTTGGCAGCTGTGCTATGCATGCCAGGATCCGGGGATCACCCACAATCATCTGGGGGGCTAAGCCTTTGTGTTCCTCCAGCATCTAGGATGATGCAGTTACATGTAGAACAGCACCTCTTCCATGGATTCCATTGGATGTTTTGCAAAATCTTGACTGATTTCTCCCTGTTGCGTTGTCCTAGCTCACCAGAGTCCCTGTGGAGTCCTGTGGGCAGTATCGGAGCTGTAGCGAATGCCTTGGCTCGGGTGATCCCCACTGCGGCTGGTGTGTGCTCCACAACACGTGAGTACAGCAGGCCCATCTGCTTCTCCGGCCCCCACGTCCCCCCAGTAGTTCTCTTCCTTCTCTCCTTCTCTCTTATTCTCCTTCCTACTCTCTTCTTACTCATCCTTTCTTACACCCTTTACAAACTTTGTCTCCCTTCTTTTTGTTCTTTCTGATGTCTCCTTTAAGGATCATGTGACAATCACAGTGTGAAGATGCTGGGGTCAGGATATTTTCACCCTGGATGACAGATCCTTCCCCCCCCCCCACCCCCCGAGTGTGACTTGGCTGGGCTGTACTGACTTTTCAGGACTTATCCTAGGATTAAGGTTGGCCAGGGTCATTAAATCGTTTTATAAGATTTGTGTTCACCATCCAGTGACCCAGTATTCCTTTATTTACTCCCTGATATCACCATAAAATGTCATGGTACTTGGGTTTGGAGTTCAAGTGTGTAGTGCCTTGGTCCCTCCCTCTGTTGTCAGAGTACTCTCATCAGTTAGCTGTCAGTAACTTGGTCCTGGAGTCACTGGGCCAAGGAAGCCTGGTCCAAATGCTGGCCCATACCCTATATGCCTCCTTTTTTACTGGTTCCATTTTGTTCTATAGAAGTGAGAAAAGAACCAAAAAGGGAGAGAATGCTGTCTGAACTGTTAAAAGTTAGAAGCACCTTCCCAAATCCTAGCACATCTATCCCCAGGAGAATATCCTTTTCCTAGTGGCTATCTTGGCTATAACAAGGTCTGAATTCAGGAAAGGCCTGAATGACCTCGGGTCTACTGTGGTGAGGAGCCAATGGGGAGTTACACTGAAATATACATACCTCAGAGTCAGATCAGAAACTGTGTGCTCAAGTGTATAGCAAGATTACAGAGAGTGATGGAGCCTAGGACTGCCCTGCGGAGGGGAGGGTGGAGAGCTCGCTTTAAGACCTGCTCCCAGTGAATCCAGAGAACTCCCTAAGACAACACTTTGCAAGGCAAAAGTAGATGGATTTCTTTGTCCTGCACAGTGAGTTCTCTTAGAAATGGATTTTGATCCAAATCCACTCCCTTACTGAAGGCCCTAGACAACCTCAGCTGGTTGAGAGTGGCTCAGATGCATCCAGCATGGGATTAGGCATTACTGTTCAGGTAGATCAGCCTGCAGGGTCCAAAGGCAGGTTTCCAGAGCAGTGTCAGTCCCTGCAATGTCATGCATAGTACTCAGTCCTGGAGTGACACACAACACACAACTCCAGGAATGACAGAAGTAACCACCAACTGCTTCCTGTGTGACAGAAAATAATGGGAGACTGGAGCTGAAAGATCATGTAGGCTGTATCTGGAGGAGGCTATTAGCCTGTAGAAGGGTACCTGCAGTCCCAGTCTCTAGAGTATTATGCAGTAAACAGCTATGGATAGGAACTGTGGGCATCTGCCAGCAAATCCACATTCCACATCCCAGCATCCTGGTCTCCTCACCTGAAGACTGGAGACAGTGATGCCCAGCTTGCCTACCTCACTGAGGCTGGTGAAAGTGCTTGGTGATCCACAGAGGGCTATAACATGCAGGATAGGGTGGGACAAGGATCACCACAAGGCTGGGCAAAGATGAAGTGCATAAACATCCTGCCTCTTGGTGTTGATTGGTCCTAGTGATTTCCAGATAGCTCTCCTTTAACAACATGCTTTTTCATTCTGGGAAGGTATCTCTGCTTCAAGCGGCCTTTGCCTATCTGGCAACTTCTGTGATTCCGCTCACCTGATTTAGCCTGCCATCGCATCTTCTTCTCAAGGCTGCATGTTATATTTGTATATGTCCGTGCCAATGCTGGCTCTTAGGAAGCACGCCTGCCTAGAACAAAGGCTGCACAAGTCTGGAACCTGGCTCTGACTGCTGCCACAGAGCGCTCTTTGCCCCTGGGCCCACAGAAGGAGCCAGCATGTAAAGGCAATAGGGCGCCTTGGGAGGATTACATGGAGTGGAAATCAGTGGAGTCTAGTTCTCATGCTTTGCACGCCTCCAGGACGTTAGACAAGTACAATCGATTTTCATTATGTGTGGCAGTGCAGTGATATTTTATAAAGTCCTGGGAATACTGAATTAGGAAATACCAAACCATTGCTCCTAGAAGAAATACAGGGCTAGGTTCTTGGGACCCTTTGCTCTGGAAATTTCCATCAGTAGCTTAACATACAACCTTGTTTTTTATGTGTGTTTCTTTTTCAAGTCATCTTGCTCTGCACACGTTGTTGATTCATTAACACTGGGCTCATGATGAATAGCACTGTAACTGTGTACCTCCATGAAGCTTGTTGTATACACATGTGTTCTACCTCTGCTACACCCTGGCCTTCATGTGCTTTTGGAACACCAGACGGCACCTTAGTACCACACTTGGGCCATTTAAAAAAGTGAAATTATCAACAAAAAGTGCAAAACTTAGGAGATAGGGCAGTATACAGACCTCTAAAACCCTTGTTTACCATATATTTGCTGAAGTAAGAAAGCATAATATCATCTTGGCTAGCCTCAGCTGAGAAACACATGCATAAACTCATCCAAATCTTGCCACTCTGTGTTGTCCATGAGTAACCTCAAAATGCCACAAGTGCTGATTTAGAGTCACAAATATGTGTTTGTAATTACTTGAATTTGCAAATATGGAATCTTCTACCATAACTCTGTATATCAGGGGTGGCATTCTCATTCTTGAAGAGAATGCCTTCTCAAAATGGTATGAGGATAAAATGAGGTAATGAAGGCTGTCAAAATGTCTAAGGCACCAGGTGCCAGTGGCTCACATCTGTAATCCTAGCTACTCAGGAGGCTAAGATCTGAGGGTCAAGGTTCAAAGCCAGCCCAGCCAGGAAAGTGAGACTCTTATCTCCAGTTAACCACTAGAAAACTGTTAGTGGTGCTGTGACTCAAGTGGTAGAGTGCTAACCTTGACCTGAACTGCTGAGGGACTGTGCCCAGGCCCACAACTGATAAAAAAATTAAAACATGCTACCAGGCAAGGGCAGTGTTCTCCATAACCATGAACTTTCTGGTTAAGTGAATGCCTAATGTGGCCCATGCAGGTATTGGGAATATTGGGAATAGGCCAGGGTACTTGTTGAAGTCCAGTTTCCTGGAAGGAGACAGCTCATGAGCTCTCACAGGTCTAAGTTGCTTGACCCCATGTCCATCCCTGCCCCCCCCCCCAGGCTAATGCTCCCAGGTGGCCCTTGACCCTCATGGTGATGAGCAATGATAGCTCCAAGTCTTCTGAGATATCTTTAGTCAACATATAATTTTAAATTTACATAGCATTAGATGTGTACATCCTAAGTATACAGCATTAAAAGTTTTGACATGTGCAAACACCCAGGGAAACCAGATACTGAGCACTTCCTTTCTCCAGAAAGTTCTGTCTTGCTCTTGGCTAATGCTTCCTAATAGCCTACTACTCTAGATTCAGGTCAAAGTCAGGCACTTCTCTTCCTATCCCTACCTTTAACCTGCAGTGGGTACAACCCAGACTTGAATGGCTGAGAGAGTCAGAGGAGGACATAGGCCAGTTAGCAAAGAAAAGAAAGACCTGTGAACCAAGCAGTCAGTCTGGGAAACCTGCAGATGCCCACCCAGAGGGCATGCTTCTCTTCACTAGGAAGGAAGAGACAACCAGTATGGGTTGTTGTATCGGTGTTGTGTACACACATATACATACATGTACACATACACACTTGCCCATAGGTCTAGAACTCTGTGCCAAGACACTGTGCCAGGTTCAGGGGTACAGAGGTAACTAGATTAGATCAGCTGTGCCCTGATGCTACTTGAGAACAAAGCCTTGAACCCTCAGTAGGATGGAGTTGCTGCCTCCATTAGATTCAGTACAATTGTTGGCTCCCATCATGTGAAAGACTCCATGCTAAGTGACTCGGTCACCTGCTGAACGGCCCTGGGGAGCTTGATCCTAGGAAGATGATGGGGGCAGAGAACAGAGCAATAGGTTCTCCAAAGTATGAACTTAAATCCGCCTTCTCAGTTGCACTGAGGTTTGAATACAGGGTCTTTTACTTGCCGGGCAGATACTTTATTACTTGAGCCACATCCCAGATTTTTTTGTTTTTGTTTTAGTTATTTTTATAATTTTTGAATTTTTGCCTAGGGAAAACCTCAGACACAGATCTTCCTAAGATCTCCTGAATATCTGGGATCACAGATGCATGGCACCACTGCCTGGCTTATTGGTTGAAATGGAGGGGGCGGGAGTCTCACTAACATGTTGCCTAGTGGGACTCAAACTGTGATCCTCCTAAATTCTGCCTCCAGAATACTTAGAATTACATGCATGAGCCACTGTACCTGGCTCTCAGATCATAAGGAGTAATATGGTAGCAGCTATGAAAAGAGGATAGCAAATGGGAAGAGAGGGAGAGAGAGATAGAAACAGAGAGGTAAAGAGAGAGAGAACGCAGTAGTGACTATCCTGGAGGGGTGGAGCCCCTCCTTGAACAGGTGTCCCTCGTGGCTGAATGGGCTTTTGTACTGACAAGGTCATAGGAGGGTTGCAGAGTGAACATGCTTAAGAAATGTTCCTGTAATTTAAATCCTCTCTGACATTAACTCCTCTGGGTTGTCATTGTGAAGTGCTCACCTGCCAGCCAGTATTGTAGAGGGTCACCTGTTGCCCTCTTCTTCATTCCCTCACCCGCCCCCCCCCCCCACTGCCGTCCCCAGGCTGGCCCTTTCCAACGCCCAGCACAGCTTAACAAGACTGGGTATCAAGTCTTAAGTCTGTATTCCCAGGGCCTTCTCCTTCCCCTGCGACACAGTCCTCCCACCTGTTCTGACTTGGGTAAACATGAAAGAAAATCTACAGCCCAGTCTGCCCTCATTCTGACAGAGTCCTTTCCTATTCTGGGCCTGGAATGTTCCCTCCAGTGACCTGGCTCGGCAGGTCCTCCGCTCCCTCCCACCCCACACACACCTGTCTTCTGTCCTCCTCTTTCTTGGCTCCCTGCCCAGACAATGAAGTCTACCTCAGTCTCAGAAGGTAACAAGATCTCACCCATGGAAGATGCGCCACATTGATTGGCCTGCCAGGTATCTCCCCTAGGAAGAGTCATGGGGCTCCCTCCTGAGGGGTTTCTGTAGCCCAGAGTAAGGACATGTAAATAAGCACAGCGTTTATACAGCCCCTCTCTCCCCTAGGACTGGGCTCCAGATCTCCCCTCCCTGAAGAGATGTCAAAGACTTCTTTCCAGAATTCACTTCTCCCTTCTTATGTAACCTCTGCCAAGCAGGAGGAAGTGAGAGGAAGGGCAGGGACTGCTATCCCAACAGAAGTCATCAGTTAAGCCTAAGAAGCTGGCTATGGACAGATGTAGGCCTGAAGTGACTCTCAGCTCAGAAGGAAAATGAGAAAAGCCACCATTCATCCACACTGTGAAAACTGCAGAAGGGGTGTGTGTAAGAAGCCCCCTTATTGACCCAGAACAGGTTATCCTGCTAGACGCAGCCCTGCTGTGTGTGTGTGTGTGTGTGTGTGTGTGTGTGTGTGTGTGTGTGTGTGTGTGTGTGTGTGTGTGTGTGTGTGTGTGTGTGTGTGTCCAGGAGCTTGAACTCAGGGCCTGGGCTCTGTCTCTTAGCTTTTTCACTCAATGCTGGCACTCTACCATTGAGCCACAGCTCCACTCCTGGCTTCTTGGTGGTTAATTGAAAAAAAAAAAAGGATTTTACAGACTTTCCTACCCATGCTGTCTTTGAACCAGGGTCCCTAAATCTCAGCCTCCTGAGTAGCTAGGATGTAAAGAGATGGTGGCATCAGTTTCCAAGAATCTTGTGGCAGCCTTCCCATCTGGTCTAACCTCAGTATTGAGATGGGACAACCTACATACTCAGACCTCAATTAGGACATAGTATCAGCCACTGGATCCTCAAATCCTGACATTAAAAGGCCTACCTGGTCCTTGAAATAAGAAACTTCTTACATACACATCCTCCTCTAGAAGAATTCCCCATATTATCTAGTCTATCTTCCTCCAAACCATACGGAGGCATCTTCCTGTTTCTATGGGCATTCCAGAAGTGGGGTAGTTACTTCTCCCTTTTCAGAATCCTCAGAGGTGATGGAAGTGAACAGAGAACCTGTATGTTCTCCTCATCCCCACATAGATTACACATGCTAAATTGTTTGCTGTTTCCTCCTGTATTCATCAGCTTTACAGCACTGTGACAAAATACCTGAGCAAATCAGCCTAAAAGAGGAGACATTTATTTTGGCTCACAGTTTCAGTTTGCCATTGCTTCATCCTATCACTTTGGACCTGTGGTGGCAGAGTACATCATGGCAGGAGTGTATGATAGAAAACATTCACCTCATGGCAGCCAGGAACCAAGGACCAGATGAGAAAGAACCCTGGATTCTAATAGTTCCTCAAGGAACTTAAGTTCCTTCCACTTGACTCTACCCCTAAAAGTTCTGCCACCTCCACATAGTGCCCATCTGAGCAACAGACTTCCCACATATGGGCCTTGGAGCATCATTCAAGATTTAAGCTATCCTGAAACTCTAGCTACTCAAGAGACTAAGATTTGGGCATCAAATCTAGTCCAGGATGCAAAGCTAGCCCAGACAGACAAGTCCCTGAGGCTCTCTTATCATCAGTGAACCACCAAAAACCTGGAAGTAGAGCTTTGGCTCAAGTGGTAGAGTGCCAGCCTTGAGCAAAAAAACCAAATAAGAGCATGAGACCTGGAGTGCAAGACTCAGTGTTAGCACTCACTCACTCTCTCTATCTCTCTCTCTCTCTCTCACACACACACACACACACACACACAGACCTAAGCTATAGAGAGGCCCATTTGAAAGGTTCCCTCTTTTCATCCTTTTTCTTTCTCAATCTCCTTATGTTCTAAGCACAGATGTTCCCAAGTGTTGCATTTTCAGCACAGCCATGACCACTGTGAAGGACTGATTGGGGTGACTCATGGGAGAACTAAGGAGCAGGTTGTGATATCCAAGTTCAATTGTCCCATCCCAGAGGGCCTGCAGGGGCTTGCCCAGGCCGATCTCACGGAGAGCCTTATTTTCATGCTGAAATGTTTGCTCGGTCAGCAGCACTGGGAGTTAATATTTCTTTCTCACTATTTAGGAATTAATTTCTACTGAACTTAATCACTACCTTTCTCCCTCTCTCTCACTCCCTTCTTCTCTCCATTCCTCTCCCTTCTAATTTTCCACTTGGCTGGGAATTCTCCAGCAGTGAAAGTTCAGGCTTAGGGGAGGGCGGAGGTAGCTGGTTCATTAGAGAGGATAATCTCATTGAAACCACTGGCTTGAATAATAACCCCTTCCAGGGGCCTAGGGCTTTCTCCCCAAGGGCTGTTAGCACCTCTGATCTGGGCTGCAGGGGCCCAGTGCAGAGGCAGTGGAGAAAAAAAAAAGTTCCACAAGGAAGAATTCAGTTCTGGAGCCCATGGGCCTGCTTGGAGACTGTTTCCTGTTGACCAACTGAAGGTTGGTGTTTGGGGCAGGTGTGACACTGATGGTAGCAGAGACCCATGTCTGAAAACACACAGTCACATGGCTTGTACTTTGGGAGTTCATTTAAGTTCTGTTTTCCTGTCCTGAAAATGAATGAAACAGGACCATTTTGTTTCACTTGAAGGATGCCCTATGGTAGAATTGAGGTGGTTTCCCAAGCACCTTTGATAGTAAGTGTCTTGGGGACTCCTCCAAGAGTTAGAAATTTGCACATTGCTACCTCTGGCCTACTCTTGGGAAATCACAGACCTAGGAATGCAGAGGACTGTTACCTTGACAGACTCCATAAGACATCAGAAGGAATGTATCCTTCCCCTCCATTATCCTATCAATTTTAAGGTCAATTGTCTGTGCCTTTGGACATTTGCAGCCTCTACCCTCCTGGGTCCTGAACGGTGGTATAAATGTCAAAACATCCCTGGGTCTGACCTTAAACTTGACTTTTCACTAAGAGAGCTGAGTTCTCAACAGCCTTTGACAGCTATTATGAAAACAAAGCTACAACCCATTCCAAGCTTTTCCTCTCCTCTCCTTCCTGACCTCTGAGCTGCCCTTCTCTCTCATTATGAAGAAAACAGTTGTAGCCTTCTCTTTCATCTCCCTCTGATTTGCCCTGGGGGCCATTGGGCAAGAAGGTTGTTGCTTCTGCATCAGCTAGTTTGGAGGGGTGGAATGAGGAAGGCAGAGAAGTATGAGCTATCTGCTATTGAGAACTTACTTTGCGCCATGCCCTATTCTAAATACTTTTCTCACATCATCTCATTTAATCCTCATTAAAAACTCTGGTAGAAGCCGGGTGCCAGTGGCTCACACCTGTAAGCTACTCAGGAGGCTGAGATCTGAGGGTCACAGTTCAAAGCCAGCCCAGGCAGGAAAGTCCATGAGACTCTTATCTCCAATAAACCACTAGAAAACCGGAAGTGGCACTGTGGCTCAAGTGGTAGAGTGCTTGCCTTGAGCTGAAGAGCGCAGGGATAGGCCCAAGCCCAGAGTTCAAGCCCCACACCGACCAAAAACAAAAATCTCTGGTAGATGGGTACTTTCTCATCCCCATTTCATAGATAGGAAGACTGGGGTACCAAGCAGTTAAGTGATGGGCTTAATGTCTGAACTGTAAACTGCCGTTGCTTCTCTATAGTGGGAAAAGGTGATATATGTAGTTCATTTGGGTCTCTCTGCAGCAGTGACTGATAAAATTCCATGCACTTTGGAAGCAGTGAGTGATGCAGGGCGTACTTGAGCTGAGATTCCCCCAGCCAGCTCTCTTTCCCTGCCCCTTCAAAACAGAGATAGAATCGTTTGGGGTTTTTTTTCCTTTGTTTTTTGTTTTTTCAATTTGCCTGAATCTCTTATTTGGTGACTCCAGGTAATGTTTGGCCAACAAGCAGCTCCATTTTTCCTTCTCCTCATAATTTAATCAAAGATATTTTTCAGACCTACTGATTACTCTTAGAAATAGGAACTTCAAAGTTGGGGATTCAGTGAATAATTTAAGCTGTACCAGTTCTCTGGATATACTGTTAATGGGTGTAATAACGCTATTAATAGCGATGTCAGTGCAGACACTCTGGGAAAGTCCATAACATTAGCCTAATGGCTGAAGGTAATGGAGTCTTCGCTGAGAAACTGGCCTAGTAAATTAACTTCTAAGACTCAAAGGCAGATGCTTTTGTGGCCATTGGTCTGTCAGAGCCAAGGAGTGCCACAGAGTTGATCAGACTCACGTCTGTTTCACCTTCCCCTCGTGGGATGGCATCTCTTAGAATTTATCCTGGAGAATTCAGCTTTGTCCAATATCACTATTACATTGCAGAATAGAGATGAGCTATAGAAAAAAGGATGGAATAGAAATGGTTAAATGTTTCTAAGGATATTTTACATGCATGCACAGAAAAGCCTCTATCGCAGTGCCAACCTATTAAGCACTCAGTGACTAACATTGTGATCTCATTTATTCAGGATTGTTTCTGTTTTATATTCCACATCCAGCTTACTCTAAGGTCCCAGTATCTCCCCAGTCTTCCTCTTCCTTGGGGGGCGGACTGCTTTAATCTGTTACCTCCAGTGATTTCCCCATCACTGACTAGATTCTCCACTGAGACTGTTCACCATTAGATTATTCTTTCTGTGGCCAAAGATGTCTTACCTTCCCCATGTCTGTGGAGTAACTGTCCTCTGGACCTGGAAGTTATACCAAGAGTTGCTTGGAAAGTCCAAGTGCCTCCCTTCCTTCCTCTCTTTGCTCTATATCACACTTCTCTGCCCCATAAACATACCCTCCCCACATATCTTCCCAGAATTGGCTGCTCATCCCTGGCTGCTCTGTTTCCTACTAAACGCCTTTTCCAGATCTCCCTCCCATCCTGCACCATCTCCTGACATCTTCTTTCTCTGGACCAAAGAGATGAGGAAGACAGGAGGGCTTTCCCTGTGGTGAGGACTCTGCCTGCTCTCCCTCCTTCCAGCAGACTCAGAATTCCAGATTCTAATTCATGGGTGCTCAGCACTGCTCCAAGGCTTATCTGGCTTGGATTAAATATGGTACCCTGAGTCTCAGATGCAGAGCCTCGATGCAGTGAATTCATGGAGAATGCACATTTATGCATGGCTCTTGTCTTTATGTAAATCTTTCACAAACCTTGTCAGTGAAGATCCCAGTAAGATCCCAGGTCTCACTGGAGGCACGCACCTGTGACATGGTACACATTGTACAACACAGGACATTGAACAGTGACAGTAAACTATACATAGCAGTCCCCCAAGCCATAGAGTTGGGATTGTAGTTCAGAACTTTCTGTGAACAGCTACCTCTGCCCCTTTGATCCTCTCTGTCCTCCCTCCTGCCAACCTGCATTTATTATCCATCTACGAGGACTTAACAAAAGAAATCAAACAGAGTTTCTTCTCTTGAGAAGCTCACTCTTGATAGGAGAGGGCTGCACTTAGTCCAATAATCATCATATAATCTAAGTTCTAGACAATACAAAACTCCAGAGGGCTATGAACCATAAGGAGGATGCTGTTAACATTATCTACACTAGGGTGAAGAGATTGCAATGCATGGGAGTTGAATCATGTCTGGAAAGCCAGATAGGAATCAGAATGGAAAGGTAGAAAAGCCCAGACAGAACTAGTGTGTAAAAAAAAATCAAAGTCAGAAGAACACACACAAACAAGCACACACACAGGGACACATACACACACACCCGAGGTTCACTGAAGGAGGAAAGAAAGGTAGCAAGGGTTAAGGATGAATTGGAGGTCGAATAGACAGATAGACCAACTATGCTACTCCTTATGAGTTTGCAGGGGTGAGTTTCTGTATTGGGCAATTGGTGATAAGAATGAACATCTTCACCAACTTTAGACCTGTGGAGACAAACCAAATTTTAGAAAGGAGAAGAAAATGGCCATTTCTGGACATGTTGAGTTTGAGACAAGTCCTCAGAGCTGCTGAAATGCCTGATCTCAATGATGCTGCCCTCCATCAACCCAGCCATCCGGATAATGTGCAACCCATTGGTCTGTTCTTCTCAGGTGTACCCGGAAGGAACGATGTGAGCGATCCAGGGAACCACGCAGGTTCGCCTCCGAGATAAAACAGTGTGTCAGGCTGACAGTCCATCCCAACAACATCTCTGTCTCTCAGTACAACGTTCTGGTAAGGACTGGGGATCAGTATAATGTGGGAAAAAATCCCTTCCCACACCCACAAAAAAAACAATGTAAGCCCAAGGCCCCTTGCAAAGGCTGGACTATACTTGCCTAGCAAGAGCAACTCTAGGTCAGGATTCATTGGGGCCTCAAAGAAGGGGATATGGGTAGGAATACTGGAGAACAGACTGTCTAAACATAATGAGTAGGGAGACAGGAAAAATGGCCATAACCATAACCGTGACAACTAAAAGAATGGCACAGGGTGTGGGGAAGAAGATCTTTATCTGTTAAAAGGGAAGATAGACATGTAAATGAAGGATGGTGGGCAGATAGCTTCCAATTCTCAGTACGGGACACTGGATGATTGGTGCTGCCATTTTTCAAAACTTGTGGGAAAAGAAAGGAAGATAGACTCTTATCAGTAACCCCTCTCCTGTTCTGTCCTGTCCAGGGTCCTCTCAGTATTAAAAAAAATCCCCTAAAAATTCACATTTCCTTGGCTAAACCATTCATATTCTAATGAGCTGGATTTATTTTTTCTTGTCTTTGTCTCTATACTTTTCACCACCTTCTCTATACCATTCTTATAACAAACTGGTCCCTCCATCTTGATATTAATATCTCCTCTCTTCTATATGGTTTTCTTCCTTCCTTTCCCCATTTCACTCTCTTTTTCTTCTTCCTTCTCCTCTGCTTCCTCCTCCTTTCTTTCCTCTACCCTCTTTTTCCTCATTCTCTCTACCCTTCCCTCTCTCTCTCCCTCTCGCTCCTTGCTGAGCTGTTGACAGCTGGTCCTAGAGACATACAATGTCCCAGAGCTGTCAGCTGGTGTCAACTGCACCTTTGAGGACCTGTCAGAGATGGATGGGCTGGTAGTAGGCAATCAGATCCAATGCTACTCCCCGGCAGCCAAGGAGGTGCCCCGGATCATCACAGAGAACGGTAAGTAGGCACAGCAGGCGAAGCTGGGTGGCAGGCTCTTCTTCCTGCCTAGATAAGAACAATCCAGATAGATATAGGGGATCTGAAGGGACCTACCTGCAGGGGTGGGTCATAGGAAGTGGGCTGGGGGGTACCTTCCACAAAGAAGTGGGGGGTGATGTTTTCTTCCTTTACCCTTGGAATTGGCTTCTAACTCCGCCCCAGGTTAGCATTCAAGAGTCTGTCTCATCATAAGTGAGGAACAGCTGCAGAGATATAGGTAAAGGCAAGGCCAATAAGCAGCAAAACACGTCAGTGGTGATCAGCCCACTTTGCGTGGCCTGGAAGGGCAGTTCAAGAGGGAAGTTGTTCAGAAGCCAGATAGGAGGATGGAAGTCACCTGCTCTCTCTCTGTCTGCTCACATGGCTGGGTCTCTGACCCTGGACTATAGCCTCAGCATTCTACCCTATCCTGCCTCCAACAGTTGCCTGGCCAGCTGCACTGGGGAAGAAGTGGTGGACAAAGGCTCAACACGAGCAAGGGATATCCTGGCCTGGACAGATTGATGCCATGGTGTCCCTCCTATTTGGTCTTGTCACATTTGTTCCAAGCTGATTGATTAATGAGGCTCTCAGGAAAGGCAGAGAACAGGGCTAGAAGTGAGGCCAGGGGTCATGGTTGTGAATTAAACATGGGCTCCAGCTTCTCTTGGAGCCAGCTGAGGATTCCAGTGCCTCCTGCCTGCTGTAGAACTGAGTCCCACAGTGGACGTGGCATAAGAACTGAATCTCTCTACAGAGAGATGGAGGATGAGCTTTGTATATACACAGTTACACACACGTAATGCTACTTGTGTTGTTGGTGACAACATTCCTGAGAGGTGACATGGTTTTCCTCCCTGGTTGCCCATCAGTGTATATATTTATAGCTGTGAGACCAGAGAGCACACAATGCATGTGATGACATGAATATATATATATATATATATATATATATATATAATATGTATACATATATATATCAGTGTCTACACATGAGCAAGACGAGAAATTGAGGTAACAAGCAATATAGTAGGCTAGGACAGATGCTTTTTCTGCAGCTGCTTTTTCATGACTGTAGGAATGGGTGGGCCTTACTGAACCAGAGACCTGTGGGAGCTGACAGCAACCCTGGAGAGCAGGTTCTCTTTCCCAGAGTTCATTACTGCCAATGGGACCCAGACTTGGACTTTGGTCTTCCCCTGACTCCTTGACTGGCTCTGCCGTAGGAGATCACCATGTCGTACAGCTGCAACTCAAGTCGAAGGAGACAGGCATGACCTTCGCCAGCACCAGCTTTGTCTTCTACAATTGCAGCGTTCACAACTCGTAAGTGGCCCAGCCTCCCTGTTTCCTGTTCCCATGGTCAAGGTTCACACAGAGATCAGATGACCCCACTGCTGTTCCAAGGATGTGTGAAGCTCCAAAGCAGACAGATTCCTCTGTTATGGTACTCACAGGGTAAACCGAACAGGACTAGAAAGAGCTAAGAGTGAGAAACTATGGCATCCTCTCTTCAAATCCCCGGCCTGTACATCTCTGGCATAAATCTTCATAACCTGATTTCCTTCCCACCAGCTGCTGAGGGCAGTGCATCTCACTCAGATCTGCAGAGCAGATCTCTTAGCTCTCAGTGAGGGACAGAAGGTGTGAGACTATTATCTCTCTGAGCCTTAGAGGGAAAGGGATGGGTCTGTTCAGAACCTCACCTTCCTGAGCAGTGGAGGATGGTTTCTCTTAAGTCAGTGTGTTATAAGACATTAGAGATGACCTAGGTTCTCAGCTATAGGCCTCCTCAGTTCTGTGACCTATGCCTCTTCTCTGTGCCCAGCTGTCTGTCCTGTGTGGAGAGCCCATACCGCTGCCATTGGTGTAAATACCGGCACGTCTGCACCCACGACCCCAAGACTTGCTCCTTCCAGGAGGGCCGAGTGAGGTTACCTGAGGTAGGTTCCAACAGCCACTGGCTGTGAGCGTGGGCCACACTTGGAAGGCCTTCCCTTAAGAAGAGAAACAAAGGGAAACATCTCAGAGTTTCTCCTTTCCTCCCCAGCCCTGGCTCTTCAGGGCACTTCGTACAAGCAGTGGATCAGCCACACTATGCTGAGGCCCTGGGTTCTGGGTGTCCCTGGAGATTTAGGTGCAGACAAAGGGACAAGAGTCTCCTCCACACACCAGGTAAGAACTAAAACAATTCCACAGAGAAATAATGGAAGTATAGTGGATAGGCTCTCCAGCTGTTTCTTAGAGCATTGGTCATAGGAAAAAACTAAGTCAAGTAAAGTTAAAAGCAGAATAAAGATGGTGACAATGGTTAATGAATCAGCCATGGTTCTCCAATCCAGTAGCATCTACATCACCTTGGGAGAAAGACAGAGTTCCCTGCTCGACCCTACCATGAGAAGTGTGGAGGCCTGGATTCAATTAACCTCCTGGAGAGTCTGATGTCCAGGCTGAAGGACCCCAAATGATAATAGGCTCGTTGTATTTCCTTTTCTTCCTAGTGTCTGTGGCTTTTTTTCCACTGCTAGGAATCAAACCTAGAGCCTTGTACATGCCAGGCACTGAGCTACCGTCCCAGCCCTTTCCTGCTAATTTTTATTCTTCTTGAAAACCCTTCATCAATAAAATATGTTCTTCTTTGTGCTGCTGCCTCTGTTAGAATTTCAGTTTGTGGCAAAGACCTGGAAGATAGCAAGCATTAAGCACACTTTGGGAACGTATATTGTTCAAACATTAGAGCATTTCTTATGAGCTGGTGAGTACCATTGCTGGTCCAGTTGTTTGGGCAGAGTGAGTGCTTTAGGATGCTATTGTTTATCGCAGAGGTAGATTGATCAATATAACTGTGACTATACATATATACAGCACTGACTGGATTCCACAGACTTTCCATCACACAGATCTCCAGGCTGTTGGCAGCCTGGCCTGCGCTCTCTCACTGTACGCTGGACTCAGGCTCTGTCCCTTCACCTCCTCCCCCAGTCTTAGATGGGCCCATTCTTTACCTACAGCACAGGTGCAAGATTCAGTAGCAAGTCCCATAACTGTGAGAGTAGGGAACTGTCCTGATGTTGAAGTGAATAGGGGCTTGTTGGGGGCAGAACAGAAATGCCTGTCATAGCCATCATTCCTCTCCTGGATTTGTACGTCTTAAACAGAACCTTGATGGAAGGAGGGAAGTTATCTCGTGCCTGAGGCTGAGAGGGAAGTCAGTGAGCACCCCCAACCCATGCCTGCAGCATGAGCTCCCCAAGCACAGGCCAAACACAACTGGACTATGTGTAACCTCCAGAAATTCCCCAGGCCCTGATGTAAGTAAAAGGCCTGCAGTGGATGGTCATTTCTTTTAGAGGAGGAAAGGGCAGGCAGCGGCAGGGCTTCAGGAAAAGAGAATGGCCCTGGTACAGCGAACCCCAGAAATCTGGAAACTTCTGTCAAGACGGTTACATGAGCAGAAGCTTTTGTCCTTCCCCAATAACTGGATTACTTTTTATTTCACTTTTTTTTTTAGTTTCTCTGTGCATACGAATTCTGCCTAAATCGCCAGTCTGGAAAGCTAGGAAGAGGCCGGAAGCCACTTTGTGCTAACTTTTAGAAAGCTTCTGTCAGCCTCACTGTGGAAGCAGCGGATGCAGGACCCACTCCCTCTGCAGTGAGAGCTGGCTGGCTGGAACTGGCCACTCTGATTCCTAATCAGGGAAAGGGGAGAAAGTGGTGACAACTTGCTTTAAGTAGGAGTGTGTGCGTGTGTGTCCTGTGTATGTGTCAGTGCTCTGCTTTTCTCTAACAAAGATGAGATAGATCTAAAGGTAATAAGAGAGATGTGAGTCAGACAACCAGCAGGTATACCTTCAGCAAGAAGAGCTGGTACAGCTGCATAGGCTCATCAGCCTAGCTAGGCTTTTATCTTGAGGACAGACTCAAAAGGGGCAGGCCACCCCCTCCAAGGTCAGGGGTCATGTTCCTAAGAAACATCCTATGTCATTTCCTGCACATCGCCTAATGAGAGTCAGACCAGTTTATTATTTTTTTTCAGATTGGTTTATTTATCTGGCAGAGGCTTCACATATGGAGAGGCCCAAGACTAAAATGAAAGCAAAAACAATTGAGCTATCTGGTAGATAGCAAAGGCCTCTCATCATTTAATTACAGTGAAGGAGGTGGGCCATTTCTGCTCTTTCTTTCTTGTTTGCTCTTCTCATTCCAAGTTTCTTTCTTTTAAATGCATGAAAGGAACTTGCACCTGCTGCTCAGAAAGAAGAAGAAAAAGAAGGAAAAGAACCAGATGAGAACAAAACAAGAGCTCATCATGTTTTCAATCCAAGGATCTTTATAGGAAAATGATGCCCTCAGGTACCCAGACTGAGTCGGGCACACCACCCCATTTATGCCTGGTATTGGCAGAAGCTCAGAACTCAGGAGCTCTCAGGGGATTGGATACCAGGGCTTTCTTAGGAAAGGAAATGGCCTGGAGGAATATGGGCCAATAGAGGACATAGAGATGAATCTACCTATCCTTGCCTTTCAATCTTTTCTAGTTTCTGGGTGCTGCATATTGCAGCCGGCCATTGCTGTAAAAAGCTCTAGGGTAACTTGGAGTAGCCAGGTCTCCTTCATCACCTCCCTCTGTGTTCCTCTCTATCTTGGAGTTTTATTTATTCTAAGAGAAGAAAGCACTAAGGCTATGCCTTTGGCCACACTGAGATTTGCATTCTACCCAGCTCATTAGCAGGGCCATTTTGAATGTGGACACAGGGATAAAGACAGGATTGACTACTTGGTAGGGTTGTTGTGGTAACATCTACCTACCTAGTCATTGTACCAATGAAGAATAAAGTAAATAAGTACTCTCAAGGATAAGAGGCCATTGTCTTCAGATCTAAAAACAAAGTCCCCGAATGCTAATTTCTTTTTGTCCCTAGGCTTTGTTGTTGTTGTTGTTTGTTTGTTGTTATGGGTAGAGATACTAGTAAGAATGAGGGATAACAAAGAAAAGTACACAATTGAAAGCTGATTTTTATAGAAATGCCCAGATACAAGTTCCCTCTCTACTCCAGCTAAAGAACTTATTCAAAGCATAGTACTCCAAAGTTTTTCTATTTTGTTAATTATGTTTAAATGCCCAAGATAAGTCAGCTTACAAAGAGAAAAGGCTAATTGGTCTCACAGATTTGGAAGTTTCATTACATGGTTGTGCAGACCCATTCTATTTGGTGGTAAGATGGCATATCAAGCAGGAAGTACATGGTAGAGCAACTATTCACCTCATGGTGAACAGAGAAAGAGACAGAGACAGAGAGAGAGAGATCCCACCATCCTCTTCAAGGACCTAAGGCCTGCCAATAGGCCTACCTCCTAAAATTCCTACCACACCTCCCAACAGTACCATGTTGGAGATCAAGACTTTGATACATGGGAGGCACTCCAGATGCAAACCATAGCTGTCACTCTAAGAATTGTCCATACTCAAGCCAGCAAGATTTACAGGTGTCAGAGATCTGTAAATCTGTATTTAAATATACATAAAACGATACTATCAGTCTATGTGATCTCTAAATTCCACTAACTGTCAGTAGGCACAAGTTTGGAAAGCACTGAAAAGAAATCCCTGTCCAAGAAGTGCCCGTATAGGGTGAGTTCCCAGTGAAGGCTAAGGGTTACAAGTTTACCTCACAAGGTGATTCATACTCAGCCTCGGGCCTGCAGCTCCTCCTATGGACACTCAGACCAAGACCTACCCTCTCGGAATGCAGGTGACACCCAGTGCTCAGAAACTTTTCTGCAGGTCCTAGTTTCTCATTTGTTTTTACCCTTTAAAGGGGCAGGGGGGAGGGGCATGCAGACAGAGTCCTTTTGTAACAAGCCAAGCATGAGGCCGCCAGGTGGCTTCTCATCTCCCCACCACCATCTTGTATCCCCAGGAATGCTTTCATCAGTGTGTCTTCTAGTTTCAACATTGGCTTTGTTGACTGCCACCAGGGATGTTGAATTACCTCCTTTTTTTTTCTATTTCCTGAACAAAGAGCATGTTCAGGTGGAGTTATTGGTCTGGAATGGAGAACTGGTAGATCATTGTTGTTACATGAACAGCAAGTATTCTAGCATAATTATAATTATTAGAAATAGAATGCCCAAGAACATATGTCATTTATAGTAACTATATTCCAGTTACAAGGAATGATTTTGTTCCAATGAATGATGGCATTGTGATAACAACCACAGATCCTCAGATCCGCTGCCAGAACCTAAGTACCAGATAGAAAAGGAAAGGCAAAGGAAAGCTAAAGTGGGCTGGCAGTGTAGTCTCACTCTCTATCCTGTTACCCCAGTGTTGGCTGAGGCTTCTTGCCATACCCCAGAATGGCCTTTCACTGGGCAGCTGTTTAACAGACCTGGAAGAGCCATAGAGCCCCATATGGCTTTAGAGTTCCTGGCTCCTCCATAATCCCACCTGAATACTCTATCCAGCCGACCCAACTATTCTGGGTTCTGATTCTTGGGGAACAAAGATGAACTTCCATGAACAAAATAAAATCCACTGGCAAGAGTTTGTCCTTGATAGAAAATGTTGCTGTTATTTCTCATCTAAACTGAAAAGACACCTGGATGGATTGGATCTGCTAGGAAGGCTAGCCACACACACCCAGCCCACATCCTAACTCTGAGATGGTTCTAGCAGCACCACTCCTCTTGAAGTCTAACCAGCCTGCTTACTCCAGAAATAAGTTGTAGGATACATAAATTTTAATGGATTTGTCAAGCTGCATATGCAAGATTCTCCCCAAATCCCCGACTACTCCAGCTTCTCGGAGATGTCCAGAGCCAAGACAGGTATTGTGAACTCTGATGTTCCAAGAGTCAAGTTCACTCTTAGACTGCAACTGCAGAAATGGAAGTGAAGTCTCTGGACTACAGCTTGGCACTGATGCTGAACCAAGCCTCATCCCCAGGGTCAAGGACAGGCCCAAGGGCATTTATACGAAACTGTACTCTGGAGGGAAATCAGCCAACACATCACCCCCATCCCATAGGTCCTGTTTCCCTTCCTTTAGGGGAGCCATTCCCAAGATTCAAGGGAACAGAATCACCCCCGCTATGCCCTTCACCTTCCTCTGAGGAAACAAAGCCAAAAATGGCTCAAAAACTCACTTCCAAGCCCTGCACCACCTCCTCCTTCACATATTCAATTACTGGGTTGCCATTTCTCCAGACAACTGCACTTTCCATCAATCTCCTCTGCCCCGCCCCCTTAGGGTTATGGGTATTTCCTTTCTGTATTATTACTTTGCTCCCTCCATAAACCAGCCTGTCGTAGATCACGCTAATGGCATTATAAACTTGGGGAACAGCAAGGAAATATATGATGCATTACATTTTTGTATTGGCACTATGAGTCTTAGAAGGTGTGTGTAAATTTGAGGGTTGATTAGGGTTAGGGCTAGCTCCTCTTTGTTATTGACTGAGGCCTAAGGTGATGGGGGGGCAGTGAAGAGGATGTAATTTGCAAGTCACTTGTTCCTTAACAGGCCCCCTGGTTCTGCTGAGCTTTGGCAGTATCCCCCCCCACAAAATTGCTATAACAACTGGAAGAATTAGAGCTCTCCTCTTGTAAACACACTAGGGGGCTGTAAATCCACAGGCCTACCACCCCCTTCCCCAGGCAGCACTAGCTCTGAAGGAAGCCCTTTTCTCTCCTCTCCCAGCCAGGCAGCATTCTTTATGTCCTTGTTCAATTATTTAAATATGCAATGAACCCTCTTCTAAAGCAGACACTGACATGTTGGACATGGTAGATGGAAAGGCATCTTTCTTGCTTTCATATCTGGCTTTGTGTTCATGCCCTCTGCAATTAGCTGTGCTATCTTCATTTTGTGTGTATTTAAGTGGAGACCAAAATGTGCATGGGGCTTGATGGTTGACCTGAAGTTAGCTGGATCCACCTCCTGAATTCCAAGCCATTAAATGTTTGCTTGTGCCTCAAGCCACTATGCCACCTCAACCTCTGTCTATTTTTCTAATAGCAGAATGTAGCCACAGGCAAAATAGTCTCCAAGGGAGACTGGTTCTTATTGCATGCATCTGTCTCCAAATAATCTTGTTAAGTACAGGTATTTTTCATCCTCCAAGAACTGGTCCTTTCAAATGATAGTTCAGAGAACTATCTGCTTTGAAAAGAGAAGAGCAGTATGTTTGGGAGGGAATATGTATGGGAGCTAGATAATCATCAGTGGAGAAAAGTAAAATGATCAGATTTTAAAAAATATTGTGTTCCTCTTCAGTATGAATACGGAGTGAGGTTACTGCAATTGAATCATCTTCAATGAAACATGGGACCCATAATATATGTTGCATTATAAAACACAATAATACATGAGAACGTATGTATAAGGTGGTGGAAGGTAGCAGAATGTACACTAGATTGAAATCCCTGTACCAAGTTAACCACATTAACTACAATAATGAAAGTAGAGCACACTGTCTACCATAGCCAGTACTCAGCAGTAGGACCAGGCCAGGCTGCAACATACCAATTACTAAACTATTAAAATGCTTCCCTACTGATAGGCAAATAGCCACTTCCAAGAGACCTATCTTCATAAAGTCCCTGTACTACCCCAGCCCTTTTGGTATTCACTTACTTGATTGGTATTTTCACCATTACACTTTGAGCTAATTGAAAAGGTATTATTCTCATTTTAAAGATGGGAAAACTGAGCTTCAGAACAGTTATAAAATAATGTATTCCAGGTCACCTATTGGGTTAATAACAGAACTGGTACTGTAAGAAAAATAAGCTGTTCTCAATTTTTCACACTTCTGACACCACATGTGTGGCCATTTTTCCCACACTGAGCTGTTCTTCACCCTTCTGCAGATGTAAGTTAGGTAGCCTACAAGTTAGCTCAATTATGATACTATCTTCCTATAGTTAGTGCCAGGTTCCACAAGTTCAAGGATTCAGTCTCAAAGGACTGCTCCCACTTCAGGTGCCAATCACAAGTCTTATCTTGTCACTTGTACTTTTGACCAACCAGCCATAAGTCAGTCTCCTACAGTCTCCTTTTCAAGTCTGATTATTGGTTATGCTGGGCCACAAAACTCAAGGAGACATGTTCCTTTAAAAGATATTACAAAGCTTACCAATGAACAGCAAGAGGAAGGTCTATAGAACAAAGTATATGGGAAAGGGGGCCTGTCCAGGGACATCCTCCACCCGGCACCTCTATCTGTTCTCCAACTAGGAAGCTCTTGGAATTTAGGGGCTTTATGAGATTCCTCTGCCTAGACATGATTGATTCACTTCACTGGCAATTGGAACTCAAGTTTTTAGACCATCTCTTTTCCCCAGAGAATGAGGAAGACCCTCCAACAATCACATGGTTGGTTTCCTATCATCCAAGAGCCATCTCATTTTAGCATTAACTCAAGTATGGTAAAAATGGGCTTATTATGAATAACAAAATATATTCAGATCACTCAAGAAATTCCATGTGTCTTAGAAGCTCTTTGCCAGGAACCTGCAAGATAGATATATATGGAGAGAGATATAGATAGATAGATAGATAGATAGATAGATAGATAGATAGATAGATAGATAGATAGATAGATAGATAGATAGATAGATAGATAGAGATAGATCTCCCAGGGACCATTAAGACCATCTACTCCAAACCAATCTCTTCCCATAAAGAATGAAGAGATCCAGAGGGTTTGAGAGGTATGCTCAAGGCTATGTGGTTGACCGGTGAGTCTCCTGTCTCACTCAGAACACTTGGAGCTTGTAAATGTATAGCCATCATGGTGAGTTAGGATGGTGGCTTTAGGATGTCACCTCCCAGAACAAAGCACTTTCATTAGGGAAGTATTGGACAGAGCTCAGATCTCCCTTCCTGCCTTGACTGTGCTGAGGTACTTGGAAGTAATGAATTAGTCAAACCCAGTGTAAGACATGAAGCTTAGAAGTCTGAAATAAACTGACAATAGGAACTGATGGGATAGTTCTAGAAAAAGCACAGAGGCGGGAACCAGGGAGATGAGTCCTTTGAATATGAAACGGGAATAGGGAACAGATGAAGGACAAGACTGTGGCCTGAGCTTGGAAACAACAAAGAGGATAAACATTTGTTGAATGTTTGCTCATTCTGGGACAGATGCTTTGTATTTTCTAGTCCATGGAATCCTCAAAATATATGGTTGGAAGAAGAATTTTAATCCTCATTTATAGCTAGGTCAGACAGTGACAATTCTTAAATGAATAGGAAAAGGATACTTGCTCTCATTTTGGGAGATCCCAGGTCTGAGACCCTGGACCATGAAGCAGAGCCTCAGAGCTGGATGCTGGTAGTTCATACCTGTAATCCTAGCTACTCAGGAGGCTGAGATTTGAGAATTGTGGTTCGCAGCCAGCCTGGCCAGTTAAGTCCATGAGACTCTTATCTCCAATAAGCTACACGGAAAAAGCTGCAGGTGATGCTGTGGCTCAAGTGGTAGTACACTAGTCTTGAGCAAATAAGCTCAGAGATAGCGCTCAAGCCCTGAGTTCAAGCCCCAGGACTGACATACAGGAATGCTGACATTTCTCTGAGATTTCCTAGGAGTTTTGGATGTATAGGTGTTTTAACACCTGGAATCTCAGCAGGTCAGAATCTGGGGTACTGGGGTGGGAGGTAGGGACTAGGTGGTAGAAAGTGTCTCTTCAGGCCTTATTGCCCAAAGGAAAATTGCCATTTCACATTTCAATTAGAATGGGCACTGAGGTCAATCATGAACACTGGCTAGAAAAACGTACACACCAAATCTAGTCCAAGGCCTCTCCAATTATTATTAATGAACTTACTAGCAGAGACACCAATCTTTTTATATGCAAACTAGGTCTTTATGGGGCCACTGTTAGTCAGGAGGCATTAGAATTCTCTTAACAAGTGTCAGTGAAAATCTTACAGGGGCCAACCTGGGTTAAGACAGTCTAGCACTCCAGCTAGGTTCCAGCCCAGTTTAGGAGTGATTCACACTTTTGAGTTGCAAGTCCTGATTGACCAACCACCCTATGCTGAGGTTTTCTACCCACCAGTGGGAACCTTCTCTTTCATGAAAGGGAGAAAGAACTCTGCCGCTAGCTATTCATCTGCTAACACAGTCATTATGTTTTCATTCCGTGCCTCAATTACATTTTCACAATGTAAAGTAGCCCACTAGGTTGGTCAAAGGACTGTTGGACCAGGCTAGGAAGGTGGCTCAGTGATAGAGTGCTTACCTCACATGCGTGAGGCCCTGGGTTCGATTCCTCAGTACCACATAAGCAGAAAAAGCCGGGAGTGGTGCTGTGGCTCAAGTGGTAGAGTGCTAGCCTTGAGCACAGAGAGGCTCAGGGACAGTACCCAGGCCCTGAGTTCAAGCCCAGGACTGGCAAAAAAAAAAGAGGACTGTTGGATCCAGGCACCTCCAGTACAAGATCAAAGGTTGCAACATCTTGATAAAGGAGATAGGGGTGAGACATACCATTGCTTCCTAGTTATCTTTCCAAGTGGACTCACAGTCCTAGCATCCAGGGCTCTGGCAGAGAGAAGGGTGGAATGAGGTTCACTAGCCTGGGCCCTGAGCCTCACAACTCTCCACCCTTCATAGAGTTTCAGCCAATGATTCTCCAGCATCGCACACTTCCCACTTCAACTTGAGCATCAACCTTTCCATGCTATTGCTCCTTCTTATCTAGGTCCAACATTCCCATCTTGTCTGAGCACGGGGACTAGGTAGCAGTTAAGAAAAGGAACTGAAGGGAGCTATTAATGCTCTACATAAACCAGACAAGATTTCCAGAGGTCTGCCTCTTTAGAGCCCTAGAGCCACAAACAAGGTCAGGTCAAGGTTAAGGCTGAGATGTATAACCTTGGCCTTGGCTCCTTGTGCTAGCCTGCCTCTCTGCTGCTACTTTCTGTTTTGTTTTGATTGTTCATTTAAATTATGGTAAAACACACACACACAACACACACACACATATATGTATGTGTGTACCATTGTAACCAATGTTAAAAGTTCAGCACTGTGGTTTTAAGTTCATATACATTGTTGTATAATCATCCTCACTATTCCCAACTAAAATCTGCTCTTGAAATAGCTTTCCACATTGCACCAATCTCTTTGTCTTTGAGTTTGACCACTCCAGATACTTTATGTCCATGCTCCATGAAAAGGGGCTCTGTGACTCAGGCCCTTCATCCCCAAGGATCTCTGAGCAGCACATGGATGCAGGGATTAGCATGCCTGTTACTGGCATCTAGAAACATCTCAGTGATCATCTGCTCCAAGGGGCATTTCCTTAGGGTCTGGCCATCTCTAGAGTTCAGTCTGAAGTGTCTAGATTGATAAAGGTCACTGGAGATTATTTCAGAACACTCCCAAATGCCAGACTCCGGTGTACAGGAGGTCCTCAAGCCTCTCCATCTGTGGTCTAGACTCATGGAGCACAGAGGCAGAGCTGAGGCCCTGGTTTTTGCCTCCCTGTGGAGCTTCTTATGAGGCCCATCTGTCCTCACTTTTGGCTGCCTAGAATTTGGCAGGAAAAGGGACCATCAGTCCCCAGTGGAACAGGACTCCCAGGCAAGAGGATCAGCCTGCTGGACAGGAGGGATACCAGGAGGGGCCCACAGATGTGCCAGAGAATCTAATGCAGAAGACATGAACACAATTCCAAAGGTGCTGAGGTCAGACTCCACAAGGAGTAGCCTCAAGACAATAACTCCAGGACCTGGGATATCTCAGTCCCATTACATCCCCACAACTAGTGTTAGATGGGCACAAGATGTTCATCCAGGCTCATATCTGTATAATGTCTGCAGAGGTCCCTGTCCCTTTGACTTTCTGGCTTTCCAACCTGAGCTGTGCCCTCTGTCCCCAGGATTGCCCTCAGCTTCTGCGAGTGGACAAGATCCTGGTGCCCGTGGAGGTGATCAAACCTATCACTCTGAAGGCCAAGAACCTCCCACAGCCACAGTCTGGGCAGCGAGGCTACGAATGCATCCTGAATATCCAAGGCAGCGAGCAGAGGGTACCTGCCCTGCGCTTCAACAGCTCCAGTGTGCAGTGCCAAAACACCTCCGTGAGTTGCCCCTGTCTACCTCCTGCAGCCTGGTCAGCTCAGCTTAGCAGGGCTCCCCTGATACCCACATAACCACTTCATTCTCAGCCTACCTGCTTCCTTCCTACCCTGCTTGTCTAGCCCCTCTACACCCACCAAGCTCAGGCCACAAAGACCAGGGTCAGATTCTGATTGTAGCCATGTTGGGAAGAAGGTCCTCTGTCTAAGACTGGAAGAGATGGCATCAGACCACTGAGGTCTGTTGTAGGCAGGTATCTTTTTTGTTTTTTGTTTTGTTTGTACTGCTACTGGGTCTTCAACTCAGTGCCTCAAGCTCTTGCTTAGTATTTTTGCTCAAGGTTGGTAATGTACCACTGGAGCTTCCATTTCTACTTCCAGCTTTTTGCCGGTTAGTTGGAAATAAGTGCATCTCAGATCTGACTTCCCAGACTGGCTTCAAGCCATGATCCTCAGAGCTTAGCCTCTGGAGTAGCTAGGATATCAGGCATGAGCCACAGGTACATAGCAGACAAGTATATTTGTAGTAAGTTGGTTTCTATGAGCATTCCTGTCTGTCTTCTTTCCTGAGAGTTGCTTTGGAGGCCCCAGGCCCTGTTTACCAGTGCCTCATCAGAGCCCACAAGAGCCCACCACTACCTTCAAATGTACATAGAAGCTATGTCCCCATCAAGAAGTCTTTGGAAAAACCAAGTGTTCGCAAAGGGAAGTATTGATCCAGTGGGAATTGGCCAGGAATGTGCTGCTTCTATCAGCTTGAACCTGCTCAGTGTTGAGAAATGCCTGCAATATATCCAAGTTCCATCAGTGAGAGGTCAGCAGCCCTCACAGTCCACCCAAGTACTATGAAGCACATTAGGGTCCCTAACTATGTATCCCCTTTCTAGGCCAGCTTGCTCCTCTTCTCACCTGGTTGCCTTCCAGCCATACTTCTAGTCTCTCTTGCCCTCTCTCTGGCTCAGTTCTCTGCACCTAGCTTTGTGGTAGCCAACATTAGATTTATCCACTGAAAACACTTTCAAGCTATGAGAAAGTAAATGGTTCTTTACAGTGCAAAAGAGAAGATAGAGGCCAGATGTAGGGCCTCAGCCAGGTTTGTAGGGCAGTACTGAGTTTGAATGCAGGACAGTGCACTTGCTAGGCAAGCACTCTACCATTAAAGCCATTCACTAGCCCTTTTTGGTCTAAATTATTTTCACATAGTGTGTCACTTTCTTCCTCTACTATCTCTCCCACAAAAGCTGGCCCGACTCTAGTCCTTCTACCTATGTCCTCCCAAGTAGCCAGAATAAATAGATGAGACTCATCATATCTAGCTTATTAGTTGAGATGAAGTCTTACTAACTTTTTGCCTGGAGCAGCAGTCTTCCTGATCTCTGCATCCAAAGTAACTGGTATTAAAGATGTAAGCCATTATGCTCAGTTTTGTTTTTTGTTTTGGGGTTTATTTTTTTTGCCAATCCTCAGGGCCTGGGCATTATTCCTGAGCCTCTATCTGCTCCAGGTTAGCACTCTACCACTTCAGCTATAGGACCACTTCCGGCTTTTTCTGTTTATGTAGTACTGAGGAATCGAACCCAGGGCTTCATGCATGCCAAGCAAGCACTCTACCACTACACCACATTCCCAACCCACTCTGCTCAGTTTTGAGAACCTTGTTTAAGACCAAACATAATAAATAAAAAATTACATTCATATGCAAGCCTTAGCAGGGCGCACAAAAGTAAGTAGAGGTTCCATTTGATGTGGGATAACCTGCTCCTGTGCAGAAGGTGAGTGAGTTAGTTCCTCAAGGTCATATAGTAGTGAAAGGCTGGCCAGATTCACAGTCATCTCCTCTGTATAAGTGTTTCCCATTCATTCCTTAAGTGGCTATGGGTATTTATATGCAATGATTGAATTTGGTGGCATGATGTGAGACCAGACAAAGGATTGCCTGGAAACACCTTAGTTTTCCTACAGGACACAGTCCGGGGGAAACAGAGATTAATGAGGCCCACAAAATTGCCAAAGTTTGCTCAGCATTACAGAGATGGACTTGGTCCCTGCTCTCATACTCTGGAAACTCTAAATGTACCTCCTTACTTTCTCATGTACACCTCCCCCATCTTCCCTGTCAACCAGGCTGTTTTTTCCCCAGATTTCTGCTGTGTTCTAGATTAAACCTGCAAGCAAAGGGTATATTAAACACCTCCTGCTTCCTTATAAATTTTGAGGCCAATGCAGACCAGCCCTAAGGGCTTGGCTCAGAGTGCTTTGCCCTTAATCAAGAAGGTCCCACTGGAAAGGAAGTCTGGGCCCCTCATTTGACTTGGCAGTTATGGTGGAGATTTCAGAACATAGAGAAAATAACCTTGTTTCCTGGGAGAAGCAGTCCTGGGAACCCAGGTAGCATTGAGAGGGAAGAAAGAATCTGTAGTCTCAGTTCCCAGAAAGAGGGATACGAATATTACAAGGCACCTTGTGAGCCCTGTGTTGATTGGGTTAAGCACACAAAGGAACTCACATACAATGGCCTGAGTTAGTCCTTTAAAACCCTAGACTAGAGCTTCCTCCATGATGTAGAGACTTAACTTAGACTCCAGGAGGCTGGAAGGTCCCTCTGCTGTTCTATTTACTGTGAAAATTGGACACAGGTTGCATTGGACTGCCCCCAGCATCCCCTAAGACAACCTTGAGCAAGGAACAGTAGGACTCCAGAGCTATGCTGATCTCTGTCAGAATGCCGTGTCACCAAGTGACTTATTTAGAAAAATTTCTCTTTTATCATCCTTGTCCCTGATAGTCATAGAAAACTAGGTGCCATCAGGTAGAATTAGACATGAGGAGAGGATTATCTTTTAGATCCTGTTAGGAGAGGGCCTCAGAGGCCCAGAAAGGATAAGTGGCTATCCTATCCCCAGGACACACAGCAAGGAAGGTACAGACTTCAATTACATATGAATTACATTCCATAAACAAAGATCAGGCAACAGCAACAAATATATATGTATACATATGTATATGTATATATATGTATGTATGTATAAGCAATGGGGCACTTTATATCCAGCTTTGGTGTTCACTGAAGCAAGCTCTAACCAGAGCAGACTTTGGTCAGCCTCAGAGAGGATAATACAAAGAGATTGTTTTGTTTTTAAGTCCATGAACAACCTGGAGGTAGAGGGAGGAGGTTCCAACAGCAAACCCCTGGGTTATGGTGGCTTTAGGAGGTTGGTAACAGAGATCTCAGAGGAGAGCAGAGAAAGGAGGGACTAGATGTGCAGATGGCATTGCTTTCAGCCCCACTATTTGGGGCTAGGCCCTAGACCAAGGGCTGCAGACCCAGGGGACAGTGTGAGGAGAAGAGGGTGGGTCCCCGGCAACCACAGAGGGGAGCCACTATGGGTATATGGCCTACTTTAGATCAAGGCTCCAGCAAAATGTCAAGTGCTGCTAATAATAGAGTCTACAGCCTCCTGTCAGGCTGGCAGTCACGCAAGGGACTGGGCCACAAAGGGCATTGGCTGGCTCCAGTGCTGGTTGTGCCGACCTGGGGTGCCAGGCCCAGCTGCCAAGGTCTCATGCCAGCCTCACGTGTTCTTCAAGTACTTTCCCATGTGCAAAACAGAGATGGAGAGAGAATTAGGAAAAGATTTTGTCCCTGGAGCACAGCTGAGAGCCAGGCCATTGAGCCCACCGAAGTCCCAGGGCTCCATACCAGGCTCAGACTAGTTTCTTGTGTAGTGTTATACTGCACAGCCTTGTTGGTACTAAAACTTTTCAGTAAAATTCTCGATGGGGGGGGGGAGGGGAAGGGGGAAAGAGGGGGATGCTCAGAGGCAAGAGTATCTCAATGCTTCAGGGGTCCTGTCTGCCTCAGAAGGAAAACAGGCGGTGGGTCACACTTCCTGGAGATAATGAGTAAAATCATCCATTAGCCAAGCCAGTGGTGTGCCAGACCTTGATTGAGACACTTAACCTCCTGGCCTCCAGGAACCTGTAACACATTCCGCCCAGCACTAAGCTTTGTGCAGATTAACTGCCTGCTGATTACAGGGAGCTATATAAATGCTAAGTGAAGCTGGGTGGGGATAGCCTAGGGGGGGAGGGGAGCCAGAGAGCCCTGCTAAGCTGGTTCACTCTTGTGGATTCTGGTTATCTATCTGCCAAGAAAGAGTCTCTGGACACAGTGACTTCCTTAAAGACCTTAGCAGGAGGGGTGTAGGCATACCTGGGGTTAATGTTTTCTACAATATTTCAGAGTTGTGATCCCAGGAATGAGGGAGAGAAAGATAAAAACTCAGTGTATCTGATCATGTAAGATGTTTTTATTTTCAGATATTTCAAAATAGAAAACGCACGCACACATGTGCACGCACTAGGACACACAAACACTGTCATATGCACACAGCCCATATGTACCCCAGTGTCTGGCACAAAAACACTCAGTACATGCTATTATTATTTCACACAAATATAAACACAGGCAGCACAAACAGAGTTTCACAGAGCATTCCCAGGTGTATCACATAGATTGAAATACGTGATAATACTTGGGAATCTGGGTGCTGGTGGCTCATGTCTATAATTCAAGCTACTCAGGAGACTGAGATTTGAGGATCAAGGTTTGAAGCCAGCCCCGGCAGGAAAGCCTATGAGACTCTGATCATCTATTAATTAGCAAAAATCTGAGGTGGAAGTTTGGCTCAAGTGATAGAGCAGCACCCTTAAGTAAAACAAACAAACCAACAAACAAACAAACAAACAAATGAGAATGCCTGAGTTCAAGTACTGAAGAAAAATGTTTAGCAGCTGAGACTATTGATAGGCTCACTATACTCTGTCTGTACAGGGGGTCCCAAAGTAAGGGTCCTGAAGCTTCTGTTAACATTTGGCTAACTCCTCTCCAGTCATCACCTCTTTTGGATCCCACCCAGACCAGGCCTAAGGGACTGAACCTGGGCTCCAAGCCTGACTTAGCCATGGCAGCATCCCTGCAGAGGCCAAGCTGGTCCCCAACATTGATTCCAGTGACAGATGATACTCAGCCTGGGTTGTTGAAACAGCCAGCCCCATCCAGAGCCCTCCAGCCAGGAGTCTGACTGAGGTCTTGGACATCTTTCCCCACTGGGGCCTTTGAAGAAGAAGACATGAAGTGGGAAGAGGAGATGGGGATGGAGGCCTACAAATGTTCTGGCTTTTTCTCTTATATGAGGAAGGGAGGTCTGCTGATTTTATACACTTCTTCCTCCATTGAACCAGCCCCTGTCTCCTTGCTTGTGACCATGGAGTCTCCAACCAGAAGCCCGGAGGAGTGCTTTCAAAGTGCTCTTCATCTCCAGACAGTCAAATTCAGCATGTCTGGAGTAGGGTCCTGGAATCTGCACTTCCATCTCGATACTCTAGGGGCTTTGCTTTATCATGTGGGCCCAGATGCACCATCACAAGAGGGAGTCTGTGAGAGTATAAATGGCATCCTGCAAGCTATTATAGAAAAACACCAACTGAGTCCTCCTGGCCTGGCATATAAGAAGTAGGTTAAAATTTTTGGACCCTAGAGTAGAACCCAAAGAATCCTGGACCCAGAACCTGCTCATGTTACTGTTTAGGACATTGTGGCATGTTCACATTGGCACTCATTCTGCAATTCAGGGACTTGGGAAGATTTCTGGACTGCGGATCATATGATCACCTTGAGAAACTTTTATGAACAGGTTATATCTCTACTTAAAGACAGAGGCATGGACCCTGGACCCAAGATTATCCCCAGGCTGGCATTCCCAGAGCCTATGATCAAAGGAAAGATACTTCCCCACACCCCACCCCCATCCTCAGTCCATCTCCCTTTGCTGCCTATCAACACCCTAATAGCCCAGCCCACCACCACCCCAACCTTGTCTCTAGGCTCAGCTCAAAGAGCCCATTACCTTTGCCAGTACAACTGCACACCTACTAAGTCCCCTGGATGAATCTTTCCAACAACTTGCTAACCCTCTTCCCCTCCTGTACAGAAAAATCTGTCCCAATTCAATTTCCCTCTCCCATCCATGGGAAAATCTGATAGAAAATAAGAAAATCACCAGGTAGAGATGAGAACTGCAGCCCAGCCTCCAATGGAGGCTCTGCTCACTAGCTCTGAGTACTGAGAAGTACTGCTCTACAAGGCAGAGTAGAGGCCTCCCAGCACCCCCAGTCTTCCCCCCACTTTCCATTCTTAGGACAGCCAGGGTGGGAACAGCAGATCCTGAAGAGAGCCAGGCAGAAGAACATCAGAATCAGCCCTGGCACCCAAAGGCAGCAGTGTGGCAAGAAGCTGGGCCTCAAGGCAGTGAATGCCTTTTGAGTTCTGCCCAGGTTCCCAGGCTTGTCCTCAGGGGTCCAGTGGGAAGCCCACGTCTTACTCTAAGCTCCTGGCTGTCCTCTCTCATCTCCAGCCTCCCATTCCCTCCAGAGCATAGCCCCTTCATGCATATTCTCTGCAACCACATCCCCTACCTGACAGAGGATCTGCCCTCTCCAGGTCTTTGTGAAAGCCAAGATCTGCATGCTTCCTAGAAATGCGAAAAACACCAGTAAGCGTGGGCATGGTAGGGCCCAGTGGCCAGTGCTCTTTAAGTTGTTGGGAAGTTGTTCTTCCTTCCATTAAGTTTTATGGGAAAAGCCTAGCTGGGCAGGAACAGCCTCCAGTGCTCCTCACAGAGACCCACTGGCAGTGAAAACTAGTCCAGTCTGCTCACTAAACCAGCCTCCACACAAGTGTGCATTCACACAGCTCTGCTGCCCTTCAGGTGTGCTATGGAAGCGGCCTACTCCTTGCTTTGTCTTTCCATGCCCTTCACTTCCCCTGTCCACATATACATGTGCATGCACATATCCAAATGTACACAGGCATGGCGGTCCAGTCATACAGAGTCTTGCCCAGTCCTTAGCCCTGTGTGCTCTTGAGGGCCCTAGGCTGGCCACTTGGGCATCCTTAGAATAATTCTTCATGACCAACTTTCTCCTCTCCTCCTCTGTCCTGTTCTGCCTGCAGTATTCCTATGAAGGGATGGAGATTAACAACTTGCCAGTGGAACTGACAGTGGTATGGAATGGACACTTCAACATTGACAACCCAGCTCAGAATAAAGGTATGGAGGGACTCCACCCTGACCTATGAGCAGTTGTCTGTCCCTCTCAGGCTCTGGCTTCTTCTTTGCATCCAGTCCACACTTCCTTCATGGGCATGGGCTCTGCACAGCAGGAGTCCCAGGAGGGGAAAGAAATGAGTAAAGATGAGCTGCCAATGACTGCTGAGTCTGGGCTGGCATTGAACTGTGATCCTCAAATCTCAGCCTCCTGAATAGCTAGGATTACAGGTGTGAGCCATCAATGCCTGGCTTGACTGCTGAGTCTGATTGGAGAACTCTGCATCCGCAGTTAGTTCTTCTCAAGCCCAGAGTCCTTTCCAATCTTCTCTGAGTCACAGTGACAAGTGGCTCTTCAGTGCCATCACCCCAGCATCCCAGGCTGGAACTTGTCCTGGCCGTTGACTGCTCTCAGCACCTTCCCACCCCAGCACTTCTCACCCTTGTCTTCTCCAGTTTATCTCTACAAATGTGGGGCGATGCGTGAGAGCTGTGGGCTGTGCCTCAAGGCTGACCCAGACTTTGAATGTGGCTGGTGCCAGAGTCCAGGCCAATGCACCCTGCGTCAACACTGTCCTGCCCACGAGAGCCGGTGGCTAGAGCTGTCGGGTGCCAACAGCAAGTGCACAAACCCACGCATCACAGAGGTAAGCCTGAGCTGGCCTAGCAGCCCACTTCAGCTTCCTGAGCCATGCACACCTTGTCAGGAGCTGGGGCATGGTATTCATCACCCACTATGACAGGGCTGCAGCCCTCTTTGGCTTTGTAATTAGTGAGAACAAACTGGCACTTGACTTGGTGCAGTTGTACAATTCTATTCCCTGATGCCTAGCAATGGCGGACACAATCCAAGGCCTTGTATGTGTGTCCATGGTTACCTTCCTATCCTTCACCAGTTCATAGCAACCCTGTTCTATTGGGTTCCTAGGGCTGCTAGGAATACAGTACCTCAGACCAGATAGTGTAAACCTCAGAAATGTACATGCTCACAACTCCGAAGTTCCTCCTGAGGAAAGAATCAGTGTGGCCTGGCTTCTTGGCCTGCAGATGGCTGTCTTCTCCCCTTGTGTCCTCTCATTGTCTTCCCTCTGTAAATGTCTCCATGTGTCCCAATTGCCCTTTTATTATATTTTTATGAGAATACCACCATCATGTTGGATTAAAGGTCACTCTAATGACCTCATTAATGCTTTATGGCCTCTATAAAGACCTATCTCCAAATAAGGCCACATTCTGAGAGCCTAGGTCTCCTTGAAACTTCCACATGTGCATCTGACACAATTCAGCCCATCATGGCCACCAAAGCAAATGTTCTTAACACCCTGTCCCAGTGCTCAGAGGCAGGTATTTGCTCTGCCCAAGGGTAAAGAAGGGCTATAGATGTAGCTCGATGGCAGACTACCTTCTCTAGCATGTAGGTCATGAGTTTGATCCCTAGCACTACCAAAACCAGAGTGTGATGAAAATGGTCCTGACTCTCAGGCCTTCTGAGTCTTAGATTAAGATCCTTCACCGTGATGATGGGTTTGCACTGTCTCACTCACAAAATGAGACCATCAGGGACTGTCACTCCACCTTAGGATGGTCCTCAAAATATGTCTCACACCTAAGCCTCTTCACTTTCTACCTTCCTGATTATCTGGACGTTTCAAGTTTTTCTCGACCCCTGTTTCAGCTTCCTGCGTGGAGAAGGTTCCATTCAGAAATTTTCTGACTGAGGAAATGTATTGGAAGATTTAACCTATAGGCTTGGAGCAGGAAGTCAGGTGGACTCCTCTCTACCCACTGTCCCTAGCTCTGTACCCAGGCCCTGATACTCACACTCCTCCTTCTCAGGCCATTAGCACTTCCGTACTTCCTCCATAGAACTTCTGTCCCCGTGTTCTTAACAAGAAACCATCCCTGGGCCCACGGCACATGGCAGCTCATGGTGTGTTGGGTCCAATTTGTTTTCTTTTTGGCTGAAGTCCAAGAAAACCACAGGGAGGAGGTATCAAATAGAACATATTTCCATGTATGAAAGTCTATTTAGTGCTCTCCATACTGGCATTGGCCCTCCAGGGAATCTAGACTGGGCCAAAGATAAAACTGCTTTCACAGGATGACAAGCTAGAGCTTGAATCTCATGCTGGATTCACCTGCTACCATGTGTTAGGGGTACACTGGGGGACTGGCCGTCCATCTGGGCAGGCATTAGGGGAAAGCTAGACCCCTCTCCCTGCCTTCTCCACATCTGCCTGCCTGTCCCATACAGAAATGGGCCTGTGTCTTCAAGGAAGCAGTTTTTCCACTATCATGGGAATCCTTTCACCTCTCACAAATACTCATGCCCACAGCAGAGGTTCAAAAGGCAGGAGGCAGCTGGACCACTGCAGGTGAGCAGTTTCTCTCTGCAAAGCTGCCATTAAAGGGAAGCCCAGCCCATTATTTTTTGCCCTCCCCAACTTCCACCCCAGGATGGAGCTCAAGTTGTGACCCTTGCTGAGAAGGGCCAATGGGCACACTGGGAAGAGCTAGAGGCTCCTACCATTCTGCTCCCCCACGGGCCATGATGCAAATACAAGGACTCAGAGGACCAGGTGTAGAAAAAAAGCCCTTCTTTGGTGTATAGAATGTGGGAAGTAGTCATTGGCTTGTGGTCACGGCCTGCAGCTCCCAGCTCAGCACAGACAGGCCCTTACTTACGGAGAACTAATGTTCATATCCTAATCATAAGGCCCGTGGTGACCCTGTAAGAAGGAAGGAGAGGCATGCTGACCAGTGCACCCAGGTGAAGTCTAAATTAAGTGAAAATAAGCCCAGCAATGAGGGCAGTGGCTAGGACAAATAGCTGTACAACTCCAGAAAGATGCTTAGAGAGGTGTGATAGCTCATGCTATGAATATGGCACTTCCTCTGACAAGGCCATAAGAGCAGCAGCACATGTCCCTGTCCTTAGAGGCTTGTGTGAGAAGAGGGGGTGCTGGAGTAGAAAGGATAAGGAGACAGACAAGAATCAATATTACATCAAAGAAATAAAAGAAGGGGTCTTGGAATTTCACTTATGGGAAGTAGCATTTGAGAAGGATCTCCAAAGAGGGGTTGGATGATCCTAGGTTTAGAGCTGTGCGTGAGGGGAGGTCTTGTTCTTATGGAGCGTGCAGCCAACCCAGGAGAAGGCTGAAAGATTTTCATCCTAATGTTTTATGGATTACTCAGTCCTCCTGCAGTGACCTGTGAGATGGAATGATCCACCAGGGCCTTTGAACTGGGTTTCTAAGACCACATACACACACAGTTTGCATTATCTGAAGGCTAGGGCCCATTATTGATAGCCCCAGACCTATTCAAGAATGGAGCACAAGTGGTCAAAGAACCATCAAGTAATGGTACTTCTTGTGGCCTTTACAATCACTTCTCTTCCTCCCTGCAGATAATCCCAGTGACAGGCCCCCGGGAAGGGGGCACTAAGGTTACCATCCGAGGGGAGAACCTGGGCCTGGAATTCCGGGACATTGCTTCCCATGTCAAGGTGGCCGGCGTGGAATGCAGTCCATTGGTGGATGGCTACATCCCTGCAGAACAGTAAGTGGAGGCCACCTGACACACAGTGAAGAGCAGGAGGAGAGGGATGATATAGCCGTACAGGCCGAGTCTCCTTGATCTGAAATGCTGTTTTGAATTGGGGATTCTTCCCCACCCCACCCCCATTGCCAGATTTTAGAATATGTGTTATATATGATCAGATAACTTGAGTCTGAAGTTTAAACACAAGATTCACTTATATTTCTTAGCTGCCTTTTACACATAGGCTGAGGGTGATTTCATACAATGCTTTTATTAATTCTCTGCAGGAACCCAAATTTCATGGTATAGAATTTTCCATTTATAGTGTTATGTCCATATTTCAAAAGTTTCAGATTTGAGATTTTCTGATTAGGGATGGCTCAACTTGGACAAACAACTCCTTGATCGTAAGAGACAGTCTCAAAACTGTGACAGGGAAAATAGAGAATATCCCTAGCCTTTTTACAATGTGCAGGGAACCCATTACTCCCCACCCACCAACCAGTGACTGGCCGTACCTGGGACACATAGAAAGAGGCAAAGGTCATGGCTGGGAGAGAGGAGAAAAATGAATGAAACCTACTTAAGGCAAGCAGTAGAGGTGAGACAAAGCAAGGTCAGACAAATGTGAACTCAGTTTCCTCTGTTGTCTCTAGCACCCTACTCATACACCCCATCCCCCATCATGAAGCTGATCCTTTGGAGGCTGAAAATGAAACCTCACTCCTCTTCTCAAGCCTGTGGGGACTTCATGTTCTTTTTATCTTTGTCAAGTCTATTGGCCCACAGAATTCAGGGGAAGGGCATTCAACAGGTGACCTTGACCTCTAACCCCAGCTAGACGATGAGATTCAGGAGTCATCTATTGTCTTGTAAATAAATAAGCACTATTTTCCAGCCCAGCAAACACAACTAAGAAATGCTTGCCAGCACAGTGGAATCTTATTCCATACCGTCTTACTGCTCCTCCCAGCATGCAACCTTGTCACCTGTCTTGTGTACGTAAGGCACAGGCTGCTGGTAAGGCTGAGTCTCCTCAGGATATAGTGACTCTGAAATACTGTTGTCCTTGATTCTTCCCAAAATACTCATAGCAGATAAGATGACTTAAGAAAGGCTCAAATCTTGGTAGGATGCTCACCTCCTTGGTCTATCAACCCTCCATTACCAAAAGAACTCTCCATGGCTCCTACCACTTTCTCAGACCTTCCTAGAAGAGTCAAATCAAAGTAGACTACTGTACCATGATATGGAAAGTTTAAAACACATCTACTCTAAACCCGTGTGAACAGGCATCAAAAGTATTATATAAAGCCTCATAATTACAATAGTGATAGTACTAAGATCCATAGAATGATATAGAACAATTAGGAAAAGAATCTTAGTATGCAATGAAGGTGACTCAAATCAACAAGGAAAAGCAAGATAGTCCAATAAAGGATGTTAGTTAACTCCTGAGAAAAGTAATATTTCAGATTATCCACCAAAAATGAATCCCAGATGGATTAAAAAGGCAACTGTAAAATATGAAACTGTGAAAAGAGTAGAAGAAAATACAGGTGGAACTGTATTTGGTTTCAGGAAGGGGAATGTGTTCTAAGTATAATTTCAAAAGAAGATAATATAAAGGAAAAGATTAGGGGCTTGGGGTACATTAAATTTTAAGACTTGAACATTGAAAATCATTGTAAGCAAAGTAAAAACATGAATGATAAGCTGAGGATACTTATGCTGTATCATAGTTAATAGATACTTTTTCTACACAGATACAGAAGTTTTAAAAATAAAATGCAGATCTCACAAAACAAGCAAAGAACACAAATGTATAAGTCACTGCATGTTTGAAGAACTGAGAGCCATGTGAAATATAAATTAAAAGAATGGAGAATGCTTTTTAAACATCAGTGCCCACTGTGGAGGAATAGGAAGACATGGGAAGACACGGGAAGTATCACTCAAGATGAGAACGTAAATTGGGACAACAGAGATATGTACCAAACGTATGTAGTCTGGCCAAGTGTGATGGTGCATGACTACAATCTCAGCACTAGGCAGCCAAAGGCATGAGGATCAAGACCAGTCTGGGATACATAGCAACGTCTTATCCCATAAAAATTAAACAAAATAAACAGCCTAAAAAAATCTGTAAGGGTTGCCAAATGGAAATGCCCATGCAGTTCAGGCAGAAGAGGGGAGAGAGGGGAAGAGAGGAGAGCTTGGGGAGGGAGGAGGAAAGAGAGAGAGAGAGAAAGAGAGAGAGCAAACTGACAGCTGCACAAGATGGAGTTGGGTAGAACAAGAAGAATTAGGGTAGGAGGAGAGAGATCACATAAAGCCACAGCAGAAGCAGAGGTGACCTCAGTGGATGGGGAAATGACCTCAGAGCCTGGGGGACCTCCCACTGCCCCCAGGCATGCCAGTTACCTGGGTTACAGGTGCTGGGCAAGGACTTCTAGGGTGCACTGAGAGAGAGCCAAGGAGAGGGGCCATTTCTTTCCAGCATACCTAACAAAATCTATAGTTTAGCCACCAACCATACTTCTATACCATTCCCTAAATAACTAAACTACTCAACTGTTTATAAGCAAAAATGCTTATTTCAGCCTTATTCATAATAGCAAAAATCCAGAAGCAAATTGTATGCCTAAAAATAGGGAACTCATCAACTCAATGAATTACTGCACAGATGTTCCTCAATTTATGATGGGGTTACATTTGGGAGCAGGGGCTGCATTGAGTGACATCTACCACTGAGCTACACGTCATAGTCTATTCTAGTGTGTGTGTGTGTGTGTGTGTGTGTGTGTGTGTGTGTGGTTTGGTTCATTTGGCTGGGTTACTTGAAGTAGAAGAAAAGTTAGGATAAGTAAATACCCACCAATAGGAAGATGATGATTTTAGTCATAGTGCAAAATATTGCAAAGCTGTTAGAAAGAATAAAATAGAGCAAGGTAGAATAATAGGAAGGAAAGTCTATGGTGTATTGTTAAGTAAAAATAAGTATTTAGAACAGTAGTATGTTATGTTTTACTTTTATCTTAAAAAGTACATTTCCTATATGTGTTTATTGTATATACACACATGTACATGCATGTATATGTACACATTTTATACATATGCTGACATTTATATTTGCATAGATACATACAAAACACAGATAATCTAGGCACTTACACACAGTGTGATCGAAGAAGGATACTCTTAGGATAGGAATACAAAGGTTCAATACTCATGTGCATCTGATCATATAAAATAGTATTTAGCAAAATGACCTCCAAAAACAAATAAATAAAATATACAGGTATGTAAATACAGTGGTATCTCATTTTCCTCAAGGAATTGGTTTCAAGAACCCTCAGATACCAAATTCCATTGATATTCATGTCCCTTCTATAAAATGGCAAGAATTTGCATATGTACATCTCTCCTATGCCTTCAATCATCTCCACACGACTTCTAATGCCTAAGTCAATGGAAATGCGATTAGTGGTTTTTGTGCTGTATTGTTAGGGAATAATGACAAGGGAAATGTCCACATACGTTCTGTACAGGTACCATTTGTGGAGGGATGATTTTGCTCCATGGTTGGTGGGATCTAGAGACATGGATCCCCTGGATGTGGATGAAGAGGCCTGACTTTTCTGTACCTCAGATTCTTAGCATGTAAAATGGGGTATTTGTATCACACATTTCCTCACAAACACACACAGTATCTTCCTACTTGGACTAAAAGCTGGAGAGGAGCAGAAAGCATGGTGCTGAAGCAACCTCAGCCTCAGGAGTAAGTTGCTCCCAGATGAGGACTGAGAACCTGAGATTACTTCCATGTTCTAGGTCTGACTTGCTGAGAACCTGTGGGTAACTCACCTTCCCACCCTGCACTGAAACATTTTCCCGCCTCTTGCTAACCACTGAGTTCAGAGTTGGGTCAGAACACTCGGGACCTTCCTCTAGGCTCCCTTGAGTTTCCTCATTTTCTTTCCTTCCTTCCTTCCTTCCTTCCTTCCTTCCTTCCTTCCTTCCTTCCTTCCTTCCTTCCTTCCTTCCTTTCTTCCTTTCCTTTTTTCTTTCTTTCTCTTTCTTTCTTTCTCTTCTTTCGTTCTCTATTTTTCTTTCTCTCTCTTTCTCTCTTTCTTTTTTTCTTTTTTGTCAGTCATGGGGCTTGAACTCAGGGCCTGGGTGCTGTCCCTGAGCTCTTTCACTCAAGGCTAGCCCTCTACCACTTTGAGCTACCGTGCCACTTCCAGTTTTCTGGTGATTGATTGGAGATAAGAGTCTCACAGGCTTTCCTGCCCAGGCTGGCTTGGAATCACAATCCTCAGATCTCAGCCTCCTGAGTAAGATTACAGGTGTGAGCCACCAGTACCCAGCAGATTTCCTCATTTTCTGAAAGCCAAGAAGGAGCCCTGGCAGGGAAGCATATGTGCCTTCAGTCCCTGCTCCCTGCTATCCCTGAGATCTCCTGCATGACAAAGGATCCGGGTTGGTCATGTCTGGATCCTGTGGTTCATGGGATGTCTTTTCACCTCTTGCAGGATTGTGTGTGAGATGGGAGAGGCCAAGCCCAGCCAGCACGCCGGCTTCGTGGAGATCTGTGTGGCTGTGTGTCGGCCCGAGTTCATGGCCCGTTCCTCACAGCTCTATTATTTCATGGTAAGTCCTGGCCACTAGAAGCCTGGCCAGGAGAGGTGCAGGCCACCACACACTTCAACATCATTGCTAGGTCTGACTAGACCTTGAAAAAAATGCAGGGCAGGACATGAGTCCTGTCTCAGGGAGTGAGCACATAGCCTTTGAAATCCGAAAAGTCAGGTCTCCAATCCAGATTAGCTGTACCTGGCTGTGGGGCGCCAGGTAATGTGGGTTAGCCCTTAGGCTGCCATCTGCCCATGTGGCTGAAAGCTGTGGTAGATGAATGAGAATGTGGTCATCCCACAGAGACTCGTGGAATTTGTGCCTACGGTCCACCACTTATTAGTTGGGAGAACTTAGACATGCACATCGTTTAACTTTTGGGGGCTCAGTTTCTTCATTTGTAAAATAGCATCTACAGCACAGGATGGTGTATATATTTTTTCTTTCTAGTATCATCTCTTTTACATGCATGATTGTGAATCCCACTGCTATGCCCTGATCTTTCCCTGTACACTCAGCTAGCCCAGCCCCTCTCACTCTTCCCACCATAGACCGTCACTCTTCATCTGCTCCTTTTCTCCACACAGTTTCACAGCCTGCCTGTCATACCCACCCACCTTTCCCTCTCCACACCCTCAGCTCCACCTCCCAACCCTTCTATCCCCTCTCCTCCTCCCTTGGCCCTTCTGAAGGTCTTACTCTAGTCCCCAAGTCCTCCAGCTTGACCCTTCCATCTCTGAAAGGATGCCAGACTTCAGGAAGCTCCTGACTTTACAGGGTTGGTGGGGACATTCACAAGTTCCCCACCACATACCCCATCATTTCCATGACTAAACTTCTCAGATGCATGACAGCAGGGTGCTGGCTGCTTTTGGAAGCCAGAAGCCTAAAGGCATGGATTCTGCCTAGACATTCAGTTCTCTAAAAATATTGTTAGGAGACTCCACTCTCCTACTTCCTTTCCTCCTTTTCTCCTTCCTTCTCATTCTTCTTCCTTCTCCCTTTGACTAATAGTAATTTATCATCTCAAAAAAAGTGCCTCTTATTATATATTTTGATAAATATGTGTTTAATTAAATTGAATGTTCTAATAATTTGTCCCGGCTGTGGGATTACACATACAGCTCCTCTCTCAGAAGACCCATGGTCTGGGGAGATAAAGTCAACCACAGGCAATGTTGTAGGCACGTTGAGGTAAGCCTCAGAAAAGCTGCAGGTTAGATGCTTCTTCCACCTGGCACACCAAGGCTTTCCCTATCTCCGCTGTTGAGTAACCGTCTGACTCTGGATGCCGCTGGCTGTCACTAGACATGTGGATGGTGCCTGCTGGGTATCGGGCCTAACATCTGGTTCTGAAATTGCCTGCAGCAGAGGTGAAAAGGGAGGAAATCACAGCATGGCCTAAGGAAACCCTGGCCTTCCGCTGCCAGTCAACTGGCCAGATTCTTGTGGATGGCAACATGGACAATACCAGGGCAGTTTTGACCTCAATGAGCCCCCTTTTTCTTGGGGTTTCAACTGCTGTGAGTCCCCTGAGAGCCTCTCACTTCTTGAGACCAGCTCCAAGGCCACAGACTCCTGTGTGTCCTACTGTTATCTCTGTGTGACCCATCCAAGCTGTTTGCCCCCAATTGTGCACCCTCCCTTCTCAGCCACTCCTACTAGTGGCCTGTCCTCCAGGCACACAAACTAGGCACACAGTGGCTCTGTTTCCCTTGATTCTAGTTTCAACCCCCAGTATAGCCTCAGCTTCACTTTCTGATTCTCTTTGTCCCAGCTGGGACCTCCTGTAGTCTTTCCTCTGAGACCACTCTAACCCAAGCATCTTTTCGGGGGAGGGGGGGGGACAAAAAACCTGAGCCCATTCCAGTCTCCTTCTCCCTGTGAGATGCTGCCAAGATCTTCAGTGAGGCCCCCTACTCAATCTCTCTCAGGCTATGGCCTGCCTTCCTCGAATCCCACCCCCCTCCATCTCCTTCCCATGACATACCAAGTCAGCCACCTACTCTCCCGAACCAGAGTCCTGCCCTTCTCCCACTCCTTGCTCTTCTCCAAACGTACAGACCTATTCTGAGGACACCCACAGCCCCTGTGACCCCATCTTACTGCTCCGGTGGCATCTGCTCACTGTGCCCAGTGGTCACCTTGGGCTCTGCTCCTCTTTGCAGCCCCATAAGCTTTTGGAGACAAAGCCAATGCCTTCATTTCTGTGCTGGCCCTCACGGTATGTGGGCACTTCCAACCTGATGATGCATGCTAGGGTCCCCTGGGGGCCTGACCAAAACAACTGGACCACACTCCCTACTTCTTCAGCCACGCTCGGCAGGGGTAGGGGTGTTAACTTGATCAGAAAGCTTCCCGGTGACCCCAGTGTGCACTCTGGGCCGACAGGAGTACAGCAGAGGTGAAGATGCTTCTATGTCCCCCATACTCTCTTCTGTAATTCCTTTTTTCCTCTCTCCTTTCCTTCCTGCTTGCTTTCTTGCTTTTTTGTACCAGTACTTGATCTTAAATTCAGGGCTTGCACACTCACTTAGCTTTTTCTGTATAAGACTGGTGCTTTAAACTTGAGCCATGCCTCCATTTTCAGCTTTTTGCTGGTTCCTGGGAGATAAGAGTGTCACAAAGTTTTCTGCTGGGGCTGGCTTTGAGCCTCAACTCTCAGATCTCACCCTCCTGGGTAGTTGGGATGACAGATGTGAACAGCCAGCTCCTGACTTCCCTAATTCTTATTAGAATCCCCCTACAGGATAGTTTTCACCCTGGAGTAGGATGTATGGGAATCTGAAATGTCATTGATGGAAGAGGAGATGGAAAGGTTGACTTGTCCAGGGCTGACTGATTTCCTTGTGGACCCTGAGTGGCAGGCACTGTACTAGAATAAGATTAATGGGGTTAGATGTGCACTGGATGATGGGATGGAAGGAAGGACTGATAAGGGGCCACGAGATGAGGAAAATTAGATCCAAGGAGCCATCAGGAGCCATGGGGGTGGACACCACCAACAGTGGAATTGCTCTATTGCATCTGAGGCTCCAAGACCGGCATCACTTCTGTGTTTGAAGGACACCTCTAAGGAGTTACCACTGAGGAATTCCACAGGCCCTCTGGGGAAGAGAGATGATGGTGTGAGAACCGCCGCCTCCCTGCCTCCATTTACACATTGGGGTCATGAAGCTCCCCCATCACCCATGGAGCTCTGAGGCAGTCCAGGTGGAAATGAGGGGTAGAAAATCCCGTGAGTGTCAGAAGGGATTCAGGAAGGGAGAGATTTGTCCCCACCTCTGTCCTCCCCTCAGCCGGGTAACACTCCTTGGGGCTCACAAAGGAGCCCTTCTTCTCTGGGGTCCTGGGACAGCCAGGCTGTTTGGGGACATGTTAGAGAGTCCTTTGTAGAGGTGCCACTCAGAACCTGAAGCATGCTGGGAGTTTGTTTCCATGGCCAGTGCTGTGTCTTCCTCAGTTTCCCTACACAATCAGGCCAGCTCTACTGTGTGGTTTGTTCTCCCTAAACCCACAGGCCAAAGCCAGATTGGCACCCCTGGTCTTGTCACCACCTCTGGCAATACTGGACTTGAACTGAGGGCCTCACAAGCCTCCTCCCTAACCCTTTTGTTTGCTTGCTTTACTTCTTTTTTCACATAGGATCTTATGCTTTTGGCCTAGGGTCAACCTCTAACCCCCGCCTCCCCAATAGCTGTATTGCGAGCATGCACCATTACACCAGGCCCCATTTCCATTTGTGGAGCCGAGTGAGAAGCTGGCACATCATGCAGAATTTGAATTCCCATGCAAACCCCCAGTGAAATATTAATGACGCATGACTTGAATAATCAGTTTCTCACAATTCTAAAGCTGTGTCTGTATCACCCTCTTCCCACCCCCAGAATAATGCCCCCTCCAGTCTCCAGTCTACCCCTGTAGGCAAAGCCCACAGGGATTACTTCTCTACCTAGCTAGGTACTGGCAGAGAGTGCTTGTTCTCAGTCTCTTCAGTTTTCCTGGGCTTGATCTAGACTTACCCCACAAGCCTTGTGCACAGACAGAACAATAGGCAGACTCTCTGTTCCCTTTCCATCTCAGGAAGTTCATTAGGCCTAGGGAATATTTGGAAAGATGTGAGCTACCTATGAGTTACAGAAAACAGTTGCCCTGAGTAATAGAGGAAACCATTTTGGGGCCCAGACTTCTGATTATGTGACCAGAGAGGTTTGCCAATATCTCATCATAGTCACACAGCATGATTCAAAGAGAGCTGAGAAAAGGGTGCTCTTTACACCCCTTCACCCCACCCTTCTCCCTGGCAAGGATTTCAAACTAAGTAGAACAGGCCACACCCAATAGGACAGGCCAGCTTGGGCCTGCAAGTGTCTCCAAGTGTGCCCTTGTAGATTTGCCCTAAAGAGAACAGCATTCAGGCCAGGCCCTGGGCACGCCGGCTCCCAAGGGAGATGGCCAGAAGCCCTGGGCGCCAAGTGTGTTGAGCGTCATTGCTGAGCATTCATTCTTTCAGGGCAAGGTGGCCGAGGAAGGGAAAGAGAAATCTTCATTTAAATGCAGATACAGGCTTCTCACTTGGGACTGAAGAAAGTTTTTCCATTAAAATGCTAATGAAAGAATAAACCGCAACTCCAAATCCCTGGCCGTCAAGGGCTTTCCTCCCAGCCCCCAGCCCCAGCCTGACTACTCCTCACACCTCCATCCTAGCAGAAGGCTGTGTGTGGGGCGGCTGCTAGTCCTCCTACACCGTAGTCATTGTTCTAGCCACCAGCACTCTGGGCGGCTCTCTGGAGAAGCACGGGGACAATGGGGAAGGGGCGGTACCACATTCCCCAAAGGAAGAAGAATCAGTGCTCCCGAGTCAGATGCTGCTTCTGAGCAGTGTGACCTTGGGAAAGTTACTTAACCCCTCTGCATCTCATCTGGGAAATGGACAATAACCCTCACTCTTTGCTACATAGACACTGACCCTCTCAGAACTGAAGCCCAGCAAGGGGCCCATGTCCGGGGGCACCCAGGTCACCATCACCGGCACCAACCTGAATGCAGGCAGCAATGTGGTGGTGATGTTTGGAAAGCAGCCCTGCCTTTTCCACAGGTAACCAGCTCAAACAGGTAAACCTCTGGGGAAAAGTCAGAGCTCCATGGAGATGAGAGGACAGCCACTTCCTGGGCTAACTCTTGGAAGTCCTGGCTCCTCCCTGTGAGCATGGGTGTGCTGTGCTGTCCTTGGCAGAGGGCAGAGGCTGGGCATGCCTTTCCTCAGAGGGCATCCATGCTGCTGGCCATCATTCAGCCAGGTACCCCGCACCAGCCTCTGCAGAAGCCACAGAGCAAGGTCAGGGTCTATGGCTGTCAGTCTCTCTCCAGCTGTGGCCCAGGAGCCAGCAATGACTGCCCAGAGTTAACTGGAATAGCTCTGAGGCTGAGGCCAAGCAGGCAACTTTCATTGTGCTAGCCCAGAAAGAGCCCAAGGGAGGAGAAACACATGGCTCATCCAGGAAGGGCCTAGAAGATGTGGCTGGCCTGAGGGAGAGGTTTCCCTAGAGGGGCTATGCTGAATGCTCTGACAGATCTGAAGTTAGACCAGGCCAGGCCTTGTGTTAGCAGTGCTAAAGAAACAATCATTCTGACACTTGGTAAAATGATAGGGATGAATTCTTTCAGAACGTTGTAGTAGTCTGGAGTCTGTCACAATAGGGGATAAGACAGAGCTCAACTCCAAATGCAGGAGAGATAGCTGGGGATGGACTAAGGGGGCGGAGAACGAAAACTAGGAAGAGAAAGGGAGACTGGGAATTCTTACTTAGCTGATTTAAAGGGATTGTTGCTGAGGGCAAGTCATGAGGACCAGATTGTGTGTGTGTGTGTGTGTGTGTGTGTGTGTGTGTGTGTGTGTGTGTGTGTGTGTGTGTGTGTGTGTGTGTGTGTGTGTGTGTGTGTGTGTGTGTGTGTGTGATCAATCAGGATATCCTGGCTAAAAATAATGTCAGGTAAACTAAACAAGGTCCCCCCAAGACCAGGCCTATTTGAAAATCTGACTCATCTTGGTCAAAGAGCCTCTGAATCTGGTCCTTGAGCCTTACCTCTGGCCAGTGCTTGTCCTCTGCTCTTGAGGAGCCTGACACACTGGGGCAGGGGGAGCTGACCAGGGACCACCATCCCATCAATGCCCAGGGGGCTCAGTACACTGCCTTCCCTCCTCCAGGCGATCTTCATCCTTCATCGTCTGCAACACCACTTCTTCGGACGAAGTGCTAGAGCTGAAGGTGACAGTGCAGGTGGACAGGGCAAAAATCCGCCAGGACCTCGCCTTCCAGTACGTGGAGGACCCCACCATCGTGCGCATTGAGCCTGAGTGGAGCATCGTCAGGTAGGAGCTACCCCAACTGTCCTCCATGCCTCAGACCTCATTTTCCTTCCTCGGTGCTGTAACTCCAAGGAAAGTTCTGGGAACGCAGTCCTGTTTAGAGGTTGGATGGTGCAAGCCCCAGCCCAGAGGACAAGCTCTAACCAGCCAGCACTCACTCATGACCCCAGCCTCAGGACTGGTGGAGCTCTTGGTGGTAATGCCCACAGCCCCTGTCAAGGTGCCTGTTTGATTCCCCTGTACCTCACCTCTGCTAAATATCAGCAGTCATTCTGGTCCTGCCTCAGACTGAGGTATGGGGGAGAAGGAGGAAACTCAAGGTCAACTTCTTTCCTCCTCTCTAGGCCATGCTCTATCCAGTCTGTCCCCGTCCTCTGTGCTTCAGGGGGCCTGCTGACCGCTCGTCCTTGTAGCCTGCTCCCTCTTGGCCTGCTTGGCTTTGTCTCTTCCTCTATTACAAACTCCTCAAGGGCACAGTTTGGGCCTTGTTCCTTGCACTTTCCCCAGTGTTCAATATGGATATACTAAATGAATGTTCCAGAAGGTGGAACTAGGTGTTGGATGCCATCTTAGGAAGACCCTGGGGCAGGAGTGCAGCCTTTCATTCATTCGCCTGGGGCAATTCACAGTTTCTTTCTGGGACCCCATCTTTTGGGTAATTCCGGGGATTTGGAAACTTCGAGATCTCTTGATCTTGTGGAGATGAGGAAGCTGTGTGGAGGGTGTCTACTGCAGGGCCCATGCAGATGTCTGGGAAGCTGCTCTGTGGGACAGCAAGGGGAGCAGGGACAGACAGGAAGGACAGAAGGACAGACAGGGGGCTCATCCCAGGCTGCTGCTGATCAGACAGGTGGCCTTAACAGCTTCCTGGGCCCAAGGAGGCCCACCTGTGAGCTCCCGCACTGGGCAACAAGGGAATGAAGTGAGAGACAGTGCTCAGCTCAGCGTCTTCCCTGCCCCACTGTCTGCGCTGGGGCCAAGGAAGCCAGAGAGGACAGCATGAAGAAATGTTAGGGCAAGTGGAGTTATGTATGGCTCAAGTGGTAGAGTGCAAGCCTTGAGCAAAATAGCTAAGCAAGAGCACAACGCCTTGAGTTCAAGCCCCAGTACTGGCACACACAGGCAAAAAAAAAAAAAGTTCTTCAGGATAAAGTGAGGTACATGGACATAGCCTGTGTGTAGTCTAAGAAGCCATCTTTAAAACCCAAAACACGCCGGTCACCTGCTTTTGTAAATAAAGTTTTATTGGAACAGGGCTATGCTTACTTTATCTGTATTGTCTATAGCTGCTTTCTCATTACAAAGCAGAGTGGAGTAGTTGTGACCGGGACCATATGGCCTGCAGAGCCTAAAATATTTACTGTCTGGTTCTTTCAGAAAGTTTGCCAGCCTCTGCCTTTTTTAAAAATTATTATTGTGAAAATACTGTACAGAGGAGTTACAATTACATGGGCAAGATAATGAGTACAGTTCTTATCAAGCATTGTAACCTCCTCCTTTGTTTCCCTTTCCAATCCCTTCCCATCCTCCCCCTACCCCCTACCGAATCCTCCTCCCTCTTCTTGCCCCCACCAAAGTTGTAAAGTTCGTTTTTTCAACATAACAACTTATACATCTCATTGTTGCAATGGGTCCACGTATCCCTATTTAAACGATTTGTTTTTTCCTTCCCCTCCACAAATTATACCAACCTCGAAATACAGTGAAAGCAGGGGTTATAACGTGGGGGAGGGACATACAAAGCAACAAAGAAATAATCTTATAAATATGTTAGAAACAATAGCAAGGAAGAAAAACCATTTGAGTCCTTATCTGGGGTTCATTTTGCCTAACATCAACTTATCTGACCGTTTCTGCTTGTCTCAGACATATACTAGTTATTGCAAATAAGGGAAACCATGGGACCTATGTTTCTTTGCAGCCTCTGCCTTTATCACCAGAAAGAAGGCTAAGGGCATAGAGTATGGCGGCCTCAAGAGTCACTCTGTAAGGCTCAACCTGGAAGTGTTAGTCACTCTGTAAGGTCTAACCTGGAAATGTTAGCCAGGGTCTTAATGCAGATGAAGAGCAAGAGGGACAGAGGAGGACACAGACCATCAAAGGCCACTCTGTATTTGGCCCCAGGGCCTGAAGAATAAAGGAAGTTGATTATTTCGTTGTGTGCCTCATTCTAGAATCTCTGTGACTCGGAGGCATACACTCTGGCTGAATTCAGACCTTCTGTGTTTCATCATCACAGAAATAGAAGTGTCGTCCCTCCTGGCACTTGGCAGTATCTCTGAGTCATGCTCATGTCTAGGAGGTTGGAGACACATTCTAGGACTACCAGCCAGCTCTAGTATTTTTTGTTGTTGTTGAAAGTCTGAGGCTGGGGTGTGTTTGTTTGCACAAGGTATGGCTTTGATTGGCACACTCTGCCTAGGTAGCTCAGAGACAGTGGGGCAGAGAATCTGCAACCATGCATGGAATTGATAACTGAAGACAGGGGATAGCTGGAGGCCAGAAGCTCTTTTGGACATTGCTGTAGGTAGTAAGTTTCCTTGGGTGTCACAGGAATTATCTTATGGACACACACGGGCACACACACATACTCAAGGAGAAAAGGAAGGAAGTAACAGAATATCTACAATTGGACAAAGGCTAGGTGTGGGAATTCATGCCTGTAATCATACTCAGGAGGTGGAGGTAGGAATACCATGTCTGAATCTGGCCCAGGCAAAAACACAAGACTTTTAATTTAAACAAATTAAAAGCAAAAGGGCTACAAGTGTGGAAGTGTAGAGTGCCTTCTTTGTAAGCACGAGGCCCTGCATTCAATCTGGAGTACTGGGAATAAAAATATATTAGTCAGATTGCTAGGTGGTCAGACAGACAGACAGACAGACAGATAGTCGATATTCATGTGGATGAAACTGTCAAGGATTCTTACCCACTTATAATTCTTAATCAGCCTACAGCTGGTTGACTTGCTAAATCTTGCTTTAGATAGCAAATTACTCTTGAGTTCTGGGAACCAGGGCTTCTCTTGGGACAGGGAAGTGGCATCCTCTTTAAAGGTGATATGGGTCTGACTCTCCCAAGTTCTCCCCATCAGCCTACTTCTCTACCCCCATGTACCAGAGGCCTGGGTTCTGCATCGTGTCACACATGTGCTCCTGGAGGAGGTGTCTGAGTGCTTAGGCTTGTTTCCTTCCCAGGTCTCAGCTCTAATGAGAAAATGTGCAGCACAATCTCCCAGGTTTGGAGGGCAGATAGCTTCAACTTTAGAGGGTCTATATCTGGAGGTAGGCTTCTAGTAGACTAGGACCAAGTGTGAAAATGTCCCAACAGCCATGAGAGCTGAGGGATGAGACCCCAGGCCCCAGGTCAGGCCTCAGATACCAAGGGGCTGTACAGTCACCTACGCTTCCATAAGTGGTCGTTGTTCAAAATAAGCCCAGGCATGGATGCCACAGCATCTGTTGTTACTTCCTTCCCCTTGGCTGCGGGGATGTTTATCCTTGATAGCACATAGCTTGTCCTCCTTGTCCCCACATATAGTGTTGTGCCACTTGCTTTTCATTATGGTCACAGTGCATCTTCATCGTCATTGTCATCATCATCATCATCATCATCACCTCCATCATGGGCACATGCTCTCCCTTCCTTTCCCAGTACTTGATTCTCACAGCTCTGTCTTTCTTCCTGGGCAGTGGGAACACGCCCATCGCTGTCTGGGGGACTCACTTGGACCTTATCCAGAACCCCCAGATCCGTGCCAAGCATGGAGGGAAGGAACACATCAATGTGAGTGTGGGTGAGCAGGGCCTGGGGAGGAGGTTCCCACTCAACATGCCACCTCCACAAAGGGTGGGGCTCCCCAAGTCCCCAGGCTTGTCCTGACCCATATGCCAGTCACCAAGCCTGTGACACCTCTGCCCTAGGAGTGTGGGATAGAGGAGCAGATGCTGGGGTATCTTCAGCCTTTAGGAGGTACAGGTCTACATGATCGATTACTTCCTGGGGTTTCATACATACCCTTACTTCTCCCTTCTTCCAACACCCCTGCTCCTTCCTAGCTTACAAATACCTAGTTATTGCCATACCCATCTGGTAAAAACCAGAGTTCTGTGACAGCCACATAGCATAATCTATTAGTACCCAAGTGTGTGATCTCCTGGCTCTGTCACCCATGATCCTCTGCATTTGACACCCCAGGAGACCCGTCATGGGGGGTAGGGTGGGCACACACACTGTTTATCATCACCCTCCTGGACTCCTCCCACAGATCTGTGAGGTGCTGAATGCTACGGAGATGACCTGCCAGGCACCAGCCCTTGCCTTGGGTCCTGACCACCAGTCAGACCTCACCGAGAGGCCTGAGGAGTTTGGCTTCATCCTGGACAACGTCCAATCTCTGCTAATTCTCAACAAGACCAACTTCACCTACTACCCCAACCCTGTGTTTGAAGCCTTCGGTCCCTCAGGAATTTTAGAGCTCAAGCCTGGCACTCCCATCATCCTTAAGGTAGAACAAGGGCGGGGAGAAAGGAAGCTACTACACTGGTTGGGCTGGTTGGGTGGGGGGTTGTTCTGGTCACAGGAAGAGGCCAGAAGTCACAGCTCTGCAGATTTCATAAGCAGCAGCCCAGCTATTGTGTACCATATCCGTCTTTATGGGCTCAGTATACCCAGGGCAGGCAGATTCATCTAGGAAAGCTTTTGTCCTCAGCAGTCAGGAACCGAGCAGTTAGAGGCTTATACTGTTCCCCTGCAGCCCTTTGCTAACCACAGCTTGAGTTTTCTTGGGGCCACAAATCGCAAGATAATTTTAACTCCTATGACCATTTGAACCAACTGGTAGTGACTGGTTATACCTCTCTTTTGAGAAGGATACCGAGGCTACATCAAGGATGTAAAAGAGTTGCTTGATTATTGACTTGAGACTGGTAGACAAATGGTGATCTAAATCCTGCATTAGTTTGTTTTCAGTCACTATCACAAAACACTTGAGGCGGGCTGGGAAGTTGGCTCAGTGGTAGAGCGCTTGCCTTGCATGCCTGAGGCCCTGAGTTTGATTACTCAGCACCATATAAGCAAAAAGAAAAAAGCCGGAAGTGGTGCTGTGGCTCAAGTGGTAGAGTGCTAGCCTTGAGCTGAAGAGCTGAGGGACAGCGCCCAGGCCCAGAGTTCAGGCCCCACGACTGGACCCCAAAAAAACAAAACAAAACAAAAAAAAACACTTGAGGCTAGCACTTACAAAGAAAAGAAGTTTGATGAGCTCACAATTTTGAAGTCAGAAAGTCTAAATAGCCTAGCACTGCCTCTTATAAGGTCATCACAGTGGGAACAGAGAGTAAGGAGACATCACTTAGTAAGACAGGAAGCTGGTGGGCAGAGAGAGGAGGACAGTAATGATCTCCCAATAGACACCCCCCACCCATTTCTTAAAGGTCCCACAACTTCTTAACAATGCTGCATCAGGTGCTAAGCTTTATGGGAAAAACCTCATCCAAGACATGGACACAGATTCTCTAGATTTATACAGCCAGTAGCCTCTCTTGCAGTATGATATGTCCAGGTAGGAATCCCTGGCAGGATCCAGTAGCAATGGTCTTGGCTCAAGGGTTGAAATGAGGGCTTTCCTGTCTGTCCAGGGCAAGAACCTCATCCCACCAGTGGCTGGGGGCAACGTGAAGTTGAACTACACCGTGCTGGTCGGGGAAAAGCCATGCACCGTGACTGTGTCAGATGTGCAGCTGCTCTGCGAGTCCCCCAACCTCATTGGCAAGCACAAAGTGATGGTGAGGGGCAGGACCGCATCCTGGCAGAGGGCAGGAGGGATGCTGGGTGTGAGTGGTCCAGCTCCATCGGGCTCTCAGGGCAGGAGGAGGGATGCTGGGTGTGAGTGGTCCAGCTCCATCAGGCTCTCAGGGCAGGAGGAGGGATGCTGGGTGTGAGTGGTCCAGCTCCATCGGGCTCTCAGGGCAGGAGGAGGGATGCTGGGTGTGAGTGGCCAGTTCCATTAGGCTCACAGAGGATTTCTGGCTAGGGTTCTGACCCAATGTAATCTCCTCCCAGCCACCCCACACTCCTGCTTCCTTCTTCCCACCCTAATTCCCAGCATCTCCCTCCAATTTGTTGGTCTTTCAGAACTGGCGGGTGAACTACCAGGGCAATGCAAAGCAATATGCAATGGTATACTGAGTCTCCAGTTAGAGGCGACAGAGTCTTGAAGACAGGAGCCATGGTGGCCTGGGGAGATCCATGTGTCATGCCCTGTGTCTCGGGCCCCCATCACTGTGAAGGACTATATGTTAGAGAAGTATCATTGACGTTAGGCCAGGCTTTGCTTGGTTGTATGCTTTTCTATGCCGACCCAAGAAAAAGAGGCACAGACTCTAGTTGAGAGAGTGGCTTCTGCCATCCACTCCATTTTTTCCTCCTCTTTTAACAAGCTGAGGGGGCTCTTCCCCCACAAGCAGCCCTCATCCTGACTTGGGGTTCTTCCCCCAGGCTGCCCTGCCACCAGCTCCCTCCTCCCCTGTGTCCCCCAGGCTCGTGTTGGTGGCATGGAGTACTCCCCCGGCATGGTGTACATCGCGCCAGACAGCCCGCTCAGCCTGCCTGCCATCGTCAGCATCGCAGTGGCCGGCGGCCTCCTCATCATCTTCATCGTGGCTGTGCTCATTGCCTATAAGCGCAAATCCCGCGAGAGTGACCTCACGCTGAAGAGACTGCAGATGCAGATGGACAACCTTGAGTCCCGTGTAGCCCTGGAATGCAAGGAAGGTGCGGAGTGGACAGGGGCCCCTGCCCTGAAACTGTGTGTGTGTGTGTGAGAGAGAGAGAGAGACAGAGACAGAGACAGAGACACAGAGAGACACAGAGAGAGACAAGCAAGTAGACAAGGCAGCAGTAGTCAGTTTGGGAGCCTATATAAATGTGTGTGTTTGTGTGATTGTGTGTATATGTGCACCATTCCCAAACCAGCAGGCTGAGCCACACCCGTCCCAAATTCCATCAAGCAATGCTCAGACTCCTTCCAGGTATCAGACTGGGATCATTTGCACCCATGAGAGCTGTCTCGACCCCCCTGATCCTGGTTGAGTGTGTTTCACTCTCCGCTTCCCGGGGAAGGCCTGGGGATGTCTGGACCTGTCGCATTCAAGCAATCCTCAGCTGTCTTCCTTCCACAGGAAGGGAAGGCTGTAGGGCTGATCTAAGATTTCGAAGGAAGAGTGTTTCACAGCTTGTATTTTTAAAAGAATATTACGAACACCACCATGAAGTGTGATCAGCATGAAACCCAAAAAGGAAATGTAGCAGTCAGACTCTCGTAACCCTAACACATCTTTGCATGAGTCAGCCAGACCAAGGGCCCAGCCTGTCCTCTGCAGGTGAAATGTAAAATGTACAGAGTTAACTGGACCCTGGACCCCAGGCTACCACATGGAGCCACACCGACTCTGATGGGGAAATGAGCCATCCCATCCCTCTCCATATCCTTCACCACCCGTCACCTCAGCATCCGCCTTGTGGGACTGTTAATTACTGCCTTTTATTATATTTATGCTGCTTGATTTTTTTTCTCTGCAATGTACTCTTCCCTCTAATTAGGCGTAATGATTAGAATCTCTTTTATGTGAGGAGGGGGGTTAGGCTTTGAATGTTGGAAGGGCTTGGTGACTTACAGAAAAGCAGCAGACCAATCAAAAGCTGACTCTCTCCTTCTCCTCCGGGCTGGCTGAGCACCCCAATACCCCAGCTGGGAGGGGATAAATCAGAAGAGGAGGATACTAGACTCTCCTAGAAGGTTCCCTGGGGAAAGAGGGCTTGATGGACAGACAGGAAGGAGTCAATGGGGGATGTATCATGCTGTCTCTTGTGGCTTGTCACAATCAGCTGTCCTGATTGGGAAGAGGACATTGCCATTGAAGCTCAGGGATGTTGCTGAGCCTGCCAGGGTGGGTCTGAGGCCAGCCAGAGATGTCTCAGCTAGCCAGGATGTTACCGATAGCCATACTCAGAAGCTACCAGCCTGGCCCTGCACGGCTCTGAGCTGTGGATATGCAAACACACACATTTGTGAGTACACACATGCCCGCACTCATCCTCACACATGCACATGCACCGACATGCTCCCACACAAGCATGCATGCACCCCCACCTTACTCACACTCCCATAAACACACCCAGCTGTGTGCTTCTCACTTGGCCCTGTGGGGTGGAGGACAGAATAGCTCTGAGCATGGTGCCTGGAGTGGCTAGGTAAAGTTCCTGTGCCAGCCCAGCCCACTAGGCATCCATCATGGTATGTGCAAATGTGTGTCAGTGTGCTAGTGAGTGTGCATATGTGTGCACATATATATCTGCATGTGTAAGTGCATGTGTAAGAAGGAGAGAGCCAGCGCCAGGCAGTGCTGGCCGCCTTACCTCTTAGCATCTCCAGTAGCCAGGGGCTGCCCCAGAGTTGGACGTGTGTTCAGGCAGAGTGTGATAACAGGTTTAGTTACGGGTAAGACCCTCTTGTACTGTGTATCACATTTTCCCTGGGGCCAATGGGGGCCTTAAGACTGCCCATCTGGAGGCCTTGTCTGTACCACAGACAGCAGTGCAGGCCGACATTCACCCCCAGTGAGCATCTTCTCAAAGCAGGAGGGACCAAGTCACAACTCTGCATGATAGAGTAGCATAGCGGTCTCATTATCCGAGCCACACTTAGAGGTTGGAGGGTCCCCATGAGCTGTACAGCCCACAACTGGTCTCTCAGAAGTTTTCTTTTATTGGAAGAAACCTTAAATTGTATTTGGAAACCCAGTACAATACACAGGACCAGCCACAAACTCATTCTGGAAACCCTTCTCTCCTGTCCATCTGTCCACTTTCTCCTGTCCCAGCCCATCCTCTGTCCTCCATCTTCAGGTGATGAGTCCTTTGTGACCCCAGCCATAGCACACATCGGTGGACAGCCTTGCCATTCCCTCTGACATTTACAAGGGGGCATAATTCCAGCTGATGCTATTCATCCTTGAATATCCAAGCTCCAGTGCTCAGCTACCCAGGGGCCCCAGGGAGGGTTCTGAGTCCTTCCAGCCGAGGGGTGACACCTGCTCTTGCCCAGTTCTGCAGTCTCATGGGGCTTCTCTTTGGGCTAGCTTTTGCCGAGCTGCAGACAGACATCCACGAACTGACCAGCGACCTGGATGGAGCCGGCATTCCCTTCCTGGATTACAGAAACTACACTATGCGGGTGCTGTTCCCAGGAATTGAAGACCACCCTGTGCTCCGGGACCTTGAGGTGAGAAGTGTTGGCCTGTGCTAGAATTAGAGCATGTCCGTGGAGAGGTGGCCTGCAGGTCTAGTGCCCCTCACCTGATTAGAACTATGGCCAGGGAACGACTCTTCCTGAGCTTCCCCAGCTGGTAGGCACCAGTCAGTTTTCCTCAAGGAGATGGGGTAAAGACAGTGGACCTCAGAACAGACATGTGAGCCATACTCAGGTTTTAGGGGGGATGTCTGTGAGTCATTTGGGAATGGAATGGAATGGAAGCTGAGGATTACCTTCTCAGAAAAACTCAGCGATGGGAGGGGAAAGAAGGGGAAACAGGAATGGTAACCCAAAGATCTGTGTAAGAGAGGGACCTGTGCCACTTGCTGCCTGCCCTGGTATCCTGCTTATGCATATATTCATATTATACTTTGTTCTGAAAGAGCTTTAGAATGGCTTACGAAGATAAATACTGGGAGAAAGTGGAAAATATAAATGAGCAAAGTAGGGCAAAATAATAATCCTAGGAATGATCCCTCTTAGTTGGCTGTTAGGAAAATCCCTGTACAGCTCTAAGCACTTCAAAGCCATTCAGTCATCTAACCTCCCAGGAGCCTATTTAATAGATGACAAAACGAAGGGGTCACGGAGGTCCAGTGCTTGTCTGGGACCAGATATCTGCTGGGGACCCAGTCAGGAGCTGAGTCCAGGCAAGCCAACTCCCATGTACACCGGCTCCCAGGGCAAACCTGTGCACTGTGCCACATCAGTGCCACGCCTTCCACATGCATGGAAATATGGAACCAAGGCAACCGTGGATAATAGGATTAATGCCAAGCTTTACATTGTCCATAAAATGTAAACTGGTCCATTGCTCAAAAGTCCTGCCATGGTGCAAATATTGATGTGAAGGGACTATCCACATGGGCTCTTCAGGGGACACGCAGGCTGTGCGCTGTGCCAGTGCACATTGTATGTCCACAGTGACATTTGTGGCTCCACATTTCCCCATGCTTGCTTGTTGAGAGCGAGCGAGCAAGCGAGTGAGCAAGCGAGCGAGCGAGCGAGAGAGAGAGAGAGAGAGAGAGAGAGAGTAGTACATGGGCACACACACACATGGACTTACTCATAGATTATAATCTACCCATAGAACTTCTGCATCTGGACACTTATATCTACTCTTGGCATTGGTTCTGCTCCTAGTTCTGGGTTTCCTGTTTCTCATTCTTTTCTCTCTGCCTTCCATCTTCCCTCCAGCATCAAAATGCCAGGCTTCTCATTGATTCCTGGTGAAAGGAAAGGGGGAGGGTGGGGGTGAACAGATGGGACAATCGTGTGTGTGTGTGTGTGTGTGTGTGTGTGTGTGCACGTGTGTGTCTGTCTGTCTGTCTGTGTGTGTGTGACTGGATGTAGGGGCTGTGCTCCTGTGTATTGCAATGCTGAGTGAGGAACTGGCAGAGTTGACTTGCAGGAAATGGTGAGCAATTGAATAAGCAGGTATCTGTGTGTCTGTCTGCAATAGCGTGACCATGGCAGTCCTGAGAAGAAGAATTACACCCTCTGTGGACACCATAAGAATTCAACTAAGTCGAGCATATAAAGTTATTCCTCATTTTTCACTAGTCAACTAGGTTTTCTTCAAAGGTTGTAACTTTTCTTTTTATTGTAGTTCAAACTTAGGGCCTCACATATGTTAAGCAAGTATTCAAACACTGAGCTATGCTCAACCCCAAAGATGTAACTTTTCAATTGGATTATTTTTAATTTTTTTATTTCTGTGTCAATTCCATTTCCTATACTTTCTGAATACTTTGGGTAACAGGCACTTCCACTCAAGATGGTCTCTTGGTAAACATAAGCCTGTAAACCCTATACCACCTATCTAGACCACTCTATGGCCCTCATTAGAAATCATACCATGTCCCATCATATAAACTCACTCCTCTTGCCTTCTGGCCTTCCTACATTCTCTTACCTCCTTCCCACAGATTCTCAGACTTTCAGATCTGGCTTAACACTAGCTGCGGACATAACCAAGGATGCTCAGGGTGATGGTAGTAGGGTTAACAAGTCTCATTCTCACAGAGAACCCTGAGGGAGGAGTGGGTAAGGGCTGTGCATGTGGACTCTGTATGCTCCCATAGACCCTTTTATATATGTGTACATCTGGAGTAGTTTAGTGCACAGATTGCTTCACTGTACATGCCAGCCTTGTTTGCCAGGACCAGAATTCCAACAATCTCACTGCCCTTCTGAACAGCAACAGGCCCCTTACTGAAAGCTGCTCTTCCTTTTCTTCCTTCCTTCCTTCCTTCCTTCCTTCCTTCCTTCCTTCCTTCCTTCCTTCCTTCCTTCCTTCCTTCCTTCCTTCCTTCTTATCTTCCTACCTTCTTACCTTCCTACCTTCATTTTTCTTTCCCTTCCTCCCTCCCTCCCTTCCTCTTTCTTTTCTTCTTTCTTTCCTTTCTTCCCACCCTCTGTCTCCCTACCCCCTCTCTCTTTCTTTCTTGGCTTGTCCTGGGGCTTGAACTCAGGGTTCACATGCTGTCCCTTAGCATTTTCACTCAAGGTTTCTGCTCTACCACTTGAGCCACATCTCCACTTCTGTTTTTTCATAGTTAATTGGAGATAAGTCTCATGAACCTTTCTGCCCAGACTGGCTTCAAACAGCAATCCTCAGCTCTCAGATTCCTGAGTAGCTAGGATTACAGGAGTGGCTATGGGTGCCTGGCTAGCTGTTGGTATTTCTATCTCCAGCACTTCTGTAGGCCTTTCTTCTAGTAACCATTTTTGAGTAGATAGGAATTCCAATGGAGAACAGAGATGGGATGACTGCAGTCAGGAAGGAAACCTAGACACCCTTCACGCCCCCCACGTCCTTGAGTGGAGCCAGCTGCAGCCTCATCTGTCCTGCGCTGGCCTCTCCTGCCTCATTTTCTGGCAGCTAGGCAGGAGGCAGCAGGGGCTACAGAATGGATAACACAAACTCCTCTCTCCATGCAGAAAGCTTTCAGAGTTCTTGTACAATGTGGCCTCAGAGATTCCCAGAGACACTGCCCATTCCAAGGAGCCCAAGGCACAGGCAACCATGGGTCCACCATTGGAGGACTCTCAGAGGATCATAGTGGGGACTCTGAGGTCAGGACTGAGGGTTCTGATAACCACCTGGGAGCTATTTAGGTGGACACATCCAACCTTAGACCATTCCTGCTACCCACAGTACCAATCACATCATGGCCTACCATGGCCCTGTTGTTTGTCTGGCCCTTCCAATCTCCCCTCCAGCATGAGAATTCTCTATTTCCTGTGTCTTTGTCAGAGAGAGACTGTGATCCCAGGCCCCAGCTCACATTAACAGCCATTTTCAGTAATTTGCCTGACATGGAGCCCACAAGTTGGCTAATTGTTGGTCGGAGGCTCTGAATCAAGCAGATCACATGTCTTTTGTTGTTTTCTTTTTTAAGTGTGCTAATATATATATATATATATATATATATATATATATATATATATATATATATATATATATACACAAACTTTTCCATCACAACCATTGCTAAGTGTGCTCCTAAAGAGCATTATGTGTATTCACATTGTATGTAGACATTAGGACCATCCATCTCTCCAAGCTGAGGCTGGCTCTCCTTCCATCTAGCCCCTGGCAGCCACTTTCTGCTTTCTGCCGATGACTTTGAATACTCCAGGGACCTCGTACGAGCGAATGATACAGTATTTATTCGTTTATGTCTGCCTTGTTTCACTAAGCAAAATGTCACCCAGGTTCATGCATGTGGGAGCATCTATCAGAATTTCTTCCTTTTTCAAGGCTCATTAAAGTTCCTCTGGCTAGGTATGCTCCATTTTTCTTATTCATTTATCCATGTGTGGGTAAATGATAACTTAGGATGCTTTCTCTTTGGGACCGTCATGAATGTTGCTTTCATGAACATTGCTGTACCAATATATGTTCCGATTCCTGCTTCTCATTTTTTTAAGTATATCCAGAACATACCATATCTCCATTTTCAATACATTCATTTAAACTACTCATAGATAGAAATTAACTTTAATTCCAGTAGGCTTGAGATTATGTGAGACCCAGGGAACTTGTAGGCATTACTGTTTTGTTGGTTCCCATTCTTGCCACTGAAATATTTCTCCTTTTTGGCACTCTGAGTATGGAAACATTCTAAAAGAAGCTATCGAAAGCAGGTTTTCCCAACACTTTTAGCCCTGGGGAAACCTGACCATTGGCCGGCAGTGTGAAGAGGATGGTATCTTCTTGCTGTTCTGGAGAGCAGGTCACTAGATCTTTCTTTTGTGGGTCACTGGGCAAGTCCAGACATTTGGGGTTGGGGGTTTCTACATCCCAATCATGCACCTTTCCTCAAAGCTGTCCATCATAACTCCCAACTATAACCCATCACCAGCTCCTAGACTCCCAAGTATTGAGTTGCAATTAAAATTTACTAGGCAGTTTTATACTCACGGACTTCAGCTAAAGTGGAGAACCATCTGGTGAATAAATACAGTCTTGTTTTCACTGTGGCAGTGACTTGGGGGAAGGGTGGCAGGCTGCAAAGGGGAATTGTTCCAGAAACATCTCACCAAGACATTTTACTTTCATCTCCTCCTTCCACAAAATGGGGAGGAAACTTCTACCTCCCCTCCCCCCATTCTGAGACAAAAGATGCTGTGCCATGCATAGCATGGAAATTAACGGGCAAAGCGGTCTTGGAATTGAAGAAGCAGGTGATAAAGCTGTCGCTGCTTAAGTGAGCATGGTGCATGCCAGGCGTTTTACATACATTATCTTAGTTAATGTTCATAAAACATTATGACACAAGCACTTAAATTCTCACTTTATAGATGAGACAGTAGGCCCCAAAGGTGATGGAGTTCTCCTTCATGGGCCGAAGTTTCTGCATTTTCTGATCCAAAGCCTGGGCTACAGACCTACAGGTGCTGTATGAGACATAGTGAATTTGACTGTGGGTAGCACCAGGTCATTCCTTGCCATTGTTATGTGGCTTCCTATTGGGTGTAGATCCTTCATCCTCCCCACTTCTGCTGGGTGTCTAGAACTCTCCAGTGTGTTACTGCTATGAGCAGGACTGCTGTACCTGTTCTCCCTCATCTGGGAGGTGCATCCTGCACACCCAGTTCAGGGATGATGCAGATACACCTGCCAAGTAGAAGCCGCATCCTACCAGAAACTCCAAACCGCAGACTGTGTAGGCAGGATGGTAGACATGCCTTCCTTCTCCTTCAGTGGCTGGAGCAGGGTCTCCAAAAGGCTCAGAGGAGAACTGCAGCTGCCAGAGTCAGAGAATTCTACAGTTAGGCTCTTTCACTTTTTTTGGATGAGTAAATTTAGGCTCTAGAGAAGTAAAGAGGCTTGCTCACAAGGTTGCCCAGCAAACAAATCAGAAGCTATGTGGAAGCCAGCAATCCTGATTCAGCCCACTTGCCTGTCTACAGAGGCCCTGGCTCTGAATAGCTCAACAAAAGATGCAAGCCACGGTGCCTGACCTCCTGGAGCTCCCCTGGCAGCTGGGAATGGCTTCCTGAATATAGGCTCTGCATTACCATTAGGGAAAAGGTGGTAGAAACCTCAGAGTTGCTGCTTAGGAAATCTGGGTAGTTCTCTCTGTGCTGAGTCTTCCCTAAACTGGAGGTAATGACCTACGTCATGAGGATGATCGGGTTAAGTAGATGCTGGGTAGTACCCAGTTCCTGAGAAGGACTGGGTAAGCATTATCCAGATGGGTTGTGCCCGAGTCATGGGTGAGGGGTGGGCTGGGAGGCTTGGCCATCCTGTGTGGAGGTTGCTGGGTGCTCAGGACCTCTGATTTCTCTACAGGTCCCGGGCTACCGGCAGGAACGTGTGGAGAAAGGCCTGAAGCTCTTCGCCCAGCTCATCAACAACAAAGTGTTCCTGCTGTCCTTCATCCGCACGCTCGAGTCTCAGCGCAGCTTCTCCATGCGTGATCGGGGCAACGTGGCCTCGCTCATCATGACTGTGCTGCAGAGCAAGCTGGAGTACGCCACCGACGTGCTCAAGCAGCTGCTGGCTGACCTCATCGACAAGAACCTGGAGAGCAAGAACCACCCCAAGCTGCTGCTCCGGAGGTGAGGCTGGTGAACTCCTTGTGCCAGCCAGGGAAACCAAGGCAGGCTTCAGGAAGAGCAGCTATGTCCCCTAAGGGCAAGGGACTACCCTTCAGGGGGCTGGGCTGTTGCAAGTCCATCTAGAAGGTTCTGCTTATCACAGGCAGAGCTCAGCCCTGGCCCTTAGATCACCCTGTTATTTTCCACACACCTCTGTGTTTGCTTTGGCATCTTCCCTGTCTATTCCTCCACTCCCTTACGTTGGACTAGACTTCCCTAGTAGAAGCTAGACCTAGACCATCCCTGGCCTCATCTAAGGCAGAGCTGGTATTGGGAGAGAACCCACAGCTTCATACTGCCGGCAGCATCTGGGAGCTTGTTAGAAATGCAGAAGCAAGACTTTACTTTCGGGGATCATTTCTATATTTGTTACTAGCGAAACTCCACTGATCATGTAGAGTACCAGAAATCAAGAGGAGGAGGCACAGTAAAAAAAAGAAAAAAGAAAGAAAGAAAGAAAGAAAGAAGCTCAGGTCCCCTCACCCTAGACCCACTGAATCAGAATCTGTTGTTGAACAAGGAACCTAGGTGATTTGCATGTACAGTAAACTTGGAGACAAAACCAATGACAGTCTTTTAGTGATGACTGACTCACTTAGGCCAAGCCCAGTGACTATCTCCTGGCCCTCACTATAGGCTCTGAGTGGGTCCAGGGTCCATTATTCCATGCAGCTGGATGCTTCCTCCCTATACTGCTGTAACCTGCAAAGTCAATGTGGGCACAGCCAGACCCATGGCTTTGGTCCTATGTGAAAGAGGTGCTTTTATACCATCCTGCTCCCTGGGAAGAGAGGCCATTTCTCCTCCAGGATGAGCATGTGTGTGCGTGAGTGTGTGTGTGTGTGTGTGTGTGTGTGTGTGTGTGTGTGTGTGTGTGTGTGTGTGTGTGTGTGTGTGTGTATTGGTCCTAGGGCTTGAATAAGCTATCCTTAGCGTGCTCTACCACTTCCAGACATTTTGGTAGTTAATTGGAGATAAGAGTCTCACAGACTTTCCCACCCATGCTGGCTTTGAACGATGATCAGTCTCCTGAGAAACTAAGATTATAGACATGAGCCACTGTGAGTGTGTGTGTCCATTGTGAGAGACACACATTAGACACATATCAAGGCCTAGGTGCTGTCCTTAGCTTTTTTGCTCAAGGTTGGTACTCAACCACTTGAGCCACAACTCCACCTTCAGCTTTTTGGTAGATAATTGGAGATAAGAGTCTCATCGACTTTCCTGTCTGAGCTGACTGCAAACCATGATCTTCAGATCTCAGCCTCCTCAATAGCTAGTCTTACAGGTGTGAGCCCCCCATGACCAGCTCCTCCAAGATATTTTAACTCTGTCTCTAGCACATCTGAAGTTAGAAAGCCCCAGGTGAAGCCCTCTGTCCACACCACTCCATCCTGTCACCCTGCTCCTTCCACAGCTTCCTCCCCTGGTCTCTGGGTCTGAGGCAGGGCTGGTGCTTAGACCTGGCTTTTAGGAGTGTTTGCTTCTGGCTGCTTCCCAAAGCAGCAGACGTTTACCTGCACAGCCGCAGAAGGCTGCTGCTTAGAGGCACCGTCCTGCAGCTCTGGAAACAGCAAGGTAGATCGTGTTGATTTTTGTTTTCCTTTCACCACACAGACACCTGCTGGCATAATTCTAGGCTTGCTGATGCCACCCATCAGGACTCCCACTAACAGTTTCCCAGCGTGGTCTTGTGGTTGCACTTTGGGTCTCTGTCTCCCCTTTTGTTTCTGACCCATAATCCCCCAAATGCATTGGCTCCTTTTGCCCTTTTCCACTTCCATCTGTCTCTTCTTCTTGCCCCTGGCTGCCCCCTCCTTTAAACAGTTTTCCTTCTTTTTCCCCTCCTAACTTCACTTGGTGCCAGCAGCTGTTCAGGTGCCTGTGGATTTTAGTTCTTAGTATTATCTAGCAACTGTAACTGGATTTCTAGTTGCTTTCTGGAGCTGGTAATACACACAGTACAAGTTTCAACGTAATTTGTTTTCTCTAAATGGAAGCTTAGAGAAGTCTTTTGAAAATCTTTGCTTCCAAAATAATGAGTAGGCCTTGTGTTATGAAAGATGCATGTTAGACTCAAGAAGAAACTTCCTGTTGTGGCAGATTTCCCTAGAAGATTTCCAAGGGAAAATTGCAAAGTAGTGGAAACCTTACTATGGAGCAGGATGATTTCAGTGTCTTTTGGGCTGAGTGAGGGCTCTAGCTCTCCGGGAGTCAGTGTTAGGACTCTTTAGCTTGGGCTGTAGGCACTATTTGTATTGTCTGGTCTTTCTGTCATGCTTGTCCTCCAGGCTGCCAATTGACTCTCTCCTTTCATGAAGTTTCCTAAAGCCATACTAATTGAAGACTGACCATCCTTAGGGATGATCTATATCTAAATTTATTAGCATAAGTAAGATAAGCAATTTCAGTTCCTCAGATGCATGGGGTACATTTTATGTGCTCAGTAACTGTGTGTGGTGAGTGGCTGCCACACTAGACCATGTAGGTGAAGAGAACTGGTGTCATCATACAGTGCTTCAGGGCACACAGCTCCAAGAGAGCCCAGGAAAATCCCACCAGTGATTGGAACTCAAGGCTCAACATGTCCTTCCCCAGCTTCACAGGAAAACCTCCTCATCACTGAGGGGCAGGGGAGTGTGTGGATGGCCAAAGAGACCAGGAAACTCTCCTGTGCTGTGGGATCTCAAGATCTGATCCAAGGGCTACAGCAACATGATGGTGGTAGTTCTTGCCCTTGCCCTGCCCTGCTCAGCCCTGGTCTCTGACCTAATGCTTCTTTCTTTTGTCTACTTGTTCCTGCCGTGCCTGGTGACAGGACAGAGTCTGTGGCTGAGAAGATGTTGACCAATTGGTTCACCTTCCTCCTCTACAAGTTCCTCAAGGTAGGACGGCGTGTGGGGTTCTTCGGACCCTGCTGTGTTTACCCCACTCTGACACAAGCCTTCGGTCAACCTGGCCTGCCCAATTTTTCTCTGTGCCCTCCCAAGTCCAGAAGGAATGATAGTGTCCTTGTCATGCACTATCTCAGGAGAGAGCTCCACATTCAGTTATCATTTCAGAGATGGTACCCATGGCTGATTTCTCCCACATTAGGATTAGATGAGCCTCTTAAAGGGTCCTTCATGGCCACCAAAGCTAAACTCTTAGTTTAAGCTAAAAATGATTCACCTATTAGTATCCTTCAGTCCTCTCGCATCACCAACATCCAGGCTGACAGAAGCCGATAAGAGTCCCAAGCCTGACGTGGGACATAAGCCTGGACGGGGGTTGAGCTCTGGGCTCAACTCACTGTCTAAGGAGCTCATGGCACAAATGGCCAACCTCTGCCTCTTGATGGGACTCTGAAAGAACAGGATGGTGTGGGGATGGGAGAAGGAGCAGAGGAGGCTGGGAGACAGGGAGGAAGAACTAGCTGGCTCTGTGCAAGTGGTAGGAAAGGGCTGAACATGGGGAAAGCCTCTGTCCAAAGACCAAGGCATATGCAGATCTGAGGGGTAAAAACTTACAGAAGAGGGAACTAGAAAATTGAATGGCAAAGCAGGTGGCACCAACAGAAAGAACATCCCAGGAGGCACAGGAAAGCAGGGGACAGTGAGGTGGGCTGTGCACACCTGCCATCCCAGAGTTCTTCCATCTTGTTTCTTCTTCCATCCAGGAGTGTGCCGGGGAGCCCCTCTTCTCCCTGTTCTGTGCCATCAAGCAGCAGATGGAGAAGGGCCCCATCGATGCCATCACAGGAGAAGCCCGCTACTCCCTGAGCGAGGACAAGCTCATCAGGCAGCAGATCGAGTACAAGACGCTGGTGAGCCCCCTTGCTGCTGCCCTGAGGCTCTGACAAGCAGGCTTCGGACTGTAGAGGGGATGGTAAAAAGGCATAAGAAGAGCCTCTTCAGCTTTGTCCCATGCATGGATGCTGCCAGGTGCTCTCCCATGGCCCCTCACAGGCTTCCAATGGACCACGTACCAGGGCATCTGGCAGTCTGAGCCACTTCTGATGAGCACATCAGCTGGTTAACTGGTGTGGTCCCAGACAGGGTCAAGGCCCCTGGCCAGTAAGACCGACTCTCTCAGATGAGCTTACCTGGATGGAAAATCTACACAGGTAGGGAGTACAAGGAAACTAGAAAAGGTTCCTCATCACTGTGAAGCCTGTACTTACCCATGAATCGAGGTTCAAATACAACCATGCAGTGCTGTGTGATGGGAGGCCAGAGCGTAGGGCATCATCCAAGGAATATGCAATGCCTTCTGTCAAGGCCAGATTCCCTCTCCTCATCACAAAGATTTCCCTGGGAGACTGTGGAGCTGTCTTTCAGAGCACAGGTTTGAAATCAGACAGACCTTGGCCTGTCTGAGTTCCGCCTCTGCCTCTCACCAGTCTTGAGGACTGAATGGGGCCAGATGCACAGTGGGGAGCCAGGACAAGGATTTACTCATGCTGGTTCACATTGCCCCTTTCACCTCTTCCCAGCATGGCTGCCTATGGCCTTGCTGGCTACCTGCTGTCTCTCCAGGCCGGTGAGCTCATACTCAGGCTTTTACGACACCATTATAATTATCCACTGGGTCTTTTTTACTCCCAAAGAGGAGTGGAAGTAGAAGGAGGGATGAGAAGCTTTGATAAAAACTGGGAAGCGAGTCAAGAAAGACAGCCAGGGAGCCAGAGGTCAGGGAACAAGTGGAAATAAAACACAATAATCAGGAAATGGGGCCAGAAGGGGGACAAGCATGCAGAATTGGGAGAAAGAGAGGCTCATAGACCATCCAACTGCTCTAAGCAAGAGGTGAATCCCCAAACCCACAGCCCAGTCAGAAGAAGATTCTCACCTCAGAACAAAGTCATCCTTGCCTGCCTTGCTAGAAGGCTGCAAACATCATCCGCCAGTTATATCTGGCTTCTGAGAATGATGGGAATCCCAACAGATATCTGAATAGAATGCTCCGTGAGGACTCGTAGGCCCAGGCTGAGTGAAGCCTCTGCCTCCTCTCAATCTTCCACTGTCTGCCAGAAGAGAATTAGAAGATCAAACTAAAATAAAAGAGGGAAAACTCCTTCCAAAAACAGATGCCTGAACAGATTTAGTTAGTTAGTTAGTTAGTTAATTAGTTATCGCACTGGGGTTTGAACTCAGGACCTCCTATTTGCTAGACAGGCACTTGACTATTTGAGCTACAACCCTAGTCCTTTTTACTTGGTTTATTTTTTTTTGACTGGGTCATATATTTTGCCTGGAACTGGCCTCTGATCATAGGCTTGCTGTGTATCTGGGATTATAATGTATGCCTCTCCACCCAGGATTAGGATGAAGGTCTCACTGTTTCACTGGACTGATCTCCTGATCCTCTCAGTCTCTGTCTCCCAAATAACTGGGAAAAAATGTCCCCAATCCCATCCCTTTCTTTCCCTTGTCATCTGCATCCTCCATATCAAGTGCGACACAATGAGGTATGATCATGCTTGTCCCCAAATTGCAGTAGCCTTTATTCCAGAGGCTAAAAGATTGTTACTGCCCCCCCAGGTGGTTTTGTGACTTGAGCAAGAATGCAAGACATTGGAGAGGGTCAGGAAAGTGGAGATGTGTAGGAAGGAAAGTGAGAAGAAACTGTACCAGGGAAAGACAAGGAAACTGGGATATGTACTAGCTGGCTTCGGGCCTGAAGAAGAATGTTTCTATATGCGGAGGGGGGTGTACCCCATCCAGTGAGGAGTGAAGGAGGAATGCTGCATGCTGGCAGGCAGGGTACCGGCAGACTTGAGATGACTCACTAGATACAAACAAGAGAAGTGTGGGATTCTACAGTGGCTGGAAGAGCCCCAATCACTTTGGGAGTGACCAGTAATCCTTGTCCTGGTCAGGAGGGATTGCCCACAGAGGGGCTTTGAGAGGCTCTAGGAGACACTAATGTACCTCCTAATTGTTGAATGATTAGTTCCACTGAGGCTAGATCTTGAACTGATCCACCACCCTGGCCCAAAAGATAGGACAGAAAAGAAAGTCTGGAGGACAAGACCGAAAGAGGAAGGATCCAGCTCTGCTTGGCCACTGAGCAGGAGAGAGGGATGGGGAAGGGGAGGAGTGGCTGGGAGAAAGCCTCCATCCTTTTTAGTTTAGGGCATTTGGAGGGTGAGTTTGGTTTTTATAGATTTAGGGGAATTTTTTTTCTTCTTCCTAATGGAATAAGCATGTTCTCATTTGAGCTAGTTGCTAATGAAAGGCAGGCGTCCAGAGCCAGGACTCTGATTGCCACCACATGGAGGGGTCGGGGAGGGGGCTGGTGTCTGGCTTTGCAAGCCAGATGAAGCCATTGGGACCTAGTTCCAGGAGGGAGGAGGAGAGAGGCATGTAGAGGGCTCAGGCTGCAGGGGCAAAGGGGGAAATCTGGAGACCAGAATGGTAGGACACCTGGCAGCCATCTCCCTGGGAGATCCCAACCTCTCTGCCTGGTTTTTATGTCTCATTTATTCATGTACCATGCACTCGTCACCTGGCACCAGAAGGCTCCATCCAGGAATCCAAGCAGTGAACCATCAATGTAGATAGAGCCAACCTCTGAGAATGGCAGAGGAAGAAAAGTCCAGAACTTTTTAAAGAAAAAAAAAGTTTGGTGAAGCAGAGTTTTTAACTTTTCAAACTCATTTGAAAAAAGAGAAACAGGTTCTTCAATGAGCTGGACCCTGAGCTGGGCTTCAAGCTGGGGAAGCATTTCAGGAGCCCTGAACCTAAATGTGTTGAAAGGGCAACTTTCCCATTTAAAATCCCTGTATTTGCTTTTTATTGAATTTGTTAATGTTACAGAGCTCTTATATTGCCAAACCACGTTAAGGGCACCTCTTAAAATATATGCATATATATTCCACTTCTTAAAAATCCTTCAACTTCTCATCCGTTTAGAACCTCCACCCTCTCCCAAATCAAAGCAATTAAATCTTCTGAGACAGGAGCCAGATTCCCATTAGTACTAAGGAAGTGTATGGGTATGGGGAGAGGGGGACGAGAAGAAAGGCAGAAATGGAAATGGAGCAAGGTCCTGCAGGGAGCCAGGGTCTCGTGAACTGCCAAGATGGTACCTACTACACCAGTGGCTGCTCTGTGGTAGAATGCCCATCCCCCCCATTCCCTCCACAGGCTGAGACCTGGATTCTTTTGATACTTCAGTGATGTTTGAAATGAAGTGAGCTACTCATACATCTGTAGTGATATTAAAGCCTGGTTGTATCCTGCTGGTCTGGACAGGAGAAGCTAAGGCAGCCTGTTGGGGACACAGATGTTCTGAGTAACCTCTCCCCTCCCCCAGCCCATCCTGGAGAGGAGGAGGCATTCAGGAAAGAAGCCAAGATGGCGCTAGGCTTGTAGTGTCCTTCCTTCAGCCTTCACCCATTTGACCTCTCACCATACCCAGGTCCTAAGCTGTGTCAGCCCTGACAATGCCAACAGCCCTGAGGTCCCAGTGAAGATCCTCAACTGTGACACCATCACTCAGGTGAAGGAGAAGATTCTGGATGCCATCTTTAAGAATGTGCCCTGCTCCCATCGGCCCAAGGCTGCAGATATGGATCTGGGTGAGTAAGCCATCAGCAGGGCTGTCCCTGTCTCTTCTTGGATCATTAGCAGGCAGCGCTAGGGAGCAGGGAGCAGAAGATGAGCATCAGTAGATAAGATCAGGCATGCTAGGAGCCCATAGCAAGGAGCCCCAAGGTTTTGCCTTCTTGGCTGGCTTGGAATTAACCAGAGGAATGAGCAGAGGAGAGTCACCTAGCTGCCTCTTGGTGATCTGGCCTGCTTATGATGCCTTTGGAATTCTCAGAGGGACTGGGACATGAGTGTACAGGTGAAATATCCAAGTAACAGAAGGGATCTAAAGGCAAAACCTGCCCTCTGAGTCCCTGTGGCCAAGGTCTTGCCACTGCCTTTGTTGGCCCCCAGGCTCTTCCCCTCCCTCTGTTCAGTGCCTGTAATTTTTTGCTGAGTGTCTATGGCTCCAGGGATCTGGGTCAACCATAGAGGATGGAGAGAAAGAATAGGGAAAAATGAGAGGTGACAGCCTGCTGGTGAGCAGGATGACATTGTACTTGAATGTTCCATGAATAGATGGCATAACCTATATAAACAAGGGCATGCCACCTAGGAAGAGCTGTGCTTACATCCAGTCATGTGTTGCCTAAGGGTCAGGATGCTGTCCAGGGGAGTCCTCCTGTGGGAGGAGGGTATTCTGAAGAGGCCAGGGGGAAGAGAGTTATTTCCAGCTGGGAGTCAGTGTCAGATATCACCTGAATGCAGGTCCTGGTATCACCAGGTCCTAGCTGTGTGACCTTGGCTAAATTATCTTTCTGTACCTTGGTTTCCTTGTCTATAACATGGAGATAATAATAGCACATGCCCGGTAGTAAGAATTGGGTGGAATGATGCATTAACAGCCTCTTTCGTGCGGAGTCTGGCTCATGGCGCACACTCCTCGGGTATCAGCTGCTGTAACTGATTATGAGAATAATGCTGCTAAGAATGCCACATATGCCTGTTTGTGGATGCTGGGTACACAGAGGGCACTGATTTCTGGCAACATGGGGTGGGAAGACCGCCCCCCCCAGGCCTTGGGCCCATCCATCTGGCCACTAAGCTGGCTTCAGCTAAGCCACCCAAGACAGATGGGCCTCTATGCTGTTTGCTCAAATCTAGAGGGAATTTTCATCTCCTCCACTGGCATGACTTCCCATGGTGGGTGGGCAGTGGCTGTCCCCCTGTGGCACCACTTGAAGAACCGTGGCTCAGTTGTTCCTTAGGAACAGCCTCTCTGCAAACAAGGAAGGGCAGATGAGGAATGGACAATTGCTGAAGGCTGAGAGGGCTTTGAAACCTAACGGAGCTCAGGAAGGTTAAGAGCTAGTGTTCTGTGACATTCCCCTCCCCCAAAGCTCAGAGAAATGGACGGCCCTTTTTGTTGTTGTGTTGTTGTTCTTATTGCTGTTGTTATGGTTACTGTTCTTTCGTTTTACTAAGTCTTAAATTTGAGGCCTCTTGCTTGTTAGACGGGCACTCTTAACTTGAGCCATATCCCTCATCCTCTTACTTTTAGAACTTTTTTTTTGGATGAGATCTTGCACTTTCGCTCAAGCTGGATCTTGAACAAGTTGATCTTCCTATCTCTGCCTCTGTAGTAGTTGGGACAACAGACATGCACTACTATACCTGGCAAGAAGTGTCCCAAACCCAGCGAAACAAAGTCTTCAGTGAAGATGCAATACAGTCTGCAGTCACAGCATCCTGAGTCACAGCATCTAAAGGGGTCACCACCACTTCTTACCAATCACAGGGAGGCAAGCAAGCCCTAGAGCTCTGCTGAGCCACCAGGGCCAGCCGGAAAGTGGCCACTGTCTCAAGTTGGAGACCGCACAGCCAGGGAAAAGCCACCGCCTGCTAGGCAGAGCAAGTTTCTAGTGAGAGAGTGTATAAGGGCACAGAGCAGTGCTAGTGCAGTCTGGACTCTGGAGGTGATGCAAGGCCAAGAGCAGAAATGGGTAAAGGGGAAGAGCCAAAGGGAGGCTCAACAGTGGGCACTCAGGGCCTGCTCCAGTGGGGTAGTGGCTTGGGCTGTTTCTTGGAGCCCCACCCCCTGTCAATCATGCTAGGTGCTCTTCTCAGAACTTCCTTTTTTCCTACTGAAGCCAGAATTTGGAGCTGCCTCCAATCTCTTGGGCCTCTTTCTGTGTGGTTGCATAGCAAAGAAAAGGGGTTTCCTCTGGGTCTCAATGCCTCTCTGCACACTAATGCGCCTGGTCCCATGGGGAGAAGGAGGCAGGACAAGTGGTTTCTTCCACGAAGGTAAAAGTGCTTGAAAAGCCTAATTTAATTTACAAATGAAGGGGTGATTATTGCTACAAATTAATCTATGCCAAGGGCCACCTGGCAGGCAGACACAAACCCTCCTCAGCTTGTATTGGACAGAGGTAAGACAGCCAAAACCTACCCATCCCCCACCTCCCCCTTCACCTCCCCTTTCATCTCCCCACTTCCCATCTTCCCATCCCCCCACTTAATCTTCCCCTTAGTTCCTCCTCCTCCTGCACCAGATTGCATCTGGCAGATGCCACCTCCCCCTCCTGATACACTGGGATCGTGATGCCCAGCCCCTCGAAAAGCAGGATAACCAGGCCATCTCAGAAGGATGCAGTCTAAATCCTACCTGTCAGAGGTCCATGGAAACCCAGCCTCAGCCCCCTGTCTACTTGGCATGGTTTTGGCTCCTCCTTTCATCCTCAAGTGACCCTGGATAGCAACTCCTTCGCTGAATCTCCTGCATCTCCATTTATTGCTGCTTGGACTGCCATTCTCCCAGCCCGCTCCCACCCTGTCCCAGACTTTTCCAGGCACTGTCCAAAGAGAACTGTGCCAGGCAGGGTCCTTCAGGCAGACAGAACCAATGCATGGCTACTGTGGTGCAAGAATACACCTAACAACCTTTGTGTTTTACACCCCCAGTGCAGTGTTCATAATTTTGCCTATTCATAGGTTAATGCAAGGTAGGCTAGGCTAGGCAAATCGATCATCTCTACAGGGTAAATGCATTTTTAATATATCATAGTCTCAATTTACATTTATCAGGACATAACTCCTTTTTTAAGTTGAAGAGTATCTATGATCTCTCTATATCTATCTATAGATTATTTATATTTATCATTTATCATCTTTCTATCTAGACATTTTCCATCTCTAGACTGTATTTATCTACCTATGTAACTATCTATACATTAGCTATTTATATGTACCATTTGTCTGTCTATCTAGACATTATCTATCTAAACTATTATCTACCTATCGGGCTAGGAATGTACCTTAGTGGTAGAGTGCTTGCCTAGCATGCATGAAGCCCTGGGTTCAATTCCTCAATAACACATAAACAGAAAAGGCTAGAAGTAGCACTGTGGCTCAAATGGTAGAGTGCTAGCCTTGAACAAAAGGAGGTTCAGGGACAACATACAGGCTCAGAGTTCAAGCCCCAGCACCAGCAAAAAAATAAAATAAAAATAAAAAGAATCTATCTATCTATCTATCTATCTATCTATCTATCTATCTATCTATCTATCTATCTATCTATCTATCTAATCTATGTGGTTACAGAGGGCAGTGGTGATATTTTAAGGAATTGACCATGCAACTTCAGACAGTAATTTCAGTGATAGTATCCAAGTGGCAACCGACTCTGCCTATCTGAGCCATTCTCAAGTGTATCCCCCTTTCTCCCCACAGGTATCTGGGCAGGTACTCACATCACTCAGCTCCTCCATCTATATAAGAGCCTACTTGTGGCAAATGCCCTGCCAGACATTGCCATGCCAAGGTATCAGGAGATGTTTGTCAGTTCTGAGGATAGCAGCAGAGCCAGGACATTTTTCTCTCTGAGATAAGGGATTTCTTTGGTCTCCTCCCTTTATTTTCTAGAAGAAATCATTGGCAACAGTCTACTCTCTTAAACGGGTAGAATGTAGCTCAGAGAAGCTGGGCCCAGGTCACACAGCAAGGCGGTGGAGAGGACTCTCATTTCCTTCACAGTCTGCTTTTTTTTGTCCCTCTACCACTGTCCACAACCTCCAGAGATTCCTCCGGTTTCATGCAAATGTTCTATCCATTGCCAGCGCCCCCTCCCACTCTTTCTCTGTCTTGCTGCTCAGGTCACGCTGAAAGGATATATTTTTTCAAATAAGTAATTCCTGTATGCAATAAAAAGATACACTATCTCCTGAGTGAAATATAAAGAGTTCACAGCAGCTGTCTCCCGGTTTGCATTTTCCTCTGTGCCTGATGGGAAGGGCAGATAAAGATAATGGGATTTCTTCTTCTTTTTTACTTCACCTCATTCTCTCCCTGGAAGGTGGAAGTGTAACAAATTGGATTGTGAGTGTGCCTGTCCTTTGTGCCCTGTGCCTGGAGCAGGGTACTGGGCTGCTGGGCGGAGTTGCTGGAGAGAGGACCTAGTCACATTTTCTCCTGTGCCATGCATGTGAAGGTGGGGGGTCACCTTTCCTCCTCCCACTGCCCCCACTTGCCTTTTTAACTCTTCTTTCACCCAATAGACAGCCTAAAGTGATGCCACACTCAGTATCTATTGAGCTGTAGTGGGGCTCTGGGGTCGTCTCCGCCTGTCCTTTGCCAGCCATTCGCATAGAACAGGGTTCTTCAGTTTAAAAAGAACTAGTGCCTTTAAGACAGATGTTGCACTTCTACTTAGGAATTTTAGTATCAAGCTTCATGGTTCAAGTGTGTGTGCGTGTGTGCATGTGCGCGCGCGCGCGCGCGCGCGCGCGCGAGAGAGAGAGAGAGAGAGAGAGAGAGAGAGAGAGAGGGAGGGAGAGAGGGAGGGAGGGAGAGAGGGAGGGAGAGAGAGAGAACTCAGGGCCTGCTTGTTGTCCCTTAGCTTTTTCACTTCTGTGGTCCCTGCTAGGTATCTGGAGTTTTGAGGATATGGAGGTCCTGAACCTCCATGGTCCCTGCTAGATCTCTAGATGTCAAAGATAGATAGATAGATAGATAGATAGATAGATAGATAGATAGATAGATAGATAGATAGATAGATAGATAGATAGATAGATAGATAGATAGCCATATATATATATGTATATATATATATATATGAGGGGAGAGAGAGAGAGAGAGAGAGAGAGAGAGCGTGAACATACCTGTATGCATCTCCCACAGATTCCTGTTTCACCACAGAGTTGGGGCTGTAGTGGCATTCAGACAGAACCACCTTGAAGGGCTCAAAGTAAGTAAGGGCAGCTAGAGCCAAACAGAGTCATGGCTGGGAAGTGGGTTCCATGTTTTAAAGGTGGATTCTCACGGCTCTGACAAGACCGATGGGCCGTCTGCCTCCTCTCTCGGCATCAGCCTCCTGTGGTGGGTCTGAGAGAAGGTGTATTTAGGAAGCTTGGATGGGGAGTACAAATGCCGAAGAGTCTCCTGCTTAGAGGCCCAGGACTTTTGTATACTGATGACTTGATCCAGTATCCAGCCCCAAAGGGAACCTAGAAAAAGCCATGGAAGAGAACTTCGCTGATCTTAGTGTAATGAGCAGTGGCTTGGTATGATGACCTCTAGGTCTGTCTTTCCAACCTGTTTTTCATTTCCCTGGTTAAACAGGAGGAACAGACAACATATCTGCCAATGGAAGTGCCTGGTTGTACCTCTGAGCTCTGCTCATCCCTTGTTTTACCCAAGTGGCTACTAGTAGTAGCTCACAGTTCTGATTGTAGCTCACTGTCTGCCTGCCATGGGCCATAAACTTTACAGCTCTGACTTCTTTTTATTATATGCAGAATAGGCCACCACCACCCTGTCACATTCTGTCATGTATTCATTCCCTCATTTCCTCACTGAATAAACACATGTTTCCTATTCTCTGAGCATCAGGTTTGCCCAGCTTTAGGTATCTAGCAGCATCCATTTCATACTCCAAGGTCAATCGGTCCTGCTGCAGCTGCCTGGGGGAGAAATGGCCATCTTCTGCCCTAGTTTCTAGAATGAGGACATGAATGTAGACTGATTCCCACTTGCTTACATAACTGCTGGACCTGACTCAGCTGAAGTTGCTGAGTACAGCCCTAGAGGTTGTGCGCTGAACACCCTGTGGGGATTTATACAACATGGAAGTCCTGCTTTGGGGATCCACAACCAGTTACTTGCAATCATGGCTCAGATCTCATTGAGATTGATGAAATTCCATCCGCCAGTGTGGTTGCTAAAGTAGAGGGCTGGTCCTTGGTTGGCACTAGTTTCATCTAGCCCTGGTAAGCCCCATGGCTAGTTACTGAACAAGACATCCAAGGGCTCTACCAGTAGGTAAGAGAAGTGTAGAGTACTGACCATCTTCTGTATCATGTCCTACTGCTGGGCTTCAGCCAATGCAGCCTCAGGACTTAACAAGGGGCCACTCATCCACTGCACAAACAGGAGAGACCCACTGCCTGCTGCTCAGCAGAAGTGTCTACAGTAAATGCCAGATGCTAGCAGTGTCTTCCTTTGGCATGTGTGCATGCAGACCTATGTGTAGTTTTAAAAGCATAGCAAAAAGAGATGTGTAGCCCCGTGACAGGCAAAATCACCAGCTACCAGGTGCTCCGGTGGAATGTTTCCCTGCTGCCCATTACCCTGCCTGCCTACCTGAGGTCCAAATGGTCACACATAATTCCAGCTGTGCCACTAGCAGGATGAGGACAGGCATCCCCAGAGACTTCTCTGCTCCATTATGCTTCCATTCCTTTGAGCCTCCACTCTGGGCTTAGCAATAAACCAAGCCACAGGGAGGCCCCAGGGGACCTCAGAACCAAGGACTTGGATATCAGGACCATCTCTATTTCTCCTCAGGACAAGCTGCTCCCTTCTGGGCCTTCTATACACAGGGATGGCCAGAACATGCACAACACAGGGAGGAATCAGTGCCTTTTTATGCTGCACAATAAGGCCTGTTGGGGACCCACAGCCTGGCCTTGTGGGGGAAGGAACTGCAATAGAGGATTGGAATATGGACCTCTGTGGGCAATGGGAAAACATTCCTAGCCAGTTGGACAAGGGCTGTTAGGTGACTCGTGCCCCTACCTACCGACACTCTGAGCTATCCCCTTGCTCTGGGCATGGTGCAAAAGCATCAACAGCTGCAAGCCAGTGAACAGAGTCTGAGCTGTCTGGAGACCAGATTGCTGGATTTTTGGCTAGAACACATGTTGTATATGAATTTAACAGGCTGTTTTTTCCTCTGGAGGGATGTGTGCTCATGAGAATGGTATGTGTGTGCGTGCATACACACACACATGTGTGTGCACAGGAGAGCTGCTGTGCATGTGGACTTGCACATGTGTCCATTTCAGCATTGGAATGTGTACCTCATCCATATGTGGTTTGTACTAAGTAGGGCAGTGATTTCTGACTTATGAAAAGGAGGCCCTTATTCCCCATTGATCTATCAATGAGCTCCTGGGTTGTTAAATATTTGGGTCCATTATATTCACAATATAAAGGAATATAAAGATATACCTCAAGATTAAAATAAGTTGCATAGGTTTTCCAGTTGATCTGAGTTATTTTTTGGCATGAGGATGGCCCATTCATGTTTACCCAGTAACCCTCCCAAGGATGACCCACCCACTTATAGCCTTTCCTGAAGTGGACATGGATACCCAGTAAATAAATCTGCAGCATGTATTTCATTGGCTCCCTACTTCCAATCCAGCCAGCGTGGGATTCACAGGGACGATGCCATCTTGGATTGGCTACTTGTTTTATGTTAAGTTCTTCATCCATTGAACCAGTGCATACTGAACACCTGCTTCTTGCAGATGTGGCCACTCATGGCACAGATGATAGGAAAGGGTGGGTAATCTTATCCCCATTTTTGTCAAGTCGTTTCTTGGACTAGGCTTAGAACAGAACTCAAAGCCTCTCTGCATTGACAGTGTCAGCAGCCGTCCTTGTGGGCAAGGGCCCTAGTCTCTTTGTGGATGTATCCTTGAGGTAACCCTGCAAGTTCTCACACAGGGGACTTTAAGGAGTCTCTCTGAGATGCCATCACCCTCCCTACAGAATGGCGACAAGGAAGTGGGGCAAGGATGATCCTGCAAGATGAAGACATCACCACGAAGATTGAGAATGACTGGAAGAGACTCAATACAGTGGCCCACTACCAGGTGAGGCGAATGGAGAAGACAGCAGTTGGCTAAGTAGATGGCCATCTCCCTGGAACAGTCTGAGGCCTGGAATTATAGGGTCACATCAGGGCTAGATCCCAAGGCCCGACCCAATCTTTTTGCTTTGAGATCTTGCTTGGCTTTTGCCACTCAAAGCTAGCAGTCTACCATTTGAGCCACATTTCCACTGCAGGCTTTGTGCTGGTTAATTGGAGATAAGCATCTCTTAGATTTGTCTGGCTGGGATGGCTGTGAACTGTGATCCTTAGATATTAGGCTTCTGAGTAGCTAGGATTATAGGTGTGAGCCACTGGCTCCAAATCCTTTCTCATCAACAGTCCTTGTTCTTTGCTGGCCCAGGGGAAACTGAGGTCACCCAGCCAGGGACTCTGGACTCCTTGGAGATAGGATGCTGACAAATATGCTTCCTACACGGTACAGGGAAGAATCGCTAAGGAAAATCCTTTTCTTAGAAGTCCCCCTGGGCACTTGGGTTGTGGTCTCCCTGGGGCCTCATGATAGAGAAGATAAAGGTAGAGATTTTCCAGAAGACACTCATGAGTCACAAAATAGAAGGCAGCTTCAGAATTCAGATCCATGTCTTGTTTCATCAGAAGGAAAAGTGACAGTCTCGAACATCCCTAAGCTCTCTAGCAAGGTGCTAACTGTCCCCTACGATCAAATAATCAATTAATCAATCCCATAGGAATAATCCTGATTTGTCCTAATGTCATGGATGGCAGTTTCTGTGCCTAGGGCCCTTAGAATTTTTTTTCCCTGTAGGTACCGGATGGTGCTGTGGTGGCTTTAGTATCCAAGCAGGTGACAGCCTATAATGCAGTGAACAACTCCACCGTCTCCAGGACCTCCGCAAGTAAATACGGTAAGACCCCATCAGATGTCAGGGAGATACCCAGCACTGCTGGAGTCATCAGACCCAGAGAGCAAGGAGCAGAGATTCTAACAGACAGGGATGAGAGCCAGGCTGGAATGAGGGGAGTTTGGTTCTAGCTGGCAACTGTGATGCACAAGCCTGAACTTCACCCATGAGCAGGAACAGATCTAACCTTCATGAGTATCTGACAGTATCTAAGTTGTTTTTCCTTTTATGGAACTCATTATCTCACATCATGTTGATAACAATCCAGTGAATTAAGTAATTATTATTTCCCCCTATTATGCAGATTAGTAAATTATAAATGAGAGGCAGAGAGGCTAAATGACTGGTAAAGGTCACACGGTTATTATGCAGTGGAGCAATGGAGCAGGTCCAGGTCTAAAGCTCAGAGGTGGAAGGATAAGAGGGTAGGGGGTAAGGTGGAAGCCATGGAGGGGGTGAGGGGAGCTCCCTAGTCTGTCAGCACCTGGATGTTTGAGGGGAAAGTCACCTGCCCACCCCAAGCCTTTTGGTGTTCATACTGACAAAGCGGGTTGGAGAAAAAAAAGAAAAAGGACAAAGTTCGAGCATAAAGAGACAAAAAACGTAAACGGTGCCTGCTCACAGCAGGCCGTGGTTCTCAGCTTGCTCCCTTCATTTTCACCACACTTGACAAATATTGGCAGGAGTTTCTGCAAATAAGTGGAACAAACTGGCCTAGGCCAAGAGGGGAGGAGGAAGGTGAGCAGGTGTCCCAGCAGTTTCTCAGCGAGACGGCATTTATTAAGGGAGACAGGTTCTTGCTCTTCATGTGTCCTTAATTGGCTACACAGAGCACATTGCGCCACAGGACTTGAAAACGCTTACAAAGAAAAGCGTAAAAGAAGTACAAGCATGTATTTTTACAAATTGAATAATTAAGGGTTGACGTAACATGAAGTACAGCAGAGGCATCAGGAGGAAGGACTTGAGTTGGTGGAGGTAGCTAAGATAATTTCCAGGAGGGGACAGGAGAGGTACCTAGGTTTCAAGGAATGGGTGAAACTAAGACTAGGGACCAGTGGCAGCCAATTGCAGGAGCAGTGCTTGCCCTTGAGTAGGGTAAGGAGTGTGTTGTGCTTTCCTGAGCCCAAGGCTGTGTAACCTCTCATCCGCTGGCTTGCGATCCTCCTCTTGGCAGAAAACATGATCCGGTACACAGGCAGCCCTGATAGCCTTCGGTCTCGGACACCCATGATCACCCCAGATCTGGAGAGTGGAGTCAAGATGTGGCATCTCGTGAAGAACCACGAGCATGGAGACCAGAAGGAGGGTGACCGGGGGAGCAAGATGGTGTCTGAAATCTATCTGACACGGCTACTGGCCACAAAGGTAGGGGATGTGAGGGCCATGAAAATAGGGTGCAGGGAGCCTATGGGTTTCACGCCTCCATAGTGAATGCTGGAGCTGGCCAATACCTCGTGACTATGTTCCTACCTGCTCTATTAACCACCCATAGGCAGCATTGCCTTGCCCAAGACAGAGCTCAACCCGATGATCCAGGCAAATTCCACCCAGATGGCAGCATGGCCCACCATGTGAGGTTTTTTTTTATTCGTATCCCTACTCCATACGCTTGCTCAGACAAAGATACAACTGCATCCAGGCAGCTTTTCCTCTAGGCCTTTTGAAAGAATCATTTCTTCCCTGGGGTATTGTCCACCATCACTAGATATGGCTGCATGTTGGGGCTCCATCAGTGACTTTCCAGGCACCATTTCTAAAATCCTGGTGCTGGGGACATCCCATGCCTGTGATTTCAGCCTTTCTCTCGGGAGCCTGGGCTCGCTCAACTCTCTGCAGAGCCAAGTGAGTAACTGTTCATTAGCTGGTGTGATTAATGCCCACACAGAACTGGCAGATTGTGTTTGTCTGCTCTGACCAAGTGCACGCTCATTAGCATTTGTGAAAAGTGCTAAAGCCACACCTCCAGAGCATGTGAAACCAAATCGTGGGACTGGCAGAAGGCTCATGGGGGCCCAGTTGTCAGTGGTCTATCTACTGTCCACGTGACTTCTCTAGTTTCCTTCGAGCAGGGCAGAATGCACATCGTCCTCCACTCCCCTGCTTAGAGCCAGCTTTGTACACACCTCCTCAGATCTCCATGGGTCTGAAAATGTCTGCTTCACAGGGCACCCTGCAGAAGTTCGTAGATGACCTCTTTGAGACCATCTTCAGCACAGCCCACCGAGGCTCCGCCTTGCCCCTGGCCATCAAGTACATGTTTGACTTCCTAGATGAGCAGGCTGATAAGCACGGCATTCACGACCCACATGTCCGCCATACCTGGAAGAGCAACTGGTGAGTGTAGGAAGAGGTGACCTGCCCACCCAACCCCAGAGGTAGGGAGGCAGGACCCCAAACTGGCCACCCTCCATCTTTCTCAACTGGTACTCTGCACAGACTCAGTCTCTGCCCCTCTCCTGTTGTCTCCCACTATCCTTCTGTGCTCACTTCTCCCTTTCCTCTCCTCAAATCTGTCTCTTCAGTCTTCCCTTCCAATCAGTCAGTCATTTAACATTTATTCAATTAGATCAGTGAATGAAAAATGGATGTGTCAGTGCCATAGCCAGGCTACTTTCACATCCAAGTACCTCCTGGGTATGGGAAAATGTGCGAGACACTGAGAGTGCTAGACGAGTCAGACACGCCTCTGCCCTCAGTAGGCTGGCAGGCAAGGCAATGAGAAAGGAAGTCAGCTGTCTAGACAGAGAGACAACTGCTCTGATAGGGGATGTCTTGTGTGCCACAGGATTATGCAGGAACCACATCGCATGTTGATTCGGGAATGGAGTTTTGGTGCACACCGGGGGGTTACCTGGCTGAACAGGGATGCTTCTGTTCTATCCAGTAAACACTTTCCAAGCTCTGGTTGGGGAAGAGACCTGCCCATAACTGAATTGCCTTCCCTGTAAACACAGGATCTCCTAGGTACTAATGACAAGGACACTTCAGGTGTGTCCACTTTAGTCCCCTCTATCCTTATAATGTCCAACATCTCTCCCATCATTCTTGTGGAGAGTGAGTGCTTTCAGGGTGAAATCACAAGGCATCAGTATGTAGCCCATGAAGAAAACATTGTACAGCATGGGGCTTAGTGAATATTGAAAAGATATGGGGCCAATGTAGCCTCTGTTTCAGGGTTCTACCGTGGGCAATACTGGCTGATGTTAATTCCATTCCATTCAGATTTACCTCCCTATAGCCTTCACTTCACTTCAACTTCTGGCTGTTCTTCCTCAGCTCTTTTCTTCCAAGTCAGTGTAGTTCTGGTACCCAGGCCTATGCCTGCTAGGATTGGCCAAGGCTCCAGGGCACAAGCAAGAGCCCTGACAACCAGTCCCAGGGCCAAGAGCACAGCACAGAGGAGGCAGACGTCAGGTTAGGGGTGAAAATGTCATTCATGAGGTGTGCTCTGGCCTCACTTCTCTTCCATCTGGAGGCCCTCTCTAAAGAGATAAGAGCCTGGGGTGTAGGGTTCACAGTGGCTCTTGATGATGAAGACCTGGGTTTGCTGGACATGAACCCAGTTTCAGTGGAGCTCTCCCAACCTTTCTGCAGTAGTTGGAATCCTAAGCCAATTTCCACTCAGCATATCAGCACTCAGAGAAGCCATTTATCTTCTGTAAGTCCTTCTGATCTAGCCTTCCCTTAGGCCTGTCAATAAGTATAGGGACATTTAATGTTTCCTTCTTCTTGACATTACTTGGGAGCTGTCCAGGGGTATGTCCCCACCCAGTCTATTTCTCTTGTCAATGAGTCTTCCTTCTAGAATGTCACCAGACTTCAAGATGTAAGAGCTGTTCTGCTCTTGAGGGGAGAGAGCTGATGCTTCTCAGAAGCAGGCTGTTGGGAGCCAATTACAGGAATGGCCCCTATATGGTATCTATGCTATATATCTTTGGCCTGTCCCTTCTGCAGGGATCAGGCCTTCTGTTCTGGGTGTCATGTCCCTTGGGGCAGAATCAGAGCCTCACGGGATCATTGCTTTCAGGTCCTCAGGTATAGGTAGGAAGTGGGTAGCAGCACCTGGTTCAAGTTCTCCTCTCAGAAGACACTTCCCTACCCCTGGCTCTGACCCATTGCTACCCTGAGCAAGATGCAGTCAAGCATTATGAGATCTGAATACTGACGTGAACACATTGTCCCTGACTGATTAAAGATGGCTCCTCTATTCCTGGCCTAGGTATCGCTCACCTCTGCCACTCACTTCTTCCCTAGTTCCCTACCTGTTCTCTTTTGAATAAATCTGCTGCTCATTTAGCCTGAGTGGCTGCAATCAGCCAAGATTAGCGGCACCTCTAATGTTAATAACATGCTAATATTTCATCAGACAGGAGGAGCCTCATGGAGCTTTGGCTTTCCTGTTTGATGCTTCTTTGTCATCACAACTGGCTTAAGGATTGAGGAGTACAGCAAATATGGGGTTCCCAGCATGGATTTCAGAATGAGGAAATACAGGAAGATGAGGGCAGAGGACTTTGCTAGCTGGGCAGATAAGTCTTCATTCAGGACTCTGAGTCCAGTAGCTATGGTCTCTCTCTCTCCTCAGGAAGGCAGCTGTGTGACCCTCCTCACCCATGTATGGTACCTCCCCCTTCCTTTTCTGTTGTGGGTCTCCAACGGTGGAACGAGTACCACTGAACACTGTCAGGTCTCAGTGCACTGTTCTCTTGCTAGAGACTTAATAAATACTTGTTGATTGATTGGCAACCATGAATGTCAAGTCTTACTGTTGGAGCATACTGACGACAGTTAGAAACAACATGAACAGAAATATTGGACTCCGAACATTGAAATAATGGAATTTAAAGGGTTTAAGTTCTAAGAGGCAAGCCAAACACATGCAGGTATTGTAACTGTCACCAGCAGGGACAACAACCTCCCAAACAACAATAAAACATCAGGGAAAATGGCAGGAGAGGGAAAGGAAGAAACAGAGGGAAGGAAATAAAGCAATCCTTTCCTGGACACCACCCCCTTCTCACGGGCATCTCAGCCAGTTAGGTGGGAGCCTCAGAGCAGACAGTGGGCAGGAAGAAGGTAGCCTGGAGAGGAGAGGCCTGCTCCTTCCTGTGCCAGGGACCTTTGCAGCAACAGATGATGACCACAGGACCGGACCGCACTGTGCAATCATCTCCCTGTGGGTCTGCCGAAGGTTCGGCATCTGCCTTAACCCCACATCAAACCCTATGCATTCCTGGGCATGTACTTGCTGGCATGTCTGTCCTGGCTGGCAGATGTTAGGTGGGGAGAAGAAGATGGGGCTTGATGAAGCCAATGAGGGGATGAGTGTGGCAAGGCAGCCTGGAATCACTTGGCTGTGCTGGCTGTCAGCCTTTGTGCCTTTTCTAGACAGGATGGGACCAGGCAGGAAGCAAAAGTACGACTTCTGCCAAGTCATCATAGGGAGCAGAGGGCCAGACAGGAAAGCTAGCTTTCAGGTGATTCTCTATGGTTTGTCAACAGATGCTCCTGACACCAGGCAAGTGGTGGAGAGTAGAGTAGATGGTCTGAAATTCTACTCCATAGTACTCATTCTAGCTGCTTCCCATACAACAGGCTGAGTCTTGTGGCATAGCTGGGTAATAAGTCCTCCCCAGTACCTCCCAGCTGTATGTCTCTTCAGGTATAACCCTGCTAATCTTCAGTTGCCTAGGAGATAAATTGGGCCCAGCAGACCTGCCCTACACCCCATACCTCACAGGGCTGTGAGCTCCCTCGCCATTGCTCCTTCTCCATAGAACACTGGAGCTATGCAACAGCCCCCTCTCCTCACTCTTTGCCTATTCCTTCCATACAGCCTCCCCCTAAGATTTTGGGTCAACATGATCAAGAACCCACAGTTTGTGTTTGACATCCATAAGAACAGCATCACAGATGCCTGCCTCTCTGTGGTGGCTCAGACCTTCATGGACTCTTGCTCCACGTCAGAGCACCGGCTGGGCAAAGACTCACCATCCAACAAGCTGCTCTATGCCAAGGATATCCCCAGCTACAAGAACTGGGTAGAGAGGTGAGTGGGGGCTCCTGACTGAAACAGCAGCTTCCTCCAGCTGGAGACTCCTCCCCTTCAGTGAGCTGGCCACTCCCAAGGTTCATCCTGCAGTTGCCACACCCCCAAGTCCTAAGGTGTCCACAGAAGCAAGCACTGGGAACCTCTGCCACAGCTCACCATGCACTTCACTTCCCTGTACAGAGGCCATGGCTCGGGCTGGGAAGGTGGCTCAGCGGTAGAGCGCTTGCCTTGCATGCATGAGACCCTGGGTTCGATTCCTCAGCACCACATAAGCAAAAAGAGAAAAGCCGGAAGTGGTGCTGTGGTTCAAGTGGTAGAGCGCTAGCCTTGAGCTGAAGAGCTGAGGGACAGCGCCCAGGCCCCACGACCGGACCCAACAACAAAAACAACAACAAAAAAAAAGGCCAGGGCTCTTAGTGGCCACAAAGCCTGCGAGGCCCAGGAAGGAGGTAGGATTCTTCTTTGCTCTAATTCCACTTGCCAATACACACATACACACACACACACACACACACACACACGTATGCACACATGTTTATGTGGTCGTGCACATGCCAAACATATGTAAACATACTGTGTGTGCATGTGCAACATGTACGCCTACATGATATACATGAAGTATGTATCTACATGTATAATACGTGTGCACGCTGTAGATACACATGTGTATTGGGCATGCATGCATATCCACATTACAATGTCCCCCACAGACTCCTACCATCACTCTACCAGGCTGTCCATCACCTTCCTGCTCCACACACCTTGCAGTACTAGTTAGTGTCTGTGGGCCCTGCTGCAGTCCCTGCCTTCCCTGGCTCCACTGAGATGCCTAGACAAAGCCCCAGAGAGGAAAGGAGGTGGTTTTCCCTGTGACTTCACCTGCTGCCCTGCTGTCACAGAGCCTCGCTGAGCTTGCTGTCCAGGACCTGGTGTATGGTGATCACCTTAGTCCCCTGCACTACGTAGGCCTTTCCTGTAGGAGGTGACCTGTCGGAGGGGTCACAGATGGACCATTGGAGATGGACTTGAGGATGCCACACATTTGAATGCCCTCTGACACAAAAAGAAGTTAAGGATTAAATATAGACGTATGGAAGCCATCAATGCCAATATAGCAGATACTAAGGCCCATCCTGGCAGCAATGGCCAGGAGGGATTGCCTCTGCTTCTTCCCACATCCACCCAGCAGCCAGAGGCTGACAGGCCTCAACATGGCTTAGACACTTGGGATAGGTGGCACTTGACTTGTTCCATGGAGCTCTCATGGTCCAGTGCTCAGCCTCCCTTCCCTCCTCCACCCTAAGGGCTCAGAGAGTGAGATCTCCATGCTGCTGAACCTGGAACCATCAGCCAACGCTTTACAGAGGCCTTTGAAAGCCAATTTGGGGGACTATGCTAAAATACCTGTTATACCTGCATCTCCTTCCCCCCACTGTCTCGCTGGGCCCAGGCTCTGCCTGTCTCACCTCTCTGTAGACTAGTTAACCCCAGGGTTTAGCTCTCTGGGGCTTTGCTCTGCTCTTGCCCCCATGGGTACCAACTCATCAGGAGAACTGGCTGAGGCTGGTAGGGGTGGGATCTAGCACATTCAGAAGATGAAATTCCACAGGAGCAAGTTCAAGTATGAGACTCCACGCTGACCTTTCTCCTCCCTGCTGCACAGTCTGTGAATGAGAATACTTGCCTGAAGTTCATGAAAGGGGCTTAATTGCATTCTTCACAATCGATGAGGCATCTCGGCAGAGGACCCCAGTCCAGACACCAGCACAGCAAGAATGAGAAGGAAGCAACTGTACCGGGTAGAAAAGGTCTCTTGCAGACTCAGAGGGGCTAGGCAGAGTCATGGAGAGAGTGGGGGTCATATTAATCAAAGGCCTCATAGAAAATAAGGCTACTCAGTAGGCAGCCTGGGCAAACTGAGTAGCAGGTCAGCTAGACTCAGCCCTAAACCCATTAAGGTGCTGAGCCGCTGATGGCCAGTTGGTTCTACTCTATTAGAACATGCACAAGATGCAGGCATGTGATTAGTCTACCTGTAGGCAGGTGTGGGGCTACAGACATACACTAATCCAGTCCAGCCTTCTCCACACACAGGCAAGTGGGGAGATGGAGCTCATGTTAGGATGAAGAATGACAGGAATGTGCAGGCGAGCATGTATTCATTAGCCACAGACAAGAAGGTTCCTTCCCTGCCCTCCCCCATCTCCCCTGCCCTCTTCTTCCCCATACACATGTATGCTTTGTAAATGTTCACTTGGGAAAAATACATTGGGTTTTCAGTGTCTGGCACGTGATAGGCCATCATGAAGGAGAACATGCTGGATATCTCCCATTTCAATGGGAAGAAGTCCTTTGCCTGTCCACACTGTGTGGTTTTTTGGAGTCACGGAGGTATTAGCCGGCTCCTGACAGGTTTGCAAAAAGTTCAACAGAGCCAGGCACTGCTGGCTCACACCTATAATCCTCATTACTCAGGAGGCTGAGATCTAAGGCTCACAGTTCAAATCCAGTCCAGGCAGTCTGTGAGCCTCTTACCTTCAATTAAACACCTCCCTCCAAAAAGCTAGAAGTAGGGCATAAAGAAAAGCTCATGGATAGCATCCAGGCCCTGAGTTCAAGCCCTAGAACTGGCAAAAAAAATAAAAATAAAAAAGCTCAATGGAACAATCCACCTGCTATGACTAAAGCAGATTTCATGGACAAGAACCTGAGGAGCTTTTGCTTCTGATGATAGTTCCGTCCTCTCAGTGGGCATCTAGATTTTTCATCCTGGTCTGAGGCTCTGTTGTCTGTGTGTGGCATAGTAGAACTATGCGGAAGGAGTGTTGGACCCAGTGCTACATCGCTGGCTGGTGACCATAACAAGAAAACACTGTTCAAGTGTCAAAGCAAGGAAATATTGTTCAAGCGTCTCACCAGTATGGCCTTAAAAATAACCTTTACTTGCAGACCTATTCTGCTTGGCTGTATGGGAGCTGCGAGAAGCCAAGGACACAAATCTCCCTGGGAAGGGCAAGGTTGGGAACCATACTGAAACCTTCGGTCTTCCACTGTAAAATGGAACATTGGTGTTTATTGTGTTCCAGAAATACCGGCAATGAATTGAGGGTTTTGCTGGCAATTTTATACCTGAAAAGTTATTTAATCACTCCACATTTATACTAGAGTGGTAGTGTGCCTGCCTAGCAAGCACAAGATCCCAAGTCCAAAAGCCCAGAAAAAAGGAGGAGGAGGAGAAAGAAGAGAAGAAGGAGAAGAATGTTTTAACGATATGGTTTGATGTCAGCCTGGGCAAATAATTAGTGAGCCTCCCCTCTCCACAAATAAGCCAGGCTTGAACCAGCTACAGGAGAGGCAATAGTTAAGAGGATTGAAGCCTAGGCCAGCCAGAGCAAAAGCGTGAGACTCTACCCCAAAATAAACTAAAGCGCAAAGAGTTGGGGGCATGGCTCAAGTGGTAGATTGCCTGCTTAGCTCATACCTCAGTACCGGCAAAATAAAAATAAACACAAATAAGTCTTTCTTGGTATATGTCTGTGATCCCAGCTAGAGAGAAGGCAATAGGTGGGAGGTCCAGGCCAAAAATGTGATATCCTATCCAACGATTAACTCAGGCAGAAAGGATGGGAAAGGGGCCTGGATGGCCGATTGTGAACCTGGGGCAGCCCCATTCTCCTCAGGTCTGAGGAGGCCATAGTGCTAGGCTCTTGTCTTGGGCCAAGCCCTCCTGGCCAGGGAAAACACAATCCGTTCACAGGTGACGGTGCTATCACCTGGTGCCCTGCTGGGTTCCCATCCAGATAGCCTCTTCTCTTGCTTCTGCCTTCCCCCTTCCCACACACAAGGCCTCCTCTCCCTGCCTTACCTTCCCTGCACACTCAGCAACAGGCCTAAATCCCACTAGGGCTGTGGCTGTGGCAGGCAGCTACCCATCTCCTGCCTGCCAGGAGCGTTCTAGTAGCCAAGTGAGTTGTCATTCTCTTGCATGCCCCTGAGCTGATGGTTAGACGAGCACTTGAGTGCCGTTTCTGTCAGCCTGTCACATGCAAGCCCTGGGCCCTGCAGGGGATAGGTAGAAGTAGGGAAAATGACATGGGACTGATGACAGAAAGAGATGATGTGAGCCAGAAAGACACAGATCCAGAGTGCAGCATGAGATTTCCAGTGTGGCTGAGAATATCCCCTGTGCTTATGTTCTCATGAGGGACACATTAGACTTGGGAACCACCAGAGCCATCACTATCCAACACTGGATCAGCCCATAAGTGAAGCTTCACCTCTGACCCAGTGCCCAGGTCCTCTGCTTTACCTCATCCCTGCCCTGGTGACTCTGCTCTCCCTCCTAAATTGCTTTGACTCTTCTCCCAGCAGCACGAGGGACTGAGTGCTGGCTGGGCTAAGTTAGGCCAGGCTTGGCCATTGCAAGACCCAAGCTTGAGGATGCTTCCTTGTCTTAGTAGCTGCCTGCTCTGTTTTACTATTCTTTTGTTTTCTCTCAACTACAAACCCAAAAGCACATAGGAGAAAATGAGAGGTAGCTGTCGTCTTCAGGATACTGAGGCTTTTAGTTCCTCATTAGGAAACTGCACAGCTCCCCTCTGGTGGGGAGTTGGGGGTCTGATACATAAAATGTCAAATTGCAGAAATTAAAAATGTAAATGATGGCATCTAATTAACCAGTTGACAGCAGTGCACAGCTGCAAGTGACAGTGACTGATTGCCTTCTGCCAGCCTCTCTCTTAGCGCCCCCCCGCCCCTCTCTAACTAACCTCCAGAGAGCAGGGGACACAGGGAAGAGCAAAGGTTTGGAAGAGCCCTTTGGCTCTACTGGAGGAGACTGCCTCTGTGGGAGGGGCTTAGCAGGGACACCAGGCAGGCTGGAGCCCTGTCCCCTATGACTCCACCCTCCTGCAATGTCCTAGCCACTCCATACTCTTCCTCCTCTGCCTCCTGCACCTGGAGCTGCAAATAGATAGAGTTAGCTCTTCCTGGGACCAATAAAGCTGTCCTGTAGGAGAGACAGACAGACAGAGACCACTGTGGTCCCCTGATGGTCACAGAACAGGCATCCAATGCTGGAATGCAAGTGGAGCCTTTTCCTGCATACTCTCTATATAGACTCCAGCCTCTCTTCTCCATGCAGGTATTACTCAGATATTGGGAAGATGCCAGCCATCAGCGACCAGGACATGAATGCATACCTGGCCGAGCAGTCTCGGATGCACATGAATGAGTTCAACACCATGAGTGCACTCTCAGAGATCTTCTCCTACGTGGGCAAGTACAGCGAGGAGGTGAGCCATGGCCTTCGCAAGCCTGTGGGGAAGCAGGAGGGCAGGGACGGTAGACAGCAGTGCATGTCTCCATGCACAGGAACAGCCAGTCCTGTGAACATCCCTCACTACTTCTGTGGGGAAACCACCAGCCAGACCTGGAGCTGTTCTGTGAAGACAGAGATGGTGAAAATGGTCTCGTCCACACATTCTGCACCAATCCCCACTCTTCTTACACAGATTTTTTTTATATTTTTCCTCTTGTTATTGTTATTTTCTCTGCATTATTCCTTTATTTTTCATCTCTTTCCAAACTAGTTATCTTTGAACATATACCTTCCACGTCCATGGAAAGGCCATTTGCTGTGGTGTGATGTAGCATGAAACAACAGAAATGAAATGGAATAGAGTAGAATAGGATGGAAGATGACAGAAGAGAGCAGAATGAAATTGAATAGAAAGACAGAATAGAACAACTAAGAATAGAAATGGAATAAAATAGGATGAGAAGAGAGAAAGTGAATAAAATAGCAGTTAGAATGGAATTGTGGAATAGAATAGAATAGAATAGAATAGAATAGAATAGAATAGAATAGAATAGAATAGAATAGAATAGAATAGAATAGACAAACAAACTGGAACAGAAAAGGGATAGAATGGAATGAGGTGGGAGAGGATAGACAAGAACAGAATGAAATAGACTAAAACACAATAAAAGTGGGGCAGAATGGAATGGAAAATGATAAACCAGAATGGGATGGAATGGAATGGAATAGAATGGAACAGAACAGATCAGAACAGAACAGAACAGCCCAGAACAGAATAGGGATAGAATGGAATGGAACCCAATGACATTGAATGAAATCAAATGGAATAGAATGGAATGGAAGAGGTTAGACTAGAACAGAAAACAGAAGTAGACTAAACAAAATAGAAATAGAATAGGATAAGACAGAATAAAAATAGAATGGAATAGCCTGTGTTTTTAGTTGTGTTCCCTAGTCAGAAAACTCCCCCTAGAATAGTTGGCACTACAGAGTCTGCCTTCTTTCTAGTCAGTACAAAAGTGCTCTTGGAGTTTCTTGGTCATGCAAGTGTAGAGCAAATGATCCAGAATCCAAATTCCCTACATCTAAGTACAGCATCTTGACCTTCTCTGGACAGAAGGCAGTAACAGGAGCTGGAGTGAGTAATCCAGACTCTCTCTTCACTATAACCTTGTCAACCAGACAGGGTCTAAGGAACCCCTGATTAACAGAGCTCCAGGAAGGCCAGGACCTTGCATCCTACAGGCCACAGGCAACACATTCTGTGACCCTCAGATCAGAGGAAAACCAGTTGTGAGTCCCTTATAGGCAAGAGATCTGGTACCAGCATATAGGCCAGAACTGATCCAGGGCAGAGTTTTCCCCTCTCTGTGACAAGACAAATAGTAAGGATGATATATAATACATCAGTGTAAGAGTACAGCTGCCTCACCTCAGAAAGAACTGTCCCTTAATCTACACTTTATTTTTTTATTTAATTTTATTGTCAAGGTGATGTACAGAGGGGTTACAGTTGCATATGTAGGGTAATGAGTACATTTCTTGTCGAACATTGTCACCCCCTCCCCTCGTTTTTCTCCCACTTTCCCTTCCCCTTAACTCCCCCCACCACATTTTAGTGCAGTCTAGCTTGGGATCAAAATGTCCAATCTGAATGAAATAATGGTGCTAGGAAATGACCATTCTTGGCTATCCCAGAAGTAAACAGCTGCAGCTCAGCCTCACCAATTAATAATACATCCATTGCCTAGTGTTATGTTCCTGCCCGTAATCCTAGCACTGAGAAGGCTGAAGCAAGAAGACCACAAGTTGCAGGGCAGGCTGGGCTATATAGGGAGGCCTAATATAGACTTGTCTGGAAAAAAATAAACAGAAAACATTGACAAGTTTTGAAATCTAAAATATTAGGAGCCTCCCTTGAGCTGTGAGCCTCCTCTTTCTCTCTTCCCCCTCTCCTTTATCCCCACCCCTCAGACTCATGGCGCTAGTATATTCTGCCTTGCTTATCTGGTGCTTTCCATGGAGCAGGCAGGCATTGTGCCTATGGTACTCATGCATATCGCTAATTTGATCCTTTATATTGGATCAGACTAGAGATGGGTTAGTAGTGCCTGTGGTTTACAGATGAGGAAGCAGGATCCCTCTGAAAGGTCCTGGTTTGCCCTCACGGAACAAAGCTAGCAATGGCAGAGCCAACTATCTACCTTCAGAATAGGCATTGGTAGACCTTATCCAGCAGGTACCAAGGACTGCTAAAGCTTACCACCAGCCTCTTCCAGCGATGTTTGATTTTTAATAGGTAAAATGAAGCCTCATAACTTTATAGATGTGGATATGCAGTCTCAGGGAGCTGAAGGAGGAGTGGGGTTCTTAACATCTAGATACTCACATTCCCACTGGATACTAAGCACACTTTTGCATCACATATGGACCCCTGGAGATGCTGTGGAATCGCAGGGGACTGTAGTCTGGGTACACAGGTATCTTCATCAAAGTGCTGTACTTGGTCACCTGTCTCTCGTGGACAGTGGAATTCACATGTGGATTCCTATTTGATGTGTGTATTGGTGCCCTGTGTTTCTGCACACACAGGTCCTCACATGCTGTAGCCCCTGCCCTATACTTCCTGTACCTCTCCAGGCTGTCACCCAGGCTGCCTGCCTACCCAGCAGCCTCCTGTCTGCATCAACCAATACATTTAGAAACCCAGATATACATACACACACGCAGACCGGTAACCTGCCTCTTCTTCTTCCTTCTACAGATCCTTGGACCCCTGGACCATGATGACCAGTGTGGGAAGCAGAAACTGGCCTACAAACTAGAACAAGTCATAACCCTCATGAGCTTAGACAGCTGAGAACCGTCCTTCCAGGGCCGCCCTGGAAGGAGGGACACACCAAGCCGTGCCTCAGTCTAGATTATCATCTTTACCAAGTGCAAGTTCCGACAGGCATCAGCAGCACCCCCAAACAGCGCTATCTCCTCCCTCTCCCACCCTGTCCTCTCTCTGCCTCTTTTGTCTCCCTCCTTCCTGGATCCCATCTCTTTCAGTTGCTCTGCTAGGCAATTGGACCAAGCCACCATCCCACAGTCAGTGCAAGGTGGCCAGGTCTACATCGAAGGACCTGAGCAAAAGATGTCAGAGCAGAGCTTTCTCTTCCAGCTGCTCCTGGCTCCATGTGTCATCAGCAGACCCCAAATATGGATGAAGAGCTGTGGACAGAGGACTTTCCTATGCTGCTACTTCACCATTTCCTTCGAGAGTCCCCAGTTTGGTCCAAAATGTGGCATAGGGAAGTGACAGTGAGCTCAGTATTATCTTCACTGAGAAGACATGGCCTGGCTTTCCCTTCCCACATGCTCAGCTCTAAGGGGCCAGTGAATGATCTGGGTGCTTCACAGCTGTGAGAAGAAAGGCCTTGCCTCCTCCCTGCGGCTGGTGTGGGGAACGGGGGCGGGGGGGGGGAGAGGTTGGGAGGTACTCTTTGCAGCACCTCCCACCTGTGGTCCAGAAGCCTCCTATCCCCTTCCAATCCCCTTTGGAGCTCTTCCACGTGTCCAGCCTCCTCCCCTGCCTGTAGAAATCAGGCAGAAGAAAGTAGAGCAGTTACATTCCACCACACAGATGCTCCTAGCAGCAGAAATGCAACCTGGAAGGTGAGGAAAAGGAAAGAGTTGCGTCTACTCCAGAAGCAGAATTTGTTGTTCCCAATTCATCCCCAAATTCAAGTGTGTCACAATCATCATTATAGGTCTAGTCCATTGCCAGAGCCTCAAGTGATGTCTAGAGAAGGCATCTCCACCCTCTTTGTCATTGCTCATCAGGGTCAATGTGAAATGCATCCAGGAGATTCTACCTCCAGCCATCTCCAAGGCTCCATCCCCCACTGTCCTTGAGAACTCCACAGAAGGCCAGGGTGGACAGCCCAGCCTCCATCTCTCCCCTGCAGAATCTGGTGCCATTGCTATGCAGATGACTTTGTCACTGGACTTGTCCAGACCTCTTTGGGGATCATTTTATCCACATCTCGGCTGTCTTTTTAGTCCTTCTACTTCCTCATCCTTTCTTCAGTCATCATTGGAAGAAATATACTCAAGCACAGCCTCACTCAGACAAACCAAAATGCCAGCCAGCCTCAGTCCCTAGCTTATGTCTGGGAGGAACTGGAGAGCCACGCTGAAGGACCTGGCTGGAAATAGAGGAGGCACATGCAACTGACCACATTCATCTCTCCATCTGTCCTTCTATGTCCATCCAACTATGGATATGTTGTTCTAGCCAGTCAGGCAGATGTGTGCTCAGAAATGGGTATAAGGTGAGCAGGGGCTGTGGCAAGACATGGTCTAATGGCAGGCTCTAGAAATCTACCATCTGGAAAGGGCCCTTAGATACTATATGATCCAGTCTCCACCATAAGTGGAAGCTCAGATCTGAAGTCTGCCAATAGGAGATAAAGAGAAGCAGCATGGAAGGTGGATTGGATAAGGATTCTAATCTCGATTTCACTCAAAACAAGCCCCACACAGAGAAGGAGCCACATCATTTCCAGCAAAATCCAGGCATCATCCTGCACTTTTAAGAGCACTGCCTCTTGGGATGTGAATCAGTGTGCATGTGTGACAATGTGTGTGTGTGTGTGTGTGTGTGTATGTATCAGAAGGCAGAGAGCTCCAAAATACGTCCTGTGTAGGAAAAATTGATGTGGCTTCCTTCTCTGCTCCTTCTTCATCCATCCATCTGTAGCTTCGGGACACTGTAATACTTGCTTTCTGGGCTGAGTGGTGGTGAGTAGGAAGAGAGGTCCCCTGTCCATAGGAAATCAGGGTGGTTATCTGCCAAGGCCCGGACTTCAGTGACCCAGTGCAGGGTATCATGTGGCATTGTGGAGAACTAATGGGAAAATATGGCACCCTAAAAACAGGAAGAAGAAAATGGGAAAAGATGGATTTGAAAAGAGAGAGAGAAAAAAAAAATAACCAAAGGTTCTGGCAACTGAAATGCCAAGCGAAAATTCATGGAATTTCTAACCTTGATCATTTTCTTTCTTCCTAAAAAGCCACAGGACCTGGCAAAGCCAGAAAGGGTGCATGTGGGGGCATAGACTGAGAAAGAACCTCAGCCACTAAACTATATTTGCACATGTGAAGGGTTGAGGAGGAGAGACACAAAACCTATTTAACACAGATTTGCTGGATGGAAGCTGTGTGTGTGTATGTGTGTGTGTATGTGTGTGTGTGTGTGTGTGTGTGTGTGTGTAGTATAGTGTGTGTGTGAGTGCATTTTGATTTATTTTTTAAGTTTTGCACAGAGAGAAAATAATCAAGCAGAAAAAAAGACTGCTACCATGGTTTTGCTGAAGCCTTTATTTTTCACTGTGTTATTATTATTACTTTTGCGGTACAGGACCCCCCCCCACCAACACATACACACCCTCCATGTTTTTGTCAAAATGTTAATTAAGCACCTCAGAGAAACAAAAAAGTCAGGAAGCTGGTAAGAAGGATGGAGGAGGTTCCTGGCTCTCCTCATTTCTCCTGAGGGGAGCTTGGGGGAGATACTTTTGTTGATGGCCTGGGTTGCTTCTAGCATTTTGTTTGTTACTGTTTATGGCTTGAAAATCCTCTTTACTTTTGCTATGGGTTTGTTTTTCCATTGCATACTTTGGTTTTTTGATGCAAGTGTAATATGATTAAAAACAAGGACAGGCAACATTGTCCCACCAAATCTCCCCCAACTCCCCTTGAGAGTTTCCAGCTCCTCTTGGTAGAGCAGAGACCCAGGGTGCTTCCCCAGGGGACCCGTGGATGCCTGCAGAGAAAGTCAGGAAGCAAATTGGGTCCTGTGGCACGGGGGCGTCCTCGTGGCCTTCATCCAAGTCAATTTGCAGTCACAGGTCTGGTGAAGGTGAGAGCTTTAGCGTGCTCCTTGAGTCTGGGCAGCAAGCAAGGGAGAAGAAAGAATCACAGTCAAAATGGCTGGCCTACGTCAGATGGGGATTTTCAAATGTTGAAGGGAAATGGGCTGACGTCTGGTAGTGGCAGGAGGCTGAGATCCTGAATGTCAAAGCATAGGTAGACGAAACCAAGAAAGATAGCTGCAGGCTGGCCATGTCCCCTGGGTCACATGTCTCCCCAGGTGTGGGTGCGTTCGGCGCCCTCTTTGTCTTTCCCTTAGAGTCACTGATGTTCCTTGGTAACTACAGATTGTGCCATTAAGTGGAGTTGGTTGCTGTACAACTGCCTCAGGAATATACTTCCCTGCCTTTTTCAAAGCTGGTAATGGGATAACGGGAATACCCTTCCAGAGCCAGCCCTAGCAACTCTGTGAATGAGTTCTGGATCCTTGGGTAGAGCCACATGCAGAAAGAGAAGTCATTAAAATGACTCCCAAAGTTTGAAGCAGACCACCAGAAACTTCCCAGAGAGAAGCAGAAATTGCGGATGGATAAGGCCTGTCTGTCCTCAAACCCCCATGTGTAGCTGTACTTCCAGAGTTCATGTCCTGTACTGTCTCTGGCTCTCCACAGCCCTAACATTTCCATCCCTCAGGTCTCTGGTGCTTATGTGCCCCATTGCATGTGTGGCTTCTGACTATGTCCTCACTCTGGCCCTTCTTGGCCTTCTCCCACACAGAGCCTCCTCTGCAAGGCTGTTTATTGAGTCTAGTACAAGAGCTGCTCAGCCCCATTCCGGACAGCTCAGCCTCTGGGGCTGCCACAACCCACCCTTTCCAAAGCTGCCTTTCTGAGCGGTAGGGCCTAGGGCCCCATCTTTGGAACCACAAGTAATGATATTCCACCTGACCTCCACTCTAAAAGGCAAGTCCTGGCCAATGTTTGTAGAACTCTGGACAACACTGACATTCATTCTTGTATAAGTACCTCCTGCTTTAACCCACAAAGGGAAGCTCTATTTCCATCTGTCAGTCTTTCACAGGACCGAGGGATACTGCCTTTGATTCCAAATGTTTCAACCCAGTGAAAGGCAATGTTCCTAATAACCAGGACAAACTTTTCCTCTAGTTTTCAGAGAGCCCAGGAGTGAGGGGTAAAGATGGGGAGGCAGGTAGAAGGCCCACAGAGCCTCTCTTCAGGATCTGAGTGTAGCCCAGCCACACTCCCCCAAAATCCCTGCTGGCTTCAGCGGCATTTCTGTGAGGTCTGGAGATAACCCTACCTAGGTAGCTTTCTGTGTGGCTCCTCCCTTCCTCGCAACCTCTTGCTCATCCACATCAAAGGTCTCCTTCCAGCTCCTCAGGACTGGTGACCCAGGGACCCTGACACCCCACTTTGTACCTCTTAACGTAGCTGTGGACTATTTGTTTGGGATTGTACAGTTCATTCTTTTTTGTTTATGTATGTTAAGTTTGAAAGTACGGATGGAGACCAGGTATGGTTGTATAGTTAAATTACTGGGGGTGGGAGCAGGAGAGACATACCAGCACGATTGAGGACCAACGGGAGTCTCTGCTATTAATAAGAAAGGGGTCAGGAATTGCCCCTTTTGGCCAGGCCAGAGGAAGTACTCTTTGTGGCTGCTAATTCCTCTTAGTGCTTCCTGTGGGCTTTTTTATGGATGGAACCCACCATGTCTACCCCTTTCCTCCTCCTCCTCCTCCTCCAGACACCTCTCCCAGGCCATTCTGTGCAAAGCATACTTGCGCCTTCTTTTCCAAGTGAGAAGCTGAAGGACAGTCACAGGTGACAGTGGAGAGGCAGCTTTTCATGACTGAGAGGCTGAGATGTTGCAAACCACTCTCCCATGATACTGATACTCTGGGTGGACAAGGCCCTCCAACTGGAAACAAAAGAATCATTCTTCCCATTTGGAAAGTAATCCCTGCAAGAAAAGTTGCAGACATTAAGAGAGACACTTTATTAAAAAGAAGCAACTACAAACCATTGCTCTCTAATAAAATTATTTTTATTAGGGGGTGTATCCAATTTTTTAATGTAGGATTTGGGGGGAGGGGTTGTAAAAATAATACACGCTCATTAGCGTTCCAATGAAACTCCTTGAATACACTGATAGCTTCCAGCAAGCAAAGCTAAATGAGACGAGTCCTCAATGAATAAAAAGCTTTCAATTCATATTGGTAGAGATGGTGAGGTGGTCCAGATGGAGAGGGGTCTGGGTTGGAGTGTCTCCCCTCCCCTCTACTTCCTCTTCCTTGGACTTGTGTATAACCCTGGCTTTACAGGCTACTCCTAGAATTGCTCATTTTGATACTTCTGTCAGCTTCCCTCAAACTGCCAAGAGGCCTACTTTGGGGGATCCTGACTCCCTCATCTTCCCAAGAATGCAGAAGAAAGTAGATTCGGTCTATGCAGCTCCTTTTCCACTGGTTTCTTTTGTTAGAATCTTTGAACTTATGAGTCAAGCACATTTTGGAAGGGATCCCTTTCAAGACTATAATTCAAAACAGGATACAGTTAAAGAGCAAGCCCAGGGACACTCAAGAAACCAAGACCACTTTAGCAAACAGGACTAAGGAATGCCTCTGTGCAGAGGTCAGCCCATCACATCCAGGCATCAGGCAGGGTGGGCTATGTGTCCTCATGTCTCTCCTCTCTCTCTTCCTGGCATTCCTGTTAGCTTGTTGTCTTGTTCAACCTTCCGTTCTTTAAAAGGAAAAGCTAGTTTACCTCAAAAAAAAAACCATGTTTCCATTTGGAAACCAATGACTTTGTGTTTGAGAGCGGACTGAATGGCCTGCCCTGCATCGCTTGCTGCCTGGGTCTGGGGTCCTTGAGACTTAGTGGTCTTGGCTTAGTCCTGCATTGGCTCTCTTGAGCAAGAACTATGCCTCCAGGCCCTGAGATGAGAAGGAAGAACTGGATGCTGCTCTCCTCCCTACTTTAGCATGGAGGGACCAGCTTCTCTTCCAGCAGGGTCCTGCCAAGTTACCATAGCAACCAGCAACTCCAGGGTACCACAACAGAGAATGGCTCCATGTGCTGAGGTGTGAGGGGAGAGCAGGGGTTCTGGCCTGGTTGGATGACCCAGCATCAAGCCCCAAATGCTAAAAGGGAAGAGGAAAAAGAGGAATGGATGCCTGGGTGGGTTTAGGAACTAACAAAGGTCTTTGAGAGAAAAAAAAAGAAAGAAAAAAGCCACTGAATGAGGTAGGGAAGGTTATTTCTGTTCCACAAATCCTCTTCTATCCCCACCCCACTTCCATTTCAAAATAAAGCTCCCACCTTGAATACTGACCCTTTGTTAGAACCAAGTAAAACACACCTTTGAACACCAGTGTTACGATGAGCTTCGAGGACAGGTGGATGAGATCTCTGAAAAGAAGAGGGTCTTCTGGTTTAGATTTTTAAAGAAGAGTATCCTAGTAAGATTTAAAAAAAAAGATTTTAAAAAAGTTTTTAAAAAGAAAAACCTATGCTATTTAAATTGGAGCCCAGTTGTAACTTGGTAAAGGCAAGCTTCTGTACCTTTGTTATAATTAATTGTATACCTGTGTATGTAAATATAAGGCATTCCTATTTTGCAGTTCAGAACAAAAAAAAACTTATTTGTAATATAGAATAAAGTTTATTAAAAAATAATAAAAATTCAGTTTGAGATTTATGTCTTTCTTCATGTGACTGTCTGGAAGGGGCGCGGAAGAAGATGGGTCAAAGGTGGGCAGCAATCACTGTGTGCATACACACAGCATCTTTGTGCTCCAGCAATGTGACATCCAATCTCAGCCACTTGAGAGAGGGCCTAGCTAGCCTCTGAACTCATCTGAACACAGTTCTCTAGTACTTACTATCAGCCATTCATGTTGGGGCTAGAGAGAACACAAAAATCCATCCTTCCTTGGATCCTTCTCTCTTCTCTGTCTCTCTGTCTCCCTCCCTCCCTCCCTCCCTCTCTCCCTCCCCCCCTTCCTAGCCCCAGCATTAGGACATCTGGGTGCCATGCTTGGCACTTAGCTGGCTACCTGGGCAGATTTTTTCACCTCTGAACTTTTAAGTCATCAGATGGAGAAGACAGGGCTGGATAACTTCATGGGTCTTATGATTCAAGGAGAATAAATGATGCAAGAAGGATGGAGGAAAGAAAGGAGAGACAGAAACATGGGAAGGGGAAGATGAAGGAGGGGAAGAAAGAGAAATAGAGGGGAGATGTAAGATAGACCGTGAGGTAACCAGTTGTTGGTAACTTCAGGTAAATTCTACCCTTTCCTGCCTCCCTATAGCTCCAAGTTTGACCCTCAGAACCCTCCAGCTTTCAGAGCAGGACGCTGGTGGCATAAGCAGAGTGCTCAGCAGGAATGGGGTATGTAAGAACTATGGAGAGAGAAAAGCCAAAGTAAGTATGTCCTACCCTGGCTTCCCAATGTCCCACCCTGAGTCCTTATAGAATATGATAGAACTGCTAAAGAGGAAGAGCAATAAGACTAAGAAATAACAGCCTCTAGCAGACATAGCCAGCACCATCAGGTGACCCAGTAATCCCTTGGAAAGTATCATGGGAATAGATGGAGATGATAGCTAGAAGGGAAAGCCAGTCGGTGGTCACTCAAGATCTAGCACAAATGTGTTGAAATCAGCCTCGTGTTAATCAGACTTACAGGAAAAGTGTAGCTTATGACCAAAAGCCAATGTCCTTCCATCCTAAGTAAAGATGCAGGCTGGATGCCAACAGTGATCATCCTCTGAAGGTTCAGCTTAAGATTCCACACACGACCCAGTGCCAGCATGGCCTCAGACACCTTCATCTGTATGATCTCATTCCTTGTCAGAACCTCAACCACCATGACCTTGAACAGACAACATCTCAGTGCTTCTGTTCCCTTCCTCATAAAATGAAAATTATTCCAAATGCACTATGAAGCCTAGAAGACTGGGTGGAGGAAGGCTGATTTATACAATTAAATGAAAGAGGAAAAATAAAAGCCTGGTGCACCATGAAAAGGGTCATACACACATGCAATATTTTACTAGTCATAAAAACGATACTGTGCAAGCAAGAGTGGATTGGGCCTGGAGCCTCAATGACAAATTTAGAATGAATCCTTTATTCATTACAAAAAAATTATCCAATGCCTTTTGAAAAATGGGTAGTTTTTGGTCATTAGACAAAGATTCTTGAGTGCAAAGACCAAACCTTAGTTGAATTGGCTAACTCCAGTTTATCACAGTATCTGTTATAGAAGCAGCCATGGCTGACAGGTGGAGGAAGAGGCAAAGGCAGCAGGTATAGGGGCTACTGTGCTCCATCATGCTCCTCTTTGTTTTCCTTGTGTGTGTGTTTGTGTGTGTGTGTGTGTGTGTGTGTGTGTGTGTGTGTGTGTGTGTGTGTGTGTGTGTGGTGTGCTGGTACTGGGGCTGGAACTCAGGACCTGGGCACTGTCCCTTAGCTTTCACACTTCTGGCTTTTTGATGGTTAACTGGAGATAAGAGTCACCTGGATCTGTCCAGGCTGGCTTTGAACCACGATCTCAGATCTCAGCCTTCTGAGATATGATTATAGGCTCAAACCTATAATCCTATTAGTATCTTATCTTTAGGAAAGGAATCCTTGAGTTGTAGCAACAGGCTGTCTTCTTCAGTAGAGAGAAGTGGGTGCTCTAGTCAAAGCTTCCTCCAGTGAACAGAGGTGCTTCTACCCAACACGGTGAATGGCAGCAAGAACAGGTCACTTTCTTACCCATCACCACCTTAACAAAATGCCCCCTTTGAACATGGGATCCAGGACTGCAGGGCTGCATGAAAAAGGACTGTTATCTTCAGTATTTACTTCCCAAGTGATTGCCTGTTTTCTAAGTATCTGGAATTACAGGCATGTATCATCATGCCCAATTTGACCAAGTCTTTAAAAAAATATGTTATTGAATATTTGCCTCCAATATATACATTAAGTTTTGAAGCTCCTAATTTTCCTCAGCTGGATTTTGGACAGGTTATGAATGAAGAAAACTAAGAAAATTAAGAAAAAATTGGAGAAAGAAGGAAGGGAAAAAATCTACAGAGAAAAGGAAATAAGGACATAAAGGCAAGGGAGGATCAGAAGAACAGAAGGGAGAGGAATTTGAGGGTAAGAAAGGACACGGCATGTCACCAACCCTGTGGGTATACCTTTTACCTCGTTCCAAGTTCACCTGTTTTGGTAAAGTGTTTAGCTCCAGGTAAAAGTGACAGCATGGGCTTTCCTGGGAGAAACTCCATTTACCATCTAGGAATGAATCTAGCCCAGGTTGTTGCAAAAAATAAAGTTTCCTAACGTTTGATTCTGAAATGATCAAACTACTAGGGAAGCAGAGAATACATCCCCATTTAGGAATAGGAACTGCGTTCTCAACATAGGTCCTTGATCAAGACAGTAGCTATTTTTTTTTTGAGGAGGTCGGGGGAGTCCGGTTGTGGGGCCTGAACTCTGGGCCTGGGCGCTGTCCCTCAGCTCTTCAGCTCAAGGTTAGCGCTCTACCACTTGAGCCACAGCGCCACTTCCGGCTTTTTTTCTTTTTGCTTATGTGGTGCCGAGGAATCGAACCCAGGGTCTCATGCATGCAAGGCAAGCGCTCTACCACTGAGCCACCTTCCCAGCCCCAGTAGCTATTTTTTAAGAGATCCTAGATGACATGTGGTTCTGCAGAGAAAGATTCTTGCTCAGTCTAGCAAAGGCCCAATGATCTTCCTAAGATAGAGGAGAGGTGAGACGTACCCCAAGTTCACCAATCATTCTTCATTTTCGCATCTTTAAGATCTATCAACACATCACTGTGAAAACACACACACACACACATACACACACACACACACACACATATCATAGGAATCATCCTATATCTTCAACTTAAGGACCTCATCTCTACCTAAGCAGCTTTAGGTCCAGCTTCTTTTTCTTCTACTTTAGTTTGACTTCTTGAGTATTGCTCATTTCCACAGACAACACAGACTGGAAATAACACTGCTGCTGAGCTGTGTGAGCAGCCCACCTGAACATCCTGTCTACACAGTAAAGATGACAACATGACCTTGTTTCAACCCTGCCCTTCAGTGACTGGCTCTTCTTTGGAGCAAGTTTCTAACCATCTCTAGGTCTTGCCTTTCTGGCTTGTGAAAATGGGAATTATTGCACTATCCTCAAAGAGTTATTTTGAGAATCATATGAGGTCAGAACTGGGAAGCATATAGCTGAGGTCCTGGTGCCTGATACATTTATGGTGGATGGCTGCTTTTATTCTAAAGAGCAGGCTCTTCAAGGAGCCCTTGTTCATGGCACTGCACCCAGCAAATAGTAATTGCCCTAAAACAGGTTTTTAAATGAAACTAAAGTACATGCAAGAATTTCTGGACTGTACCATCCTGCAATACAATTATAGATAGAACACCACTTTTTAATGGTACAGAAATAGATGACCAATACTGACAAAGCTGTGTGTCCCCTGCAAAATCAGCGCCTGAGACAAGGACTGGTTAGTGGTTAGTTTAGCTGGTTAGTGGGGACATGATCCCAAGGCTCCCACTCCCCATTGTCCAAAGACAGCTCAACGGGTTCTTCATTCAAACTGCTAGGTGTGCAAGCATTCTGAAATGGCTCCGTGGCTCTCCTAGGGTCAGCACTGGCAGGAGCAGGGCATTCAAGGACAGAAGAGAGATGCAGTGTCCCCAAAGCAGGTGCTGTCAGGCCATACAGGACTTGTCATGGGAAACCTGATTCCCAGGTCTTTTACTCATCCTAGAGGCAACAGAGGCCACAGCTAGAGCCAGGGGAAGGTGAGGCACATTGGTTGCTCTTCGTCACCTCTTACCATAGGCACATTTTCCTAACCGGGAGAGAAATTGATACCAGCTCCCTCTGCAAATGGCCTGCCTCAGATTGTGGAGTCCTCTGAGGCCCAAGTATTTACATCATGGTCATTCATAAGGGGCAGGTGTGCGCCATTTTGTAAAGCAGCAGAGAGGGGACATGACCCTGCCAAAGAAAATGCAGGAGTTTCATGGCATCCTTCAAATCCAGAGACAATACGGACTCTATGGTTCTATAGTGCCTCGTGGAGCATGGCTGCTCCCACGGAACTCCTTGATACCCCATGGAACTCTTTCCATCCGGTGTTTGGGCCTGTAGCTGGGCTTGCATCTCACTCTGTTTCTTGATGCTCACCTAAACACAGCCTCATAGACCCTCCTGGACACACTAAGGTCCAGTAGCCAACACCCAACTCTTTGCAGTCCTCTCCCCATTTTCCCCTGGCTTTTCTCAGGGAGCCTACTGAGCTCAGTCTAAGGCCCCAGCCACAGAGGCTGCTGGTCCCTGGCACCCAGATGCGCCTTCCCGGTGGGTCGCTGGAGAAAAGAGCAGGCCCTGGTGAGTTATGAGGCTGTAATTCCATCAAGGGCTTCTCTGAAAGGGTCGTAAACTCACATCCCAACTCTCCCAGTCCCCTGGCCCCTTCTCTCCTCAGAGTGATTTACAAGCCTATAATTCTGAGGTGGGACTGCCTCTTATTTCACATCATCCAAATATTTTCATAAAGCAACACTGCTCTTTCTCTTGGCTTCCAGTCTCCTCCCACAGAGCAAACAAGCACCAACAGCATCCTCTAGTGGCCTAGTCCCAGGGAGGGTCCCTGGGTGTGATCCTCACGTGGAGCCCCCCACTTCTGCTGTGAGAAAAGAGGGTGACATCTGCCCTGAGATCCAGATGAACTGGGTCATGTCTGAAACGCATGGAAGGTTTCTCTCTCTCTGGAGGTTCAAAGACATGTAGATGTAGGATTCAGGAAGCTTTGGTCTCCTTGGGATCTGTGTCAGTCCGTTGATGCACATCTATTAAGTCTTCACTTCGCTTCCCTATACACCCAGTGAGTCCCATTGCCAAGCCCAGTGTCATTTCTGCGGTCACAGTTCTGCCCTTCACATCCTTTCAAATGCTGAGATGTGTGTGAACATTCTCACCTGCGCCACATCCCTGCCCTGGCCCAAGATACCACCTTGTCGCCAATGGAATGATTATGGCATCCCCTGATATTATATTTTATAATTGTCCTGTTAGAGTACAAGCTTCATGAAGGCAGGGACTTGGTCTGACTGGACTCTGCTGTATGATCCTGCCCCTCACAGCAGTGAAAGGATGAGCAAATAAGTGATCACTTGCAGCCACAGCATTTACCCCCCCAACGGATGATGGAAATAGAATCATTCCAGGTATAAGTACCAGGTCCCAACTGAAAGAGGAAGGGCAGCAGGGCTGGGAGAGAAACCTCCCTGCCATCTTTCCCTTAGAGCTAACTTTGCTTTGGGTGGAGGCTCATAACAAGTGGATTAAGTGGAAGAAGAAAGAGGGGAATGTTCTTAAAACTGGCACTGGGATGGGAAATGAGAGGGACACTTGGATGGGAAGCCACGTGGCTAACCTTTGTTAGCCTGCCTTGTGTCCTTCATGGGAGGTTGCCATGGTAATATGCTATTATTGAGGTCCAAGGACTTCTGGGTTATTCCTGGGGTAAGGAACAGCAACTGCCTTCAGCTAGGTACTGGCCACCTTCTCCAGCCCAGACCCCACATCGAGGCTAGCATCCTTCCTTCCACCTTCCCCACCTTCCCAACTTCTGCTGTGTCTGACTTTTCCCTTTAAGATCTGCTCGTGTTTTGTCAGTGGTGGCTGGTAACTATGGAAACTACAATTAGGCTGTTTTGCTCAATGTCTCTAAAAATTGTCAAGTGCAGGCGGCGGCAGCCCCTGACTTATCAGAGGCCCAGCCCAAGCTCCTCCATATGGTCTGGGACACACCCTCAGCGGCACTTGAGTTGATGCTGAAAGTAGTGGGGATGAAGGACCAATTTCTCCTTTAAAAACTTCCAACGCATCACTGTCCAGTATTTTTGTAACCTATAATGCAGACAAATCAAGAATTAAATGGAGGGAGAAAGAAACACAACATACAAGCTCTGGCAAGATTAGTCCTTCAAATGCTTGCTACCATACATCATGGGTCACTTGGCAGACAGGTTCCAGGCCTTGGACCGTGCCCTGACTGGCTCTGGCCTGGAGCCCCAGGAAGATGGCCAGAGGCACTACCCAAGCTCTTCCTCAAACCGGATGCATCCCTGGTGAAGCCTCTGACCTTGTCTAGTTCAGTCCTATGTCCAAGTATAGCTCAAGGTGGAGGGTGAGGTTTCTCTGGGGCTCCTGATGGCCAAAGAAAATGTCTGCCTGTGACCTTGAGAAAATAACTATGAGCAAAGTACATCCGGGTCTTCACTATGCCTGCAAAAGTGTCAGTCAGAAGCCATAAGAGTTGATGGCACAGGCAAGGGACTATCCAGAGGGTTCTCCTTCCCACACAACCCACCTTTCTCCATGTCTCCGGCTAGAAGAAATGACTGTGTACAAAACCCATTGGATCTCATCACTGATTTTCTGCCTGACTTCTGTGTCCATTCCCATTTCACAAAATCAAGGCATATGTTTTATATAGTAAAGTACTTAAATTAAGAGAACTGCTTTCGGTGGGTAGCTCAAAATTGTAGAGAACAAAAAAAAATAGTAGAGAGTTTGTTGGCCTTGGGGAAAGAAGGGTGGAAGGAAAGGAGGGAGGAAAGAAAAAGGAAGGGAGGGAAGGTGAGAAGAAATGGGAGGGAGGAAGAGAGAGGAAGGGAAGGAGGGAGGAAGAAGGAAAATGGGAACAGTTCTAACAAGATATATAAAAGAGAGGATAGATAGATAGATAGATAGATAGATAGATAGATAGATAGATAGATAGATAGATAGATCTATATGTATAAATCTATACACACATACACACTCCACCTAGGTCAAGAGATGGAGTAAATCCATTACCTCAGGAAATTCCTTATGATTCTTCCTGGTACATACAGTCATCCCTCCAAATCCCAGAGTCCTTCATGGAGAAAAATAACCAGTAATGAAAACATTTTTTTCACTATGTCTGCACTGAAAATATATAAATTTATTGTCTTGTCTTACAGTACAACAATGGTGTTTACACAGCATTTCCATTCTATCAAGTATTATAAGTAGCCTGGAGATGATCTAAAGTAGGAGAATATGCTTCAGGTATATCGAGGAACTTGAGAATTGTCAGATTTGAATGTCTGGGGGTGGGAGGGCCCGGGGGAGGCGCGTGGAGTCTTGGAACAAATCAGCCTTTTGGAGGCATGAGTGGACAGTTTTAAGCTTTACATGTGTATACCACTCAGGTGAACATAAGCATACATCATCCAGTACCCCCAAAGAGTTCCCTCATGCCCCTTCTTAGCAAATACTAACTTTCCCAACACGCTATTATTCTTATTTTTTCATATCTGTACAATTTTTATTTCACTGAAGACAGTCCCTATGTACATTTTATGGGTAAGAAATAAATTAAAAACAAGACCACCATAGAGCATACCCTCTAGCATTCTTTTAAAATTAAATTCATGTTGGTATCACTTTTATATAATTGTACAAAGGGGTTTCAATTCAATGTATCAATTTATGACTAGAATGCATCTTGATCAATGTTACTCCTTCCCTCATTTCCCTCACCAATCTCAACTCCACTCAATACTTCAAGTTAACTGGTACCATTTTCACATATACATTATGATGTCTGTATTTGCCCATTTCTCTCTCCATTTATCTCCTCTCCCTCCAGCCTCACTTCTTACAAACAAGGCATATTTCAGCTTCCTGGTAAGCATTTATTAAACTGTCTCTTAAGTCTTCAAAGGAGTTAACACCATGGGAATCCACTTGCACATACACAGTCTGTTAGTTTGATTGTGTACATATGCATATGGCCCTGTATGTGTTGTCAAATATGTTTATATTTCAGATCTAACTTTTGCATATGAGTGAAAACATGTGGCTACTCTGATTTCTATCATCATAAGTTGGCTTTACACAAACTCCAATGTGTACTCAGTTCATTGCCTGTGAGCTCCTCCACATAATGTCTTTGGGCTCTTTCTGATACTGTGTTGATGTGATGATCTTTGTCCAGCTCTTATTTCTGCTCAAATAGTTCATGCCCTTCAGGTAAGTATCTGATAGGGGAGTTGCTCAATCATAAAGGAAGCATATGTTTAGGCTCTGAAGCAGACACCAACAAATTGTTTTTCAAAGTGATAGTATGAATAAAACTTCCATCAGCATTGTATGCAAACTCAAGTTGTTCTATGTCTTTGTTGCACTCAGTTTCATCATCTCTTTACATTGGCCATTTTCATGGATGCATGCATGGTAAATTAAGACCCTCTTGTACTGTGGTCCTAATTTATATGACTGATGGAGAATGATGTTGAAGACTTGTTCATGTAATCATTATCCACCTGGATATCCTCTTGTGTAAAATATCATGCAGTAACTCCTTCTACCTCTTTAAAAATTCAGATTTCTGGAAGTGGCGCTGTAGCTCAAGTGGTAGAGCGCTCACCTTGAGCTGAAGAGCTGAGGGACAGCGCCCAGGCCCAGAGTTCAAGCCCCACGACCGACAAAAAAAAAAAAAATTCAGATTTCTTATCAGAAATATTGCACGTATCTAATAGTCCATGTCTTGATTGCATTCTAAATGACACTTTTTAGTAGCAAAAACTGTCTTATTCTAATTTAGTCCAATATATCAATCTGTTATTTTATGGGTAGCATTTTTATGTACTGCCTATAATTTTATATACCTTTAAAGTCATGCTTTCTATTCTCTTGTAAATACTTGGTTATCATTCAGATATGACTACAATCCACATAAAATTATTTCTGTGTATGGTGTGATGTACAGACAGGCTCGCTTTTCCCTGCATGGATATTAATTTCTCCAGTATTGTTTGTTGAAAAGACCATCCTTCTCCCACTGAATTGCAGTGGTGTCTTTGGTGTGAGTCTTGTGACTCTCCATCTGGGAGTCTATGTCTGGATTATCTATTCTATTTCATTGGTTCCTGTTTGCCTCCCTTTGCCCCAGCACTGCATTATTTTAATCACTATGGCCCCATAATAATTTTTTAAATCTTTCCTAAAGTCTATTTCATCAACTCTCCATGGAGAGTTCTTGTATATTCTTATTGGATTGATTGCTAGATACTTGGTATTTTTGGTGTTTCCTATCTTTAGAATTTTCATCATGTCAAAAAAGGATATAATATGAAGTTTACTATCATAGCTATTGTAAACATATGTTACATTAGAATTAATTATCTGTGTATTGTTGTGTGACAGATCTCTAGAACTTTTGCATCTTGCAAAGCTAAAACTCTACGGCTATTGAATAATGGACAATAATTCTCTACTTCCTTCTGCTCTCACTCCTCGTAACTACTTGCTGCTGTTTCTATGGATTGAACTACTTTTGACACCTGGCTTGTGAATTCATGTAGTATTTGTCTTTGTGTAACTGATTTATTTCATTTATGATAATATCCTTTGGGTTCATCAATGCCAAAATTTATTATTGGATTTTCTTTTGAAAGCTGAATAATCTTCCATGACATATCTGTGCCACATTTTCTTTATACATTCATCTATCAATGCATTTCAGTTTGCTTCTACCTTTTAGTTATTATAATTAATTCTACATTAAAAATGGGTACGTAAACAGTTCTTTGAGATATTGTTCAATTCTTTTGATTATATTTTCAAAAATGGAATTCCTGCAGCATAGAGTAATTTTATTTTATTTTTATTTTTGTTTATTTAATTTTTGTCTGTTGTGGGGCTTGAACTCTGGGCCTGGATGCTGTCCCTGAGCTCTTCATCCCAAGGCGAGCACTCTACCACTTTGAGCCACAGTACCACTTTTGATTTGGTAATTAATTGGAGATAAGAGGCACCCTTACCCGGGCTGGCTTTGAACTGCGATCCTCAGATCTGAGTAGCTATGATTACAGGCATGAGTCACCAGCACCCAGCTTTAATTTTTATTTTTAAGGAAACTTTATACTGTTTTTTCCTAAAAATACCATTTTGTAGTCCCTATAAATCGCATTTAAATATCTCATTGTCCAAAAATCTGATTGTTGATCAGATATTTAAGCACAATTGCTGTTTTATAGATTCTTATGTCTTGTCTATGTTTCCAATCATTACATTTGTAAACAAAGATCATTTTACTTGTTCATCTGTATTATTTGCATCTTTCGCTTTTCCTCCTCATTAAAGTCATGAGGGCTTCTGTACCATGTTTGATGTTGAATAGGGACAGTGCATGTCTGTGCTCTTTGCAGAGAGACAAAAGACATATTCTCCTGTGTGGAGAGAACTAATTTAAAATGTACAGGTAAACATAGATGGGGTTGTATGGAAGTCCACACAAATGTACTAACTAAATTATTGTATTTGCAAGGGAGAATTCAACTGTTATAATTCCTTAGAAAAACTAACTCACTGTCCACTCAAGTAAGTACAAGGAAACTGGTACTTAAAAGGTAGGGGCCTCAAGGAAGGGGGACACAGGTAGACAAGGAAGAGAGGCAGGTAGGGAGAATGCAATCATAATATTCAGCGCATATCCTATGAAACTAAGAAAATTGTGGGGAAGAGATTGCTAGAAGGAATGGGGAGAATGATGAAAGGGATGACATAGATCAAGATGCATTTACAGACTAATTGGTCAAGATGTCCTTATAAACTGAGAATAGTAACCTTTGTACAACTACTTAAAGATAATAAAAATATAATTTAAAAAACTTTTCATGGCATCAGAGGTGCAATTGGAATGGTCAGTTCATTAAGGCCAATGGTATGGAGATGCCATTAGGAAGGAGAGTTAGTGGTGAACTCTGCTGGCTTTGCTGGTCCCAGCCAGTTTAGGATGGTCTTGCTTCTTTACCATTTGAGCCATCACATGATGTCCTGCTGTGCACAGCTCTGTGCTTGTTATGGGCACCTCCTTCAACTCTTAAAGCTCCACAAAGCTTCCATGGATCCTCTCCCTTGATTCTCCAGTATGTTTCCTGAAGAATGAAACTCCTTTCCTCTTTCCTCTGGACATCTCCCAGTCTGGGCTTCTACTGCTTGGAAAGACTTTCAACCCTCTGCCCTCAAAGTAAAGCCTTTTGCTCTCAGACGTGCGTGTATGTGTGTGTGTGTGAGAGAGAGAGAGACACATACACACAGAGAGACATAGAGAGAGAGACAGAGAGACAGAGAAACAGAGAGAGATGCTGGTTACACTATAAACCAACTCACACGTTTCCATTGGTCTTACCTGACTCTCCAGGCCACAGAAATTAGAGCAAGTGTACCCTAGTTTGGGAGTGTCTCTTAAATTGAGCCTCTGGGGGCCCAAACAAAATAAAGAAAACTTTCCTGTTTTGTTTGTTTGGGGTTTGTCTGTTTGTGTTATCATACTGCTTTATATTTGTTCTAAAAAGCCTTCTGGAAAAGCCATGTAGTCCTACACTCAGCAGGAAGGGGTAGGGAAGTGCTGTCACCAGAAGGGTGGCCAAACCTCCACAGTGGCGGACTCCTGAGAGGTGGATAAGGCACCACAATGGCACTAGGATACGGGCCCAGCTCACAGAACCAGGGTGCCTCCTAGGGAAATTGTAACCCTCCTATGACTAAAAGGCTTACCTGAGAGTATGTGTTATTTTTGTATTTTTATATATTCAACTAGTAAACATTGGGGGGGGGGGAACCTTCTTCTGCTCCTGAAATTCCAGAAAACAACTTACTAGTTATTATAGCCCATTTTCAGGGTTTTTTTGGTATTTTTATGTACACATTTAAAAAGGATATTTTTGGCATGCCCAAGTTAAAACCTTTTTGAACATATGCGTGTCTGTGTAAATATCGTTACGATGGTTCTTAAACTGCTATTATAAAGTTAATATGTAAAAGCTGTTGTCTCTCATAAAAAAAATCCACTTGTCTTATCTCAGCAGGGCTAATGTAAATGTAGATAGATATTCAGAAATTTAACTCTCCAATTCCAGACTCAAAAGAAAGAAAAAGTATCATTTTAAAACTTCAGTAGCTGCTGTGGCTGCCTAATTAGCAGCTTATAAAGGGACCTTAAAGTGCTGTTATTTAAATCAAATATTCTGTCATACTATGTTGGAAATGAATTTTTCAACTTAAGGGGATAGAGGTCAGCAAGGGACAAGGTAGGAGAAAATGAGGGAGAGGTGACACTGTTCAAAAAGAAATGTACTCATTACCTGACTTACGTAACTGTAATCCCTCTGTACAGCACCTTCACAATAAAACTTTAACAAAGATTCTGCTATAAATATAATTTGGATTTAATCACCTGACACTATATAGGTAAATTAACAAATGTGTTTTGCTAACTGCTGTTGTACAGAAAAATAATTTAAGATTTCTTCCTTCCTGGGACTTCATTGAAATATAAGGCTAATAATAAGGCTCATAAAAGTGTTATATTAAAAGAACAATTTTGTCTAAGTTCAAAAATATTACAAATGAAAAGAAAAAGCAGCAAACAACGTTTGAAAGGGCCAGGTGCTGTAATCCTAGACACTCAGGATGCTGAGACCTGAAGATGGTTTGAAGACATTCTGGGGCAGGAAAATCCATGAGACTATCTCCAATTAACCACCAAAAAGCCAGAAGTAGAACTGTGGCTCAAGTAGTAGAGTGCCAGCCTTGAGCAAATAAAAGCTAAGGGACAATGCCAAGGCCCTGAATTCAAGACCCACACTGACATACACACACACACACACACACACACACACACACATATTCAAATACATTGAGATTATAAAGAGTTCATATGGATTAAATTGGCTATGTTTAAAAGATATGTAAATGATTTTTTAAGTTCAACATTTAATGTGCTGATGTCCAACTAACACCTATTTCTCTGCTTATAACAATAACATAAAAATATCCTTCTGTTAACAACATTTTTAAAAAACTGGTTAAAGTGGAGGATTATTGTTCTATCAAGATAATTACTTCTGCTTCTCTTAAGGCTTTTTACTGAATTAAAATTCATTTACATATCTGTTTATGTCTTTTAAGCAATCACTTTATAACAATTATCATTATAAATTATACTAATACATTTAGTGCCCTGTATGTCTATGACTTAAAGTATATAATTTCTGTGTCTAAACTTTACCTAAATGTTTACAGTTCTATAATGTGTAAAAGGTTAATACATCTAAAATAACCAGCAAAAATTTTAATCTAAAGTGCATTACAACTAAACCTTCTACATATAAAAACGGTCAGTGAAACTTTCAGCATTTGTTTGTAATCAATGTTCTACAAATGGAAAACCCTCCCTTTTGGATAGTTCTGCTATTTTAAAACCTGGCTGATATTCAGCCATCTAAATGAGAGAGAGAGAGAGAGAGAGAGAGAGAGAGAGAGAGAGAGAGAGAGAGAGAGAGAGAGAGAGAGAGAGAGTGTGTGTGTGTAATGACACACTGTACATTAGTAAGTAAGGCTTTCGAAAGTCATTGGAACTGTTCCCTAAAGTTTTTATTTTATTTATTTATTTACTTTTTGTCAATTGTGGGGCTTGAACTCTGGGCCTGGGTGCTGTCCCTGAGCTCTTCAGCTCAAGGCTAGTGCTCTACAACTTGAGCCACAGTGCCACTTCTGGTTTCCTGGGAAGTCTCATGGACTTTCCTTGCCAGGTCTGGCTTTGAACCTCAATCCTCAGATCTCAGCCTCCTGAGTAGCAAGGATTATAGGCATGTGTCATGGGCACCCAGCTTTTATCTTAAACAATGCTGTACACCTATTATCTTATCTAACCTAAGATTCAAAATTTTATACCAAATGTAAAAATAAATTTGATTGATTGATAGATAGATACATAGATACATAGACGATGCATGTAGCTGTGGTACTAATTTCTAGCTCTTCCATATATTAAATGTACTTCTGTTCCCCTAAATATAATACTTCCAGGATATAAAGCTTTAAAAACTATTTTACCAAGTCGGTGACCTCTAAATTAAAATCTCTAGTGATGTATTCCTAAATGTAATGGGGGCTAATGAAATTCTGTCAATCATAATTATTATCCTAAAATATAATACACAGTAAAAATAATTAGACTCTTCTGTCAACTGCTAAAGCATTGTTAAAATTTGAGTGAGGACATTGTAAGTTTTTGTCATTATGGTTTTATGTTGCTTCTAGAGGATGGATATCTTCTGCTTGTACTTATTTGTTAAACAAGTTGGCTTTTAAATAGTTGCTTTGTATTTTCCTTGTAAAACATTGTGACTGTTGTCTATTGACATTCTTTACAAGTATAGCTTTGAACACTATAATTCAAGTAACATTTTTAAGATAATAAGATGTCATCTATAAAACAGACACACTTAAACTAGATGAACTCCAGGTAAGACAAGCCTAAGAACCATTTTTCCTAAACCTCTTTGTTACTTAAATTTTAGCCCCTCAAAAAGTCTCATTGGCTCTGACTTCCACCTGCCTTGTCTGTCACTTCCCTGATAACATGAGATCAGATCAGAGCAGAGCAGATCAGACTGGCATATCTCATGACAGCAATGAGAAAAGACCTACCAGGACAAAGCTTATGCTGGCCACAAAGGGCCATCCCCTTAACAAACCGTTCAAGAGAACTCTTCAGACAAGAGGGAAAGTTGTCAGATTCCACATGGGCTCAGTGGTGGCCACCCTTCCAAGAAGTTACGATGAAAATGCTTCATAAACAGGCACTGCGATGCTGAAGCCCGTTTCTGTCTATCTTCACATTGGACAGGAACTTCACTCTCGCCTTTCTACCACCTGCTATTTCCACAGCTGCAGAAAGAATCCAGATGTCCTTCCCTATGTAAGAACATCACAGCTTCTTAGAAACAGGCCTGTCCAACTCACACCTCCGTTAATAGGCCCACAAATTACGTCAGGCCTAGGGACAGGAATAAAAACTTATTTCTTCCTTCTTGATCTATAAAAATCTGTCACTAGAGGTGACCGGTACTCTAGACACCATAGCTCAAACCCTCACAGATTTATAGGGACAAATTGACTCTTTAGCAGCCATAATCCTACAGTACAAAAGGGCTTTAGATATGTCCACTGGCTATGATTGAAGGATCATAAATCAGGACAAATTTAAACTAGCATTCGTATATTAGCTCTCAATTGAAAAAAAAAAGCCATTCAAGGATGGCTCTCATGGGAAGACATCTGGTGCTGGATTTCCTGGCTCCTCTCCTTCTTGAGATCTTTAGTTTTCACTATTACGTATCCTGACAGAAACCTCACATCATTAATGTACTCACCAAGTTTGCTACCTCTTGTCTTTAGGCCAAAAAGTAAAGATGATGTGATCATGTCAGTTCCAATTAATACAAACGATCGACCTGGTACTACTCAGCTCCCTGGATCAGGCTTTTATACAGAATTTTTTTCTCTCTCATTTTCAACTAGACCCTGCTATGTCCCCACAGGCTGCCCCATGCCCTCTGCTAGAATAACAAATGACTAGGCAAAGACATCTCTACAACCAGGTCTAGCTCAAAGAAGTTACAAGAAGATGAGACATGTACTCCCACTACAACCAGGATTGGGATTTATTCTGTCAAGGATGAACTGCAGAGTAAAGACTGTCTCCTCTCAAGGAGGCCTGAGGAGAACAAAATACCAGTAACCTGGCAGGATAAGGAACGAGAAGCTGAGTGCACAAAATATTCCTATGCTCTCAAAAACCCAAACCATGAACCAGAGCAGGGACAACCAATCAATAACAAACCATGAAAAAGAGACAACCAATCAGAACAAACCCAACCCCAAGATATGAAACCTACTCTCATCCTAGTCTCAGCATTATCTTAAGTGTGAACGTCACATCAGACTATAGATGCTGTGGTCATTGTTGCCCGGGTTCCTCGAGGAACACCAATGCTTGGAATTCTTGTCATGAGGTTCTCATTAGCATCAGCTTGATGAGTTTTCCCCAACCAAACACAGCCTCAAATAGCAGTTTAGTTTTGATATTCTCATCAAAGCATCCTTATCCAAGGGAGCTTCAGAGTTATGCAATGTTCGTCTTAGAAAAAAAATGGTTCTTGCCCTTCCTGGAAGACCTCACATGTTCCCAATTTCCAAGACAACAATACCCCAAGAAATGCACTGAATGAGGCTCTAAGTAAAGGAAGGGGAGAGGGAGCAAATGATGAGTCTGTCTTCCTCTTTCTCTTCTTTCTGGGATAACTTGGGGCTGTTATAGCATTGCTGTCACTTCTCATGTTTTGACAAAGAAGATACCGATGCTTGTACTCTACAAAAAGATGGAGAGTCTCAACAGAGGGAAAGCAGAAGCCTCTGAGGGAACAACTAAGTCAGACATGAGTCTTCCCAGTGGGGTGGGGTTACCTCTGTCAGTGAGTGAGCTGGAGAATGGGACCCCTCACCCTCTTTGTCCCCACTGTCTAATCTAGTAAGACAGGACTACATCTCCCAACAGACCCTGACTTGCAACCACGCTTTGGGGTGATGTACTTAATCATTAATTGTTGTGTTAGTTAACAGGTTATACATGTACATGCAATCCAATTCAAGAAGCACAAAAAAGGGCCACTATTCTGCCCACATCCACAGCCATCAATTTCCTTCCCCAGAGACAACCACCATCCTTGTCTATCTCCCCTCTTCTCAGAGACAGCCTATGAGAATTTCATGATGCAATTATCCAGTTTGTTGTTTGCAGGAGACACAGGCGTGAACTCAATAAACAACCGCTTGAGGATTCAAAGCCTGTCTGGCTACATGACAAAGTCCCAGAAGCAGGGTTTTTATTCATCTGTTTGTTTGTGTGGGGGGGAGGGAGATGGAGGAGTTTATTTCCTTAAAGGAAGTTTTGACAGCAGCACCACTGGGAAGGGAGATAAGACAAGTGAATGGAAAGGAGAGGAGGAGATTGCTCTGTGTTCAAGGGATCCATCTTCTCCGATCTCTTCCAAGGCCTGGTGCCAGATTGTGGGCCTTCTTCTGGCTCTCAGGGAGGAAGCTGGACATAGTCAGTGACCTGCAATGCCATCTTTCCATGGATTTAAGCTTGGAGCTCCTCTACTCCCCTGGTGGCTGCTCTCTTACATCTGCCTTGGGAAGTTTACCAATTCACATAGTGCCCTGGATACACTTGGGAGTTGTTTGAAAGGTTCTTCTACTATTCTTTTAAATATAATAATTATATCAATTGGACTCTTTTTCCACACAATTTTAGTGAGAGACCAACTCAGCCTTCTGGAACCAAGAACATCAGCCTGCATAGATGGCAGAGTGGGGTGGAAGGGAGGTTAAAAATTGAAGGCAATTATCCAATCACAAAGCTGTGAGAGCAAAGAATGCTGAGGGCAAGGCTTGAGGGGACCCCTTGCCTGGCTCTCAGTCCTAAAAGCATGAGAAAATGCAAAGAGCGGATACATTCACGCCAGTCCTGCCCTTATGGCTGGCCCAGGGCCCTCTCCTAGCAAAGGCTAAGAACATAAAAACAGTCATGTCGCCTAACTCTGCCTCTAGTCAAGTCTAAGAACAAAGCTTACTTATGCACCATCTCCCACCCCAGATGAGCATTTTCAGGGTGGTGGAGGGGACTGAAGGGCTATGTCCTCACTCCAAAGATGACATCTGAGCTGTTCTGGGCATAGAGGGAAATACTGCCTGAGCTCTGTGCTTGGAGATTATAGTATAACTGACTACATCATAACAAGATGAAAGTTACGCAGATGACTGAGCTTTACTTTGATGGTGGCAGACAGAAATGCTTCAAGACAGTTGGTGATGAATTGCTAAATGATCAGAGCATCATTGCTGTAGGAGCCCCATGGACAGAACACACAGGCTTTTCAGATGAGCTGCATCTGAGAGGGCAGAGAAGTTGCACATGGAGGACAGAAAGTGACTGAGTCACATCAGAGAGGATCATCAGTCACTCCAGGACTCAGGGAACATGCCCTCTGTCCACACTGCTAAAGGCTAACCATTGGTGAAGGTCTGGTATTAGAACTCCAGGTTCCATGGTTTCCCAGTGACGCCCTGTGAAGCTTTGTCTCCCATTTGCCTTACAATGTTCTGTCACCTGACCTGGTGGTGACAGAACCAGGAGGCCAGGGGCATCATCAGAGCCCCTTGTGAAAGCCGGTGAGCTCTCCTTGCTGAATTCCTCTCTCCTTCTGGAGCCCTTCATCCTCCCCTTCTCATATTCCACAGCTAAGGGGCACAAACTGTCAATGCTGCTCCTTTTATTTTCTCCTTCTGTGCCCCTCTCTTTGGAAAAGGGAAAAGCTAGAGGCACAGAAAAAAATTACCACTAACGTTCTTTCCCCCATGAACTATCACTTATAAATATTGAAGGGCTGAGTGCCTTCAAGTTCTCAAGTCCCATTGGTTGCTGTAAATTCTACTCTCGGTCTCCCAGGGCAACCCCTCCTAGAGACAGGAGGGAAAGAACCCTGTTCCACAGTCAGGACAGGCCAGGAGCTCGGCCAGCACATCCCAGTGACATCTGGGAGCCACTGGGACAGAGATTCCCACCCAAGCTGATACTCTGGGAGGATGGTAGAAGGAGGCTGCGGCCTGCAGAGGCTCCGGCTTTGGGAAGTAGGACCAGGAAAGGTAGCTAAAGTCTCTGGAGGACATTTTGAGAGATAACATACTGAAGTTAAATGTACCTGGTATAAAAAAAAAACTTGCTTATGGTCACTTCCAAATGACTCGAGTAAGATCTTAAGTTGAAGTACCGGGGCTCAGAAGGGCTTATATAAGACCCATGGTCTATTTTCATCTTGCTGTCCTACCTGTGTGTCCACTCTCTACTTGGAATGTTTCCTGGATGCTAACCATGGCATGAATGAATGTGTGACAAACCCAGTTAGAGCTGGGTGCTTTGCCCTGTCCAGAGGTGAGCCCCCTATAGTAGGAATGACCAGGGAGCAGAAGGATTTTTGCCTCCTCAGTACCAAGATATCTTCTAAAATAACTAGATACAAACTACTCTGCTGGAAGAAAGGAAAATGGTTCAAGTTGCAAGCAGACAATGGCATCTGGCACAAAGAAGAAATGAGCAAGATGCAGAATGTAATGAATCCCAAACTCTGATGATCCCCACTCAACTCCTTTGTCCTGTCCAGACCACCAAGGACTTGCATTTCTTCCCCCCAAAATTGGAAGCTGTTGCTCAGATCAGCTTGACTCATAGAACAAACAAAACTAAGGCAAGGCCTTGTCCATTACCTACCACCTGCCCTTTCTTACTCCAGCTGTAAGATGCTGGACCCCAAGTCTGGGAGTAAGCATCCATGGAGTGACTTTCAGCTCCAATCAAATGAATGCTACATTTCTGAGTTAGTGGCTTTTTATCTTGCTCTCCATTCAAGAGGAAGAGCAATTCCTCCTTTTTTTTGTGTAGCAATATCTGCTGTCACTCCAGTCAGTTCACAGCTGGTGGAGAGAGATACTTTCCTCCTAAGGCCACCCCAATGCCTTGATTCATTTTCTTAAAGAGAGGATCCCACTTGCTAGTGGTCATTCAGGCTTCAGGAGTTATAATAGGAATGGTCCCAAGGGAGCCACAAAACAAAAGCATCTCTAGGAATTAGACAATGGATACCCTCTGAGAGAGAAATTTACCTCAACATGAGAGGCTGTGAAGAAGGAGCACTGATTATCTATCATGTGCAAAGGGGTGGGAAGAGCAACTTACATGTGCAGTAGGAATGAAGTTTATTGCCCTATCAATTTTCTACCTATTCTATCTTCTCTTCTAAGTGAGCACCAACTTCCCAGTCTTCCAGACTTGCTTTGTTTATAATCCCTTTTATTTTCACCCATCTTCCACCCCAATACACACACACACACACACACACACACACACACACACACACACACATAAAACCACTCTCCTGATGCTAATGGGAGAATGATTTGTTATAATTAGACAGGTTAGAGGCAAGAAGGAGCAGGAGGACTTAGCCAGAAAGACTCAGATTTTATTAAAAAGTAATAACAAAATAGTAGTAGCAATGATGATAATAATAACTGCAACAACTATAGAAGAGAAAAAGGCTAGGAAATGGGATAAAAGCTAAAAATACATTTTATATAGATAGATATAGATATAGATATAGTTAGTATATAGGAACTTCACTCCAAGGTTCTGGAGCACTTGCAGGATAGAACAGAGCTGACAGGTTAGGAAGAGTTCTCCATAGTTGCTGTGGGGTTGACATTGCATTCTCTTTAATACTTTGTTTTGGTGCCTGTTCTGGAGCTTGAACTCAGGGCCTGGGCATTGTCTCTTAGCTTTTTTTTTTTTTTGCTCAAGGCTAGCACTCTACTTGAGCCACTGCTTCTTGCTTTTTGATAGTTAATTAGAGATAAAAATCGCATGGACTTTCCTACCCATGATGGCTTTGAATCATGATCCTCAGATCTCAGCCTCCTGAGTAAGGATTACAGGCATAAACCAGCAGCACCCAGCCTCTCTTTAATACGTTTTAAAGATTCAAGGAGCTATGAACCAAAGATCATGCCTGTAATACTAGCTACTCAGGAGACTAAGATCTGAAGGACTGTGGTTCAAAGCAGTCTAGCAGAAAAGTCCAAGAGATTCCATTTTCAAAATAACCAGCAGAAAAACAGGGCTAGAAGCATGAATTAAGTGGTAAAGTGCCAGTCAGCCAAGTAAGCAAGCTGAGCAAGCACAGGTCAAGAGTTCGAACCTCAGTATCACCACCACCAAGGGAAAAAAAAGATTCAAGTGATGTTTATAATTCCTTCTGTATTGCTATTGGGCCAATGTCTGTCTCTTTCAAATAAAATTCTATACCACAGTGAAGCTATGAAGATCCATACTATTCAATTACTACACATCAGGGGTGTTTTTGAACCACAGGTGTAAATTGCACATGGCACATTAAAGTTCATCCAAGACTTGATCAAGAATAAAGAGCACAACTCTGCCATGACTACACAGCTACTAGAGTCTCATCGCTAAAGGGGCAGGGATGAGCCAAGCACTAGCCAGGGGACCCAAGCAGGTCAGGCATTGACATTTCTCACAGCTGAGAAAGGATTTCTGTTTCTTAGGAAAGTCAATTTTATTGAGGTTGGGATGGAAATGAATTTCTCAGCTTCATAAGGGATTTTTTTTAAAGTATCTTGATTCAGTGATCTCTCATAATGCCACCTGGAACATCCTGTTCCAAACTCTGCATCCTCTTGCAAATTGAAATACTGGCTATGTATCACCGCCCTGATTTCTCCCGCTTTGAGGTTGTGTTGAATGGGCCATATGGGGCCTTGGGACTTATTTTGGTTACAGGTACATTTATCTTGTAATGAGATGAAGGAGCAGTTTTGTCTTCAGAATCTATTGTTGCTACTTCATGCTTTAAAATAAAATGTTGGCATGTGACCTTTTTCAAACCAATCAAGCAAGGGATAATTAAAACTTTCAGTAGTGATATACAAAAATGAGTTGGGTGCTTGTGGCTTACATCTGTAATTCTAGCTACTCAGGAGGCTGAGATCTGAGGATTGTGGTTCAAAGCCAGCTTGGGGCAAGAAAGTTTGTGAGACTCTTACCTCCAATTAACTAGCAAATCGACAGAAGTAGAGTTGTGGCTCAAATGGTAGAGTGCTACCTTGGAGCAAGAAAGCTAAGGGACAGTACCTATACCCTGAGTTGACATCCTAGTATTGACACAATAAAGAAAAGATAGGAAGGAAAAGAGAGAGAGAGAGAGAAGGAAGGAAGGAGAGAAAGAAAGAAAGAAAGAAAGAAAGAAAGAAAGAAAGAAAGAAAGAAAGAAAGAAAGAAAGAAAGAAAGAAAGAATTGAAAAGGACTCCTCTCTCTTATCTTGTTTCTTCATTCTGTGTCATGCCAACTTTATTTTTTTTTTACTATGGAAAAGTCACACAATGCAAAGTGGACAAACTTTGACAATGACTAGACATATCTGTACCAACTAAACTCCTCTATGAGCATTTTATTCTGCTCGCATTAGCATGTTTCTGCTTCCCTATCAACCCACCCTACTTTTGATGTATTTCAAAGTAACTTGTAAACCTCAGCCTACTCTTCTCTAAATACTTGAGCATGGAAGCCATTAACTAGATTTCAAGATGTGTTACAGATCCTTTATTTTGAGGTAAAGTGCACAGATAATGAAATGCACACATCTGAAGCATACATTTGCAAAATGCTGATAAATGCTTATGCCTTCATACTAATGTGAAGATGTAGAACTCTGCCCAGAACATTCTGTAGCACCCCTTCTACATCAATCCTCCAGTCCCAATTCCTTGTGATAACTATTTAACTACTTTCTTGGCTTTTCCCTGCAGTATAGTCTCATTTTATTCCAGAGCTTCACATAAAGGGACCCATGCAGTATATACTCCATTTTGTGTGTGTGTGTGTGTGTGTGTGTGTGTGTGTGTGTGTGTTTAAAGTGCTATATATTGAAAACAGGGGCTTGTGCATGCTAGGCAAAATGAACTAACTTCTAATTTTCTTCAGAGTAGGGACCACTTGAATGTTTTCCTTTGATCTAGAGATGGGGCTTGCTCTTTCTCTATAAGACCAGGATTCTTGGATCAGCTCTCCTTGTTGGACCCTTCCTATAGGCCAAAATGATTCAGTAGGAACTGTCCAGCGTAAAAGAGGCCAGTGAAATCACAAGGAATGTGTGGGTTGGGTGAACCTCCTGGTGAGCTCCTGTATTTGTTGGAGATGCTTTATGAAGCTTCATCTGCACCTAGCTCTTCCAGAGCCTCCTGCATGTCCTTAGGCTGCAGTTGTGCTCAAGGTCAGGAAGCAAGGTGATAGGTGCACAATCTACTTGGCCTCAGACAGGCCTGAACAGGCTCCCCACCTGCTTCCTCTTTGACACAGAGGACTGTGGACACTCCATCAGAGCTGAACTGCGAGGGCCCTGCAGAATTTGTGACTGGAAATAAACCCCTTATGTTCTTTGTGTGCTCGCTCTGCAGGAGGGATCAGCCAAAGGAAGGAGCTGTCTGCTTTGCCTGTGGTTGGAAGACCACCCACCAGCACAAAACAGGAAGAGAAGAAAGTAAACACACCAGATTCTAAGAGGCGCTCATCAGCTCAATCTGTCTTCGAATGATTTTTTTTCCCAGCAAGACAGCATCAGGATGCATCTGAGTGGAAAGAACTAATCAGCTAGCCTGGATGACAGCACTGTAGAGCATAGAGGAGGCATCAGAGGGCAATGGGGCCTCACAGGCAATGGCAAGGCAGGGCACCCTGCCTCAGGCACAGAGGGCTACTAGCTCACATAGACCCATAACTTCCTTTTGCTCATGAATCTCCTCCACTGGGCACTGGCACCATGAGTTGTGGACTGCGGGCTTCTGTGAGGATGCTGTTGCAGGCAGAATTATGACAAGCAGTGTACCCCTGGGTGAGAACATTCTAACTTTTTGCAATGTGGCTAATACAGATGTTTATTGACTTACCCTGAAAAGGTTTTTGGAAGTTGAAAAAAATACATGTAAAGCCAGGCGTTGGTAGCTCATGCCTGTATTCCTAGCTACTCAGGAGGCAGAGATCTGAAGATCATAGTGCAAAGCGAGCCCAGAAAGATAAATCTGAGAGACTGATCTCCAATTAACCAGAAAATAAAAGCCAAAAGTGGAGGCGGCTCAAGTTGTAGAGTACCAGCCTTGAGTGGAAAAAGCCAAGCAAGAACTCAAAGTCATGAATTCAAGTCTCAGGACCAGCACAAAATAGATGATAGATAGATGGATAGATAGATGGATAGATAGATAGGTAGATAGATAGATTGACAGATAGAGTGATAGAGTGATAGATAAGATAGACTGATAGATAAGTTTAATTTGTCAAACCTACAGACCATCAGAGTTTAGCACTTCAGCAACTACAGAAAGTCAGTGGTTTCTCCTGTGATGACATACATAGCTGGCTGAGAGCTGCAGACTGAGGTCACTGTGCAGTGTTTCAAGAGAGGATCAGACTGTGTATTGCTATCCTAGGAAAAGATCCAAACTCAAAATTCAAAGTTTGAGTTTGTGTGGTGCTTCACACTTGTAATCCCAGCTACTCGGGAGGTAGAGGTAGAATAATTATGGTCTGAGGTTGGCTTGAGCAAAAGCATGAGATCTGATAAATAAACTAAAAGCAAAAGTACAGGGGCTATGGCTTAAGTGGTGGAGTGTTTACAAGCTCCAGACCCTGAGTTCAATCACCAGTACCAACAACAACAACAACAAAAATATCAGCCAGGTGCCAGTGGCTCACACCTATAATCTTAGCTACGCAGGAGGCTAAGATCTGAGGATCACAGTTCAAAGCCAGCCTGGTCAGGAAAGCCCATGAGACTCTTATCTCCAATAAACCACCAGAAAACCAGAAATGGCTCTGTGGCTCAAGTGGTAGAATGCTAGCCTTGAGCTGAAGAGCTGAGGGACAGCTCACATGCCCAGAGTTCAAGTCCCAACAACCAATGCCCCCCCCAAAAAGAATCCCAAGATAAGGATTCAAATGTTTTTTTCTTTCTTGCGATTGTTTCCAATGTATTTATAAGATGATTTTTTTTTGTTGCTTTGTATGTATAAGCCCTGCTTTCACTGTATTTAATGTTGATATAATTTGTAGAGGGGAAGGGAAAAAACAAACTGTTTAAATAGGGTTACAGGTGGACCCATTACAACAATGAGACGTACAAGATGTTATGTTGAAAAACGAACTTTACAACTTTGGTGGGGTAGGAGTGTGGGGGTGGGGGGGGTGGAGAGGAGAAGGGATGGTATGGGAAAACAAAGGAGGAGGCTACAATGCTTGATAAGAAATGTACTCACTATCTTGCCCATGTAATTGTAACCCCTCTGTATAGTATTTTCACAATACTAAAAAAATCCCAAGTGTAATTTCTACTGACAGTGTATTATTTTTGTACATTTCTGAAGTTTAGAAGTCATTAGTCAAGCCACTTTAAGTTAGGACCACCTGTGTTTATGGAGCACCTACTCTTATTAATAGGGCTTAGCACTTTGGAGTCTTAAGATTTGAATATTAGAAGAGGACACTGAATGAGAAGATGTTGTCCATGCAAGTCTTAAGTGCTTGCATTCTTTGGGGATTCCTATGCCTTATATCAGGTGTAGGTAAGACTGAATATTCATAGCAAAACTAAACTAGAAAAGAATAAACATAATCCCACATGGAGGGAGAAGAAAAAAACAGGAAAAAAGTAGAAGGGGAAGAGAATGGGAGAGCTCCTTTCCCTCCAGGTAATTGAAATTAGATGGCTGTTCATAAATATTAGAGCCCAGATCCTGCCTTGATAGGGCCACAGGTTCAGAGGTCACCAGAGGGAAAAGTCCAAGGGTTCCCGTTTTCTAGTTTGTGGCTAATATGAATGCTAATAGGAAAGGGGCGCTGGTCTCACACCTGTAATACTAGCTACTCAGAAGGCTGAGAGATGAGGATCACAGTTCAGTGCCAGTCTAGACAGGAAAGTCCATGAGACTCTTATCTCCAATAAACAACTCAGAAAAGGCTGAAAGTGGTGCTGTGGTTCAAGTGCTAGAGCGCTAGCCTTGAACACAGAGAGGCTCAGGGTCAGAGCCTAGGCCCTGAGTTCAAGGTCCAGGACCAGAAAAAAAGAAAGAAAGAAAGAAAGCTTAACAAGCTGATTAGAGACCAATTTGACTAGCAAGGATGAAGTGAGGGATGTCATGGTGTGCTCTTAGAGCTGAGGACTTGAAGAGGCTTGAAGCAAACTATGAAATCCCCAGGTTCTCAGGATAGAGCGTCCAGGCTCAGAGTCCTAAGCATGTAGATAGTATGTGAGACAGTAGCTGGTAGCTGGAAGCACAGATAAGCCTATGTAGCTGCTAAGGCCTAACCATGGAGAGCCAGAATGACACATTTTCCTATGTCCTTCTGACTGTAACCTCCCAATTTTGATCTTTGGTTCTCCTTCAACTCCTTTCCAGGAAATAGCCTGTCCTAAATGATTTCAAGGATAGCCATTTATTCCTTTCCAATTCCCCACCTGTTTGCAGTCCCTCCTTCTCCTTTAACACAGCACAGGAAAGAGGAGGGGCTCTACACATTCAAAAACTAAAGCAAAGTTCATCTGTTGGAAACTCTCTTCCTTAGTGTGGCAGTATTGAGAGGTGGGAGCTTTAAAGAGGTGTTTGGATCATGAAGCCTTCACCCTCAGGAGTGAACTGGTGGCTTTCCTCTCCTATGCATGTACCCATTTGCTCTTCCACTTTGCTCAGTGTGTTGAAACACACAAGCCCTTCTTCAGCCATTACACAGATGCTGTTCTCTGGTATTCTGCAACTGTTAGAATCATAATCCAGAATAAACCTCTATTCTTGGTAAATTATCCAGGATCTGCTGCTCTAGCAACAGAAAGTGGGCTAAGACACATGTCATTTATCTAAATTACCATCAATTAGATCATCAAGTGACCCCACTACAGCCTCATAGGATTATCTGGGCTTGGCTCAGGAGCCTGGCATTTCCAGGCTCCTCATGGCCTGACCCCGAATGACCTACTGCCCTGAAGGTGGCCACATCACCCCATCTATCTGTTGTTTCCCAGTCACTATTTCATGTTCCCTGAACATTCATGGAGAGAAAATTGGTGTGTGTCTGGGGAGAGGGGGGATCCCCTGCCTCCCAGCAGCAGCAGCAGTTCAAAGGCCTTTGCCTTCCATGACAATTCAAGAGCAAGAACTGTCACATCTATGGCTTCTGTACTCAGTGAAGCACTGCCAATAAAATCTCTAGGGACCTGGCCTCTCTGGGGAGCTGCTCACGGGAGAGCTGCCTTTCCCAGGCTGAAAAGAAGTCAACTCCGGAGGGGCTTGGAGACTGCTCCTAAGGAAGGATGTTGGAGCTGCTTATGTTTTCTCTTGGCCTTCCTACAGACACTGGGACTAATGAAGACACTCAATTTTATCCAGTCATTTGATCCACCTCTACACACACACACACACACACACACACACACACACAGAGTAGATGTTGGGGGGCAGTTTGGAGGAGGGTAAACCTGTGCTTAGATGGGCTGAGAGGAGGGGAGGAGGTCATGATGAGAGGAAAAGCCTTTCCAGGATGGCAAGGCTCCTCTCCCACAGAGAAGAAGAGTCAGGGACTCAAGAGTAGAGGGGAGCCTGAAGGTTTCCCCAAACATGAAACCATGAGCCCATGGGATGAGCAGAGGAACAGCAGATTCACAGAGCACCCAAGACATGTGGTCTTCTAGCCACACTGTGAACAAGTGAGGACATCCAACCTAGAAAGGTTAGGACTCCACACAGTATGAAGTTAGGAAGTGCAAGGCTGAGTCTGGGTCAATGCATCTGATCTTCATTGGTACCACCAAAGTACACTGAGATAACACTATGCTGGTCTCCCCCAAGGAAGGGGCCAAAGCTATCCTGGTCACCAGTCATGTCTCCAACTCCAGGACAATGAATGAGCTTCTCTTTTCTCCCGTGGACACAGAGTGCTATGTGGTCACATTTCTGAGGACCACTTTTCCAGGTCCCCAGAAAAACTCACATCTCGATGGCCAGCAGAGTCAGTGTTGAGTGTGACCCTTAAGAATGTTGAAGAAGGGAAGCAGAGACCTGGGCCAGACTGCCTGGCCATGCCATTCCCCTGCCTCCTCCCCTCGGTAGCTCATCCCTGCTGCATTTGTATCTCATATGCAGGCACAAGACCCAGATGCCCTCACCTGTCCTCACCCAAAGGGCTTAGGTGTGGAACCTGGAGGTTTATTTGGGCCAAGGCTACACATATATCCCACAACCCTGTAGAACTTTGACAGTTAAACAAACATAACACAAACCAGGCTTCCAAGGACAACAAATCCAGCTAGACTTAGAAGTCACAGGCAAGCAGCAGGAACCCTTCCTGAGGGCCAGCAGGTGTGGTGAGCTGTATATGTACCTCCAACTCCCCAACTGTGTGTGTGTGTGTGTGTGTGTGTGTGTGTGTGTGAGAGAGAGAGAGAGAGAGAGAGAGAGAGAGAGAGAGAGAGAGAGAGAGAGAGAGAGAGAGAGAGAGAGAGAGAGATGGAGAGAGAGAGATGGGACTTTAAGGTGAGAGACAGAGACTGACAAAGCCTATCAGAGATGAGCAGGTTCCTAAAAGCATCAGGGTGCCTCTGCCTTCACTCTCCCCAGGACTGCACTGCCAACATGCTGTCGGGTGCCTGCTGCCTTTGCATCCTACCGTCTATTTCATCTTCTGCTTCAGGATATTGCCTAATATAGTTGGAAGAGCTGGGATTAGAACCCAGCTGTGTGACCTTGAACAAGGCTCCTAGGCCTCATTTTTTTTTTTCATCTAGAAAAGGAAGATAATGCCTTCTCCCTCTCTCTCAGGATTCTTATGAGGATAAAGAGAAACACTAAACCAGATGTGACCTTGGCCCATAAGAGGTGCTCAGTGAGTGTTTTGCTCCTTATGTCTTCCTTTGATGGCTTCTGGAAGGCTTAGCATTGCCCTTGAGAGCCCCTTTCCCAACCTGTGACATGATGGGGAGTGATGGGAGGAAGCAATTAGCATTTACCGAGATCTTACAAGACAGACACGAGGCCAAAGGTGGCCAAGGATCTCCTGCAATTCTCTCAACAGTTTGTAAGTAGGGGCTCTATGATTCTTCTATCAATGATTAGAATGTGAGAAGATGATGAGTGGTTAGAGGAAGAAATGGTCTACAAATCGAGAGGGTACCCTGGGACACAAACCCAATCTTGTGCCTGGACTCAGTGTGAGCAAGAAGGGACAATGGGGAAAACTCTGGCCACCCCTGTGCCTCCACCGCCAGGCTGAGAGATGAAGCAGGTGTGATGAGATCTTTTTTAGGGAGATTATCTAATGAGCGACAAGATTATTAGCTCACACCAAAGCAGTATTATCATAAACATTACAAATTAAATTAGGCCACCTTTGCTCAATCAAACAAATAAAAAGAGTAATTGCAATTTCCATGTACCAACAAATTGCAGCCCACTTGGTTCTTCAAGATGTTCTTGTTGACTCATGTCAACAAGACATAGACCATGTGGGCTTTAAATGGCAAAACATATCTGGTCATCAGTCTGCCAATCCAATTGTTCTAATGAAATTCTCCCCAGGAGTGAAGCAACTCTTCATGGGTAACGTGGTATAGTCATGTAAATTAGACCCTCGATTATTTGAGTGTCAAAGACACTCCAGGCTTTGGTTCTTTGGCAATAGTACATGGTTCTCTACTTTTAACTTGCAGACAGAAATAGATTTTTCACTTCAACTTTCTAATCTACAATTTGAGAGAATATTTTCTGTGGAGACTGGCTGGAATGAATGAGATGGTTTTCTTTATCATCATTAAAATGTTGAAACTCTACTTCACATAATTTATTACAGGAGAAAACTGGTATTCTCTCTTTCAATTACTGGAAGATGGCCCTTTCTCTTCCTAGTCTTTCAATCCAACCACTATTTGAAGTAATCAATATTTTATTTTCAAACAAAAGCACTTAGACAATTTCATTTTTGCCAGCACAGAATTGGATGGTATCAAAAAAAAAATTACTTTTGAAACTGCAGACTTCTGTTAGGATGATTGTGGGGGGGAGCTGTAGGCTCTATTCATTCTGCTACTTCCTCTTTCTAAGCACAAAGGAAAACTCACCCAGGTTCTGTTGAAATGAGACTGGGGTCACATGAATGAGCTCTACCAATGGGATATGAAGGGAAGAGATACAAGCCTTTTCAAGCCTGAAACTCTTCCTTGTGACTTAGGAAGCAGGTATTCCAGACAGATTACAAGAGGAAGACTTCCGTGAAAACAAACTCAACACTGAGAATTCACTGGCACAATTATGCCATTGTGCTTCAGATTCAGCTGCCATTGGTAGAGTTTCACTACAGCTAAAAATAAAAAAGTTTTCTCTGAGTCTATCCCCATCCCTCACAAAACAAAGTGACCTTCTGGTCACACGTTTTGGTCAAGAAAGAAGTCACTTCTCATGTGTCTTCTAAAACCTCATGAAGAACTCCTTTTTCTTTGTCAAGGGACTTGGAAAGAAAGAAATAGAGCATGTATTTCATACAACAAAATAGCTAGTGTTGATTTCATTCATCCTTTACTCTTCATTCTCATGACAACCTAACAGATAAATATCCTTCCCATTTTGTGGGCAAATACATTGAGACTCAAAAAGTTTAAAAACTTGTCTGAAGTGACCTACATGGGTAAAAAGAAACTAGGATTTAAATCCAGAATTTTCTGACTTCAGGCTCTTTTTACTTAAACTACTTTATCTCTTGGCTGTCATATTCAAATGAAATACAGTTCACAGGATAAAGGGTCTCCTTTATGTATCTTCAAGCCAGACAAGCCTCAGGCTAAGGATAAAGAAATGAACAAACTTTAATCCCTGCCTTGCAGGAGCTCACATGGAGATACCAACATTTTTTTTTAATTAATACGTTTTGTTTTGTTTTGTTTTTTTTAGAGTAGTTGTAGGTTTTCAGAAAAGTTAAGTAAGAAATACAAAGTTTTTTTAAAAAAGAAGAACAAGTACAAAGTTCCAGCCAGGTGCCAGTGGCTCATGCCTATAATCCTTGGTATGCAGGAGGCTGAGATATGAGGATCATGGTTCACAGCCAGCCAGAGTAGGAAAGTCCATGAGACTATTATCTCCAATAATACTCAGAAAAAGCCAGAAGTGGCACTGTAGTAGAGCACTAGCCTTGAGCACAAAGAGGCTGAGGAGCAGCACCCAGGCCCCAAGGTCAAGCCCCTCAAGACTGGCAAAATAAGTAAAATAAAATAAATACCGAGTTTCCGTGTATCCTGCCCAACCCATTTTTTTTTTATTCTTGTTGGTCATGGAGCTTGACCTCTGGGCCTAGACACTGTCCCTGCGCTCTTCAGCTCAAGGCAAGCACTCTACCACTTGAGCCACAGCGCCACTTCCAGTTTTCTAGTGGCTTATTGGAGATAAGAGTCTCACAGACTTTCCTGCCTGGGCTGACTTTGAACCATGATCCTCAGATCTTAGCCTCCTGAGTAGCTAGGATTACAACCGTGAGCCACCAACACCCGGCTGCCCCTCCCATTTTTAACATCTATGAATATCTTGCATTTGTATGGTATGTTTGTTACTATTAATGAGACAATATATAATATTCCTTCCATTTCCATAAATTTGTTTCCTTACAATGCTCAAACAATATCCTTTTGTTTCTATATAGTGTTTTTCATGTTTGCTTCATCTAAAAAATTGCTTTATAACTATCAGTTTCCTAAGTTTTCTTTCATTTTCTCTGAAATCAGCCATGATTCAAAATTAACAAAAAGACAAAAGAAAATAAAATACTATTCCCATAGGGAAAAAAAGACAAAAATAAATATAAAGTAATGCATTCATGGATGCAGAAATGATCACAGCAAGGAGAGTTGTGATGAATGGATACAGGTGTGTGCCTCTGTGTGTGTGTGTGTGTGTGTGTGTGTGTGTGTGTGTGTGTGTGTGTGTGTGTGTGTGTGTAATATATAATGAATGTACAAATTCAAACTTGGAAAGACATCAAGAAACTTCTCCAAAGCAACACAGTAGGCATACGGATGAGTCTTGGCTCTTTTGTCTCAGATGCTATACTGTAATATTTCACGGTAAAACCCCCAAAGCATAGCAGATATTAGAAATTGACTTGGATGTCTGGATGAAACTTTTGTTTTCTTTCTGCGATATAGTTTTCAAGAAAGTTAGGGTAAGAATTCTTTCTGGTAGCTGAGACCAAGAATAAAGGGGATGTGTGGTTCTACAGGATCTTCTTTGTTTCAGAATATCTTATCTAGGCTACAAAACCTCAAAACTCAGTCTTGGGGAATGACATGATGAAAGCCATTTTGTTGGTGATATTCTGGAGATGATACTCCAGAAAGACTGGGAAGAAATGAATGGGACACCATTACTGAAAGGGTGAAGGGAGAATCAGCCAGTACTGAGAACAAGGAAGATGTCTGGTGGATTTCATGGTGACTACAGGAATGATGGAACTCATTCTTGAAATACTACAATCTAGTGAAGGGAGGTAGCATCAGAGGAGAAGCACATCTGGCCTGAGAGGTCTTGGATTTCAGCTGACCAAGCGGCAACATGGTAGAAGTGTCCACTAGAACTAGAAGCATATTCCAAAGTTCATAAAAGGATTGTAGTAAAGTCTGATAGTACATTAGATATGAAATTAAATGCCCAAACGCAGAAGGAGAAGAGAAATGAACAATTTCTCCAACAATTTCTCTGTGTAGAGGCAGAAGACAATCAACAGACAGGAGAGGAATGGACAGGAAGATCGCAGAAGTGTCCTCAAACAGAGGTGTCAGACACCATCATGACAAAGACTTTCAGAAAGGAGACTGAGACAAAATTGTCAGGCATTACATTACCGTGAGACCAGAGGGGACAGAGGGCATTGGTGCCCTTTGTCATGAACTACAGAACAGAAAAGAGAGGAGAAGGACGGTGGGGACTAGGGAGAACGTGCCTTCGCTGGTGGACTGAAGGACACCCGAAAGGATAAATTTGCTGATAGATCTGTTGTTCAGAAGCCAAGGGGATGAGCTGCAATATCAGTGCTCAAGTGACAGCAAGGGTGAGATGGAACAGCTGGGTCCAAGCAAGGAGGACTCGGCCTCTGAACACTCCAGAAAGTGCTAGTAGTGGCCAACTTAGAAGAAAAGTGGGGTGGGGCAGGGACACATAGCCAAACTGAATCTTCACTGTGCTATATATTTTGAATTTCATACCTACTGCAATTATTAGCTATTTAAGTATGCATTAAAAATAATTGAAGATACTGGGCACCGGTGGCTCATATCTGTAATCCTAGCTACTCAGGAGGCTGAGATCTGAGTATCACAGTTCAAAGCCAGAATAGGCAGGAAAGTCTGTGAGATTCTTGTCTCCAATTAACCACCAAAAAAGCCAGAAATGGAACTGTAGCTCAAGTGATAAAGTACTAGCCTCGAACACAAAAGCTTAGGAACAATGTCCAGGCCCTGAGTTCAAGCCCCAGGACCAACAAGAAAAACTGTTTAAAACTGAAAGCCAGAACTAAGAATTGGTGTATTCCAGGGCAAATAAGTTTAAACTGTCATAAGAATATGTGCTATTGGTGTCATGCTAGTTTCTAGTATATGCATACCATGCTGTGTAAAGTTAGTCTCATATATATATAAAGTAATGCATTCACGGATGCAGAAATGATCATAGCAAGGAGAGTTGTGATGAATGGATACAGGTGTGTGCATCTGAGTGTGTGTGTGTGTGTGTGTGTGTATAATATATAATGAGTGTACAAATTCAAACTTGGAAAGAGATCAAGAAACTTCTCCAAAGCATATATATATATATATATATATATATATATGTATGTGTGTGTGTGTAGCATATATATATATATATATATATATATATATGTACAACACACAGATACACAAGTTAGGGATGGTAAGAAGGTTTTCCTCTTTGATGGAGGTTTAGGTCCACTTGCAGTTTCTTCATGGGTTGTGATAAGAATCCATTGGAAGTAGAGATGAGTTTCCTCTTCCTCTTTCCTCTTCCTTCCTTTTCCTTTTTTGTCTTTTAAAAAAAATCCTCTTATCTTTTAAGGTCTTTCTATTATAGGCAGTACACTTAGTAATATATGAAGAATTGGTTTAATTTTTCAATAGGATGGAATGCTCATTTCAATATTAGTCCAAGAAGAAAACATCAGGAAAGCCAGCCATCTCCTGGGAGTGGGAAGACATTACATTTCCAAAACAGATGGAAATGATTTGGGGGTCGTCCCTTAGCTTGCCTCAGTCATGCTATTGCTCACTGTCCTCAGCCCTACTAACCATGGGGTGACATCCCTAAAAACAACTTCAGAATTCCCAACAGACCCCAAAGACCAGCTTTTCCTCCTAGGACTGGATTCAGGCTGTCTTCAAAGTTTTGTAAACTTAGAGAAGAAGAGAATTAGAGATAATACTCCCCAACAAGTTATCAGAATCCAGGGATATGTCACCATATGCACACAGGTATGTATACACAACACACACACACACACACACACATGCACACTGTAAGAGTCATTGCTGATCACTGAGTACAGGTAGGAATGATTCCATAACTTGTTCCAACCCAGTGTCTGTATCTCAAAGCACCTATGAGTTCTGAGTCTACACAAAGGAGGGACCATTTTGCTTGGAAATGATTGGATGCTGCTTTTTTTTTTTTTTTTTTTTTTTTTGCTACCATACATATTTTCACTTTAGATACCAGGAGTCTAGAGCCAGTGACAGAAAACCTACATGCCTCATTCTTCCAAGAGTTCAGAACTTGGAATAGGAGCTGGACAGAAGATGGCATAACTATTCTGATACCATCACGGCAGTCTCACAGAGTGAGGGAAGTAAGGTGGCCCCAACCCAGGACAGACTGGAGACTGTAGCTAGAGGAACAGGGCAGCAGGCTGAACCAGCTTCCCTCGATTCTCTTCAAGGATACCAGGACCAAGACCCAAAGTCAGAAATAAGACACGTGATTGGACAGATATTTTGTAGGCTCTGTGTATGAATGGCTTGGAGATGCAGTTACTGAGCCAGAAACCTCAGATCTTGAGGGACATTCTGAAGGTTTGTAGAAACAATCCAGCAGCCTGCTTGAGAGGACGGCCTGTCCTGACCACTTCAAGATGTTTTTCATCTTCTACACCAAATTCCCTCCACCCACCAGATTTTCTTTGACCTTTTGGTTCCCAGAGGAGTTGCTGGCAGTGGGACCAGTGGTCTGCCAATTCCCTTCAGAATCCCAGAAGGAAGCCTTTATCTTGAGAATGAAGTCTAATTTGGACATAATTAGTCTCCAGTGTTTGGACTGGCAGGCCGGATGACTCTGCTAACTGGAGAAGAACCAAGTCCCCTTCCTGACCTAGGCAGCATAATTGAGATGTGGAATGTTTTGCATGTTCCAGGAGTCCTTCTGGCCTAAGGAACCTGGAGATAGGGCATTGCTAGTGTTCATCTCTAGAACTCCGACACTAAGAAGACAAGATGGTGCTCTCAGAATGCATGAGTCCACCATGAGTGGACAGTAAGGGGAAACGAGACAGAGAGTGATTCACTTTTTTTCCCAGAGAACCTACAAAGTATTGCAATGTTTATCTCTTGTCAGTAGTCCTGGGACATTGAGGAGTTCTGGATTCCAAGATGGTCCCATGAATCTGGCCCAAGAAAAGGAGCTGAACCAGGAGCCCTGGGATTTGAGCTTTAGCTGTCCTGCTAAACCTTGTCATCTGTATGATACCTGGAGGCTCACTTTCCTTTCTTGGAAAGCATTGCAGATTCCTTCGAGTAAAGAAATCATAGTGGTCTTTAGCACATAATTCTCCCCTTTCCCATTAAAGCAAATTTACCCATCTGGCAGGCCAGATATAAATGGGACAAGCCAGACCTAGATAACTGGACTTGATATATAGAAAGAAAAAAAAAGAAATTCAGGGAAGCAATCCAAGAGGACAGGAAGCATCTGGGTGTTTGGGATCTCCCTCAAGAGCTTTGGGGACAAGGACTGCCCTGGCTGGTATGAGGCAAAAGGGTTCCAGCCAAGAGCTGCTGCTGTACTGAGAATAACAAGAAAAGACCTCAGTGGTAAAGGGCAGGGGAGCAGGTCTAGGAGAGAAAGGAAGACTGCAACTACAACCTAGAAGTGAGGTCCAAGTCCAGGGCTTGAATGAAACAAGACCAGAGGCTGTTAACCGTATTCTGGGCATCAAGTCAGAATGGGAGCAGAAGGAATAGCTTAATGCTTGGCTGGGCCAGGGACACTATTGTTGCAGGAGTAAGATGGCAACTTCACAGTCAAATACAGCACAAATAGTAAAAATAGGAGGTACGTTTTCAAATAGTCAACAGCCTCAGTGTGCTTTGAGACGCAGATTCATGAAGTTTTCCCTTCTGGCAAGGAGCTCGTGGCAAACCAGAGGGAAATCATCAGTAATGTACAGAACCACAAAGTGCTAGGAGAGCTCAGAAGTAGGAGCCATTAGACCCGCCTGGGAAAGTTGAGAAATGCTTCACAAAAGTGGTGATCCCTGAATGAGTCTCACTAGGTAGTCCAAGATAGTTTCAAGGTTGCAATCTTCCCACCTCAAGTGTTGGGATTACAGCTGTGTACCACCATACCCAGCCTGAATTATGTCTTGAATGATGGATTCAAGATCCCTAAGTCAGAAAAAGGGACAGGCTTTTTCGTGTGTGTGTGCCAGTCCTTAGAGCTTGAACTTAGAGTCTGAGCACTTGTGCTCAAGGCTAGCACTCTACCACTGAGCCACAGCTCTACTTCTGGCTTTTTGTGGTAGTTAATTGGAGTTAGGAGTCTCCGAGGCTTTCCTGCCCAGGCCAGCTTTGAACCATGATCCTCAGACCTCAGCCTCCTGAGGAGCTAGGATGATAGGCGTGAGCCACCAGCACCCAGCTGGGATGGGCATTCTTAACACAGGGCCTAACCGACTATAGGCAAAGGTAAAGGCTGTGAGGGGCTGACCCTCATCCTCAGCTCCTTGTGCTGCATGGAAATTCGAGGAGAAATGGAGAAGTCAGGAGTGGAAGAGCAAAGCTCTGAAGGTGAGCCAGGACCAAGTCAGGCAGTATCTGTAGTTTGTTTGAATTTGTGCAAGACTCAGCAAGAGTCCATGGACGATCTGTTGGCATTCATTTGGGATCTCTGGTCAAAAGAAACAGAAACTAGCTCTCACTTCAGCAGTAAGAAATGTGTAACAAAAGTCAACAGGAGGCTCATGTAACTGTGACATAACGGGAGTCTAGAAAAGAGACTGGAATGAGGTCTGGCTGGGCTCCAGACAGTGAAGACTGGCAACAGTCTATTCAGAAGCTACCTCCTAGGACAAATCAACTCCAGCCCACTAGCAAGTCACAGTCCAGGGGAGGAAGCCTGGCTGAGCTAAAGCCACAGGCCCCTCTCTTGATGGGCAACTCCACTGAGACTCTACAGTGTGGACGATACTTCTCCAGAAGGAAACCAGTATTCCACTGACTCTTGGGCTACCAAAAACTGATGTGCACATCTAGCTTTGTTCAGTGAAGGGTCAGGGTCGGATGGTGATTATTTTCAGTTCTGTAGGTCCTATGGTCCTACTTAATTTGGCTGTTAGAGCACAAAAGCACACAGAGATAACATATAGAAATGGGTGTAGCTGGGTTCCAAAAATCATTATTCATTGAACAGTCAATGAGTCAGATTGACTCCCAGTTCAGAGCCATATTAGAACAGAAGAGAGCTGCAGAAGGGTGGAAGTGGAAGGCAAAGACACCAAATAAGAAACTTTTCTCCATTAAAATGCAGTCTATGGCTTGTTTCAGAGCAGCTTTTTGTGGAGAAAATACACTAACACCTGTGATGGTTTGACTATAAGATGTCCCTGCATTAAAGGGCTCCTGTGTTGGAAACTTGGTTGCCAGCTAAGGGGCCTCTGAGAATGATTGGATCCAGAAGAGTCTCGCTTAACAATATTAATCCCTTGATGGATTTGTAATACGATGACATAACTGGGAGATGGAACCTAGTTGGGAGAAGTGGGTCACAGGAGACATGTCCTGGAAAGAGGTACCTTAGTCCTGTCCCTTCCCTTCGTTGCTGTCTACTTCCTGGCTACTATAAGGTGAATGACTTTGTTCCCCTATGATGTTCTGCCTCACCACAGCCCATGGACAATGGAAGCAAATGATCATGGCTCTGAATTCCCTGAGCCAAAATAAACCTTTGGTTTCTCACTAGTATTTTGTCACAGTAATGAAAATCTTCATCCCTAACACACCTCCACTAACACACAACCCGTTAAGTACTGAGCCTCTGTTACTAACTTTACTGTCATGAGCACTGAGTTCTGTTTCTTCTTGCATTTTCCTTGTTCCTTAATTGTTCATTCCAATAGGGGCTCTCTTTGGTTGCTATCTTTTGTAAGCTTCGCAATCTGGCAAAGAGAGCAGCAATCTTTCTTAGTGGGAAGCAGGAGTATACTGCCTTTTTTTTCTTCTCTTAATTGTACTGTAACCACAAGTTTCCCCATGTGGTACACCTGTATTTATTGGAGTTGGTTTTTTAAAGTATAACAACACAAATGCAGTTGCACCTTCCAGGGTGCCATTTGGCTGGCTGTTTGCCACCCTCAGAGCCTTCTTGTATGTGGCTTCTGAGCCATTACAGCTGGGAAAGAAGAAACTGGGAACTTGAAGAGCAGGAGGCCCAGCAAGGTAAAGTAAGGACCTAGCCCTCTTGTGACTACCTCTTTGGTATGAGGCAAGATGCTGTGAATTTGTGTGTTCCGGGCCGGGAATGAGAACATATGGTATAGCTCTGCTCATTCTACATTAAATCCTGACATTTTGCAGCTGTCAAGATAAAGCTGTTTATATGAGTAACATTGTAGTTTGTTTATAGGGAAATAATGTGTAGCAAGTTATGATTAATCAAGGTGTCTAAAATCTGCTGGAGGCCTCTAAAAGGATTCGTTTTCACTACTGAGGTCTTTGTCTCCTAAATCAGGGATTTAGTCACCAGCTCTGCCTCCTTTGTACCCTGCATACATCTTGGTCCTGTCCCCTATGAGAAGTGGTAAGGCCAGGTCATGGAGAAACTGTAAAAGGCAAGATGTAGCATGTGGGGAGTTACAGGAAGAGCACCTCCATAGCTCATCAAAGACCCAGAGAGTTTCTCTATGGACCACTGTCTCCTTCATTCTGATATTTCTGTGTTTTAACCTTAAATCTCCAATGAACTGGCATCTCCAAAATCTGTGAGTAGGAATCTGAACTCCAGGGAGAACATAGAATGACTTTAACTGTGCTTTTCTTTTGGGGGGTCCAGAGGCCTTGAGACAGTAAAGATGTGAAGGATTCTCAAATTGCAGAGATTATGTGAACTCTTAAGCCTGTGGTCATGGGTTCAAATTCTCTCTTTGGAGGATAATTGGGTAGAAATCATGGCAAAGGCTCATAAGTGCCATTTGGCTAAGCTTTTCCCCCAAGCAGGATTCCTTTAATATTGCTGTTTTGGTGTGATCATGATCTGAGGGTGTACCCCAAGTGTTCATGGGCTGAGCTGGGTCCTCAGTATGGCAATGTCTCAAATACTAGAGCCTCCTAGTAGATGGTTGCAAGACTGGACACTTCATCTCACTTGGACTTCCTGCCCTACTACGTGACCTGTCTCTCTCACAGACATCTTGCTATTGTAGTGCCCTCCACCTAGATGTGATAGGACAAAGGTGATTTCTGCCAGATCAGAGTTGGCTTTCTGCTGGCTAGGCAACAGAGAGCTGCTCCAAAACTGTGAGCTAATAAAACCTCTTTTCTTTATAAGCACTTAGCCTCGGGTATTTCATTATACTAATGAAAAATAGACAAATATGGTTATTAAAAGCTGGTCTTAGGCCATTGCCTGATCCCTCTTGACAAGAAGAAGCAAAGCAACTTGTAAAATTATGGGAAAGGACAGAAGTTGGGAGAAAAATCTACCTTTGGATCCTGTAATACAACTGTCTTAGTTTTGCCCTTGGGTACAATATGCACGGCAAGGTGTGAGCTGGCTGATTGCTTTTCCACATGCAAATCCTTTAGATCTTGGTCAATAGCCACCACCTCTTGTGTAGGCCAAACCTCACAGCTCTTAGGGCAATTCTCCCAGGCTCTAGCTCCACTTCCCCCTGGCACACTCCCCTAGGACTCTCTGTCTCATCTATTCCCCTAAAAGCTCTGGATGCAGAATGGATCATGAATTCTGTCCATGTTGGCTGGAAGCCCCCAATAACCTCTCTTCTTCCTTGCTCCTTTCTAAGTCTCACCAGAGGTGGAAGTATGGTCTCATGACACTAAGAGTAATAGGAGCCTCAGATGAATCATCTTGGCCATTAGAGGCCCTGACATTTCCATAGAACTTCTCAACATTTTCAAAGGCCTTTCTCTTTGTTCAGGTATGATTACCCTCCTCAAACCACATCCCAACACCAAAGTATCTCTTAAGCAATAGGTATATTTGTTCTGGGCCTCTGAGCCAACAGGGCAAGACTCTGCTCCAAAGACTGTCTCCACGTGCGGGGCACATGAATCTACATACAAGAAGCATCTCTCTGTGTGAAGCATGAAACATCCCTGCCTCTGTGCTGGCCAACTGGTGAGGTAGACAACCAACCTTGCCAAAGGGGGTCCCCATAGTCCAGGCCATTGTGGATGCGCTCAATCCATGGACTGGAAAATGCACATACGCTCATGCATGTGTGTGTGTGTGTGTGTGTGTGTGTGTGTGTGTGTGTGTGTGTGTGTGTATGAGAGAGAGAGAGAGAGAGAGAGCGCACACACACACACACATACACACACACACACACACACATTCCCCTGGGTCTGCTGGCAGCACAGTACAAAGGACTACCTGCCACTTCAGACATGGAGACAGAGTCAATAGTAGTGGACACAAGATGGAGGGAAGCTGCTGGTAGGAAGGCAGGCAGGGGAAGAGCCAGAGAAGATAGGGATTTGCTGTCTGGGGAAACAGCGAGAATCCACAGCTACTGATGGGAGGTCTGGTCAACACCCAACAACTTTCAGCCATTGCCCTCCATCCCTCCCTGAAGTTACTTGCTCCTCAGATACTCTTCTAGACATGTCCACCGGGAATGCGTATAGATGTGAGCCAATGGCCTGGAGTTTCGGGAGATGGCACCACATCAGAGGATGAAACCCGGGCAGCACCAGGCTAAAGAACTGACAAATAGGAGAATAGTCCAAAGGTGTGGATAAGTGTCCTTGGCCAGGGCCCAGGGCTGAGCTTGAACTAGAGGAGACCACAGTCAGCATCACAGAGTCCTCTTCACTGCAATGATTGATGAGGAGTTTCCTCATCCTCTCACACAGTGTTTTGTCTTCATAACCATATTGCACAGAGATTCCCCGAATCTTTCAATGCAGTGGAAGAGACAGAGGCATCAAACCTCTCCTGGCATGGTTGAAAGAACACAAGAGAAACCAAGCCAAAGGCCAAAACACCTAGCAAAGGATGGTAGATACAGGAAGACATCTTGATGGTCCCACAGAAGGAAGAGCCTTCTAGAAAGCAAGACGTGGAAGAAAAGAACTAAAGCCAATCCACATCCCTATGGTTTCCCCCACGGCTCTCCTGTAGCAACAGCAGAGCCAGCCTCTTGTTGGAAATTAATATCGCACAGGACACTTAATCAAAGCTGAGCCGCCCCTCCCCACCCAGTGAGTGAGTGGTGTTTGGAGCAGAGCTGACAGCCCGGCAGATGAAGGAGTGGAGGGCGCCCCTCCCCCTGCCACAGTCCACCTGCAAACAGGGAGGGAGGGAGGCTGCAGGGAGAACTCACAAAGCCAATTTCTTCCCATAAAAAATGATAGGAGGTGAAAAACCGTTTACTGCACATTAGGATCCACGGTTAGACCATTTGTATGTTTTACTGGGATGGTTATGTCACTAAATGAAGCCTGAAAAATCCATCATGGGCAGGAAGCCTGACAGTGGCCTGGTCAGGGAAGGGGAGGGAAGGAAGAGCCAGGGAATGGGAAGGAACAGATGTTGGGACTATGGGGGGTCCCACATCCCTACACAGATTCCCAGATCTCCCAGTTTCACATCAAAGGGTTCTGTCACACGTGTGGTTAATTGTCTTCTCAAAAAATAGGAAGCTCAGAGGGTCCCTCCACCCTGGCCCTCCTTTGTTTTTCTTGTGGATGTACTAATCTGCCATCCCCAATGTGTGACTTTTAATTTATGATCTGAGGACCCAGAGGTGACAACTGTCTATCACTAATCAAGACCTTCCTCCCACCCCCACCCCTCTGCCCTTGGAGCCTCAGTTAAGCCCCCTCTTGTGGCTGGAGAAGGAGGTAGACAAGAAGCACCTTGTACTAAGGGGCAGGTAACAGAAAGAATGGAACAGGCAGGAGGGAAATGTGCAAATGTCATTGGAGAGGGTGCTATTAATCAGAAGCCTCGTTAATGAATGCCATAGCCGGCTACCTGAAATGCCAGTTCCCACTCTAATTGCCCACCCGTATCTCTCCCCTTGAGTCTGAGCAGAGAAGAGGCTGTGCTAGTGTCTGGTTCCCTCACATGCTGAGACCTATTGCCGTGTGTGTGTGCGCGCGGTTCCAAGGAATGGTTCCTTTCAGGAATGGTGCCTTTCTTGTCCTCCTTACCACACCACTGGCCCCTGTCACACAGAAATTTCAAGCTAGAGAATAGCCCTATTGTCATGCGGATGAGAAAACTGAGGTACAGTACTAAACTCTGTTTGACTGACCCCAGTGCTCCTCCAGGCCTGCAGCTGCCTTTCCAGGCACCAGGGAGCCCCAAATCACTAGCAGTCATCTCCCTCATAAATAGCTCTCCATTTAAGAAGATAACCAACTACCTCGGTGGCAGAGGGATTCACAGCACTTCAGTATGAAACCAACCACCCAGGTATTAATCCCCCAGGGATGATTCTAGAAAGCACCATCCTAATCTCAACTCCACTGTTTCATGTTTTTTTTTTTTTTTACCCTGTTCACATTACATGGTCCCTTGGTACCACCAAATGGAGAGACAAGGACACCAACTCTGAATACTCCTCTCATACAAGCTCTTCCTAGTGCCTTCGATAATAACAGGCAGGGATGTCACTAGATGGGAAGGGAGGGGCTGTGGAGAACACTGTCTGAATCCCAGAACCACAGGCAGCCCTGAGGTGGATCAGGGACAAGATGAATAGAACAGTCGATGAAGGTCTTTGGCCAGAATGGGAAACTGTCTGGCAGCCAAGTGGACTGGTATGATGCTGAATTTGCTACAAGTTTATTTGAGGACAAACTAGATGCTTTATTGCACAGTATTTATCTTTCCAGGTGAAGGAAATGAATGCCAGAAGGGAAAAATCTCCTCCACTCCCCCTCATTGGGAAGCAAAGATGTCATATGTCTAGTCCTGACAGGTGCCATGTCCCATGGAGGCAGGGGCGGGGGGAGGGGGGGGCGGAAAGGGCCAAGACTCTCCCAGAGGCCTGAGTCAACGATTGGCTCATCCATAGCTCAGGAAACAGGATGTTCCTGTCTGGAGGGGGCGAATATTGGGAAGTGGGCACTCAGACTCGGTCCTCCAGAGCTGACTTTTCATCCCAGCTCTATTATTTGCTTACCATGAGATCTTGAACAGGTTCATCAATATCTCTCTCCCCCTCCCTCAGTTTTGCTGTCTGTGGAATGGAAAAACTAATAGCAGCATCTTATAAGGCTAGCTAAAGAGTGGAGAAATGAATACTTACATGTTTTCTACATGCCTGGCATGTGATAGATGTATAGAGACATTGCAGGAAATCATCTGATAGGAACCAGGAAACAAGACAGAAATGTTTTACAACCAGGCATTTCTCTGTAGGTAAACCAAGGAAGGAGTGAAGAAGACACCAACCACATAGTGACAGACACAATGTCCCCCTGCCCCGACGTGTGTGTGTGTGTGTGTGTGTGTGTGTGTGTGTGTGTGTGTGTGTGTCTGTGTGCGCATGCGCGCACGCACAGGTGTATTCTACCCCCTTATTGCCTGTGAAACAAGTTCCTGTGTAATGCATCTTATTCGATTTCAAGATAAAATTAGCGCTGTGTCCCCTACGGGGAGAAAATGTTACCTTCCTCTCTCCCAAACTTAGTAACTCCCAAGAGAAAGCCTTTTTAAATCCCATGGTTAAAGGAATATCAATGTTTTTTTCTGACATGATATTAGTAACAATAAATAAATTACCAAAAAGGCTCAAACTGGCAGGATGGCTTGGTATTTGAGTGACAGTTAGACATCTCTTGAGAACTAGCAACAGCAGCTGAACATGTCACGTGACATGGCCTTGCTGCACAGCACAGGAGGGGCTCCTGCTGGGAGGGAGCCAGGCAGGGGTGATTCGGGTTGGGAAGGTGGTAGGTCCACTCCCTGTAGTCCACTGTGCAGGGGGCAGAGGTCAGGGAGAGGGCAGTAGCATCCGGGCAAGGGCTCTCCAGTCTCGTATCCATGAGGAGATAGGACATTATAATAAGACTTGTGGGAGTGATGGCACATATATCAAGTGGACATTGAAGGAACTTAGCAGGGTAGATATGGGAGAATTCTGGAAACAGAATGAAGCTTTGGGGAAGAAATTAGACCAGGGCATTAGGAAGAGGGGTTCTGGAACAGGGCCTATGCCTTGGCATTGGGAAAGAAGAGGAAAAGGGGCACAAGGAGAGTCTAGCCACAAGATACCCAAAGGGAAGATTCAAGAGCGGGGCTGAGGTAAAGAAGCCGCCACCTCACGTCCACAGGGTACTATATTCAGCCCAAGGGACCAGGAGCATACTGTGATCCCCTCTGGGGGAATGAGACAAAGGCCCCACATCCACTCCCCCATCTGAACTCAAGGCAGCGATGAACAGGACTGGGGCAGACCAGGAGAGATGGAGCCCTGGAGCTTTGGAGCTTCTACTAGATTTCCCTGGTAAGCTAACATGAGACCTTGTCAGGGCTGAAAGCTTGTCTCCTTGGACTCTATGAGAGACGCTTTAGCTGTACTCAGAAATGTGCCAATCAATCTGGAGATGGAGACACCCAGGAAGAGGCAAACCTCGTTGACACCGAAAGAATGAAATGGTAAGGCAGTACAAAGACTACGGTATGCCAGGGACCAAACAGGGCACAACTTCCCTGAGCGCATGACCCAGGATGCCTGGAGAGAAATTTATATCATACTGACTTAGAGTGTGGACATAATGATGAAGTCTAATGCAACTAACTTCACAGCCCACAATCTGAACCATCACTCACTGCAGTAGGGAAGTTCGCTCCTGGCCCTCCCATTTTATGAGAGGCAGTCACGCTGCATCCAGCAATGTCTGGATGCCAGCCGGTGCCAGGGGTGAGGAGCACAGGGGTTTAGAATAGAACAGTGCCCAACACAACAGCAGATGATAAACAAGGAACAAGAGAAGTGTCCAGGTAGCCAAGTAACCTTAAAGAGAAAGAAAGGCTTGGGCACTAAATTCTAAGGGAGTCCCATAGAGTGGCCCTTGTGGAGGGAAGTTTACAGAATTCTCAGGGATATCCCTCAGCCTTAGGCTCTTCTTTGTGGCTTAACCCAGTTCCTACACCAAGAGGATTGTTCAAATGGACCTCTTTTCTGGCCATTCAGCTTATAGAAAAGTTCAGAGAGCTCATTCAGCTCTGTCATCTTAGAAATGAGCGAATGGATCTTGAAAGGGGGGTAGAGGTGAGGGGAAGTGCTTCTGGTCACAAAACAAAGTAGTGACCCAATCTGGTTAGGAACCCAAGAGCTCTGACTCTCATTCCAGGTTTCCTTCCATGAGGCCATCTTGAGGATTCTGCTCCCATTTCTGGCCCTACCAACATTGACCAAACATCCAGGTGGAACAAGGCACCATGGGACATCTGGGTGTATGGAAAAAAAAAAAGCTGGAGCTGAATTCCAGTTTCAACTACAGACTTACCAGATGCTTCAAGAAACTGAATCCGGGATTACCAAAGTGCACACGCAGCTCTTTGACATGGTAAACATACCTTTTAAAACTTGCAGGTTATATACAGATGACAGCCAATGTGACAGAAGAGGACAGGATTGATTTCCTCTGTCAAGAGCAACTCTTAATTTATACTATCTATAATAGCCAATATTCCATATCTTGAGAGACATCCAGCAGCTCCAAGTATGCCCTTCTATCACTGCTCCCCACCCTCTTCTCTAGACTAACACCCAACCCTCAGACTGCAAAGAAGTCTGATTACTTCAAGGTCACAGAGCAAGCCAAGGTCAGAACTCCCCAGGTCACCAGTGTTAACCTCCCCCTCACATCGCCTCGTTGTTTTGCCTAGATTTCTGTCATCAGAGTAGAAAAGATCCCTCAGTTACTGGAATAAGGAAATGACCTGAGTCTCAGCCCTGTGCGGACGATTCAGGCAGACAGAGGCACCAGGAGAAACAGAGCGGGCAGGGGAAGGGTACCAGACCAGGTGCTACTGATTTCACAAAGGCCCTATTTGCAGTGACAAAGGAAGACCCCAAACTCTGCCCCTCACAGCATACAAACGTCCCTGCTGTTCTTTTAATAGAAGCATTTTCCCCTGCCTTCCTCCCCTCCCTCCAAAAAAACCTCACAAATATGTTGTGTGAAATATCAGAACTAATTAGACCAAATGGTGCTCCTATCTGTCACTGGCTTTTCTAGGGGAGAGCAGCCTGTGTCGTGGAGGGAAATTTTATTAACTAATTAAGGGCAGTGTTTAAGGGAGAGTGCCCTGTTCCTGTGAGGGGGAAGAGGGAGGACTGGATGAGTTCATATAGAACAACCTAGAAAAGAGAAGAACACACAGCAATCATGGACGACCCAGAAGACGACATAGAAAAGAATTGAGTTAGACTGGTAGGCAGTGATTTCCATATCTTTTCTTACACTCAAAAGAGAACATTGTTTGTACCTAAGTACAAGTACACCACCACGCTAATTTTTTTTTGTAGTGGAAGGAGGAAATTGTTATTGCACAAATTGGTACTTAGTGGTTGTTAATGCTACTGTTAAACATCAAGAACAGAGATTATGTCCTGTTTTCTTGATGTTCCCCAGTTTTCAATATGGGTTATTAGCAGTTACCCCAAATGTTGACTAGAATACAAAGCAGAAGAAAAAGGGAAAAAAAACTATTTGTGGGAGTCAAGTCAATGCTGAGACATTTTGATGGCTTTGTTTTCCTTCTCTGAGGAACATGCGACCAGAAGTAAAAGTATCAAAGGATGTTGGATCTGAAAAAAAGAAACACCAGAAACTCCTACCTGCCTCCCTAAATTCAAAATGCTATCATGTGAGAAAAGATCAAACTAGGATAATTGAAGAAACTTTAAATCCAACTAAGAAAGAACTTTCTTGTCAGTGTGTGCCAGTACTAGGGCTTGAACTCACGACCTCCTGTGGCTTGACTTTTTTGCTCAAGACTGGCATTCCACCACTTGAGCCACACCTCTACTTCTGGATTTTTGCTGATTAATTGGAGATAACAGTCTCATAGACTTTACTGCCCTAGCTAGCTTTGAACCATGATCCTCAGATCTTAGCTTCCTGCATAGTTAGGATTACAGGGAGAAGCCACTAGCACCAGGCTCCTCCTAAGAAATTTTAAGTACCTCCAAGATACACTTTGCAACTTATCTCATGGATGAGAAACTGAAGCAGGCAGCTTCATCTTGTGAGTCTGCGTTGGGCCTGAAGCCAGAACCTCAATTTCCCAGCTGTTCTGAGGTTCCCCAGCCACGTCTCCTCTCCCCATTGTCAGTCCACTCTGCCCCACCTCACCCCCAACATGCATTTCTCTGGTCTAATAAGGCTGCCCCTGATCTTTGGCTCTGCTTACTTTCATACACACATAGATTACAGTTACATTAAAGGAGCTTGAAAATACCAAAGCAGAACTAAAGCAATTATTATAATGCAGCCTTAACAGCCGCTGTAATGAGACAGAATTAAAAATGTGCCAGCATAATCACAATTCACTGTTCCCAACGACCTTCCAGAACTGCCTTCATTTGGAAAGAAACATCCAGTCCTGAACTATCAGATGGAAAGGAAAAATTCAATTGTGCTTCCCCGGGGGTCTGGTCCCTGGCTACCAGTTCTGGCTCTTCTGCACAAAGGCATCTGTTCCTGGCTGCTGTTACAATATATTAGCCACTTGATCCATGGGGAGGGGCAGAGGGAAAGGACGTAGGGACCAGGTGTTCCTTTGATGGCCCTAGGACTGCTTATACCTCCTTATACCTCTTTCCATTCTCAGTCACTGGACCTGCCTATTCCACACGGGAGCAAATTCAAGTCTGAACAGTACCACACTTTGCTCATGCCCTGGACTTTGATCTGTCATAGACAACACAATCTATTTCCAGTTGAATCCCACAATGGCCTGAGAGGTATGTATTCTGATTTCCCCATTTTATGACCAAAGAAAAATTAAATGACTGCTCAAAGTCACACCTTGTGGGTAGCAGAGCCAGGACAGAAATCCTTGTCTTCACCCTGTCGTCCGTGACTTTTCATGCCGTTTGTATGGCGGTGATAGTCCAGAAGCAAAAGGCTCTTGAAGCCAGAGCCTAGGCAGGAAAAGGGAAAGCTGAGGATGGAAGGTGGAAGGAAATAGAACACCAGCCTGGAAGCTTCCTCAGAGACCCTTGCACTCATCCCATGAGTCACACACACGGCAGCCATTTATCTCTTTCCCCAGCTCCCTATGAGACAGAAACAAGAAGACAAAGTGCCAGGGAACAAAGGAGCCAGGTGGGAGGAAGATGGAGAGAACATAGGGGCCTTTCTAAGCTCAGGAAAATCACTCAGACTCAGTGCTTCTTCAATCCCTTGCTATCCCAGATCTCTGATTCTTCAACCAAAGGCAGAATTGACCACTTCCTTCCTTCACGTTCAGCTTACTCACAAGGCAGAAGTGGGCGCTACCTGGCATTGGGTTTGCATTTGGTCTGCACAGGTTGTCTGAACATCTCTCCAGGGGGCCTGGCTTCCACCTATGTCCATTTGGGTAGGAGCAGGCAAAGGCAAGGCCAGTGAAGTTAGCCTATGGTTTGAATAGCAGCTATGTGCCTTTCTTCTTTCTCCCAGACCCATAATGGTGGAGCCCTACAGCCCTGGTGCTGGAGACCAAGTCCTGTAGATTCTGCTTCAAGAATCCTCATGGCCTCCAAAATCTCCAAATATGTCACACTGATGTTGGAAGTTCAGTGTGTCTCTGTGCAGCTAGGCTTTGGAGAGTTCTGAGCTACAACCAGAACGTGTTGACCAGCACCAACAAAGAACAGCACAGTCTGACAAAAATTGCATGGAGAGCGATCACTACTTCCGGGAACCATGACAAGATGACGGTTTGCTATATCAAGATACAGCTTGCCCTGTGGGACGCAGAGGCTGATATCACTGCTAATCTTTGTTGAGGAAAGAAAGCCAACAATAGGAGACACCGTCTCCAGATCTTCCCTAGAGATGGTCATCTCCCCTCTCCGTGGCAGTCATCCAGCAACTGTGCCTGTAGTCATTTCATTTCAAGAGAGCAGGATCCTGTGGCATTAGTTTTTGCTGGTAGACCTAGCTTGGAAAAGAAACGTGGGAGGACTTGGGAGGACAGAGTCTTAAATGGAGGCTGGATTGGGCTACTTCTTTTACTGGCCCTGTCTTCTCCTGCATGATAGGACAGCCCATAGCTACATCCATGACCCATCTCACTCCCAGCTCCTAGACTGTGGTGAGGTTCCTTGCAAGCCTGGGACATGGGAATATAGCCATGAAGGGATGAGGAATACGTGGGGGAAATGAGACAAGGGGCAGAGGATTTTCTTGCCTTCTTGCCAATTAGGACAGTGGAGTTGATCCCCTGGGGGTGAGTTGAGTCTGTGTTGTGGTATGGAGTAGGGGGGGTGTGGAGAGCACCCTAACTTGGGAGTCACTGGCAGTCAACTGTGGCAAATCCCAACTACAAGGATCAAAAACGGTCAGCAAAAGCCTAGACTCTGTGCAGATTGCCTTCCATCCTAGAAGTGACATCCAGAGGCCCAAGTTCCAAATCTGAGATCTTGGATGACACCATCTAGGGGAACAGAGACTAAAACAAAATGTCCTGTGCACAAGAATTTAGGAAACTGACGCCTTTCCTAAAAACTCACACACAGAGGATGAGGCAAACAAGCACACAGCTGAGAGGTCCTTCCCAAACTAAGAGAAGCCGCTCGGAGCCTCCACCCACCCACCACCCACCTGTGAGGCCAGCACGGTTTTCAGGAAAGTGGAGGCAGGTGGAGACAGAAGCAGCACCTGCCAGCCCCACCTCTCCTCCCACCCCCAGGTGCTAATGAGATACGAGGAGGAGTCTGCAGCCCTAATGGAGTGACTCACATGTTTTTTTGTTGCTGTTTTTGAAAATGTCTTTCTCTAGCCCTCTGCCAACAGCTTATGAGCACACGGCTCTAAGCTAGAGGTTTTAGGCTCCCAAGATGGAATGGTGCCCTGCCTGAAAGCTTCTACAGCCCCTTCTAGGGGTCGCCTCAGGACATTTGTCTGCAATGTCCCCAGACAGATGCTTTGGAACCTCTCCAAGAGCCCCTGTCGTGTGGGCACCAGACCCCCTTCCCAGACTCGTGTCCAGGGAACCAGGTTTTTTAAAGCCCATCCCCCACCCCCAGCATCTTTTCCCATCTGTCTTGGGAAGGTGTGAATGAGTTTGACAGATGATGAGAAAGGAAGGGAAAATGAGAAGAAATGAATGAAACTTCTCACCGTCAACACCAGCATATTCACATACACACACACACATATACATACATACACACATACACACTCATGCATACACACAGATACGCATAAATATACAGGCAGCCAGATATCTGCCAATGTAACCACGAAGGCCAAGCTATCTCCACGATGAGTATGTCATCTATGGAGAGTGAGGAGATGTCATCCTAACTCTAGTGTCAAACTAGCTTACTTTAAGTAGGGGACTTCATGCTCTGAACTTGAGCATCCTTCTGCTCCTCCTGTCAGTCATTCATACTTTTCCAGAAGAACACTATCACAAATCAGAAACCCCCGCCCCAAGCCCACATCAGGACCATTTATCCACAGGAAGCTCATCAGAGCTAGAATTTAGCACAAATTTGGGAAGCAGATGACCCAGGGATGGGATTTCTGACCTGACCCACCAGCACCAAGAAAATAATCTGCCCAGGCACTGGGGTCCTTCCTTTGCTGTCTCGAAGCCAAGTTTTGATGGTCTTGTTACATGCTCACAGGCCACTCTCATATGTCAAGTGGCTTGACTGGCTCCTCAGTCAGAAGCTTTTCCTAGATCCCTTCAGTCAGACTAACCTCCCCTGTGGATGCACAGTCCTTGCGGCCTAAACTTCTCACTGGACATTCATCTCATGCTGCCTTGTATTGTTGCTTGACTTTTTGTGTTTCCTCTTTTCCAGATTGTTCTGTTTGTTACAAAGTAATTATGTTCTTTGTGCTGCAATCAATGGAGAGGTTGGAGATTGGGGGGGGGGGTTGTTTTTTTTTCTCCTTAAAGATATTGTTCTCCTATTTATTTTGAAGCATTAGTTTTGTTTTGGTGAGTATTTGTATAGGATGCCTTCCTTCATTCCTTTCAAACATTCTGCATCTGTCTCGCAAAAGTGTGAATGGATCTGACAAAAGATGGGAAAGGAAGGAAAAGGAAATTAGCTGTATCCTTCTACTATCACAGCACAATCAACACACACACACACACACACACACACACACACACACACACACACACACACACACACACACACTCACACGCTATACAGGCAAGCAGACATCTGCCAAAATAGAACATAGCCAAAACACTAAGGCCAAGAAGAAGCTATGTTTTAGCTTTGAAATGTTTCTCATGAATTGCAAACCCAGCTTGGACGTTGTATCTTTAAAAATGCAACTTTAGCCTGTAACCCTAGCTAATTGTTGGTTGTAGTTCAAGGCCAGCTCAGTTATAAAAGTTCACGATACTCCATCTTAACCAACAGCTAAGTGTGCTGGCACATGCCTCTCATTCCTAGATACAAAGAAAGCAGAATAATTGGTGTGCACCTGTCATTCCAGTGACAAAGGAAAGTATATAGGAAGATCACAACCTAGGCTCACTCAGGCATAAAAGTGAGACTCTGCTTTGAAAATAACCAATGCTGGGGGTGGGGTGGGGGAATGCAGGGGGAGGGGGGTAGAAGGGTAGGGATGGTAAGGGGAAACAAGAGGAGGCAACAATGATTGATAAAAAAAAATGTACACATTACCTTGCTCATGTAATTGTAAACCCTCTGTACAGTATTTTCACAATAAAAACTTATTAATAATAATTAAAAAAAGAAAAGAACCAATGCAAAAGGGGGCTGGTGGCTCAAGAGGTAGAGTTCCTGCCTGGCAAGTATGAGGCCCTGAGTTCAATCCTCCATATCATAAAAAGAAATATCACAGTGGAGCTTATTGGACATGAATGGACATGAACTATACAACTTATGGGTGGAGATAGGAGGGAATGAGGGAACTGGAGACACAGTACAGAAGGAAATGTACTCATTACCTAACTCACATAATTGGAATCCCTCTGTATGTCATCTTTTAAAAAATTTTTTATTGTAAAGATGCTGTACAGAGGCGTTACAGTTACATGAGTAAGGTAATGAGTACGTTTCTTTTTGAACATTGTTACCCCTTCTTTGTTTTTCTCCTACTTTCCCTTCCTTTCCCCACCTCCTCCCTCCACCCAAGTTGTAAATATCATTTCCAACATAGTGTCTTGTGCTTATCATTGTTGAAATGGGTCATCCTGTGTCCTTGTTTCAGCATTTTGTTATTCCCCTTCCTCACCCCAAATTAGATAAATGTATATACAAGATGCAGGGTACCAAAATCAAATAAAGTGACAATAGGGATATACTATAGGGGGAAGAACATACAAAACAAACAGAAAAAAAATACATAGTACATTAAAAACAAAAAAAAAGAGAAATACCTCTTGTTTCCATATCTTGGGGTTCATTTTGTTTAACATCATCTTCTATGGTCATATGTACATAGCTTTTGAGCTTTTCTGTTCATCTGAGAAGATTATCCTAGACATATACTAGTTATTACAAATAAGGGACACCATGGAACCTGTATTTCTTTGGGTCTGGATTACTTCAGTTAATAGGATTTTTCCAAATCTTTCCATTTCCTAACAAATGGGGCAGTGTCATTCTCTCTGATAGAAGCATAGATTCCCATTATATATATATACATATTTTCTTGATCCATTCATCTACTGAGGGGCATCTGAGTTGGTTCCATATCTTAGCTATGGTGAATAATGCTGTGATAAACATGGTTGTGCTGGTAGCTTTAGTATGGCTTGTACATCATCTTTATAATAACAATAAAGTAAAATTTTAAGGCAAGCTTGATTGTATGTATTGTTAATGGCTGGTGTGCTTCAATTCATTTATTTTACCTTGATTTGTGTTTTATAACTATTTAGAGAGATTCCCCTCAGGATCATCTCATGCTTCAGACCTTGCTGGGCAGGCCAAAGAGGCCAGGATCTGACTACTCCTTAACTAAGTCATTTCTCAGGGTTGTACTTACACCAGGAAATTTTGCTGAAAGAGGCAACGTCTCCTTTGGGGAGATCTTGAGGCTGCTATAGAAGAGGTGGACTCCCCCAGCTCAGCATTCTTCAGCTAGAACACAAATCCATCACCCATGCAACATCCACATAAGCCTCTCTGTGTCACCTCATGGGACTCGGGGAAGAGCAGAACTGGCACATTATGTGATGCTCATGGTGGTGGCTGCCATGATTATGAAAGTCATTTGTTTCTGACCCATGAGTCTCTTGCTTTCTGATGGCATCTAAGTGTTAGTAACCAGCTACTCACTTACTAGCTTGTAATAACATAAAATCCAATCCTGGATCATTCACAGACCTGACAATAACTTCCATGGTAATTTTCTCCTTATTACCTCATATCATACCACCTATTGGAATTATCTTACTTTATTTCATTTTTGGCTTCTACTATCTTGAAAGTTATGCATTGTACTCCACTTCCTTTTGTGGTCACAAGTTGGAAGTGAATTTATCCTCCTTCTGAACATCAACATGCTTCCCCATACCCCACCCCACTCCCATCTGTCACATTACTTAGTGTTAACCACCGTTTCCATTTCATAATCCATGTACTCTAGTTTCATTGTGCTGTTGAGGTCACCACTCTGAGCACCTCTTCTGCTTATGTTCTGTCTTTTCTCCAGCTTATTTCTGGATTGTCAGGGCCCTTAACACCTGATCTTTTTGGAAACACTCCCTCTCATTATTCTATCCTTAAGAGGTCATCTTGGCTTTGAGTTTCAGGAAGTAAGAACCCAATGGACTATCTTTCTTTCCTTATCCAGAGATCCTCCCTGGAGATCAAAATCAAGTTCTTTAGTGACCAAGAGGCAGCCTTGTCTAGGTCTACAATTACCCAGTTTGGAAGATAACTCTGGTAGCTTTATGCTTGATTAAAAAAAGAAAGCATTTCCTACACACTTAATAAGTCATTCAAATAACAAAGCATTGAATATTAGTTAACCAATGTTAGGATTCATATAGAGGTATGTTGCGGGTTTGGGATGCAAAACACAAGACCCATAGCCCAGGAGAGAAGTCAGATGGTGTTGAGGGCCTGCCCTGAGACCTCATCCCCAGCCAGCCTGCAGTACTGCCTGTTTACTCAGCCAAAGCTAATGAGCTGGGAGGAATTTGGCAGTTCTAATTCTCCCCATGGCAATGTCCTTCTTTCCCCAGCTCCATGGCTCCCTGTTTGTGTTCCCTGAAGCATCCTCCAAGCAGAAACCAATTAAAAGCAGGGGGGAAGGCCACAGAAGTGTCTAGGGAGGAGGTCTGTGGAAAGCTTTGGAGTCCCTTTGTCTGGAGATGCATCCCTATCTCTCCCTGCATCCCTCCCACTTGCGACTCTTGCCTCTGGAAGTCAAGGAGGGGCAGACATGGAGCAGGTGGCCCTGACTAGTGCCGGGGCTGGTGGCAGGCTGGGTGGGAAGAGGCTTGTCGGCATATGGGCTAAGGGAACACATGGCCCCGAGTTCCTGTGGACAGGAGGGGAACAGATAGGAGCAGATGAACTGCTAAGCAACAGGGTTGGTAATTTCAGCCAGAGAACTTTCCATCGATAAGAAATAAAGGAAGACATCCAACAGGGGAACATGGGAAGAGAGGCTGCGGGACTTGGCTGCCCATCTCTGTGCAATGATGTCTGTGTTTATTTTCTTCTAAGCATAAAATGCTCCATAGGAAACTTCGGCTTTTCCCAACTTGAAGAGGTGAACATTATAAGAAGCATGTGCACAAGTTCTCTTCCCTAGAACACACTCCCAACTCTGCACACTCACCTGTCAGTTGTTTCTGAACTATAAGAGGTGCCATGGTGGAACTTGAACACAGGATCACCATACACTGGGAGATTAGAGAAAGCACAGAGAACAACATATCAGAGTACTAGCAATGGCTGTCTCCCAGGGGATGGAATTAGGAGTGATTTCTTTTTTAATGAATGATTTTTCCTTCTTCATATTTTTCTGTATTTTTAAATGTTTCTGTAATGTGCATGTGTTGCTCTTGCAATTTTAAAAGACTATATAAACCAAGTGTGGTGACGCTGGCCTATAATTCCAGCTACTTGGGAGGAAGAGGTTGGGATGATAGAAAGTTGAGTCCAGCTTGGGCAAAAGTAAGAATTCATCTCAACCAACAAAACTGAGAATGAGGTTTAAAACCTGTTATCCTGGGCCTGGGAAGGTGGCTCAGTGATAGAGTGCTTGCCTTGCATGCATGAGGCTCTGGGTTCGATTCCTCAGCACCACATATGCAGAAAAGGCTGGAAGTGGCGCTGTAGCTCAAGGGGTAGAGTGCAAGCCTTGAGCTGAAGAGCTCAGGGACAGCGCCCAGGCCCAGAGTTCAGATACCACAACCAACAAAAAAAAAAAAAAAACAACAAAACAAAACCTGCAATCCCAGCTATGAGGGAGAAATAGGTAGGAGGACAAAGGTTTCAGGCTAACACCCAGCGAAAAAGCAGGACACTCTACTCAAAAAGAACTAAAGCAAAAGAGGACAAGGGCATGGTTCAAGTGGTAAAACACCTACCTGGCAAGTATAAGACCATAAGTTTAAACCATAGCTGTCAAAAATGAATGAATGAATGAATGACTACTTAAAAGCACAGACAACATAGAATAATAAAATAAAAAACCTACCATGTGGTAAATCTATACATCTGCCATTTGATTCTGCCATAGCAAGGATCCTGCAATATTTGCTGTTTCCTTCCTACAGATGAGGAAACTAGATTTCACAGGGGAGTTAATTAGCATATCCAAGGTGACACTCACTAATGGTAACTGACAGAGAAACATTTCCACCCAGGCTGTGTGACAGTGTTCCAGCCCTTTACTTTTTGGCTGGAGTGTTTCTTTCCATTGCTAATTGTACACTATAGAAGTCAGGGCAAAGAATCAAAGCAACACAGGGGAAAACTCACTTCTCATACCAACAAGAAGATGATAATTATGCCCAGGCATCATCTGCTGAGGATATCCATCACTCAAACACAAAGCTGCATTTTTCACTCACAAATTGACAAACTCATTGATAACTGATGTTCCATTAGTGAAGGAGCACTCATTTTGTACCCCAAATTGTGTGGCTCTTTTTGTTTTTTAATTGGTAGTGGGGCTTGAACTCTGGGCCGGGGCACAGTCCCTCATTTCTGCTCAAGGCTAGCATTCTACCACTTTGAGCCACAGCACCACTTCTGGTTTTTTGGCGGTTAACTGGGGATAAGAGTCTCATAGACCTGCCCAGGCTGGCTTTGAACCATGATCCTCAGATCTCAGCCTCCTGAATGGCTTGTATTACAGGTGTGAGCCACCAGCACCTGGCTGAAAACAGGCTCTTGAATGTAGGATATTATGGGATATTATGTCATCCCAACGTAAGAGTCAGTGCCCAGAGCTTTGACCCCTTTAGATCTTCTGTCTTCTGTACAGAAGGCAGAGAAAAACAGCTGGGAAAAGGCAGACACTAAAACAGGTACCTCTCCTTTGATATTCTATTCACCATTTTATTCATTTTCCCTTAAGTTCAAGAGGTATTAAACTGGGTTCCCCAATTCAGTGATATACCTTCAGAATTCCACGAACCCACTGAAATGTATGTAAAAATCATACTGGATGATATAGGGTTGGGATTTGTGGAGAGAATGCATAGCTTTCCTGAATTCTCAGATTCTAACATGCATCTTTCTCCTCATCTAGGTCTGCTCTTCCTTATATCTTTTGCCTGTCAGCTTTTCCTTCCCTTGATTATTTTGCCTTCCTACCTCTGCTTCCCTTTCCCTGCATGCCGTCCTTCTCCTGTTTCCTCCCATTCTTCCTACGTGAATCCCTCCCCCACATAGCCAGGAACTGTCATCACTTCTCCATTCCTAACAAGAACCTGTCCTAGCCAGGTAATCTCTGACTTGATTAGGGGTAGCATTGTCAAACATTCTGGTAATTTCCTTATTGTTATTACCAATCAGGTAATATGGTTGTACTGGCCCTGGGGCCTTGTCACAGCTTGCTGTGAGCAGAAGAAAGGATGACATTAGCAAGAACAGAAACCAGGTGTCCTGTAGTCCAGTCTCTTCTCAGCCAAGCACAGAGCAGTAGTCCTTATTCTCAGCCAAGCACAGAGCAGTAGTCCTTACAAGCCACGCCCAACTCCCAACTCAAGAGAGATGGGTATAAACTGCAATATTTCCAGGAGATGCTACAGCACTGGGAACCTCCATTTTACCTAGACAAGGCAACACGTTACATCTTTCCTTATGGAGTATAAGTAAAAAGTGAATTCAAGGTGCCCATTCAAGCCCCTCTGTATTGCTTTGTGGCCATACATCTACCCAAGACTGACCACACCTTGCCAGGGTCAGAGTCTAGACTAGAAAAACAGAAAGAAGAAAGCACAAAATGGAGAAGGCACATTTGCTCAGATCATTTCAACCAACATTGGGAGTTTACTGAAGGCTGGAACAATCAGTGATGGACACATGGCTGCCTGTGCTCAACAAATTTGATTTCTGACGGTAAGGATTGGGTGAGGAGGAGTCAAGAGACAGGAAAGCTAGAGTTGAGGGAGCAAAGGATGGATGGAAGAGAGACTGGATTGGAGACTGGATTTCAGAGCCTTATGGCCTTAAGTGAGGCTTATGCCAGTGACAGGCTCATAGCTCAACTGGCTATTCATGCTATTCCAGTGCAGATACTTCCAACTAGAAAGTCCGTCTGCTTCAGATTCTCATGATAGGGATCTTAGTGGGTTAAGCCAGCCTGTGGCCAGAGGGCATTGATTTCTGTTCTGGTCTGCTCAGCCAGGATAGTATAGTGGACCTGCCCCAATCTAGGGTACTGATTCCAGCTGGTCAGAGACTAACAGATGTCCATGAAGGGAAATCCTGAATGAGACCTGGTTTATTCATGGCATCCAGGCAGTCAAGGCAGAGACAAACTGAGAAAGTCAAATGAGTGGGAGGAAGTGTGCCCTCCTCTTCATTCTGCTGCTAGCCTTGATGGCACTTGCTGGGACAGATGTGGGGAAAGGAACAGAAAGTGCTGTGCAGTTGTGGGATGCTCCATCCTAACGAAGGATGAGACTAAGTTGGGGAGAAAGCTATGTTTGTTGATTGGCTTAGAATAATGCAAACAGCACTCAGTGGATCCAAAAGATTCAGAACCTAAGTCTAAGGAACCTCTCAAAAGTAGAGTTCTGGCCAGGTACTGCTGGCTCATGCCTATAATCCTAGCTACTCGGGAGAGTAAGATCTGAGGAATGCTGTTTGAAGGCAGCTCAGGCAGGAAAAGTCTGTGAGAGTCTATCTTCAATAAACTACTCAGAAAAAAAAATGGAAGTGGTGATGTGGCTAAAGTGGTACAGTGCTAACCTTGAGCAAAAGACACTCAGAGACAGTGCCCAGGCCCTGAGTTCAAGCCCTAGAACCAGCAAAATAAAATAAAGTTCTGCTATGCTTTTGACTGTGTGAACACCTGGTCCCTGAGTGCCGTGGTATGGTATACATTATTTTTTAAGCATCAGGGAGGTTTGTGTGACCTCTATACTAAATTCTCATCTTAATTTCCTCAGATGGAAGCTTCTACCACTCACAACTGACACTCAGAGGCCAACAGGAGACAGCCTCCTAATGTAGAGTATCCTTACTCTGATTCCCCTCCAGACACCAGAAGGAGAAATCCTGAGCCAGTATACAACAGGAAAATTGCATGGTCTGCTCTTCTACCTCCCAAGAGGCCCCCATCCCTCTGCCTTTGATCTCCACCGAGCAGTGTGTCCAATCCCAGAAAATTCATCACTCACTACTACTCTGGTGTAGCAGATTCTAATTTCCAAGTGTCAGAAAGTTTTATTTTTCTCTGTGATCAAGTTTGTCTCCCTTTATGGAAGGAGCTAGAGTCAAATCTTGGAAATACTATTTCTCCTTTTCATATAATAGCCAGTGTCAATTTCTGCCTTCATCCTTTCCCCAAAAGAGCCTAGACTAAAGTAAAAATGAAATGCCACAGGCAGTAACCCTGGCTAAACCTTGCTGTCTGCTTTAAACCCTGGCTGTGCCACCCCAGGCTTCCACTCTCCCAGCTGACCCTCTGCTCTCTGTTTACTTCCTAGATGCACAGTAGCTGCTGAATGAGGACTAGAACTACAAGATAAGGAGCTGGAAAAAGTATGCCAGATCCTTGGGTATAGTTCTCTGGGTCAGATCCCTCCTGAGTCTCTAGTCTACCTGTCTTGGATCCATCCTGGCTGCCCTTCAAAAAAAAAAAAAAAAAAAAAAGGTCTCTACATCCAATTTTCACCAAAGCACATCTCCATGTGGCATACAACCCCCGTGGCCATTCACATTTTAAATATTCATTGAGTGCTGAAAGACTCACTTGGACTCTTAGTAAAGGAACTAGAAGAGAAGCCAGGGAAAGCAAATATAATTTACTTCTCCAAAGTGTAGCATTAGATGGTCCTCACAGAGAACTATCTTACGATGTGATGTTAATAAAATACCTAAGAATGAGTAGTCTCTAAAGAAAGAAAATTTATTTCTTCCTAGTTCTAGAGGCTGGGAAGTCCAAGATCAAGGCTCTGGTACCTGTTGGAGATCTTGCTGCATCTTCCATGGTGAAAGGCAGGAAGGTGAGAAACAAAGGGGGGGAAAACCTTCTATTTAAAAAAAAAACAAACTTCTGTGGTGGCAAGAATCCTACCCAGAGGACAGTCCCCATCCTGCAAGCCTTTCCAAATAGTCCCACTGTTACAATGGTTATGAAGTTTCAATGTGACCATAGCAAGGATAAAAGAAGGCTGAGGGGATTGGAATATACAGAACTAATGAGAAGATGACTGTCAATGGTCATGAAGGGTATGAGATTCTAGTTTCCTTTCAAGCTAACAAGGTAGCCCATCACAATTGTGTGGTCAGTGACAAAAGGCACAAGACTCCTGGTTGAAAGATAAAGGACTTTGCAAGTCACAGTCATCATAATAGCCACAATGCCAGCATTTGTGCCACATTCTCAAGCCCCAGTTTCCACAGGACAACAGAAAAGGGTCTACATGGTACCTATACAGTGAATGAGTTGAATCACTGAATAAATACCTTAACACCCAGGTAACTTGAATCTACAATAATAGACTATCAGAAGCCTATAGTACAAGAACAATGAAGTGGAACAATTACATAGAAGTGTGTTATGATGTAATGTTTCTATGTTATAGTTTTTTATTTTTTTGTCGGTCATGAGGCCTGAACGCTAGGCCTGGGCGCTGTCCCTCAGCTCTTCAGCTCAAGGCTAGCACTCTACCACTTGAGCCATGGTGCCACTTCCAGCTTTTTCAGCTTATGTGGTGCTGAGGAATCGAACCCAGGGTCTCATGCATGCAAGGCAAGCACTCTACCACTGAAACACCTTCCCAGCCCATGTAGTTTTTAAAATTTTATACATCATTTTATCATATTGGCCATTACATTAAATAAAACTTACACAACTACTGGCAGGCGCATAATATGTTTCTCAGAGCTGAGGATGGATCTCGGTGATAAATCATTTGCCTAGCATATGCAAGGAACTGAGTTTGATCCCTAGCACTACAAAAACATAATGAAAACATATATTTCCAAGCTTTTGATAAAATAAAATCTGTGGCCCCCCAGAGTCAAGAGTTCCTATAGCAGAAACTGAATAAGGTAATTCATTTTATTTGCAGGGATAAATATATTAGTACTTCATTTTCAGGGAGAAATAGACTATTATTTCCCTTCCTTTAGATTTAATTTATTCTTTACTATATTTATTTGATATGTTTTTATAATGTATATTATTATGATGTTACAAGTAAGACGTTTATAAAAGATGCATAGATATATCAGGGTGCATACTTGATTTTATTTAATTATTTTTCATATACAGGTTTTTAAAACTGTTTAAACAACCTCTTAATGATTGTATGTGAATTATTTACTTGAATTATTCAGAAGTAGAATTGCAGGACCAAATGGCAAGAACTATTCCTGAACATTTTTGATTCTTTTTTTTCTATTTGTCTAATAATCTTCCAGAAAAGTTATGTCAACTTGCCCTCAATACAGCAGAATTTGAGTGTACACTCTTAACTCCAAACATGGACTGCTAACCATGATTATAGTTGGTGGAAGTATCTTTTCCATCCTTAAAAGTTTAATTGATTAATAACAATATTTTGTTTTAATGAGACTATCTTCCTTTACTGGAAGAGTTGAACATTTTTCATATACATACTAAATTAAATTTCCTTTTAAATTATCTGTTTATTTCCTTTGCTTTTTCTATTAGGATAATTCATCTTTCATTTAAAATTTAATTTTGAGTTCTTTATATCAAAAGTATATTCATCCTTTGATATGAATGTCAGTTTATACTGCATCTCTTTATTTGTTGATAATTTTTTCACATATACAATATAAAATATCAAATTTAGATTATAAAGCCACTTCAATTTTTCTATTACAATATTTGCTTTCCACCAATATCTTTCATTCACCTGGAGTTTATTAAAATAAATTATGCAAGATAGACATGTCATTATAAAGAACTATGCATATTTATAATCATATATATGGGTTTTATTGAAATTTGCTCTCTTATTTATCACTGAATTCCTATTGCAATCTTCTAATTTTTATATTTTAATAATATATTTCAACTGGGGGCATTAAACTTCAAGAGCAACATTGTCAAACCAAAGAGTCCTCAAAAGTAAAGCTAGAAAACCACTTCATATACTAAATATTTTAAAAAATAAAAATGTTTAACTTATAGAAAAATAAACAAAAGGATTCCATTATGGGCTAAAATTGAAAACTTAATGGACAGGATATATCACAGTTCTTTTTCAAATAGTTAAGGATCTGTCACATGCATTGGAAAAGATCTGTGTAACTCTAGAAGAAAGAACTAACAAAAATGAAATTACTGGAGGAAAAAAATTGACCCATCAAAGCCCTTTTTGGTCATCAAGAGAACAGGCTATACTGAAGGAGGATAGAGAAAGGGCACATATTTCTATTCAATAGAAAACTTTAAAAATACATAACTACTTATTTAAGAGAGTAATGGAAAAGAATGTACAACAAATAAGGGGCTAGGCTATTTGAAGAACATTTGTATTCTAAAGTCTTGGCATTCATGTCTGGGCATCTTTAAAAACGTCAGTAATGACCCAAAGAAACATAGGTCCCATGGTTTCCCTTATTTGCAATAACTAGTATACGTCTAGGAAAATCTTACCAGACAAGCAGAAAAGGTCAAATGCTATGTACATGTGACCAGTTAAGATAATGCTAAGCCCGGCGGCACCAATGGCTCTCCCCTGTAATCCTAGCTAATCAGGAGGCTGAGATCTGAAGATCGAGGTTCAAAGCCAGCCCCGCATGAAAGTCTGTGAGACTCTTATCTCCAATAAACCACTCAGAAAACCCGAAGTGGTGTTATGGCTCAAATGGTAGAGAGCTCACCTTGAGCTGAAAAGCTAAGGGACACGCAGGCCCAGAGTTCAAGCCACAACGACCAACCAAATAAAATAAAATAAAATAAAATAAAGATGATCCTAAGCAAAATGAGCCCTAAGAAAGGGACATAAGAGGTTTTCTTTTTTTTCTTTGTGGCTGTTGTTTTTAATGTACTATCTGATTTCTTTGTTTCTTTTGTATGTTCTTCCCCATGGTATAACCCCTATTGTCACTGTATTTGATTCCAGTGCCTTGCATCTTGGATATATATTTTTCTAATTTGGGGAGGGGAAGGGAAATAACAAAATGCTAAAACAAGGATACACTGTACAAGACACTATGTTGAAAATGAATTTTACAACTGTGGAGGGGGGGGTAGGGAGGAAGGGAAGTGATACTAGGGGGAAAACAAAGGAACGGATAACAATGCTTGATAGGAAATGTACTCATTACCTTGCTCACGTAACTATAACCCTTCTGTACAGTATCTTTACAATAAAAGTTGAAACAATGGGAAAAAATCAGTAATAACTGTGTTAATACCAAGGCAGCATAGAGGAAATCAGCATTGAGAGATCCCAAAGGCAAGTCCACTGGGTTTCTGGTTTCTGAAAGCGTGGAAGCTGTAGTCCCCCTTGTCTCTGTTCCTGAGGTAGTGGGTGCAGGGCTGGGCCTGGGATGCAGGGTACAAAGCAAATAGAAATGTAATAGGTCCCCAGATCATCTTTGTTTTTGCTTCAACTTTTATGTGTAACTCAAAGTGTTCTGGGCACAAAGTGCTATTTCCCCAACTAACAAGGAAAAACAGTGACCCTGAATTCCAGAGTCTCATTTTCATTCTGTCTCTGCAGACACCAAAGCACTGAGTAGAGAGGTATGTTTTGTACCCTTCTCACCTCCATCGGATATGGAGAAGAGAACTTCCTTTAGTATTCTGAGGTCCTGAGAGCTATCCAATTCAAATGCAATGGTTTTATCTATTATTTATCCTATGGCTTTTGGAGAGGAGGTCTTTCTATCTTGCTAGGAAGAGAGGCAGAACTTTGAAGAAGTCCCTCTGGGCAGTTTTCTTTGGGAATAAGTAGTGACCAAGGACAGAACAGCAGAGGTGGTCTGCTCCAGGACTGGTATCTCTGTGGTCTTGATCCATTTTGCGCTGTTATACCAGAATGCTGGAAATTAGGTCATTCATAAAGAATTGAGGTTTATTTCTTATATTTCTTGGGCCTCGGAAGTCCAGGTGGAGAGGCTTACATCTGATGAAGTCTTCTTCGTCATCTCAAGTGGACAGCAGAAGGACAAGGGAGTGAGTGCATATGAACACAGTACCTGAGAGAGGCCATGAGGCAGAGCAGGGAGTCTATCAGGAGCCCATTTCCATGATAACTAACCCTCTCCCATGATAACAACAACAATGCAGTCATGTGGGCAGATCTTTGTGACATAATCAACTAAATGTCCCACCCCTCAATTCTGTTGCATGTGGATTAAGCTTCTAACATGTGAATTATAAGGACACATTCAAGCCATAGCACCTATGTTAGAGGTCTCATAGCTAAGGACCTGAGCCTCAGTATCTGGCCACCACTCTAGACATGATTCTCTGAAGAACCCACTGGTCTCATTCCATTACAAGAGTGATGGGGAAAGCACCAGAGTCCATTCTAAGTCACCATTGTCCACTATCTCTTTAGCCTTCCATCCAAAATTAAAATAAAAACTTGGTGAGCACAAGACGTGAGGTAGCGTAGACAGCAGGTGACATTACGTGGTATTCACATAGATATAATTAAGCATTAAAATACAAAGGGAGAATGTAAATCTTATAAGCACAATGCTAAATGAACAAAGGCAGAACAAAAGAGTTCTGTCTGAATCCATTTATGGGACATTATAAGGTAAGCTAATTAATTTATGGTGTTTGAAGTTTAGATAATGATTATCCTTTGTCAGGGGTGGTAGTTGGCAGCTTGAAGAGACCCCTGGGGCTTCTGGGATGCTGAAAATGTTCTGTTTCCTAATCTAAGTGTTGGCTGCTTAAGTGTACTCAATTTGTGAATGGGTTTCTGCATATTTATGATTTATGCACTCTCCTGTACATGTTGTATTTTCTTTTCAAAAAAATTCAGAACGAGAGGAAGGTGGTAAGTTGGCACTTAGCATCAGTAAGTGCTCCTCCATGTTTATGTCATTTCAATCCCCTGAAAACCATGTGAAGGAGATAATTCTTTCCTCATTTTTTTTCCCCAGTAGAGGAGATGGAAATCCTGAGATTATATGATAGGGTAAATCATACCGTTGGCTTGTCATATCAAACCTGAGACTCCCTGACTAATTACAGGCTCAAGTTCTCACTAAATATTTACAACATACAGGAAATTACAGATTCCCAAATCCCAAAAAGAGAGGACAGCTAGCTTCCAGACCCTCTCCAGGTTTAGAAGCTGAAATCCCAAACACACAAAGGCTTTGCAAGTTAAGGAAGAATCAACATGCTCCCAGGAGGTCGAGGGAACTCTGTATTCAAATGATTCTATTATTTATCCCAGGGCTTTCTGTCTTGCAAAGAGAGGGGCTGAACTTTGAAGCTCTGTTTGGTGAGTCTCAAGGAACCCTTGATGGCTCTATGCAATACTGGGAGTTTATCATGGGACCCTCTCTCACTATGGGGAGACTTCATCTAGGAGCCTATGGAAGCCACATTGCTTCTCAGATTCCTCCCAAGGTAGGACTAAAAGGCAGGAAGAGGAGGAAACCCAGATGACGCACACTAATTCAGACACTTAATCAGATCTGCTGAAACAAGGACTCAGACAAAGCTATCTCCTTAATTTAAACACCGAATATCTAAGTCTCTCTTTGTTGAGGCTGTTCCTTGCCTACACCCCCAAAATACTCAGACCTGATCCCTTGGCACAGTTGCTGCTGGTAAGTTGTAGACAGTGTTGCCGTCCTGGGCTCCTGACAAAGCTTCAAGAGCTGACAGGTGCATCCCCTCCATTTGACAACGGTGCTACACAAATACAAGAAGGGTCCTTCCCTGTCCCTCCTGCCACACTTGTCACCTGAGTCCTCAGGTACCACTGTCTGTGTCCTTTGTGGAAATATTTCACTGCAGAGGCAGCATTCTGTGCTCACCAAGTCCTTGGAATCACAGAAAGACTACATGCCCAATCTTCACCAAACTGTGGCATGGTCCTCAGGGAGATTGATGGGTATGCACTTTAGGCCAGATCACCAAAAGGGACTATGAGTCTGGTATGGCCATGTTTCCTATACATACAAGCATAGAGGGTATGTGGTCCAGAGCATAACAAGATGCAAGTAATCTGCATCCTCAAGCTACTTTGCAGAGAGGCAAAGGCAATGTGGCTGTAGAAAAGTAAGTGCAAGTATTTATACCACTGAGATTTCTGTGTTCACAGCTTGATTGAGCCCAACCCAACACAAAGTCCCTTTAGCTTTGCTTAGTTCACCCTCACCAGGGCCCAGTCAAAAACTTGGAGCACACACATACTAAATTCCTCTCTACCTCCCCATCTTTCCCATGTTTTATTTATTTATTTTTGCTAATCTGTTTCCCTCTCACTCTACATAAATACCAGCTGTACATAGTCCCAGGAGAACCATGTCATATGCACACCTGTTCAAGAAATCCATCAGATTTTAGTTCTCAGTTGAAGCTGCTTTTTGGTTATGACAATGGTATGGTATAATAATATGTGTGTGTGTGTATGTGTGCGTGTGTGAGTGAGAGAGAGAGAGAAATATGAAAGATGAGAGAGAGAGAACATTTGCTTGTTAATTTGGTGAGAGTACAATAGTACAAAATCAATTCAAAAAACATTCCCAGGACAGTGAGTTTGCCAAATGGGGCTGAGAATAGTCTACTTTGTAGGGACTCAGATCTCAAAGAAAGTATGAATGGGTCTTCTCTGGAAGGGGTGGGGACAATCCTACTACAGAAAAAAAAAATAGTTCCCCTCAGCTTGTGATACGTCAAGAAGGGGGAACTGGACGCTGGTGATTACATCTGTAATCCTAGTTAATCAGGAGACTGAGATCTGAGAATTAGGGTTCAAAGTCAGCCTGGGCAGAAAAGTCTGTGACATTCCTATCTCCAATTGACCAATAGAAAGCCAGAAGTAGAACTGTTGGCTCAGGGGTGGAGGACAAGGCTTAAATGAAAAAGCTAGGCAAGAGCACAAGACTCTGAGTTCAAGAAAAAGAAAAAAAGAATCATTGGGATTTCTATGCACAGTTAACATCCTTTGATAAAAATGATATGCTAAATGGTTGAGGATCTGGCAAATGGACAGAGTATCTACTCTGGCTATCCTCAGAGTTGCTGAAAAGAAAACAGCATTGGACAAATGTCTAGCCAAGTAGTCTCACCAGTAGTAAATGGTTTTGAAAGTGAAAGATCTCATAGAAGACTCAACAAGTGAAAGTCAACCTGAAGAAACCACAGCTCACCTGAGTGCCATGACCAATAGGAAAGGTGGGGCTGGGAGAGAGACATGGAGGAAGCACAGGTTTTTCAGAGCTTGAGCCTAACTACGGGCCAAGAAATTCTTCCTTGCCAGAGAAGGTGTCATGTCTCATGTCTGTTCAATCATTCCTGAGGTCAAAGAAGCCAGTATCCATAAAACAGATAGATTAAAACTACTGACAAGTTGCCTTAGGAGAGGAAACTATCATGGCTCAAGCCTATAATACTAGTGGCTTGAGGGGAAAAAAATGAGGCAATCATCTGTCAAGGCCAGTTGAGACCAAAAACAAATAATAATTCATAATAATAGTGAGATTCCACCTTGATCATTGGCAAGGTATGGTGGTACACACCAGTAGCCATCACCCCAGTGATATATAGGGAAGCACAAATAGGAAGATTACAGTCCAGAGAGGAATAGTCATAAAGTAAGAACTGATCTCAATAATAAACAGAAAAGACAGAGTAAAATGGCTGCCCAGCAAACACAAAGCTCTGAATTCAAGTCCTAAGTGATACATAAGCAAAATAGCTCTCTGTATTTCCTTCAAAGACTTTTTTGTACACCTTCATTATATCTTGCCCTTACAATTATGCTATTTGGTAGACATGGTAAAAATGAGGGCCAAAGGGCAAGCTAAGGTTTCCATGGTTAACTGTATTGCTAGTTATAGTGCATAGGATAATGAACTCAATTAATCCTCACATGATTTTTATAAGAAATGGGATCTCTACTTGCAAACTAAGATAACAGGACTCAGAAAGGAGATCCTGTCCCATATCATATAGGTGGCAATGGTAGGTTCCAATTGTGATGGTTTGTACGTGTTTCCCAAAAAGCATGTGCTGGAAATTTAATCTCTACTTCAGCAGTGTTGGGAAGGGGTCCTTCTGAGAGGAAGGGGCTTTACCAGGAGGCTGGGAGGGCTCTGTCTTTATGAATGGATCAAAGGTATTATCACAGGAGTCTGATTCTTATCCTCTCTTCTCCTCTGCCCTTCTACTGTGAGATGACATATGCCTGTCCCTTGATCTTGAACTTCTCAAGCTCCAGAAATTCTGAGAAGTAAATTTCTGTTCATTTTAAATCACCAAGTCTGTGGCATTCACAAACAGCACCATAAAAGCAAAAAATAACAACGGAAAAACTACAATACCACCAACCCAAGTATACGTGACCTTAAAAGCCATCTTCTTTCCTGGAACATTATTATGTTCACCGACCAATATCATAGTGCAAATCAACAAAGGAATTGGGCCCAGGAGTGGTTTCTGCTAATGGACAGCCTTGATGCAGAGTTCTGAGCCTTGTGTAGCAGCCCACAATAGTCATCCTGCCCATCCAGCAAGACCTGCCATTCATGGCCAACCAAACAACCTCCCATAAAGCTTCACAGTGGAGGACAAGCCACTAGCCCCTCCCCCATGGTCTACTACTTCCCACCCCGACCTACACCCCAACCTGAGCAACCTGCCAGGTACCAAGCAGTATTTTACACGACACCAATGCTTCCCTCCTGTTCTACTGTTCAAGTTCAGAAATTTTAGAATCATATGTTGAAGAGACACCTGGCAGTCTTATTAGCACATTTATAATGGAAATAAACCATACTGTCATTTTTATAGGAAGAAAATTTGAAATTAGTCATCTTCACATAGCTAATCCTAATAGTATGAGTTTATATTTTAGTTTTATTTGACTTTTAAAGGTATACCATTTAAGGATGTAATTGGAAACCACATATGCAAATTTTATAACCACAGAAAGTCAATTAAGGCAAGAGTCTTGTTGATCAATAAAGTTTCTGTATTTTAAAAAATATTTGAATTCAACAAAAGTTGATCCTTTTCTTTCTTTTTGTAAAGTGATGGGATTGAATTCAGGCCTGATGCATGCTAGGCAAGTGCTCGACTACTATTACAGCTCGTTATTCTTTCTTTTATTGTACCTTCTCCTCCTTTATTTTTTTAAAATTTAGGTTAAAGATTTATATCCTGCTTATTTCCCAAGTTCATCTCGGATGATTTATGGAGTGAGGCAGTATATGAACTAGGATAATGATTAAAGAAAAAAGATACCCAAAAGGATTAGATAAATAGAAATCATCAAGCACTTGAAATGAGTTAATTATCACTGCTGAGCCTGAAATTTAGCTGCATTTCCTAGCAGGTAATGCATAAAAAGGAAACATAGTTCTCATTATCTAATGATAATCATTTTTAAATAATTTATTAAATAATTTTCTAAAGCTTTGTGAATGTATCTCTCTGTGTGTGGTAGGACTGACTTCAAGGAGAAATGTGTCTTGTACTTATTTCTCTGTAAGAAATAACAGAGGCCATAGGATAACTACTATTCTTCCCTTCTCCCTCCCTCTTTCCTTCTTTCCTTCTTTCTTCATCCATTTCCACATTCTCCTCTATGGTTTGAGAAATGTAGAAAAGTACAAAGAATAATGAATATCATATTCCCAACACACAAAAGCAATTTAAGGTTGATTTTATAAACAAAGAAAAGATAAAACAACTGTAGGCATGCTTCTTAGCACTCCTGATTCCATTTTCTCTCTGCCTTTCCCAGGTGTTATCACCATTATCAATTTAGTGTGCATTTTTCCAATTGTCATTTTTATGTTCTATACATGTATATGTATAATAGTATTGAGTTGTGTGTTCTTACATCAATGGTGTAACACTACATTCTGCAATTTACACTTTTCACACAGTATGATGGGTTTGATACCAGGCCAGGTTGATACGTGCAAATCTAATTAATTCATTAACTGAGACATATTCCATGATGTGATTATATTGCAACTATAGCTTTTCACCTATTGAACATGTTGCTTGTTTCTAGATTTTCAGCGCTATAATCAAATTTACCGTGGATATTTTTGCACATGACTACTTAAACACATGTTGCAGTATATTCCTTTACATATATACCTGGACATGGAATCATAGGTCTTTTCCAATTTTCCTTCATAGCAGATTTCACTATAGTTTGTATGAGCAAAACAGAACAACTTAGGTGATCCTAAATGACCTATAAAAACTCTGGAGAAGTAGGTTGAAACAATATGGTCTGGGATGCCCTTTATTAAAAAAAAAAAATACTGCAAACCCTCACAGGATACTTCTAACAAAAACACCAAGTTATTGCTCACAACCCAACCTTCTATGGCTGGAACACCAGAAGCTTGAGTCCTACTCTCCCAGAACTGTATACCTTTCTTCTCTACCATTTTTGAGATTTCCTTTACCAAGTGTCAAATACCAAAGACTTAAACTGTCTTGGGTCTCATGTTCTGCTGATCTATTTGCCTATTTTTACAGCAATGTTACAGTAAGTCAATCGTCACAGCTTTAAATACTAAGGCAGGCAAGTCTCTTTTCTGTAATTATTTTGACTAGTTTGTACATTCCTTTTATATGAATTACAGAATTAATTTTTCAAGTCTGCAGATAAATCGCATTGAGATAATCATTGTAGGAAATTTATGAGGTAGAATATATAGCCTCATAGACTGAATCAATGACTTTATAACATGTTGCCATCCATGACCAGGGTCTATCCTCTAGCTATTCAATTTTTATATGACTTGAGTCCTTGTAATACTTATTTAATTCTGCTTATTCATTTGTGTTTCCCTTGGCATGATAAATTATATCTCTTTTTGCATTCAATTTCATGATCTAGTTAATGCTATGGGGTAGAGTGCTAGAAATTACATATGTTGATTTTCTATCCAACAAAACTGTACTTCAAAACATATTGACCACTTCCTATAAATCACTGGCTTTTCGTACTAAGCATCAAATAATATGTAAATAACAATTATATCTTTTTTTTTTTTTGGGTCCGGTAGTGGGGCCTGAACTCTGGGCCTGGACGCTGTCCCTCAGCTCTTCAGCTCAAGGCTAGCACTCTACCACTTGAGCCACAGCACCACTTCCGGCTTTTTTCCTTTTGCTTATGTGGTGCTGAGGAATCGAACCCAGGGCCTCAGGCATGCAAGGCAAGCGCTTCTACCACTGAGCCAACTTCCCAGCCCCAACAAGCATATCTTTAACTATTCTTACCCTCTTCTTTTATTTTCAGGTTTAATTATGTAAACATAATGTTGACCCTTGGGGTGATTGGTAATGGACATTGTTGCCTTTTTCTTTTCTTGATTGGAATGTTTCTAAACTTTTAAATGTTAATTATGACATTTTCTGAAGTATGTGATAGCCATTATTAGATCATGACTATTCTTAACTAGCTAAGAGATCTTTTTATAATCATGAATGAGCATTTAGTTTTATCAAATCTTTTTTCAGCTTCTTTTAAGATGATTAAATTTTTCGCATTTCGTTTTGAACAAAGCAAACTGATTGTCATCACCAGGATAGAATTACAGAATATTTGCTTATTAGACCTGAAGGCATTCTCATTCTGAGTCATCCTCTATAGGACACCACTGGTGTTTGTGACTGGGAAGACTGTCTGCTCTGGTGGAAAAATCTGGGAGAATAGCAAATCTAATCTCTACTCACAAGCAGTGGACAATATCCCCAAGTCATATAAAAATAAAGACTTGCCTCCATAAATGTACAAAGCTCCCAGTGGGATGCCGCCATTTTGCTTCAAGGATCTAGAGACAGCCCAGATACCTGCGGGGGCTTGCCTTAGACCTGAGAGTGACTCATTTCTTCCTGCAGACTCCCTTCAGAGCTGTTTGACTCTACTCTGCTGTGAGATCTCCACTCCCACGCCTCTAATCTTTGCTAAAGAGTTCTTAAGCTATTCTGATTTCTTCTAATTTTCTTTTGTTCCTGCCCTAAGCAATTCACTGGGGATTTCTCTTTTCTCTGACTGTGAAGAATTATGAAGGCCTAGCTCTCCTTCCCACAATGCACACTGTCCTCTGGAAATTACACCTGACAGGACACCCACCAGTTGTCTTCTCAAATCTCTGGCTCTCAACAGGAGGTGAGTGGGGTACACAAACTGGCCAGCTGAGAAAGTGAACCCCAACATCCTTACTATAGTAAGAACTGGCCAAAAATAGATTTGGAGCCTGTGGCCTCTTTAGGCTTCTAAAGTATATGCATTTGAATTCTGAAACAAGCAATGATAGTTTAGAAATAATTATTCCACTGCTTCCTCTGAATGCAATCTACCACGACAACTTCCTAATATTCAACTGTCTAATATTTTGATAAATAAGAATTGCCAATGAAGGAAAAAAGGAATAAAATAGAACTGTTAAGCTCCTTAATAATTTATTTTGATGGATAGGGTGACAGAGAAGACACTTGCCTGCCAATTACTTGCTGTGTGATAAATCACCTGACCTCATCAAGCCTCATCCTACTCATTTATAGAATGAGGACAGAATGTGGATTAACATGATAGTGGTAGAAAAAAAAGCACAGTGCATTTGCCTGGGTGCTCAATAAATGGCAGTACTCTAGAACATGTAGGTAAGTGAGCTCCTGTGTTTGTCATTTCTAAGAATGATTTCCAAGGCAGAGCCTCAATATAGACTAATCGTAGCAAAAGACTACATCCCAGAGTAAATAAAAATCAAGCTTCAGAAGGATTGCCTGGACAATAAAGCACTGGAAAAAGTTACCCTCAGTTCCCTTGTTAAAGAAATGTAACCCATTCATTCATTTATCCAACTGCACAAGCACGCATGCCATCCATCCATCCATCCATCCATCCATCCATCCATCCATCCATCCATCCATCCATCCATCCATCTACCCAGCCATCTCTCCATGCATCTGTCCATGCATCTCAGAGAGAGATGGGAACCAGAACACACAAGTATTGAGGGAGCTTCTGGATTTGAAAGCTATGCCCATTCCAAAGGACATGAAAAGAAATGCCAATAAAGAAGAAATGCAAATTTGAAGGCTTGGGAACAAATTTTAAATGTTTACTTTGCTTCATTAGCAATTTTAAAATTGCAAATAAAAATAACATCATTTTTGCACCTAAGAATGAGGCAATGATTTTAAAAAGGAGACTTCTTGGTGTCTATAAGTGTGCTGAGAAATAGTCACTCTCAAGATAGGTTGCAGAAATACAGACTGAGGTAATCGTGTGAGTAGAAGAAATGTGGGTGAGGAGAGCAGATGGACCACAGGGCCCCTCACTCACAGTGCCTCTGGATTGGCTCCATCTGCCTCAATCTGATTTTATCCCCAAACATATCCTCCAAATCTAGGGGAAAAAATATGTATTTCCTTTGACTTCATGGCTTCACTTCTGGGATTTATCCTTGAAAATAACAAGGAAGTGTACTAAACATACAGGTCTAAGGATGTTCTTTGCAGCTCTGCAATGTTTAAAAATCAGAGAGAACCTAAATGTCAATAATCATGACTTGGCTAAGGTAGCAATCTGCAAAGTAACTCATAAACGCTGCAGATAGCAACAGCAGAGTCCGGTTCAAACTTGCCTTCTGTGGCCTTAAGCAGAGGCTTTTTTGCTTCCGAACCAGTTTTCTTATCTATAAAAAGTGGATAATGAGACTTTACCTTATTGAAATATAGTGAGGAATAAATTAGATGGTATGTGTAAAGCATAGCCCATAGGAAATGTTTTATAAATATTTTCTATTATTAAATAAATTATGTTATAACCATATGATGAAATTCATTGCAAACATAAAAAGATTCTGTAGAAGACTATCTAATGACATTGGGAAATGTTTATGGGTATTATTAAGTGCAAGAAGCAGATAATAATACTGCTTGATACCCACTTTTGCTCAAAAATATCTTTGCAGAGGGAAAAAGAATGAAATAATTTACATCCAAGGCTAGCCATAGCATTTTGGATTGAAAGAATTATAGAAGAATTTTGTTTGCTTATTTGGGCTTTTTTCTATATTTGCCTTTTTTTCCTTAAAAGAGAAGATCTATAAAGAGGGTATTAGCAATAATGTGACTTACCTTCCTATTGAGATTTATTACTATGTTTATGATAAAAATGAAACTATGTGTTTTATTTTTATTGTAATAAAATGGGGATGGAGAATGGTGTCTTGCAAAATTCCAGGCAAAAGTACAGCTCCCCACCCTCTTTGTGGAAGGAATAGCCTAAGAAATCTCATTCAGAGAATTTGGGTCCCCAGCCCATGAGCTAATCCTGAAGGGCTTCACTGGAGGCTAGAAAGATCAAACACTGAGACGGTGAGGGCCAGTAACCACTTCTACTCCCAGCCACTCACAGCATGAAATCAGGCATACAAGACAGCAAGAGGGGCTGGGACACAAAAAGAGGGGAGGGGCAAAGCCAAAGGGACCGGTGGAATGAGAAACGTAGTTTTTACTCTATATGCGAAGGATTGGTTTCGTGTCTCCCTTCAGATACCAAAATTTTCAGATGTTTAAGACCCTTATATAAAACAGTAAGCAATTAGCATATAATGTATATACATCATCTCACAAACTTTAAATCATCTAGATTACTTATCATATCTATTACAATAAAAATGCTATATAAATAGTTCTACTGAATTGTTTAAGAAAGGATGACAAGAAAATAAAAGTCTGTACAAGTTTGGTACAGATGCAATAGCCCTTTCTGAATATTTTCAATCTTTGGTTTATGAATCAGCGGGCATAAACCCCTAGAACTGAAGGCCAACTGTATTTCTTCTGTCTGTACTCTGCATCCTACCTTCTTCCCCGATCCTCTTTGACTACTACTGCCTTTTATCCAACTTTCCAAGAGTCTACCATGTTCCCACTGTATAAAGTTTTCATGAGGTTTTATTGATCACTAGATGTTCCAGAATAGAGCAAAAAGCCCAGAAAAGGTGGCCAATTTGGCCTCAGTATGCAATGAGAAAGTTCCACACAGGACTATTCCCTAGCTTGGTGTTTTTTGCAAGACAAAGCAAGGTAAGTAGGGAGAAAGGAAGGGAGAGATGGAAGGAGAGAGGGAGGGAAGAGGACATGTCCTTTCCATTGAACAAAGGAAAGGGAAAGTGGATTTGGAAACTCACACTCTTAGAAAAAAAATCAAGGGGCCTCCTCTCTTCTCCCAAGCCAAAATGCTATTCTCTAAGTGTTTCCCAAAGCCACAAAGAAGTGGGGCTTTTTCCCAGCTCTCTCTCTTTCCCAGCTCTTTCCCAGCTCTCTTTTCCATCTCTTTCCCAGGTCTTTCCTAGGCCCTTCCCTGCCGCGTGGAGGGCCAACATGGCCTGGTGCCAGCCAGAAAGTTGAATAAACCTACCCCTTACCTGAATACCATGTGTGTGGTGCTGTTCTTACTCGGAAACCTCTCCTTTAAAAACCTAACATAAGGGGGCCTGGGAAGGTGGCTCAGTGGTAGAGCGCTTGCCTTGCATGCCTGAGGCCCTGAGTTCGATTCCTCAGCACCACATAAGCAAAAAGAAAAAAGCCGGAAGTGGCGCTGTGGCTCAAGTGGTAGAGCGCTAGCCTTGAGCTGAAGAGTTGAGGGACAGCGGCCAGGCCCAGAGTTCAGGCCCCACGACTGGACAAAAAATAAAATAAAATAAAATAAAAACCTAACATAAATGGTGCCAAAACTCAGGAAGGGCTTAAGAGTCAGGATCGGTGGGATTCCTCTCCATTTTTTTTCTTTTTTTCTTTGTTTGTTTTTCCCTTTTTGCTCTGAGGAATACCCACAGTTCTGATGGCCTTTTGCGAACCCATCTGTCTGCTGCGGACACAGCACATCAATACCATTGCTGCCTTCACATCCATGTCCACACCCCTTCTCTACTTTGGTGAGTGAAACTACTCTCTACGGTTCTCTGTTGCTCAGTCTCTGTCCAGAAGTGGTGCCATGCCAGAGAGCTCCTATAGCCTTTAGCTGGAAGGCTGGTCACCTCTGAAGCCAAGGACACTTGGTTTTGGGGGCTTGGCCATTTCTCTCTAGAGGGCTCTGGGGGAAGTCAGGATGCCACTTCTGCCTGGTCAGCTCTCCTTCACTCACCAGTCTGACTCTCCTACACATTTAATGGGGTGCTATGAATCACACTAGAGCAGTGAAACTCCTTTGAAATGCCTCCTGCACTCCCTGGAAAGCCAGAGCACCTCATTTTTATGCCATCTCAGATGTAGACAGTTTTTGGCACTGCAATGGTAAATGGGCAGAAGTGTGTTTACTTTCAGGCTCTCTTTGCTCTCTCTCTCTGCCATTCATGTCCAACTTTCCCTATCTCTCCCTTTCTCTTTTCTACAATATTTTGGCTTGTGCCTTGAAGAGTGTGACACAGGCTCGGTCCCGGGGAACTCCCTCTAGGTTCCCTCTCAAAGGCTAGCCAATGTAGGCTTGATCCATTTGTTTAGATTTTCTTTGCACTTTTTCAGAAATTCGCCATCTTGAGTTCGCCATCTTGGCCACATGGTGGGTTTAGGGTTTGGCCTCATCTGACCCTTAACCTTCCACCACACTTACTACTCCATCCATCTATTCTAAGGTGCCTTGCTAACAAGTTGCTCTTTTCACAGGCCCTGGTAACTGAGGCCCAACCATCTGATGTGCTTTGTTATCAAAGATGTCTACAAATTGTTGTCAAAAATTTTAGGTTTTGAGTTTGCCTTTTTTTTGTTTTGTGTTGTGTATTCTACTACTGACTAGGTGATTCTAAAATATTGGGCATATCTGTGCTAAGATTCTCACATCTAATGAGTTTTGTCATTGCAGAATATTTCTTGGTCAATTCTTGATAAGGAACAGGTAAGCTCTATTCTATTTGATCTCCTTGTTGCTTTAATTGGAAATAATAAAGGATTTTCATGGCAAAGATTGCAATTCAAAGCCAGCCCAGGCTGAAAAATCCCTAAGGCTCCATTTCCCAACTAACCTGCAAAGAGCCAGGCTGGAAGCATGGCTCAAGACTCTTATCTCAAACTAGCAAACACTGCGAGTTCTATAACTCAAAGTGGCTCCGTGCTAGTGCCCTGTCCATACCTGTCTACCTTTTAACTGGACAGGAATTTATATTCTTGCCTTTGTTACCTGACTTCTCCTCTACCTAGTCACCAGATGTCAGAAGTAGCTAGGGACATTTCTACCAATATTTTTCAGCCCCAAGTCCTTCCTCTTGCCATTTATTTGCTCTCTAGTATTTTTTTTCCAGCCTCTCAATGCTTCATGAGACTTCTCCAGACTTCATCTAAGGACTCACGCCACCAAGGGACAGCTGCTGCTTGCTGTCTTCTCTGGGAAGGGACCAAATTCCAGCCTTTTACCCCTAATGTCAATGCCCCTTGTCAGCAGGAAGTAGCCAGAGAGAATCCACACACTATTTCATGATTATTAACAGGCTGGAATGTAAGGTCCATTCCTGGATGGTGAGAAGACTCCACCCTCCTCACAGCAAAGTCTCACCCAGTACCTGTGTTATCTAGGCAACTGGGACACCTGGAAGAGGTCACATCTGCATCCGCTGAGGTCACATCTGAATTTGATGTGGCCACACCTTTCTCCACCCATACCCTAGATAAGGCCTACCCCAGGCCCACAGCCCTTTTTCCCAGCTCTCTCTCTTTCCCAGCTCTCTTTCCTACCTCTTTCCCAGGTCTTTCCCAGGCCTTTCCCCACTGCATGGAGGGCCAACATGTCCTGGTGCCAGCCAGAATAATGAATAAACCTACCCCTTACCTGAAAAAAAAAGAAAGAAAGAAATGGGAAACACTCAGATACGGATGCATGCAAAATGCTGAAGGGGTTTAAGACAGAAGCCACAGGTAGATGGAGAGCTCTGCTCATTTCCATGGCCTCCATCATTACTTAGCATTTATATTGCATGGCTACTACCACAGAGTGCTTTCCAACTACATTTAAATGGTATTTGTGGAGCCAACTACTTGCAATTATTCCCTAGCTTTGGCCTGGGTGCTTGCACAATTTGGGATAATTTTTCTGAGGTGGTTTTTCACAATCATTAACCCTTGGTTTGATGGTATACCTGAACAACTGGGTTGGAATTACCGCTACTAGAATAAGAAAGCCTTTCTAACCTGCCAATAAAACAGCAGCAATAGTGAAATCTGCTGTCTGGCTGAAACCACAGTAATGAATAAATGGAACGGTCTGAGAAAGAACCTGAACAGTCCTTGGGAAAGAGATATTTTAATGCAGAGAGAGGTTTGGGGCCAGTTCTGTCTTAAGAACACTGTTTTTGTAGATGCATTGCTCCACCCGTGGGAATAAATGTAGCTTACACATTGTGCTAGCTAGCAGGACCCAAGAGATTCCAACTGGGATGGCTGAATTATCACCATTACCTTGACTGTTTTCCCTTTGATGATCTTGAAATATGTCCCTTCTTCTTCCATCATTATACAAGACTTCTGTCAATCCTTGTCATTTCTTGATTTCTGGGAAATTTTCCACAAGGGAAATCATGGCATAAAGGGTTGAAAGATGTTCAGAGCAGAGCAGCATGGGGTGGGGGGTGGGGTGGCAGCTGTTTCCTCCTGGGAAAAGGCTTTGTCACTCCTCCTTGGCTAGTCCTACCTCCCTGCCAGCATTGGCTGGACAGCTAAACACACACCGTCACATCCCATCCTTGAATTATATAAGACTTCTCCGTGAGACTGTGTCTGTTGTGCCTGCACATTTTGGAATGCCAAATGGCAATGGCAGGACTCTGAATGTCCCCACCGGGGCAACTCAAGAGTGAGTCATAAGCTGCTTTTGACTAATTGAGTAAGGATCTGTCAGTCATCTGTTAAGCTTGACATACACTGAGAGCTGGAAACTCTTCCCAGGAGAATAATGGGCTGTGTAAAATTGAGTCCGGATTTGAAGACAGGAGAGGGGAAGAGAGGTGGCAGGCACCTGTCTGGCCCCTAGGAAGGCAAGCAATACCATCCATTCCATAAGAGTCTCTCTCTCTTTACACCAGGTTTCTCAGAAACCAGGTTGATACTATTTTAAACTCGGTGGTGAAGGGAACAGAATGGGCACGGGCTTTACGCAGCACAGAATGAATACAGAACAGGTGAATGGATAGATACCATGTTCTTGGGCAAATTTGATTCTAGGTGCTCGTAGATGTGACTCAAGAGCAGCTTCCCATCTCTCTGGGACTCCATAACTGATTCCCTGTTGCCAGGAGAGGAGTTTCCCATCATCCTCCCTGAAGATGTTGTCTGAGCGGAGGCAGGCTGACAAGGTTAAGGGAGAGAAGATCTGATAACGCTATCAAGCGTCTGGGCCCATGACAGACAAGCTTGTGTGAGTGGGCCCACAGCCTCCTCTGCTTCCTTCTCCAAACAACCCCCCCACCCCACGCCCAGCATGCCTCAGAGACCTGCCAATCAGAGACAAAGATAAAAAGCTGATTCTAGTCTTCCTCCCAGAGCCTGGGCTTTGAAGGTAATTATTGTAGGGAAGCACTTGGATGTCTATCAATCTCAGAACACATGGAAACTGCCACAAATATCCTGTAGGGGGCAGGGTAGCTTATGCTGGTTGCCATCATTCCCACTGTTGACAATGCCCTGCCACAGAAAGAGCCACAACCACAATGAAACTGTCCTGCCATCTGTGGGTGGGGCCCTTAAAGCTCTCAAGCTACAGAGCCAAACTCTTCCTCAGCAATTCCAGTTCAAGCTACTCAAAGGGTATATCAGGGTCCATCTGCAAATTACTTATTTTGCAGAGAGATGGGTACGTAAGTGGAGAATAATGCATTTTGAAATTGTTATAGCAGTTTCACAGAGTAATCTGATACGTGTGTATTCTAATAATAAAAAGGAATGCGTGTTTTTATATTTTTTAATTTCATTTTCCCAGAAATATGTTCTAAAAGATACATTTCATTATAAATACATTTTATTAAACTAGTTCTGCTATGTATAAGCAGATATTTTATTTTTTTAAATCATCCAGCAACAGATTATAAAAGAAAACCTTAGTCTTTATACCAGATAGTTTATACCAGAGGCATGGATCTGTGGCTCCAAGAGTTTAGCATCAAAGACACTAGGCTCCTAAGGAATGAATGCAACTCAGCTGCAAAAACTAATCTAATTAAAAATGGACGAATGAGCTGAATAGATATTTCTCAAAAGAGGTTATACATATGGCCAACAGTGAAAAAAAAATCTCAAATACTAATGGTGAGAGAAATGCAAATGAAAAACGACAGTGAAATGAAAACCACCCCTGCTGGAATGGACATTATCAAAAAGACAAAAAATAATAATAAACGCTGGCAAGGATGCAGAGAGAAGGGGGAACTCTCATATGCTGTTGGTGGGAATGTAAATTAGTACAGCCATTATGGAAAGTAGTATGGAGGATCTTCAGGAAACTCGAAATAGAACTGCCATCTGATCTAGCCATCCCACTACTGGGTAGATATCCAAAGAAATTGAAATCAGTCTGTTGAATCACTACAGCACTGCTCCCAATAGCCAAGATACTGAATTAACTTAGGTGCCTAATGATCGATGAATAAGGAAATTCTGGTGTGTGTGTGTGTGTGTGTGTGTGTGTGTGTGTGTGTGTGTGTGTGTGTGTGTAATGGTATATTATCCCATCATAAAAACAATTAATTTTGTTATTTGCAACAACATGAGTGGAACTAGAGGATGTCATGCTAAGTGAAATAAGTCAGGCACAGAAGGACAAATACTGCCTGTTTTCACATATGCATAGAAAATAAAAAGTTGATCTCACAGATGTCAAGGAAGGAACAGTTGTTATCGAAACCTGCAGAGGATGAGGAAGAGGAGGATGAAGAAAGGATGGTTACTAGATGGTTCCATTGGATAGGAAGAATAACTTACGAGGCTCTACAACACAGTAGGATGGCTATAGTTGACAACAATTAACTATATATTTCAAAAGAGCTTGTAGGGATTTGGAATGTTCCCAACATCGAGATAGAAATGATAAATGTCTGAGGTTATAGATCACTGAACATTGAATGTATATATATATATATACATATATGTATATAAAAAAGAGAAATGTCATACTGTAGCCCATAAATATGTACAATTACTATGTGTCAATTAAAAATAAAAAATATACTTTTAAAAATGTCATCACAGTGAAGAGTAGTTCTTTCTATAGAAATTCTGAGAGAGAACAAGACTGAGTGCCAAGAAAGATAGGGAGAGGGAGGAGGAAGGGGAGGAGATGAAGTAGACAGGAAAGAGGGAGAGGAAGGAGGAGGAGCAGACTGGTGGACAGGAGAAAAATACATCCTTCCAGCTTAGGCGACTGCCCCTGGACAGTCCCCTCCACACTTGTATAAAATGATACAGTAGATTCAGTCCTTTCTGCGATCCTTTCCTAAGATCATGGCCGTGGAGAAAACCAACTTGAAAGCAGTTCACCAACAATGGGGTCTCTCTGGGTGGTACCCCAGTCCAAAGCAAGGTAACAACCCATAGTGCAGACACATGTTCTCAGTGGCAGCTACTTTCCTGCAGGGTCTGGTTGCCACCCAGCACCCTCTCCTCTTATAATCTAGAGAGTCCTACTTGCTAAAGAGCTGGGGCAGGGGAAGGGCATGACTCAAGTGGTAGAGTATCTAGCAAGCATGAGCCCCTGAGTTCAAATCCCAGACCAGTCCCCTCCAAAAAAGAAAAGGAAAAAAAAAAACATGAAAAACTCAGGACCCTTGCCTTTCCTTACCATTCCAATTAAGCAAGGCTCCCTGAAGAAATTCCATAGCTCAGGCAAGCTGTCTTCTGATTAAGATCAAAGGCATTTTGGCCCAACGTACGAAAGCTTGAGTTCTGGCACTCTGCACCTGGGTGACATCCCTTAGAGAATACTCACTTTCCTGTATGCTACACAGGACATGACATAGACTTTACCTGGGCCATCTCAAACACATACTCCATTTTCCAAGTGAGAAGACTGAGATTTAGCTTCTCTAAGTTCATATGGCAGGTAACTGTCAAGACTCAAATCTTCTGCTTCTCCTCTCCTCAGAGGTGCTGAGTTTAACCAGCATAAGGGACTGACTGCATACCTTTTTCTCTTTCAGGACTGCAGTAAAGACCAGATAATGTCTTAACATAGGGCCTTTCTAAGTGCTAGCTGATATTATCTTTGACCTTATTTTCCTGGACTTACCTTGAGACCTTCAAAAGTCCCTTGGCTTCTAGGCTGCAACCTAGGGCAGCCAAAGTTTGGCAAGGTCCAGAATGCAGCAAGTCAGGGATGTCTTGGCAGGGGGCCCAGGCAACACATCCCTTAATAGTTCAGGGTCTCTTATAAATATGCCAACAGCAAATCAAAGACTCAGAAGCAAATCTCAGCAGTTACTCAATTTCAGGCTCGAAAGCATTTTCAGCCTTGCTTTTCACTTCGGCTGAAGTTCTCCCGGGTTTCCTGGCTGCCTCCATCTAATCTTTTGAAATGCTGAGGCCCTTTCTGCCAAATGCTGTAGTGATCAACCATGAAAAGAGAGAACGGGGCCAAAGGGTCGGGGAGAAATTTGGTGAGGTTGTCTAACTCTCGATAAATATTTCTTCCCACTCAGTGAGTCGCTGTTTGAGCCAGAGCTCCCCCTGGGTTTTCCATGGAGGATTTTCAATGTGAGATTCAGGGAATGCTAGATGCCAGCTTCTTTCCCTGCCATGCCCTTGAAAACTCTTGAAAACCTCAGAGCATGCTAATAGGTCTCCTCCATACAGGATGGACTCTGTGCTGAGCAAGGTGTCCTTGCTGTCTCTAATCTGCCCAATGCGTTACAGAGAGACAAGAATATTCATACTTTCCAGATAAGAAAATAGAGGCTAGGGGAAATAAGGTGATGGAGCCTTGGAAGAGCCAGGATTTGACTCTGATATATTTAGCACTCTGAGTTCTTTCTTCCCAAACATCCTTGTATTTTCTCCATCCAGATTGGGACCCTAGTCATCTTCCAGGACTTAGGTGACTTTCTTCCATCATCTTCTTTGGGCAGCAGAAGGGCTACATCTCTACTACCAGTACTTTGACCAGTTCCTCATGAACTCCAGCCTCCATATACCACCCCTGGTAGGAGGGTAGCTCCCAGTAAATCTCATTTACAACCTCATGGCAATCAATGTGAAGAAGAATCTCCTGGGTGGGGCTGGTGCAGTGTGGTCGCAGCCTGTATTTATCAGGTGCTTAACATTTGCTTTTTGTCAGAGACACTTATGCCATAATCTCCACTGGAGGTACCCCAGCATACTCTTGTTCCAGGTTTATTGATTTCTACAGACACAATGGGAAAATGTTATGTTCATTGTCCCCCAAAGGGCAGTGGAAGGTAAACAGCCTTGAGACACAGCCAATATATGTTACTAGGCAACCATTTCCCAAGTCCACGAAGACACAAGGGTCGATACTTCCACCTGCATGTGAGTCCCAACACAGTTTACAAGGACACAGACTCAGGCTCAGCCCACCTTCTAACCACAATGCTATCTTCAAGTGGAATCAGGGCCTGGTAGTTGCCAAAATTGTGTCTTTGCCTTCCAGAATGAATAGGAGAGGCAGAATCATCTGAATTCAAATCCCAACTTTGGACAAGTTACTTAACTGTTCTGCACATCTGTTGTCTTCCATTTAAAAGTAATAATAATAACAATACCATCTCTCCCTCCTCTGACACGGGATGCAACAAAAAGAAAGCTCTTAGAAAGAACAGCTAAAAAGCTGCCGAAGGTTCTCTCGCCATCCAACTTTGGAACATAGTGCCTACACATGACAAAGACTCAAGACATAACTTGGACTTGCTCCTATAAACCCAGGCACCTGGGGGAAAACTCACTGGCAATGACATCAAAGTGAAGGAGAGTGACAAGAGGGCTAGATTCTAACTCATCAATTAGGAAAAGTTCATTGAACATCTATGATAAGCCCAACATGACCATCTTTTATAAGCCCAACATGACCAAAGTTTTTACCTATAGAAATTTAATTCACAGTTGAGGAGATAAGGAGAAAACAAACAAGTCTAAATAAAACAAAACACAAAAGAATAGTTATCATAAAAAGATGCCCCATATTCATTCTTTCAGTATGTAAATATTCATTAATTGCCTCCTGTGGGCCATGGACTGTTCTAGAAACCAGCAATACAAGGTTGAATAAATGGTTCCCCCCTCAAGAGATTTAAAACCTAGAGGAGGAGACAGATGAGCAAATCAATGTTCATAATTATTTGAATTTCTTTTGGCTATGGCTGGTGAAAAAAGTAAATTTCAAAGTACCTGAAATGCTTCATTTGGGGCCTGGAAGATCAACTCTAATACTGCATGTAGAAAAGTGTTTGAGGAGCTGTGAAGTGGCTCAGTGGTAGAGTGCTTGCCTTGCATGCATGAGGCCCTGGGTTCGATTCCTCAGCACCACATAAGCAAAAAGAAAAAAGCTGGAAGTGGTACTGTGGTTCAAGTGGAGAGCGCTAGCCTTGAGCTGAAGAGCTGAGGGACAGCGCCCAGGCCCAGAGTTCAGGCCCAGGACTGGACCCCCCCCCCAAAAAAAAAAGAAAGAAAGAAAAGTGTTTGAGTATGGGTTCCTGATCAGGGAACTCAGAGCTTCAGATTCAAAGTATAGAGTTAAACATAGATCATAATCAAACTAGTAGTGGCAGACAGTTTTGACATTCTTATTTAAAGGTAGCTGTGAAATGTAAAATAAACAAACAAAAACCACCCAAGTAAACATCTTCTAATTGATTTACAATAAAATAACTAGAGAAAGTACAGAGAAAACTTGTCTCACAGTACAATGAAAAAGCAGAAGTGAAGTAAAAGAACCAAATCAAGTGCACATTGGTTCCAGAACTCCTTGCCTTCGTTCCTTGAGGAGAGGGGCAGCATCTGCTGTTCACCACTCAGAGGCCAGCACCCAGCACCCAGCACCCAGCAGAGCGCCTACACACTCACTGGTGTCTAATACATATCCATCAACTTAATGAATCAATGGAAGAATGACAATGCAATTGTTTAGATGGGAGAATGCCAAGGGCCCAGCATGCAGCTAACCATCAGACTGGTGAGTTAGCAGCAAACAGCTCTTTTTAGGGAGTCTAGACTTCTCTTAGCTCTACACCTATGAACCCAACTGTCTATCAGCATCTCTTAGGAATGAATAGTGGTCCATCTTCGCACATGCTTCCTGGTCACTATCATTCATGCCTATCTCCATGAATGCCACCTCTCAGTCCAGTTACTTAAGCCAGAAAAAAAAGGACATGTCACAATACCCTGTCCTCCTCACTCCTTATCCTCAACCCACTCATCAGTGCTTTCTGTTCACTTCCTAAAATTCCCTCAGATCTATCCCCTGCCATTGCTCTAGTTCAAGCTAGAGTCCCTCTCCTGTGCTAACACAGCTGTCACCCAGTATGTCTACCCTGGTTCTCCCTCCCTAGCGAACATGTCTCTACTTTGCTTTGCCTTCATCTGCACCTCTCTGTCTTCCCATTTTGTCTCACTTTCTCCTCTACCAAACTGCAAAGAACTCTGACCTCTCTCTGTCCAGGGCAAAGTTGCCTTCTAAGAGCACCTCTTCCTTTCATGATTTACAGCTGTAATTTTACAGTCTACAGCAAAAAAAGAAAGAAAGAAAGAAAGAAAGAAAGAAAGAAAGAAAGAAAGAAAGAAAGAAAGAAAGAAAGAAAGAAAGAAAGAAAGAAAGAAAGAAGGAAAGAAGGAAAGAAGGAAAGAAGGAAGGAAGAGAGGAAGGAAGGGAGGGAGGGAGGAAGGAAGGAAGAGAGAGGAAGGAAGGAAGAGAGGAAGGAAGGGAGGAAGGAAGGAAGGGAGGAAGGGAGGGAGGAAGGAAGGAAGGAAGGGAGGGAGGGAAACAGAAAACAAAAAACAGAAGACATATATGATGTGGCTTTTTACCCCAGAATGGCAAATTGCATTCAAGAGGGAGTGAAAAGGTAGAGAGTAGGTGTAAGTAAGTCTTTGAGGGCAAGAAAATGAGTAAAACAAATTTTTTTTTCTGTCAGTCATGGGGCCTTGGCACTATCCCTGAACTCTTCAGCTCAAGATGAGCACTCTACCACTTGAGCCACAGTGCCACTTCTGAAACAATGATTTTTGCACTACAAAAATATTCAGGACTAAACTGGCCATGGTGGGCTTGCATATCATTTCTGTTACTCTGGAGGCAGAAGTAGGAGGATCCATTTATAGAAAAGCACAAGAGCTTATCTGAAGAAAAACAAAACTGAAAGCAGAAGTACTGGGGGGAGGCATGGTTTAAGTGGTAAAACCTTACCTAGCAAACATGAGACCTCAAGTTCAATTCCTTGTACCACAAACACAAAACACGAGAAAAAACATTCAAGGTTAAGAGGATGAATAACTGACACATCACAAGAATGTATGAGAACAGCACCGAGAAATTCAATAAAAGATGATGATCAATAGGGGAATGGAAGGAAGGGAAACAGACTCTGGTGATGGGTGGAAAATGGGGGAGGTAAAAAAAGATTTAATATTGTTGAAATAAACTACTTGGACCTATGCAAGTTAAACAAGGAAACTCACTAGGGATGCTATGTCTTAGAAGGAACAGTATAGAGAGCAAAAGGAGATGAAATTGATTGGATTACAGCACTAACAACTGATAGGAGTCATTAAATAGGTAGGTAGGTAGGTAGGTAGATAGTCATATTTAGAGTTAAAAAAAGAATGAGACTATAACCCCTGTTTTCACTGTATTTGATGTTGATATAATTTGGGGAAAAATAAAATGTTTGAACAGGGATACAGGTGACCCATTGCAACAATGAGATGTACAAGACGCAAAGTTGAAAAACGAACTTTATAATTTAGGCAGGGGCAGGGTAGCGGGGGAGTGTAGTTGAAGAGGTGGGAGGGAAGGGATGGTAGGGGAAAAACAAAGGAGGCGGCAACAATGCTGGATAAGAAATGTACTCATTACCTTGCTCATGTAACTGTAACCTCTCTGTACAGTATTGTCACAATAAAAAAAAAACTTATTTAAAAAAAAAGAAAAAGTAAAGAATGAGACTGATTCCTAGTCAAGCTCTTCTTTTTCTTTTCTTTTTTTTTTTTTGTCTTTTCTTTTTTGGTACTGGGGATCGAACCCAGGACGTTGCACTTGCTAGGCAAGCACTTTGCCACTGAGCTACATCCCAGCCCCTAGTCAAGCTCTTCTAAAGGCATCTGACACCGTCCTTCCTTACTTCCCACCTCTACTCTACTCTTCCTTGTTCCCTTTTCTACCCTCTATTGAATATTGCCATTGGAAAATCCTTTCTGGCTCGTTAGTGCATCTTCCGAGCTAGACTGTGAATGACTCTAAGGCAAGAGCCAGGTCTCTGACTCTAACGGGGAGCCTGGTACCTGGCACCAGCAGGTCTTGCTGTAAGTGTGTTGAATAGCTGATTGAAACATTCTAATATTGTATGTGGGGCTGATTTTCAGCAGGCCTTTCCTCAGCACAACCAGCTTATTTTTAGCATTAGTGGTTTATCTCCCAGTGAAATTTGGTGCCAGCTGTGGTCACCTGTTTGATTGCTCTCTGAGCTCTGACTTTAACTAGAAATTAATTTGGATTACTTAAGCTTTCCTTGCCCAGTGGAGATGCTCCGGCTGGGTAAATCCAAAGCTGCTGGCGATTTCTCTTTCTCTATTTAATCTCTTTCTCTCATGCGCCAACTCTAATTTTGTGCTTTCTGGCTTCCTCCCCCCTTCGTGCCCGCCTTTAATCTGTCCCATCTTACCCTCACAGATGTTGGCTCACCTTGGGTTTTCACCTTCCTGTCTGTACTTCAGGGAAACTGAGGCCAGCCTGGCCTCAGAATGGTCACAAAGCCAGAGGACCCACCAAGCTTTGTGTGTGTGTGTGTGTGTGTGTGTGTGTGTGTGTGTGTGTGTGTGTGTGTGTGTGTGTGTGTGTGTGTGTGTTGCTACTGGGGCTTGAACTCAGAGCCTGAGTGCTGACTCTTATCTTTTTGGTCCCAGGCTGGCACTCTACCATTTGAGCTATAGCTCTACTTCTGGCTTCTTGGTGGGTAATTGGTAATGAAGACTCTCATGGCCATGCCTGTCCAGGCTGGCTTCAAACTGTAATCCTCAGATCTCAGCCTCCTGAGTAGTTAAGATTACAAGCATGAGCCACTGATGCCCAGCTCCAAGCTCTGTTGTTTATGTTAAATTTTTTATTCAACATGTCAGCTTATGAATACATCTTGATCAATATCACCCCTTTCATAATTCTCCTTCATCTCTCTCAATCCCACCCATCGTCCAATTTTCCTAGTTCCATCTTCACATATATATTACATACATATATATATATATATATATATATATATATTGAATAGCATGACTACTTTTGCTCACCTTTCCTCTCTCCATTCATGTGCCCCTCTTGACCTCACTCCCCCCTGATACTATAAGTTCCAGCTTTCTGGTACTCATTTGTTCAACTATAAGATGGTTATTGATGGGAGTTACACCACTGCAATTCTCCCCTGCATACCCTACTTGTTAATGTTTGTGTATATATGTATATGACCCTGCATACATTTACATTTACTTATAATTTAGCTCTATTGTCCATATATGAGAGAAAATACGCATGCTTTGTCTCTGCCAAGCTCTATTCTTGATCAGACCTTCCTACCTAGGTCCCAAATGGCCACTGCCAGGTTTGTGAGAATTTGGGATGGTTCTATTCCCTGGCTGAACTGAGAATCCAGCACAGCGGTGTGAGAGTGAAACAGAATTTGTTCTGTCCATCAATGTTCCTCTCCTACTTCCCCTCCCATCCTATGTCCTCAGCCACGGCTCTTCCCATCCCATACAGGCCCCAATGTGAGACTCGAACATTCACCAAGTCCTAAAGAAGGGTCAGTGTAGGAGCATGTACTGATCTCATATATAACTTAGAACCTGCTGGGAACTTTAGAGAAACCATAGACCTAACATCTCAGGAGTTCTGAGTGTTGGAAAGGGTAACTAGAAACTTCAGGATTTCCTGTTGAAGAACCCATTGCTTCTTTTTTTTTTTTTTTTAAGATGGCCTACTGGGTGCTGGTGGCTTACGCCTATAATTCTAGGTACTTAGGAGGCTGAGATCTAAGAATCAAGGTTCAATGCAAGCCCAGGCAGATAAACAGAAATCTATAATCATAAATAATATGTATTAAATTATCTACTTCACACAATTGATTCAAATTAAACTTTTAGGCTCTGCCATGTACCCTAAGTATTCTAATAGCATCTGGGGGGACATAGGATTTCTTTCTCATTGTTTGTACTCTTTGTTCTAAACTTATAAAAAAAATAAAGAATTTGGCTTTCTTCTTTTAAAATGAAAACAAATGTTTACTATAGAAATTTGGAAAATAGTGAGTATATATTGGTAAATTAATATCACTGTTATCCAAATATGCTCATCAACATATGGTAATTTTGTCTCACTTTTAATCTTTTATTTATTTTAGAGAGAGAGAAAAGGAAGGAAGGAAGAGAGGGAAGGAAGGAAGGAGGGAGGGAGGAAGGGAGGGGAGGGACTGGGGTGAATAGATGGATGAAAAGATGGATTGACTGACCTACCTAATAGCAAATGTTCTATAGAATATAAATTTTAGTTCTTCAGTCTAGTCTCTTAATATAACATTATAAGTGTTTCAAGTCATTGTTTATTCTCCTCAATTTTCTTGATGTTTCATCATATTACACCAATAAGGTATGCCATAATTGTTTTATGAACGCCTTTATTGTCACATTTTTTGGTATGTTCTCAGTTTTTGACATTGGACTTGAGCAATGGGATCTACCTGTCTCAGCTATTACCAAAGGCAAAGTCAGGAGAAGCTATCCAATACAGAGGGCAGGTGTGACCAGCGTCAGTTAAGCTAGGAGGATAAGCTAAGAGTAAGCTTAGGATAAGCTAATAGTCCAAAACCAAGACTTGCCAGTGTACAGTGAATCTGTGAGCCAAGATGTATAGAGTATAAGAGCTGAGTTATTCAGCCAAGCCAAGCAGAGGCTGGGTCCAATCAAACAAGCAGAAGCAGAGGACTTGGAGTGATACAGGCCTACAGTCAGTGCAAGAGTTGACTGAGAAGGAGCGTACTGGAACTTATTCTAAAACTTTACAGGAGAGAAAAAAATATGATTTTGCTTAAATTTTCTTTTCTTGGACTTCTTTTGATTGATGGTGAGATGAAAAATTATATATTACATGCAGTGCTGTTTTTCCATTTTATTTCTTCTTTTATGAGTTGTCTGTTCCTTGCACAATTTTGTACAGAGGGTTCCTTGTTTATTTATGAGAGCTGTCTGCATATTTAATACATTAATTCCTTGTCATTTAGTTTGCAAACTTTTTCTAATGTTTTCTGGTTTTAATCGCATATAGGAATCTCAACAGATGCAACTGAAAGTGTGTATCCAGATAATTCTATGTGTTTTCTCCTTTTAGGTTTCTTTTTCCATCACCTTGCAGCTAGCTCTATCTTCTTGGCCAGCACTGTGATCTCCTTCCGGTCTGCTTGTAGAAGTGGCTGGGCAGTGGGCCTTCCTAACCAAACACCCCATTCTCAAAGGTCATATCCAGGTAGCCAGAGACTCCTATCTATCTTGGTTGTTGAATGCTTGAGGGGGTGGATAAATGGGAATCTCTCCAGACTCTCCTGCTTCAGATTTCATAGGTTCTTTTGTCATCCACCTGTATCTAGCACCTGGGCATACATAGTCTTCACTATTGTCTGCATCCAGAAATTCATTGCTGTGGGAAATTCATAAACTCAGGGTTACTGACCCAGAATACTGCTTTGACCCAGAAGAGTGTGTGTAGATTGAGACCCTGTAAATATTCTTTGAGTCATTTGACTTCCCTTCTATTGACTCTGAGCCTGACTTATGTCATTGGCTCTGACAGGTCTGGAGAGGAACCCCAAGGGGCTTGGAGGAGCAGGTCTTCCTGCATTTCTCCCCTCGAGATGGTCTTAAGAAGACCTAGAACAAATTGGGAAGCAGGACCCAGGTCCTCTTTAACAGGAGGGAAATGAGGAAACAAACATAGCTGACTATATTCACTTTACTGTCTTACCATCCAAGAAAACGGTATTTCAGAGGATATAAAAGTTAAATTTGAGAACTCAGAAGCATTTGTAAAGGAATCCTACACCTTAAAGAAAAAAAGAAAAAAAAACAAAAACAAAAACCTGACCTGGACCTCACTCCATGGCACCTGTCTAAAGTGACACAGGTCACAAAAATAGATCCGGGATGGGGCGCATATTTAAATAGTGCTCCTAATAATTCTTTTTTTGTAGTTTTTTCCCCCCCAGGGCTGAGGACCGAACCCAGGGCCTTGTGCGCGCCGGGTGGGCGCCCTTCCACTGGGCTAAACCCTCAGCCCCCTCCTAAAAATTCTTAAGGCACTTTCTCATATATGAGAGCAATATCCAAGTGAGATAGAGATAATTTATAAATGTAGATCAGAGGTTAAGGAATTTGCCTCAAAGCAGACTCTAAGGAGCCATTTTCTCTGTGCTAACATCAAATGGCTTTATACAAAAAGTCCATCATGGCCTCTGATACACCACCCTTGAGATAAGTTTCTACAAAATGAAAGGTGTTATTAATGCATGAAGTTCTACAATGTCAGAACCATTCAAAACTCCCTACTTTGAGAAATCAAAAGTTAGATAAGACTTCCAGAAGAAATAGTACGTGATTACACTTGATTTGATAGATGATTATTTAACACTTGTCTGAGTGAGGTCTATGCTAGCATTGTGAACAAGCCATGATCTATCACTCACATGGCAAACCTGTTCTCCAAAAACTTAGTCTTTTGGGGAAGATGGCAGAAGCACAAATAGGTGTGCGTGTGTGTGTGTGTGTGTGTGTGTGTGTGTGTGTGTGTGTGTGTGTGTGTGTGTGTGTGTGTGTGTGTGTGTGTGTGTGTTGATGTGAACATGAAAGATTGATCTGTTAAAGTGACTTTCTGAGTACAAGATTATACAGGCCTTTGAAGTTTATAAAAGAATCATTGGACAAATCAGCTATCCTGTCATCTGAACTAAAGTGTCTAAACTAATTTTAGTTCTCAAAATAGACAAATTCTGGCTTCAGGATCACTCCATACATGTGCAAGGCAGTAAGTGATTTACCTTTAGTAGAATTAACAGCAATGGTCAAGATTTATCAATTCTTCTTTCATTTCCACTTAAAAGGAAGAAAACTAACTTACCCCAATTTCATCATCCCCAAACAGATAGAATATGCCTTTCATTCCAATCTAGATTTAAAAGATTGTAGAAAGTTATAGTGGTGATGAACAAAATATAATGAACATGTAGGTAGCAGGAAAATAGAGAAGAAACCATCTTTCTTTGCTTGCAATACGTAAGTCAATATTACTGTATACAAAACCAGTATAAGGCAGGTTTCTGATTAATCTCCACCACACACACACACACACACACACACACACACACACACACACACACACACACACACACACACACACACACACACACACACACACAAATGCATGGATGCCAAATAAATCCCTATAGCAAACTGTGACAGCAGGAGTAAAAAGCTAAATGATAAAAATGCTAACTGGAATTTGTACCTGTGATCAGTTCCCCCAGAATGTCCTCTTCCAGTGTTGTTCTTTATCTAACCCCCACATTTCTGTCACTAGATCTACCTCATCTCCATATCATTCTCTCCTGAGGAAAAAAAGAACCATTTTTTAAACTTATGTGATGGATTAATGGACCCAAAAAGGATTGGAAACCTTTGGCCTTAACTTGGCAATGTCTACTGTAGGTTTCAAATGATTTTACTTTAGACCCATAAAGAATGCTTTTAGCAGTTGGCTCAAAGGAAGAAGCCAACAATAAACACGAATATACATTTACAAATGTTATTTGAGATCATTTAAAAGTTGAAAACAACTTAAATATTCATAAATTTTGCCTTAAGCCAAGTACAATATGCCAATACATTGAACTAAAGGTAGTAAAGTTACACAACAGAAAAAGTTACACATGAGAAAAAAAATAACACAACATCACAAAACAAATGAGCATATTACATGCAACAGCAACAGCCAAGCTAATTTTATTTGATGTAAAAAGTACTCTGAAATAAATAATAAAGGAAAAACATATCTAATAAAATGTGACTGAGATTTATAGAATATTTTGTTCTCACTCCTTTTTGATGAAAGTATAAGCTGACACATCCTCATTGAAGAAAAATTTGATGATCTACCAATTTTAAATCCTTAAATATTTCAATGGAAATACAGTCGTATGCAGAAACATAGCTTTATACATATACTTGCACAGATGCACAAAAATATATACACAAGCATATTTATAGCAGTGCTAGAACAAGCTGGGTGCTGGTGGCTTATGCCTATAATCCTAGTTACTCAGGAGGCTGAGAGCTGAGGATCATGGTTTGAAGCCAGCTTGGGCAGAAAAGTCCCCATGAGACTTTTATCTCCAATTAACCACTCAAAAACTCAGAGTGGCACTGTGGCTCAAATGGTAGAGCACTAACCTTGAGCACAAAGAGGCTCAGGGACAGTACCCAGGCCCTGAGTTCAAGCCCCACAACTGACCAAAAATAAGGAACAAATTTAAGTAAATTATAGCACATCTAAACAGCAGGACACAATTTTGTTGTTAGGAAGAATAATATAACTTTCCATGTGCCAGGATGGGAAGATATGCCGCTGCACTGATCGATAAGTGAACAAACAGAACTGAAGATTAAGTACCAATAGTCACATTGTGATATGTACACATATACATATATCTTTCACATGAATATGGAAATCTTCTTAAAGGCTTCGAAAAAGTACAAATGTGAGTGACTTCCAAAGTATCAAACTAGAGGGTAAGGAAGATTTATACTTTATTTCATTATTCTGAACTACTTCACTTTCTTCTTTCAATGACTATATATTATTCTGACAATTAAAAACAGAATTAGCTGTGCCATTATTAAACACCTACTCTGTTGTACAATTGTTTAAGCCCTGGGGATACAGTGGTATGTAGTAGACTTTATTTAAATAGTGAAGTATAGAGTGAAATGAAATGGCTAGGACAATACAGGGAGAAAAGGGGCTAAGTACGTTTTTTGTTGTTGTTCCTATGACGAAAAAAACCTGGGACTATGTAATATAATAACATGAGGTTTATTTTGGCTTATAGTTTTGGAGGCTGGAAGTCCAAGAGCATGGTACTGGTAACTGCCCAGCTGCTGTTGAGGGCCTCATGCTACATCAACTTATGTCAGAAAGTAGAAAGGGCAAGTACAACCTATATAAGAGAGACAGAGCAAGAGGGACAGCTTGACGGATAATCACCTCTCTATTAGAACTAATCCAGGCTCATGGGAACTTCATTCATCCCCTTTAACGATCTAATCACTTTTTGAACTTCCCATCACCTCTTCAGACCATTATACTGGCTACTAAATTACAATATGAATTGCAGGGCCCCAAGTCATAGCCTAACCATAGCTGAGACCATGGTAATGGAGAATGCAGTCTGACATGAAGAACTCGGAGCCCACGAAGTATCAGGAGACAATGGGAACTGGATGTGTCAGTGAACAGGAGATCTGATGGCTGATGAGGGGCTCTGCCTTTCTTTGTGGTCAGTGAAAGAGGGGCTATTCCCCTCAGCTGAGCAGAGGTGAAAGTTCAGAAGCTTCTGGGGAAGGGGGAAAGCCTAACCCAAGTTTAGCCAAGAAAAGTTGATGAGTACCTTGTAAAAAGTAGTTCAACTAATTATGAATGAGTAGAGGCTATATCTGGCCTTGTAAACAAGGGAAACAAACAGGAATCTTGTCCAGGTCCTATTGGGAAGGGCATTCCTAGCAGAGAAGCATGCTAAAAATACAAAGGGTGGAGGATGGAGCTCAGATAGAGCTTTATACACCCCTAAGACAATCATAGTTCTCTGAGAGTTTCACTTCTTACAGAGTGTGTGTATATATATATATATATATATATATATATATATATATATATATATATATATATATATAGCTAGTAAATAATAAGTGTATGGGGCTGGGAAGGTGGTTCAGTGGTAGAGTACTTGCCTTGCATGCATGAGGCCCTGGGTTCGATTCCTCAGCACCACATAAGCAAAAAGAAAAAAGCCAGAAGTGGCACTGTGGCTCAAGTGGTAGAGCGCTAGCCTTGAGCTGAAGAGCTAAGGGACAGCGCCCAGGCCCAGAGCTCAGGCCCCACGTCCAGACCAAAAAAAAAAAAAAAAAAATATATATATATATATATATATATATATATATATATATAATAAAATAAGTGTATGTTAACTAAAAATCAAATAAGTGCTTTGAGTTGTTTATAGAGAAAAGTGGACTTGGGAACCATGAAGATGCTAAAGAAGTCCACAGCCAGTTTCTTGCTTGGTAGTTTTAAAAACACATCTGTATCTACCTAGGAATGAAACAGAGTGCTCACAGTGACAGAACAGATGGCACTGAAATGGACTTGATCATGTACGAAGATGTAAGATTCATTACCACTCAATGAGGGAAAGAAAGCGTTACCCAATGGATGGTGCAGGGCAATTAACTAGCAATTTGGAGAAACAGTAATTTTAGAATCTCACTTTATGTTATGCACTGAAATCAATTCCAGTTGGGTGGAAGAGTTTAATGTTTTCTTTCAAACCTCAAAATCACTGAGAGACATAGAATTACGCATTCTCCAAAATCTCTAGAGAAGAGAGAATTTTATAGGCTTATATGCCATATAAGGATTTTTTTATATAAGAGTAAAATCTGTAAGTTAGACCACAAAAAATTTAAAGTTTAGAAGCATACAGCAACCAAAAATATTATCTCAAATATAACAAAAACACTGTTTAATGTTTTAGCTTTTATATATCAATCAAAAAAAAAATAAGATTCTAAAACATAGAAGAGTAAAACGTACTCACAAAAGTGGCACTGTAGAGCCGGGCACTGGTGGCTCACTCTTGTAATCCTAGCTACTCAGGAGGCTGAGATCTGAGGATCGAGGATCAAAGCCAGCCCAGGCAGGAAAAGTCCGGGAGACTCTTATCTCCAATAAACCACTCAGAAAACCGGAAGTGGTGCTGTGGCTCAAGTAGAGTACTCACCTTGAGCTGAATTGCTGAGGGACAATGCCCAGGCCCAGAGTTCAAGCCCCACGAGGGACAAAAAAAAAAAAAAAAAAAAAAAGTGGCAAAAATTTAAGATGTTTGCTTCCTAGAGAATAAAAAATATAACTTAAACGGTGAGGTTCCACATACTTTTTCCCCACTGTTAAGTTAGCATAGATTTAAAATTAGTTCTGTTGGGGCCTCTGTTTCTGGTAAAGATGTAGAAAGCCACAAGTGTATTAAACTTTCTCCATCACCAAGAACTAGCTCAATATGTCAGCTTCTTAGTTGAGAGTGCAAAGAAGTCTAAATGAACTAAATTCCAGAAAGTTGTAAGCTCCTAGAGCTTCAAAGCTCTTCAAAGAAGTACCAGGAGGGGTTGGGAAGGTGACTTAGTGGTAGAGCGCTTGCCTTGCATGCATAAGCCCCAGGTTTGATTCCTCAGCACCACATAAGCAGAAAAAGTGGCTCTGTGGCTCAAGTGGTAGAGCACAAGCTTTGAGCTGAAGAGCTGAAGGACAGCACTCAGGCCCAGAGTTCAGGCCCCACAACCGACGTTCCCCCCGCTGCCCAAAAAAAGAAGAAGAAGTAACAGGAGAAGGAGGAGAAGCAGCTAGAAACTTGGGAATGATATACCCTTCAAACTTACAGTACACTTAATGGCTGTGAACTATGCTGGAATCCTACAAAACTCTACTGCTAAGTTAATGCACACCTACCAGGGCCTTCACATAGCTCTTCAGTGAGTGCACAGAAAAAGACTAAGAGCAAGGCAAGGGAGCAAAGACAGGTCCTTGAGATATGCAGAACCTTCTTCATGCACAGTGGTTGGCTGAAGGCTGGGTGCAGGACAGGAAAGCAAAGTTCCTAAAGGAACACAAGGCCACTACCGTGTAAGCACAGCCAGCTCTCCAAATACTGGAAGCAAGAGACAATGAAGAGGGAAGCCTCTGAAATCACACAAACTTAGGAAGAAGACCCTCTAACCCAAACTAGCAGCAGGGCTCTGAAGTTTAAAAGATCGTATGCATTTCACTAGTTCTCCTATGCTGAGCCCTGATAAAGAAGGGCCCTGATACCACATACAGAACATCTGATGTGGGCTGGGAAGGTGGCTCAGTGGTAAAGCGCTTGCCTTGCATGCCTGAGGCCCTGGGTTCGATTCCTCAGCACCACATAAGCAAAAAGAAAAAAGCCGGAAGTGGCATTGTGGCTCAAGTGGTAGAGCGCTAGCCTTGAGCTGAAGAGCTGAGGGACAGTGCCCAGACCCAGAGTTCAGGCCCCACGAACGGACACCCCCCCCCCCAAAAAAAAGAACATCTGATGTTAGTGATAAACTGTGCTAAGCTGAAGCTGCAACAGAGCCTGGGCTGAAGGTGGCCCACACACTAGCAGGCTTGGTGGAAGAAACATAATTCAATTCTATGGGCAAATATTCACTTGAACCTCCACCATTCTTGGACCACACAATAGTAAACATACAAGAAGAATGAAGAGCCCATCAGAGAGCAAGAAAATATGGAATAAGGTAAGGAGATTGAGATTTATCTAAACAGTGGCTATAAAATAAACAGGATAAATACATTAAACAGATTAAAGAGTTCATGTACACACAGAAAACTTTTTAAAGTCATACTCCTAGAAGCAGAAGGTAGATAGTGTTTACTGGGAGCTAGGATGGGGTATGGAAAGACTGGAGATATATTGGTCAAAGGATACAAAATTTTAGCAAGACATGAGTACTGGGTGCAAGAAATGGATTGCACAAATAGAGATATCACAGTTAATAACGATGTATTTTATAGCTGAAAATTGTTGTAAACAGTTTAAGTGCTCTCACCACAAAACAAGTTGGTAAAGCAATCCCACTTTTGGGCATTTACCCAAATGTTTACAAACAAGACCACACTAAAGCTACCAGCACAACTATGTTTATTGCAGCATTATTTACCATAGCTAAGATATGGAACCAACCCAGATGCCCCTCAGTAGATGAATGGATCAAGAAAATGTGGTATATATACACAATGGAATTCTATGCCTCCATCAGAAAGAATGACATTTCCCCATTTGTTAGGAAATGGAAAGGTTTGGAAAAAATTATATTAAGTGAAGTAAGCCAGGCCCAAAGAAGCATAGGTCCCATGGTTTCCCTTATTTGCAATATCTAGTATAGGTATGAGTCAAGCGGAAAAGGTCAGATAATGTGATGCTAGGAAAATGAACCCTTAAATATGTATTTTAATGTTTTCGTTTCTTTCATGCATGTATTTCTAATGCATTTATAAGATTATTTCTTTGTTGCTTTGTATGTCCCTCCCCCACAGTGTAACCCCCGTTTTCACTATATTTGATGTCAGTATAACATGTGGAGTAGATGGGGACAAACAAGTCGTTTAAGGATTCAGGTGGACCTGTTGCAACAATGAGAAGTACAAAATGTCATGTCAAAACCAGCATTACAATGCCGGTGTGGGGGGGGGGAGGGGGGTATAATTGGGTGGGGGGAGGGGGGTAAAATTGGGTGGGGGGAGGGGGGAGGCGGGGAAGGGAAGTGAAGGGTAAACAAAGGAGGAGGCTGCAATGCTTGGTAAGAAATGTATCCATTATCCTGCCCATGTAATTGTAGCCCCTTTGTACAGTATGTTCTCAAATAAAATAAAATACAATTTAAAAAAAAAAAAAACAAGTTGGTAAGTACATGAGGTAATGTATATGTTAATCTTCACTTAATCATTTACCAACATGTATATATTTCAAACATTAATATATACAGTCGTAGAGTTTTTTACTTTAATTTTCTGAATATAGAGCGGAAAATGTTTCTCTCTCTTCTCCAATTTAACCCTGTTATAGTGAAATAAATTTTTGCTAAAATTTCTGATAGATGATAGATAGATAGATGAAAGATCCAATCTGTGAAAAATAGATAATAATTTTAAAAGTAATGTGAGGAAAATAGGAAATTTCAGCAGAGAGATGAAAGCTATAAAAATTCAAATGAGCATGTTATCAAATTTCAACAAGACTTAATTATTAAAACTCAAATTACAACAGTTAATTAGAAGGTTTATAGCATATGTAACAGGAAAAACATGACAACATGAAGAGAGAATAGGTATATGTCAGGTACAATTTACTATTGTAATATTTGACACTGTTCACAAGTACTTATTTGAAAGTATATACTAATAATCAAGAAATTCATAAGCCAATTCACCAAGAAACTTTTTATAATAAGTGTAACTATAATATTAATATAAATATTAAAGTTAATGTAAATTAATATAAATATAAACAATGTATTAAAACATTCAATAATCTGAACAAACAGAATGAGATGGGAAGAAAACAAGAAGATGGCATAAATATAAAGCAAATACTAACAATGAGATGTACAAGTCGTTACGTCAAAAACGAACTTTACAACTTTTGTGGGGGGGGGAGGCGGGGAGGATTGGGTAGGAGGGTGGGGGTGGGGGGGAGGATGGGAAGGGATGGGAAGGGGAAACAAAGAAGGAGGCTACAATGCTTGATAAGAAATGTATTCATTTATCTTGCCCATGTAATTGTAACTCCTCTGTACAGTATTTTCACAATAAAAAAATAAATAAAATAAAAAAATATATATAAAGCAAATACTAAGATGGTAGACCTAACCTCAGTCATAACAACAATTACATTAAACATAAGTGAGCTAACTGCTGTAACTTAAAAGTAGAGACTGTCATTTAAAAATAACCTTCATGGAAGTGGCGCTCAAGTGGTAGAGCGCTCGCCTTGAGCTGAATTGCTGAGGGACAGAGCCTAGGCCCAGAGTTCAAGCCCCACGACCTACAGACAAAAAAAAAAAGAACCCTCATACACTGTAGGTGGAAATATAGAATAGTGCAACTACAATGAGTTGATCAAACAAAGTTAAGACTCTAAACATAGAAGAGTAAAATATACTCACAAAAGCAGAAGGGTAAGGAACAAAGAATTAAGATGTTTGCTTCCTAGAGAATAAAAAATATAACTTAAACATTGAGATACCCTGTCTTTTCCCATTGCTGTTAGCATAGATTTAAAATTAGTTCTGTTGGGGCCTCTGCTTCTGGTTAAGATGTAGAAAGTTACAAGTGTATTAAACTTACTCTATCAACAAGAACTAGCTTGATAAGCAAGCTTTTTTGCTAAGAGTGCAAAGAAAACAAAATGAACTAAATTCCAGAAAGTAGCAAGCTCACCCTTGGGTAGAAGAAATCCATGTTTACGTCTACCCTCAAAAAAAGTTGCAGGAGAAAGAGAAGCAGCCAGAAAGATGGATAATGATTAAACATACCTTATGGCTCTGCCATACTATTCTCAGGCATATATCCAGAAGAGTGTAAATTATAGATAGATAGATAGATAGATAGATAGATAGATAGATAGATAGATAGATAGATAGATAAACATACACACATACCAGGGAATATATATATATATATATATATATACATATACATATACATATAGATTCCCTGTCTGTCTCTCTCTCTACACACACACGTGTGTGTGTGTGTGTGTGTGTGTGTGTGTGTGTGTGTGTGTGTGTGTGTGTGTACAGAGAGAGAGACAGACAGACAGAAAGATGACATTAAAAAAAATGAAGAAGTAGAGGTGGCTCAAGTAGTACAGTGCCAGCCTTGAACAAGAAATCCAAGCAAGAGCATAAATCTAGTACTGGTGCCCAAAAAAAGGAATAAAAAAAAAGAAAAATGGCATTATATCATTTTCAGGAAAATGAATGGAATTGGAGATCATCATGTTGAGTGAGATAAGGCAAGTTCAAAAAGCCAAGTGTTTCATCTTTTCATTCATTTGTGGGATTTATATTTTGAGGAGGAGGAAGAAGAGGAAGATGGTGATGATAAAACATGAATGTAAATAGGGGAGGGTCAGCTAGAGAAAATCAGTGGGCGAGTAGGGAGGGGAAAGGGCAGTATATTACACACACACACAGACACACACACACACATACACACACGTACACACACACCACACACACACAAAGACAGCAGAATGAAACTTATTAAACACTGGAAAGAGAGAGAAGGGAGGAATGTATGAAAGTGTACTGGAGCAGGGGAACTTTTTCAAAATACATTGTACCCATCATGGAATCATCATAGTAAAACTCCCACCTATTATTAATGAACCCAAATATACAAACAAAATAAAACCAGTATAAATGAAACTTATAATGAGTGACTGATCAAGGTATCTTGAATTCATAAACTGCTTTGTTAAATAACAACTCCTTTGTACAACTATTTTTTTTAAAAGACAGGAATATATACCACACAATCACTACATGTAGCTGCATCAATAAAGGTACTTAAAAGTAACTTTTAAGGCAAAGAGAATTTCTAACATTGCCATTTCCTAAAAGTAAAAGTTTAAACTCATCAAGGCCACATAGCAAACCTATAAACCATCAGGTTTATTAGAGCCTCAAAATCCATGAGGTAAAAATAAATGACAGAACCAAAGTGAACAATAAAGAAATCTAAAGCCCTAAAGATTGTGACATTTCTCATTTACTTAAAGAACAAGAACAAAATAGTGTCAGCAATTGTAAAATAGAGGAAGTGGCGCTGTGGCTCAAGTGGTAGAGCGCTCGCCTTGAGTTGAAGAGCTGAGGGACAGCGCCCAGGCCCAGAATTCAAGCCCCATGACTGACAAAAAAAAAAAAAAAAAAAAACCAATTGTAAAATAGATTTAAAAGACACTTTGAAGTGTATAGAATATTGCCTTAAACATTTCAGAAAGTTTCTCTTCAAATATGCATGAAGTATACAAATAGAACTACTATTTTCTGGTCCATAAACAATTCAAAACATACAACAAATAATGGAAATCATGCAAAGTATGTAATGAGCCCACAGTTGTAAGTTCAAAATTCACAAGACTATGCAGCAGTTCAAATGTTTTCCTCCATAGCACCTGTTAAAATGTGTCTTTGTAAGAGAGCTACAAGAGAAGACATTGTGTGGGCTCCACCCTCCAATGTGGGATTGGTGTCTTTATAAAAGGTGAGTCCTGCCCTCTCTTGCCTTCCAATCTTCTACTGTGTGGTGCTACCACATGAAGGCTATTCCTAAATTCCAGCACCTGATATTGGGTATCACAGCCATGAGCCAATAAATTTCTGTTTATTACAAATTACCCAGTCTCGGGTATTTTATTATAGCAACCAAAATAGACTTAGACACATTAGACATTCAGAAGATATCAAGTATTTTGAAGTTAAACAACATATTTTTTAAATCATGAATAGATAATTGATCCCAAAGGAAATTAGAAAATACTGAACTGAATGGTAATAAAAATGTTACACACTATAATTTGTGGGATGCAGTTACAGCAATGTTTACATGGAAATTTATGGCTTTCAATAACTATAATACAAAGAAGAAAAAATATAGCCAATTACCTAAGTTTCTATATTGAAAACATTGATACATGAAAACAAAATAAAAGCAAAGTAGGAAATAGTAAATAATAAAAAAAATAAGAGTGGAAATCAATGCATGAGTAAATACAGAAAATTAACAGTAACAATTAGAGTGAAAATAATTAATGAAATTAATAAACATGTAGCAAATCTGATTGAGGTATTTAAAAAGAAAACAGAAATGGAAACTGTTGTTACTATAAATTGTTCTAGTATTAAAAAGAAAATAAGAGCCCATTACAGACAATGTCTGTAAATAATGATGCCAATAAATTTCTAAACAGATATGGAATGGAGACATTTCTTTAAAAATAAAGATTTTTCTGGGTTTGGCTGAATGGCTCAGGCAGTAAAGCACCTTCCTAGCAAGTGGGAGGCCTCACGTTCAAACCCCAGTACCATCCAAAAATATAAACTTCCAAAACTGACACCACATAGAACATTTAAGTGCTGTAGTGCTAAATCTATTTCTAAACTTGAATTTGTAGTTTAAAAAAAGCTTACAGCAACAAAAAGTTCATTCCCAAATAGCTTTATTAATAATTTATATTTTGTCAGGCACATAAAGAATCATGTGCCAATCTTATACAAATAGAGATAGAAAAGAACCCCTCTCCTATATGTTTTATAAAGCCATCTGAACCCTAATACTGAATTCTGGAAAGCATTTTACAATGAAGGAATTCAGAAAAATATCCTTCAGGCATGCAAACACAAAATTCCTTAGCACAATAGGTGTGAATCAAATCCATCTGTATATTAAATGAATAATACATCACAAATATCTAATACTTTTCTCAGGAATGCAAGACTTACTCACCATTCAATATTTAGTCAATGTAGTTCATCAACTTAATGAATATCAAAAAAAAGTATGATCATTTCAGTAGACAAAATTCAATATCCTCAAATAACTTTTTTAAAAGACTCTCTAGGGTTTTTTCAAGTAAAAAAAGGACTCTTCCTAAATCTGATAAAGCCTATCAAAAAAGCAAACAATTGTTATCCTTCTTAATGATGAAATGAAGTTAAAATTAAAGCAAAAATGTCTTCTGTCTCACTAAAGCAAAAAGGAAAGACAAAAGAAGACCAGTCAGACAAATTGGAGAAAGAAGTAAGCCTGGTTGTATTTACAGAACGTAGGAATTATATGCAGTAAACTGTAAGAAATGAACCAAAAGTATTACAAGAAATAAAAAGTAAATATATTGTTTCTAACACATTTATAAGATTATTTCTTTATTGCTTTGTATGTCCCTCCCCCACAGTATAACCCCTGCTTTCACTGTATTTGATGTCGGTATAATTTGTGGAGGGGAAGGGGAAAAACAAATCGTTTAAATAGGGATACAGGTGGACCCATTGTAACAATTAGATGTACAAGTTGTTATGTCAAAAACAAACTTTACAACTTTGGTGCGGGGTGGGGAGGGTTGGGGGATGAGGGAGGAGGATTGGGGGGGTGGGGGGAGGATGGGAAGGGGAAACAAAGGAGGAGGCTACAATGCTTGATAAGAAATGTACTCATTATCTTGCCCATGCAATTGTAACCCCTCTGTACAGTATTTTCACAATAAAAAAATAATAAAAAGAAAATTATAAAGTACAAAAAAGTAAATATATTTTAAATTGCAGACACAATATTAATATGCTAAAATTCAGCTGCATTTTCACATTCTCGGAGGAAAAATAGAAACAAAAACAATAAAAGTTTAAATAGTATTAATGATAACATTAAAAAATGCCCATGGGGCTGGGAATGTGGCTCAGTGGTAGAGCACTTGCCTTGCATGCCTGAGGCCCTGGGTTCGATTCCTCAGCACCACATAAGCAAAAAGAAAAAAGCCGGAAGTGGCGCTGTGGCTCAAGTGGTAGAGCGCTAGCCTTGAGCTGAAGAGCTGAGGGACAGCGCCCACGCCCAGAGTTCAGGCCCCATGACCAGACCCTCCCCCCCCCAAAAAAAAGCCCATGAAAGAGACAAAGGAGGCCAGGTGAAGATGGCTTACACCTGTAATCCTTGTTAGTCAGGAGGCTGAGATCTGAGGATCACAGTTCAAAGCCAGCATAGGCAAAAAAATCAGTGAGACTCTTAACTCCAATTAACCACCAGAAAACCAAAAGTGGCATTGTGGCTCAAGTGGCACAGCGCTCACCTTGAGCTGAAGAGCTCAGGGACAGAGTGCCCAGGTCCAAAATTCAAGCCCCATGACCCAAAAAAGAGAGAGAGAGAAAGAGACAAAGAGGTCAATTCATATTAATATGAAATGTGTCATATTAATAACATGAAATCAGGAAGTCATAATTCTAAACATCTATGCACCAAAGGCTGGAGTTCCCAACTTTATCAAACAAACACAAAATGTCCTAAAATCAAACATAGTTCAAACAGATTGATCATTGGTGACTTCAACACAATGTTGTCACTAGTGGATAGGTCATCCAGCAAAAAACTCGGCAAAGAAACCTCAGAGTTCAATAACTGCATTGATCAGCTAGACCATACAAACATATACAGAATATTCCACACAGCAGTGTTTCAATACACATTTTTTCTTGGCAGCCCATGGAACTTCTCCAAAACAGACCAAATCCTAGGTCACAAAGCAAATCTCAGCAATTTCAAAAAAAAATCAGAAGTATCCCCCGTATCCTGTCAGACTACAATGAATAAAATTAGCACTCAACAGCAAAAGCCATCACTGAAAATATTTAGACTCACAGAAATTGCATAATACATTGCTGAATGACCAGTAGGCCTTTGAAGAGATAAGAAGGGAAATCCTAATGTTTCTGGAATTCAGTGTAAATGACAATGCGACAAAACAGAACCTCCGGGACACAGCTAAGGCAGTATTTAGAGGAAAGTTTATAGCTATGAGTATTTACATCCATTAGAGAAATCTCAAATGAATAGTCTAATGATGTGTCTCAAGTTCCTAGAGAAAATCAGTGGACAGAAAAAAAAATAAAAACTAGATCAGAAATAAACAAATTATAGAGTTTAAAAATAACATACAAAGTATCAACAAAACCAAAAATTGGCAGGGCCTTAGAAGACTTGACCAAGAGAAGAGAAATCACCCAAACAAAATTAGAGATGAAAAAGGGAACATCACAACAGAAACAAACAAAATTCAGAATATTACAGGGAAAAACATTAAGACAATGAATTGGAGAATCTGGTAGGAATGGATGCATTCTTAGAGAACATCAGTATACCTAAGCTGAGCCAAGAAGATATAAACCAATTAAATAGATCCAAAACAAGCAATGAAGTTGAAATGATAATAAAAGACCAACAATCAAAGAATTTCAAACTGTACTATAGAGCTATAGTAATGAAAACAGTTTGGTACTGGTACAAAAACAGGTCTGATGAGCAATGAAACAGAATAGAAGACCAAAAAATAAATCCATAGACTTATGGCCTATATCGTTAGCCAAAGATATAGCCTGGAAGAAAGACAAATGGTGCTGAAAAACACTGGACATTCATATGCAGAAAAGTGAAACGAGATCCTTTTTTTCTTTTTTTTTTTTTTTTTGGGGGGGGGGGGTGGGTCCAGTAGTGGGCCTGAACTCTGGGCCTGGGCGCTGTCCCTCAGCTCTTCAGCTCAAAGCTAGGGCTCTACCACTTGAGTCACAGCACCACTTCCAGCTTTTTTCTTTTTGCTTATGTGATGCTGAGGAATCGAACCCAGGGCCTCATGCACGCAAGGCAAGCGCTCTACCACTGAGCCACCTTCCCAGCCCCCGAAACAAGATCTTTATAGATCACCAGCATCAATTCAAAAGGGATCAAAAGATCTCAACATAATACCTGAAATGATGAAACAAATACAAGAAAGACTATGAGAAACTTTAGGACTCCTCAACACAAGCAAGAACTTTCTGAGTAAAGATCCAGAAACACAGCAAATCAAAGAGACTTGATAAGTGGGATTGCATCAAACTAAAAAGTTTCTAAATGGCAAAGGACATAGCCAACAAGCTAAAAATCTAAGATTTTTGCCAGTTCCATAGCAGACAATAGCCAACAATCCAAATGATAAATGGGCTAATGAGATAAATAGAGTCTTTTCAGAAGAAAAGGAAAAAATAGCCAATAGACACATGAAGAAAGGTTCAACATCCTGGCCATAAAGGAAATGCAAATCAAAACAACACTGAAATTCCACCTCACCTCAGTAACAATTGCCATTATCAAGAAAACAAACAATACCAACTGCTGGTGAGGATTGGGGCCAAAAGGGAACCCTAAGACCCAGTTGGTGGGAATGTAAACTTTTTCAACCACTCTGAAAAGCAATATGGAGGTTCCACAAAAGACTAAACATAAAAATACTCTATGATCCAGCAATACCAATCCTGGGCATTTATCCAAAAGATTACATAGCAGAATACAACAAAGCCATCAGCACAACCATGTTTTATTGCAGCTCTATTTACCATAGCCAATGGATGGAATCAACCAAGATGCTCCTCAGTGAATGAATGGATCAAGAAAATGTGGTATATACACATAATAAAATTTTACTCATTGTTAGAATGATATTGTCTCATTTATAAAGAAATGGAAGGATCTAAGAAAATTATATTAAATGAAAGAAGTCAAACCCAGAGAGACAAAGATTGCATGTATAGAAACTAGAATTAACTTATAAATGGGTGGTATGCAAGCCAGAACTAGCTTATAAACGTATATGTAAGTACATTGGGTAGTATGCAAGTGTATATGAAACTGAAATGTGGTAGACTCAAGAGACAATTCAAATAATGTCACTACTTAGAAAGACACAGTCAAAGTTCAACAAAATGAGTACTTGAAAGCAGAGGGATGAGGTCAATGGGAAAGAGGTAGATGAATGAAGAGAAGAAGAGAAGAATGTAGTCAATAATGCAATGGTTATCCTACAAAATTAAGAAAAGTGAGGGAGAGCTGGGCACAGGTGGCTCATGCCTGTAATCTTAGCTAGTCAGGAGGCAGCCAGGCAGGAAAGTCCATGAGACTCTTATCTCCAATAAACTACTAGAAAACCAGAAGTGATGCTGTGCCTCAAGCAGCAAAGTGCTCGGCTTGAGCTGAAGAGCTGAGGGACAGTGCCCAGGCCCAGAATTTAATCCCTACGACCAAAAAAAGAAAAAAGTGAGGGAAGGGCCAGGTTGGGAGGATTGGGTAACAATGTTGAAAAGGAGACATTGACAAAGATGCATTGTATTCATGAACTACTTGGTTAAATAGCAACTCATTTGTACAACTACTTAAAGATAAAAAGAAAAAAGAAAAACAATGCCCAGTGAAAGCATAGACCTCTACACTGAAACTACAAGGAAAATCGGAGTATATCTAATTGAATAGATAGATATTTTTCATTGACTGAATGACTTCTGGAGTACTAAATTTTTCATTTTTCCCAAAATTAACCTATCCACTCACAATAATTGTATTCAAAACATGGAACTGAATAATTCTGAAAATACAACATATTAAAATTTGTGTCATGCAGACTTTTCTTTAAAATTTAAAAAGTTATTCTAAGATTTATATGGATAAGCACAGGGCCTACAACAACTGAACAGTATTAACAAAAGAATTCTCCTACTTTGTTTCATCATTTACTAAAAAAAGCTAGAGTTATTAATACTATGTGGTATTGGCATAAGGATACACAAATAGGTCAACTGAACAAAATTGAAAGTTAAAAACTACATCAAGATGTAGTGGTTGGTAATTTCCAATCAAGTAGGGAAGTCAATTTGAAAGATAAATAATTGTCTTTGCAACAAATCATGCTGAAAGACATAACTACTCATCAACTGAAGAGGAAATAAAAAGAACCTCTATTCCTCCCTTGTTAACTACATAAAAATTTAGTGTAAAAGAACCAAATGTACAGCTGAGCACTGGTGATTCACACCTATAATCCTAGCTACTCAAGAGGTTGAGATCTGGGGATCGAAGCTCAAAGCCAGCCGGGGCAGGAAAGTCCATGAGACTCTCACCTACAATTAAGTTCCAGAAAACCAGAAGTGGCATCTGGCTCAAAGTGGTAGTGTGATAGCCTTAAGCATAAAGAGCTCCAGAATGATGTCCATCCCCCAAGTTCAAGTCCCACAACTGACAAAAAAAAAAAAAATGTAAAAGGTAATAACATAAAATCTATGGAAGAAGATCAAGAAAAATATCTTCCCAATTTTACAAGAGCAAGATTTTTTTTTGGTTTTTTTTTGTTTTTTGTTTTTGTTTTTTGGGGGCCCGGTCGTGGGGCCTGAACTCTGGGCCTGGGTGCTGTCCCTCAGCTCTTCAGCTCAAGGCTAGCACTCTACCACTTGAGCCACAGCGCCACTTCCGGTTTTTTTTTCTTTTTGCTTATGTGGTGCTGAGGAATCGAACCCAGGGCCTCATGCATGCAAGGCAAGCGCTCTACCACTGAGCCACCTTCCCAGCCCAAGAGCAAGATTTCTTAGGGCACAACAAAATAACTAATCCTAAAGTTTAAAATTTGGAAAATTTAATTTCATAAAAATTTAGAATTTTTAATTTTCAGTAGATATTTAAAAATCTCTAGTCAGTGAAGATACACTATTAACAAAGCAAATAAGCAAGCCTCACACTGGGAAAACAGTATTGTCCAGATAATCTAACAAAGGATCCATATTCACAATATATAAACCCTTATAAATTAATGGCAAGAAGGCACACTCAATATAAAATACATTGCATGATAGAAGAAAAGCATTGCTAATAAGTACTTTAAAAGTTGACGAGGTGTTCAACACCATAGAGCATGACAAAGATACAGATGCTGTATAGTTTCCCTCTTGCTAGCATAACTAACATAAAAGGCACTGGCAATACTGGGTACTGGAGGCTCACATCTGTAATCCTAGTTATTCAGGAGGCTGGGATCCAGGAGTCCCTGTTTGGCACCAGCCTGGGCAGACAAATCTAAGGACTTGTATATCCAAATAACCAACCAAAAGCTGGAAATGGGGGCATGGCTCAAGTGGAAAAAGAAAAAGGAGAAGCAAGGAAGGAAAGAAGGAAGGAAGGAAGGAAGGAAGGAAGGAAGGAAGGAAGGAAGGAAGGAAGGAAGGAAGGAAGGAAGGAAGGAAGGAAGGAAGGAAGGAGAGAGAGAGAGACAGAGCAAGAATGGGAGAGACCTTGAATTCAAGCCCCAATACCAGAACAAAAAACAGAAAAAAGGTCTAGAATGTCAAGAATGACAATTTCAAATTTCAGTCAAGATGTAGAACAATTGAAAATTGTTCTTTCTGCATATGTAATCTGCATAACCATTTGGACATTATGTAAAATTAAAACACTTCTCCTCTGTCCCACCAGTTCCTTACCTAGGTATTTATTCAAGAGGAATGAAAATGTAATTTAACAAAAATGTACATTGTATAAAGCATTGTGGCAGTATTAATCAAGAACTGTAAACATTTCAAACAATTTAACTCCATGATTTCAATTAGGCAAATCTTTTTTTTTTAGTTTCTTTTTAGTTAGTATAGATTAGGTACATAAAGTAATGTATTTCATTATAACATGTTCGTACATTAAGCAAATTTACTCTTTTTAATTGGTAATTTAATCTTTATTTGAAGATTTACTTTTAAAATGTATTTTTTCTAAACTTGAAACGATTGTACAGGGAGTTACAATCTAGCATGTCCATTTAAGTGTCCAGTGTATCTTGATCAAGTCAAATACACTCTTCAAAACATAGCCAATGCCAGTGGCTCATGCCTGTAATCCTAGCTACTCAGGAGGCTGAGATCTGATAATTGCTGTTGAAAGCCAGACTGAGCAGAAAAAGTTCATGAGATTCTTATCTCTAATTAACCTCCAAAAAGCTGGAAGTGAGCTGTGGCTCAAATAGTAGAGCAACAGCCTTGAGTGACAAAGCTAAAGACAGCACCCAGGCCCTGAATTCAAGCCCCAGTACTAGAGTAGCGCGCACGCATGCGCATACACACACACACACACACACACACACACACACAATAGTAAAAAGCAATGCTACAAAATATTTATTTGTAATAGTACAATCTGAAACATATCAAAATCCAACATTGGGTAATAATCAAATGAAGGGCAATAAATCTATTTATTGAATGTTTGATTACTAAAGTAATACCTATGGAGACTACAAACAAAAATTAATATGTATTTATGTTAGAATCCTTTATACTCTTTAAAATATATATAAATTATAATGAAAACTGATTTTTTACATCAGTGGGGGTTTTCTTTAATATCAACTTGGTTATATTTTTCTTTCTTTTCATAATATGTTGAGGCTTTTTGTTTTGTTTGTGCCATTACTGGGCTTAAACTCAGGGCCTGATGCTATTCCTTACCACTTGAGACGTATCTCCACTTTCAGTTTTTGTTTTATTTTCCAGTTAATTGGAGGTAATAGTCTCATGGACTTTTCTGCCCAGACTGGCTTCAAACCATGATCCTCAGATCTCAGCCTCTTGAGCAGCTAGGATTATAAATATGAACCACTGGTATATGCCTAATATGTTCAGTTTTTTATATTTTTTCCTTGACATCTTTGCAATGCTGCATTTTCCTAAGGAAAAATGATTGTTCTCCAATTAGTCACCTATCACTCATTCTTCTCACTTTCTCTTTTGTTTAAATTGCTTTTGGTTGTGTGAATTGATAACTAAATTTTCATTATTTTTTCATGTATAAAAGAAAGTCCACTTTAAACTTTCTGTACAGCAAATTAGTTTATTATCTTTAAGCAGTTGTGCAACAGGGATCAATGTATCGTAGCAGTTTATAAGTGCAATGCATCTGGATGAGTGACACCCTTCCATCACCCTTCCCTTCTAGCCCAACCCCACTCATTTCCTTTGAAAGGCCCCTTTCCTTTGTGAACATGGCATATGGAATAGGCTTGCTTGATGACTTAAACACTCATGCTACCAGATAGAGTTATGATAGATAATGAAGTATAATATATATATATATATATTAGCAATAGAGAAGATGAAATAAATTTGCTTTGTAAAAATAGTAGTGGCTAGTCTGTGTTTAGTGAGGTAATTTCTTTTCACTTACCTGACTTTCCTACAATGAACATCTAGTATTTTGTAGTGAAGAGAAATGGCAAAGTTAAGTCCCAACTTCAACCTAAAGCTTTCCCCAAACCTTGAGCCAACCTTAACCATCCATTCAGGAACACACAGACCTCCCTGAACCACAAGTTCCCCCATCATGCCTAACATCTGGTGGTTGTTCCTCTGGCTTCCTGCTCACTTCCGGACACTAGATCTTGACATCCTTTCTGCAGAAGGACTCCCTTGATGTTTACAACTCAGTGCTTTGCAAGTTCCTTTCCTCACCCTCAGCCCTGCACCCTGCTCCACACAGATATTGTGGCATCAGTGAAGCAGAGGAGCACGTGCAGGAAGCAAGCGGGGGAGGGGGGCACAGAACAACCTCTCCTTCTCCTCCCTGCAATCCTCAGTGTTGCACATGCAGCTGGACCAATAGCTATACCTACCTGCCTGCCTCCAAGCTCCAGGCACCAAGAGCCTGCTGAGCCATCGCGGCTTCTATTCCTGCCAGACCTTTATTAACCACGACAGGGTTTGGAAAGCCTGTGAAACATCATAATCTCTCCTGTCTCCATGCAGAAGCAAATAGAGTTAGAAGAGCCTGTGGTGGGTGGAGAGGTGGCAGACATATCCCTGGAGAGCTCAGCTTTAGCCAGCCTTCCTCCCCTGTCTATGTCTTCCCCTCTGGGCTCATATTTTTCTCTCAGGAATCTGGCCAAACCTGCCAGAGGGGAGCTGAAGAGGTAACTGTAAATTGAAATGAACACCCTGCTGAAAAAAAATCAGTGACGATAAACAGATTTATGGGACCCTGGCTTTATCGCAGAGACTCTTTCTCCCCATCACCCTGGAGTATAAATTAGAGATGAATTCTGAGCCTCCCTGTGCCTAACCCTGGCAATACTTGGGAAGAGGAAGGGTGACCAAGAGGAGGGGCAGAGAGAGCTCAAATTAGAGGGAATTTCATTAAAACATGTCTCCTCACCAGCTAGTCAATCACTAATTGACTTTCCCTTCTCACTTTCATTCTGACACTGGTGTCTTGATTAATTAATTCTGTCACCAAAGCCCCAAAGTGCTACAGAAGAACTCTCCAGGAGTTTATCCCTCTGGGTTCCAGCCAGTTTGACAGGTAGGCTCTCCCTGGCCAGTTCTGTGGGTAATCATTTGAGCTCATGTTGATCCCTTGAGGACACTGAGACACATTCTAATTCTCTCATCACTGGCCATGGGCCCCAGCCGGCAGGAAGAGAGTCTGAAAGCCTGAATCATTGTTCTCCATCTCTGACAGCATAATACGTTCCCTTCTTTCTGGATTCCCAGATGAACAGAAAATTCATCATTGGAAAATGTGGCCAGTTGGAGAGTAGGATCACCCATCTCATTTCTGGAGATTCCTCCAAGGAAATCATTTCTTCACTTATTCTTTTCATCATACAGGTATTTTACTGGGTTTTGACTGGACTGAGCTAGACTCCTGAAAGTGGAAGGGTAAGATCAAATGAAGCATAAATAATAGATCTTGTTTGTAGTACATTTATGACTTTAGTTGAAAAGATACGACATTCTCTTATAAAAATGGGAGCTGAGATTTTGTTTTCCAACAAAATATTCCAAGAAGGGGGAGAGAGTCAGTTGGTCTGGATACCATGGCTGTGTCTCCTTGTCTCACTTCTAGAACCCTCTGGGGTACTTCAAACATGCATTGGAGCCATGTGGACCCACTGTCAGGTGGATATTCAACAGGAGAAATCATTTATGTTCTCCTCTTCAGTCTAGCTGTCTCCATTCCCTCTCCTGGAATGGATGAGTGAGGTAACATCAAAAGACAGATAGAAGGAAAGTTCCCATTTCAGCCCCATCCCATGGAGGATGTAGATTGATTAGTTTTGTAGTTTGGACTGGCCCTATATAAGTAGAGCTACTTGTCCTAACATGAGCTGTGGTCAACTCTCTGCTTGACACTGCACTAAGAACTTCTAGACATTCTCCAATGGGCTTACATGGTAGAACTGCCCCAGACACCCACTCTCCTTGAGGTAGTCCATCAAGTCTTATCCCATCCTATTTTCTTCTTTTCTTTTCTCTTCTCTTTCTTTCTCTTTTGCTATTTCTTCCTTTTTCTTTCTTTTTCTTCCTTTCTTCCTTTTACTTTATTTTTTCTTCCTTCCTTTCTTCCTTTTACTTTCTCTATTTTTTTCTTCTTCTTCCTTCCTTCCTTCCTTCCTTCCTTCCTTCCTTTCTTTCCTTCTTTCTTTCTTTCTTTCCTTCTTTCTTTCTTTCCTTCTTTCTTTCTTTCTTTCCTTCTTTCTTTCTTTCCTTCTTTCTTTCTTTCTTTCTTTCTTTCTTTCTTCCTTTCTTTCTTTCTTGCTTTCTTGCTTTCTTGCTTTCTTGCTTTCTTGCTTTCTTTCTGTCTGTCTGTTTAACCAAACATTCACTGTGTAGCGCAGGCTAGCCTCAGACTCACAATCCTCCTGCCTTAGCCTCCCAACTTCTAGCATCACAGGTGTGAATCACTATGCGTGAATGATACTTTTCTGTTGTTACAATGATTGCTATGGTGAAAGGAAAACAGCCACCATTGCTTTTGCTTCCACCAGACTAACTCCCCTGAATTACTTTGGGGTCTCTTTTACTAGAAATGAGATGCCATGTTATTTCCCTTTTCCAGTTTTTAACTTATATATCTTTTTTTCTAGAAGACTCCTAGGGAGGCATTCCAGAATATCATGGAAAAAGATCATCTATGAGTTCCTGCAGAGGACAGTGCAGCCAAACCTGCACTCAGCATGTTTTCTTCAGCAGCCTTTTCCTAATAAAAGTTTCAAGGCTACCCTAATGCAGTTTTTTGCATGTGCTTATGTCTGAGGCATACACTTCAAGCTTATCCAGTATTTTGTATCTTCTACTTACATCCTTGATCTATGTTATAACCAACCTTGGCAACTAGCATTAATTTGCCCTCACTTAATAAAAAGAAATAAAATAGAATATAGGAATAGAATAGAATAGAGAAAGAATAAAATCAAAAAAGAAAAACAAACTCCTAGTGGCTTTGCATAGCACTTAGAATAAACTCTTACGTTCTCATGTGGGCTACATGGTAGACTTTCTTGCTGATCTCACAACTTCTTCTTCCCTCTTTGGGAGGATTCCATGTCCCACCTCAATACTATCACACTTGACTGTGTACTTTGCGTTGGCCAATGGAAGTGACCCATCCACGTCCATCCGAAGCTTTAAAGCCATTACATGGCTTCCAATGTCTCCTTTTCTTTCAGGACACCAGGAATGTCACAGATAGGAGCTTCCATACACCTGAGTCTTAGAGCGGAGATGTACAACTGGTTCACATTTCTTACGAAATATGACTGAAACAAATATCTACCTAGAGATTTGAGGACCATTTGTTGCTGCATACCTTACCTAAGGTGAATATGTGCTCTACAATGTGAGCTAATCCCTGACCACATCTCCGTCCTCCCATCCTGCTCCCCTTCCTCCTGTCCTACTCCCCATCCTCCCTCTACGCATTACACCCAAAAACAAAGTCCAGCCATTCTAGAACATGCCAAGTCATTCTCACCACAGAGCCTCCCCATGGGTTGTTCTCTTTGTCTAGAATGCTTTCCTCTGGGGCTTTTACATGGCTGGCCTTGTGTCATTGTTCAGATCTTGGTTCACATGTTACCTTCCTAAGAAAGGCCTTCATTGAACATGCACTCTCAGGTAGCTCCCTATCATATTATCCTGTTTGCATTGCTTTTGTTTTGTTTGATCATTGTTTTCGCCTACTGGATAGAACACCTCTTGAGAGCAGAGACCTATCCATGATATTCCCAGTGTAACTTGAAAAATCACTTGCCACATCCATACCTATTGTCTTCTCGGAATGTATAAATACACCTCTCTCTTACATTTTAAAAACCATTGCCAACCTCCCATCAGACACCTCTTCCTAGAAATCCTCAGGTGTAACAGACCCAAAGCAGGATTCCTAATTCCATCCTCTCTTCCTTCACCCCCACCTCCTCTTCTTCCTCTGATCCCTGATTAACACCATCACCAACTACCCTGTCACCCAAACCAGAAGCCCCAGGGTATCTTCCCCCTTTATTTCCCCCTCAATCCATCTCCAGGCTGATTGTCTTCCTTAAACCTCTCTCTAATCCACTTCATCCCCATTCCCAGGTACCTGCCCAAGCTCAAACCCTCATCATCCCTTGCCTGGATTATCAAAATCTTTGAAGAACAGAGCTCCCTTTGTCCAACTCCCTCCCTCCCATCTGTGCTGCACACTGCCACCAGAATTATCTTTCTAAAATCTGATCATGTCACTCTTCTGTCTAGGAGGATTTCAAAGGATAAAGCTTAACCCTTTCCGGCCCATATGATACCTTCATATTCTGGCTCCCACTAACTATCTGAGCCCACAAAAGATCATGGGTTGGCACTCATTGCTCCCTCTCCTGGAATGCCCTTCACCTGCTACCTCCTACCCCATCCCAAACACAAACACCCACACACACTTTCCCATCTGCGCCCGCCTACTGAGCGCATTCTTTGCTGCACACTGCATTATCTCAGTCCCTCTGGGTTGCTTCTCTTGGCTCCTCCCTGTCATCCTCTTTAAAAATGAATAATAACCCTAACAATGGGCTTCATGCTTCTTTGACCCTTTAACACCTTGTGGGACCTTCTACCCTAAAGCTTTAACTGCATGGCATTGTGTCTGCCTTGTGGGTACAGTGTTGTCTCCTCCAGAGGTCTTTTGTGTTTAGTAAGGGCTTTCCTTTCCTCAACCTTTCCATTTGGGTCACACAGCACCTAACAACGAATATGTGCTTAGTAAATCTGTCTGCAGGAATAAATGGATAGAACCAATTGAAAGGGCAAGCGCATCAGATAGGCTGATCCTGTTACAAGCTATGGCACAGTTTTGCACCATCATGAAGACCGGAAGAAAGCAAGCCAATGATGGTTAAGCTCATGAACAATCTCACCCTCAAAAAGCTACCCTAGTGAGGTGACACTCACTTATACCGCAGGAGGAAGGTCGTGGGGTTTAAGGAGCCAGGTATACTCTAACTTCAGTCCTTGCCAGCTCTTCCCCCTTGAACCCCCCAACCCAGGCATTCTCATCTGCTATGTCGATAGCTTTCAATCTAAAGGAGGAAAAGCGTGGAATCCCAAAGCCACAGGGCTGGTAAGTGGCCAATTTAGAACGTTAACGTAGTGCTCGTTTCTCAGCGGGGCACCTTCCTTCCCCCAGCCAGGCTGACCCTTCCTCAATATGTGTGTTAGTAAGGTGATGACCCTGTTCCCTGCAGCTGGAAATGCTCAAACCCCAAACCTCTCTCCACCTGAGGCTCTCTGTAATCGCCCTTCCTCCTTGCCCCTCTGAGAACGGCCTCCAGGAGGCTGGCCAGGGATTCCAGCTCATCACCCAGAGATGGAAGCTCTCTTCCATCTGAGAGCAGAAAGTTGCTCTGCATGTCAGCCAGGAACCCACCGGGTCACCTTTAGGAGGTTCAGATTCCAACCTAACGCAATTTGAGGTGTAGATTAACCTCTCCAGCCTCCCTGCTTGTCTCTTCAATGCAGTTCCTCTGGGAATCGTGGCACCTGGGGGGGGGGGGGGGGAAGAAAAAGGGATTTAGCCTGAGATTGGCTTCATGTCACCTAAAAGGATTATTTTATACCATCAGAAAGATAATTCCCCTCCTACAGCGGAGGATGGATTAGGTCTTTCCTTCAGATGGTACTTTATGAAAAGATTATTTAAAGATTATAGGACAAAATGGATACGTTTGCCAACATCTGCTGGGGCCTGGGTTTTTGGCTGGCTGTGTAACAATTGTTGTTTATGCAATTAGTACAGCACTGGTGTTGGTACTAATCTAGAGGCAATTTACACACAAATGTCCTTGTTGTTGCTATGGGGTTTCCTTCCCCATCTCATACCATTGCTGACCAAGAATGGCATAAAATGTCATTGCTTCTAAGAAATCCCTGATCTGTCTAGCCTGCTCTGCTCTCTGCCATCCACCTGGCACCAGAAGGAAGGAGGACCTTCCTTGAAGGCTTCTTCTGGGAAAGAGCTCTGCAGAGCTGACTGTCACCATGTGTTCATCCATACAAGAGGTCTGGTGGCCAAGGAACACACTGTGTGATTGGCCATCCCAAGAGACCTTCAAGGACCAGTGCTATCCAGGGCAACTTGGCCAAATACCCTGTGACTCCTAGTGACCATCTGTTTTATGGTAGAACAGTTTTTAAGCCCAAAAAGCAAGAAGTGCAGCTATGACTCAAGTGGTAGACAGCCAGTCTTGAGCAAAAAAGCTAAGGCCAGTGCTCAGTCCCTGAGTTCAAGCCTCAGTATCAGCACACAAAAAGTAAAAAATAAAAATAATTTTTTAAAAAGCCGGCACCAGTGGCTCACGCCTGTAATCCTAGCTACTCAGGAGGCTGAGATCTGAGGATTGCAGTTCAAAGCCAGCCCAGGCAGGAAAGTTTATGAGACTCTTATCTCCAATAAACCACTAGAAAACTGGAAGTGGTGCTGTGGCTCAAGTGGTAGAACCCTTGCCTAGAGCTGAAGAGCTGAGGAGCAGTGCCCAAGCCCAGAATTCAAGCCCCACAACTGACAAAAAAAAAAACCAAAAAACAAAAAAAGCAAAGTGTCTTTGGAGGAATGTAGCCCCAAGGAGCTCAGAGAGAGAAAAGAAAAGGCTGTTTGACCTGAGGACACAATTTACCTGAGGCAGGGTTGCTGGGGACCCCCAAGTTGTGCTGCTGACTCTGGGTAACTGATGCAAGTTATATTCCAAGCTACCACCTCTGACACACATCAGAGCCCTCTCCAGTTTTCAGGAAACAAAGCTTCTAATTACAAATTAGCCTTTCCGATTGTTTTAATTAAGAAGCTGTCTATCTCTGATTAATTTTCCCACCTTACAAAATTTCCATCAGTATATAAATTTGGCATCGCTGCTCACCTTTAAACGACTTGTGCTTTGTCTTTCTGAGGACAGGCTCAAACGGAAGAATTGTCAATAAGACAACTTTTTTTAAGTAGGGGAAATGTGGAAGCTGGTACTTGAACATCCTCTCATTTCTAAATAGTGTTCTTGATTTTCTCTTTTAAAATAAGCATTCTAAGTAGTTTGAAATAAGTGGAATAACTTGGAAATTGTACCTTCTCATCTTGTATGTAGAATTAACTTAAAAATTGAAATCTCATGATGGCACAGGTTTCCATATGAAATCTTCTCACCCTAAACCCACTTGAGTAGGGATTTCACAGCAGTAGGAATTAGCAAACAGCTCATTATTCAGAGATTCCCCCATTTTGTGGTCACTCTGACTGACAAGAAATGTGCCCTCCTAGCTGATGAGATCGTCAATGGTTTAGCATGCTAGGTTCACCCCAAACTACATCCAACATCTACCATTTCTATTTGTGTTACTTTCAGCACAGGTTTAACTCTCAGAGTCCTAAGGCATTTTTCAGTGTATGTGTGTGATAATGTGTGTACATATGCATGTATTTATATTTTTTTCCCTTTAACCATCTCTAAGTACATAATTCAGTAGCGTTTGAAGTACTCCGTTTTCGGATGCCCCCTCACAGACCACCAGAGACCATGATCAATGCAAACAGCAAAGAGTCATTTATTGCAAGCTCGAGCTTGGTCCTCCGTGCACTCGATAACCGGTGTCGCTAAGAGGCCCTGAGCATAGAATCAGCACAGTTTTTATAGTATTGAACAAACAACTTTAAGGAACTTTTACATAAGAAATTACATGATTGGTTAACATTTAAAGCAAGCTAAGCTGGGCAACTATGATTGGTTGACCTTTACAGAAAAATATCCTTGGTCCATAGCTTGACCACAAACGGTGATGAGTCACACCTGGACCCACAGCATGCATGGCATATTTGGCCCTGGGCTCTGAAGAACCGGCTAGTCAGAACATTATATGGTTTTAACTGAAACTCTTAGCCCTAGGTCACTCAGGGGCAAAGTCACTCAGGGGCAAACACCTGCCTTAAGCAAACGCCATCTATGGCTCCAAGAATTGTTTGTGTATGGCTTTCTGCATAAATTCCTGACATTGGGGCTAAAGTTGGTCATGAGTTAAGTTGCAGAACTGAGATGGGGTCTTAAGTAAAATGGAGTTGCTTAGGTTTCTCAGCATTAAGTACACTCACAAAGTTTTATAACCATCACCAATATCTATATAGCTATACTAAAATTTTCTCATCATTTCCAACAGAAAACTCATATACCTCATAGAGGTATAATCATCCCATTCTTGTCCCTTCTTGTCTACACTATTCTGCTTTGTATTTTCAAAGCCTGTACATGTTTTGCCATGCCAAAATATGACCAGTTCTAGTTACACTCACTAACAACATCTCAGAGTAAGCCCCCTCCCTATCTATTTCTTGCCTCTCAGAATGAAAGAGCCCATCCAAACCAACATCCACCCATGCCTCTCCTCCACTTGAAATTCACAGCACATTAGAATAAAGTTAGTCACCTTGTCATGGTGAGAGCCATGCCCCTGACCTCTGACCCCTGGCCAGCTTTCCCTAGCCTCCCTCTGGAGCCAGTTTACAAGCTGGCCTTTTCTTTTTGTAAGTTTACATCTCAATGGTATTAAGTATATTCACACTGTTGTGCACCTATTATCATCTCCAGGACACCTGCACACCCCATCCAATTACTAAATACTAGTCCCCAAAGGCTCCTGGATCTCTAGAAACCAGTAGAAGAGTTTTTTTCAAAATTGACATTATAGAACATTATAGATAATAAAGATATTATAGAACAAAAATTCTGAAAATTTCTTACAGTAAGAAAAGTCAGTTTGTTTGGTACTCTGCATACACAGAGCACATACACGGTCATGGTTACCAGACCCAAAGCCCTGGTAGACATGTGTTTTCTTCCCAAGGGGCATCTGCTCAAACTACTCCTGCAATCTGGGTTTTAGGGGAGCCTGAGTAGAGAGCAACCACGGGCCAGGGGACCTCCACTGGAGTTGGAAGAAGCCACCATGGTGGGAGAGACAGAAGCCATGACAAGCCTACGTGTTAACTCTCAGGGTTAGGGGCCAAAGTGCCCAGTGCCCCCACTGTATCCTGATGCTGCTCATGGACTTTGTACAGGTTCTTTTCAAAATCCATCACCAGATGGTTTGGCCTTAGTTCTTGCCCAGCCCAGGCTCCTTCAACCTTCCCATGTTGAGCTATGAACAATGTATTCTTCAAGGTCAGTATTTTAAGTCATATGAAGTATTACTTTCCATGTATAAAATATACATACCACAAATTTTACCATGTTAGCCATTATTATTATTATTATCATCATCATCATCATCATCATCATCATCATCATCATCATCATCATCATCATCATTATCATTTGGTGGTACTGAGATTTGAACTAAAAGCTTTTTGTTTTCTAGGCAGGCATTTTACCACTCAAGCCATAACTCTAACCCTTTTTGCTCTGGTTATTTTTGAGATAAGATCTTGGTTTTTGTCCTGGTCAACCTGGACTGTGATCCTCCTGTTTATATTTAATATGTAGCTGGGGATGACAGACATGTACCTCCATACTGGGCTTTATTTTATTGAGACAAGAGTCTCACAAACTGGCCTGGAACCACAATCCCCCTAATCCCAGCTTCCTCCATAGCTGGAATAACAGACATGTGCCACCAATCTCCCCACATCCTGGCCAATACTTACTTTCTACGTTGTTTGTTTAGCAGCCATCCTAATGGATGTGCTCTGAGATTTCGCTATGGTTTTTATTTAAATTTCCCTAATGATTATTGACATTGAGCAACATCTCATGTGACCCATGTAAATTACTATTTTATTCTTCAGAGAAAAATTGTATGTAACAAAATCGCGGACAGTCTAACAACTTACAGAAATGCAGAGTTGCTGTCTAACTTGGCTGCATTTAATACATCTGGTTTAGTTTTGTTCTAGCTTTACAAATCTCCCTCCATCTCACCTAAAAGGGCTTCGGTAATAGTTCATCCAGAATAACCTCCTGTTTCATCATACCACAGAATCCCAACTTGTGGGCTTCTTCCCATAACATAACTCACAATCAGTTCATAAGTCTTCTAGGTATCTCACCAAGACCAGCTTGCTCATCTGCCTCTCTTCTAGAGCCATTGTTGCTCCATCATTCATGAATGTCAATCCATGTGGCTTGCTGTTTCTCTCATCAAGTTCTTCTTCACAATGTCCACTACTTCAAACCGGTTCTCCTCTAGCCTAGAGCATCTGCTCTTGTCTAGGATATTTAGCTATGTTCTCTCGACTCATGAGGCCTAGTTAAGTAGACTTATTTACTGACATGCCTGCCTTGCCCTGGATTTCCTCCCTCCACTTCCCAGTCTTCTTTTCTGTGTGGCCTCTTCACCAACTATACAAATGCTCGCATCTCCTAGGAATCAGTCATCCACAGTTCTCTCTGTGTACTCTGATTATATACATCCCTACTGCTTTAAATACCATCCATAATTTGATGGCCCCCAAGTTTAGCTCTACATTCACACAACTCCTCTGAGCTCCAGGCTCTTACAGACAATTGTCTGCATGAAGTATCCCTCAGGCATCGCATAGTTAAGAAAGCCAATACTTGAGTCTTCTCCAGCTCTATAAAAAGGAATCAAGAGCCAGACAACTGCTTTAACAAGGCAACTAAACCTCTCTTTATGGCACACTCTCTGCTTCTAATTTGATGTTACCCCAGGTCTGTTGTTTCTATGTCTTCCTCAACTCTATTCACTTCTTTTCTGTTCCCTCCCACATACATACAGCTTCATAATCAGCCTCTTTCACTTGGATGGCTACAGTGGCCTCCTCACTGAAGGCCCAAGCTTCTGCTCTTATACCTTTCCATCTAGTGCTTCTGCAGAAATCACATTCCAACAGGACATGCCTTAAAACCCTTCCATGACTTCCTTTTGCATCTCAAATAAAATACAAATTTGCGGGGGAGAGGTTTTGGGGGAGGTAAAGATGGTAAAGTGATAAAATGGATCAGGATGCATTATATTCAAAAATTGCTTTGTTAAATGGCAAAAAATTCAATATATAACACAAAAATTAAGTGAGGGAAGGAGAGGGTGATCAATTTGCACTGTATTCATAAACTGCTTTGTGTAGTGGCAACTCCTTTGAACAACTACTTAAAGAAAATAAAAATATTCAAAAAAATACATATGTCTTCTCAGAAACAACAAATCCTACATGATCTGTTTAGTCCTTACTTGATGTATCTATCTAAACTCATCTTGGCTCTCACATCTCTCTCTCTCTCTCTCTCTCTCTCTCTCTCTCTCTCTCACACACACACACACACACACACACACACACACACACACACACTTTCCACTTTGTGGCCTTTGCCTAGAAATACATTTCTCCACTTCCCCTTGGCTGGCTCCTTGTCACTTTTAGAGCTCAGTTAAATGTCACCTCTTTAAGAAGGGTTCACTAGCCAACCAAATTAGCTATCTTTTCTATTTTTGCGCTCTTGGTCATTTCTTTCATGGCATATATTACCATTTGTATGCAGTTGCTCATTAAACTTACAACTTTCTCAGTGCCAGGCACTCTGCTACACCCAAGGTGAACAAAATTTTACATAGACCACACTCTTGAGAGCTCTTAGTATAATGGGAAAAAAATTGTATTTACTTTTAAAAAGATCTAAAGTACTGGTGTGTGCTGCAATGTGACATAAAGTATGGTGAGTGTGGTCCTATATCACAACAACTAAGAAGCTAGCTCTTGGCTAGACTATGAGTAGATGTTCCCAAAGCAGCCAGGCTTTAGTTGGCACATGAAAGGGCTAACCAGGCAAACGGAAGAGGGTAGCTTCCCAGACAGAAGGAAAGACATATGCAAAGACCCCTTAGTTGAAAGCAGCAAAATGACTGCAAGGTCAGGATAGCAGTTGGGCAGAGAACGAAGTAGAAAGTGATGCACAATGAGGCAGTGAAGAGATAAGTTGATGTTAGGCAAAATGAACCCCAAGATAAGGATTCAAATTTTTTTTTCTTTCTTGCAATTGTTTCTAACATATTTATAAGATGATTTCTTTGTTGCTTTGTATGTCCCTCCCCCGCGGTACCCCTGTTTTCACTGTATTTGATGTTGGTATGCTTTGTGGAGAGGAAGGGAAAAAAATTGTTTAAATAGGGATACAGGTGGACCCATTGCAACAATGAGATGTACAAGACATTATATCGAAAAACAAACTTTACAATTTGGGGAGGTGGGGAGGAGATGGGAAGAGATGGGAAGGGGAAAGAAAGGAGGAGGCAACAATGCTTGATAAGAAATGTACTCTACCTTGCCCATGTAATTGTAACTCCTCTGTACAGTATTTTTACAATAAAAAAAGGAAAGAAAAGAAAATATCTATCTTCCTGGAACTTAAACTCTCAAGTTGATGAGAGATGGACAAAGTATGTATTATATTAGTGATTAATGATAAAGAGGAAAAAAAATAAGACAGGAACATTAATCAAGGTTTTCCAGAGAGAAAACCAACTGGACATCTAGAAATATAAGTTATGAGAGAGAACTTATTAGGAAATTAGTTCATGTGAGTATGGAAGATGAGAAGTCCCATGACAGGCCATCTTCAAGATAGAAGCCACTGCTCAGCCCAAGATTAAAGGCCTAGAATGAGGGATGGTGTAACTCAGGCTAAGATTGATAACCCAAGATCCCAGGAAGCTGCTGGTATAAATTCTTTAATCCAAAAACTGAAAGGCTAATGTCTGAGAAGCATGGAAGAGTGAACCCCAGCTCTGAGAGAGAGGAAATTGCCTTTTTGCTGTTTGCTCCCCAAATAATGGGAGAGTAGGGGCACATAATAAGAATGGATCTTTTGAGCCAGGCACTGGTGGCTCACACCTGTAATTCTAGCTACTCAGGAGATTGAGATATGAGGATCACAGTTCAAAGCCAACCCAGGCAGGCAAGTCAATGAGACTCTTATCTCCAGTTAATCATAGAAAAAGCTAGAAGAGTGGTAGCTCAAGTAATAGTATGCTAGTCTTGAGCAACAGTTGCTTATGGACAGCACCCAGGTCCAGAATTCGAGGCCCAGGACCAGCACAAAAAAGAATGGAACTTTCCCTACTTGATCCATTAATGTATACACCAACCCTCCCTGAAAACTCCTGCACAGACACACTCATAAATATCCTTTAACCAGTTCAACCAAAGCTGTCACTTAAAATTAACCATAATGAAAGTGTTTAATTTTTTGAAAGAATAACTACCAGACACTTCACTACAAAGTGGTTTTGAGTAAAGATATAAAAGAAGAGTGCCAGTTATGAACTGATTGCCCTAGAGCTGCAAATACACCCTTTGTTACCTGCTCTGCAATAGAGCCTTTTCCACATTCCTCCTTTGTGTAAGAAATGCAAAACACAGGTGATCATCAAAGAGTGAAAAGCAGGGAAGTTTGGAGTTGTTGGTCATTATTAGATCTCCACACAAGCTGAGTGGCCAAATACTGAAGTGATGTTTGAAAGGGGGCAATTTTAGCAATTTATTTTTTTGTCAGTACTGTGGCTTGAATTTAGAGCCTAATTCTCTTGCTTGATTTTCTTGCTCAGCCAGTGCTTTACCACTTGAGCCATACCACCAGGCCAGGAATTTGGTGGTATCTCAACGACTTTTCTGCCTGCTCTGGCCTTAAACCATGATCCTCTGATCTCAGCCTCCTAAGTAGCTAGCATAAGCTATTGGTACCAGGCTAAACTAGCAACTCTGGAAGTAGGGCGGTGGTCAGGGAGTGGCTCAGTTGGGAGAGTGCTAGCCATTGAGCAAAAGCATCAGGTATCAAGTTTGAGTCCTGGTTTCCAATCTTAAAAAAATAAAATAAAAATAAAGAGCAGGAAAAAAGCCTGGCATCTCTGCCTCCATTTTCTTTCCCCATAGTCACTTTCCAATTACCTTGGGTTCCAGAAAAAGACAAGACTGATTGATAACATCCTTATAACGAGAAACTAAAACTATTACTAAGCAACAGCAGAGCCTTGCAGAACAGATCACCCCCAATGAGGACAATTTCCTGTAATGACCAAGCTGTACTTTTGAGCTGAAGGAATCATCTTCTTAGAACAAATTTGCCCTCTCCCCCCAGTCAAGTGATGAGAGATAACAAGGAAATAAAAGAGGCCCTGAGCCACTAGGCCACACCTGTTACAGGTGTAATCAACATTGTGCATACTTTTGTCCTTACTCCTAATTCTTCTTTAAATGTAATGCTCCAATCTGTACCCTGGAGATAAATGGAAGGGCCCATCTTTCTATGGCAGCATGCCATGTGGAAATCGCCTTTCTCTGCCACACTTCTTTACTAATAAATTTTCCAATCACTTTCACTACATTCACCTCTTGCTTGCATTCTTCTCTGTCAGACTCATGGACCCAGGTGAAGAATGGCACTGCATTTGGTAAGACTATCCCTATTTTCGCACAGAAGGGAAGAAATGGCCAAGGTCACATTGAGATTAAAACCCAGGACTAGATCCAAATACCTGCTACTATGCCATCTCTGTATTTGTTGTTGTATTGAACAGGAGATACTTCCAGGTCAACAGATTCATATTAATTGTCATCTCTTCCCATTTCTGCTACAAAGGCACAGCCAGATTGGTCTAAAGGGACACCTCCAATCCAGAAGATCTGCATATGAATGCCAGGTCTCTGTCTGGAGAAAAGCACTGATTGAAATATTAATGTACCTGCCAGTCCAGTTGGGGAGGGGGAGGAGGAGGAAGAAGAGGAGGGGGAAGGGAGGGAGAAGAGGAGGAAGAAGTCCAGAGTCCAGCAAATGAGACAGCTTGAAAACTCAAATTGGAATCCTGAGAAAAGGGAGGGGGTACACTCTGTCTCTTGCTTCCAAGAATCCAGCCACTCTAGGTATTTCCTCAAAAGTGTGAATTTCATTACCCAGTGTGGTAATTTACGTCTTGCCTGCTGCTCTGGCTGTGGTTTTGCTCACGCATTCTTGCTGATGATTCTCATTCCAATTCTTGTAGGCAATTCTGGCCCGCGGCTTATACTTACCCGAATTCCCCACTTTGGACAGTACGCTAGACTTTAGAACTGAACTGGCCAAAATCTACAATCTGAACTGGCCAAAATCTGCAATCTGATAGAGTGGAGAAAGGGGAAGTCAGCATCTCCCGCTGGACTTAGGAAAACCCCACAGGCCTAGACTAGAGAAAAGGAGTTATTAAAATCAAGTTTTGTTTATACATTTCCATGGAGGAGGGTATAACACATCATCCTTTGATTTTGGTGTCTTTTCTTGCCAAGCGTAAAACACACAGCCTCAAATTGTATTTCATTTTTATTTCCGAGGCTCTCTGCAATAAGCATTTGTTACATTTAGAATGGTATGTGTGGTGTAGGGAAGTTTAAGAGACAAGCTTGATGTAAGTTTCTCCAGACAGCAATGGAATATGTTCAGCTTGCAGAATGAAGGATGTCAGCTCCAGGAAAGATGCTTTACCCAGGTTGGAATTCCTTTCACTGGTGGGTCCAAAAATCATAAGCACAGATGCTGCGGTGGTGGTTTACCTCATTAGTGTGACTGTGCTGGGGGACTGAACTGTGCTCAGAGGTTGCAGGAGAGATATTGGGCTGGTTCTGGGAGTTGGGAAGAGCAATTTTACTCATCTCCAGCTACTTAGCAAAAAGAGAATTAACCCACACAGGGAGCCAGCCTAAGATTGAGTGAATTAATCCTTTCCTGGCACTAGAAGTCTATTTAAGAAGTTGCTTTTCTTTTGAAAGGGAACGGTGGATTTGCAGATTATCACAAGGGAAACCAACTGTATTTAAAGAACATGTATGTTCCTTAAAAGTTGTTTTTCTATAAATTAAATCTTCACATGCCAAATCCTACTTTCCCACACCTTTTTTTCTTATCAAATTGAGAAAACTTCTTGAGAAAATACAGTCAAGCCACTTGTGGAAAGGTAAGAAGCAAAATGAGGTACACTTCTTCTTTAACATTATGGGTTTAAAAAAAATGGTAAGACTGTCCAAAAAAAGGTAGATGTGATAAATCTCTCAAATTTTGTTATAAAATATAAGAAGCCAGAATTATGTTTCCTTGGCTAAATAACTTCATGGACCAAAGGAAGCCCCGTATACTTGAGATAATTACCAGGGACTGAAAAGTCTCTAGAAGAGTCTACAAAGTCCATCATGTTTGGATATTAAGATGTTGCCTCTCTGCTTCACACTTACCCTTCTGTTTTCTACTTAGGACTGTAAACCTCCTTCTGCTTTGCAGCAGGATCCCTGTTAGGTCCAAGAACAGGGGAAACTATAAAGATGCTTGGTGGCTGGAAAAGGAAGTGGGTCTCAATCCTTCTTGTCCATTTCCTGTAGTAGTGGTTCTCTGTTCTGCCCATGATAACTAGTTCCAGTTGCTAGTTTTTCCTATGCTTTCATTATGATCCTTGTAGTCCTGGTCTGGAGCCAGCTTCTATCTGCTCCAGAAAAATCTCAGGAGTTTTTTTGTTCGTTTGTTTTTGTCAGTCATGGGGCCTGAACTCTGGGCCTGGGTGCTGTCCCTCAGCTCTTCAGCCAAGGCTAGTACTCTATCACTTGAGCCACAGCGCTACTTCTGGCTTTTTCTGCTTATGTGGTGCTGAGGAATTGAACCCAAGGCCTCATGCATGCAAGGCAAGCGCTCTACCACTGAGCCACCTTCCCAACCCCAAATCTCAGGAGTTTTGTAAGCTAATTTTTAAGCAGTTATTATTAAAAAGTAATGATACAGACATAGGATGTCAGCTTGTTAGAGTGGATACAGAATTGTTTAAACAACAGTAACCAAGTGTTTCATGATTGTGGAGGCTGGATGCCCAATGTACAAGAGTCAGCAAGGTTGATTCCTACTGAGCTCGTGAAAGAGAATCTAGCCTCTCCCCTAGCTTCTGGTGAATTGCTGGTATTCATTGGTTTATAGAAGTATTATTCTGATCTCTGCTGCACATTTCTGTGGCATTGTGTGTATGCTCACACGTGTATCTATCTGTCCCCACATTTCCTCTTCTTGTTAGGACAGTAATTATATTACAATAAAGTCCATCCTTATGACCACACTTTGGATCTCCTCTAGAGTAGAAACCTATCTCCAAATAGGACCACATTCGGAGCTTAAGATCCCAATATATCTTACTTGAGGTCACAATTCAATCCCAAATTCTTATAATTAAACAAATTATATTATAAAAGTGTAGAGCTTGGTGAAAGACAACAATTGCTACTGCTACAGGGTAAGGAAGGAGAGGGAGGAGGAGGACATGGGTAGTTCCTTTGTGATTCTGGGAAGGTTTTCGATCTGGATGGTGTAATAAAATGTCACAGAACTAACTATGTCATGGAAATCAGTGCATGCAAGAAAAATCCAGGTCTACAATCATTTAAAATAATGAAATTGTTCTTGGTTTTGTTAAGGTACCGATGTCACCACAGAGTCAAGTTGGATGAAGAGGATAAAGGGCTTTTGGGTTTGTTTGGGTTTTTTTGCAACTCCCTCTGAGAAAATAAAAACATTTTCAAAAACCAACAAAGGAGTTGGGAATGTAGCTAGGTAGTAAAGCATGTGCTTAGCATGCAGGAGGCTTTGGGTTTCCAACACACGCACTCTCTCACACACACACATACACATATACACACATGTACACACAGGCAATAATAAATGTCCCAAACTCAGGACTTCCCAGTTATTTTAGACTTAACCTTATCACCCAGGATCCTGCCACCCAGCTGTGCAGGACCCTCTTTAACTTTCCATCTTCTTCCCTTTCTCCCAGAAGCCCAAGGATGGCAGCTGTTACCCAGAGCTCCTGTCTCTACATCACCCCAATGTTGACTTTCTGCTTTCTTGGCTCTCCAACACCCAGGTAAGCAAACCTTTACATTGCATTCTCTCTGTGAAATACACTTCTGCTCTCTTCACCTGACTGATAAAACTAGGGCATATAAATGTGTTCCTAAGGACACACAAGTGCCACATGATGGTAGAAGATAGGATTTCTAGTTCTCAAAACTACTAATGTGCTAGACTCACCTTTCTCTTTAATTATCCTAGAATTTTATTCTGGAAAATTGACATCCCTCCTCTTTAAAAAGTAAAATAAAATGACACCAGAAGTAGAACTTATATCGGTCCTAAAAACAGCACAGACAATTTCTACCTGAAGAGCTCAGATCTGTAATCACAAAACCATCAGAGAGAATGACACTTCATTAAAAAAAAAACTTAATGATTTTAGTTGATCAATCACAGTGATTTTTTTTGTGATTCCCAAAGCAATCTGAGCTCATCTAGTACAGTGCAAAGAGTATAAACAGATGGACACATCATCCCAAAATGTAGGGGAATATGGTGCCAGATATTACAATGTCTTTTATTCCAGCCTCCTTGTGATAAATAATACAATCCTATTTTTCTAAATACATATGTTGTTATATATGTAAAATGAAACAGTGCTTATTTATAGATATTACTAAGTTTGAAAATAGTTACCAGTCACTGCTCTTCCAGCTCCTATTTGAATTATTTGCAACCCCTCAGCTCTCTTGTTGGAAATGCTTGAATCAATTGACGCACAAACATGAGACTTCAAATAGGACAGGTATTCAGGAAGGGTGGCTCCTTCTAAGAATATGGCTGGGGGTCATGGCCAAGTAGGTTTTTTAGTTGTCATTCAACCTGACTTCAGTCCTCAGGATGGGGCTCTCATACCTCACCAGCTTGGTAAAAGCCAGATGACTTACTAATGCATCCTTCTGGATCTCCCAAGCAGGACCAGAGCAGAAGGGAGGCCTGGCCCCATTGGTGAGCCCTGTGCTAGAGGCCACAGCCCAGAGCATCCCACCTTTGCCCATCTTGCTGGCATATAGACCTGTCCACTCAGGACCACTGGACACTTCAACTCCCTACAAAGGAGGAAGAGCACAGCAAGATATCACTAGCCAAGAAAAATCAGTTCTTTTCTTTTGCAGAGAGGGAGAAAAAAGTTAAAAGATTAGTTGAACAGGACGTCCCTCACAGAAACTATACCTTGTTTGTTTGTTTTTCCCTAGGAGATGTTATATTGTGGCCATCTATCTGTCATCAAAATAGCTCCAAAATCATGATAGTAGGAATCTGAGAAATCAGGCAAGCTACAAGAAAATGAACAGCACTGTAATCCTGCCTGCCATCCAAAATAACCAGTACTGTATTTTTGCATAAGTCCTTCTAATCTTTGTTCTATGTATATGTACACGTTGTGTGTGTGTGTGTGTTTTTACAGAATCACACAGAGCATGTTGTTTTCTAATGTGTTCCATTTAATGTTTTAAAAACAGCTTTTCCTATTCTCACTTGTCTATTGCTAGATAACAAACTTTATCAGAACCTACTGACTTAAGATAATAATTTTATTTTGCTCGTTATTCTGTGGCTGGGGGCCCAAATCACATTCAAGGAGCTGGAGAAACGGTTTCAGCTCTTGAAAGAAAGCAGCAAGGCCCTACTGCAGACAAACATGGAGGATGGAGAGTATTTTCACAGATGTCTATGGAAAATGTGACAGGTTTCATGTTTTTAAAGATATCTTCATTGAAACTCAATGGCTGAATAATATTTGATCCAAATATGTCATCAATGATTTCATGGATTTAAGTCCTTGAAAGTTACAGAAGTAATGTTATCAACATCTTTATGAGGAGCATCTCCAAATAAAAACTTTATGGGTGTCTCAAAATATTTTTTTATTAAACTATTAAGGATGAAAAGATAGGCTACCAGATATTCATTCTTAACCTCCAAAAAGCTAACATGAGGCTTTTAAATAATGCTGTCTTTTTTTCAGGAAATATTTACATTTGATCTTCATGGAGGCCTGAGGCACTACCATTCTTACCTCACTGTAATCGCATCCAGGATAGAAGTGACTCTTTCTTCAAGAAACCCCATTACGAGGGTTCCCAGCCTTGACAGACTCCTGCCCCAGTGTCAAGAGCTGTGTTCAGCATCCTGGTTTCCTGGCCACATTTTCTGGAATCAGCAGACGATTCCTGGAGAAAAGTAGTCAGAAAATCCAGGCTCACCTCACCAGTTTTCCATCTCACAGAACTTGACCCAATATTTTCTCATTAATTTGTCATTCCTCTGTACTTTTACATTTTTGTTTAAAAATACATTTTATCACTGGGTGATATTAGTGGGCGCTGGTGGCTCACGCCTATAATCGTAGCTACTCAGGAGGCTGAGACCTGAGGATTGTGCTTCCAAACCAGCCCAGGAAGGAAACTCCATGAGATTCTTTCTCCAACAAACTACTCAGACAAAGTAGGAAGTGGCACTGTGGCTCAAGTGGTAGAGCACTAGACTGAGAAAAAGAAGCTCAGGGACAGCACCTAGGCCCTGGGTTCAAGCCCTAGCGCTGGCGCAAAAGAAAAAAAAAAGGAAAGGCATTTTGTCTTTTAAAGTTGTTCTTAGCTGAAGAATGGATTTGAATTGCCAAGTTAGTTCGACACAATACATATCACCATTCACATCTGCAAGCCACACAAAACAAGGAAGACAATAGGGAGAAGTAGACATCCAGCTGATAGAGATTCCAAATGACTCCTCACATCCTCCAGACAACAATTCTACTTGAATCTCGTTGGCCAGTTAGTGCCATGATCACACTTGCTTCAAGGGAGACTAGAAAATGCAGACTTCCAGCCTGAGGTATGACCATCCAAATAAAATCTGGTTTTAAGCTGGACACCAGTGGCTCATATCTATAATCCTAGCTACTCAGGAAGCTAAGATCTGAGGATCGCAGTTCAAAGCTAGCCTGAGCAGAAAAGTCTCTGAGACTCTTATCTCCAGTAAACTACTCAAAAAAAAGTCAGAAGTGGTACTGTGGCTTAAGTGGTAGAATACTAGCCTTGAGCAAAAAAGAAACTCAGGAACAGCACCCAAGCCCTGAGTTTAAGCCATACATACAAACATATATACATACATTCATGCATACATACGTATGTACATACATACATACATAAATAAATGAATATGGTTTTACTATTTTTAAAAGAATAATAGAAAAATATTGGTAAGCACTTCTATCTACCATATTTCTTATCTATAAAATGGGGGGCATATTAACATCTAACTTACAGAGCTGATGTGAGAATTGTAGGAAGAATGTAGGCAACACTCTTAGCATAACACCTGGCACATGGTGAAGATTCAATTAACGCTTATACATACAAAATACTAGGTTATATTTGGATGTGTGCATATCTTGCATACTGGTTGAATCAGGTTAAACGTATCTATCTTCTCCAATATGAATCCCGTCTTTCAAACTTGATTTTTCTAATTGCTATAACCAATAAGCTTGGGCAGAATTTGATAAGCCTAGAGATACAACTTCCAATAGCACTGCTTTGTTTCAGAGACTTGTGCATTTGATGTACACTAATTGTTTACAAATCTAACACAGCAGGGATTAAAACATGCATACATCTCCTTTCTACTTGCACTCTGGATTTTCTTAGACAGTGCACAGTTCATACAGTTCTATCCTTTCTAGAATCACAAATGTGCGAGTAAATGTGATTTACTTTTTAAACCTTTCTGAACTTTGTGTGTGTGTGTGTGTGTGTGTGTGTGTGTGTGTGTGTGTGCACGCGCACGCGCGTGTATGTGCACATGATAGTATGAGAACTTCAACCCAGTGCCAGGGCCTCTTGTTGGATGTCTCACTCAAGACTGCTGCTCTGCCATTTGAGCCACAGCTCAGGTTCTTTTCAATGTCTTTGTAAGTGAGACCCATCATATTAACATCACTGCAACCCATACTTTAGAACAAATCCTTTTTGCCAGATAAAGGTCCTGATTTATAGTTAGCAATAGAGAGGTGCCTACCACTTTCATAGGAGTTTTCTGTTTAATATTTGGGGATAGTTAGAAAGTTCTCTGCCCTGATTTCTAGTCTTCTGACAGCCACACACTGCCTCACACTAGTAATGGATAAATAATAGGGGCCAATGAACTTTTCATTTAAACAGCCACAACATAACAACAAAAACTGTGCTGTCTACTTTTTTGCAGAGATCAGAGATCAGATATAAATGTATATACACACACACACACTCACACACATGTTGGAACCCCAGCATAGCAACAGTGTCATTGCTGGTGATTATTGGAAGAAGCAAAATTACCAGAGTGACACAATTACTAATTACTTTATTATGCAGTGAGAAGAATAAGAAGCTGGAGTTGTTTCAGCAAATTCTATTTTTAAGGAAACAATTGTTGGGTTTCCAATGCTCTAAATTAAATAATTCTCCTCCAGACCTTCCTCAGGTCTCCCTCTTTGAACTCCAGTGGCTGCCAAAGAAATGCAGCTGACTCTGAGATGGGCTCTCAGGATTGTCTTTACATACTTACACACACACATACACACATGCACGCACGCGCACACACACACACATCAAATATAGTAGTCTCAAAATGAGCTATCTGCAGAAGCAGTTTTCCCTCACAAATTAGGAGTGGCTGTACTGAGTTACACACAGACTTTCCTTCCATTTTATAGGAAGTAGGATTAAGTAGCACTGATTTTTTTTTTTTTTTGTCAGTCGTGGGGCTTGAACTCTGGGCCTGGGTGCTGTCCCTCAGCTCTTCAGCTCAAGGCGAGTGCTCTACCACTTGAGCTACAGCACCACTTCTGGTTTTCTGGTGGCTTATTGGAGATAGGAGTCTCACGGTCTTTCCTGCCTGGGCTGGCTTTGAACTGCGATCCTCAGATCTCAGCCTCCTGAGTAGCTAGGGTTACAGGTGTGAGCGACCAGCTCCCGGCTGAGTTTTTTTTGTTGTTGTTGTTGTTTTGTTTTAAGTAGAGCAAGTTTAAGGCCACCACACTAGCTTCGTGACCTTGGATATCAACCAGCATTTTCCAGAGAATTAAAGTGATAGGTTAAGTATATAGACCATTTTGGAGAATGAGAAGTCTCAAGATCCGCAGTTGGCAAGCCAGAGATCTAGGAGTACTGGTGGTGGTGCTCTGGTTTGAATCCTAAATAAAGCCTGGGAAGCACAAGTATTTATCTCAGCCTGAGTCTCAAGGCAGAAGACCAATGGCCCCACCAATGGCCCCACTGTACATAGAGAAAGACAATTCCCTTTTATTTAGCCTTTCTTGTTGTTGTTCTGTTCAATCTTTCAATGGACTGGGTGATACCCATCCCCAATCAGGAGGGGCAATCTGTTTAACTCATTCTGCCAACTGAAATGTTAGTCTCACCTAGAAACATCCTCATAGACATGCTATAAATAATGTTTAACTAAATATCTGGGCACGCCATGACCCAGTCAAGTTCACATCTAAAATTAGCCATTGCAAGCCCATCCCAAAACCTTAGCCCATCCCAAAGAAGGATGTGAGAAAGTATATTAGCACATTTTAAACTAAGGAGCACTTTACATTCTTCTGTATTATCATTGAGCTGACAAAGAAGGACTTGAGCAAAGAATGGTCACAACAGCTGACTCCTTGGGATGTTTTGAGGATTTATCATGTGTCCATCACCATTCTACTTTGCATGTATATACTCACTGAACCTCTGATGACAACTTACTAGAGTCTCTCCATTTTTGCCCATCACCTATAAAGAGGCTATATAACATATACAAAATCACAGTGAGTGGCCAGAGGAGCCCAGCTGCAAACCCAGACATTTGGGGCCTCAAATACTTGTGCTAACTGCTGTGAACCACTGCCTGCCTGGGCTAGTGAGGGATGACAACCAGCCCCTAGGCTTCAACATGCTAGCTCCTTTCTCTGGCCTTCTGTTCTTCAGTCATGGTGCCAGGCATCCTTTTGGAGGCATCACAGAGATGATCTCATTCCATGTCAGTTATAAAAATGCTCAGCAGCTTTACCCAGAGGTACCCAAGATGGACAGAGAAGGTTGGTCGAAAGGGTATGAAAATGTCATTGGGGCAAGGGATAGACACAGTTGGAACTAAGTTGGTATACAAAAGCACAGGTACCCTGCTCAGTGTATCAATCTACCATCCACTATCAACTCACCAACATGGAGACAACATCAGGATAAATCTCCTTCATAGACCTTCTTAAGTCTACTTATTAGATCATTTTACCTGGGTTTCCGAGGAACCTGAGAGGATAGAGAGACAATATTGGGAAGATTAGACTAGGCAAACAAAGTAGGGAAGTTCTGAATGGAGGGAAGCCTCCCAATGGCTCAAGCATGACTGCCTAATGGGCAGCACCAGTGCTGCGGGTCCAGACTCCAGTATGAAACAGAGTCCAGAGCAGGACAGAACAGGAGGCTGAGATAGGCTTTGTCCATATCCAGGTCTTTGCCAGATGTGAGAAGCACAATGTCCATGATTCTGTTCACAAGAGTGGGCAGTCAGTAGAGAGTCCCAGTCATGGGAGTGAAGGCAAATGCATGAAGCTGAGGGGAGCCACAGAGCAAAGAGCTCAGGCTTGGCCAGGGTTGTATCCAACTGGGGAAATCAAGTATCCCCAGTGATCACCACACTACAGCTAGGTCTAACCGCCCCTTGCCTGGCTCACCTCACGTAGGAACCACAGAAATTACTGAGAAAATGTCCTTTGCAAAGAGCATTGTGGAAATCCAGCAAAAACTCTGCTGGAGAAGAAGGCTCTGGTCCCAGGGGCCTCTGGGGCAAATAATTTCTGCCCTGTAGAGTTCTACTGTGCCCACAGCTGGAAATCCAGAATAGAGGAGTGAGTCCACACACAAAACCCAGCGTGCATGCAATGTCACCTTGTTTTACTTCCAGATTCAAGGTGGCTAAAACATGCAATGGAGTCTCTGCGACCTCTGAAAAGTGGATCCCATTCAAGGGCAGCATTAAATAGAAGAGATGGTCTTGAGCGGTGGGCAGCTTGAAACCTTGGCCAGATTGGCAAATATTTCAGCAGGACGTTAGCAAAATTGATGCCAACTTAAACAAACCTCCTTGGTGGCTCTACAGGAGCCCATGTTTGCTCTGTAATATTTTCTGTTGCTATGTATAAAAAAGAGAGAATTCCAGTGCACGGCTAATGCAGGCTCCAGTGCGTTAAGCACCTGAGACAGAGGTGGCTTCACACCGGAAGGGGGCTCAGAGACAATGGTAGTGCTGGAGAGGCTGGTGGGCACTGCAGAGACCTGGGGAAGCAGTGTCAGGCCTGAGGTGGTGCTTCTGCAGTGCCATGAGCACCAGAGTCAAACAGCAACATGGCAGAGCAATACAGATCCCACCTGGCTGGACTCTGACTCCAAAGTTCTACTGAACTTGGGGTAGCAGCTTAAGATCTCTGAGCCTCCATCACTCACTGATGATATTAACAGAGGAAACCAACTTCTAACTTCAACCCTGATTCCAGCTTTCCTCTGGGCTGGTAAGGAACAGAGACCTGAACCCTGGATGACAGATGGAGAGGCCACAGCCCAGTCTACAGAGCATGCACACTCATTCCTGGTTCCTTTGCATAGATTGCAGCGTTTGGGTGGACGTGGTTTCGGATAGGTGGAGGATGGGTTGGTTTGAAGGAGGCAGATGCTCTCAGAGAGCTGAGACTGAGCACTGCTCCTTTGGGAGAGAGCAGCACTGATGCATGCAGGTAACACAGCGTCAGCCCTGAACAACTCTTCCTGGGCTTTGATACCTTCCTTAGCCTCAGGAATGAGGCCTTGGGGAGAAATGAAAGGGAGAGGCAGGGAAGTCATCAGCGGGCTCCAGTTCCTCAGGCCTAGAAACACAGAGATAGGCTTAAGCCTTTGGGGGAGCTGAGGCAGCAGTGGGTTTCCCTGTGGACTCCAGCACTCCATCCGTGGGGTGCAAACAGCTACACCTTGTGGTAGTGGCAGGGAGTCCTGTAGGCCAGCAGAGGCGCACAAGCTAGTTGGCGTTTCAGGGCTCTCATACCCCATCTTCTAACAGCCTTCTCCTTCCCTGGCACAGGCATGGTGTTCCTCTGTATTCCCTTCAACATCTGAATGAAGAGATGGGGATGTCAGCAGGGTCAGACTGGGACAGGTGCTTAGAAACTGCTTTTGCCTTATGCTGGCTGCCACGTTAGAGTCCCCTCTGTGGACACTGCCCCCAGCCTGGCCCTGGCACACAATAGGGATCAACAGAAACTAATGAGTCAGTGAAGAAGCAGTTCCTGCCATCCACGTGCAAGCTGCAGCCACGTGCAAAGACTCCAGGCAGAGAGCAAATGTGTGAAAACGTAGCAGGAAGGAAGCCTACCCCTTTGGTCTTCCAGCTACCCTGCCTGACTCCAGACTCCATCTTCCCCCTCCTCCTAGGGCCCAAGCTACTCTGCAGAGCACCTCCCAGAACTCCCAGCACAGGCTTCCCCTGGCCCCACAACCTTCCCTGATTCCTTGTTTCTCACCGCATCAAAGTCCTCTTGTGGCTTTTAAGCCTTTGCTTAAAAACAAAATCTCCCAGCATGAGTCCTCCCTCCCTATCTGTATGTGGCCATTTATTCCTGCCAGCCCCTCCTATATGTCCTCATCATCTTCCTCCCTCCTTCTTTCCCCCCCTCCTAACCAAACCCAAACAACCCTTAAGACTCCCTTTGTCCAGTGGCTCCAGCTGTTATGGGTCTGCCTGGACTCTGAAAGCTCCAGGCGTCAGTGGTCTGGGCTGCATTATTTAGCATGGATAGATTGCTGTCCTTATACTCAGAGTTAATTCTATCTCCCTTATCTTCCCAGGAGACTGTAGACTCCAGGAGAGAGGAGAGAGACTTTTATACATCCCTTATCCCTCCCCCAAGTACCTAGTTTGTGATGGACAAACGATGTCTGGGGTTGTGTGATACTGTATTAAATTCAGTTATACAAAGTACCTACTGGGTTCTGGTCTGGGAACATGGAAAGATGCAGACCTCATCCTGAGAAGGGAGATGAACATGCAGCCACATGGGAGAGATACCAGCACATTTTTTGGCGCTTGCTGGGTCTGGTCTGCCCGGGTGATCCCTGAAGGGCTCCCTATTTCACAGTCCCTGGGAACCTCCTCTTTCTGCCTCTCATCAAACTCGCCTTTCTATACCACACTGAGCCACGCTCTTGGAGTTTAGGACTCTTATCTCTTCCTCATGTGGGAAAATTTGCTATATCTCTGAGCCACCCATAATTCATGTGTAAAATGATTTTTACAATCCATACCCTAATCCAAAGCCTGCCCCTAAACCCTAGCATTGCTCTGGATAGGATGAACCTGGTCAGGGTTTTATGCTGACTAAATCAGAAAAAACACAGCCCACACTGGGGACAGAAGAGGTGTCAGTCACTACTGGTCCCTTTGTCTTTCCCTGCTCAAATCACAGACACAAGACGTAGAAGGCCCAGGATTGTTTAACTAGAAGTCTGGTTCAGTGTTTACAGGAAGTTAATCTGTGAGCTGCAGGCACGGCAGCAGTTGGGAAATCCATTGCTCTGAGTGGCTGGAGAATATTTCCTGAATTAAATGTGTTGAGAAGTTGGGGCTGGAGGATGTGCCGAGTGTGAGTAAGAACCTGAAGACTCAGAAGCAGGACTATGTCTGTGCGGCGCTAACACAGACCATCCTTTGTGGCTGGTTGTCTACGCTGGCACTGATCTTCCTCCTCCTTCAAAAGGAGATACCCTGATTATTTACCAGGTGCATCAATACCCAGACTCAAAACAACACTTTACTCAGCCTCTCTTGCAGCCAGGTACAACTATGAGACTAAGCTTAGGCCAATGAGACATAAGATAGCAGTGCTATGTGCAACTTCCAAGAAATGTCAGTGAAGAAACGGGCATGCCCTTCTCTCCTCTTTCTTTTCTGCTCACTTGACTGCAGATATGATGGTTGACTTTTGTACAGACATCCTGAGTCGTAAGCATCCTGGCATGCTAAGGATGGCAGAGTGGTAAAGTAGCATCACTAAGTTTGGACTGTCCACTCCCAACCTCTTTACACTAGAGATAAGAATTTCTGTCCTGTTCAAGCCACTTAGGTTTGTTTCTCTCTGCCCCTACTTGAATACAACCATAGTTAATACAGAAGAGGAAGAAAAACAAATGTAGAAGTCTGAAGAAACCTAGGATAGGAGGAAAGCTGGCTTCACAGGGAGATAAAAGTGAGAATCCAAAGAATCACTGACTAGCTGGGGGAATCCAGTTGATGTTCTAGAGATAGATCAGCGGCTCTTGAACTTGACCGTGTCACTGGAGAGTCAGGTCAAACATGGAAGGCTAGGGCTCACCTCTGAGCTCCTGATTCAGTGGGCTCCTGGTGCCTTTCTTCACAGTTATCAGGACTCGATGGTACAATGGAGCACACTTACTACAGAGCACTCTTATCCTTGACTTTTTTGAGACAGTTACCCAGACTGAGTTTTCTTGGGTGAGTTTCAGTTCTGCAGCTCTAACAAGGAGATGTAAAAAAATTTTCAGCTGCATTCAAAGATCAGGGCTCATAGGGAGCCAAGGAAGGGTCTGAACAACAGCTTGGGCAAGCTGAGCATCCAGGGAAGAGAAGATTTGTGATGCAAATGATTTACTGGTGTTCAGCTGGGAGCAGAAGGGATTTCAATATGGTGAGCCAAATCGAATTCATTACCTGACAATTAGCTCTAAATTAATGCAAGACTGTGCCGCCCCGATGTGCTCTAAGGAAGAGGGTCCTGACAGCTTGAGATGGGCAAGATCTGAGACATCAATCTTGGCAGGATTCAGGAGAGCATTTTTCCCAGCTTGCCAGTGTGCTCAGAAAATGGCCAATGCCCCGCTCAGATGCCCCTTCTGGTCTCTCTGCCCTTCCAGATGCAGCCTTCATTAACCCAACCACACCCCATCCGGGGCAGGCTGCGTCTCCCTCTGCACTCCACCAGGCCGCTCCTCGGGAGACTGACTGCACATTCACAGGCTGCCTGCTAGGTTTTTCCATAGAAGAGATGCCGTAGGATGGAGCTCATTATGCTACACAGGAGCAAACCCTTAACACTGTTAGTGCGTTTCACCTCCTTCATTGGAAGTTGCAAGTCCCTGGAGGATAGGAATTGGTTTTTCCTATTTCTGTTGTTAATTAACTCCCTATTCCACCCCCCACCCTCTCTTCTTTCCCTTCTCCATCTCACCCTCTACATTTGTCACTTTCTTACAAAGCCCCGTAGAACTGTACACACAGTAATACAACCATAGCAAGTGTTGACCAAGGAATTGAATGTCCCCAGAACTGGGGGCTATTCATTGAGCTTCATGGGCCATGATACAAGGCAGGATGGCCTTTGGCCACACGGAACTCTCAGGTTAGTCTAAAGAGACAAGCAATGAGGGAGTTAAAAAAAAAAAAAAAAAGGAAGGAAGGAAGGCAAGCCTTAGGATGCTAAAGGCAATCTCTGGAGTGGGGCATAGGGCACTTGGCACACTATTGTTTATCAGTGTAAGAAACCCATGAATGGGGCTGGGAGGATGGCTCAGTGGTAGAGCGCTTGCCTTGCATACATGAGGCCCTGAATTTGATTCCTCAGCACCACATCAACAGAAAAAGCCGGAAGCGGCGCTGTGGCTCAAGTGGTAGAGTGCTAGCCTTGAGCTGAAGAGCTGAGGGACAGCGCCCAGGCCCAGAGTTCAAGCCCCACGACCAACAACAACAAAAAGAAACCCATCAGCCTCCCTGCTGACAAAGTAGTCCCTCTTCCACTTTGCTAGCAGAAGCCTTCTTGTTCCCAGCCCCCACCTTCTACTGGACAGGCCCCTCCCCCTTGAGCCCCTACCTCAGCCCAAATGTCTCACCAAAACGCCTGCCAATGGGACTGTGCTTCCCTAGTGTTGCCTTGTAACAAGTTCAGTGACCTCTGATTTCGCATCCCTGATAGGCCTCTTTCAAACTCTCTTGACACTTTTAATTGGTTTTGACAAACGGCCCGAGTTTTTGTCTTCCTGTCTGTGTTGAACTGTCATTTGGGGGAAAGAGAGCCAACTTCTTTTCCACCCAATGGTCATATTCTTTCCAAACATTAATTACCCTACATAATTTGTGGTATGAATCTTGACTTTTAAAAAATTCAAAGATTATAAATGACATGTGTCTAGGCTTTGCAAATACTTCAATGTCTTACCTTATTTACCCACAGCATTCCTGGAATTCTCCTCGGGTTACTGATCAGCAGTAGGAAGTGGTCAACCCACCACTTGAACCCAAGCCTTTGGCTCCGAGCCCCACCCTCTTTCCACCAGACCCCTCCCTCCGTATCCCAGCAGCTGCTAACACTCACAGGACATGAGTTCAGAAAATGTGTGCTCTTGGCCAGACGCTGGTGGCTCACACCCAAAATCCTAGCTTCTTAAGAGGTGATATCTGAGGATCACAGTTCAAAGCCAGCTTGGGAAGAAAAGCCCATGAGACTCTTACCTGCAATCAGCCATCAAAAAGCCAGAAGTGAAGGTGTGGCTTGAGTGGTCAAGTGGCAGCCTTAAGTGGAAAAAAGTCAAGTGAGGACTTAAGGCCCTGAGTTCAAGTCCTAGTACCAGCACACACATGGGGGGGGGAGGAGGGAGGGGGAAAAAGAATGAAAAGAGAAAGAGAAAAGGAAGGAAGGAAGGAAGGAAGGAAGGAAGGAAGGAAGGAAGGAAGGAAGGAAGGAAGGAAGGAAGGAGCATGCTCAGATCAACCTCACCCTTTACCATCTTCACATGCCATCATACATGCAACCCTTGAGCAACACCGTAAGGATTTCTGCAAGGTAATCTCTGATGCTTAAAGACAATTGTAGATGTTAAGCATGTGTACAGCCTACCATCACCATCCCAACAACTCTTGGGTTAGTGCTGACTATTAGAGTAAGCCAACTGGCACATCACACTGACCTTCCCATCATATAAAATGTTGCTTCCACAAGCTGGAAGTTGAGTAGTGAAGGAGCTTTGGAAGGCTGTAACATCCCTTCACACAAGAGCCCAAAGATGGCAGACACAATAAAATAGTACCCCTCTTTATGCAACTCTGAGGAATGGTGTGTACTTAGGTGGCCTCCTTCCAGGAATTCACTAGTTTGTTCCATGCAAGAGGCAGGACTGAATAACCCCACACCCCCACAGCCCCCATACCTCACGCATCTCACATAGGCCGGTGTTCCCCACACAGCTTCCGGAGAGCTCTGTGAAAAGCCTCCCGTGATAGGAAGAAGGTGGGCCTACAGCATGGATCTGAGGATTCAAGAACCTTCTGGGGGTGAGGATCAGGGCATGTGAATGGCTGGGAAGTGGAGACGGAAGCAAACAGTATAGAGAATGAGCACCTGAGCAAGTCTGCCATCTTGCCCAGAGCTAAGGAAGGTGTGGTCTTGTGCCTCCTAAGCCTTGGACAGCACTCCTGAAGACACACTTCTGTTACACAGGAGAGGCCAGGATTCTGCTACCACTCTCAGAGACCCCAACAGCGGCTTGCCACACGCCCCTCAAATCCTCATACTTCTCAGTCACCCGAGGACTGACTTTTCTGGATGAACTTATTACTCAACATTTGATAAATAACACTACCATCCTAATGCTTTCCTCTATTTATTAAACATCATTTTGGATTTTCCTTCTCACATGATAGGTACTAAAGGCACAAAACCAATCATACTGAAGAGCTCTCTCCAGCCATGCATAGCTTGGTGCCAGGTGCCGAGTGATATTTTATCTGTCAAGGGCTGGCGAGGTGATGTAGGATTGAGGCAGCCCTGCTTTAATGGGAAGAATGTGCATTCGGGGGAGGGGGGAGAGGGGGGAGGGGGGCGGGGGTCATCCTGGGGATATCTCAGCCCCTGTACAACCACGGGCAAGCACTTCACCTTCATAAATCTCATCAAGAAGATCATCTGAAAATGAGGTCTCCCATCTGTAAGACGAGAATCATTGAGAAGCCAACCATGTAGAAAAGCACATGGAGAATGAGGAATGCCTCGGGAACAAGAGCTGCCCCTCTGCTTCTTCCCTGTCGTAAATCCCATCTTCCTCGTCACTCACTGCATCTCAGCAGCCCTGCTCTAGGGCTCCCTCTCTCCTCACCATGGCCGTGAGTGACTTCCTAGTGCAGCACTGCCATCAGCCACGATCTCTGGCTGAGCTACGGAGGGTCAGGCATTGCACGAAGGGCTCTGTGAACGTGGCTTCATTCTGCTCCACCATGTCCAAGACCTCGGCTGGGAAAGGTCATGGGCTGACTGCCTGCCTGAGGCACCTGCTCATTTGTGACCAGGCCTCACCTGGGGCTGCTGGCCTGACACCTTCAGAGAGCCTTTCCTGGGAAGACTTGGGCGGACAGCAGGGCAGCTGGATTCTGAGAGCCAGGGTCCCAAAGGAGCCAGAGAGCAATGCGACATTCCCTTTCATGAAGCCACCTAGCAACACTTCAGCCTCCATCACACATCTGTCCTGGACTCGCTGGGAAAAATCCAGCACTAGACAGGAAGCCCCAGTGTAAGGATGGTGAATACAATGGAGGGCATCATGGTAGCCATTTTTTTTGGGCGGGGGGAAACCATCTCTCATCAGAACTTGTACTCAGTTTCAGCACAGCCTAGGCTCCACCCCAAACCAGAGACTCAAAGGCTGCATTTTGAAGCTAGGACAGCACCTCTATATAGAAAAAGAGCTTGATTTGGAAAATACATGGCACTGGGTTCCGATTCTGGCTTTGCTCACTTCACCAGCTGGGCAAACGGGGCAAGTTATTTAATTTCTCTGAGCCTCAGTTTCCCTCGTGTGTAAATTAGGTATAATAAGAGCTATTGGGAGGGGGGGTTGGTCAGGGGTGCACTTGGGCCCCCTAGGACACGCAGCCCATGGTTTCCTCTGTATTTCACGTGGTCGACTGTCCAGGTCCCCTTCCACCCCACCACAGCCTCCTCTCAGCTGTGTGAGGGTAGAGAACAGAGGGAGAGCACCATGGCCCATGGCACTCCTGGTAGCACAGCGAGGTGACAGTGAGGCAGATCTCCCCTGGCAGAAGCAGGTGCTCCGGGACCTTGGGCAGAGTTCAGAGGCCCATTCTCCTTGGGAGATGCTTTTTTTTTTTCCTAATAGACACTGTTTATCGGCCATTTCCAGGAGTTTTGACTGGGGCTTTGTTGCCCTTTCGACTCTGGAAATTAGGTCAATCCCCTACAGAATTCATTTGAGCTAAGAAACCTGACTTGCTGTGGTAGCCAGGGGCCCCCCTAGGGGTGCAGGGATGGAGGGGGAGGGTGGTCAGGGCTTAGTGGGGCCATCTCCCAGGCCATCTCAGTTCTCTGGGGCACAATCACAGCCACCACAGCCCTAATGCGAAGCTGCAAGTGTGGAAGCTGGGATTGAGAGAAACGGTCAGCTAAAACCCACATGTCAGTCCGATCCTGGAGAGCAGAAAGGCTGGTTAGGAGAGGAATGTTAACAGGATATTAAAATATTCAGTACCTCTAAGCCTTCATTTAAAATGTACACAGGACTGATCTCATCCTTCCCCAATGCTGTGAGCTATAAAGGAAAAAAAAATCCCATGTAAAGATTATGAGGGAAGAAAGTCCAGATCCTTCTCTACAAACATTGACAGCTAGATGTCCTTCCTATGCCTAACTTAATGCCTTATTGCTCCCTTCATATTGGACATAAGAAGTGCTTAGCAAAGACACAGTACGTTGTTGTTCTGGGGGACTGCCCGGTGGAGGGGGTGGTCATTCTGCCATCTTACACCCCTCAAGGTGTGGGTGACGGGTAGTGTAGTAAGGTCTCTCTAAGAGATCAAACTCCCCTCCACCCAGATCCCACATGCAAATTCAATTCTCTATTCCTCGGAGTTGAGCACACACCTATGGAACCATCTGGGTTTCCACCCCCCTGAAAGAAACTGGCCTGGTCTTATTTTTATTTTAGAAATTTAAAACTGGGGGAGGGGGTGAGCCATGCATCACAGAGCCCCAGGGATTCTTAGCAGAAATGATATTCTGGAGGGAAAAAAAATCATGCCGTTTCTCTCCAGAATAACCAAGCCTCCATTTCTCTCTGGTCCATGGCTAGTAGCTGCCCGCAGTAGTTCAGGAGTGTATAAACTCTGTGTTGTTCTAGACACACCATTTTCCACACCATTTATCAAAATGTTTCAAAGCATCTGCACAGAATGTGCAGCTACTATGTAAACATGGATACTAATCCTCTTCCTCAGCCACCAGGCCGCAAAGGCCAGCATTCTTCTGTGATGGCTCCTTGCCACAGGGCTTGGAGGCTCAGGGCTTCAGTTGGTGGCTGGGAGGTCTCTTCCTGAGGTTTGGCTTTGGAGTTGAAGGCAGGGTTCAAAGTATCTCTGATAGTGGCGTGGGGACTCTCTGAACTCTCCTTCTTTGGGAAAAGAAAGACTGTGGGTGAATCCCAGACAGTGGGCTGCCTATGGGATCCAATGGGAATGGGCTACAGGAAGCCGCCACGGTGGTGGGGCAGTCTCTGACCTGTGGCTGATCAGGCCCCCACTGCCTCACCCAGAACAAATCTCTCCCGCAAATTGCCCCTTGCTTCCAAATCATCCCTCATCCGCTGGATGCTGCAGGTCCTTCGTGCAATGCTATTTTAACATGTCAACATGCCACCCACCTGCTGCTCAGATGAACGTGCCCACAGAGGGCCTCCTCTTCCTTCTAGAAGTTTCTGTCATAAGCAGAGGACAGAGGAAAGGGGAAGGGAAAATGGAGAAGGATAGCTCACAAGACCAAGGACCCAGCAGGAAGGAGACTGGGAGAAGAGAGAGGGGAGGCTTTGCGGGGTGACACTCTGGTCCTTAGCCATGTCAAAATCTGGTGGCTTGGAGATCAGCAAAGATGAAGCAACTGAGAGCCATCTTGAGATGTGTTAACTCCTCCCACCTCACTTCACATTTGTATACACAAGTGTGCATCTCAGGAGGTGCAAGCCAATGAACATTCTTACTGCCTGATTCAAAGAATTCCTATGCAGGGTGTGGCCATGGAAGTTTCCAGAACCCCCCAACCCTCCTGCCTAGCCTGACCTGTCATATCTTCCCAGGTCATCCCCCCTGGCTCCCCTCCAACCTCATCTCCCATTTACCACCCTAAGATCTCATCCAGCTTGGTTTTCATATTTAACTCCCTGTGGGGAGCTTCCTTCCCGGGACCCTCTCAGAGCAAGCTCTGGTAAGCCATCAGTGGAGTCACTAGAAACAGCTGGCCAGGGTTTTCAATGAGTTGGAAAATCAGGTTGGATGTATCATGAAGTATGATGCTTATATCAAAGCCCAGGAGTGTGGGCTAAGTGCTTTTCCTCACATCTCCCTCCGTCTTTTCCCTTCACGCCCCTTCTCTTCCTCCAGAGTTTTGTAAGTTAGCATGAGCCTACATATTTTATTCATATGTTGTAAGAGTCGTTTCTACAAGTAAATGGTTCTTTGCCTTAGGGGTGAATGTGATCGTGTGTGTGTGTGTGTGTGTGCGTGCGTGTGTGTAGCATGTGAATGTGTCTGAGTTTCTGAGGGGATCTATCTGGGCAGGCAGTGTTTACCTATGTTGCCTACCAATAGTGTCTCGGTTCCATGCTTGCACTTTGGCGTACTTTTTGTTGCATGTGTGTGCACACATACACACAGCCTACCTCCAGAGCTACTTGGGTCCCATTTCTGAATGTCATGAATGCCCATTTTGTCTAGATGGGTGGGCAGACAGCGCATTCAGATGACCTCCAGGATGTATGCTCCTAATTCCCAAGCACTCCCAGCTACCACCACGGCACAGCAAACGTGAGTTTCCAAGATCAGCTATCCGTTGATGAGCAGAGGCCAGCTGAGCCTGACCATCTCCATCTGCTTTTTCTCTCTCCCTCTCCTGGTCTCTTCCAGAACTTGCCCTCTTTCCTCATCTGCCCTCAGTTTCCCTTGTCCAGAGCACCAGAGGCAAGGATCACATGACAAGAAACCACCATTGGAACAGATACACTGGAGGCTCTCCCCACGTGCCCTGGGGGTGGGGGGGTGGTGCGTATCAGGAGCTAGGAAACCAGAGCCCACTTTGCCCTGTCTTTCTCAGCATCCCTCCTCTAGTGGAGGAGTGGGGCTCAGCAGTTCTTTCTCCACTCACTGAGCTCTGTGTGTGAGTGTTGCTGAGGGGACTGCTCATCAGGGAAAGAGTTCCCACATCCCACCTGGACAGAGGCCCCAACTGACCATCTCTAGGATCTTATAACCTCTTAGTGACCACCACCCCACCCCACCCCCGAGAGCAGGGAGGAGGAGGACCGTCCTGATGCTTTTGGCCGGCATGGGACACATCACAGCTGAGGGAGAGAGAAAAAGGAAAGATCAGGCAGATAGACTGAGAAGGGGACCTGGTGGAGAGAACACCCCAGCTCTTCCTAGAGACCCTAGGGAGCTAAAATAAGCTCTGATGAGCAGACCTACAGGTGGGCAGGACCTAGCCAGATGCCATGACTGCTGAGACTCACCAGAGGGTACATGTAAGGTAGACTCCACAAGCACTACAACAGGCCACAAATTTCAATACCCCCACTTTTCTCTCTCTCTCTCTTGCATCAAGAAATCTATACTGTCACTCTCTACCTCCTGGCTTGGGAAGCGAGTGGACAGACCTCATAAGCATAAGGCAGCCCTCCCAACAAGGAGGGATGAGTCATTTTGGGGGACTTGTATCAACCCACCAGTAGCTAAGAGGCTTTCCTCAGTTTCCCTGTTGGTCGACTCTCACTTTCAAATTACCTTTGTCTCTGCTCTAGCTTTTCCTGACATATAATTCTTTATTTGGTGGTGAAAAGAAAGGACCCAAGACTCCCAAGTGGTGGTGTCACCCACAACAACCCCCAGAATGAAATGATAAGAAGACACAAGGCATGGAACCCCAAATTTGGATCGTGGGAGGCGTTTGGGAGATGGTCTTATTTTAATCATCTCCTGTTATTCAGAAACTCAGCATACAGAGGCAAGTCACACAGGGAGATTCGGGTTTACAAACGCTTCCATTCAGCTGCTCATTCAGAGTTGGTCTTTCTGATCTCCTGTGACCTGCTCTCAGGAGACTCATCTGAGGGGATCCAGGTCCTAAGCCCAGCGGGCTATCCTCTTTCTGATTACCCCACAGTGCCTCTGCTTCCTTAGAGACAAGCGTGGACGACAAAGCACAGAAACTAGGGCACCCAGGGTTGTAAGCACACAGGTGACGTAGGAGCCCCTCTCCAAAGCTGGGGCTCTTCCAATGCTTTTTTCGCCCAAGGATCGCCCAAGGACAGTGCTGTGGCCAACATGATTTGTTCTTCAAAGACTGGGGCGCCCTCTGCTGTTAGTATGATAAATTGCAATCCCTGGCCACTTGATTGTCCTTTGAAGGGGGCATCCTCCCCCAACACACACCTCCCTTGTCCAGGAAGAGCTAAAGAAAAGGCCTGTGAAGATGAAACCAGAAACCCTTTCCCACCTGCTTGTAGGAGAACTCAGACAGGGAGAAAATGAATCTGGAGGAGAAAGAAAGGCTGCCTGAATTCTTTGAGGGAGGAGGAAGGAAGGCTTTGCCAAAACAAAGGTCAGCAAGACCCCAACCCCTTCTCCAGGCATGTGTAGAAGCTACTCTGGTCTTGATAACCAAGCTGTGCCCAGAGGGAGAAAGGCTCTATAAGGACGTCCATAGGAACTATAGTATATGAGGAGATTTTAGTCAATACTCTCCTGAGCCCCAAGTCATCTTATAAAAATATTCAGGCAACTTTGAGCCTGAGTCATCAAAGCATAGTGTCACAATAGAAAGAGCACAGGGCTGGAAAAGAGGTAAACCTGGTCTACCCCTATCATTTCCTACTCACAAAGGCCTATGCCATTTGCCCTCTGAGCCTCAGTTTCCTTCCTAGTAAAATGGGTCAGCGATGTCCCAGGGAATTAATTCATTTGGATAGCAGATTTTGCAGCCTTTTAGCAACTCATGGTGGTATTTCCTTGCACAGGGCTCCTTTTCCTTTCCTGTGAAATAGGAAATAGCAGTAGGTGCTAATGGTACACAGCTATGACCCTAGTTATTCAGGAAGATGAGGATCACAGTTAGAAGACACCCCAGGAAGACAAATCTATGTGATTCTTATCTCAACTAGCCAACAAAGTGCCTAACCTGGAGGTATGGCTCAAGTAGTAGTGCACCAGCCATGAGCAAACAAGCCAAAGGGAGGACCCTGAGTTCAAGCCCAGTATCTATACTACTACTAATACTACTACTAATAGTAGTAGTAATAATAATGATTTTTAAGGAAATGGGCAGTAGCAGCAAGACAAGCAGAGCAATGTCTCTGGGAGATGCTAGCTCAGCCTTAACCATTTCATAGGCATCCTACCTCAAGGGGCAGCATTCCCAAGATCCCAGGACAAAACACTGCCAGCCGTGGAGCGCCACTCTTACTGAAAATCAGCCTGGATCCAGTGGGGGCAGGATGATGAGGATCCTGGACAGGAAAGAGGGTACTACCTGATAGAGACTGGAGGGAAGGGGCAGGGGGGAGGGGGGAAGTCCTGGAACACAGCAGCTCCTTCGGGTTTAGAATTCCCCTGGGACCATCGGAAGCCTGGGCTCTGGAGAGAGCACGTCCTCATTCACCTGCGACAGCTGCTGCCCCTCTCAGCCTCAGTTCCCACCTCCGCCTCCGTAAACTGGTGCCATTCACCCTATCTGCAAGGGGGGTAAACAGCTTCACCTGGCACCAGGCAGAGAGGAAGTACACGTTATTATGATAGCAGCACCACCCACCAGTCCCAACTCTTTTGTTTTCTGCATGCCACTCCCTTATTTGAATTCTTTACCAACAGAAGGGACAATGGTCTTTGTCTCTCCTCAGAGCCCAGGGCTGTGGTAGGGAGGAGGGAAGGAGGGAGGGATCCCAGGTGCATCCATGAGGAAGGTTCCAGGGGGACCCAGAAACTCCATTATTGAAGGCTAAATGTTCCATGGCTAAAAGCTGCAGCAGCTATCTTTGCATCCACTCGATCTGAATGGCCGCATTACTGTAATGTCCCAGCGCTGCTGCGGAGCTATTTGTAACCGCGAGACACACATGAGCAGCATAAAAGATCAAATGGCAGAAGAGAGCTCATCCAGCTCACCTGAAAGCACCAACGCTCGCTGGCATTGAGCCATGGCCACCTGTTTGCAAAGCTGCTGCCCAGAATTTCCTGCTGGGAATCCAGAGGATACCAGAGCTGACCAGGGAGAGAAGGAGAAAGACAAAGCCCAGCAGGCCATGCATGTGAGGAGGGAGAGATCCAGGGTTAACTCCAGCTCCAGTGGACACTGTGCAGCCCCATCCTGCACCTGTGCCCTTAGAGTACCTCCCTCTTGGCTACAGGCTGCTCAGGTGAGCAGCTCTAGACTATTTCCACAGAGGACACAAAAGCAATGGGTTCAACTTGGGATGAGGAAATGGGTGGGAGATGGTTGATACCCTGGATAGAACTGGAAAGGTGGAGGAGACAGGACACCAGCGGGACATAATTGTGTCTGGACCCTTGTAAACGTGCCCTCAAGGCTAGGGTTGGGCTTTTTCTTTTTAGTGATTTTTAACTTTCCCTCAAGTCCCCGTGTGACTTGACAGTTCCTCCCCACTGGTCCTCATCAGCTCCTCCCATGACTCCCATTTGAAGCTGTTTCCAATACTGAGGAAGTAGAGGAAGGTCTAACTCTAATCCACCTCAAGATGGCAAGACACTCACCTTCCTTTTTCTTTTCTTTTTCCTGTCAATCATGGGGCTTAAATTCAGGGCCTGGGCACTATTCCTGAGCATTTTTGCCTAAGGCTAGCATCCTACCACTTTGAGCCACAGCGCTACTTCCAATTTTCTGGTGGTTAATTGAAGATAGGAGTCTCACAGACTTTCCTGCCTGGGCTGGCTTTGTACCTCCATCCTCAGATCTCAGCCTCCTGAGTAACTAGGATTAGTACAGGTGTAAGCCACTGGTGCCCAGCTCACCTTCCTTTTTATTTTCTTTCCAATCACTGGGAAATTTTCTGGGCCTCTCTTTGGTTGCCTGTCAAATAAGAACAGGAGTTGCTACTCTCAGAGGTCCTACCTACTAACATCTAACTTGTGCCCTTCTTTCCACAACCCTACCCTCACCCCCAACATCTACTCAGCATAATGTTTCCAAGGTTCACCGGTGCTGCATCGTCAATCAAGTGTCCATTCCTTTAAATGGCTGAGTAACATTCCATTTGCATGTCATACTTTATAAATCCAGTCATACACCAAAGGACATTTGGGTTGTTCCAACCATTTGGTGGTAATAAATAATGATGCCAAGAATATGGGTATATGAATATCTGCTCAATTCCAGCTTTCAATTTTGTTGTTGTTGTTGGTGGTGGTCATGGGACTTGAACTCAGCCTGGGCGCTGTCCCTCAGCTCTTCTGCTCAAGGCTAGCGCTCTACTACTTGAGCCACAGAACCACTTCCAGTTTTCTGGTGGTTTATTGGAGATAAGAGTTTCACAGACTTTCCTGTCCTGGCTGGCTTTGAACTGTGAACCTTAGATCTCAGCCTCCGAGTTGCTAGGATTACAGGCATGAAGTCACCAGCATCTAGCTCATTAAAAAAAAAAAATGCTAGTACTAGGGCTTGACCTCAAGACTTCATACTCTTGTTTGGTTTTCTTGCTCAAGGCTGGCATTCTACCACTTAAGCCACACCTCTACTTCTAGCTTTTTAGTAATTAGAGATTAAAATTTCTGGGATTTATCTGCCTGGGCTGGCTTTGAATGGCTATTCTCTGAGCTCAACTTCCTGACTATAGGATTATAGGCCTGAGCTACCAGCACCTAGCCCCAATTTTATTTTTTTACTCTATACCTAGGAGGAGACTTACTAGGGCATATGTTATTTCTACAATTATAGTTTTGAGGAGCTGCCAAATATTTTACACAGAGGTTGCATCATTTACATTCCTACCAGAAATATATAAGACTCCAGTTTCTCTACATCCTTGCCAACATTGTTTTATTATTATTATTAAAGTTATCTCAGCACACTTACTACTCAAGGTCCTTGCTAACAGGGGTCTTAATCTTAGAGAACATGAGGTCTTCTTTTAAATAAGTTTTTTATTGTGAAAATACTGTACAGAGGGGTTACAGTTACATGAGCAAGGTAATGAGTACATTTCTTACCAAGCATTGTTGCCTCCTCCTTTGTTTTTCCCCTACCATCCCTTCCCTCCCATCTCCACAACTACACTCCCCCCACTCCCTGCCTAAATTGTGAAGTTCATTTTGCGACAAAGTGTCTTGTACATCTCATTGTTGCAATAGGTCAACCTGTATCCCTATTTAAACAATTTGTTTTTTCCCTTCCCCTCCCCAAATTATACCAGCATCAAATACAATGAAAACAGGGGTTATACCATGGGGGGGGGACATACAAAGCAACAAAAAAAATCACATGGTACATTATAAATATGTTAGAAACAATAGTAAGAAAGAAAAAACTACTTGTGTTCTTATGTTGGGGGTCATTTCACTTAACATCACCTTTTCTGACTTTTTCTGCTTGTCTCAGACATATACTAGTTATTGCAAATAAGGGAAACCATGGGACCTATGTTTCTTTGGGCCTGGTATACTTAGTATAATTTTTTTTCCAAGTCTTTCCATTTCCTAACGAATGGGGCAATGTCATTCTTTCTGATGAAGGCATAGAATTCCATTGTGTATATATATACCACATTTTCTTGATCCATTCATCTACTGAGGGGCTCTGCGTTGGTTCCATATCTTAGCTATGGTAAATAATGCTGTAATAAACATAGTTGTGCTGGTAGCTTTAGTATGGTCTTGTTTGTGATCATTCAGATAAATGCCCAAAAGTGGGATTGCTGGGTCAAAGGGGAGCTCTATGTGGAGTCTTTTGAGGAAACTCCATATCTAAAATATACTTGAAACTCAAAAAATTAAATCCCCCAACAACAAATCCTCAAAGAAACAACTGCCCAATAAATAAGTGGGCTAAAGACTTAAAGAGAAACTTCTCCAAAGAGGAAATAAGAATGGCCAATAGACACGTGAAGAAATGCTCAGCCTCTCTAGCCATAAAAGAAATGCAAATCAAAACAACATTGAGATGCCACCTCACCCCAGTTAGAATGGCTATAATCAAGAACTCTAATAACAACAGATGCTGGAGGGGATGTGGACAGAAGGGAACCTTACTACATTGTTGGTGGGAGTGTAAACTTGTCCAAGAGCATGAGTTCTTTAAGACTAAAATCTCCTAGAGGACAGGGAATTACAAGTGGCTCTCTAAGTTCTCATTTCTGCCAGCCATTAGGGGGCATGCATGGGTGGTCAGCTGGTGGGGCTGACCAGTGTGTCTGCCTGCCATTTCAAGGTCCTGAATCTGCTGATTCAGCCCTTCCTGTTGAATGCCAAGTGCTTTGAGGAGGATGTTTTGATGAATAGGGAGAAAAAGAAGCAAATTTTTTTTAATGGAGAAGACTGAAACCAAAAAGGGCATGAGTCAAGAGTGAAAATGGGAGAGGCGAGGAAAGATTGAACGAAGGAACTAATCATGGGATCAGATCTCCAGACAGGCAAGCCTGCCAGCTCCTTCTCAGCATCTGACTCTGACAGCACTCAGCTTCCAGCTGGAGAACGCTGGGAGCTGCTGCTGAGCATCATCAGCTTTGGGAGAAGGAAGGGCACAGCTTCTCCTGGAGCTCCTGGTGAGGTCCAGGGCAGCCTTGGGTACCCCATAAATTTCAATGAGGGCCCAGTGAACTGTCCAGCCATTAACTGCATCATCTGTAGCTCGGACCTGGCCAATAGACTCCTTACTGCCAGGCCCTTGAAATGATGTAGGATGACCCCAAAGAGGGCAGGGCACATGCCTGGGGGGTGGGGGGAGAATCTATGTGGTCCAGTTAGTCCAGGAGTGGCTACATCTTGCTTCTTATCTAGGTGGCCATGGTAAAGACAGAAGAGTGGTCACTAAAGAGTGGAGAAAGGAAGATGCTTGGAAAGAGCCAGAAAGACAAGAGAGAGAGAGAAGATGGAGCAGGCCCTCAGTGGGGGGGCCCAGAGAGAAAATGAACAGAGTGATCACATGTAAATCAAATGCATAGGTCTAAATTGCAAGGCGCCCCACCCTCCCTGGGTCCTTCTCATGCACCCCCTCTTTCCATCTCTCTCCCAGTTACTATCAAAGCAAAATTTATGAAGGGCTCGAGGCATTGGATATTCCTTGTATTTCAATCTAACTTTGTGCAATCTCAAGTGAACAGCTTGGCTGCCTCTGCCTGTCAGGGAATTTAAATTGCAGATGGGATGGTGAGCGGGGCCACCCCACGTTGAGTGGGGGCCTCTGGTGAGGACCACCATTGCTTAGCAACTAGGCCCGGAAGAAGTTTATGAGGCAGCAGAAAGTTCCACTTTGGAGAGTACCCTTGACCCAGGACATCTTCTGGGAAACAACAGCGAGTTTCCCCGAGAAGGGCACAGGCAGAGAAGAGGTCTGCTGTGTCACAGACAGGTCAAGGAACGCAGCCAGGGGACAGGATCAGCCCCACCACCAGCTGCCATGATGTGTGGCCTTCGCTGACGTGCAGAACTCCCACCGGCTACCAAGTGGGTTTTGATGTTTTGGAGAGTTTTCAAACCAGTCATGTGACTCTCCTCTGTGCGACTCCTCACACTGCTCACACCTACCCTGAGAGGCGAGAGATAGGAATACATACATAACGCCAGCACACTAACATACAATAACACACCCACCACAATCACACATGATAAACTGCCCACTCATTCCCACAGCAGGCACAAAAGGGAACAAATGGATGGAATCTGCTCCTCATTTACCCTTATTCCCCAGGATTGTATGTGTTTAATTATGAACTTCTGCCTTGATCCAAGTTAACAGTAGCCCAGGCAAGCATTTGCTACTCTTGGCATCCTAGACTGTAAAACAAGATACCTCACACGTGTTCAAGGCCCATCCTCAAAACATAACCAGTTACCTGAATGGTTGGCTTTAGGAATAAAAGGGGGGGGGTGAGAACGTTGAAAGGGGTGACTTTACCAAGGTGCATTGGATTTGTATACTGCTTTCAAGGCAACTGCTTTGTTCAACTACTTAAAGCTAATTTAAAACATCTCTAAAAACAAAAAATGTGGGAGAGGCGGGAAATGGAAGAGAACAAAGGAAGGGATAATAGTGACCATGAAGCACTCATAACCTGACATGGAATTGTAACCCATTTGTATAACTACATCATCGAAGGAAAAAGAAGGAGGAGGAGGAAGGGGAGGAGGAGGAGGAGCAGGAGGAGAAGGAGAAGGAAGAGGAGGAGGAGGGGAAGAGGAGGAGAAGGAGGGAAAGAGGAGGAGGAGGAGGAAAACTGAGAATAACAGTCCAATGTGAATGTTTAGAACATTCTGTAGATACTCATCAGTATTGACTTTGAGCCCAAACATAACCTATACACTCACAGAATAATACCCCAGCATTAGATACTCCCAGCTCTAATCTATGTCTGGGAGATAGCTGATATATTTTCAGAGTTCTTATTTTGGATTGAATTGTGTCTTCCCAAAGATTTTATATTTGTTTATTATTATTATATATGATACATAGCATATATGTATATATATATATATATATATATATGTGTGTGTGTGTGTGTATCTTCACCCCACAAGTCAAAAAGTCACCTTACTTAGAAATAGGGTCCCTGCAGATGTAATGGGTAAACATGAAGCCATACTTGAGTTAGCTGGTATCCTTAGAATAAGGTGGGACAGCCTCACAAAGATGCAGAGACACAGGAGGGTGCCAAGTACAGATAGAAGAAGAAGTGGAAATCATGCAGCTGTGAGCCACAGCCAAGGGAGAGAAAGATTTCCAGAAGCCAGAAGAGGCCAAGATCTTCTCTTATAGGTCTCAAGGGGAGCATGACCCTGCCAGCACCTTGACCTCAGACTTCTAGTCTCCAAAACGGAGAGACAATATATTCCTATTGGTTTGGGTGTCCTAGGAACTTCATTCACGAACCCTAGGAAAGGAATCCACCTCCTTCTCTGTTAGTCTCCCGGAGGGGCTGGGGAGGGCCTGTGTGGAGCCAGGGCTGCCTTGGTGTGCAATGGATGTGAACGTGCACAGGGCAAGCTCGTGCTGTGGGTTGAGCCTCCGGATACGCAGAATTTGAGGGCTTGAAAATCTTTGTGATTTGGGGCAGAGAAATTGATATTGACTTTTGGGCTAAACTGATATTTTCCATCAAACATTTGCTCGAGGGAGAGTTCTTGGCCCTGAGTGCAGGAAGGGGAAGCCGTCATTTTCAGAGTTCTCTGGTGGAGATTGACGGTGCCCATCCTGCCCTGCTGCTCCTCATCAGGGAGGGAGGGAGGGAGAGAAAAAGAGAGAGAGAGAGAGAGAGAGAGAGAGAGAGAGAGAGAAAGAGAGGGGGGGCATGCTGCCTGGTCCTGCCATTTAGCCTGTCCCGCCTCTGCAGGGAAAACACTCTTCCAGGGCCAGCCCCATCCATCGCCCTACGTGAACCCTACACAGTGCTATGCACTTAATAGAGCTCAGTAAGTGTGTGCTGAATTGATGCAGAGGGTATAAAAAAAATTACAATCATGATTTGTCCTAAGTGTGCCGTTATATCACCAAGAGAATTAATGCTCAAACTCCTCCATTTCTTTTTTTGGGGGGTCCAGTCATGGGGCCTGCACTTTGGGCCTGGGCTCTGTCCCTCAGCTCTTCAGCTCAAGGCTAGCACTCTACCACTTGAGCCACAGTGCCACTTCCGGCTTTTTTTTTCTGCATATGTGGTGCTGAGGAATCGAACCCAGGGCCTCATGCATGCAAGGCAAGCGCTCTACCACTGAGCCATCTTCCCAGCCCAAACTCCTTCATTTTTGAGTTATGATTTTTCCTGTATTATAATATCCCATTCAACAAAAGAATAAATGTAATTTTTTTCCAGATACCTGACTTTTTTCTTCCTGGTAAAGAATGTTTGCCCCAGCAGGTGAGAGAATTCACACACACACACACACACACACACACACACACACACACACACACACACACACACACACACACACACACACACACACACACACACACACACACACATTGTGAGAAATTTTACTCAATGAAAAGGATATACCTTCATTGCAAATGCTAAGATAAAGTCTCAAACATAACCCTGATGGGACTAGAAGTAGACATGGTCCTTGCTGTCCTCTCTATCAGAGATTTGGGCTAATCAACATCACTTGGCCATCCATCATTCAGTCATAAGCTAGTTCTCTACTTCCAGAGAATCCCTCTACTATATCCCAAGACATCTAGTGACAACTCATGACCATCCAAGAAGGATCTTAGCCACCAGTTGCCACTTCTGGCAGGAAGGACAAACTCAAGCTGAAGGCAAGCAAATGCTCCCTGGGTATCAGTTTGCTCACTGCCCGTCACAAGCCAGACATGATAGATACGAATAATAAGGCCCTGTGAATTGCCCATTAAGTGCTGTCAGCATATCATATGATTTCTTTTTTAATATTGCACATATCTGGGCCCTGGAAAATGATGATGATGCTATCTGACAAATAGACCTCCCATGCCAGGAAGTCAGCAGCCCTCCTCCTGAGCCGATCATGGGCACAGACAGGGAAGCAAGGGTAGAGACTCAGTGACCTGTGTTTCTGCACCTCAAGCTTCACGTCTTGCCTCTTCTTCTGACTGCTTTGGTATCCTAGGGAAGGCTTACCTGCCTTCCTCCACTGAGCCTCTCCCCCGCAGCCAGCATCTTCATAGGGTGGCTGACTTTAGTGTCACTTCCTTATGGAGGCCTCCCATCTTCCCTACCATCCAGGTACCTTCTGTGATTTTTTTATTCTCTTCCACCACCTGCTTTTCCTTTTCTGGCCATTCACATGCTTTCTTGTTTAACAGTCACTAGAGAGACAGTGAGCCCCATGAGGGCCATCTTGTTCATGATTCAACCTGTAATCTGGTCTTCACAGTTATTGGATGTTCAGGAAACACTACGAGACAACACGAAGCCACATTTCCTAAGGCAGTTAGTCATTCTCCAACCTTCCCCATGCATTCCTGGTGTGACCTCCCATTTCTGATCAGGTAGCTCCCGGGTGACCTGTGTGTTCATACTCCCAGGAGTGTGAGAGGGGACAGCAATGCTGCTGTTCAGGGCCCCCCACTTTGAGAACCACATCCTGAGAACCAATGCGGACACCATGTCCTGGCCTTTGTACTCATCAGAGCTGTCCACAAGAAAGCACAAGCACAGAGAATGGGTCTCTTCAGAGCCAGCACATCCAAACTCAACAAAATCATTACTAGAGTAGCGGGGAGGTAAACTGAGGCAGGTAGGTACAAAGAGAGGTGAGTCACCCAGCAAAGTTTGTCACACACAGAGGGAACTCTGCATACCAGACCCACGCTTCCTGTTCCAATCACTGAGCTGCACTTTTCTGACACCAACTGTAGAAATGAGTTGGCTTCCAAATGGCTTATTAGAGAACAAATTATTCCCTGTTTTGCGAGGCTTTCCATGTGAGTTAATCTGCAAGTCTAAAGTCCAAGCAGGTGCCAGAGTTATTCCTGCAACTGGCACCCAATTGCATTCAGAAAGCCCAATTAGCACTTCGTTAATGTGCTCAGAATGGGCTAATCTACATATTACCCAAAGGTGGCCTGGGTCCCCACTGCACTTTACCTTAATGTGCCAACATGCAGGTCACCTGGTTAACAGGGCCTTTGCAAATCCCAGCATTTAGCAGGCAGCAGCCCACCTCTCCATTTCAACAGAGAAGGGACCCACCTCCTGCCAAAGAATCCAAGAAGCAATGTTTTTTATTTTTCCTTGTCCTGTTTCTTCTCTCCCTCTTCCTCCTTCCCCTTTCCTCTCCTCTCCTAACTCTATTTATTCTTCTGCTTGTTTTCTGTCCCTTCCCTGTCTGTACAATTTAATCCCTAAACCTTTAGGGGAAGCTGAGAAGATTAAGCATCTGTGCCAGAGCAGCCTCAGTGGCTGAGTCTGGATGTTGGAGTCCAAGTGGGAAAATGAAATCCTTTCTTGCAAGAGCAGCTTAGTTTGGTGTAACACGCCTGAGATGGGGAGACAGGTAGGGACCACGGGGTGTAGCCTGGCACTGAGTGTCAGCTTAATAAGCAGACAGTCTGTATTGGGGGGAGGGGGGGTGCCCCCGCATAGGGTATGGGGTTTGAGGAAGGGGAGGGCTTTCCACACACTTGGTGGAACAAGTGAGCACCAGAAAGAAGGCCAGTCAGATGAGGAGATTGGTTATATACAGGGAGAGTCATCATATTAGGAAAGCAAATTGACTGATTAAGGGGAAGCGGGGGCTGGTAGCCCACGTCTGTAATCCCAGTTACTAGAGAGGCAGAGAGAGTAGGATCTCAAGCCTGAGGCTTACTAAAGATAAAGGCTCTATCTGGAAAATAAACGAAAAGAAAAAGGACAAAGATGTGACTCAAGTGGCGGAGTGTTTGCCTAGGAAGTATGAGACCTTGCATTTGACCCCAAACATGATAAAGATCACCAGAGGTAAATGTCCCATTGTCAAAGAAAGAAACTACAAACACCAAAAGGATAAAAGTAAAGTGAGTGCTTAGGTAATGAGATTAGTGAATTGCTGAAGATAGACAGGTGGACAAGAAGATTGGTTGACAGATAGATAGATAGATAGATAGATAGATAGATAGATAGATAGATAGATAGATAGATAGATAGATAGATAGATAGAATGATTATATGTGTACTCATACCTATCTATGTACATACCAAAAGGGTTCCTATTGCAACGAGTACACCTTGTCCCCAGACTTTGGTTTGTAAATATCATTTTCCACTGAATGGAACCAGTACTTCTTGACAAATGGGCTTAGTTCAAGACAGGACAGGAAAGTACCAGATAAGGTGAAATATCACATTGTGCCACAAGTAAGGATGTGCTCAGAGAACAACAGGGACCCATGAAGGACATAGAAGCCAGCCTGGAGGGATCCCTGAGGCAATTTGGGATAGCAAAATAACCAATCATAGTTACAATGCATTGTAATTGCAATTGGTTACAATGCATTGACTAAAATATGAAAACATAACTTCATTCTGATAGGGATAAGTGAATACATCTCACCCCCAAGTATCCACACACAGTTACTGATGAAGTGGAAGAGAGTGACTTTGCCCAGATCCTACTCTGAACAAGTGATCAAAGTTAACATCAGCACTTCTGGAACTAATCAGAATCATGAGCTGCCTGATAAGATGCAATGAAAGGTTTCTGTGAAATTCTTGCCAAGAGGTATAGTCCAAAACTATACATCAGGAGGAAACATCAGACAGACGCACAGTATGAATCAAGAGATTGGGCTGGCAGTCCTCAACACGTTAAGTCTTGGAACACTTAAGGAAAGCCCAGGGAGCTGGTCTAGACCCAAGGAGACTTCAGAGACATGGCAACAAAATACAATGGTGCCACCTTGGGCAGGAGCCTTTTTGCTATAAACTCTGTGACTGGAACAACCGGCAAAACTTGAATGGGGTAGGATGCTGGCAATGAATCAGCTCACTTCCTGCCTTTATGGGGAGGGAGGAGGATGGGGCGGGGGGACATCATTGTCTGTAGAATTCATAAAGCATTTGCTGGCAGTAAGCAGGCATTCCATCATCAGCATACTCTGAAACAGCTGAGGAAAAGCAAATGGATTTTACATCTCTGCGGCATTTCTCAATGACTGAGGTTCCTTCAAGAAAGCCATTTAGGAAGCCATGGGAGTGAGGACCTGCAAAAGCCTGCAGTCTCCTTCAGCCAGCATTGTCTGACCAGACTCATGATGAGCTCAGAGTGCTCAGAAATGCCAGGATGAGTCAGCCTCGCACCACGTGGTACGGTCCCTGAAGCTATGCCCACCATATTAAGTGATCCTGGAAAGTGGGACTGGGGGATGACGGGCACTGCGCCCTTCTGGAGCCCTGTATTGATGTGGGGAGGGATGGAGGCCAGGGGATTCTGGAAGACAGAAATCTATCTATCCATGAGATCTTTGGGCATGACAGCCACATCCTGGCTTCCTGTCCTGTGTCGGCCTCTCATGGCTCACTAATCATCCGTGCCACACTTCTGAAGGTTTCTTCCTCTGTCTCCTCCCCTGGGGGGCAGGGGCAGAACATCTGTCCTGGGAAAAATATTGAAAGGAGGACTCAGTCCTCTTAAAGATGCCAAGCTCCTACATGCTGAGGACAGGAGACTTCTTTCAGGAGATTCAAGATCACACTTGTTGCCACAGAGCTAGTAAACACAACAAAGAAAACACAATGCACACCTAGGAGAGCATGGCTGGTGGAGGCAGGGAGGGGTGTCAGAAACCCATGTTACAAGAAGTAGCAGGTCAGGTGGAAATGTTGCCTTTCATACTGAGGAGGTGGCCCGTGGAAGCCACTAGATTGACCTTGTAGAGCTCCAGATTAATGGTGATGTTTTTGGAAGGAACTTTCTAACAGTAGGTCTATCCAAGGTGGCCTGTATGGTCTAAAACCACATTCTAAACACAGCACAAATGTCAAGGTCAGGTTTTCTTGGATGCACATGTCAGCCCTATCTCCACTGTGACCTTAGAGATTTCCCACCAAGTCCAGCTGAGACCTCAGACCCCACTGTTCCCAAAGACCTGGGTTGCTTTCATTCACATCAGCTGGGGTTGGTTCTCGGTGACAGAGGGCGTACTACCGGGGAGAGAGGACATTGCCGTGACCTTGGGGGTTTGTCCTGCTGGCAGCGATGACTGCAAGTCTGAGCTCACGGCATGCATGGTTAGTGAATTACAACATTCCATGTGGAAGAGTTTAAAGCTTCCCATGAGGGCCAAACCTTTGTCTCTAGGTAAACCATGATGATAACAAACTTGTCACATCTTTCTGTTCCTATGGGATGGCTGTATGGCTTCTTCGGTGGTAACACAGGAAGGAGAGAACTTTTCTGTTCCACTTAGGAGTTGTCACCTGAAGTCTGTTCCTGGTTCACTGGAGTGTTGAGGAAGGAGCAATGGGTTAAGTAAGAGAAACGAATGACAGAAGAGTCCATCAGGCCAGATACTCATCTTGCTGAATTTTCAGCTTGGATGCCATTTCAAACAGACTTCCCATCTCAACATGCCCATTAATACTTAAAGATTCAGTAGGCATTTTTATTATTCAACTTATACCCTATCCGGATCCATTTGCACAAATCACTTCTACTGAGTCCCTCTACACATGTCATCTACCACTAATCACTATATTTTAATGTTTCGGAGTTTTCCTAAGAGCCAGAATTTTTCTGGAAGGGCTAGTGAACATGTCCTGGCAAGAACAAGCACAAGTAGAAAGCAGGTGGGTTCCCAGACCTGGCCACTAATTCCCCAGGAACCTTTGAAAACTCACCACTGTACTTAACTTCAGAGAGAGAGATTAGGAAAGTAAGAAGTACTTTAAATCTATAAAGTGCAACTGGGCACAGTTGCACATACCTATAATCCCCAAATACTCCAGAGGTAGAGATAGAAGGTTGCCTAGGTTAGTTTGACACGAACCTAGCCAAAAGCAAATGCCCCTGTCTAAAAACCAACTAAAGCACAAAGGGTTGGAGGTGTGGCCCAAGTAGCAGGGCACTTGCCGAGCAAGTACAAGGCCTTGAATTCAAATCCTAATATCACCAGTAAAAATGTATAACGTTAGTTCTCTTGCAATTCAGATCCAGTTTTCAGAGGAGGTCTGAGTGCAGGGCTGAAAAGCAGCCTGGACCATTTTCAGCTCCATTGCTCATCTCACTGGTGAGGAGGAGCAGTGGGGTGAGTGTCACAGCTTCTCCCAGGAAAGTGGGAGGCAATAAGGTGTGGATGGGACACTAGAACCCCTGTCTCCTTAAACGTTCTAGCCAAGGATGATCTAGCCATTGCCTCAGAATCCCAATTGATGGAGAGCTCATCTCCCAAAGGTAGCAACTTCCCTTTCTGAAATGCTTGGTGGATAGAGAGAAACCTAAGGGAGAAGAAGAGACCACTGTGGGCTTTTCTCTTCCAACCACTGGCTAAGGTCCTGCAAAGGAGCCTTGCAGACCTCATCTGCTCCCTCTTCTACACGGGATCTGGTTAACAAACTTCTTCTCTAGGATCCTTCTCATCCAGTCTCTGACTCTCTAGTTTCCTTGTTCACAACTCACTTGAGTCATCTTTCCCATCTTGAGGCTCTAATGTGTCCAGAATCTGCACCCAGCTCATTTCTCCTGTGTAAACACCTTGTCCTTGGAAGCTGATAACCTAAGCATGTAGGCCTCATACAGGGCCTTCTCCCTGTGCAGCTACTGTCCGTGGCTCTTGACATTCCCTGGGTCAACCTAGATGAGTGGAAGTCCTCCTGTTCCTAGAATACTGGAAAGGATCAGGGAGGCAGACATGGAGCCTGCAGCTGGGCTAGAGCAATGGTCAAGGGCTTCACTCCTGCAAGGCAGAAACAATGCACTTGTGGAAGATGGAAAGGGAGACCTGTTGCTATGGTGATGGCCCGGCAGCCTAGACTGGCTGCAGACAGTGAGGAAAAGGCAGTAGCAAGCATACCACCAGATGCAGGAATTCACCTATAATCCTTACCCAGCCTTCCATGAACACAACCAAGTCAAACAGTACCCAGCTATCAGTAGTGGTGGAGAGAAGAACAAGGGATCAAAGCTGAGATGACCCACCCCAGGATGGAGGGCGTGGGATGTGTTTGTGATGGAACTGGCCTGGCACCGCATCCATCTCATTGAGCGAAGCCTGGTTTTGCAGGTGCAGCAGTGACATGAACTATCTTCCTGCAGCTGCCAGGTTATGAGTGCGAGTGAGGTAGTCACCCTCCCTCTGTGCCCTGGAGCTCTTTGCACACGCCTCTATTAGCACTAATTACATTGTGCTCTAATTGTTTGTTTGCACGTCTGACTCTCCCACTAGAGCAGTTTGTATGCAGGCACTGTGGCTGGTTTCTGTATCCTGATTCCCAGCAATTTCCCTGGCACATAAATATTGCTTGAGGAATTGAATGCATCTGATCAAAGGCAGAATCACAAAGTTGGGACTTAAAAGAGTACTGTGCAAGATCAAGTCTCAATGCAAGCAACATATAGGAAGTCCTGGTTGTGTGCTAGGCAGGCTCACAGCAACCAAGTCAGGGTCTGGTCCTCTTTACCTGTGGGCAGGGAGGAGATAGCAAGAGGTGGGCACTAGCCAATGACAGAGGTCTGAGAAGCACCCAGAAGACCTATCCCCTCAGGAGACCTCAGTGGCAGAGCACAAGGGATAGTCTTGTTTTATTTCCTATTTAGCTGTTTGCGATTTATGTAGAGTCACTGTCTGATGTGGCAGGTTTACACATTTTGATAGATACAGAGGGTCATAAGTATAGCAAAGCCACATGTTCCATGTGCCAGGCATAGGTGGCTCACTCCTGTCTACTCAGGAGGCTGAGATCTGAGGCTTGCGGTTCAAAACCAGCCTGGGCAGGAAAGTCCGTGAGACTTTTATCTCCAATAAATCACCAGAAAACTGGCAGTGGCACCGTGGCTCAAGTATTAGAGCTCTAGCCTTGAGCTTAAGAGCTGAGGGACAGCACCCAGGCCCAGAGTTCAAGCCCGATGACCGACAAAAACAAAACAAAACAAAACAAAAACTGTTCCATCATTAGTCTAAGGTTTGATTACTTCTTTAAATTAGTCATCTATGTTTTGTCTAGGGCTATTTTTCTTCTTTTCATATCCAGTTTTAGTGGAGTTGTGTAAGAGTCAACTATCTGTGAAGTCCTAGTGGACATTTCAAACCAAGGTGGCTTGCCACTGAGTTTCTGGGGGGTGGGGAGAGGAAAGCAGTGTTTTCCTCTAGGCTCCCCATTTTTCATGGGAGGAGGGAATGGCCACAGAAGAAACCCTGTGAAGACTCACTTAGGTGTATATCACAGGGGCATGGCTGAGAGTCCTTCGAGTCTAACGGCCTGTATTCCAGCACTCACCAATTGTTGCTCATTTTCTCTTATCTTCTTACCCACTTGTAAGAGTTTCAGGTAAGAAGAAAATGGATCAAATCACTTGTAAGTCAACTTAAATGTTGACTTTGTCTTAAATTCAGACAAAATACTATGACTGGGAGCCTTTAAAAATGGTTCTAGAAGAATAATGAGATGCCCCTCCATTTATCATGGGGCTGTACCCCAAAAATATACTGCAAGAGAGAAAAGCAAAAGTGCAGGAAGTACACCTGACCTGTGGATCACAGAGTCAAACACAGCACATCAAAGAGTTCCCGTCATTTCCCCATTGCCACATGGTCAGGAGGAAACTGCAGCTCGCTGTCACTGTGGCTCTGTTGCTCAGTCATTGCTGAGCAGAGAGACACAGAGAGAGAGAAAGAGAAAGAGACAGAGACAGAGAGAGACACACACAGAGAGACACACACATACAGAGACAGAGACAGACAAAAACAGACAGAGATTCAGAGAGAGAGAAGACCAAACCACATCTAGCCAGCCTGGGCAAAGGTGAGAATTAACTCGATGCCTTTTACTTTTGCGCCATGGTAAAGTTGGAAAATCTTAAGTCCAAACATTAGAAGTCAAAGGTTGTCTATACATTTCTAAAACAATAAGCACTAAAAAGCATTTTTAAAATCTGTAATCCTAGATACTCAGGAGGCTCAAATCTGAGGATCAAGGTTCAAAGCCAGCCATGGCAAGTGACACTGTTATCCCCAATTAACCACCAAAAAGAGCTAGAAGTAGAGCTGTGGCTTAAGTGGTAGAGTGCTAGCTTTGAACAAAAAAAAGCTCAGAGACAGTGCCCAGTCCCTGAGTTCAAGCCCCAAGACTTGTACTAAACAAATAAATAATTTTTTTAATGTAGCCAGTAGAATTTGTGTGTTCACATTAGGTTTGCTTTGTGTGTCGGTTGGATGGGATTCTTTGTGGTAATACCAGGCTTTTAACTCCTGGCTTATACTTACCAGGTGGACATTTGAACCATGCCTTCAGCCCTTTTTTTGTTTTAAGTTATTTTTCAGATAGGGTCTCAACTTACTTGCCCACACGGCTGGCCTCAACACCACACTCATCCTATTTATGCATTCCACATAGCTGGGATGAGAGGCACACACCACCATACCCAGCTAATTTATTAAGATTGAACTGTAATCCTCTCAATCTCCATACCCTGACTAGCTAGGATTAGAGACCTGTTCCTCTTCATCCAGCCCTAGCACTGGGTGTAAAGTAGCAGTTATGTTGGTTGCTGATACATTATTTGAACTTGGCTTCTGAAACTGCCTGGAGTCAGTGAATGAGCTCTTTAAGCAAGCCAGCCTCTTCTTTCAAGTCACACGTATTTTTGTCAGACATCCTCTCCCCTCCTGGCACTTAGGAGAGCTGCTTTTCATTGATTTTCATTAACCTAATGTCTGACCTTGAGGTCGGAAATATAACCATCAAGCGCCATTAATTTGAATCCTCTGTTTTGAAATAACTCAGACAAGTAAACATCAGCCATACAATTGCTTTCACTGAAGAAAGGATTTGTCAAAGAAACTGATCACATGTGCAAATCAGAAGGATACTGTTTACAAAAAGAATACACTGCTCAAGCATTCTCAAGTACTTATGCCTTAGATTTAAGCACCTTTTACCCAGCATATTGTGGCTTCCTTATGATTCTTTCTTCACCAAAGTCATTCCTTTGAGGACCTGCAGGAAGCCTATTTGTTGACCTACTTCCTGTTCATATTGGCATTTAGATGTAATAAAGTTGCATCTCTTTAAAACAACCCCATAACTCAAACTTCTTCACTGATGCAGACTCAACTTTCCCAGATTATTCTGAATTAGTGAGGGTTGATGGTTTTAGATGGGATCCTATGAAACTGGTGACGCTTGACCACTTTTGAACTATAAAAACAACAATTTCATATTCAGCTTAATAATATAGTCTCTTCAAGAGACTAAAAACATTTCACATTTACATGAATCTCTGTGTAGCTTAAATATAAAAATAGGAAACTGAGACTGAATGCCTTGGCTCCCAACCTCCTGCCCCTCAGAAAGAGATTTAACAAACCACCACCGCTGCTTCCTCCTCTCCGCAGAGCTTTTCCACTTGTTGTGGTCCTGTTTGCTTATTTCTGTTTTTGTGTATTTACTATTCCACCACACAGTCATTGCCAAGAGCAATGGCATGAGGTTCAAACCCACGCTTGAATCTAGGAGTTTGGACATTTAGAGTCTTCCATTTAAATTTTTAAAGATTTAAAAGATTTAAAGTTCCAAAGTCTAGCACAGTAGCTCACACCTTAATCCTCGCTACTCAGGAGACTGCGATCTGAGGTTTGAAGTTTGAAGGCTTCCCAGGCAGAAAAGCCCAAGAGACCCTTATTTCCAATTAACCACCAAAAAGCTGGAAGTAGAGGTGTGGCTCAAATGGTAAAGCACCAGTATTAGGTGGAAAAAGTCAAGCAAGATTGTGAGTCCCTGAATTCAAGTCCCCATATTGGCATATGCATGCACATACAGACATGCAGACAAGTGCAAGCGCGCGCGCACACACACACACACACACACACACACACACACACACAATTCAGCTCTATTCTTTTGCATGGATAGTCTATTTTCTCAGTCCTATTTATTGAAGAGCATCTCCTTTTTCCATTGCATATTCCTAACACCCTTGTTGAAATTCAGCTTATGCAATGTGCATGCATTTATGTCTAGACATTGGATTCTCTCATTACTCTACAAGTCTGTTTATGTACCAGCACCACACTACTTTTTATTTCTATAGCTTTGTAACATAGTTTGAAATCAGAAAGTATAGCGTCTCAACTCTGTTCCTTTTCAAGATTGATTTGGCTTATAAGGGTCTTTTGTGGTTCTGCTTAACTTGTACAATTGGTATTTTTTTCTGTTTAAAAATATCATTGGAGGCTGGGAAGGTGGCTCAGTGGTAGAGTGCTTGCCTTGCATGCATGAGACCCTGGGTTCAATTCCTCAGCACCACATAAGTAGAAAAAGCCAGAAGTGGCGCTGTGGCTCATGTGGTGGAGTGCTAGCCTTGAGCTGAAGAACTGAGAGACAGCACCCAAGCTCAGAGTTCAGGCCCCACAACTGACCAAAAAAAAAAATCATTGGCAATTTAGTACAAATTACATTGAACCTTTCAGTTGCGATGTGTAATAGAGATGTTTTTCATCATAGTAAGACTTCCAGTCTGTGAGAGTAGGCCAGTCCATTCATTTGTACCATCTTTAATGTTTTCTATTCATGTTTTATAGTTTTCACTATAAAAGTTTTCATATCTCTAGTTCAGGTTATTTATAACTCCTACAACTCAATTACAGATTTACTAAATGATAAGACTTTAAATTGGGCCTAAAGGCTTAGATGGACATGTATCCAAAGAAAACACACAAATGGTCAACAGACTCATGGGATATGCTCAAAGTCACTAATCATCAGAGAAATGCCTACAAGACAATGCCTTATAACCTCATACCTGTCTGTGCTATTCTCTGTGTGTGTGTGTTTGTATCTTTCACTCTTTCTCCCTCTCTCTCTCTCTTCTTCTCACACACACACACACAGGTAAAGATATAGAAAGCTTGGAACCCATGGAAAGGCAAAAGAATGCATTTAAGATCTCATATCAAGTATTTTGTTTTGTTTTGTTGTATACCAGTATTGGGGCTAGAAATCAGGGCCTTAAACTCTTACTTGCTGACACTACCACTTGAGCCACAACTCCACTTTAGGCTTTTTATTGGTTAATTAGGGCTCGGAGTCTTGCAAATTTTTCTGCCCAAGTTGGCTTCAATGGCAATCCTCAGTTCTCAGTATTCTGAATAACTAGGATTACAGAAGTAAGCCACCCATACCCCACACATCAAGTGTTCTTATCACAATAAAACAAAGTTAAATGGAAAAGTACACAACTGCTGAAAACTAGGCATAAAAATACTATAACAAGAACAGATCTAAAAAAAAAAAATACTACTTTAGTCTTACCCTCATTTAAACTCATGCCCTTATTTTGGACAAGTTCTCCTGGGTGGTGGCTGAGACAATCTAAAAGTCACCTCAGGGACAAAGTATATCCCTCTTGCCTATAAGTGTCATTTATTAAAGGCCAAGAGACTTTGGCATGTGGAGAAAAATTCTGATAGAAGACTTCTGAAAAGTGGGAAGGAGAGGGGAGAAAATTAAAGTTTAATAGAATGGAACCTCAGGAAATGGACAAATGTAAATTAGGATTGAGAAACAGAAATTAATTCTCATTTTTAAAAGGCTCCTCATTAACGTATTGGATAGCATCCTGGGGATTTGTTTAAGGAATGCAGGGGGGAGGTGGAGACAGAAAGCTGGAGAATGGCTGTCTCTGCTTCTGGGCAAGGAACTGGATTTGCTCTGTAGCAAGATTACTGATGAGAATTATGAACTTCCTGCATTGTGAAGGTTAGATGAAATACAGAAGGGAAGATGACATCAGACTGAAATGTCTTTGTCTGGAAGTATTCTAGGAGAGGAGGCCTATTTGGACAGCTCCTGATTAATTCTCTCTTCATTGAGCATTCTCTCCCTTCTGCCAGACTTCCGTTTGACTGGACAATAACGTGGTCTCCTTGGCTCCTGCAGACTTCTTAGAAGTACCTATGATTGTAAGATATTACAGATAGGAGTCAGATTACAGCTTCCTTTATAGGGCTGAAGGGTACCAGTCAGCCAACAGGAGAACTCCATCAAGACTTCCCCTTCTCCCAGAAAGGCCCCCTTTTATGACAACCATTATGGTGCCTGCTGCCACCAACATCTCCCAGGAACCAAAGGAGAGAACAGCTAGCTATGAGTGAGTCTCCACGGTGTGAGATGGGGGCTTGGAGGTACACATAGGAGCTATTCATGTTTATTTCTAAGCAATTGTTATACAGACAGAGAGAATAAAAATGCCAGGTGAGTTTGAAGCTACAACCTTCAGGGGAGATGGAATTTGCTTTACGCGTACAGTCCACGGGGCAGCTCCATTTCCATATGCCTGGTGTTACCTGCAGGGAGTACTTTACAGACCTGAAAAGCCAAACAAATGTGTCACTTGAATCCCCATCAGCCAGTCACTTGGGCAGAGTGGCAGTAGATGGCACCCGAATTAATGTGACTCTGAAGTAATTTGAAAACGTCAAGAGTAGAGAATTATCACATGAAAATGCAAATTATTCCTTATCTGGATGGTTAACGGATGCTATGACTTCTCATTCACTGTTCAGCTGTATTTCCAAGTAAGATCTCACAGAGAAGGTGGATAGGCAAGGTGCAGGCACGTTCTGCCTGGAGAGATTTATAGCTCCTTTTATCCAGATGTAAAGTACATGGAATTGGGAGGGAATACTAAATGTATAAAATCTCAATCCATCATGCAGCTCTTATTTGGGAAGGATCAAAGGACACACACACGCGCGCGCGCGCGCACGCACACACACACACACACACACACACACACACACACACACACACACACACACCATGTATCCTCCCAAATTTCCCTCTCACCAGAGTGCATATGCCTTTTATGCAACTCACCCATCACTTTACCTCACTATCTGAGTCAGGGAAAATCCTTCTATCCAACTACCCATTCACTTGTCCATTCATCCATCCAGCTATCTTCCCATCCATCCATCCATTCATCCATCCACCCATCTATGCAACCCAACTATCCATGCACCTATCCATCTAGAGTTTTTTCAGTTTTAGTAGATGTATTGACGAACTCATCAAGCTTTTACTGCTTCCTATACACAGTTTCTGATTAAGAAAGGGGGTTCCACTAAGATTCCCTACTTTCTCTTTTACTAGCACTGCTGGAGGGTGCTTGTTGAAGATAAGATACCACACTTGAGAACTGGACCAGGGTTTAATTTGCAAGTAGAAAGCAATGATTCAACAGCCAGCCCTTAGATGGGTAGAGAAGTAACACATGCCAGCCAGGTTCTAAGTGCTTTATGAATATTAATTCCTCTACCATCTACTTTGGAAACTATCATGGGGAACATGCTTTAAGCTGCAGGTGTTTCCCAAGAGGGTCAAATCCTGGCTTTTCTGCAGAGTCTCAGCAGAAGCTGAGACTCTGTTCTCCGCCTTCTCAACTCCTGTTCCCCGCCTTCTCAAGTCTTCAGCTGTCCTTGCTACTCACAATGTGTCTTTTTTTTGCACTTCAAGAATCATGAGCAAGAAGCCAACATGCAAGAGTTGCTTGACACATAACTTCTGGGGCCCAGCACTGCCAGAGACAAGAACTCCCGAGGATAGGGAGCATGGCAACTAGTATCACAAGTCCAAAGTCAGGATGGGCTGCACTGGTTTGCTGGGGTTCCTAGAACAAACAACATGGCTTCAGACAACAGAGATACATCATTTCACTGTTCTCCAGAAGCCGGAAGTCTGAAATGGAGGTGTTGGCAGGGTCCTGTCATCAGAGGGTACTAGGGAAGGTCTGCTTCAGTGCTGTCTCTCTGTGTGTCTCTCTCTGTGTCTCCGTCTCTCTGTCTCTCTGTCTTTCTCTATCTCTTGTCTCTCTTTCTCTCTCTCTCTGTCTCTCTGTCTGCCTGTCTTTCTCTGTCTCTGTCTCTGTCTGTCTCTGTCTCTGTCTGTCTGTCTGTCTCTGTCTCTATCTCTCTTTCTCCCTCTCTCTCTTCTCTTGGTGGTTCCTTTAATAACTCTCACAGCCCTCCTAAGCACAACCTCATCCTCACTGATCTTATCAGGAAGGCCACATTCTGCTGTACCAGGGACTAGGACTTTGCTACACGATGGGGGACACAATTCAGTGCATCTAACCAGTGCAGGGTTTTGTAAGTTAGTAGAGACTGTCATGAGACTGCAGCTGCCGATAATGGAGTCTTGTCCTTGAAATTTGGCCTTTAGAAAATCCTCTAGCCAAAAACCAAAACAGTCACAAGTGGCCTCCTCCTCTGCTGTGAGAAGCCATAGCTGTGCTCCCAGAGCTCTAATGCTGTGGGCACAGCTTGGAGCATCCCAGCTGCACCGCCTACCTATCAGGTCCTGGTCACTACGACACACAACTTCCTAAAGACAGAGTTACTCTTCCATCAACACCCTGAAGGAGGTTTCCCTGATGGGGTCTGAGCCCTAGCTCTTTCTCAGGTGGGTGCACACAGACCACTGTGTATTCCACCTTGTCCCATTTCCAAGGTCAATAGTTTTCATCCAGGAAGGACCTGGCTTCACTCTCAGAATCCGAATCAGGCAAGGAGGCAGATTTACTGTCGTATGACTTACACTGAATAAAATCCACCAAATTTTAGCATGTAATTTTGACAGATGTACACATAGAATCACCACTCCAATAATAATAATAATAATAATAATAATAATAATAATAATAATAATAATAATAATAAAAGATTTCTGGCACTACAAAAAGTTTCCTTGTGCTTTTTTTGTAAGTCAATCTTCTTCCCTTCCTTTCCTGGCAACCATACTTTTTCTTTCTGTTTAATCTTCAGTTTCTTTCAGTAACCTGTTTCCTCCAATGAGGACCCACCTTCAACCTTTTACCACCATCCAGGATTAGTCCATTGACCCACGAACTGTGCACTCATGAACTGCCTCTGGAAACATATCACAGACATATGTGTGCTTTACTTTTCTTGGAATTTTTCAGTCCAATCAAGTTGAAGATCAAGATTAATAATCACAAGTCTACCATGTTACCAATTTGACACCTGAACACATCTCCTTAAAGCTAAAACATTTTACCCCAAAAGGGTCATACCTATCTCATAACACAAAATACATCCAGCCCATTTCCTTGAGTCTCCATAGTCTTAACAATGCCAAAATTGCTCAAAAGTACAAGTTCAAAATCTCCTCAGAGACTCAAGGCAAGAGTGTATTATATTTCAATTTCATATACCGTTCTTTAGAAGCAGTTGGATACTTTTGAGGCTTGTTGTGAAGCTTTATTAGGGCAGATCCAGAACTATGATTACTCTATGGATGTTTTTGCTCCTCTTACTGAAAGATATTTGCCCACCTTATCAGATCTTTCCTGCCTAGCTGCTGGGATCATGACTTTGTCCCAGCTCTCTGTGATCCCGAGCAGTTGCATGCTTTCTGTGGGCTTTTTCCTCTGGCTTTGAGTTTCCACTTCTTGAGTGTTCACATCAGCACTCTGCCAAAGCTTCTGGGGACTTTTTTTTTTTTTAATTGTATTTTATTTTATTTGGGAACATACTGTACAGAGGGGCTACAATTACATGGGCAGGATAATGCATACATTTCTTACCAAGCATTGCAGCCTCCTCCTTTGTTTACCCTTCACTTCCCTTCCCCGCCTCCCCCCTCCCCCCACCCAATTTTACCCCCCTCCCCCCACCCAATTATACCCCCCTCCCCCCCCACACCGACATTGTAAAGCTGGTTTTGACATGACATTTTGTACTTCTCATTGTTGCAACAGGTCCACCTGAATCCTTAAACGACTTGTTTGTCCCCATCTCCTCCACATGTTATACTGACATCAAATATAGTGAAAGCGGGGGTTACACTGTGGGGGAGGGACATACAAAGCAACAAAGAAATAATCTTGTAAATGCGTTAGAAACACATGCATTAAAGAAACGAAAACATTAAAATACATATTTAAGGGTTCATTTTCCTAACATCACATTATCTGACCTTTTCCGCTTGACTCATACCTATACTAGATATTGCAAATAAGGGAAACCATGGGACCTATGCTTCTTTGGGCCTGGCTTACTTCACTTAATATAATTTTTTCCAAACCTTTCCATTTCCTAACAAATGGGGAAATGTCATTCTTTCTGATGGAGGCATAGAATTCCATTGTGTATATATACCACATTTTCTTGATCCATTCATCTACTGAGGGGCATCTGGGTTGGTTCCATATCTTAGCTATTGCAGAGTACCAGCTCTGCAGTTCCATCCCAGTTCCATCTGTGCTTTTCTGCTTTACACACTCCAGCTGCCTTGACCATCCCAGATTCTGATGTCTACCTTTTCAAGTTCACAAGATCACCAAGCTACATTTTCTTCCCTCACCCATAGTGCGGCCTAGAAGCCAGCCCTAGGAGCAAATAGGTACACTCCTGGGGTTTACCCCCGCCCCCATTGTTTCCGGCTCTCAGGGATCACACCCTTGTGCCAAGGGCTGAAAACTATTGTTCCGTACATTTTGCTTTGATTCTTCAGTTATTTAAAGTGAGGGAATAAATCAAGTCCCAATTTTTCTATGCTGTTGGAAGTCAGTTGTTAGTTTTGAGGAATTTTAGAGGCTAGATTTCCAATTTCCTCCCCTGATCTAGCCTATTAGTCATCCAGCCTCTCTATTTTCTCTTGCTTCTTGCCTATTTCCTCTGCACTGTCTTCTGAGCCACCATATTTGAGGTCTGTGGGAAAGGTTTAGCTCAGATGGGGTTAGGGCCTCAGCATACTTGCCATATTCCCCAGGCTGCACAAGAGGAAAAGCTCAGCTGGCGTTAGTAGGAAGATTCTCTTACTGTAGAGAAATGGCCGTATAATATGATGACCTACTGTGGGGATAGGCACCAAACAGAGCCCTGAAGTCTCAGAAATTTGCATTCCAGTTCCATTCTGTATAACAGCAATGTTTATGTGAACATGTTCCTGGGTTCAGTTCCTCATTTGAAGGGATTTAGCTACATCACTTTGACCTCTGCTTCTTACAGTTCTAGACTCTATCCCCCAAGTAACCATGGCCTCTGTCCATCCCTCTTCTCACATAAGAAGGTTGTATATTCATGGCTTCCTGGGCTCTCATTCTAACACTCTCTCATGAGGCTGCAGAGCATCAGCAGAGTTGTGAGACCTCCTTTTCCTTTTTTATATTTTTATTGTAAAGATACTGTACAGAGAGGTTACAGTTACATGAATAAGGTAATGAGCACATTTCCTATCAAGCATTGTTACCTCCTCCTTTGTTTTTCCCCTACCATCCCTTCCCTCCCCACCTCCCCACCTCCGCCCTCCCCCTCTCCAAGTTGTAAAGTTTATTTTCAACATAGTGTCTTGTGCACTCATTGTCACAATGGGTCAACCTGTATCCTTATTTCAGCATTTTGTTATTTCCCTTCCCCTCCCCAAATTAGAAAAATGTTTATACAAGATGCAGGTCACCGACATCAAATACAGTGACAACAGGGGTTATACCATGGGGGAAGAACATACATACAAGAGAAACAGAAAAAAAATCACATAGTACATTTTAGATACTTTAAAAATAATAGCAAGAAAGAAAAAACCACTTGTGTCCCTATCTTGGGGTTCATTTCACTTATCTTATATGGTACATAGCTTATGATCTTTTCTACTTATCCTAAGACTTATACTAGTTATTGCAATAAGGGAAGCCATGGGACCTATGTTTCTTTGGGCCTGGCTTACTTCACTTAATATAATTTTTTCCAAGTCTTTCCATTTCCTAACAAATGGGGCAGAGTCATTCTTTCTGATGGAGGCATATATATATATATATATATAGATAGATTCATATATATATGTATTCATATATGGATTCATATATATATATGAATCTATATATCTATATATATCTATATATATCTATATATAACATTTTCTTGATCCATTCATCTACTGAGTGGCATCTGGGTTGGTTCCATATCTTAGCTATGATAAATAATGCTGCAATCATCATAATTGTGCAGGTAGTTTAGTATGGCCTTGTTTGTGATCATTTGGGTAAATTCCCAAAAGTGGGATTGCTGGGTTATAGCTATATGTGGAGTCTTTTGAGGAACCTCCATACTGCTTTCCAAAGTGGTTAAACAAGTTTGCATTCCCACCAACAATGAAGTAGGGTTCCCTTTTGGCCATATCCCCTCCAGCATCTGTTGTTATTAGATTTTTTTATTATAGCCATTTTAACTGGGGTGAGGTGGAATCTCAATGTTGTTTTGATTTGCATTTCTTTAAGGCTAAAGAAGTTGAGCATTTCTTCATGTGTCTATTGACCATTCTTATTTCCTCTTCAGAGAGGAAAGTCTTTAGCCCACTTTAAGTATTTAGCTCACTTATTAATCAGGCAGTTGTTTCTTGGAGGATTTGTTGTTGGGTGATTTAATTTTTGAGTTCTAAGTATATTTTAGATATGAGACCCTTGTCTGTCATAGTGAAGATCTTCTCCCAATCGTAGGCTTTCTATTGATCTTGCTAGCTATGTCCTTTGCCATGCAGAAACTCTTCAGTTCCATGCAATCCCATTTGTCCAACCTTTCTTTGATTTGTTATATTTCTGGAGACCTCCTGTTTCTCTGTTCTAGTAGGAGCACAATGCAGAACCATTACCTCCTCCAATCTATACCATATCTTTTCTCTTAAAAAAAAATGTTTGTGCCCTCAAAGGAACAAAGACTCAATTAATAAATGGACTAAGAGTGACTTCTCAGAAGAAAAAGTAAAAATGGCCAAAGGCATATGAATGCTCAACATCTCTGCTCATAAAAGAAATACAAATAAAAATAACATTGAGATTCTGCCTCACCCCAGTTAGAATGGCCACTTTCAACAAAACAAACAATAATAAATGCTGATGATGATACAGCCAAAAGGGAAAACTAACTCTTGGTGAGAATGCAAGCTGGTTCAACTACTCTGGAAAGCAGTGTGGAAGTTCCTTTAAAAACTAAACATAGAACTACCCTATGATCCAGCAATTCTACTCCTGGCCATCTGTCCAACAGAACACAAACAAGGTTACAGTAAAGCCACAAGCACAAACATGTTCAGTGCAGCATTATTCACCATGGCCGAAATGTGGAATCAGCCCAGATGCCCCTCAGTGGAGGACTGGATTAAGAAAATGCGGTATATGTATACAATGGGATTTTATTCAACCATTAAGAAGAATGTTATTGTACCATTCATAAAGAAATGGAAAGACTTGGAAAGAATTATATTAAGTGAAATAAGCCAGACCCAGAGAAACAAAGGTTACATGGTTTCTCTCATTAGTGGCAGATAGAATATACCTATAAATTTATAAGTAAACATACTGGGTAGTTTGCAAGCAGTTCTAAATGAATTAATGGAATTATAAAAGATGCTATGGAGAGCTCAAGCAGTATAATTTTTAGAAAGACTAAGTAAAGGTCCAACTAAATAAGTATAAGAAATGAGGGAATTAGAGCCAAGGGAGAAGGTTAGAAAGGAGAAATGCAGTGACGAATTATTGTATATACACCACAAAATTGAGAAATGTAAGGAAAGGGGTTGGTTGAAGGGAGATGAGACTATGAAACGATCAAGATGCATTGTATTTATATATTATTTCATTAAATGACACCTTTCTTATAAAGTACTTAGAGAAAATAATAAAATAAAAACTTATCAACAACAAAGGTCTGTGTGTGCCTAATTTTTCTTTCCTATCATTTGCCACCATGTATAAATATATGATGAACTCCAATCTAAAGAATCCAGCTTTCATTCCTCTCCCTACATATCATGGAATAGAGGAACTTTTGTTTCTCACCCCATTTGTTTCTATGTAGGCAACTGTCCATTGGATGCAACACCAGTCAGTACAGGAAAGGTCAGGACCAACCTGAGGAAAAGAGGAATACAGTAGGAGCCAACAGGGGTTGCTAAAAGTCACCAGAAAAAATAATAATCCCTGCAGTCTTAGTTGTTAGGCCATATACTGCAATACAGTCTGAGAATGCTCTTCTGTCCTAGGGTAAACCTAGGAGCAAAAAACCCTTAGGATCCAGATGGCCATCTCTAGTCTGGGTCACTCTATATCTGGATGACCTTGGGTACCTTTCTTTCCTGGACATTGATTCTCTGTTATCTAAAACAAGGTGCATCACTGCTCCCTGCTCCATGAACTCTAGACTATTGATATCAGATCATAATTGAAAGGACACTTTGCTGAATGCAAGGTGGCAGTGACAGTGCTGAGATAATTAGCTTTTGGGAGTGATGTGCTGCAAACACACACACACACACACACACACACACACACACACACACACACACACACACACACAGAGGAACTTTCTTTTCAGGTTGTTGAAAGATCCTGTGATCTCCCAGTTCACCCTTAGAGTTGCTTTTTTTTTTTCTTTTTAAATTTTATTTTATTGTAAAGATGCTGTACAGAGGAGTTAGAGCTTTGTGTGTTCTTGAAGAAAAGGACTGGGGACAGCTTGACTCCACCGATGCTGTTTTAATATCCAGAGGAGCCAGGCTTGTTGATTGCAGAGATCGTTATCTCTTCTAGGGCTCAATGAAGGTCACCTTCAAATCTTTTGCTAAATCAGAAGAGCCTATTTCCCCTAGTGCTCAGCCCAGTCAAAACCTGGAATAGTGGAGGGCTGGAAGAGGAGGGTGAATTGTGCTGTGCTAAAGATGCCACAAGAACAGGGGCTGGGAAGGTGGCTCAGTGGTAGAGTGCGTGCCTTGCATGCATGAGGCCCTGGGTTTGATTCCTCAGCACCACATAAGCAGAAAAAGCCGGAAGTGGTGCTGTGTCTCAAGTGATAGAATTCTAGCCTTGAGCTGAAGAGCTGAGGGACAGTGCCCAGGCCCAGAGTTCAGGCCCCATGACCAGCAAAAATTAAAAAAAAAATGCTACAAGAACAAAAAGAAGAATCTAAGCTTGCTAAGATGGAGGGAGGAAAGGCAACAGGGCATGAAGGAGAGGAAGGGTTATCAATGTACTCCCCAGAGTAAATATAATAGATGTATAAGGCTGCCCACTGGTGGCTCACATCTGTACTCAGGAGGCTGAGATATGAGGATGTAGTTCAAAGCCAGCTCTTGAAAAGTCCATGAGACTCTTATCTTCAATGAACCACCAGAAAACTGAAAGTGTCACTGTGGCTCAAAGTGCTAGATCGTTAGCCTTGAGCAAAAGAACTCAGGGGCAACACCCAGGCCCAAGTTCAAGCCCCACAATGGACAGAGAGAGAAAGAGCGAGAGAGCGAGAGAGTGGGGGAGAGGGTTCTAAGAGAAAAGTCATGTCTCAGAAGCCATGGCTAAAAGGATGCAAGGAACCATCAGGAGAATTCCCAAAGATGGGGTGTTACTTGTGGGGGTGATCCAAAGACACATCCAATGCCCCCTTAACTTTAGGAGAGAAGGTTGGGGGATGCAATACACTGGGCATAATGGGCCCACAAGAGAAAGGCATCTGGGATGAGAGGCTTCATTACCAACTAATGCCACCCCCCTTCCCACACCCTAAAACTCCAGATCTTCATTGTAATGCTTTGCTGAAGAAAGAGACCAAGGTAGTGTCAGATTCTTTATCTCCTTTCTCTCCCCTCTCCACACATCATTTTCTTTCTTCTGCTGCTTCCCTGGGTATCCCGCCCCCCCCCCCCCCTGCAGTCACACAAGCCACACAGAGACAGGCTGTCTTGAGAAGACTTTGATACCGGCTTTGCTTCTCCAGGGACATCCATGCTTTGAAACGGCATTGTTTTTACACTGGAAGCAATGGGGGAATTTTCTTAGGATTCGATTTCTAAAATCGTGGGGAAATGAGTTTTTAAAGCTCCCAGTGGGGTCCAGAATAGAGTTGTGGAGAGAGTAGTGACTAGAACATTGTACTTTTGTTCATCCTCCAGAATCTCTGGTGGCCTCTGGGATCTGTGTGTGTGTATACATGCGCATGCATGTACACGCACCTTTACACAGGCAAGGATTCTTGTATGACCTCAACTTTATGTGCTCACCTTGTCCCTTGGGGTACTGCTGGCCCTCAATTTGGTGCTTTTGATGTCTGAGTCCTCTTTCAACTTCACCATCAAACTCTACCCTTAGTATAGTGGTGCACAGAGATCTGTTATTATCAACTGCTCTTCCAAATCAATAAAATCTCAATTCTTCCTTTTTTTTTTCCCTTTTGCCAGTCCCAGAGCTTGAACTTAGGACCTGGGCATTATCCCTAAATCTCTTTGTGCTCAAGGCTAGTATGCTACCACTTGGCCGTAGCATTACTTCTGGTTTTGTCAGTTAATTGGAGATAAGAGTCTCACAGACTTTCCTGCCTGGGCTGGAATGCAATGGCAATCCTCAGATCTCAGCCTCCTGAGTAGCTAGGATTACAGATGTGACCACCAGCACCTGGCTCCTTGTGTTAAAATTTAAATCTATGGGATGACTTTCTTTTACTTTGCTGGTTAAAAAGTTCATGGTCACCTCCCCACCTCCATCCCCCTCCACAGGCCAGGGTCCCTTGAGTCAAGAACAGATACTCATATGGAGGGTTGGTAGACCATGGGCGGTAGACACCATTCTTGTCCCTAGATTACCAGAACAGAAAATTACTACTGTGTCTAAGTGTTTCACTCTTGGGACCCTGAGCAAACCAACCTCTCTTGTACCATTAAATTCTGTGATTTTCCCAAGCTGGCTTTTCAAAAGATATTACAGACAGACAGACAGACAGACAGACAGACAGACAGACAGACAGACAGACAGACAGACAGACAGACAGAGAGAGGTCTAAGAGGAGCTTTCCCAGAGAAAAGTTATTTTGAATCAGTGCTGGATCTCCCCCAAGGAGAAAACTGAGATACTATACAGGTCTCCTGTACTTAAGCATCATCACAAGGCTCATTTGCATAGCCCCTCATCTAGACAGGACTGCTAGAGGACCAGAGGCCAGGACTCCCAGCAATTTATATCACTCAAAGTCAGATAACTCCCACACAATAGTGTCCCTTGCCCAGCGCTACCACTTCCTGTCTTCCTCAAAACATTTGTACCCATGTCTGAAGAGACATTTAGCTTTGCAACTCCATGGTATAAGTCAGTGTAAGCTCTGGGAGAAGAGGCCAATGGTTGGTTTGATGGATCCATGATGGATCATGGAGCTTGTAGTCCCAAGAAGCCTTTGACCTCCCTGGCTTAGATGGTGTCTTCTCCAGATGTCTAAGGATAGAGGACCTGTCTATTGTCAAGTCACCTCCATAGGCTGTGATTCCTCTAAGCCCTCTCCAGAATCTACCTGCAGCTTTTAATTAAAGCATTCAGAGTAACTGATTGATGGGCATTGTCAGAGAAGCTGGCCTAGATCAGGGATCTGAGAAGCAACTGTGCCACACTTACCTGAAACAAAAATCCCACCCAAGCCACCAGTCTCTAGATTTCAGCAACAGCAACATCCATCAGTGGCTGCTTAATTTGCCTTCCTCATATGAAAGCTGTCAGCAGGGAGAATGCTACCAATTAGTCCATCAATGAGAGAGAATCCAATTTGAGGTTGGAATTGTCCTGGGACCAGATAAAGTGCCAACGTCATATGAAAGAACAAGGGGCCCAAGAACTGGGAAGAAACAGATCTTGGCTCAGAGAGGAGAGCCAATTGAGAGAGAAGAAGAAAACCATGATCCTTTTAGCTCCTGGAGTCCTCCTATTAAGAAAAGTATATACTAAAAAGAATCTTGCTCTTAAATATGTCTGAAATTCCTTGTCTCCTTCCTTTCTCCAAAGCCATACCTTAGGCACATACATCCCCTGATTGGGAGAGTAACAGCAGCCTCTAAATTCTCTTTGCCTTAATTTTTGCCCCTTTTGTTCATCTTCTACATACCAACAGAGTGACCAATCTAAAGTCAATGTAAGATGCCATTTTTTAGGATATACATCTTTATGTTGGTGTGTGTGTGTGTGTGTGTGTGTGTGTGTGTGTGTGTGTGTGTGTGTGTGTGTGTGTGTGTGTGTGTGTGTGTGTGTGTGTACCAGGAATGTACAAGCTACAAAAGAGGTATGGGAATAAAAACAATACAACCTAGTTGGGTGCCAGTAACTCACACCTGTAATCCTAGCTACTCAGCAGGCTGAGATCTGAGAATCAGAGTTTAAAGCCAGCCCAGGCAAGAAAGTCTATGAGACTCTTATTCTTATCTCCAACTCGCCACAAAAAAGCCGGAAGAAGTGCTATGGCCCAAATGGTAGAGTGCTAATCTTGAGCACAAAAGCTCATTCAGGACCTGCACAATAAATAAGTAAGTAAGTAAGTAAATAAATATTTACAGTTTAAAAATTCCCCCAAATCAATTAGAATAAATGAGGTTTTGCTAATATGCAAACTGCATCTTGACAGTCACAAGGCTGCTCAGCCCATGAGGGGAGAACAGGAGCCCCACAATAAGGGGTGTGATTATGGTACCCCCATTCACTTTTTAGGCTCAGACTTTTTCCTTCAAGTGGACTTTAGCTGCACTGAATCAAATTATTTATCATACTTGATTCATAATGCATTTAACCACTGGTCCTTCATGTATTTCTGTATATGTATTTTACAATATAATAGCATGCATGAATCCCCCATCTAACTCAAAGGCTAAAATCATAACAATAACTTCCATCAATACATACTGACATCCATCACATCCTCCTGCTTCTGCCCCTATTCAAGGTAACTACAATCCTGAGCATAAGTCCATTATTTTCCTTGCTTATTTTTTTTTATTGTAAAGATACTATACAGAGGGTTACAGTTACATGAGTGAGGTAATGAGTACACTTCCTCTTGAGCATTGTTACCCCCTCCATTGTTTTCCCCCTACCATCCCCTCCCTCCCTCCCTTCCCCAAGGTTCTTCTTTTTTTTTTTTTTATTGTGATTAAGTGATTACTTAATTTCCGGTAATTCACAGTATTGTGGAATAATGATGCTCGTTTAAAGTCACAAGTTCATTCTAACTTTCCTGGAGCAAATTGTCTATCACAGTCTGTAATATATAACGGTGCTCACATGTTATATACCATATATGTGATCAGCAGCATGGGGATATTTGGTAGTTGTTCAACCAGATGAGTGGGAGTTCTTTGTTTCTTAAGTCCTGTTAGTTTTGTCATATCACCTAACATTTTGGATTTATCATCCACTTATCAGGGAGACCATGTACTGTTTGTTTCTTCGTTCTTGGCTTACCTCGCTCAACATGATTCCTTCTAGCTCCATCCATTTCCCTGCAAATGCCATTATTTTGTCATTTCTAATGGCTGCATAATATTCCATTGTGTATAGATATCACAATTTTTGGATCCATTCATCTGTGGTGGGGCATCTAGGTTGTTTCCATATCCTAGCTATTGCGAACAGTGCTTCCTTGCTTATTTTTTTAATATAGTGTTAACTCATATATATATATATATATATATATATATATATATATATATATTCCTTGGTGTAAAATTTTATTTTAGTTGCTTTTAGCACTACACAACGGCATTGTACTATATTGAATGTTCAGATCCTGTTTATCCTTCACTTAATATAGCTTGGCTAAAATTCTTCCATATTATTATGTGTTCCATTTTAACTGCTGTGCAATATTCCTTTGTGGAATTATATCACAGTTACCCAAAAAATCTTCTGCTTATGAGTATCTAACAGAATTATTGGGTTTCTTAAAATTAAAATATATTATAAAATTTAAGTGGAAATGTGAAGATCCAAGAATAATCAATATATTCTTAACACACGCACACACACACACACACACACACACACACACACACACACACACACAGTCTCCAAAAGGATTATAAAACGTAAAACAAATTATCCACTAAATAAAGGAAAAAGACTCAAATATTTCCTGGAAAAAAAGTACCTAAATAGACAATAAATATATGAAAAGATACTCAATATCACTCATCTTCAAAGAAAGACAGAATGAAACTATGATGAGCTGCAACCATACCAGACACAATAATGAAAAGCAATTCCACTACTAGAGACATAGTCACAGGATACTTTTAAAGGTTTCTATAAAAGACATGTATAAGAATATTTATAGAGGTATTATTGATTATAAGTTGATGACAGTAATAAATTATACCCTAAGGGTACACAGCTGTCCCATCAACGAAATATCAGAATGTATGTATCTTGAAGTTCTTATATAAAGCAGCATAATATTTCCATATAACATACACACACCCCTCTCTGGTAGGTGCTAAATTATCACTAGATTACTTATAATGTCTATTACAATATAAATTTGATCTATATATTTGTTATACTTCATTGGAGTAATATATTTAGGGAAGTAATATTTTGATATGTTATAATAATATATTCTGGAATTCTACCTGGGTGGCAGAATTCCTCCCATATCACCCACCCAGACACCCTTTCCCTAGTATAAGAGCCGGGCATCCTTAAGTCAGGCGTGTCCGCCTTTCCCAACCACACAGCCCCTCCTCTCCTGCAAGGCCAAGTTCACTTGGTGGCAGAATGCCAGCCCTCTCCACTCCCCATTTCTACCACTGAATAATGAATACCATCTAAGTGAAGATCTGGTGCCAGCAACCTCCTCGCAAATACTCCCCCTGGAGCTGGATCAATAACACTTAGCTGCCTCTTTTCGGCATGGCAGGCGGGCAGCAGGAAACCTAGCTGGGTCTTTCCCTCAGGGAGTCGCTGCTCTGACACCTCCAAACCCACCCTCTCGGGCTCCTGCTCATTTCCAGGCAGGATGCAGTGTGCCCATGGAGGACTAGTCAGTCTTCAGCTTCCACGGGGCCTTCCAATCTCCCAACAGAATGCGATTATTACACTCCATCTCTAGGGAAGGTTCTTATCCAGAGAACTCTAGCCTGAACAGTCAGGAGCTAAGGCGACACCATGTTTGAGGTCCCTTGGGAGTCAACCGCCCTCTCAGCATCTTGAACCATTTGGATTTAGATCACAGAGGAAGAAAAGAGAAAGCAGAGGTGATTAACCCCATAGATGATCAATTTGACAGCCTTGGACATGCTCGGTGTCTAATCTAAGTGCTGTCAGGTACAACCTGGTTTATCTTTTTGGTCCTTAGGAGTCCTGCAGAGTTGTGAATTCACAAAGGATTTCCCTTTTTACACTAGCTCCATTCTAGGCCCTTCGAATATAACTCATTGAATCTCACAGTATACAATAAACTGCCAAGGTAAGGACTACCATCTGTACTTCAGAGTTAAGGACATTGAAGCACAGATAAGTAAAGTGACTTCCCCAAGAACATAAAACTAGCTAATAGAAGAATCAGGGGAAGAACCCAGCCATTAGATCTAGAATGCAAGATCTAGATCACTCTGTGTGTGTGTGTGTGTGTGTGTGTGTGTGTGTGTGTGTGTGTGTGTGTATGTGTATATATACAAGTACTAGGGCTTGAACTCAGGGCTTTTTTGCTCAAAGCTTGTACTCTATTACTTGAGTCATACTGTCCCTCCACTTCTGGCTTTTTTTGAAGGAGGGGTAGTTAATTGGAGCTAAGAGTCTCATGGACTTTCCTACCCAGGCTGGCTTTGAACCTCAATCCTAAGATCTAAGCCTCTTGAGTAGCTAAGATTACAAGTGTGAGCCACTAGCACCTGGCTTGGATAACTTCTTCTGAGGCCTTTCTTGTCTTATGGCCACCCTTTGCTCATGTCTTCCCTCTGTGTGTGTCTGTTCCAATCTCCTCTTCTTACAAGAACATTAATCCTACTGAACTGAGAAACTCCAATGACTTCATTTTAACTCATCTCTTCCAAGATCTTGTCTTCAAACAGTCACATTCTGAGATCTTAGGAATTAGGTCAACATATAAATTTGGGGGAGAGGCAAGTCATCCCATAATAAGTGTCTTGTGAAATCATGACCCATTTCCCCCAGAATGAGAGAGCCAAGAGACCCAGGTGGAAGCTTCAATGTCATCCCTGATGGGGCTCAGCAGCCACAATTCTATCCAATGCTTCAATTTTATACTACACTGCCCTCACCTAGACTAGCCAGTCCTGTTTCATAGAGGAGGACAGGTTCTGGCAAGTGGAGGCCATCTTGAACATTAACCATCACAGCAATCCTCTCTGAAAGAGAGAAGCCAGAGGGCATGAAGCCATGATGCCCAAAGGCTGTCTCTGCTCAGCAGGCTGGTGGGTAGCTCTGGAGAAGGAATGTGGGGAAAGAAGCTGGCAGCGCTTCTCCTAAATTCTTGCCTCTTGGAAAGGAAAAGTTTTATTCCTTCCATGGAAAGCTGGGATTGGCCTTCCAGTTATAAGAAGAGATTCAGTTTGAGTTCCTAGTTTGCCCTTTTTCTGTTTTGTGTGTGTCCAACTTAGTGTTATCTGCCAAATCTTGGCATGCTGCAGATCTTCTCATTGAACAAAGATGACTAAGGTATTTGCTGTTTAAAGGAGCTTGGAACACGTAGCACATGGGATAGAACAGGCCACATGTTAAGAGTTTAGCTGCTAATTCCCAGAGTGCACTGAGCTGTATTCATGGCCAAGGAAAGAGAAGTTTCAGTTAGTTGTTTTAAAAGCAGGATCATCTTATTCCTTTCCCCTATATGATTCATCGAGCTGCAGAAAACAGCTAGCATCTGTGGTCATGCTAGCATCTGTTACTGTTAATCTTAGGGTCAAAGATCTGAGCCTGGATCCCCAAATGATCTATAGTTCATTTACCAAGTCCCTACTGGGTGAGTCCATCAAAAGTAAACTAAGCCAAGACCTTGGGCCAACATGACCATGATCTAGCAGAAGGCACTCAGCTCTGACAGTGGCTGGCCTTCTCCCAGCAGATGCGTGCTTGTTTTTGACTTGGTACTTGGGTCATAAAATACATGGTCCTGTCTCAGAGGTCCTCACCGGGCTGCCAGATTCCCTGTTCTCCCTTGCTTCATATCCCTAGATCTCCACATCAAAACAACCACTCTACCCAGTCCCACTGCTCAATCACCCTTCCTGCCAAGAAAAATTCGCCTAGCCCAAGTTTGGGCACTTGAAGGGAAAGGGACTATCCTGTGATGAAGCCCTCTTTTCCTTAGTGGGGTTTGACTAGTGGTTCTGCACACTTGGGGGTGGGGTGCCTCTAGCCCCAGCTGGCCACATCTCCCATTCACCTCATCCATCATCTGGACAGGTAGGCCCTAGAGAGAAGCCACAAGCAGGACAAGGGTAATTAGGATCCATTAAGGAGATGAGGCTGAGCCATGGGGAGGGGGGGGGGGAGAGGCGGGTACACTATTCATTCAACAGCTCCCTCTTCTAAATGGGGCCATCAGGCACATGGAGCTGGCTCCCTGAGTTCCTGGGGAGGTGGAAGCAGCATTGTAAGTGAGCATACTGAGGATAGAGAGGCCTGGAACTAGAACAGGGACTGCATTTGGAAGAGAAGGCAGAAAGTGGGGGAATCGAGAGGGGAAACAGGACCACCCAGCAGAAGCCAGTGTAGGCACTTGTTCCTGAGCCAAGGCTAAAGCTTATGACTCTACACTCTGCAATCAGGCTGCTTTCAGCAGCCCCCCACAGAGTCCAGCCCAGGGTGAGCATTGCCACAGCAAAGACACAGCACACTGGTGGCTATGCAGCTCCGACCCAGCTGCTGTTTCCAGAAGCCCCCTGCCAGAAAGCAAATGTATTCTTGGAGAGGGGCTACAAATCAAGCTCTTAACAGTTCACCAAGCATCTTCTTCCTGATTAATCTGTCAGGCAGGCTGGCCTCCCTGAGAGAATGGGAATGTTCAGTGGCAAGACTTTTTTTTTTCTGTTTTGATCAGATCAAAAGAGGGGAGGGAAGATGAGTGATAGAGTAGTAAGTAGACAAATGGGTGAGGTCGTAGAAGCACCAATTACAGGGAAAGCAAGATCAATGCCCAGCTTTCTCCAAAGCCTATCTGGAATCAGCTGGGAGAAGTTCTTCCAGAATAAAAGCCTACACTGAGCCAGACACCAGAGGCTCATGCCAACAATCCTAGCTACTCAAGGAAGCTGAGATCTGGGGATCGAAGTTCGAAGCCAACCCTGTCAGGAAAGTCTGTGAGACTCTTCTCTCTAATTAGCCACCAGAAAACCTGAAGTGGTGAAGTGGCTCAAAAGTGGCAGAGTGCTAGCCTTGAGTGAAAAGGCTTAGGGACAGTGCTCAGGCCTGAGTTCAAGCCCCATGACTGACAAAAAGTAAATAAAATCAAATGAAAGCCTACATTGCTCTCTCACTCCCTCTCTTACACACACACACACACACACACACACACACACACACACACACACACACACACACACCTTGTACAAGGCCATGACTCAGAGTAGGGCCTCCAATCTTCACATACTACCTAATCCCACAAAGCCCTTTGAAGTCTGGTAATGTCTTGTCCTGCTATCTCCTCTTTTCAGAGAAATAAAAGACAGGAGAGCCAACATCCAGGTGCAAGTATGTGGACAAGAAAACAACAGTGACTCTTAAGTTTAGGGGCAGCACTTTGCCAACTGGCTCTATCCTCTTGGCAGGAACAGCAATTCTTAACCTCCAAGTTACTGAGGGAGACAGCCTAGCTAATGGCATGACCAAGGTCACACAGCGAGTGAAGCAGAGTCTGAACCAAATGAGTTCATTTTTTATTTTCAGTAGAAAGCCAGTTAATCAATATGCAAATCTTGTTTGTATCCAAGGGTGGAGAGCCTTTTGTCTTCCATTTAGATACTTATAACATCATTCATAGGCCAAGCAATATTATCAATACAGACAGATTGCCATGGGCAGCCATGAGAAACCGAAAAGAGGATTACATATCTATCTCATCATGTACCAAATAATATTTTTTAGGCCTTACATGGTCCATGGATCCTTGCAAGTCATCTAAATCTTTTTAATCTTTCCAGTCTCTCTGGATGTACCTAAAACCTCCATCCATCCATTTAGTGATCCATCTAGGAACAATCTCAGAGCCAGGAAAAAGAATTGATGCTTGATCTTGACACTTCCACGCCAAGCCCTCAGTGACAATGCCCACACAAGCTGGGACAGCTCCTGGGCTGAGTCAGGCTGCAGTGAGGAGGACATGAGGAATTGCGAGTATGAGAAGAAATTAATTTGATCAGGGCCTTCCTAAAGAAGAGAGCAGAAAGAAAACTGTGCCCTTTTGTCATTTAAAGATGGTGCCCTTTAAGTGAACCAGCTAGAAGTCATACTTTGAGTATATTTCAGAATATTTACTGGAAATACAAACACTGTAGCAAATATGTTCATTGGGTTTTTAGTAGTTGTTTTCCCCTCTATTACATCTTCTCCTCCACTTCTGTGTGTGTGTGTGTGTGTGTGTGTGTGTGTGTGTGTGTACGCACACACAGACACACACAGAGACACACACACACACACAAACTTCTTTTTTCTCTCTGAAAGGACTAGAGATATCCAATGCCATAATATCTAACTAAACTGTGTCTGAAAGAAATTCAAAACCAAAAACAAACACAAATGAAACAAAAACAAACCAAAAACCATGGTGGTTCAGGACCAGGGACAGCGGTTCAGGCCACTTCCACCAACTCTTAGAACTTGTTATACCACAACCCTTGGGGAAGGTATGCCTCAACCTCCTCTCTCCCAAGGCTCTAAGCAGAGCTGAGTTGAGCCTAAACAATGAATGACATTGTCTGGTTGGGCTTAATGTAGGCTCTAAGCTCCACTGTCTTTCATTGCTGTGTTCTTAGTCAAGGTAGCCGTTAAACCCACGTGAACCCAAGATACGGGAGAAGTCAATTACTAATGTACTGAGGGTGGAAAAATAATAACATAAATAATTATACTAAGGCTTGATGTTAAGTATAAGGGGGCCTAATAATTCAGACAGGCAACAACTTCTGAATGTACCGCAAGACTCCCTAAGGCAGAATGGCAATGAACGGCCACACACATTTGCATAATAGCTTTCTTGTTGTTCCCTTTGTTCTTTTTGTTGCTTCAACTAATTTCTTTTAAGAACCCTGTTATTTCCATCATTCCTCTGAAAAGAACACAGTGCTAGTGATTCACAAAATGGTAACTTTCACCATTACAATGTTGTTATATATTTATATACTTGGGACTAGGAAAAGAGAGAGAGCTCTAGCTAGAGATAGTCCTAAGAACCTTTGCTTCTGCCTACTCATTAACTAAGTTGTAGAAGTTTTTCTTAGAACTAGCTTCATAGGTTGCCTGCACCACTGTCAAGCTACCCTGTTTTATAAGACCTGTAGTTAGAATGGCATTTTACTTGGCATAATAAATTCTCTGCTGTCACTGTCTGGGATTCCTCAATAATTTTTAACAGAGGCCCCACAATTTCACTTAACACTAGGCCCTGCAAAATCATGTTGCTACTCTCTATAAGTCAGATATAGCTGGGATGTTGTCTGAGCCTGATGGCAAAGTAGACACCAGGTGTTAAGAATCAACAGGCCAGTCACAGCATTTCTACTCAAGCATTCATATAAGTTGGTGCCCTCTAAGGCCATAACTCCTAGAAATGGGGACAAGATCCTATTAGCCAAGATATAGCCTGACCCTAAACTTCCTGAGCTGAACTGGCCATCTGACCAGAGTCTTTCATGAAGACATGAAAGCAGTTGACATACTGATTGCCATGTAGATGAGGCTTTTAATTGTTGCAGCTTTGGAGGTTCTGAAGAAGGTTGCACTAAGAACAGCAAGGACCCCCTCACCCGAAACCTCAACCTAACCCTAACACTAACCATAAACCTAACCCTCACCCTCACCCTAGCCCTCATCCTAAACCTAATCCTAACCCTAACCCTCAAAAAAAAAATTAAAAAAAAAAAAAAAAAAAAAGAACAGCAAGGACTCCAGTGTTCTATTAAAAGAAGCTTCCCTCCACATTCTGCTCATTCCCACAGCCTCCTCCCATTCATTCTTTATTATTATTATTGTTATTATTAAGTTTTTTATTGTGAAAATACTGTACAGAGGGGTTACAATTACATAAGCAAGGTAATGAGTACATCTTATCAAGCATTGTTGCCTCCTCCTTTGCTTCCCCTTACCATCCCTGCCCTCCCATATCCCCCCAACCACCATGCCAAAGTTGTTAAGTTCGTTTTTCGACATAGCATCATTCTTCTTATCCATTCTCTGTTCCCAAGGTGAATGTATCCCTGAAACAAACATTATCCTATAACCCCTGTCTGTGCTAAGTAAGTACTGGGAATCCAAGAGCAAACAAGAGAGGCTATTGCCTTATGGATCTCACGGACAGAAATGTGGAAAGAGTTAATTCTTACATCCTTCCTTGTCAGTATCTCACTTGGAGTGTCTACTCCCCCTTTTCTGCCAATCCTTATCTAGCTAACTCAGTCTCCAGAACCCAGATCAAAATCTATTTCCACCAAGAATCCTCATCTCTTCTATATCACTGGTGATTGCTACTCTGCTGTCCCAGTCAACTTGATACCAGGTTATTTTTGAGATAGGGCTTGCTTCCTGGACTGAGATCCTCCATGTTTCTCTTCCTAGTGTAGCTAGGATGACAGGTGTAACCAATCATGCCCTGCTGCTTCCTGTGAGATCGAGTCTTGTGGACCTTTCTTGCCTGGGCTAATCCTGATCTTAGCCTCTCAAATAGCTAGGATTATATATATGAGCCACTGGTGCCAGCATGTTTTGTTAAACATTTCCACTAGATTGATCCTCTTGGTCCTTCTAGTATCCTGACTCCTAATAGTTTCTAGGCTCCTAATAGCTGTGGCTTCCTGCTCTGTCCTGCTCTGGAAGACTTCTAGGCTCTGAAAAGCATGATTTTAAGGTAGAAAATAGTTGTAATACACACTACTTGTCCTTTCAAGACAAGTCCTGGGGATACTGAACTAAAACAGATCTGTCCAATAGAAGTTTCTTAGATGATGGAAATATCCCCAATGCACTCTGTCCTAGCCACACATGACTACGGGACACTGGAAATGTGGTTAGTAGATCTAACCAACTGAATTGTTTTAGTTTAATTAGTTAAAATATAAATTCAAGGATGGAATGTGGCCAGTGGCTGCCATGTTGGATTGAGCAGGGAAAGATGAAGCTGTCCACAGGCAGTGATGGTAGGTACCAGTGAGAGGGGAGTGCCACTCCCTCCCCAGGGGAAAGCAGAGGGAAGATGGCGCTTCGAGGGAGAAATTATAAGTCCCTTTCCACTAAATGCTCTTTCCTGTTATAAGGTCCAAGCATATGAACTACATGACCCCAGAAATATATAGGGTAATAGATGCCTACCATAGGACTCAGTACAACAAACAGGAAGAGAGGTCGAGGAATAGAGAACTACACCCAGCAGGCTAAGAGAAAGCACAATTCTCCTTAAATCTTGCAGGGATTTGATGTATGGGTGACACCGAAGCCACAATTAAACCCCAGTGTGTACAAACATGGGATATATATATATATATATATATATTTATTTATTTATTTATTTATTTATTTATTTATGTATACCCATATATATGTGTATATATATGAATTAAAGCCTCCTTTTCTTTTTCTTTCTATTTGGGAGGACTTATTGTAAGGCCAACTCACAGAACTTCACTGTAACAAGATTCTGTTTCATCTAAGCGAGTAGGCTGAGACCCTAAATCAGCATTTCTCTTTCAGCAGCTTGTCCAGCAAAAGCAAGGAACCAGCATTTAGCGCTTGGGCAACTTGGGAGTCTGGGGAAATAAAGTAAATGGAGTTAGCAGCCTCTTGTTTTCACTAAGCTTAGGTCATCTGTGTGATTCTGGGCACTGATTGGAGGAAGAAAGCCTGGGTGTTAGGCAGACCATGTGTATGAGGCATGCCTTCCAGGCAAGCAGATCTACAAAGAAGTACCAGAATGGCCATGGAGACCAGACAGAGTATTTTGGATTCACCATTTCCCCATTCTGTACCATTCACCATTACTTCATTCTGTACATCTGATTTCTACATGACAGCCTACTATCTGCTCACTCCTCAGAGAAAGAGACTGACTAGAATCATCTTAGACACCTCCTAAATACCCTCTTCCTAATTACACACCAAATTGGCCACCAAGCTCTATTGGCTGTACCCCCATTATGTCTCCAAACCCTCTATTCTGATGTTATGGGGCCATGGGGCATACATATATCAGATTTCCTCCCTTTCCTCCCTCATCCATACTCCCTCACTCACCAGGATCACCCAGTGAATATTCAAACTATGCAGATGCCCATAAAATTCACCACCACAGCAAACCATAGATACTGTGTCCTCCACTGAGTCTGCATTTATGTCAACAATTTTCCACAGAGCTGGCCTGGACTATCTCTCCATCCTTACCTCATATAGGTTTGCTCATAAGGACTGCACTCCAGCCACACTGTTCTTCCCATCCCTGCTGCAGACCACGCCCTTTCAGGCCTGGCCTTCCTGTGAACCATCCCACTTTGTACAGATGTTCCTCTCCACCCAATAAACTCTCTCTCTCTCTAACAACTGCTCTACCATCTGCTTCCTGGGCAGCATCTTTGGATGCAGGTGGATGCTCTCTCCTCTCTGCTTCCACAAATCTCTAGAAAGGAGATTGTGTTTCTTTAGTCCAAGGTGATTCTATCCTTTGGCCAGTGAGCTCCGAGATCCTCCATGACAGCTGGGCACATACCATGATGCAGAAGAGCTAGAGTCAGGTTTCTTGATGCAAGAGGGACTGGACATTAAGAAGTATGAGAACTGTGTAGGTTCAAGCCAACCAGGACCCCACTCACACCATCCAAAGGATTCAAGGTCAAGTCTTAGGGTATGTAGACTCTGTGTTCACCCCACCCTCATTCAGAGAAGATAGTTTTTTCAGAGCAAAACAGGGTGGCTGAGTGCCAGTAGGTCATGCCTATAATCCTACCTACTCATGAGGCTGAGATCTGAAGACTGATGTTCAACAGCATCCCAGAAAGGTAAGTCCATGAGATTCTATCTTCTGCTAATCACCAAAAAGCCAGAAGTGAATCTGTGGGTCAAGTAGTAAAGCACCAGCCTTGAGAGCAAAAATCAAGTAAGAGTACATGCCCTTGAGTTCAAGCCCTTGTACCAGCATAGACACACAACAAAAGAGAATAATGATAAGGGCACAATGGTAAAGCAATACTGTGGAAAGAAATTTCTGAAGATGACAGTTTTCAAGTGAAAAGATACTTGTATGGTTTCCCTGACTAGTCTCATAAGTCACTTACTAAATACAACAGAAAAAATAAAGGAACTATATAAGTGCAGAGAAACCGGGCTGAGAGCAATATAGCCAAAAATTGAAGCAAATGCATCAGCCACAGGGCCACCCCACATCATTTGCTTCCTGATGGGTTGTCTTCCTGCAGAAGCAGAGTACTTCATTCTGCAGCAGCTCTGATCCAGGAGAACACCACACAAGTCCATATTCAGAGACAGTATGCATATTAAGTGGCCTGTGCTCCTCACAAATGTCAAGGTCATGAAAAGAAAAGAAAGGGCAAGAAAGTTTTCCAAATTAAGAACAGTAAAGAAACACAGTTTTTAATGGCAATGTGTGATCCTAACCCAGAAAAAAATACATTCTTTGACAGATATTATTGGGACCATTGATAAAAGCTGGACTCTAGACTATAGGTTAAATATCTTGTTAAATGCCTTGATATCAGTGCTATGCTAAGGTTATAGAAGAGAGTGTCCTTGCTCTTAGGAAATGCATATTAAATTATGAAAGGATACAGGAGACTGTATATTAATGTTGCCTTCAAACAGTTCAGAAAGCAAATGATGTGCATATGGCTTTAGAAAGAAAATAATATAATGAGTTAGATAAACTACTAACAGCAAGCCAATCTGCATAGTTTTGTTACTTTGCCTCTAAAACTCTGAAATTCTACAAAATCAAATAAGAAAGGACATCAAGACAGAAGTATAAAGGACTCACCCAAATTCCTCTCACATTAATTTACCAAGACTTTAGGTTGGACTCTTAACAAAGTACTACTAGAAGAACGGCTCATTTCCTGAATGCTAGTTCTTCCAGAATCTAAACAATACTCATCTCTTAATTTACCTGTCTTTCATATTCCATAATTTCACAGAGCCTGACTCCATCTACTCAGGAAGTCAATATTGGCATCTGTGTTCCCATAAATCATTTCTTCAGACCCTAGAATGTAAAGCTGTAGATCTGGGAGGTCTGCAATCTGTTGGGACAGGTAGACAGTGGCAAACAGAGCATCACGGGAAGACAGAGGAATCCACTGTGGGGGGAAACTCTGGGAAGAGTCATGAGGGTGCTAGGAGAGCTGGGTATGGAAGGAAGAGGAATTTTCCCAGTAGGCATAAGGAACTAAAGACATGATGATATTCCCAAATGGGTTCAAAATGAGAAAAACTTTAGAACAAGTCAAGATAGATAGATGGACAGATAAGATAGATAGATAGATAGATAGATAGATAGATAGATAGATAGATAGATAGATAGATAGATAGATAGATGATAGATAGATAGATAGATAGATAGATGTCTATACAGTGAAAGAGTATTGTGATCAGGTGGGATTGTGGCTGCCATATAAAAAGTGTATTGGAGGACTGGGAAGGTGGCTCAGTGGTAGAGTGCTTGCCTTGCATGCATGAGCCCCTGGGTTCGATTCCTCAGCCCCACATAAGCAGAAAAAACTGAAAGTGGTTCTGTGGCTCAAGTGGTAGAGTGCTAGCCTTGAGCAAAAGAAGCTCAGAGACAGCGCCCAAGCCCAGAGTTCAAGCCCCACGATCGACAAAAAAAAAAAAAAAGTGTGTTAGACAAGGAAAGGATAAGCAACAAGGAGAAGAGTCTGGAGGCAGGGCCAGGAATTGCTGCCCCAGGTAAGCTTTATACACTGGGCACTATGCTACCTCGGAGTATCAGCTCCAGAATGAAGACCTGAATTGGAGCAGAGGAGCTCTGTTATGAGGTGATAGAATACTCAGGGTCAGTGCTTCTGGGTATGGGGGTTATATGGTGAAAGGGAGGCTCCTGAGGACCAGTACAGCACCCAGTTTAAGGGTGACAAGCCAACGTATCTGAAAATAACAGCACAGGCACAGGCACAGAAGCAGTTACTGAATACTCCACAAATGGGAACAATGAACAAAGAAACCACTCTCTCCTTACATTGGTCAGCTTAGTTGGCCTTTCTAGGGGGGCAATGTCAGCAAGTTGGCCAATTATTATTGAGTGAGGAGGCCATGTGGTTGGCTGATTCTCTGGGTCAACCTTCCCTTGTGTTAACATCCATGAAAGCAACACTTCCCTTGGAAGCTTGTCCTAACCCTGGTCAGATGTCCTTCTCCAAACATAGCCCTGGTCTTCACAGTTCAAGCGCAGCCATTGTGAATATTGCAGACTTCCTTCCACCAGAGGTCAGGAATAAACCCTTTTTGGTCACCAATAGAGCACCAAATAATAAAGGCCTGTGGTAGACTGTTCAGACTGCTATAACAAAATACCATAGATATAGAGACTTATTCATAGCGGAAATTCATGTTTCACAGTTCTGAAGCCAGGGAAGTTCCAGACCCAATGCGATTCAGAACCTGATGAGAGCTTGCTTCATGGGTTAGAGAGAGCATTTTTTTTACTCTGTTTGTGCATGACAGAAGTAGCCAGAGGCCTCTTTGGGAATCTCTTTCCTTAAAAGCACTAAGTCCATTCACAAAGACTCTGTCCTCAAGACCGCATGTCCTCCCAAACAACCCTTTGTCACCTTGAATTTGTCTCAGGAGGGGGACACACTACGCCACTGCAAGCACAGATCAGAGTTCTCCAGGGATTTTTCTTCTCACTTGTCTCTGGGACTTTAGCCTTTGCCTACATTAGTTAGTATTTTTTTAGCCATCTTACATTTTATAATCCTGTGAATGTTGTTTCTCTGATCAGAATGCCTGTCCTTGGAGAAGAGTGAAGGTATTTTTCATCCCTCAGCCCTAACCCCCTATATCCCAGTGAAGAGAGAAGGAGAAAGGCTGACTGAATGCAAAGTGGTAGGAAAGGAACACTTGTGTTTTCTGACTTGACTTTACAAAAAATGGCACCCACAACATTTAAGAGGACATTGAGAATGATAAATGTTGTACTCTAACCACCACCAGGTCTGGGTCTGATGACCCATAATGTCAAAGAGGAATGTGTAGGGTCCTTTGGAAGCATAAGGGTTCTTGTTTCAAGCCACCTGTTTTAAATCTGAGCTCCTAGCTTTGTCACCTTGGGTAACCCTCCATGTGTTAGTTTCCTGCATCTCAACTAAAGCAGGGGTGGGAGTAACATCCATCCCACAGGGATGTTGTGAGGAAGGAAAGAACTAACACAGTACTCACCATGGCTCCTAGACACAGGCTGGGCCGGCCCTTCTCAAACCCTCCACATTCATGAGTCTTGGGAATCTTGTTAACAGGCACATTCTGACTCAGCGAATCTAAGATAGGCCTGGGTTGTTTTTTCATTCTCTCAAGCTCCCTGATGATAGTGATGCCATTCCTTTGTGGGTCTTATCCTGAGCAGACTGTTTCCCATTTTAAAACCAGAATAATCAATGTAAGTGTCTTCCTACCCGATAAGAAAGATTGTGGGAAACTAGACCTTTACCATGTAACAGAACCATTTAGAAAAAATGCTCTATTTACTAATGTGAGCTATGCCAAATTAACAGAAATAGAACAGATAGAGAACAGAATCCTACAATGTTTAAACATAACCCAATAAATAAAATTATAGGAGAGGAGAAAGAGAGAGAGCAAGAGAAATGAGAGGAGAGGAAAGATAGGAAGGCAGAAATAGAGATGTCTCTGGTAATGGGAATTACAGCATTTAATTTTGCTCTTCATTTGAATTTTCCCATTTTCTGCTATAATCACACAGTTTTTCATAATATGGGAAAATTATTTCCATCTTTAAATGAATTCTCCCAGTTGCCTAAGCACACACTTATTTACGGCACTTCTTATAATTGGGGCATATGCTCCTGGTGGGGAATCCTGGGCCTCCATTAGGCACTGTCCCTTAGCCCTTTGAGAGAGGATATGATGAGGGAATATCTCATCCAGGCTGCTTCCACCCCTCAAAAAGATGCTAGGAGCATCCAGGGCCCTGGGAAATGTATATCTTTGACACTAACTGTACAGTTTGTGGAGTACCAGTAACAGGACAAGAGGTGACCCTGAGCCCTGGGACGAGTCCAAACATTGTGGCTGAAATAAATGTGTGGCTTGAGGGAGGGAGCAATGCCTGTTTGTATCTCTGACTGACAGCTGCTTAGATTAGCATTCCTCTAGCTTCTCCCCAGGGCTCTTTTCTCCTCACTACATTCTCTCTCTCTCTCTCTCTCTCTCTCTCTCTCTCTCTCTCTCTCTCTCTCTCTCTCTCTCTCTCTCTCCCCCTCTCTCTCTCTCTCTCCCTCTCTCTCTCTCTGTCTCTCTCTCTCTCCCTCTCTCTCTCTCTCTCCCTCTCTCTCTCTCTCTCCCTCTCTCTTCCTCTCTCTCTCCCTCTCTCTCTCTCTCTCTCTCTCTCTCTCTCTCTCTCTCTCTCTCTCCCTCTCTCTCTCTCTCTCTCAATAGTTTATTTAAATCCTAAAGACACTGTCCTTAAAAAGTCCTTCTTTCCTCTCCCGCTGGGAGACAGTCATCTTGATTGTTCAGGTTTTTAAATGGGAATCAGGTAAGTCAGAGCAGGGACCCAGGGTGGGCCGCCACCACAGAGAATACAAGAGTCTTCCTCTGATCTTGGGAAGCATGTCTCTAACCTCAATCTTTATATGCCTTTGAGACTTAGAACCCAGACCCCTGCAACAAAGTCTCTCTCATTAACAGAGGTCTAAAAGAGAGGAGTACACATCCTATGGCTCTCTGCTCCAGCTACCACTATGGCTCCATAAACACCCACCCAGTCTTTCTTATGAGCCTGGAGCAGAGTGGTGATAAGCAGGCTCTTCATGGTGTTAGTTAGCTGTAGAAACTAAGAAATCCAAAGGATTCAATGGCCCAGAGAATAAGAAATCTATTTCTCACTCATCTAATAATTCAGGCGGGTTTTCAAGTCTTAGCCACAGCTCTGCTCCAGGTAGTCACTAAGGACTCGAAGGCCAGCAGCTGCTCTACCCTTCTCTGTACATGATTGACAAGGTTCCTCCTGGTGTGGGCACTCTAGTCAGGAAGACGCCATGGTAAAGCACAGGAGAAGTTCAAATGGGCCAGGTCTCCAAGTGGTACTCAACAGTCTCTGCCTAGTCTCAGTATTAGACAGCAATCTTATAGGTTAATCTAACATCAAGCATGGGGGATTATTTTAGCTTCATGCTCCTCCCCCCACCCCAACAAAAAGGATAATGATGGGTAGGAAGTGTATTTCACCAAATTTTATAAACTAGATTGGAACCCCAGATTTTGGGTTGATGAACAAGTATTGAGCATCTACTGTGTACTGAGCACCATACTAGGCAGAGTAAGATTCAACTCCTGCCCTTTGAGGATCCATGTAATTTTTTCCATCTGCACAGTAGCCAGAGCCCGTCTCCCAGGATTTGAAGAAATACAGTCAACCTAGCCCTTCTCATACATGGGCACAGGATAAGTCATAAGAAAAGGGATTTGTGGCAAATCCCTTTTTATAGGCAAACAGCCCATGTAAAACTCCTCAGGAGAAGCCAAGAGTCAGTGGCTCATGCCTATAATTTTAGCTACTCTGCAGGCTGAGTTCTGAACATCATGGTTCAAAGCCAGCCTGGGCAAGAAAGTTTATGAGACTCTTACCTCAAATTAACCCCCAAAATGGCAGAAGGGAAGCCTTAAGTGAAAAAGGTAAAGGACAGCTCCCAGGCCCTGAGTTCAAGCCTCAGTATTAGCACACACGAGCGCATGCACGCACACACACACACACACACACACATGCACGCACAGACACACACACATACACACACACAAACACATTTGTATGATATTCAGGACTAATCAACATCTTCAATTAATGTAGATGCGCCCTCTATTCCAAAATTCAAAGGTTAGATTATCTTGGTGTAGAAGCTTAAGTAGTTGCACATAAACTTTATCCCTTTAATATCATCCCTTACTCTTGGGATTTCTACCCAAAATGATTTAGCTGCATGCTATAGGTTTTAATAAAATCCATTCCCATGATCCTTTAGGGATGAGGGGACTTTTTCTCTGCCAAAGGCCATTTGAGTATTTATAACATTATTGGTGGTAAATGATCAATACAGGCAGATAGCTGCAGGCAGCAGAAGAGAAGCATACATTTCTGTCCCATCATGTACCAAATAATTTCATAGTGGAACATTTTTAATCCCTGTGTCTATCAACATTTTAGCCACTCCCAGTCTCTCAATTCTCCATCAGAGTGAGACAATGCAGCAGTGACAAGATGGGCAGAGTGATCAGTTGCTCAGATGCCAGGAGAAACATCCTGGTTCGTGCATTCTTCATGAAGGCACAGACGTGCGGTACCCCTGACAGAGGGCTTTCAGTCACAACCAAACCAGCATAGAATCAACCTTTTCCCAAAAAGCAGGCAAGCAGATAGCAGTGGGCTATTTTCTGTCCAGAAACACGAAGTGCAACTAAGGAAAGCTCCAAGTTAGCAGTGGCTACTCCATAACTTAATAAATCCAGGGATTGATGGGAGGCAGACATCTGAAAACAAGACTGGTGGCAGCAGCTCAGAACTGGCCTGGCCAGAGGATGGCCAGAAAGGCAATTGTGAGCTGACAGGTCCATGAGCTTTCTGGGGTGTGTGTGTGTGTGTGTGTGTGTGTGTGTGTGTGTGTGTGTGTGTGTGTGTGTGTGTGTGTGTGTGTGTGTGTGTGTGTGTGTGTGTGTGTGTGTGTGTGTGTGTGTGTGTGTGTGTGTGTGTGTGTGTGTGTGTGTGTCCAGAAAGGCAATTGTGAGCTGACAGGTCCATGAGCTTTCTGGTGTGTGTGTGTGTGTGTGTGTGTGTGTGTGTGTGTGTGTGTGTGTGTGTGTGTGTGTGTGTGTGTGTGTGTGTGTGTGTGTGTGTGTGTGTGTGTGTGTGTGTGTGTGTGTGTGTGTACTCTAGGTTATTTTGCTAGTTGACTAGAGATAAAAGTCTCATGGATTTGTCTGCCTGGGCTGGCTTGAACTGGCAATCCTCAGATCTTAGTCTCTAGAGTAGCTAAAATTACAGACATGAGCCACTGATGCCCAGTAGTTTTCTGGTTGAGGTATGTTTGGTTTTGTTTTATTGAGTGCTTGAACTTAGGGCCTGGAGGCTGTCCCTGAGCTTATTTGCTCAAGGCTACTACTTGTGCTACAGCTCCACTTCCAGCTATTTTGGTAGCTAATAAGATGATGAGTTGCACATGCTTTTCTAAACTGATTGGCCTCAAACCGAGATCCTCAGATCTCAGCCTCCTGAAGCTAGGATTATAGGTGTGAGCCACTGATACCTGGCAATTTTCTGTATTTTTGGGGGGGGGGGGGTTCCGGTCATGGGGCCTGAACTCTGGGCCTGGGCGCTGCCCCTCAGCTCTTCAGCTCAAGGCTAGCACTCTACCACTTGAGCCACAGCGCCACTTTCGGCTTTTTTCTTATGTGGTACTGAGGAATCAAACCCAGGGCGTCGAGCATGCAAGGCAAGTGCTCTACCACTGAGCCACATTCCCAGCCCCAATTTTCTGTATTTTTAAGCAAAGGACAAAGATCTGAGGCATTTGGTTCCACAGCCAGAGAAGAGCCTTCCAACTGCAGGCCCCTCTAATATGCTCCAGTTACCTCTAGACACCCTTACTCTGTCCCTGGGAGAAGAGAAGCATTGTGGGCACCAGTCTGTGGAATATGATTTTTTAAATGATTACCATGTCCCCTTCCACTGAGAAAAACCTGGTGGGCAGCACCACTTCTACCTACAGCCTCCTGCTTCCAGGTGGAGGGTTTAGAGAGGTGCTGAAACAGGGTCCAGTCACCCTTTAGGGGTCAGTCTGGTGGAGCAAAACTGATTTGAGTCTTGGGGAAGGGGGAGTCCTGTTAACCACAAGAAGAAAGGTGCTTATAATGATTCTCTTCCCCTGAGTAGAGCTGGAGAGCTAGCAAGGCCATTTCCTAGCTATTGTTATCCCACCCTATGTCCCCACATAGCTGGCAAAAGAAGAGAAGAAGACCCCCTAGCTCCATCTCATGTCTCTCCAGGCCCAGATCTGGCTCCATCAGGGAGATCTGGCCTCCACCCCCACTCTCCACACCGAAGGTCCTGGATTGTCAGTGTCCTTCCCCTTTCCCACATGAATACTGTTCCATGATGACCTGGTGCTGCAAAAAGACACTTTCCAGCCCCCCCTGGGGCCACAGAGGTCTTCAGAGGACATTCGGCCACTGCCCCCTGCCTCTGGGAAAGACAGACAGCCCCGGAATCAGCACAGGCAGATGGAAGGCTGTCCTAATTTCTCCAAAATATCCACAAGATATGTCACCATCTGCTTAGCCAGTCAAATGATTGTGAAGATCAGACAGGTCAGGCAGGAGATCACTGTCCCACCACTGTGGCTGAGATCAGGGGTCATGGGAGAGGAAAGAATCCCTCTGCTCAGGGATACTTTCTGGGGAGCCCGGCGCAGACACTGGCTTCTCCCAGCCCTTCTGGTAGGGCCTGGCAGGTGACACTCAGACAAACTTCCAACAACTCCCCATAAACACAGACTGCAGCTCAGGATAATAACACCCTACATACTTGTGCTGGAGTAATGATTGTGTGACCTGCGTGTGCTTTCCCAGGGTTAAATCATCAGTCTTTCGGCAGAGCCTGGGCAGGAGTCTGACTTTCTGGAGTGAGCTGCTGGGCACAGGGGCCGGCAGTTGGGAAGGGCTTGTCTTGACTCACCATAGGCTCTTGTCTGGCTTTGGAACCAAATAACTCAGATCTTTGTCCTTTGCTTAAAAATAAAGAGTTATACACCATACAAGGGACTCACAACGGACACAGGAAGACGAAGGCAGAGCGTATCCTGAAAACACCTTGAGACTTCGCATCTATCACTCCGTGGGCCAGGGCAGTTGTGACTGATTCACCCACATTCCTCACAACCACCCCCCCCAGAAAGTCAGTCTTATTGTGTAATCATAGATATGGAAACTGGGGCACTGAGAGACTAAGTAACTTGCCCACTGAGTGGACAAACCAGGAATTAAAATAAAGCAATCTTAACCAGTCCTGTTCCTGAACTAGGTAAGAGCCTAATGGGAGGAGCATTCTTCCAAGCAGACAGGAAGTGTTAGAAACCCACCAGCTTGCCCTGCTATGAGCCATGTCAGGGGATCTAAACAGTGGTTCCCTGGGGAGAGAGGAGAATTGAATTTGGAGCCTTCACATGGATCATCTCAGGTGCATCTCCTACATTTTAAAAAAGACACCAAAATAAATAACCCCTCCCAAAGAGGTTTTCTTATTAACAAAAACACAATTAAGCCCCAAATACTGCCACTTGAGGGAAAGGTACTTCTGGTTTTTGGTTTGGGGTTTGTTTGTTTGTTTGTTTTTCTTTCTGGAGACCGTTCTGGTCACCAAGCAATGACAGCTTCATTCTGCAGTTTGGAAGACTGGCAGAGAGAGAAATAACCCCCCCAAACTCATTATGACCATGCTGTCTAATTCCTCCCCAGGGGAGCCAGGCCCAGTCTTAGCCAGAGAGGGGACACACAGGCACACAAGAGCCTTGTCACAGATCACAGCCAGAGCAGCTTCCAGGGCAGCAGGCAAGCCAGCCACATGCTCAAGGCGAAGGGCTGAGGGAGCAGTGCGGAGTGGTGGGGGGTGGAGGTAGAGTTGCTGGGTCTTGGAGGACATGGATTCTAAAAGTCAAATCATCTAGAACCAATTTATGTGGAAACAAAGTCACCCCTTTCAGTAAATACTTGTAGAATTTGGGAAGGATGGAATGGAAGGAGGGAAGAAAGTAGGGGGGGAGGGAGAGAAGGAAGAAGGAGGAATATGATTGAATGTCTTTATAACGCTGTATAATGGAGATATTAAAGCTAATTCCCAGTTTGAAAGGTAACGATGACAATAGCAATAATAAATAACTATGCTTTCTACTTATCCAGTGTCTGCTCCTTTGTCAGGCCCCCTGCTAAATGCTTGTCACCTGCTTCCTCATTTCCCCTTCCCAACTATCCTGTCCATTTTATTTAAAGAACACTTAGCTCACGGAAGCTGAGAACCTGCCTAAGGTCACAGGCAATTAGTGGATTTGCACCCACATCTCCCTAATGCCCAGTGTCCACCACCATGCCTTTGGTATCAATTGTCTGCAATTCCCCATCTGGGAAAGCGCTAATGTCCACAGAGGCAGGACTGGAGCCAGTTACTTCATCCTGCCTCACCAGCCCCTCACCAGCCCCAACTCTTCCAGTCAAGGACACCGTGGAGACAAATCACAGGAGTGGCAGCAGTCCCAGCAAAAGGGACTATGTCCTGACTAGTTGACCTAGGTTCTACCCTCACATAGGTCTCTAAGGCCCAAGATAACCTCTCCACTCACAGACACACACACTGAAGGGGTAGGAGTCAAAAGGAAAGGAGGAACAAGGACAGAGGAAAGCAAAGAAACAACATGAGCCCAGAAAGCAAAAAGAGCTCAGAACTGTAATATCTGGTCACCAGGCGGTGACCCCCCCAGCTCCTGCATGACCTTGCACGATTCTGCCATCTCTACTACAGGCCCACATGCATATAGCAGAGGTAATGGCTTGAACCATTACCTCCTTCAAGGTCATCTTGAGGATGCATCATAGAAAGCACTGGGTGCATCCGAGTTGTCTGTAAGGATTGGTAGGGTGGCGATTTAGTGAGGATATAGTAGCTGTCCCTCTTTATCTGTTTTTCTGAAGTTTCAGTGACATTCAACTTGAAGCTGGAGATTTTCATCTGGAAAAATTCCAGAAATAAGCAATTCATTCAGTTTGAAACGACACTCCATTCTGAATGCCGTCCTTCCTTGTCCCACCCTGGACACTGTGTATAACACCCACCCATTAGCCACTTATCTCTCTCCATGATCAGTTTACCCAGTATCACATATTCATTTTATTTAATAGTGACCAACCATCATGACAATGATGCAAAGGAGTCACCAGGGCCTAACAGATAGAAGCACAGGGAGAGGCTCTGCAGGGTAGAATATATTATACAGTCCACATAGGGTTTGGCACTAGTGTGGGTGGTTTTAGGCAATGCCTGGAGAATTTATCTAGCCAGAAATATAAGATGCATCTACAACAACTGTTCTTCACCCAGGAGGAGGAAGTGAATCTCAGGCACTAAATTGCTCCTTCCCATCTTCTCCTCCGACATTTACCACTGAAGACTAATCTAGGAAAAGCCCAGGGAGTCTTTCCAAAGGGTACTGTTAGAGTCATCATCCCAGGGTCCTAGCTAGCATTTGGGGTAGTATAATGGTGCATTCCATTGTGATTGAAGTAGAGGAATCTGGACTTTAATTAGCTGGGATCCAGTACACTGACTGGACAGCTCATCATATTCTTATAAATTGTCTCACTTTGTGTGTCTCTATGGTATCTGTTTTGTGGATGAGAACCATGGAACCATGGAGCTGAAGTCACCCTGTCCAAGGCTGTATGAATTTGAATCAGTGTTCTGACTTGTGGCCAATTTTTCACTGTACCAGCTACCCCTGTCTGTGGAACATGGCTGCTAGGTAGAAGGAACATCCATCTCTACCCTGCCAAGACAGAACCATTTCGATGGTGTCTACACCACTGTCCTCTGGCCTCCTCCAAGGATTTACACTCACACATTCACTCAACAAACATGCGCAGAAGACACACTGTGTGTCAGAGCCCTTTCTTGGGGCTGGGAGCTACTTCTAGGAATAAAATACACAAAATACAAAATCCACTCCTTTGTAGAGTCAAATTTCAAGCAAAGAGAGATAGAAACCAAATAAATAAATGTTTGTAAAATACACTGTGATTTTTTTAAGTCCTATGGAACAAGATAGAAAAGGGAGCTGGGGAAGGTTGGATAATGGCTCTCAAGTTTCAGTAAGAAGGGCAGGGTGCCCTCATGGACAAAGTGTTATACCGGCATAACGACATGAAGAAGGGAAGAAGGGAGTCATGTAGCCATATAGGCCCTACAACGGTAGATACCTATATGGAAATGCAAATATCCTGAGCAGGAAAGTGTTGTGGAATCGGAGGTCACAGTTGGGTCCCAGGACCAGTCAGCACTTTACCATAGCACTAGCCCAGGCTCTCACCACATCAAATGGAAAAACCTGACAGATGTCTGCTTCTCACTGACTCCCCATTTATCCTAGACCCACTCATCCAAAGTCCTCAGCCACCCAGAACACCTCTGAGGGCTAGCCTGGGAACAGTAGAGCCATGTGGGGAGGGACACGTGGAGGCTTCAATAGACTATGACACCCACCCAAAAACTCCAGGCTCCTACTCAGCTGGAGCTGCATTTCAAGCATCTTAAGCCACTTCATTTCATCTCAGCTCTTCAGCTAGTTTATGCATTACATAACAGCCAGATCTTAATGAAAGCTAGTTACATAAATTTGGGGGAAAACAGCAACAAAAGCACTTCTTATAACACAAGACATCAGCTCTTTTCATTCTATTGCTTTTGGCATGGAAGTGATTTACTGTAAGCAGGTACTTCAGAAGGGAACATAATTTCAATATTTTTTACCTTACCATCAGGGGGACTGACTCCAAAAGATCATTTAGCATTTTTATTTTACTAATTTAACACCCATCGACTGACAGGGTACTTGCTCTGCTCGCTTTTGCGGATAGCTCTAGAAAATGCACATGACAAACATTTCTTGAGCTACTAGACTGAAGCTCCATTTCATGAAAGTACCACCTAGAAGACTTTATAGACAGTACAAAGGAGCGAGAAAAGTTGCACAGAATACAAGAAGATGTGTGATGGGTGATAGGTGAGGCCAGACTGGAACAGAACAGAGTTGAAGCCAAACCCCATCACCTGGAGATGGACATCTTAGCTCCTGCTCTGGAAGTGAAAAGCAGCTGGATTTGTGGCAGGAAGAGAGATGCCACAGCTCTACTCCACATCCCCAGTCCCTTCTTAGATCAATTCCCTTGCTCAATTTTCTCTAACCCAGACACTTGGGCCAAACTGAGGCTGGCTCATAGGCCCTGCTGGCTCAGGGTCTCTGATTGAAGAAAATCTCAGGTTGCATCATGGTATACACAGGAAGGTTAGAATCCAAAATCATATTGGTGACTGAACCTTGAACTGCAAACCATTGTCACTTCAGCCAGCTTCAGGTTTCCTTCCCACTGGGCAAGAGAGATAATAAATGGTAAATATGATGACAATTTAGAGCAACACCTCCAAATCACAGGATGAAGAAATCAGAACCAACCATATCAAAGCAGTTGCACTCAGGGCTAACCTGACACATTCTGTTAAGAGGACCTAAAGACAGAAACCTCACTAAGGTGCTCTGCCAGCCAGGTGACTCCGAAAGTCTCCCTAGATGGAACTTCAGACTTCTAAAAAGCCTGCCAAGATGCTCATAAGCAACTGCTTCCCTTACAAATTTCCCTGGCCAGCACTTGAAGATCCCTATCAGTCATTATTTGCCTGTCTTTGAATGATGGTGGTGAGTGACACCTCTCAGGCTGAAAGAATTTTGTAGGGAAGAAAGGGGGATGACAAAGCTAATAATAAACCACTCACACCACCACCACTTGGTCTGCATCTCACGTGGCTATGACCTTGATGTGTGTTAATTTTAAGCCTCACCCATCCTCTGTGGGATGATGGTGTTCTAATTTACAGTAGTGTGCCTCAGACTTCAGCCTGTCCTGGAATCATCTGGATAGTTATGAAACCCAAAGCTGAACCCTATCCTGATAACTCAGTAGATCTGGGGTATGTTCCAACAGTTTGTATTCTTAACTAATTATCAGTTGGTGCTGCTATTGCTGCTCTGGAAATCACATTCAAAGCCCCACTGAGTGAGGTTTCCCAGACTGGCATTAGTGAGGGCCACACCTCATGCCGGTTCCTGGCACTTTGCATTGAGCTCAGAGCATATCTTAGGGCAGATGCTCTACTACCTGAGCCATGCCTTCAACCCCTTTTTGTGTTGGTTATAAGAAAGGCGAATGATTACACAGGGGCTGACCCGAGTTATGATCCTCCTATTTATGCTTTTCTCTATTATTGGAGATGATAGGCATGTGTCACTACACTCAGACATTGGTTAGAATGGAACCTCACAAGCTTTTACATTCAAGCTGACCCCTAAGGAGCCATCCTCCAACTTCTGTCTCCAAAATAGCTAAGATTACAGGCTTGAGGCACCTCACCCAAAGCTTTGTAAAGAAGATTCTAGGACAGAAAATAAGAGCCCTGGGTGACAGACAAAGAAGAGGCCCAGTGGCCTTTACACAGAAGAAAGGTTGACGGAGGTCATCCTGAAGGTGAGTTTTCACAAGCAATGCCCCAGGTGATGCCCCACCTAGCCACGGGTGGAAAATGGAGACCACAGTGGAAATCCAAGTGGTGGGTCCATCAACTCCAGTAGGCAACAACTCTACAACCCACATCTCTACTGGAGTAGAGGAGAGGAGATAGGACCTAAGCTTAAGGGAAGTCACTACATCACTTGCTATGACTCGGTTTCCTCGTATATTAGAAAAGAGAATGAGTCCTGTTATCTCAAGGCACCAGCTCAACTATGTAAACAGGCAACACTTAAAAATAAAGACCCTGAGCTGGGACTGTGGCTTAGGGTAGAGTGTTTGCCTCCCATGCATGAAGCCCTGGGTTCGATTCCTCAGTACCACATAAGCAAACAAAAAAGCTGGAAGTGGCTTTGTGGCTCAAGTGGTACAGTGGTAGCCTTGAGCAAAAGAAGCTCCGGAACAGTGCACAGGCCCTGAGTTCAAGCCCCAGGACTGAGACAAAAAATAAGTAAATGAAATAAAAATAAAGACCCTGCACTAAGGGTGTTGTGCAGTGTGTTCTATAAATACCACTGTGTTCATCGCCTCCATTAGGCATGTAGAACACTCTATCAACTGAAACCTTGCAAAGTGCTTCCCAATGAGCACTTTATTGGTGATGTTGCCAGGAGCTTTAAAGAAGCAGATAGTTTCTGTATGATACACACACACACACACACACACACACACACACACACACACACACACACACACACACACACACACACACACACACAAAATGGAGTGTTATTCCACTAGAAAGAATAAAATAGTGTTCTTTGCAGCAAAATAGACAGAGCTGGAAGTCACCATCTTAAGTGAAATGAGCCAGACTAAAAAAAGACAAATCTCTCATGCCTTCTCTCATATGTAGGATCTAGACCTAAAAACAAACAAACAAACAAACAAAAAGGCATGCTTGTACAGAGAGTGATCGCGAGGAAATATGGTTTAAGTACATTGCATATATGAGAGAAAAACATTATAACAAAATATGTTATTTTTGTAAAATTTTTAAATGCCACAGAAAAAAATAGTAAATAAAATCATATTCTGAGGGGGAAAAAAACCCATAAGCTTCTTGGACTGCCGTGCTTTTTGTAGGTTTTAACTCAATCCTTTCTCCTAAATGTTTGGTTTCAAACAAAAATAACAATTGTACTGAGCAGTTCTCCCATGTCAGTGGCTCAGTCCCCTGGTGCCAGCAGCCTTCTGCCTGCCACTACCAAATGCCATGTCGAGCATTAATTAGAAGCAAATTCGATTTTTAAAAATAGTGAGACATCTGTATGTAATGTTTTATCGTTACAATTAGGCAGATTGGCTTCTAAAGCAAATGCAGAATCATTCCAAGAGGGTTTATAGTCAGCAAAAGATAAACAGAATAGGGGTGGCCTTGAGCAAGTCAATCACAACCTTGCCCCTGGCTGGGCAGGGAGACAAGTACCTAGGTACCTCGTTGCTCTGCTATCTCTGAGTCTCCAGCCCAGTGACACTGTAGGGGGTCATCCCAGCTCTTACAATCCACCCTGTAGAACACCCTTGTGTTCGTTCCTCCTGTGGGTCTTTTCAAATGTCGCCCACCCAACAGACATCTGTTTACCATTAAAAAGCATTGCTCTAAAGCCAGTAATACACCTGTAGTCTCAGCTATATGGGAGGTAGAGACAGGAGGATCATGATCTGAGGCCATGCCAGATAAAGTTAGCCTGAAAGTTTCTCTCAAACAAACCAAAAAAAAAAAAAAAAAGCTGGGTGTAGTTGGCTGATGCCTGTAACCCTAGATACTCAGGAGGCTGAGATCTGAAGATCACAATTCCAAGCCAACCTAGGCAGAAAAGTCTGTGAGACTCTTGTCTCCAATAAACAACTTAGAAAAGGCCAGAAGTGGCTCAAATGGTAGATCACTAGCCTTGAGAAAAAGAAGCTTAGGAATAGCACCCAGACACTAAGTTCAAGCCTCTGGACTGACCAAAAAAAAGGGCAAGGGGTAGGGTTCAAATGGTAGAGCACTTGCTTAGCAAGGATGAGGTCCAAGTTTAATACCAGTACTGCTAAAATAAACAATATAGTACAAAAAAGCACTTGCCTTCCACTAACTTTTGGGACACAGGTATCTTTCTTCATTTTTCCTCCAGTGAGGATTTTCAAGAACTGAAGGGCATTTTCAGAGCCCATCACACAGAGGGAAGGGGAAATGTCATGCCATGAAGTGACCTTTCTCCATGAGGTACCACCTGTAAGTGTCTTCTCTAATGCAGCCCCAGGAAAACAGTGTTCCCTTACCAAGAGGTATCTTTCCTCAATCAGACAATGACGTTTATGCGACCCATTCTATTCCCTCTTTTATCTGGACTTCCAGACATCTCCAAATTCAAATATTCAAGAGTGTGTGTATACTCAGAAAGAGCCTATGCATAGCAAGTGAGTGCCACTGTGCGGTGGAGTCCCTAGTTCAATCTCTAGCACCAAAACAAAATTAAAAAAACAAAAACAAAAACTTCACATATTCCAGTGCAGTGCCTAGGTTTTTAGGCCAATAGAATAGTAAGCCTCTGCTATTCTATTATGGCCCTAAGTGTTTTACTTTATGTCTCGTTGAATGCTGCCATTTAAAGGAAATCAAGCTCCAAGCTGACATTAACTCTGACTTTCAGCAGACAAGGAAATGTCTTACAGGGATGGAATTGTCCCAATTTATTAAGGAGCTGAGTTGTACACAACAGGGCCCTCGTAGTTTTAGAAACATCCCCAAATGGAAGAGAAACTAGAACTCCAATACTATTTACTGAGTGTCAGCTCTGTCCCAACTCTTGTCATGATCACCCACCTCTCTCCCTCTCTCTCTCAGTAGCTATCTGTCCTATAGAAACTGGCTCTTATTCAAGTCTCACTAGAGCTGAGACATAGGTAGATAGATCGATCTGTATCTGTGCTAATTCTTACCAAGTCCTATTCTCCTTTCCTTTCTGGACCACCAGCAAGTTGAGGCCCAATGACCACTGCTGCTGAATGACAATAGGGTGAAGGTGAGTGTTATGTCCCTCCTGGCTTGTTGTACCAACCCTAAGACAGTCCTCCATCTTTTTCTTCATCCACCAGCTGAACAGGAAAGTGGGACCACAAACTGGAAGAACACTTGAGTCCCTGAATGACTTTGTGGAGTTGAGCCCTCCATCAAACTGCATGGATGGTGATATGAGTGAACATTATAAGTTGATTGTGGCTCATCCTCTTTTTGTTGTTGTTATGGTACTGGGCTTACAATACAAGCCAAGGAAGTTGGTAAATTTCCTTCTAAAGTTTTTGTTAACATTATACTACCAAGTATCATTTTCCCATTCCCTTTATTATTAACATCTTAAATAAAAAATATGATTTTTAGTTGTCACATAATATTCCACCTTAAAAAGGTCCCGTAATTTACTGTTCTCTTGTTTTTGAAGTTAGAGAGTCTCCAGTATTTCACAGTTATTATTAACACTGGGATATGCATTATTGCACATAAATCTCTGTGCCTCTCTCTGATTATTTCCTTGGGGCAGATTCTCAGATAGATGCTTGCTGGGAAGATTGCCACTGTGATGGATTTCATGTCTCACTATTCCACCCTCCTCAGTGGCCAGTGGTCAAAGATAAATACCAGTGCAGAGATGCTTGTGAAAGACAGGAGCACTGGGCCGTGGCTGGCCAATCACACACAGGAGGCAATCTGGATGTTGCTTTATTTGTGGCATTTCCCTGACTCCTCCTATCCAAAGGAGATTGGCCAAGGATGCATGAACTAACACTATTGTATGAAAATGCTTGATAGGAGCTGGGGGTGGGGAGGAGGCGGGGAGAAGGAAACCAATAATACAGTGATTTAGCAGTCCCAAGACCTTGGAAGTAGAAAAAGAGAAAGAACAAAGGAGCTTCCACCACGGGTCTTCCCTACAGCTGAGGTTGCCTGAGAACACTTCTGAATCCCAGTTCATTTTGAAGCTTCAAAAACCAGTGTGTAATTTCTTAATACAAATATGTTCCAGTCAATATTTGAGATATATTTATGTTAAGACACTCGATGCTGATTGGAAATTCCAGGGTATGGGGCATGCTGGATATTTTTCTTGGGTAAGTCTGGCACTTTATTGGCTGTGTGGGACCAGCTATTAGGGAACAGCGAGCAACCACATGGCTAGTGGGGATTGAGATGTCATTCGGCTTGGTGCCCTGAAGCTGAGAGCACTAATTAGAGAAGCCGGGGCTTTACTTTATACAATTGGGTGACTTACATAGGAGATCACAACACAAGGATTCCCACAACCCCAAAAGCAAGAGAGAATTCCAGAGATCCTGAGGCAGCTGTGCCTACAGCTTCCATGGGTCATGGAGTTCTAGGTATAGGCTGGTACCACTGGAAGTGGCGAGGGTACAGGTGGCAAACAAGGAAGTCGGCTTCTGCTGCAGTCTCTCCAATGGAACAAGAAGGAGGCAGCTAAAGACAGGCTGAGGCTGAGAGCCTGGAACAAGAGACCTCTCCCTGGCCTCACTTCTCCTGCCAACTGCCTTGCTGGGGGGAGAGGGGAGTTGGGGGAGAGAAAGATGTGCACATGCACACATGTGTGAGCGCACGCGCACACACACACCACCTTCAGGCTGTGCTGTGGCACAGTATGCTCTAAATTAATAGTTTCAGGAGGAAATGATTTATAAAGCAGGAGTTTGTATACAACCAGTGAAAATATTCTGCTTATTTTACAGCTATATTTATTTACAGCCAGATTATGAGCAAACAAGGTTACCTGCAGGCATGTGCACACACGCATGCAAGGCTAAATATACATACACGCACAATCAAGATTAAATGTACATACACTTATACACAAGCAAGACAAAATACACACACACACACACACACACACACACACACACACACACACAGGTTTAAAGCTTATATGAGAAGTGTGGGTTTGGCCTCTGGCTAGAACTACTAGTCCCTAGGGCTTCCTAGCTTACCTTGCAGCTGGGGCTTCAGCTTCTACCACCGCCATCTATGGTGGAGCTATGACTAGATCCTCACTTTTTTTTTAAATAATATTGAGGTTTAAATTCAAGGCTTTGTGCTTGGTTGGCTGATGTTCTATCACTTGACCCATGTTTCTAGCTGGGCTTTATGTTGGTTACTTTAGAGATGGAATCCACTAGATTTTCTGCCTGTATTAGTTTCAAATTAGGATCCTCTAGATTTCAGCCTCCTAAGTAGCTAGGATTATAGGTGTGAGCCACCTTCAGAAAGTTATCCTTCAGAAAGTGTCTCATTTCCTGTTCAGGGATCTGATCATAGTTACATCATGATCACAGATGCATACCCCCAAATCCAGCTTCCTTCCTTGTAAATGAAGTCTCCCAGACTCTTCTGTCCAGTCTTGCCTGGAACTATCATCCACTCAATCTTTAGCCTCCCATTTCTATTTCTATTCTCTTTCTATTCTCTTGCTTGGTTCCTGGACACTTCTCTTTTTGCCTTGGAAATCTTGTCCCTCTTTTGTTATCTTGATGCTTCTTCTTCACGGAGTCCCTTGGAGACAATGTGATGTCATCTTATCCCAGAAGCTCCATTTCTGTTGTTTCCAACCCCTCTGTTTGTGAAATGGCACAAGGCTTTGCAGCCACAGGAAGCTAACAGAGCTTCTGCTCACACATCTGGGAACACTGGAGCCCAGGCAGCAGCCCACATCTACGATGACCTCGGCTCTCTCTTCCCCCATCTGCTGCCTCCCTCACCTGGAGAACCCCTTCCATGGGCAAGAGAATGGCAGAGTGGTACAAGACACAGTCTTTGCCTCCAAGGCACTCCTTTAAGACTAGTGTGAGGAAGACAAGACTCATAGAAGGATACAGATTTCAAACAGGCCATACTACCATTGCCCAAGATCAAACAGCTTCTCAAATTGAAGCTCCTTCCAGAAATAATAACAATAAAGAACAGCTGGGTCTATTTTTTGAGTGGAGACTTCCCTGAATCAGACTCTGGCTCAAGCTGCGTCTGAAGGCCTAAGGCCTGTTTCACCTCACTACCCTGCCTGTCTGTGGAGTCTGAACTGCTGTCTCAGAGCTGGCCTTTGCTTAACACAAAGCCTCCAGGAATTTGACTCAAATAAAGGGGAGGGGGAGGGCAGGACCCACAAGGGAGGGAGTCTTTGCTAGTCCCTTTGTCACTGGCTGATACCCCCTCCTTGAACATCAAGAATGCCCAGGCTTGCATCTCAGCCCAGTCACCCACCTCTTTAGAAGCTTGTATCTGTTTCCACTGATCAAGGGAATGAATGTGCCAGGCCTGACCAGAATCTTTTCTAGGGACAGAAGAAGTATTGTTATTTCATAAAAGGAGGGATGGAGGGAGAATGATAGAGTTCTAGGACCTCCTTCTATTCTGATCTATATGGGATACCTGTTCTTGGCTCCCAGAAAATTAAAATGTCCTTTATATTTATAACAGGGACAATAACTTGCCTTAGGTTTTGAAAGCAAGGCAGAATATAGTCAATTCAGCTCACTTATCAGATGTTAATCTTACAGACTGATAATGAAGAAAGCCGAAGGAATCAGACGGGGAAACCAGGTTGGTCTGGGTTGTCAGGGGATTTGCAAAGGAAGGGGGAAGGGAGCTTTGAATTAAAATTAAATATTAGGAGGTGAAGAAATCAAATGCAGAAAGATTGGCCTGAAAGCCATACAGAAATCTGTGTAAAGAGCCAGGGAGGGGAGGTGACAGCTGGATGGGCTTAGGCAGAAAAGAATTGGAGGAAACAGAATAATAATGCTGCTGAGTGTATTATTAACCTGAAATTGGCCTTGTAGCTTCCCAACTGAATTAATTCTGAGGGGAGAGCCTGGGGCAGGGGTGGCAATAGCAGCTGATAAATCAACATAGCCTGAGTATTTCCTTTGTGTTTTCATTTAGAGCCTGAGTTTGGACTCTACTGGGCAGGGAGAAAGATTGGTGTAGTATTGAGAGTTAAGGGGGAAAATATGGATCCTTTGTTTCTCTGAACTGACTTACTTCACTTAATATAATTTTCTCCAGGTCTTTCCATTTCTTTACAAATAGTACTATATCATTCTTTCTAATGGATGAGTAAAATTCTATCCTGTTTATATATATTTCCTTGATCCCTTTGTCCATTGGGGGGCATCTGGGCTGATTCTATACCTTGGCTTGCTGTAATAAACATGGTTGTGCAAGTTTATACAAATGTCTTAACTGAAATAGAGTAGATTCAAGGGAGATCTCAAATAGTGTAACTCCTTAGAAAGCCAAAATCAAAGCAGCAAACCAAAACACCAAGAAATGGGTGCTCAAAGTGGGGTGGGGTGAGGTCAAGGGGAAATGGGTAGATGAATGAAGAGGGGGAAATGCAGACAAGAATACAATGCATATCCTATAACATTAAGAAGAGTGAAGGATGGGGTTAGTAGGGGATGGGTAAGAATGTTGAAAAGGGTTAACATTGATCAAGACAAACTGCTTTGTTAAATGGCAACTCCTTTGTACAATTACTTAAAGATAATAATAAAAATGTTTTAAGAAAAAGAGTTAAGGGGGGAAAGCAATGAGAAGATTAAGGAGTAATTCCTTACAACTCAAGAGAGAGAGGTCAAAAATCAAACTGTGCTGGTTTTTACTCTGTTAGCTGAACTAAAAGGGCTTTTCTTCCCTCCCCCACAGTATAACTCCTGCTTTCACTATATTTGATGTCAGTATAACTTGTGGAGGAGATGGAGAAAAACAAGTCGTTTAAGGTTACAGGTGAACCTGTTGCAACAATGAGAAGTACAAGTTGTCATGTCCAAAACGAGCTTTACAACGTCGGTGGGGGGGGGGGGGGAGGAGAAGGATTGGGATGGGGAGGGAAGGGGGGAGGCTGGGAAGGGATGTGAAGGGTAAACAAAGGAGGAGGCTGCAATGCTTGGTAAGAAATGTACGCATTATCCTGCCCATGTAATTGTAACCCCTCTGTACAGTATGTTCACAAATAAAATAAAATTTTAAAAAAGGGCTTTTCTTAATAGTATCTTAAAAAAAACCAAAAAACAAAAAACACCTTTTCATCCAGAAAATGGCGAGGGTGGGATAATGGTCTTAAGTCTGCAGATAGTGCAGCCATACCCAACAGCAGAATCTCTCTGAGAGGCCCGGACATGCCCCCAAGGGAAGACCTCAACAGATCACACCACTCTCTCTCTCTCTCTGTCTCTGAAACCCTCCCTAAACATGCTAAATACCTCTCCAAAGCCCTTTCTTTGTTCCTTTTTGTTATTGTCAAGGTGATGGACAGAGGGGTTACAGTTACATAAGTAAGGTAATAAGTACATTTCTGGTCAAATTTGTTTCCCCTTCCCTTATTTTTCTCCTACTTTCCCTTCTCCCCAATCCCCCCATGTTGTACAGATCATGAAAAGCTCTTGTGTTAAAGACTTGGACCTCAAGTGACAGTGCTGTTAGGAGATGGTGGAAATGTCAGGTTGGGCCTAGCTGGGGGTAGTTAGGCTACTGGGAACATCCCTGAGAGGAACTGTGGAACCCCTGTGCCTTCCCTTCCTGACCCCCAGAAGGTAAGCAGCAGGGCTCCACCTTGTGTTCTCACCACAATATTCTGTTTCAACACAGGCTCAAAATGACTGTGCATTGAAACTTTTACTCTTTATAAATTGTTTACTTCAGGTATTTTTGTCACAGCAACAGAAGGCTGACTAACACACAGGGACTTCCAATGCTATGCAACTTCAACCAGCTGTTTTTGTATGTTATGTGGGGAAAAACAGAAGGCATGTGATCTATATCTATAAAACCTTCCCGGTTGTCCAGTGATTAAGACTATGGTTCCTTCTGATTGAGCTTCAATCAATCAGCCACTCCAAAGTTTATATCCATTGGGTGTATACTGCCCGTTCTAGATGAAGCAGTCTAGTTCTCAGTATGTTTCTCCATATTAAATAAACCTGGGTCTTCTGGCTCTTCCTGACTCTTCCTTATATAGATTATTCACACCTAATCTGAACATTCAAAATGCTCTAAAGTCTGCAACTTTTTGAACATAATCTACATCAATTTGTATCTCTTATTTATAACATCAGATGTTACTCATTGTACTTAGAACACAGTTTAAATCCCTACCTAAATTCTACAAGATTCATCATGACCCATCATCTCCCCAACAACTCATATCACTCCTTCCCCTGACCCACCCCAATTCCAGCTTCTTTTAGATGCTCACCTAGGTTGACCCCTATAGCCAACCACATACTCAGCCTATATGCTGTTCCTCTGCCTGCAGTGGTATTCCTTCACTCTTCAGGGGCCGTTTCCTTCTCATTGTTCATGTGTCATTTGGGACCTTGCTTCCTTAGAGAGGCCTGCTCTGATGTCATATCACACACACACACACACACACACACACACACACACACACACACACACATTTCATATACAATATACTACCATTTTTCATTGTTGCACTATGTAAAACTTGTAACTTGAACCTGTAATGGAACCTCCATAGAACAGAACTTATAAGAGTTTGCTCACCAGTGTATACCCAGGATCTAGTGTTCTATCTGTGTAAATGTCAATGCATGTCTCAAACACCAAACACCGTTGTCTCCCATCCTCTTTTCCCTCCTACTCCCTCTTTAAGATCCAAGTCAAGCCGGGTACCAGTGGCTCATGCCTGTAATTCTAGCTACTCAGGAGGCTGAGATCTGAGGATACGAGGTTCAAAGCCAGCCCAGGCAGGAAAGTCCATGAGACTCTTACCTCCAATAAACTACCAGAAAACCAGAAGTGGCACTATGGATCAAATGGTAAAGCACTTGCCCTGAGTTGAAGAGCTGAGGGATAGCACCCAGGCCCAGAGTTCAAGCCCCACAACTGACAAAAAAAAAAAAAGATCCAAGTCAACCATCCAGTATAAAGTCATTCTTGATTTCAATGAGTAGAGATTAGCCCTCCTCCATGCACACAGGAGAATATGACTAGATGTCCACCGTGACTGGATGCCAATCATGATGACAGGCACTGGGAACACAAAGTCAAGTTCAGACACGTTCCTGATTTCAAAGGTCCTACAGCCTAGAGTAAGTACCATAGGATCAAAGCCCTTAGGATTTGCCCTCCATCTTGGGCTGCATTTATCCCCAATGCCCTCAAATGTTTGCAGCCACACAAAAGACTGCTTCACTCAAAAAAAAAAAGTCTTCCCCAGAGAAAGCCCAGCTATTTATTGAGCACCACCTGGCACATGCATTAGTTCAGCCCCAGGTTTTCCTTTATGGCCAACTGTATTTCAGCCCCAGCTGATGTCCTACCCAAACCTTCAGAACCGTGGAGAAATGAGGGGCAATAAATCGCCATCCACTCACCCAGCCTGGCTAACTGCCACCACACTGCCATGGCCACTGCCTGTCTATACACTTCAGATGAAAGACTTCACAGAAGCCGCAGATGAAACTGAACTTCAATTAGGCCCTGCTGCAAATTAGCCGTGGAGGGTGACATTTTCTAATCATGGAACATTAGCATCCCCCATAATTATAAAATTGTGGAGCTAACATGTTTAGGAGTGAGCAAGACCAATGTTTTCAGCAGAAGTGTATATGTACAAGTACAAATACACTTGCACACACACACACACACACACACACACACACACACACACACACAGAGCCATGGGACAGTGGGATTTATCTCCTAAACATTTAAGATTGCATCTCACCCTCAGTCAGAATTACTATCATCAAAATACAAACAACAACAAATTCTGGCAAGGGTTTGAGTATAAGGAAGGACCCCTATACACTTGGTAAGAATGTAAACTAGTACAACCACTATGGAAATCAGGATGAGGTGCCAAAAAAATACAACCTAAATAAATAGGCCTACCTTTGTACTCTGCCATTTCCCATACTTGGGCAAATATCCAAAAGACTTCTAGTCCAATATTAGTTTGCCTTATCACTCTCCCCCCTGCCAAAGTGTACCAAAACAAAAGATCCCAGACAGTGTCTGGCCCCTTCCCTGTGGCATGCTGTCAGTCATGAAGACATCACTGAATGTCATGTCTCTATTTTTCAATACTTCCCTTTGTCGACACAGATTGATCTGCCAGTTAAATATTTAGGCACACTCATCTCCCTGAGTCAGAAAATACAGCTTGACTTTGAGCAATGAGCCAGGAGGAACCAAGGTTGGAACTATTTCCTGCCTGGAACATGGAGGAGAGGTCAAGCAGTGACAAGAAAAGACCCTCCTCCCCACTCCAGGCCTACACATCACTGCCAAACCTGACTAACCAAACTTCAGCAAGTTCAGCTAACTAACCTCCAGAGTACAAGGAAGGATGAGAAAGAACAGCCAGTCCCTGTCCTTAGATGGCCAAGGTTATGAGTCCCACTTACTCATATCCCCTGACCCCTCTCAGTGCATGGATGCCTGGCCTTCCAATTATCAAATGGCTTTTAGGTCAGTTGGCTCATATAATGCTCTTAGTATTCCTGTGAAAGCTAACAGTGCCAGTAAAATGGCATGATGTACCTCATTTAATTGCTATAATACTCCCCCATAAAATGCAAATTATTGTCCCCAATTCACAAATAGGAAAGCTAAAGGTCACAGAGGTTAAGTGAACAGTGAACAGTTGGCTCAAGGTCACTCAGAGATGAATGAGAGATCTGTAACTACAACTTAAGAACCCCTCTCCCATGATGGGTTCTTTAAACCAGATACCCCACTGATCTTAGCCATTGACTGAGAGATGATGACATTAGATCTCCATGGGGAGAGGTGGGGAAGGGAAGGGATAGTAAGAGAAAAAGGTGGGGGTAACAATGCTCAACAAGAAATGTACTCATTGCCTTACTCATGTAACTGTAAACCCCTCTGTACAGCATCTTTACAATAAAATAAACTTTAAAAAAGAGGTAGAACTTTTGGAAAAATGCTAGAAAAAAAGAAAGTTGTTAAATACTCATATAAGGTCACCAATGGATACAGAAGTCTAAACTCATTTTTTTATAACCTCAGCTTAAAATCCTTTTTTTTCCCTCTATGAGTTCTATAGAAGCACAAACTCTTTCTTGGAAAACATTGTTTGATTTCTGGTTATAGGAAGAGGTCCAAAGCCAGAGATGGAATCTCTTAGCTCCCTTTGTAAATGCTTGTCCCATAAGGTAGTTTCAGAGCAGTAGCCATCAAAGCTCTGGGACCTTGTTCTTCATTGGCTGCAGTAAAGTGAACTTCAGAATATGGAGGGTCATTAGTAATTCTCCAAGGGCACCCCGCAGGGCTAAAGGCAGGGCCATGGTGAACCCAGAGGACAGCAGAAGATGCAGGTTGTCAAGCTCCTCCTAAGCTAAGAACACCCAAGCCAGACATTTACTTTGATAATAAGCAAAGACTTTAAAGAAACCCTTTCCTTCCTTTCCCTCAAGGATAGGCAGAGTACCTATCCATCAGCTAAGCAGGAGGAACAGAGGAAGAGAGGCCAGAACTGTGTTGACCAAAAATGCCAGAAAGAGTAGCAACCATTCAAGAGAATATCTCAGGCTCTGTAAGGCATCCAGAAGAAGATAATGGCAGTTGAATCCTACTCCTCCACTCTCCCTGTGAGATAATTGGGGGATGTTAAATACCGCAAGGGAGTCATAGGCTTTCTAGAAGCGAGAATTCAGACCCTTCCATTCCTCACTCCTAGTATAGCATGCATGTGAGTCTCTGGAAGAAGTCAGCCCCAGTGGCCACCATCTTGGAAACACCCAAACTCCTCCTAGACCAGGACTCTTTTTGGCCACAAGTCCACAATAAAGTAATTTTTAAATGTAAGAACAAAGGGAAAATAAAGTGGCTGAAGTGACTATAAAGTCCAACAACAGAACTCACCTCAAGTGCAGCTAACCAGAGTAGAAGAATATCATCCAGTTCTCTGCCACCCCCCACCATCCTTGCCTGTCTGAGCTCTATCACTAAGTGTTCACTTCCCTATGACATGTGATCTTCCCATGGTAGACAGACGTCTCATGTGGCTTTGTGCTTGTGTCCTTTCACTGATGACACTCCAGAGGAAGGAAGACCTCCCCTTGCTATGACCCATAGCTCAGCCTTATTGGAGCCACACTCACATTCCTTGAACCAGTTACCACACTCACAACGGGAGAGAGATACGGGGACTATAAATGGCAGCCTCCATCAGAAAGACTAAATATGGCAGTTTCCCAAAAGAAATGGTATTGCCTTTTGCCAAAAAAAAATAAATAAAATAAACTAGGCCAAACATACTGGAAGTCTGCATTCTAACTTAGCCATTCTAATTTCATGAATTGCTTTTTTTTTTAAGTAGACTCAATTTTCTATACAAGTTTTATATTCAAGTATAAAATTTTTTTTCAAAAAGTCAAATCAGAACCTTTCATCCTAACTCACCATCTCCACACTAGATATTCCCACAGAAGGTATACCTTTGGAGTAATCAGGAGCTTGGCCGGTAGTAAGAAAGTGGTATGGCTTCTCCATCTGACTGTTGTTCAATAATCAGTAGTGAATATCCTTCCCCAGGCAGGAACTTGAAAGAGAGAAATTATGGAAAACAGGGTTCAGAAACATCCCTTTTAAACCTCTGACCTCCTTCACCCCTCTGTTAAAAGTGAAAGAGATAGAGGAGGAAGTGGGGAGAGGAGGACAAGACATCTAAACAACCAACGAGGTTGGTGCATGAAGTAGACATCAAACCATGCTAAGCAGAGAATTCCCCAGCTTCCAAGCACCTCTCCTCTTGTCCCATCAATCCCCCCAGGCCCCGCCCCCAGCTCCTCAGAAAGCATTGGGCTGGGAGAACCTCCCAGATCACAGCTGCTTATATCAATGCCAGCATGGTCAGTAGTGTTATATACCAAGGAGACATTTCTCTGTTGTGCTACATACCCTCAAACTCCTTAGTATATGTAAACCTTGGTGTGCTCTTCTGTCAAATGGGAGTAGTGTTTGGGTATCATGAGGAATTGGATCCTCATAATAACTTCATGTGTTAATGACTTTATAAATGCTTAGAGTAGTGCCCGGGAACAGTACAAGCACTCAAAAGAACATTAAGTGCATCCTCATCATGAACAACCAAGTATGTGTTTCCTACATTTAAATTGAAAGAAAAGGCATCTCAATCATATAGGCACTATTTTTCAAGTATGTCATCTTAATGAATTAAATATAAATTCATTGAAAAGTGTTGCTAAATATGATGTACCTTACAGTAATTATTTTCTTCTCAACCGCTGAACACTGAAGAACAGTTACTCCCATGTTGAGAATCTTAAGACTCCAAACAGGTTGAGAAGCAGCCACACATCTCACAATGCTGTCAGTACAGTGACTTAGATTCCATAGAAGTCATAACTCAACTGCAGGGAATTAGGAGCTGGCTTCTCACCTAGTCAAAGAATGATGTTCTATCCTATTGCTCTTTATTACCATTGCTTACAAGGAAATGAGATAGCATTCATGGCATCAGTAAGCATTAAATGTCCTCATCTGTCCTGTCTACCTTAGGAGTTCAGCTTGCCTAGATTTTTCTCTCCTTCCCATGACATAGTCAGAAGCTACACTGTCAGAATGACTTCCAACCCATAAATAGCTCTGCCATTTAGATGCCGTGGGGATAACATTAATACCAAACACAAAGGCTAAGTAAAAAGCCTTTAGCCCACTGAATGGCCCTTAGATTTCAGAGTTATCAATCCAGGGCAGCCTGCTAAGTTATTATGGCTACAGTGCCACTCAGTGAAGTCTGTGATCATGAGGAAAGTTAGGAGAAGTCAGGGTCACCTTTAACTATAAAGTACCATGAAAAGACTGTGGGCCAGCTAATTACCCCACCTCGACTGGTACATTTCAAAGGCTGCTCATAGTCTTCTACAATCTAGTCTGCAAATGGTTCTGTGGCTCAGTTTCCCCAATCCAAAGATAGTTCAAAATTCACAGCATTTTTTTTTTTGCCAGTCCTGGGGCTTGAACTCTGGGCCTGAGAGCTGTCCCTGGACCCCTTTTTGTTCAAGGCTAGTGCTCTACCATTTGGGCTACAATGCCACTTCCAGCTTTTTCTGTGATTAATTGGGGATAAGAGCCTCAGGACTTTCCTGCCCAGGTTGGCTTCGAACCACAATCCTCAGATCTCAGCCTCATGAGTAAGATTACAGGTGTGAGCCACCAGTACTCAGCCACATCACTTTTAATTTGGGGGTTAAATAGCCAAACAAGTCTCCAAGATGGTGTGGACATTATTTCACTTTGGGATAATAACAAAGAAATAAAGAAACAAAGAAAAAATGGGCAAGAAATGTTGCCTACAATCAAGCACTGCGTGACTGCCAGAGCTTGGATAGAGTGGTAGACTCCTCTGAGCTATGGGAATGACCCAAATGGTTTCTGGAACCTGCATCCTTTCTATCCTGTCCATCCTTTCCTAAAGCCTTCCCTGATTGAGGGCTTAGACTCCAACTGATAAAGAGATTTGCTATTATCCAGAATTACTTGTACTTCTTTCCCTTAATAACGTAGGTTTGGACTCCATTTTTCATATTGTCTTAAACTTCCTATAGGAAGTTTCTCATTAGGATAAACAACAGCAAACGCCATGTGATGTACTCATGGAGAGAAGGGTCTGAATCCATCTAAGTCCCTCATTCTCTAGGTATCTTGTGAAGAACCATGCTGGTTACAGGCTTATACAGGGTGAAGATGGTTTAGCTCTGGCCTCTCTTCATTGGGGGCAAGCCATGACAATGGTATTGAAAGTGTGCTTACATTGTCTGAGTTCAGCTGTCAAACGCTTTGAGTTTGGATAACTGTTTTTTTATTTATTTATGTATTTATGTATTTATGTATTTATGTATTTATTTATTTAGGCCAGGCCTGGAGCTTAAACTCAGAGCCTGGGCACTGCCCCTAAACTTCTTTTGCTCAAGGCTGGCATTCTACCACTGGAGCCACAGTGCCACTTCTGGCTTTTTCTGTTTATGTGGTGCTGAGGAATCGAACCCAGGGCTTCATGCATGCTAAGCAAGCATTCTACCACTAAGCCACATTCCAAGGCCCTGGGTAACCATTTTTGACAGGAGTCACTAAAAAGGTTGGTTGCCTGGTACTCACACAACTATATGGAGGCTAATGAGGATGAGGCCACAGAGCCCCCAACTAGCTTATTACCTTGCCACCTAAAGTAGTCTGGGAGACGTTAAGTGGTCACTAGCTTCTTGGCCCTCATATTTGTATTTTGACTATTGGTTTCTCTCCATAATGAGGAGTAGAATAAAAGAAATAGGACATAAAGGGCTGCCTAGAGCTCCAATGAGCTTCTTTAACTAGCTCTCCTTCCCTGTAGCCGTTCTCTAATAGGATGAGTGTCCTGGACCAAGCAATTTATCATAAAGACATGTAAAGAATCCACCATCCACTGTGTAAAACTCACAAAAATGATCCCTTCTCTGGCTACAGTCTGAAACATGATCACCTAGCCCTCACCCAGATGATGATGGATAGATGCATTTGTAGAGCCTCAAGTAAATCTCAGACAACTGTGTTGTCTTTCAACTGAAGATTCTGTTATAAATGGTTAGAGTCTAAGCCAAGATATTCAAAACCAAGTTGCACAGTGGTAGGTCTCCAGACATGCCCCCAATTTCTTCACTATTCTGAGTCTTAGTACCTGAATGTTTCCTTGAGTTTAATATGCACAGATTCATTCCCAGTATTGCTAAAATGAACTTCTCCTTTTGCTTAAGCCATCCAGAATTGGCTTCTGCTATGTGAAAAGAAAAAAAGAGAAAGAAAGAAGAGTCAGGTGCTAACATATGATGGTTATCCTAGCCACTCAGGAGGCTGAGATCTGAGAATCACAGTTCAAAGCTAGTCCATGAGACTCTTATTTCCAATTAAGGACTGTTATATGGTAATTCAATCAAGAGATACAGAGAAGCCACATTTTGATAGGTTGGGAGTGTTTATTAGAAAGACTGTAAGTAGACAACATGTCCCCACCAACTTGAAGCCTCAAGTACAGTTAACACTTTAGAAAACTGAACCACAAGGATAGTACAGCAAAGAGAGAGCAGAAAAACAATCCCAACAAACTTGATCAACTCTAATGGAGAGATGCAGAGGAATGACATGGTGACCTGAGGGAAGTCAGGAGACATGAGGCACGGCACAAAATGGCGGCTGAGCTGGTCAGAGCCTAAAATAGGGTCATGGTCAGGGGGAAAGGTCACAGGGAGCTTTAGAGTCTTGTGAGTGTATGGCACAGGACTGGCAGGCACAGTAACCCAGTGTCCAAGTCCTCACCCCTGCTAGGAATTCAGGAACATCCATCATCTCAGGGTGGGACTTTGCCTTCATCCACCAAGATGGGGCCAAGTAGATGCAATTCCCTAGCATCCACCACATTCCCAAGATGGCACCAGTGAGACCCAGTATCCTTATTCTACTACCCAAAAACTGTAAATGGCGCTGTGGCTCAAGGTGGAAGTACTAGCCTTGAGTAAAAAAGCTCAGGGACAGTGCTCAGGCCTGAGTTCAAGCCCCACAACTGACCAAAAAAAAACTCTAAAAAGAAAAGCTGGTTTCTTTCAAAAACCTTTGAACAAACCTTTTGAAGTTGAAGATCTTCTTATAGTTGTTTGAGAATCATGATGTTCTGTAATCTCTCCATTTATGTAAAAGACATGTTGGAAAGAGGGGGAAGAGTGGAAGATTTGTTTCCAGGTCCAAGATTCTTGGAGTGCTTTTTCTCTGTATGCAATGAATGTGGGCATGCTAACAATTACATGTGTGACTGTACAGGTAGAAATAGCAGAGAGAGCTATGGAGAAGCAATATGATCTCAATACAGGATATGTGAAATTAGAAATCTTTACAAATGAAAGAGAGGAGAGGAAAGAAGGAGGTTAAAAAAGTAATAGAGGGCCGGGCGCTGGTGGCTCACGCCTGTAATCCTAGCTACTCAGGAGGCTGAGATCTGAGGATCGCGGTTCAAAGCCAGCCCGGGCAGGAAAGACCGTGAGACTCCTATCTCCAATAAACCACCAGGAAAGCGGAAGTGGCGCTGTAGCTCAAGTGGTAAAGCGCTTGCCTTGAGCTGAAGAGCTGAGGGACAGTGCCCAGGCCCAGAGTTCAAGCCCCACGACCGACAAAAAAAAAAAAAAAAAAAAAAAAGTAATAGAGGGAGTGAATTTGGTTAAAGTACACTCTACATGTGCGGATATATCGTAATGAACCTCTTTTGAACAATTAATGTATGCTAATAATTTTTTTAATGAGTAGAAGCAATCCAGGGCCTGGAGAGCAGAGCCAAGGAACAAAAACAGCTAGCTGCCTGTAGGCTGGGAAAGCCTGGATTCCCATCCAAGCATCTCCCATGAGGTAGGTGAAGCACAGCTCTGTTGCCCCTTCTCAGCTGTGCAATCTTGGGTATGTACTATGTACTCTATGTCTTCTGTGTACTGATGCTAAGTCTCACCCTCCTCAATGGCTGGCTATAGCACATGCATTCGCATATGTCTGGTGGTCACCTGGTAGTTTTCTGGGCAGTTCGTGAACAGCACTCCCCACGTTTGGCTCTTTGAGGACCTTGAGCAAACTACTTAAAATCTGAGCAATCACCACAGTATCCTCATCCTAACCAAGGGTATAATAACAACCCATCTCAGAGAGTTTGTGCCAGAATTAAATGAGATTAAAAATGTAAATCGCTTGAGAAAATGCCTGCCAACAAGTAATTGCTAAAAAACATCAGCAGTTATGATATTATGTTCTAGCACCACTCCAAATGAGAGTTTGCTAGAGAGAAAGGACAGGCAAGGGACTCTAGAAGCAAAAGTTGGAGAATGTTTTTTTTATATATAAATGGTTTATTTTTGTGAAAGAGCTGTTATTATCCTCTAGAACTAATTACAGATGTGATAAAATACTTGATGCTTTGCCTCCAATAAATTCAAAGTAGTGTTATTACATAGATCAGTAGGAGAAAAGTTAGAAGTGATTTTCTGATAAACTGCTTATCAGGCTAAGGGCATTTGGACACTTGAACCACCAAAAGAAAGTTAAGTGTCTTCCTTGTAGTAGACTGGGAGACGAAGGTGCCAGTAAAGTGGCCATTAATGACTTCAGAGGATGAGATGAAAGGGTACTTAATTTGAAGACATTTTCATTTATCTTAATACTGTTCTATATGTAACCCCCTTGGTCAACCTCATAACTAAGAACTATAGTTATATTGAAAAAGAACTATAGTTATATTGAAAAAGAACTATAGTTATATTGAAAAACTATAGTTATATTGAAAAAATTTCATAGGGAAATTTTAGGATGTTTGGTCAACCTGCAAGTAATTATTTCACTCAATAATTTATATTCCAATTATTTTGGTTAAGATGCACCTTTCCACAAGAAAGATAAATACTTTGGACATGTGCAGATTTCCTAATTAGATCACTCCATGTATTATTTCTCTCCGTTAGTATATTTAACACAAATGACTTTGTGGCAGATATTGTGATCATTATTTCTCTCTCTCTTCTCTCTCTCTCTCTCTCTCTCTCTCACACACACACACACACACACACACACACAACCTAGAGATATAAGAACTTGCCTAAATTTGCACTAGTGTGAAAGTAATGATAACAATACTGAGAGCTTTCCATGAGAGAAGCCTTGACGAAGGCATAAATTCACAAACATAATCTCATTTAACCTAACACTTATTATTTTTAATTGTTCTCATGTGTTTTACAGAAGACAAACTAAGGGGTAGAGAAGTTCTGTGATATATTAACTTCATGCAGAAAGGTAAGATGAAGGCCTAGATTTGAACCTGGGTCTTGTATGACTGACATCAGATTTGTCGCAGAGCAAGATGTAAGTCCAGGCCTTCAGTGGAGCAATCCTTCTTTTTAACATGTCTGGGCTTTTTATATCTTAGCAGGAACAATCTGCCTGTACGCTCAGTAATAAAAATGTGATCTTCCAAATGATGGCAAACAAAACTGTTTATAAAACAAATAACATTTGCGAAGTATTTTGGCCAATAGCTCATTCTGTTGCTCAGAGGATCTTCCAGACCCCAGGTGGAGCCTCCTGGGTAGGGATTATGCAAAGTTAAGGATGTTTAGCAAGAAGCTAGAGTCTGGATGCCTTTCACAGGGCCCAGTGGGGTGGGCACACCATCTGCATCCCTTTTACTTCACCTGTCCAGCAATTACTATATGAGCCAATCAAAGCACACATGTGGATCCAGGCTCCAAGGGAAAAGACTGGCCCTCTCCTTTCAATTAGCCAAAAAAATGAAAAAAATCTTCAAGAGCTTGGCATAGGTTCATGCCTATAGCCCTAAAAACTTAGGAGGCTGAGATCTGAGAGGATATAAGTTGGAAGCCAGCCTGGGCAGGAAAGACCATGAGACTCTTATCTCCAATTAATCACACACACACACACACACACACACACACACACACACACACACACACACACAAAAGCTGGAAGTGGAGCTGTGGCTCAAATGGTAGAGCACTAACAACTCAAGGAATAGTGCCCAAGCCCTGAGTTCAAGCCCCAGGACTGACACAAAAAGAAAATATCTTCAAGAGAAGAATGGGAAGCTGGAGGCTCATTATACTTTGGGATACGACTATAATAGTAATGATACTTTTTTAAAATGCCAGCTTGAGCTGGGAAGGTGGCTCAGTGGTAGAGTGCTTGTCTTGCATGCATGAGGCCCTGGATTCGATTCCTCAGTACCACATAAGCAGAAAAAGCCAGAAGTGGTGCTGTGGCTCAAGTGGTAGAGTGCTAGCCTTGAGCTGAAGAGGTGAGGCCCAGAGTTCAGGTACCACAACCGACAAAAAATAAATAAATAAAAATAAAAAATGCCAGCTTAAAAACTCAGCTCAAGCAGAGCACCTGAGATGTACCCATCTAGGACCTCCTGCTCCTTTATTTATTTGATTCTTAAATCTTGCTCATTCTTGTGTCCCCTTAAAACTAGTTTTACAGCTGGGCACTGGTGGCTCATGCCTGTAATCCTAGCTACTCAGGAGGCTGAGATCTAAGGATTGTGGTTCAAAGCCAGCCCGGGCAGGAAAGTCAGTGAAACTCTTATCTCCAATAAACCACCAGAAAACCAGAAGTGGTGCTGTAGCTCAAGTGGTAGAGCTCTATCTTTGAACTGAAGAGCTGAGCGACAGTGCTCAGGCCCAGAGTTCAAGCCCCCATGACCAAAAAAAAAAAAAAAAAAAAAAACCAACTTGTTTTACATGGCTTCCAACAAGTAAAATCTATTTTATCATGCTAGTGGTATGCAGCTTTAGACAGAAAATTGGGAAACAAAGAAGGGAACTTAAGTTCCTTTTACCTTGGCAGCTGGCTTGGGTGTTACAAATGGGCAACCACTAGTGTAGGCTCTGAACCTTCTCAGAGTCTCAGCAGAGAGGAACCAGCTTGTGACTGTACTTCATGCTGGCAAGGGACATGCCTGAGGGATGGCAGTAGGACCAGAGCTAGCTCCCACCCAAAGTCTTCCCAGATGCAAGTAAGATTCCTGCAAGGGTCAGAAGTCTGGGTCCCTGACTATGTTGTAACACATGGGTAGTTAGAAAGTCTGATTTTTTAAGATTTCTTTCCTGTCTCATAGAAATGACCTTTGATCTAAAGACTAAGAGTAAAATGTCACGGGCAGACTGCCAGCAGTAGCCCTGAGAGAGCACTTACAGTGAGGACAACCTGCCACCAAGCGGGGCACACCTTTACAGCTCCTCCCCCACCCCTAATGGCATCTAGCATAAGCCAATTCGGGCCCCAGAAAATGTGACTGGGAAGGAGACTGTGGCATTCTAGATGGGAAGTTCTGCTGGCTCACAGGACACTCAGGTTCAGAATCAGGATTTTCCAAGGCTCCCTAAAAGCCACCACTTGCAAATTCAGCCTCCCCAGAAGCAAAGAAAGCACTGTAGAGTAGAAGGGTCACTGACAGGTTAAGGCGCGCTGACATGCTCATCTGTTTGCTCTTATCCCCTCCCCCAGGGCCTCTTGTTAATGAGGGAAAATCTATAAGGCTGCTTCTGCTCGGCTGTCAACCTCTCCTCTTTCACTACCCCAACCCTACTCTTATCTTGGGGGTTCTCTGTAGTCCAGTTTCCAGGCAAGAGGTAGAGTCTTATGCAACATACAGTACAGCTGACTACAGACAAGCAGGCTAGAGTGCAGTCCCTGAGGAGTTGACCCCTGTGGGGAGTCAGACTCACGTGTCAATAAGCATCACAGAAGTCACCCACCTGCCCCACACAGGCCCAAGTCCTGGGAAACGGGCTTCAGAGCCACACTGTGTACAGGGGTTATAAAGCCATGTTCCACATCAGGGCTATAGAGCCACACTCTATACAGGGATTATAGAGCCACACTCCATACAGTCGATCCTCCATGGCACCAAGGCACCAGAGCTCTGCTCAGCCTGCCATTCTACTCAGATGCAATCTGTCCAGTGAGAAACTCAGAGAAGAGATGCTCCCTGTCTATCTCCAGAGCATGGTCTCACAAGTTAATGCTAACACTATATTTATATATCAAAAAGAAACCTGTTCCAAATGATTTGTGTCTATTTGACATCTAATTTAGACCAATGAATTTAAGCCCAAGTATGGTAATACTCGACCCATATGAAATGATAAGGTCGAAGCCAATTATATCAGTGGTATTGCCCCCATTTCTCAAGAAGGAGGCACAGAATCAAGACCACAGCATCACGCTCGCCTCATAACACCCAGATATCCTCCCTAGCCACCACTCAGGCCCAAACTTGGAACTAAACCTGAGTGCAGAGCAATTGCTCTAAAGATGGAGGCAGCTGCTTTGCCTAGGATAGAAAGGAATGACTGATGTTTTCTGTGTACAGCTCTCTGGGAGGAGTTGGGAGCCCCTGAAGCCCTCCTCAGGGGCAGAGGTGGCAAGCAGAGCAAACATTCAGGAAAGGCAGATAATTGACAGCATTAACACGTCACCTAGCTGCTTGCAGACAGGGTCTCCTCCCTCCACCCTGGCTGCCCTTCTGCCCTACCCTCGTCCATTTCTTCTTGTCTCCAACCTTGTCTATTGAGATGTTCTATAGAGATATGTCATCTGAATCACCTTAACTGTCATAGCCCTCTCCCAAATTAGATCTGCTTTCTATCCCATTGCAAACATCACAATAACCAAGTCGGCGAAGACCACCCTCCCACCACCCCATAAAAATGTCTTTGTTCATTTTATCATCCTAGAAAACCAGAAAGACAATGGGCCTCATCTAGTCAAAGGGAAAACTGGGGCACAAAGAGTTAAAAGTCAATACAAATAAAATATAATCATAAAGCAAAGTAAAAAAATTTTAAACATGAAATAGGTTTACAGAGGGAGGACTAGAATTCATGTTCCCAGGCTCTAACCCTGAGTGCTTCCTATGACCAGCCATGCAAGTCTACTCTTGGGCTCATCTTATACACTTTGCCTCCATTTTCTCCTTATAGAATGCTATAGGCGATTAAGGATATGTCCAGGTGCCCCTGTCCAGTGTCCAGTATTTATAGAAAACAAAACAAAACTCATAACTTAGTTCAAGCTATTCACACGGTCCAGATATGTAGTGTAAGATAGTCTATATGGGTACAACATCCCTGTCTGAAAGAAGTAGGACTGGGAAAAAACTCAGCCAGAGGACAAGACTGTGAACGATGAAGTGGGAATCTAGTCACAACCAAGAGCAAGGTCCTGGGCCCAACAGCTGGACAGAAGGTCACCTCAGGTCAGCAAACAGAGAGTAGGACCTTAATTCAACAAAGCTAGTACCTTTATGAGAGGAGAGGAGATGCAGGGGAGTCAGACATGAGACAATGGTAACAGAGAAAAAGAATACATCTTCAAGCCAAGAAACACCAAGTATGCCAACAAATACTGGAAGCTGGAGAGGCTAGAAGGATTCTCCCCTGCAGATGGGAGGAGACAGAGTTTAGGAGTGAGCTAAACCTAACATGGGACACAATGACTCTTTTTGTGACTCTCAGAATGGCCTATAGGTCTTCCAAACGTGTCACCTCTTTTCTGTGAGGACAGAAGCTACTCAGGCCTCTGATGAGCTATGGAAAACATTGAATACTAGGAATTCTGCACCCTCTCTGAGTCCCCTCCCTCTCCTACCTCCAGCCCCCTTAAACCTAATACCACAATCCCTTACTGATATTAAAAACTGACAAGGAATTTTGCCACCAGTACTAGCATTTTAATATTGAAAGGTTGTGAAATCTAATAAGAGCTACGAGGAGGTTGATAGGAGTGGCCTTATTTTTCCCCTTTTCAAGCTTCAATAGAACAGGGATTCAATAAGCAAATGTGACAGAATGTGTAATTTCCCCTTGATCCGCCACGGCCAGGCATTTCCTGTTTAATAACCTTAAACCAGTGTGCTCCCCCTGGCTGAGCCTATTTCTCCCAGAACATCTCTCCTTTCCATCTTATCAGAATAATCCTTCATTTGAACGCAGCTCAGACTGGCACTTTGGTGGCACCTTATCACCGCTTGAAGACACAAAGGGAACAAGCTGAAATATTATTTTTCCCCTTTGTGGAAAGGTGTTAATGAGATCTTCCTGCCATCGCCCAGCTTGAGATGATGGGGGATTCCTGATCCCAAACATTCTGGTCAAATCCTAGCTTAAAAACCTGTCCATAAAAGAGGGGGGATGGGGCTTCTTAGCCCACACCCAACCCCCAGACAAGAGGGACCAAACAGAACAGCTGGAAATGACAAGGAGCAGGAAGAGCCCTGCCTGATCTGAGGGTCCCCGTCAGCCCAGTCCACCACACATGTGACCATGGCAGCATAAGCCTTGCAAATCTAATCTGTTAGAGCAGGAGAGGGCAATGGTGGGCTCCCAGGAGGTCGATGAGCACAGAGACAGAGACTTACATGTCACCTGCCCCAGCCTGGCACCATGCCCACACAGGAGAGCCAAGGTGGTGCTTCCTGATGAGTGAGCCTCAGTTTTCTCTGGAGTAAACCAAAGAGAATCTTCAAGTAACAATTTCTCAGTACCCAGCAGAGCATTGTGATTCAAAAAGTAGTGTACAAGTAGATCATCACTGTCCATGTTTAGAACACATAGCCTGAGTGTGTACTTACCATGTGCCAGACACACATTGTGACCACACATACATTATATTCTTCGTCCTCCACACCTATCCCAGGGAGTAGCTACTACATCCTTATCCCCACTTTGCCCAACACCAAAGGAAGACTTAGAGTGAGCATGCAATTGTTCTGTGACAAAGGACCCATTGGAGACAAGGGTCAAGTAGTTGAAACCTTAATCCTTCTGATTCCAAAGTCTGTGATCCCAACATCTAAGGCAAGGACCAGCAGACCCCACCACTATAACCTTAGATCTGGACTAGGAATAAGCAGAGACTGCAAATACTGCAAGGGTGTTTCTTCTCCGAAGGCATCTGGGAAAGGAGAATGAGTTGAACTATGAAGTATGAAATAAAGGTAGGATTGAAAAAGTTCGGTCTTTTGGAGTAGAAGGTTCCAAGTCGAAGGCCAACAAGAAGGCTATTTACAATAAAGGAAAACTATAGCTAGACAAGAATAGTCATATGTGTCTCCAGAGCTCAAGCAAAGACAAGGAGAGATGGTAAGAAGGATCTAGTAAGAAGAGCTATTGTAGGTTGTATAGCCAAGTCCTGAGGAAGGTGAGGACAGGCTAATGGGGCAGACACAAGAACCAAGCCTTGGATTGGAAAAGGAACTGAGTTCTTCTAGAAGAAAAAGGAAGCCAGGAGCATGGGTAAGAATCACCCATAAGCAAGCAAAGGACCTATGTGTTAGGTTCCCTCCATGCCTGTAATTCTCTTAATAGTCGGCCAATGGCACTTTCTTTGCTAGCAAGGCCACACCCACTTTTTCCACATGTGGCCACCTCTCCTCTGATTGCTTCTCTCCTGGATGGTCCACATAGAACAAAGAGTGACAGAATGTTAGAGGAGAAGAAGCCTCAGGAGTTCTTTAAGGGGGAGACATTTAAACAGTAGTCTTCAAATGTGTGACTGTGATTTTTTTAATATATATTTTTTATTGTAAAGATCCTGTACAGAGGGGTTACAGTTACATGAGCAAGATAGTGAATCTATTTCCTATCGAGCATTGTTACACCCTCCTTTATTTTTCCCCTACCATCCCTTCCCTCCCCACCTCACCAACTCCTCCCTCCCTTCTCCCCCACACCCCTGAAAGTTGTAAATTTTGTTTTTAACATACTGTCTTGTACATCTCATTGTTACAATGGGTCATCCTGTATCCTTATTCCAGCATTTTGTTATTTTCCTTCCCCTCCTCAACTTGGAAAAATGTATATGCAAGATGCAGGACACCAGAATCAAATACAGTGACAACAGGGGTTGTACCGGGAGGAAGAACATAGAAAGAAACAACAACAACAACAAAAAACCTCACATAGTACATTAAAAAGCAACAAAGATAAAACCTTCTGTGTCCCTATCTTGGGGTTCATTTTGCTTAGCATCAGGTTATATAGTCATATGTACATAGTTTTTGACCTTTTCTGCTTGTCCTAGACATATACTAGTTATTGCAGATAAGGGACCTATGTTTCTTTGAGTCTGGCTTACTTCACTTAATATAATTTTTCCAAGTCTTTCTATTTCCTAACAAATGGAGTGGTACCATTGTTTCTGATGGAGGCATAGAATACCTTTGTATGTATATATATACCACATTTTCTTGATCCATTCATCTACCGTGGGGCATCTGGGTTGGTTCCATATCTTAGCTATGGTAAATAATGTTGCAATAAACATAGTCGTGCTGGTAGCTTTAGTATGGCCTTGTTTGTGATAATTTGGGTAAATGCTCCAAAGTGGGATTGCTGGATCATAGGGGAGCTCTAAGTGTAGTCTTTTGAGGAACCTCCATACTGCTTTCCAAAGTGGTTGAACAAGTTTACACTCCCACCAACAATGAAGTAGGGTTCCCTTCTGTCCACATCCCCTCCAGCATCTGTTGTTATTAGATTTCTTGATTATAGCCATTCTAACTGGGGTGAGGTGGTATCTCAATGTTGTTTTGATTTGCATTTCTTTTATGGCTAGAGAAGCTGAGCATTTCTTCATGTGTCTATTAGCCATTCTTATCTCCTCTTCAGAAAAGTTTCTCTTTAAGTCTTTAACCCACTTAATTGGTCAGTTGTTTCTTTGAGGATTTATTGTTGGGGGATTTAATTTTTTGATTTCTAAGTCTATTTTAGATATGAAACTCTTGTCCATTATATGGCTAGTGAAGATCTCCTCCCAATCCGTGGGCTTTCTATTGATCTTGCTAGCTATGTCCTTTGCCATGCAGAAGCTCTGCAGTTCCATGCAATCCCATTTGTCCAACCTTTCTTTGATTTGTTGTTTCTGGGTCTCTATAGAGAAAATTTAAGCCTGTGCCAAGGAGCCCTATTTCTTATCTTATTCCTTCCTGTGATGTTTTCAGAGTGTCTGCTTTGACTTCAAGGTCTTTGATTGATTTGCAGTTGATTCTGGTACAGGGTGATAAATGGGGATCTAGCTTTAGTTTTCTACAGGTGTTTAACCAATTTTGCCAGCACCATTTACTGAAGAGGCTGTCTTTCTTCCATTCTATTTTTTTAGCTCCCTTATCGAAGATTAGGTGGCTATAGGTCTGTGAGTTCATTTCTGGGTTTTCCATTCTATTCCATTGGTCCTGAGGTCTGTTCTTGTGCCAGTACCAAGCTGTTTTGATTACTATGGCTTTGTAGTAGAGTTTGAAGTTTGGTATTGATATTCCTCCAGCACTGCTCTTTCTGCTAAGGATTGTTTTTGCTATTCGGGGTCTTTTATTGTTCCATATGAATTTTTGGATTGCTTCTTCTATTTCCTTGAAGAATGAGGTTGGGATATTGATAGGTTTCACATTGAATTTGTAGATAGCCTTTGGAAGTATTGCCATTTTCAATCTTCCCAATCCAGGAGTATGGGAGTTTTTCCACTTCCTTAGTTCTGCTTTAATTTCCTTGTACATGTGATTGTGATTTTGCCAGACAAAGAGGGATAGAATGTACCAGGCAGAGAGAAGCTGAGAGGAAAGCATCATCAGGCCATTCGGGGGTGGACCATGGATTCTTTGGATGTCTAAGAAACATCAAGACAACTGTGGCAAAAGGGAAAGGAAGGCTCAGTTCTCCTGAGTACTATCTAAGAGAACTGGGCTTTGGGATCTAATGAGCAGCAATGACAGCAGAGTTCTTTAAACTACAACAACCTATAGTTAGGTGTTTTGAGTAACTCTGCTGTTATAGAGAGGAGAACACAATTGCTACAGTGGCCCAGATGAGAAGGGCAAGCTCTTTCTGAGAAGAGCCAGCAAATAAAATTTAGACATTACAAGCTATACAGTTTCTATGGCAACTACAAAAATGAATAACTATGGCTGGATTCCAATAAAACTTTATTTACAAAGCAAGGTGGTAGGCTGAATTTATTTTTCCCAAGTACGATAGCTCACCAAGCCCTGGTGTAGGTCATGAAGAGATCGATCAGAAGAAAAAGATTCTTAGATAACAAAGCCAACCTCCTCTTCAAGATCCTCCACACTTCTGTGAATGCATTCCTTCCTTCAGGGACTCCATCAGCAGCTCCGACTATCCAGGTTTTCTTTTCCACTTGGTGCTATCAAGTATGGGCCTCAGAGACAAGCCCTGGGGTCAGCCTGGCTGCTTAAAATCTAGGCTCTGGAGTGGAATTTCTGGGTCATAGGGGAACTCTATGTTTAGTCTTGAGGAACCTCCATACTGCTTTCCAGAGTGGTTGAACAAGTTTACATTCCGACCAACAGTGTAATAGCATTCCCTTTTAGCCACATCCCTGCCAGCATCTGTTATTAGTTTCCTTAATAATGGCCATTCTAACTGGGGTGAGGTGGAATCAATGTTGTTTTGATTTGCATTTCTTTTCTACCTTTTTTTTTTCTTTTTGCTTATGTGGTGCTGAGGAATCGAACCCAGGGCCTCAGGCATTCAAGGCAACTGCTCTACCACTGAGCCACCTTCCCAGCCCCTTGATTTGCATTTCTTTTATGGTCAGAAATGTTGAACATTTCTTCATGTGTCTATTGGCCATTCTTATTTCCTCTTCAGAGAAGTTTCTCTTGTTTTTTCTGGTTTTTTGTTTGTTTGTTTGTTTGTTTGTTTTTATCCATGGGACTTGAACTCTGGGCCTGGGCACTGTCCCTCAGCTCTTCAGCTCAAGGCAAGCGCTCTACCACTTGAGCCACAGTGCCACTTCTGGTTTTCTGGTGGTTTATTGGAGACAACAGTCTCACAGACTTTCCTGCCCAGGCTGGCTTTGAGCCGCAATCCTCAGATCTCAGCCTCCTGAGTAGCTAGAATTACAGGTGAGAGCCCCCAGCGCCTGGCTAGAGAAGTCTCTCTTTAAGTCTTTAGCCCACTTCTTGGGGTGGTTGTTTCTTTGAGGATTTGTTTGGTATGGAGTTGGGCATTTACCCAAATGACCACAAACAAGACTACACTAAAGCTACTAGCACAACCATGTTCACTGCAGCATTACTTAGCATAGCTAAGATATGGAACTAACCCAGATGCCCCTCAGTAGATGAATGGATCAAGAAAATGTGACACACACACACACACACACACACACACACACACACACACACACACACACACACAATGGAATCCTATGCTTCTATCAGAAAGAATGACATTGCCCTAGTTATAAGGAAATGGAAAGACTTGGAAAAAAATTGTATTAAGCCAAGTAAGCCAGACCCAAAGAAACATAGGCTGCATGGTTTCCCTCATTTGTAATAACTAGAATATGTCTAGGATATTCTTAGCAGAGAATCACAATAGCTCAATGGTTAGATACATATGACCACACAGAATGATGCTTATTGAAACAAACTCCAAGAAATAGAAACAAGAAATTTTTATAGTGTACTATTAGCAGTTATTTTTTCTTATTTTTTTTCCTTTGGTTTATTCCCTGTTGTCACTGTTTTTTATTTCTTTTCCCTTTGTCACTGTTTTTTATTTCTGTACCCTTTGTCTATAAGTTTATCTGATTTGCAGAAGGGAAGGGTATTCACAGAAATGATGGAACAAAAGGTGAGCAAATGCAACAGTGATACTAGACACTATGTTGGAAATGAACTTTATAACTTGGGGGGAGGGGAGTCAAGGAGGGAGAAAATGGGTGAAAAATGAGGAGGGGGTAACACTGTTCAAAAAGAAATGTATTCATTACCTTACTTATGGACCTGTAACCCTTCTGTACATCACCTTTACAATAATAATAATTAATTAATTAATTAATTGATAAAGTTCATAAATGAGAAAAAAATCTAGGCCCTGCTGTTAATTAGCTGTGGGCCCTGAGCCTGCTGTTTAACCTCTTGGTACCTCAGTTAATATATGCAAAGGACTTGAAATCACTATCATCAAATAGTAAGGGCATTAGTCATCAGCACTATTATTATCACCCCTTAGAGGAAAGCTCACCCCCAGGCCATCTGAGCATTGAGATGCCAGGCTTTATTATGGTGGTAATAACAGCTACATTTTATTTGTTCATTTATTTTTGTTGGTTGTGAGGCTTGAACTCTGGGCCTAAGTGCTGTCCCTGAGCTCTTTTGCTCAAGGCTAGTGCTCTACCACTTTCAGCCACAGCTCTACTTCTAGTTTTCTGGTGCTTAATTGGAGATAAGAGTCTCACAGACTTTCCTGCCTGGGCTGGCTTTGAGTCACAATCCTCAGATCTCAGCTACCTTTTAATGAGCACTTTGAGCACCAGAAATACACTCTTACTGCTTTCACATAACTTAATTCCTTAAATCCTCACAACTCTTTGGGTTGGTTATTATTACCCCCATTTTGTGGATAATGAAATTGCGGTTTGAAAAGATTAATCAAACTTTACAACTTTGGCGGGGGGGGGGGGGGGGGGGGGGGGAGTGGGTGGGAAATGGGAAGGGATGGGAAGGGGAAACAAAGGAGGAGGCAACAATGCTTGATAAGAAATGTACTCATTACCTTGCCCATGTAATTGTAATCCCTCTGTATGGTATTTTTACAATTAAAAAAAAAGATTAACTAATTTGCTCTGTCCTATAGCTTAAAGCAAGAGAACTAAGCCATAAGCCAAGTCCCGAGTAAGTACAGAGCCTAGATTCATCCACATCTCCCCCAAAACCCCACTTTTTTCTAGGGCTGCAAGCTGCTTCCTGGAAGACTTCAAGTTGACTCTTCTCCCATGTTGACTCTTCTCCCAGGGAGAGGAATCATGGACCACAGTGTGGCTCACCTCCCTGAGGACTACATTCCTTATTCTGCATTAGTAAATGAGCATTTGGGTTTATAAGTCAGCTGCTCTAACCTAGCTTGGGTAGTAGTTTAGGGGCTTGGCTGCATATTAGATTCACCTTTTAAAGACCCCAATGCTCAGGCCACATCTGGGCCAATTAAATTCACATCTCAGAGACTGCATCCCAAACATCAGTATTTTTTATTTTACAGCTCCCAGGTGGATGATAATGAACATGAGGGTCATGATTACTGGGTTAGGGTGAACCTGAAGGCTAATACAATGGACTCTTGTAAAATTAGACATCTGATCTTATAATGTTCCTTAAAGTATGTTTTAAAAAATATGTGGAATATAAGTGATATAAGAATATCCCAGAGGGGCTGGGAAGGTGGCTCAGTGGTAGAGCGCTTGCCTTGCATGCATGAGGCCCTGGGTTCGATTCCTCAGCACCACATAAGCAAAAAGAAAAAAGCTGAAAGTGGCACTGTGGCTCAAGTGGTAGAGCACTAGCCTTGAGCTGAAGAGCTGAGGGACAGCGCCCAGGTCCAGAGTTCAGGCCCCACGACCAGACCCAAAAAAAAAAAAAACAATATCCCAGAGATGGGCTGGGACGGTGGCTCAGTGATAGAGTGCTTGCCTTGCATGCATGAGGCCGTGAGTTCAATTCCTCAGCACCACATAGCAGAAAAAACCAGAAGTGACGCTGTGGCTCAAGTGGTAGAGCGCTAGCCTTGAGCTGAAGAGCTGAGGGACAGTGCCCAGACCCAGAGTTCAGGCCTCATGACCAACAAAAAAAAAAAAAAAAAAAGAATTCCCAGAGATAGATAGATAGATAGATAGATAGATAGATAGATAGATAGATAGATAGATAGATAGATAGATAGATAGATAAGCTATATGAGCCCCAGTCTCTACAGCCAGGTATACTCCCATTGAGAATAGCAACTCTGCCCGTTCTTAGAGGGGATCACTAGGAACAAGGACAGGGGTCACAACCACGCTGAAACTCCTCCCAGCAGACAGAAGAGAGTCCCATGGGAGACCAGCCTGTCCCTATCCAACTCTCATGACATCTCTCCACGGTTATGAGGCTCCTATATCAGCTTCCCTGATTCAGACAACACATTTGAACCTAAACATTTAGCTATTGGTCTCAGAATGAACAATAAGGCATTGCCTGATATATGATGACTTGAATAAAATTTTAGAGGTGTTTCTGGGAAGGCTGGCCTGAGGGACAAGGGGGAGGCTAGAGGACTGGGATCCAAAGTGAGAAGTGAAGAGGGCAGATGGGTAGCCTCTCTTGGCTCTGTCCCTGGAGGCAGATAGTATGACTAATAGAATGGCTGAAGTAGAATCCTCAGAAGAATCTGGCAATCAGAGGAATTAGCATGCAAACTGCCTCCTCCTGACATCAGCTCCTGGCAACCAAACACTGGTCTGGGGCAGCAGGCTCTTATCCCGGCAATAAATGCTTAGAGAAGTGAGCTGGTGCCAAACCCCTTGGGAGGCTTGAGGGGATGAGCTACCCATGGCCTCGGGGTTCCGAAGTGGTCCAGAAAGGGTGATGGGCTGAGGGTCGAGGGCAGCGCTCTGTCACAGGGAAGCCAAGTATAGATCAGAGCTATAAGTCCTGGGACTGGGGAAAGGAGATGATGCTGGGCCCTCCATCGAGGCTCTGGGTACAGTCAGGGATGTTCAAGGTCGTCTCTGATTTTGGAAAGTAGCTGGAAGGAAGCCACCACCCAAATCAAAGTGCTATGGCACTGGTACATGCAATGATCCCCTCTGACAATGAGTGATCATCCAGAGTTCCCTCAGCCTCACTGAACTCTGAACTCTGTGTGTGTGTGTGTGTGTGTGCGCGCGCGCGCGTGAGTGCGTGCATGCGTGTGTGCACATGTGTGCCAGTACTGGAGCTTGAATTGAAGCCCTGTGCACTGTCCTTGAACTTTCTTACTTAGGTGGTAGAGTACCTACCTGGCAAACAGATACTCTGAGTTCAAGTCCCAGTGCTAACAAGCCATTTAAAACCAAATGCTCATGTCTACACCCTGAAGATAGGCTGAAGTATTTCCTTACTCTTCCCACAGTTGTCAATGCCAAGGAATAATCTCCTTTCTCTGCCCTTCATCAGGACTTGTCTCTTTATTTGGCAAATTGGAATGAGTTGCCAGATCTGATATGTAGAAGCCATGGAGCTCAGGCCCGGCCCCAAGAGTCTGGTTTTACATCTAGGACATTGGCCTTTTCTTTGGCTCAGTCCATCTTACCAATGCAAACCGCTTTCTTTCTCATGATCATCCCTGCTCCTCCCTGAAACCTGATTTTCTTTTACAGATTCTCTAGACCACCAAGCAAAGCAAGGACTATGGCTAGAGGCAAAAGAGGAGGTGTCAGCAACCCCTGTTGCTGCACATTGGAAGTCTCAGCTTCAGCCTCCACAAACACCATTGACGCCCTTACCAGATAGCATCCAGCCGATCATTATTGGTTGTCTTTGTCTTAGCTGAAGCTGAAGCTGATGTGTTATGCATCCAGAAGCCCAACTGCATAAAACATGAAACATACACCTCATTTAGTAAGACATTTATTGAGGAGCTGGAGGAATAATAATGACTAAAAGCCAAATTTAAAGCAATTTCCAGCCACTGCATGCTAAACCCTATTTTTAAAAGAAGATTTGAACTTGAACTTGAGCTATCTGCCCAAGCTCACATAATTAATTGCTGAAGTTACCATATGAAGCTGGCTAGGCAAGATGATGCATGCCTATAATCCCAACACTCAGGAGGCACAGGCAGGAGAATCACAGGTTCAAGGCCATATTTTGGCTACATACACATACATAGATATGAAGCCAAGGACCACCCCCAAGGGAAAACGTTAGCTCTCTACACTCTAGATTTCGTTCCTCTCTCCTACCAGAACCAACACATATCTCATTGCATCTTTTTGAATTCTTATAGCTCAAAAAACTAACAGAATGAAAAAAATCTTACTGAGTCCCACCAAATAACAAGTCTATAGCTGGCACTTTATCAATATGTTACTACTTCTTTACCCAACATATCTTCTGTTAACTTTACTACCATGACCACAAGCCCCTAAATGTTTCAGACTGACTCCAATTTCAATATTGTCCTGGCTATTTTATATAATCCACAAAACATCAGTGAACGTAACATATTCCTCCACTTTGCTTCTGGCATTCAAAAGAATCACAGATTCCTTTGTCACATCTTTCATCCAAATTCCCCAAGGCTCGGGAACCCAGACGGGGCTTCATGTGTACTCCTCCATAGCATGGCGAGGTAGCTTTACCTCACTTACTCATGGCTGGGACTAATTTACACTTCAGCAAAATGACTGTGCCACGCAGTGTAACCACCACAGCTGAGGCAGAGCATCTCCCAGTCACAGCTCTGGTGTTTAATTAGCCTCTCTCTACCTATTGACTGCAGCCATCCGCAATGAGCCAATTCTTACTCATTATGGACTTCGGCTGGTAGTACTACTATTTTCCAGCAGCCTGATTTCTCCCCCTAGAGAACAGGCAGCAGATTGTCATAAAGCACTGAAGCAAGTCCTTACCACTCCCCTTGTCAGGCTGCTGTGCCGTGGCACAGAGCCCTGCATAAACCTGGCTGCATCACACAGATGGGAGGCCTCACTGGTGCCAAAAACGCATGTGGCCAGCCCTTCTGTGGATCCTAGAGTTTACAGACTGCCCTGGCCATGGCCCATCCACCTGTCCCCTACACATGTGTTTATACAACTCCTCCTCTGGGCCAAGTCCAAGAAACACCAAAAAGATCCTTGGCCAAGAGCCAAAGAAGCCAAGTAAATGAGTCTCAGCTGAAGGCAGGTAGAAGGCAAAAATCTGCATCTTCTTCTAACTACCAGTGTCTTCACACTAGGTAATCTCTCAGCCACTGAGCTCTTTCTTGATGTTTCTAGCCTCTCACCAAGAATGATCTCACTCTGTTCAATGGAGAATAGTGCTTCTAGCATGGGGGGAATGGGCTCAGCATTTTGATCCATAGTAAATCATCTAGCTCTTAGCTTTTTGAAGTGCAAGGAAATTTGTACTAACATATCTCAGCCCATGTCTAGGTATTAAGTAAAAGCCAAAGGCTCACTGGATGGGAGTTAAAGGAAAAGACAACACAGAGAGGGTACATCCTTCTAGATAGAACAAGAGCTGTATCTGGAGAAGATATTGTGCAGGGCAGACACATGGTGTGGAGAGACGGCAGACTGAGACACACATGAATTTATTTAGTCACCACTTATCCATTGCAGTTCCATCTTCTGCACTCTGGCTGACATGTACAGCCAGGAAGCGGGGCAAGACCTCTACAAGATGTCAGCATTGAGCCAGGACTAATGCAGGCCAGAAGGTGAGTGATATGTTCAGAAGCCCAGAGACCAAGAGCAAGATGTCAAAGCCAAGTTTATGTAGCAAAGTGAAGTTCATGGCCATGGCCATGGCTAAACTCCAACAAAAGAGTTGCCAAATTCGGCAAGGATGTGAGGGTAGAGGTCAGATTAAAGGTCAGGGTAAAGGCAGGAGCAAGTTGGATGGCTGGGTACTGAGAGCAAACCAGGAGGCAGTCCACATAAGTTCCCAGAGGGCCACCATGGGAAGAGCAAGTTATCACCTGTCATAGGCAAGTGTTTTAATGTGTCTTTCATCTGCCTATATTCCTGAAAATGAGCATTTTGATTTTTGTGGGCACGCATTTTTATTTATATGTGTTATTGTGCCAATAACTCTCATTCAATCAACCCTTGATTGTTATGAGTTGGTTGTTGTGGTGGTGTGTGTATGTAGCCTGCCTTGTTCTAAACACTGCCTACAGCAAACACTGCCACACTCTGGTGTGTGCCCCTGGGGATGGCGACCACATTACCTCCAAATAACTCTGCACTGCACCACCCCACTAAACTGTGAGGCTATGGGCACGTCTCTTATACCCCATTGGTGACCTGTGATGGAATTTCTTTGGGATATGTGCCCAGCAATATAATGGCTGGGTCTTCAGGAAAGTGTATTTTTAACAACCAAATGGTTTGAGAGAGCTCTCCAAAAGGTTGCATCAAATTTATGTGCACTAGCAGGGCAGGGAGGGTCCTGTAGCTGAGGACTCTCTTTGGAAGATCTGAGGCTCTGTTTCTTTTGCTTTATCTCCTTCTTTCTATCAGGCATAGAACACTAATCAACACAAGTCCTATATAAGGGTAGGGCTCAAGATCTTCCCCTGATGACCACATCAATGTGTGTTAGTGAAATTCTAGCTCCCATCTAAATATTCCCTGTTGATTGTCAGGATTTCAAAGCACAAAATAACTGAGGCATATTTTTAGGTGGTATGTTTTTGAACTGACTCAAGCCCTTGGGCCTACTGACTCCAATTGTCTCTGTCAATAGATATACATAATAAAAGGAGTGTTCAAAAATACATACTGCATTAACTATATATAAATTATATACATTAACTATATGTAAGGTTGAGATTGCTTTAGATTGTCAATTCACTTAGCATGCTTTCTAGTGAGATACCTTCTCGTATCTCTTTTTTTTGACCTTTGATATTGTCCTTAGATTGTTTTACTCTTCTAATTAAATATAGGTATGTGAATCATTGCTATATATACACACATATGTATATATACATACATGTATATACATACAGGTATGTACACATATATGTGTATATACTTCAATGAATCAAATACATATATATATATAAATATGTACTTGATTCATTGATTCAGTCTCTGCTGCTATGACCTCAAGGCAGATAATCTTATCTGGAATCTACAGTCCAGAGACACATTTCGCCTTTCTCTTTCTCTCTCTCTCTCTCTCTCTCTCTCTCTCTCTCTCTCTCTCTCCCTCTCTCTCTCTCTCTCTCTCTCTTTCTCTCTCTCTCTCTCTCTGACTTCGTGTCTTCCTGCCTAAAAGTGACCACCATCCTGCCTGAGGCTACAGTTCCCAGTATTATTTTTAAGTGTATTTTTTTATTGTGAAAATACCGTACAGAGAGGTTACAACAATTACACGGACAAGGTAACGAGTACATTTCTTATCAAGCATTGTTGAATTCCCAGTATTTTTTTCTATTTCTTCTCCTGTCTATTCTTTTATCACAATGGTACTTGTTGCAGATGCTGCTGGGTGTTTCCCTATTGGCCAGTCTTCCTAATTTACAAAGTGAAGGGATTTGTAACTGAGCACAAGAGGGCTCAAGTGGCATTTTTATCTTTTAGCTTTCTTGCTTGCTTTTTTTAAGCTAGTCCTGAGGCTTGAACTCAGGGTCTGGGTGCTATCCCTGAGCCTCTTCGTGCTAGATCTCTACCATTTGAGCCATAGCACCACTTCTGGTTTTGTCTGAATAGTGTATTAGAGATAAGAGTCTCATAGACTTTCCTGCTTGGACTAGCTTAGAACCTTGATCCTCATATCTAAGCCTCCTGAGTGGCTAGGATTACAAGCATGAGCCATTGACAGCCACCTTCTCTTAGCTTTCTTGTAGGTGGATCTGGCCTTAGATGAAAGGTGCTCAAGCAACCACTCTGCCATGGCCCTGTAACTGGCTGGGAAGGTGTGATTATGGGAGCGGGAGCTCCATCTTGGATCTTGAGATGGACAGTTCCTCTAAGGGTGGCAGAGAACTCACATGGGAGGATTTCAGGTCATGACAACTATTACACTACCACAGAGCCCCAGCATTGCAGATTGTAAAAATAAATTTCTCTCTTAACTATGCCATGAGCTACATACCTAGGTAATATATGTACATTCTAGGAGCCAGCAAACATTTTTTGTAGTGAATATTTTAGGGCATGAAAGCCATACTCTTTTCTATTCAACTTTGCATCTCTGCTTATATAGCACCAAAGTAGCTACCAATAATTTGCAATCAAATGATGTGACTAATAGGGGGGGGGGGGGGGAATCCATGTGACTGTTTTTCAAAAACTGTACTTACAAAAACAGGCATTTGTCGGGGTGAATTTGATCCATAGGCTATAATTTTTCACCCTTCGTATGAATAGCATTTACCTGATTTTAAACTTCATGTAAATGGTCTTACACTTTCTATTGTTCTGCTATGTCTTCTTCACTCAGGATTACGTTTTTGGGGATTTCTCCAAAGTTATACATGTGAATTTCGTTGAATTACTCCCCCTGCCAGAAACTTCAGTGTGGAATGAATGTCTCACGGTTTATTTATTCCTTCCTCTGTGAATGGTCAGGTTGATGGTCCAGATTGGAATAATCATGTTGATTATCTATCATGTGATTTTTAAGTATTCACTTTCACAAATAATGTTTCCACTCACATGATGCACATGTATATACTGTGTGCATGTGTGCATGTATAAGTTGCTCTACACCATTTAGTACACAATTTAGTGTACTCTGCCAGCTTTCCTAGCTATTTGCAAGCTTTCCATGATGGTTTTAGTGAATCTACCCACCAGTGTATGGCGTGTCTCCTTGCTCTAGTTCTTACTGACCCTTCCAGATTTTGTCAATCTGATAAGACAGAAACATATCTCACTATGATTTCAACTTGCATTTTTCCTCTTTTCTAAGAATTTGTGCATTCCATGAAATGGGTATACTACCTTGTGTTCACTGGTGATTTTGACTTCCTGTTTGTCAAAACAGGATATTTTGGAATATAGTAATAAGTGTAGTAATAAGAGATAGTACTAAGGATATCACTCCCTGGCAATATAACTTACCTCTTTTCATCTTAGGTTATTTGTATTTGTCATATTGGTTTATAAGGGGTTTTCTCCAGTACACTAATCGTATTTGATAAGCTATCAAAACAACTTTTCCAAGTCTGTAATTTGACTTGTGTTTTGATAGGTAACTATATGTAATTTTAATGTGTATCAAATTTCTCATTTGCTTCTGGCATCTTGTTTAAGAAAACTTTCTGAGTTCTAAAGTCATGAAGACAGTCTCTGACATGTTCCTCCAATATTTTGAAGCTTTACTTTTCAAAGTTAGGTCTTTAAACATCCGATGATTGATTTCAGCATAGGTTCAAAATGCAGAATTTTTTTCATTCTAGATTGCCACATATCCGGTGACAGTATGGATTCTGAACATATGTTCAATGTACTTTGTCACATACCAAATTCCCATAGATGCACGATTTTATTTCTGGAATCGTTTCTTTCTGTTCTTTTGATCTTTTGATTTCTCTGTGTCAATACCCAACTATACTAATCATTCTAGACCTACTATAAAGCTAGAATGATTAGAATGATCTGTAAGATCCAGTCCTCCCAATTCTTGCTGTTTTTCCTCAACCAGATTTCTGATCCTTCCTTTTCTCTCCCAAATAAAATTTAGAATCAGCTCATTGAGTTCTATTTTTTTTAAGTAGCAGGGGTTTTTTTCCTTGAACTGAATTCAACTTATGGATTTATCCAAAATAATTGAAATCTTGACAGTTCTAAGTCTTTCCTAACCATTGTATCTCTTGCACGTCCACAGTGACAGAGGACAATAATTTGAGGAAAATTTATGACCAGTTGGATGGCTGCAACCAAAGTTATCGATTTGTGGTTCTCTGTCAATGCAGACAAAAGTTTCTACCATCTGGATACAGGATTGTGTCCTTGGCCACGTCCTTTTGAAAATATCTGTCAATCAATTATTCAGCTAACCCACCCACCTGGTAGGGAGAACCAGAGATGACATAATCAAAACTCAGAATGATCCCAGTTGTCTCAGATTCACGGCCAAAGCCTAGCAGACAAGATTTACCAAGTATAAATGTGCAGCTCAGCAGTGATCTCTGGAACTCACTTGTACAAATGCAGAATGGTTGCACAGGGAATATGGATTTGGTAGCAATTTAGGTGGAAAGAGTTTGGGGACACAAGGGAGGCACTTAGATTGTCATTGATCACAAACCTAATATGAGGCAATAATACAATAAGGAGCTAATGCAGACTTACTCAGGTACACTATTTAGTCTGTGAGAATTACAGTCTCCTTGTACTCAAATTCACGGATCAAATTCACAGCACACACTTCATCTTGGAGCCACACAATCGTCTCTCAAACTATCTAACGATTTTTTTTTTTAAAGTGAGGATGTGGAGTGCTTACCATCCATGGTCTAATTCAAGAGGCTCCTAAGCTGTTATCATTGCTTACATAGCAAAGCAAACAAGGCAAAAAGAGAAAACTGATTCTCCCCAAAGATGAACCAGAGATTTCACACAACGTCCACACAAAGGGGACAGAGACTGTCTGATGGATCTGTTCTGGCAGTGATATCTCCCAGGTGTGGGTGGAGCCTCACATAAGGATTGGTAGGGGCTGTGTGTGCTTTTCAGCCTGGTCCAGCCAATGTTTCATAAGAAAGAAACAGAACCCAGATAGACAAGGAAGGAAATCAGAGAAGGTCTAGGAAGGATTTTGTCACCTGTGTTATATTAAAAAAGAATACACGTATAGAAATATTTCAAACATACAAAAAGCACAGAGTAGCAAAACAACCACTCATTATTCACTACTGAGAATTAACCATTGCTATGCTTTTCCATATTTTCCTTAAGATTTTTTTTAAGAAGTACGACATAACAAGGAGGGTTAAATTTGTCATACCTGGTCTATCCCATCTCTGTACATATCTACTTTAATATATGACTATCTGAGAATATATACTTAGTAGCATTGCTGGGTCAGAGCCACAGACCATAAATGGAACTGGCTGCTGTTGAGTCAGTTGTACCAGCTGACATCATTAGCATGTCTTCATTACTCCATCATCTCACTGATGCTAGGTATTATTGAGCTTTTAATTTGATAAATTGATAGGTATGAAATGGCATCTCTTCTGTGTATGCTTTATTTTTTGACTTCTGCATTTTCTGGATTCTAGTAATTCTGAACATCTTTCATGTATTTATTGATTATTGAGAATTGTTTTCCTGTGTCTTGTTCTCATCCTGTGTGTGACTTCATGGTCTCCTTAGCTCTGCTCTGGTTCAGTGCTCCCTCCATACCTAGCCAGTCTTCCAAAGTCATCTGCAGTAGTTGCCACTTAAAAGATACTTCATGTGTAGCGAAGGGAAACCCACAAACTATCAAACACCAAAGAAAGTATAGTCGTTAATTCCTGTGACACTGATAGAGATGTATAACCATTGTGGAAAACAATACTGTGAGTCCTCAAAAATTAAAAATAGGGCCAGGTGCTGGTGGCTCACGCCTCTAACCCTCGCTACTCAGGAGGCTGAGATCTGAGGATCGCAGTTCAAAACCAGCCCAGGCAGGAATGTCCACGAGACTCAGCTCCAATTAGCCACCTGAAAACCAGAAGTGGTGCTGTGGCTCAAGTAATAGAGTGCTCACCTTGAGCTGAAGAGCTCAGGTACAGCGCCCAGGCCCAGAGTTCAAATCCCACGATGGACAAATAAAAAACAAAAAACCTTAAAAATCGGGCCTACCATCCTGCAGCTACCACCCAGGAGAGGGTCTGGCCTGTTTTGGATAAGCCAACTACAATCTGACAAACTGCCTAAAGGGAGGAGGAAAATGGGGAGGTCACAATGCCTCAGGCCAAACCCACCTTTCTCAGGCCTCTACCCAGGAAGAGGTCTTGCCTGGTTCAAACAAACTAATCATGAGCCCAGGGCAGCCCACCATCCTGTGACCACCAGCCCATCCTGTGGCCACCTCCCTGGAGAGGGACTGGCCAGGTTCAAACATACCAACTATGATCTGACAGATTGCCTGAAGGGAGGAGAGAAAGAGGGAAAGGAAGATAGTGGTAACACAAAGCAACACCCAGTACCACAAGGAAGACAACTGATTTCCAGGGCCCGCTACTCATTGCTTTCTAATTGTTAAATAAACTCTTTATAAGTGTGAGCAAAATTAAAAATAGGCCTACCTTAATGATCTATCTGTACCATGTCTGGGCTACCTATCTAAAGAAAATGAAATTGGGATCATGAAGGAATTCCTGTCCTCCATGTTTATTGTAGCACTGTTCAAAATAGACAAAATAGTAGATCAGTCAAGATATGTCAGTGAATGAATGAACAAAATATAATTTTTAAAAAGGGGTTGGGGGGGAGGAATCCTGCCTGGTACTGGTGACTCACACCTATAATCATAGCTAATCCAGAGGCTGAGATCTAAGGATCATGGTTCAAAGCCAGCCTGGGCAGGAAAGTCTGTGAGACTCTTTTCTGCAATTACCCATGAATAGGCCAAAAGTGGAGCTATGACTCAAGTGGTTAGAGCCTAGCCTTAAGAGTTCGGGGGGAGGCTGGGAAGGGATGGGAAGGGGAAACAAAGGAGGAGGCTACAATGCTTGATAAGAAATGTACTCATTATCTTGCCCATGTAATTGTAATCCCTCTGTACAGTATTTTCACAATAAAAAATAAAAATTAAAAAAAAGAGTAAACACTCAGGGACAGTGCCTAGCCCTGAGTTCAAGCCCCAGAACTGACACAAAAAGTAAATAAATAAAAAGGAAATCTTGCCATTTATGAAGACATAGATGAGTTTGGAGGACATTATGCCAAGTAAAATAAGCCTGTTATAGAAGGACAAATACTGCATGATATCACTTATATGTGGAATCTAAATAGGCAAACTAATAGAAGCAGAAAGAATAGAAGGGTAATTGTCAGGGGCTCATGGAAGAGGAAGAATGAGGATATGTTGGTCAATGGTTGCAAAGTCTCAGATGGAGACAGAGGAGGCAGCACACACTAGTAATCCTAGCCAATCCTGTAATCGTATTGGCTCAGCTTCTACTAAGGTAGGAAGATTTAGAACACAAAGACAGTCATGACAATATAGCAAAACCTTGTCTCAAATATTTTAAAAAGGACCAGAGTGGTACAGAACTCAATGGTACAGCACTTGCCTGCCATGCACAAGGTCCTGAGTTCAGTCTCTAATGCTGGATAAAAGGAAGTTCAAAGTATGTTTGATGAATACATTCTGGAGAGCTATCCTCAGTGCTGTGACTCCAGTTAACAAACTGTATTGTATACTTAAAATCTGCTAGTAAGATAGACCTTAAGTGTACTCGCCCATCTCACCCAGAAATAAAATGATGTTTTTGAACGTGATAATATATGTGCCAATTTACCTTTATTTTGGTGATTATTTCACAATGCATATATGTATAAAAACATCATGTTGTATACCTTATTTATACAATTGTTTATCAATTATACTTCAATGAAGCTAGAAAAAGGTGAAATTCTTTTTTATGTTTTTTATTGCACAGAAGGCTTACAGTTACATGAGTAAGGTAATGAGTACATTTTTCTATCAAGCATTGTTACCTTCTCCTTTGTTTTTCCCCTACCATCCTTTCCCTCCCCACCTCCCCAACTCCTCCATCCCCACCCCAAGTTGTAAAGTTCATTTTCAACATAGTGTCTTGTACATCTCATTGTTACAATGGGTCACTCTCTATCCTTATTTCAGCATTTTGTTATTTCCATTCCCTTCCCCAAATTAGAAAAATGTATATACAAGATGCAGAGCAAAAAGGTGAAAATTCTAAAAAAAAAAAAATTTCTTAGTAATTCTCAAGCACAAATGACCAAGCCAGAGGCAGAACTGGCCTTGGAATTGGTTGCCATGGGCAACATAACACAACCCAGTCCCCTGTCCTTGGCTTATATATGGCTTGCTGTGTTTGGGCCTCACCGCCTCAGGCATTTGAGTAAGGACTTCCAGGCACACAGCAGAGAACAGTCTGTTCTAAAGGAAGGCAATCATCCAGCCTTGTTAACTCTAGGACAGAGCACTCCAGGGCAGAGAAAGGGCACTGAGAAGGCAGAGTGCAGTGATTGAAAAGTTTAAAGACACGGTGGTGGCTAGGCATGGTGGTATATGCCTGTGATCTCAGGTCCTCAAGAATCAGAGACAAGAGAATCACAGGATGAGGTCAAAGTTAGTAAGACGCCCATCTCACAAGCTGGGTGGTGGTAGTGATAGTACATGTCTATAATCCCAACTACTTGATTGGCAAAGGTAGAAGCATGATTGGAGGTCAGCCTAACCAGCTGAACCCTCCACCTGCATATCCAAACCATTCCTGCTTGCATCTCACTCCACAGCTGCACATAGAAAATGATAGCATGGGAATATTTCAATCAAGAAACAAGTATGTTTATGATATATGGCTTTTAATATATTACCTGTATGTCACATTTATTGAATAAATAAAAGATGTTAGCCTCTGATCTTAGGTAAAAGAATTCAGATTCAGACATTTGCACAAAATAATATACCTTTAAATATAAATAACATGGGGCTGGGAAGGTGGCTCAGTGGTAGAGCGCTTGCCTTGCATGCCTGAGGCCCTGGGTTCGATTCCTCAGCACCACATAAGCCAAAAAGAAAAAAGCCGGAAGTGGTGCTATGGCTCAAGTGGTAGAGTGCTAGCCTTGAGCTGAAGAGCTGAGGGACAGCACCCAGGCCCAGAGTTCAGTCCCCATGACCGGACCCAAAAAAAAATAAATATAAATATAAATATAAATAACTATATGAATTATATGCAATTCAGAAATAGAAATACTTTACCTTTAAATAATTTCCAGAAATAGAAATTCCCTTTATTAATGTTAATTATATGATGAATATTATATTCAAAGGCCAACAAGCAATGAGTATAACTAAAATTTCATACATACATCATCAAAAAAAAGGAAAGATCCATTCTTGTATTCACATACGACACTACTCCTTCCATTGTAAACTGAGTGATGCTTCATATGCACTCATACAATAATGCTATCTTTACATTTTTTAAAACCATCAAGCTAACCTATAATAGAAAATAGCCCTATTTCAAAAAAAAAGAGGAAGGAGAAGGAGAAGAAGAGGAGAAGGAGGAAGAGGAGGAGGAGGAAGGGGAAGAAGCAAGCCCTAAGCATACAATCTTTCTTTCCTCCACTACCCTGCAAAAAAATAAAATTACATATATATATATATATATATATATATATATATATATATGCATATATATATGCAGTTCCTGCTAGGACCTTCTGTGAAATGTCACACTTACCATGGGGTGGGGGACAGAGGACAAGGCTGATGGCATAGAAAACATATACATTGCCCTAATGACTGCATAATTAAGAAGTTGGGTCAGTTAGGATCCAACCATTGACCTTAGGTTTGTCACTTCCCTTGTCTGATTCTATTTCTCCCTAGATAAAATTGGGGACCAGTAAGAGGAAGAGAACCCTCCTCTTCCTTCCAAGATCCCCTGAGATCTTAGGTCTCTGCAAATGCTGGTAGAAAGACCAAGCGAGGAACATGGCCCTTGTTCCTGAGCCCCTTGTCTTCTGCATCCCACCATGCCCTAACCAGGATACAGACATCACATTTTTCTTAGCCCTAGTTGAGTGGTCAGGACTAGACAGGGATCGAGGGAAAGGAGGTAGGACAGCCGAGTTCTGCAAACACCTCAGCATAGTTTGGGTTTCTAAAGAAGGTACACAGGTGTAACTGGTGGGCCTAGGAATGACCCTCAAATGCTACTCCACTGCTTCCCACTGTAACCTGCATTTATGCCTCTCCCCTGGCCTCTTGTCATGCTCAGTAGCAACATACACTGCCTTTGAACCTGGCTACAAAGCACCTGTGGGAAAGGGTGCATGGAAACTGGGGTACCAGGCTAGAGTGGCTTCTAACAAGGGTTAGCAGAAGCCTAGCTGGTGAGATCTAGGAGATCAGGAAACCTCAGCAAACTCATCTATGATCCCTTGTGCCCCAAGCAGGGACAGTGTAGGAAGCCCCACCTTGGAACAAACACACCTTAGGAGCTACAATTTGTTCCATTTGGGTCATGCATCGTATGAAGGAGGCCTGGACTAAACTCTCAAAACTGGATTCTGAGCAGCTCTTGTTGCCTCCAGAAGCCCTGAGGATGCAGAGGCCTGTGCTACATCATAAATGGCTACTCTGTGCCACATCTTGCTACCTGCCAAACTTCAGCAATGTCTGAAGTTCGTCTGCCATAGAGGATGACTTAATTCAGGTCGATCAGTTGTTCATTTCTATTCATGTGTCAGGTAGGGTTCATCAGTGAGTCTATTTGGTTGTCAAATGCTTTTGCTAAACTAAGCAACATCAGGATCCCTCTACTCTCCAGATGGAAGGAATATATTTCCATGTCATTTCAGTGCCCTTCTCCCTGTTCCCAGGCCTTACCTATGGGTCTGATGACATGATTTTCTAGGAAAAAAGCAGGTTCTATCCTTCAGAAAGGACATCAGCTCTATAACTTACCTGCATTAATAACAATGATGTGCCTAATACAGAGTTTCTATTCCATGACACACTGTCTTCTGTCACTCCTTTTGTCACGCAGTCACCCTTTTCTTACCATGTGTTAACCACTTCATCCTTACCCCAGACTTAACAAGAGTTCCTACATCAGAGGTGAGGATACAGCTCACGATTGTTTACATTTTATATTTTCAAAGCATATTCTGATAATCAAGAAGCCTGTGAAAGCAGAAACAATGGTCATGCAAACTTTCTACTAGGTAGAATGGCCAGTCTATGGGAAGAGGCAGGGTAGAGATAACGTTATTCCCATGCCCCATGTATACTATGGACAGAACAGGCCCTGCTCTTCTTGCCCATCCCAGTGTACAAGACTAAAGTAGTTACAGACTCAGGAACACAGGTTTGGAGGGAAGGGCATGGGTGGACCTGGTGGTAGACTCAGCTCAAAGCACCCCAGACCGCGGGCTGACTATGTGTACAGAGTCTGCTCCTAGCTCTGCATGTGACCCACAAAAACACTCTTCCTCCAGGGAATCTGAAAGCTAGGTCTGTGTCTTCTCTTCCGGGCTCCATCAAGCTAAGACATCTGCCTTCCCTCTGTATTCATCTGCATGTTGTGCATCCATGTAGGCCCATGCCATTGCCTTTGCTGCTGGTGTGTGTCTGGGCTGCTGGTTCTGCTCCAAACACCCTAACCAAAACTATAGAGGGGAGACATGGTAGGCTGGACAGTTGCTGCAAATACAAAACAGGAAATGAAAGTTGTGTTTCTAGCCTCAGGATTCCAGGGGTGCTAAGGCTGATCTAGGTATCATGTGACTAATTCATCCCTGCTCCTGCCATCTAGGGATGTAGCAATGAGATGTAGCTCCCAGATAGACAGCTGCACACATAGCAGTCTGAGGCTTCAGCTGTTGTTGTCTGTATTATTTGAAGAAGGCAATATCAAAGGTCCACTCTTCAGGCCCTAGCTGCCTGAGAAAAGCCTAGGTTTCATGCAAATGAATCTCTTGGGGTTGTAGGGGGCTTACATTTACTGGAAGTCAGTAAAATCCCTTCCATGGGATTTGTTTCAAAGTTCCCTGCTCAGCCGACCCTCAGAGTCTTGAATTGAGAAGGTCTGCAGCAGCACCTGCTCACACACCTGACATCCCCGGTGGTTCTGTGAGACCTAGCCTGGGAATATGACTTTGAGAACTGGAGCCTGGCTGCAGAACAGAGTTCCTTGGCTCTTCAACATGTGGCCCATGCATATACAATATCTGCATCTTTCCATTCCAAAGCTCGGTCTCTGAGCTCTACTAAATCCACACCTAGTTTCCCAGTATCCCTGGGTGATTCACGGGCACAGAGCAGGCTGAGAAGCACAGCTCTGAAGTAGAGATTCTCAGATTGGAATGGTTCCATGACAACTGGAGAGTGGATTCCCAAGCCTGGAGGGATCCACTGCCAGAGCGTAGGGGTCAGAAGGTCTGAGGGAAGACAGGCGACTGGACCCCTCTAATGTGGTTCAGGAGGGAGCTGACACTGCTGTTCAAGAACCTACTGTGAGAACCACAATGCAGCCCTTCCCCACCCTGTCTCACCTGTCCCAAGTCCTTTGGCCACACCCCACTCAGAAGCCTCAGCAACACAGTGAGCCAACGAAGCAGAGGTCACTCCAAGGACACATCCATCTGAACCTCTCAGGTAAACCTGATCTGTGAGCTCTCCAACCCTGCCTGAGATTCTGGTTGGTTCATCATTGTTGCTGACCCAGGGACATACCACAGGCTCAGATAAAGTTCCATTTCCTGACAGATACAGATGGGGTTTTGTAAAGGCTTCAATACAAAGCTGCTCTGTAAAGCCCTCCAAGAAAGTGCAAATTGCTAAGCTGATCTGAATGTGTCACTGGTATGCTTGGGTACCATTAAAAGGTTTTGATACAAGTCAAGGATTAAAAAGTAAAAGTTTCTAAAAAAAAAATAAAAATAAAAAAAATAAAAAGTAAAAGTTTCTGATATGAGCTGTTCTGATATCTGAGTATGAAATAAATTCTTGGTTGTCTGTTGTGGAAGCCAGTTTCTGGGCTAGCAAGTGAGACAAGGACAAGAAAGAAATGAACCAATAAAATCAAGAGCAGGGATTAATTAAGGTCATGGAGTGTGCCACCGAATAGCAACAAAGGGAGATGGTATAGTTAGGGAGGGGTGTGTGTGTGTGTGTGTGTGTGTGTGTGTGTGTGTGTGTGTGTGTGTGTGTGTGTGTGTGTGTGTGTGTGTGTGTGTGTGTGTGTGTGTGTGTGTGTGTGTGTGTGTGTGTGTGTGTGTGTGTGTGTGTGTGTGTGTGTGTGTGTGTGTGTGTGTGTGTGTGTGTGTTTCGGGAAAAATAATTTAATTTTGACACCATCTCCACAAATCAACTGGGCTTATCTTCTCCCATAAAGAGTGAAGATTGCCCTTTTTCTGGCCAGAGGGGAATCTCATTTCCCCTCTCCTTATCATTTATTAGAAATCAAAATATTGTTTCAAATTGGATGTGTTTAATATTTCAGACTATGTAATCTGTCCAGCACAAAAGGGCAGCTCGGGTGGCACATGACAGAGAATAAAGAGGAGAGGAAAGGAGAAATGATCTTCAGTCACATGACTGAAAAGCACTGCTCATTCTGTCTAATCGGTTTCTTGTCCTCTGATACCTCGCTTTTTGGCCAATCCTCCTTCTTAAACTTGCTCCACTCAGAAAATGTGGGAAATAAGATAGGGATCTCCCTCCCCCGACTCTACAGTGTAGACATATCCCAACAACATCAATTTCAAGATCAACTGTCTACAGCAGATTCCCTTTTCCAAATAATCTTGGTCATCTGGAAGCTAAGACATAGCCCTACTAAAAATACCAACCCATAAAATAAGTTTTAAAAATTCTGAGAGGAAAATAAGTAAGACCTAGGTTATATTTCTTTATAGTGTGATCCAAATGGATGACTTTTTGTGGGGGAGGAGGGGGTTCAATATCTCAGCGGTCCCTGTTTCCACTGGCTTCGCTCTTATCTCATACGTACAGCATTGAGGGTATCATGCTTCCTGGGCCTGAGCCCTTTTTTTTCTTTTCTGGGTATTTATAATGTCCAGCAGAACCACCCTACCACATTGTACCCCACAAGTACCAATGGAAGTCTGTGGAATACCTGATAACACCACTCCCCAAACACCTTACCCTCCAGACTTTGAGACACTGAGATAGAATTCCCCCACTGCATCCACTTGGCAAGTTTGAAATTCAGTGTGTCAAGTTTCCCTGTAATGAAAGACACCTCTACTACCCCGGATGACAGGATCGGCATGAAGGGTAGTGACAATGCAGCTAACTCAATTACCAAGCATTTGGGACGTGCGCCACATGAATGCTAAGTAATAATGTTGTGGTTTCATCTGAAAGCAATGCGTGTATCACCCGGGAGCATCAGTAAGTCGGTAACATCATTTGCACTAAGTCATCATTAATTAGCACTAAATTACTAGGCCCTTCCTGGGGAAGCAGCATATTAAACTGACATCAGTATGTGAAGAGTTCATTATGGTTAATGCTAGGAGAACACAAACTGAAGGACTTAATGGTGGATTAGAAGGTGTTTATGTCCAAACACCTCAATGCCAGCTCCACAGCTGCCACATGCCAGTGAAGACATTAGCACGTTGCTAAGGAGGATCATGGGAATGCTGGAAACTGAGGAGGCGGCTCTCCCAGCATGGGTGTGCTGAAAGCATGAGACTGGGTACTCACCGCCTTCCTCTTCTTCGCCATTGCCTTCCATCTTCTATTCGCTGCTTCATTCCTCAGCCTGGTGGAACGAGACAGAGTAACGACCAGAGAGATGTCAGCATCTGTGGTCACCTGGGAAACAAGATGGGAATAGGTGTGGGAAAGGATAATTGGACAACTCTTCAAAAGAAGTCTCTTTTGTCACCTAGCTTTTCCCCTCCCAACCCTGCTACTGTTACAAAGTGACTGGCCATGTTTTTTGTTCTGAGATTCCTGTGCAATCTAGAGTGGCTTGGAGCTATGTGCGTAGCCCAGGCTGGCCTCAAGCTTGCCAGCCTCCTGCCACTGCCTCCAACGTGCTGAGATTACAGTGTGTCATCACACCTGGCCTGTGAGTTCCCGTGTTGAAAGTTATTGCTTCAGGTATAAACGTGAAATGAGTCTACCATAAATTTGTGAAGCAGCTGGTTATAAATCAACCTTGGCATCACTGATATTATCACTCATCTATTTATACATTATCATAAAAATAAAATGAAGGGTCGCACACAGTACAAATTTTTGCTGGTCCACCAGCACTTGCACTTCAACAGTGACACACTCAGGGCAAGAATCCCTGAGCCACAGGCATTGGGACACTGCTCAGTGTGGCTGCAGCCAGGGACACCTCCTTTATTACAATAAGGCTGGTATATGTGTGCATGTGTGTGTGTGTGTGTGTGTGTGTGTGTGTGTGTGTGTGTGTGTCTGTGTCTGTGTGTGTGCTGATATTGGAGCTTGAACTCAGGGATTCTGATTGGCTTTTGTGTTCAAGGCTGGCATTCTAGCACTTGAGCTACATCTCCACTTCCATCTTTTTGCTGGCTAATTGGAGATAAGAGTTTCATGGACTTTTCTGCTTAGGCTGGCTTTGAACCACAATCCTCAAATTTCATCTTCCTGAGTAGCTAGGATTACAGGTATAAGCCACCAGCAGCACCTAACTACCCCTTTCAAGTTTAAAGATCTGGTGGCAAGTTTAAAGATCTTCTAAATCTGTTTACTTGGTGGCAATAAGTATTTACTGAAAAGGAAAAACATTCCTTCTGCTATTAACATAATATTAGCATGGAGACAGAAAAGTATAAAGTCTTTGCATTCATTCACTCAACAAACATTCGCTGAGCATGCAAGCACTCGGGATGCAAAAATGAGTAAGACAAAAGGGTTTTCCCCAAGGCACTCAAGGGCAAGCAAAAGAGAAGGTAAATGAGTAAATAGTTATAAAAATAGTGGAGGCAAAATGTAAGTAAACACTTAGGGTGGTATGAAAGTGTACACAAATGTACTAACCAAAATATGGTAGATTTGAGGGAGAACCCAAATGGTATAATTCCTTAGAAATGATAAGTCATAGCCCAGCAAAATAAAGATCAGGCCAGACATCCATGGTTCATGCCTGTAATCCTGTAATCATGCCTATAATCAGGAGGCTGAGATCTGAGGACAGTGTTGCAAAGCCAGCCCATGCTTATCTCCAACAAACGACTAAAAAGCTAGAAGTAGAGCTGTGGCTCAAGTGCTAGAATGCCTTGAGAGGAAAAAAAAAAAGGTCAGAGACAGCAACCGGGCCCTGAGTTGAAGCCCAGGGCCAGAACAAAATATCAGTCAATAAATAAATATAAGGAAATGAGTACTCAAAAGAAAAGGTGGGATCAACGGGAAGGGCGTAGATGAAAGAAGAGAGGAAGGGGGAAAACAGTCATAAAATTCAATGCATGGGGGGGGAGATGGGAAGGGATGGGAAGGGGAAACAAAGGAGGAGGCAACAATGCTTGATAAGAAATGTACTCATTACCTTGCCCATGTAATTGTAACTCCTCTGTACGGTATTTTCACAATTTAAAAAAAATTCAATGCATATCTAACAAAATTAAGAAAATTGAGGGAGGTTGAAGAAGAATGATGAAAGGGTGATATTGATCAAGATGCATTGTATTCACAAACTGCTTTATTGAATGGCAACTCCTTTATACATCTGTCTGTGTGTGCGCATGTACACATGCACACGCGCGCACACACGCACAGAGAGTGGAAGTAGCCAGGTACTGGTGACTTACGCTTGTAGTCCTAGCTGCTCAGAAGGCTGAGATCTGAGGATCTCAGTTCAAAGCCAGCCCAAGCAGAAAAGTCCCCATGAGACTCTTATCTCCAATTAGCCACTCAAAAACCAAAGTGGTGCTGTTGCTCAAGTGGTAGAACACTAGCCTTGAGCACAAAGAGGCTCAGGGACAGCACCTAGGACCTGAGTTCAAGCCCCATAACCAATAACAATGATAAAACCAGTGGGGGTGCAGAGGGGACCATGGGTTTTGCAAAGTAGGAAGGGGTTGGGTGGACCAGGAAGGTGGCTGGAGACACCCCTCAGAGAAAGGCTTGGAACCATCTGGGAGTTAAGACTAAAGCCATTCCATGAAAGGAGAACAAATGAAGCAAATACTTAGAAAGTTAAATCTTTCTGCATCTGGAAGAAAATGCCCTTGCTAGCACTAGTCCTGCCCAGCTCCAGCCTGCAAAGACTGGACCACAGTAACACTGTGTCAAAGCAGAGCCAACGCTTTTCCTTACATTAGATGACCGCACTACAAGAATCACCTACCCCAAAACTGCAAACTCAGTGTCAAGCCTGCTATTTCGGGGTCAGGCCTCCAGAGAGGTCAGCAGAGAAGGTGGTCTAGGGAGAGAAGGAGAATGCAATAAACACTCAGAGAAGAACAGACCACAGAGACTGATTCTGAAGAAGGAAGAGGAAGAAGAAAGGAAAAAGAAAGAGGGAGGAGGAGGAAGAGGAAGAGGAGGAAAGATTTGGATTTCCAGGGCTCATTTCTAGACCTTCATGAGGCTGGGCTCTTCTTATGGGCCTTGAATTCTGTCCAGTACTTGCAATTCTTTTGAACAAAATCCCCTTCACTTGAGATCGTTGGAGTGGGCCTCTGGCTGGGCACTCATAAACAAGAGACACTGAAGGATCCTACGATCCTGGGTAGGAATGAGCTACCGAGTACCCTAGCATATGGTGTCCACATCAATGGAGATCCCAGACCTGTCATGTTAACCATCTCTGAAAGAAAGAAATCAGGGACAAAGGTAAACTGACTGACTAAGGGCAGATGGGGTAGGTTCACCGGAAAGCCTTCCCAATGATTCATCAGCTTTTTCTACAGATAAAAATCTCTGAAGCACTGCCGTTCCTCTGGAGAGCAACATGAGATAAATACAAGGCATTGTTAACAAAAGGGTCTTTCTTCTTTATTAGAAAGCTAGAGAGGGTTTTGCTTTGCCAGGCAGTAAGGAAGCCTGAGTCTCCTCTCCACAGGTAACCTTGAAAGTCAGACACAATAGCTACCCTTTTTCTCCATTCTCTTTCTTCCCTTACCCACCAAGTGCACCAAAAGTGCACTTACTACACAGACATAACCTGTGTGTGTGTTATGAGACCAAAACATCAGCCCCCTCCGGCCCTGGCTCATCCAGTCTACCAGGCTACTGGTTCCATACAGCAGCCTAAGGAATTCTGTTTTTGAAAGAACAAAGGAAAATTCCCTCCTGCATTGCAGAATCTCCTCACAATCCTTTTCTCTGAGAACAGGATGTTTGCATCAATAAAACTGTGCTTAAATATTTCAAGTGTGTATTACCATTGGAACACATCCTGTAATCCTCAAGAGGGACACTGACGAAGAATAGGGAGACATTTGCTTGAGGAAGAAGAAGGCATAAAATAGGAAGGTGTTATCCATCAGCTTGTAGAAACTGAGGCAAAGAAGCCACAGGCAAGAATTGATGTGTAAGCATCTTCTGGATAGATGCTTAGAAACATTTAGAGGAAAATAACAAAAACTGTTTCAGAGACTACAGTAATGAGAAACTATTCTCTCTGAGCATATTCACTCTGACAGTAGGACACTCCTCCAACAAAAGAACTCCCTAATGTGTCTGTGGAAATCTATTAGAAGATACAGGAATCTGAGAAGTCCTGGCTCATCAAAAACTCTTGATATGGAGTACAGGGCCAGGCTAGACCACATGGATACTCACATTGACAATAATGGAGATGCAACGATTCTGTGTGCCTAATCTTTTTTCTCAGGGATGTTCTAGAAGAATAAGGCTTCCTTTATGGCCCTCACCATGTTTCTGGCGTTGACTGCTGGCTTTAAGAGCTTGGCACATACTCAATGTCATCTGGAGGACTCTTTGATCACGGGGTGCAGTCTTTTCCACATTTCAGAGCAGCTCAGGTTGACACATTCTGCAGGGGGTTAACTATAATGTAAACATTCCTGTATAAATTTTTAGATTTCCATGCTGCCATCATTAGATCCTAAACTTTCCTTTGCATCTGGCCACACACTTAACATGGTATGGTATGTTGCTCTTGAACTTGCCTGCTGTGCTGTAAGAGGCTGGTTACCATGGCCGAAACATTTACTCTAGAATAGCTTTTCAGGTCACATCACCACTTTTTTATTTTGAGGTGAGCCTGGGTCCTAGGCTTCAATGACTGCCTTATCCATAAATAATCAATACATAATGTTGATTATCAATAGATAAGCAAAAATAATCCTACTGATAACAGAATGTTAACAGTCAATAAACAATACATATATCTATTATCTGTTTGTGATCGATTATTATATAATAAATAATTCCATATCTTAGAGGCAACCAATATTTAGTATTTCAGTCTTTGTGGGTCAGGGATCTTGGTGTGGCTTCACTGGTCATTTCTGCCTCCATGTGTCTCACGAGTTACAGCCACAGTACTCCCAGGGTTCGAGTAGGGACTATCTGCGGCCCAAGTAGATTCACTCAGTGGTCAGTGGTTGGCAGGACTTATCTTCTCTCTCATATGCTGGACCAAGGATTCTGCTCTATTCCTTGCTGGTTATTGGCCATAAGTCTCCCTCAGTTTCTTGTCACATGGGTCACTGGTGTCTCCATAGGGAAGCTAATGAAAGGGTGGATTTTTCATAAACATGAGTGAGGAAGAGTAGCAAAGAGAGAGGGAGAGTACAGACAATACTCTAAGAAACCTAGCTCAGGGCTGGGAAGGTGGCTCAGTGGTAGAGCGCTTGCCTTGCATGCTCCAGGCCCTGGGTTTGATTCCTCAGCACCACATAAGCAAAAAGAAAAAAGCCGGAAGTGGCACTGCGGCTCAAGTGGTAGAGCGTTAGACTTGAGCTGAAGAGCCGAGGGACAGCGCCCAGGCCCAGAGTTCAGGCCCCACGACCGGACCCAAAAAAAAAAAAAAAAAGAAACCTAGCTCAGAAGTGACTCATGACTTTTGCCATGGTCTAAGCCGCTCTCAGTAGAGGAGGAGTTCCATCAAGACTTCAATCTTATAAGACCAGGATCATTATGGGGCCATTTCAGAGTCTGCATCTCATATTACAAGTTGAGTAGCTCTTATCCAAATTTCAAATTTCAAAGTTCTTCAGGTTTGGGGATCTTCCCATAGACTCTTTTAGTTAAGCATCCTGAATCCCAAACTCTAAAATCCAAAATACTCCAAAATCTGAAACATTTTGAATATGATGATTTGGATTTGGGGATTCAGGATGTTCAAACTGTGTCTTTTATATTTACAGGGCTCTATCCTGAGAACTGCCCAAAACTAAACCATCATCACCACAGTCACCCTGGCTAGAGTCCTCTGTTTTGTGACCATCAACCCTCCTCTCTGCAGCTGTGCTAACAGGTGAGATCCCCATATATGACCTCTGTTCACATCCTGTCTGCTAGGAAATCAGACCAAAGCTGGGCCAGTCAGTGGAGTCCCACTGATGTGCAAAGTTAAACTGATGTGGTTGTAGAGCTCACAGGATGTATCAAGCAAAGCTGGGCTCAAGCTGAGGCTGCAAAACAGCCAAAACGAGGCATCGACCAAGCTGCAGAGGAGGCCTAAGAGAGACAGACACAAAGCAACTGCCTCCAGCCGCATCCTTGCACCTCCCCTGCTCATCCCGTCTTTGCAGGGCACTCCACAAGGCTAGTGGAGGTAGTCTTCCTGGGTTTCCTTCACCATCAGTCCCTGACTTAGAGAAGCTGTGCCCCCTAGTCTGTTTCTTTTTCTGGAAAATGCTTAAAATGAGTTCAGTTTTGCACCCCACCCCCCAGAAAGCAATCTTTGAAGTAAGAAGTAGAGTACAAATGTAAGTAAAACATTTGTGTTCAAAGCACGGATGTTGTATGATTGCTTTCCACAGCCCACGACTGACATGGAAGTCATTGTTCTCCCAGTGGATCAACAGGAAAATGTCATTAAAGCAATGCAAGTTTGACTTATCTGAAGTCAAACTACATGATGCTCCTTAAAGTAACTTACAAGGTAAATGTATACACACACACACACACACACACACACACACACACACACACACACACACACACACACGTTTTAGCTGAGTGGGCTGTGATTTATAACTGCAATCCTAACTAGATTACTGAAGAGGCTGAGACCAAGAGGATCATAGTTTAAGGCCAGGCTGTGCAATACATTTGTTAGACCTCATCTCAACCAGTAAAAAGCTGAGCACAGTAGTATACAACTTGTCGTGCCAGGTATAAATAGGAGGATCACAATGCAGGTTAGCCCAGACAAAAAATAAAACCCTATTCAGAAAATAATGAAAGCAAAAATGGCTGCAAGTGTGGTTCAAGTAGAATAAGTAGAGTATCTATCTACTATATATATATATATATATATATATATATATATATATATATATACATGTCTATGTGTTATATTTATACAAACATGTGCACATGTGTACACAAGCGCGCACAGCCACAGGCACACTTCACAAGCCAGAAGAAAGGGGTCCCGACATAATAGCAGCCTCTTCCCTTCTCTTCATGTACATCATAAGACAAGATGTACCCCTTGAGTCAACTCTCATACACATTTGCTTCCCAGATCACATTTTCTAAGCACTCAACAGATTGTCAATGGAGAAACCACGTTGTAGAGAAGTTTACAGGACTCCCCGAGGCAGTTCACGTAAATATTGCAAGCAGCAAGTTCATACTGCCAGCTTGCTGCAGAAACCAAGCAGAGTAAGATTATACAATCTCCATCCCCAAGGAAATCAGACCGCAAATACAGAGTGAGCAGAGCTGGGGCAAAGCGGCCTACTCTATAGTTATAACATGAAGAAATCTCTCTCTTCCTTCCTCTCTCTCTCCCTTCATATCTCTCTCTCTCTCTCTCTCTCTCTTTCTCTCTCTCTCTCTCTCTCTCCATATATATATATATGTACATATTTTATATATATTTATATGTGCATATATATATATATATATATATATATATATATGTTGTGTGCATATGACTTTCCTGGGGCTTGAACTCAGGTCTGGACACTGACCCTGAGCTTTTTTAGTCAAGGCTAGCACACTATACCATTTGAGCCACACCTCCAATTTTAACTTTTTGGTGATTAATTGAAAATAAGAGTCTCATGGACTTTTCTGCCCCGGACTGGCTTTGAACTGAAATCATCAGATCTCAGTCTCCTGAGTAGCTAAGATTATAGGCATGGGCCACTGGCACCTGGCTTAAGTAATGTTTTTTTTGTTTTTTTGTTTTTTTGTTTTTTTGTCGGTCGTGGGGCTTGAACTCTGGGCCTGGGCGTTGTCCCTCAGCTCTTCAGCTCAAGGCGAGCGCTCTACCACTTGAGCTACAGCGCCACTTCCGGTTTTCTGGTGGTTTATTGGAGATAGGAGTCTCACGGTCTTTCTTGCCCGGGCTGGCTTTGAACCGCAATCCTCAGATCTCAGCCTCCTGAGTAGCTAGGATTACAGGCGTGAGCCACCAGCGCCCGGCTAGTAATGTTTTTTTTTAACTACAAAGGTAATACATGCTCACTGTGGGGAATTCCAAAAAAATTAGAGAAGAAAATAAAAGTTACATATAAATGCTATCACAAAAGATAATTCAAATTTATACTTGATTTCTTTATCATCTTCTGTATATATGTCATATCTGTATCCATATAAGATATTTAAATCCATTTGAAAAAAAGGCTAAATATATTACTTGTATCTAAGTATATAAATCTGTGTATATATTTGTATCATTTCTAAAATTGTAATACTACTTTTTGGTTTGTCTTTTTTACTTAAAATTATTCCACATGGGAGGAAAAGGGACAGATAACTAATGACTACAATACTTCTTTGGGGTGAGATAAAAATATTCTAATATGCTGGGTGCCAGTGGCTCAAGCCTGTAATCCTAGCTACTCAGGAGGCTGAGGTCTGAGGATCATGGTTCAGTCAGCCCAGGCAGAAAAGTCTATGAGACTCTTATCTTTAATAAACTACTCACAAAAAGCAGGAAGTAGGGATGTGGCTCAAGTGGTAGAACACTAGCCTTGAGCAAAAGAATCTCAGGAGCAATGTCTAAGCCCTGGGTTGAAGCCCCAGGACCAGCACACACACACACACACACACACACACACACACACACACACACACACACACACACACACACACACACACACACACACGCAATCTAATATTAGATAATATAAAAATAATTAAACTATAAACTTAAAAGGGTGAATTTTACATTTGTAAATTATGTCAATAAAACAGCTCTTTAACAAACCTTAATAAAATACTGCCATATTAGGATGACTAACAAATACATTATAGAAAGGCTAATGTTAAAAGTTCATGGAGGAATATCAATACCAAATTTCAAACTCTACAAAGCCACAGTAATCAAAACAGCTTGGTACTGGTACAAGAACAGACCTCAGGACCAATGGAATAGAATGGAAAACCCAGAAATGAAACCACAGACCGATAGCCACCTAATCTTCAATAAGGAAGCTAAAAAAAATAGAATGGAAGAAAGACAGCCTCTTCAGTAAATGGTGCTGGCAAAATTGGCTAATCACCTGTAGAAAACTAAAGCTGGATCCTTATATATCACCCTGCACCAGAATCAACTCCAAATGGATCAAAGACCTCGGAGTCAACCCTAGGTCTCCTTGGCACAGGCTGAAATTTTCTCTATAGAGACGCAGAAACACAACAAATCCAAGAAAGGTTGGACAAATGGGATTGCATGAAGCTGCAGAGCTTCTGCATGGCAAAGGACATAACTAGCAAGATCAATAGAAAGCCCACGGATTGGGAGAAGATCTTCACTAGCCATACAATGGCAAGGGTCTCATATGTAAAGTATGCCTGGAACTCAAAAAATTAAATTCCCCAACAACAAATCCTCAAAGAAACAACTGCCTGATAAATAAATGTGCTAAAGACTCAAAGAGAAACTTCTCTGAAGAGGAAATAAGATGGCCAATAGACACATGAAGAAATGCTCAACCTCTCTAGCCATAAAAGAAATGCAAATCAAAACAACATTGAGATACCACCTCACCCCAGTTAGAATGGCTATAATCAAGAACTCAATAACAGATGCTGGAGGGGATGGGGCCAGAAGAGAACCCTACTGCATTGTTGGTGGGAGTGTAAACTTGTTCAACCATTTTGGAAAGCAGTATGGAGGTTCCTCAAAAGACTCCACATAGAGCTCCCCTATGACCCACCAATCCCACTTTGAAGCATTACCCAAAGGATCACATACAAGACCATACTAAAGCTACCAGCACAACTATGTTTATTGCAGCATTATTTACCATAGCTAAGATATGGAACCAATCCAGATGCCCCTCAGTAGATAAGTGGATCAAGAAAATGTGATATCTATCTATCTATCTATATCTATCTATCTTAGAGAGAGAGAGAGAGAGAGAGAGAGAGAGAGAGAGAGAGAGAGAGGAATGACACTGCCCCATTTGTTAGGAAATGGAAAGACTTGAAAAATGTTAAGTGAAGTAAGCCAAACCCAAAGAAACATAGGTCCCATGGTTTCCCTTATTTGCAATAACTAATATATGTCTAGGACAAGCAGAAAAGGTCAAACACTATGTACATGTGACCAGATAAGATGATGTTAAGCGAAATGAACCCCAAGATAGGGACATAAGTGGTTTTTTCTTTCTTGCTATTGTTTCTAACACATTTATAATGTACTATGTGATTTTTTTTTGTTTCTTTGTATGTTCCTCCTCCACGGTATAACCCGTTTTCACTGTATTTGATGTTGGTGCCCAGCATCTTGTACATACACTTCTCTAATTTGGGGAGAGGAAGGGAATAAACAAAATGCTTAAATAGGGATACAGGTTGACCCATTGTAACACTGAGATGTACAAGACACTATGTTGAAAACGAACTCTACAATTTAGGTGGGGGGCAAGGAGTGTAGTTGTGGAGGTGGGAGGGAAGGGGTGTTAGGGGAAAAACAAAGGAGGAGGTAACAATCATTGATAGGAAATGGACTCATTACCTTGTTCATGTAACTGTAACCCCTCTGTACAGTATTTTTACAATAAAAAACATACTTTAAAAAAATAAAAGCTCATGCCTGTAATCCTGACTATTCAGGAGGCTGAGATCTGAGGAACAAGTTTAAAGCCAGCCTGGACAAACAAATTCTCAAGACTCATACCTGCAACTAGCCAGCAAAATAAAAGCAGGAAGTAGAGGCATGGTTCAAGGGCTAGAGTGCCAACAATGAACAAAACAAGCTGAGTGAGAGGGTAAGACCCTAAGTTCAAACCTTGATATCAACACAAAAATACTACACCAAACATAAAATAATCCATGGACAATTTAAAATAAACCTGACTGAGATGTGGCTCAAATAGTTTGCCTAGCAAGCATTTAAACATTGTTGCTTAAATCTAGTTCTCTATCACTTGAGCCACAGCCAAAGTTCCACTTCTGTTTTTCTGATGGTTTAGTTGGAGATAAAAATCTCACAAACTTTCTTGCCTGGGCTGGCTTTGAACTGTGATTCTCAGATCTCAGCCTCCTATGTAGCTAGGAAACGCAGCTAGGCACCCTCTGGTGCCTGGCTTACAGTCCCCCACCCTTCCCCCTCCTGCCACAAGGTCTTACTATGTAGCCTAGGCTAGCCTCAAACTCATGTTCCTTCTGCCTCAGCCTCCTGAGTGCTAGGATTACAGATGTGTACCACCATGCTAGGCTACACATACACATCTTAAGTTGTACACACACCATTTTCACAGCCCCAGGAGTTTCTTGCTCCCCTTCTTGATCAATATGTCCACCATTCATACTGGAAGTAGTGTTCTCACTTCTCTTACCCTACACATTCCTAGACATCACCAAGAGCAGATGCTCGCCTATAAACTTCATGTGAATCATATTATCCAATTGGTATGCTTTGTGTCTGTTCTCTTTTGTTCAACATTGTGCTTGAGAGGTTTATCTATAGTATCATATAAAACAGAAGTCAGTTTATTCTTAAAGCCAAGCCTGGTTGTCTACTCTTATAATCCCCACACTTCAGAGGCTGAAGTAGGATGACGGCAAGTTCAAGGCCAGCTTGGACAATAGAGAAAGTTTGAGTCTGGGATACTTAGTGAGCATTTGTTTCAGAAAAGGCACACTTAGACAGGTGCTGGTGGCTCACACCAGCCCTGAGTTCATAACCCAGTATTGCCAAAAACAAACTTGTATTTGTCAAAATACATTAGTAACAAAAAGACAAACCACACACTGAAAGAAGTTATTCACAAAACACATATTTGCTGGGCGCCAGTGGCTCATGCCTGTAATCCTAGCTACTCAGGAGGCTGAGATTTTAGAATCAGGGTTCAAAGCCAACCCAGGCAGGAAAGTCTGTGAGACTCTTATCTCTAATCAACCACCAGAAAACTGGAGGTAGTGTTGTGGCTCAAGTGGTAGAGTGCTAGCTTTGAGCTGAAGAGCTCAGTGACGGTGCCTAGGCTCAGACTTCAAGCCCCACAATTGACAAAAAAAAAAAAACACATACTCAACTAAGGACTTAATGTCTAGAAGGAAGAAGAAGGAGAAGGAAGAAGAAGGAGAAAGAAGAAGGAGGAGGAGGAGGAGGAGGAGGAAGAGGAGGAGGAGGAGGAAGAGGAGGAGGAGGAGGAGGAGGAGGAGGAAGAGGAGGAGGAGGAGGAAGAGGAGGAGGAAGAAGAGAAGAAGAAGAAGAAGAAGAAGAAGAAGAAGAAGAAGAAGAAGAAGAAGAAGAAGAAGAAGAAGAAGAAGAAGAAGAAGAAGAAGAAGAAGAGGAAGAGGAGGGAGGAGGAGGAGGAGGGAGGAGGAGAAGGAGAGAGGAGGAGGGAGGAAGAGGGAGGAAGGGGGAAGAAGGAAGGAGGTGGGAAAAGGGGGAGGAGGGGGGAGGAGGGGAAGAGGATGAGGAGGAAGAAGCAGCAGCAAACTAGTCATGCACTTACATACACACACACACACACACACACACATGAGTCATCATATGAGTGACACACAGATAGAAATGCACACACTATCACTGGTTCCATGGGAAATGCACATTAAAATCACAGGAGATATCCCTGTACATCCAACAGATGGCAGGAGCTTCGGACTGTCACTTGCAGTGGACTGAGGAGGAGGAAGAACAGCAGCTCTCTGATATTGCCAGGGGAAAGGCAAAGTGGAATAATCACTTTGGAAACTGCTGAAAATGCCTGCCAAAATTAATCTTATATGCCTTTGAACTCAGTTCCTATAGCTTCAGGATATAAATTAGTGCATATGCCACCTAAAGTTACATACACAAAAACCCACAGTACCTTTATTCATAACAACCAACATTTAAAACCCAAAAGTCCATCAACATGATAACAGACCAACTGTGGCATGTCCATATAATGGAATAGTATATCGGGGTTTTTTTTTCTAATGTGGCTTTTTTTTTGTCAGTCATGGTGCTTAAACTCAGGGCCTGGGCCCTGTCCCTGAGCTCTTTGCTCAAGGCTAGTGCTTCTCCTCTTCCTCCTCGCCCTCAAGCCCAGCACAATGGCTGGGTACAGGAACAAGCATCTGTCATTCAAGCATCTGTGACATGAGGAATTACAAGTTAAGAGGATAGTAGTCCAGTCATAAACCTATACCTTTTCTCAAAAATAACCAATACAAAAACAAATAACCAATACTGGCAGAGTAGCTCAAGTGTTAGAGCACCTTTCTAGAAAGCATAAGCCTTGAGTTCAATCTCCAGTACCATCAAAATAAAATTAAAAGATAGTCTTTCTTTATGCCTCTTCTATGGCATATAATTCCTGACCTCCAGTGACAACTGCCTCTGTGAATGTCTGTCAATGAACCCGCTACTTATTAGCCATCACTGATCATGTTTTCTGCCATATCTCCTTATAAATACCACTTCCCAGAACATGGTTAGCCCTGAGGAGCTGAAGTTCAAATCCAGCCAGTCCACCAGCATGTTCAGGTCACACTAAGTCAAAAACCTACTTCATGATCCATTAAGTCACTTGTAGGAGCCTATCATCTTTATCATAAGAACCATGTTCCTGCCATGCAGTCAGAGCCAAATATCTGGTGTGGAACTGAATTTCATAAACCTGCCATGGGAGAGGAAGGAGGAAATGGGGGAGAACAGATACAACCAAAGGCCTGGGGTCATAGCAACCTGAGAGAATGCAAGAACATGAACCAAGGAAGAAAACCCTTAAGAAATGGATCTTTCTCCTGAGTGAACTCCATCATCGAAAGGAACAAATGCTGGCAAAGGTATCCCTGGCTTGATGTTCCTGGGAAATGAGATAGGACAACATGGAGAAGCCAAATTCAAACATGATCATTGATAGTCAGGAAAGCTCCTTCCCTAAGCCTAGCTCAGGAACTCCAGAGCACTGCAACAAAGAACCTGTTACCATTCCTGAGGAACTGGCCTGGTCTCCTCTACCCAGGGGCAAGGCAACTGGCTCATTTAAAAATCAGCAGAATAAAGCAAGAAGACAAATTCTGCCATGGTGCTGCTTGTCCCAGTAGAGAAATGGAGATGAAAAGGAAGAAGAATGGAATGGTAAAGCCAATCTGAATCACGATAAATGCCCATGAGGCCAAAACCTCCAGGTTGATGGACAGTTAGCAACCTCCATACCCATCTCCCTGGGAAGCGGGGGTTACAAAGTGAGAATAAAGAGGGGAGGGAAGCGAATGGCTTTTTATAGTCCCTAATATCTCTTCTGACAGAGCGTGCACAGCTTTCCTGCACTAGGATGCCAGGAAGATGGATGGATTTGTCTTTCCCTTAAATACCATTACCAGGAGCACTGGGGGAAATGAAGAATGGGTTGCAGACTTACATTTGATGCTCCATCTCTTTTCTCCTAATTAAGAAGAAAAAAAAGCAACAAAAACAACGCCCATGTGTCCTTTGCCATCTATACTCACCAATCCCAGAGGAGACCCTGTAGCCCACGGAAGTATAAAGGTCACTTCCAGCACACACCCAGTCCTGCTCAAACCCAGCCCATCAGCTCAGTCAGGCCCACACTAGGTCAATAATCTACTTGAAGATCCATTAAGTCACTGGTAGGAGGCTATCATCTTTAAACCCCAATAGTATGTTCCATTAAGAGAAATCGCAAGGGCTTGTTCTTTGCCGCAGGTACAAACGATCCTGCTTGTGGACGATTCGCTCAGTCACTTTAGTGATCTGAGCCATCCATAAGCATCCCAACAAAGGAAGAAAAATAAAGAAAATGAGTGGTTCCACTTTTCACTTAAGGATAAATTTAGCAATATGGACAAGATCTGGCCATAGAAAAAATGCGGACACTGAAAAAGTGCAAAAGTATCTCACATGTCAAGTAATAGAACTAATACATGACGTAAGGTCGTAAAGCACAAAGTTAATATACAACAGGCAATTGTATTCTCGTATGCTAGCAGAAAATAACTGGAAAATGAAATTTTAAGAATAATTTTATTTATAGTGATACCTAAACCACAAAATACCAACAATAAATCTAGTAAAGTTGTCTCTAAGACCTCCATGATGAAAACTATAAAATACCGACGTAATAAATGAGGCCTAAATATACGGACTTTTGTGGTTCTGGGGTTTTGGTTTTTTTGTGTCATTACTACAGCCTGAATTTATAGCCTGGGTACTGTCCTTGAAATAATACTCTACCTCTTGAGACACAGCTCTATTTCCAGCTTTATAGTGGATAATTAGAGATAAGAGTCTCACAAACTTTCCTGCCTATGATTATCAGATTTCAACCTCCTGAGTAGCTAGGATTACAGGCACCCAGGAAGTTGGCTCAGTGGTAGAGTGCTTGCCTTGCATACATGAGGCCCTCAGTACCACATAAGCAGAAAGAGCCGGAAGTGGCATTGTGGCTCAAGGAGCTGAGGGACAGTGCCCAGGCCCAGAGTTCAAGCCCAGGACTGGCCAAAACAAAAAACAAAAAAAAAACATTTTTAATGCAATCCTAATCAAGACTCAATTTGAGCAAATGTCTTTTGTAAAAATTGGCTGCTGGGCTGGGAAGTTGGCTCAGTGGTCGAGTGCTTGCCTTGCATGCATGAGGCCCTGGGTTCGATTCCTCAGCACCACAGAAGCAGAAAAAAGCCAGAAGTAGTGCTGTGGCTCAAGTGGTAGGGCACTAGCCTTGAGCTGAAGAGCTGAGGGACAGAGCCCAGGCCCAGAGTTCAGCCCACCACAACTGGCAAAAAAAAAAAAAAAAAAAAAAAAAATGGCTGCTATAGTTTGTTAGCTTGTTTTTGTACAGGTCCTGGGG